>NC_087109.1:1270000-2520000 GCF_963855985.1 Ostrinia nubilalis | reverse complement strand
CGAGTATGCGTGAAAATGGTTTAAATATTTATACCAATTTTTGCAAAATTTTTCAATATTCCCGTATTCAAAAACATTACTATGAGGTCTGCGCGTGGACACACAGGGTGACACATGAATCAATCACAGCGCTCTATTGAACGCTGTGCGTTCGCTTTGCTTCTTCACTTAAGCAAGCATCGTTTGTGAATACGAGCGTTATTCTTCAGTTAAAAAGAAGATTGAAAAATCAGCCCTAAATTATCTATAAGTCAATCTATACTAATATTATAAAGCTGAAGAGTTTGTTTGTATGCTTAAACGCGCTAATCTCAGGAACTACTAGTCCGATCGGAAAAAATATTTTTATGTTGGATAGCCCATTTATGGAGGGCTATATAACTTCACCCTACAGCCAATAGGGGCAGAGCAGTAAAGAAAAATATGTAAAAAAACGGGAAATATTATGCAGACTATTTTCACGCATAGGATAGAAGTATAGATATGAGAAGTAGCTTCATATCCATGCAGTACTTTTCCGTCACAAACAATTTTATTTTCATCTTTTTACTTATGGAGTAAGTACTAGTCATAGGGACTTTTTAAGTTACCTAAGTACTTAGACTCAACTTCGGTATCAGCTCGAAAATTGAGTTCCAACTTAGTTTAAGTAGAAGTAGTCTGCAGAGTTTTCTGCAGACATCAGAAAACGTCTAAAAATAGGATATTAAATAAACCTTTTCTTGACAACTACGAGTTGTATATTGGAGTAAGTAAGTTAAGATATTCTTTCAGACCAATACCAGGCCTGTTCATCTCCGCGAGTTTACATCGAAAACAAAACACGCACGATGCACCTACAGGCAGGATACTATTCGACAAGGCCTCACATACGAGCGAACATTGACTCACGCACGCGTATCCTTGTGTAGGTATGACGGAAGAAAATAAAGAAATGTGCAGTATTTAACTACCTAAATAATAATAAAAACACAGCATGTACTTTTTTAAGTTGCCTCAAGACACTGAGAGGTAAATAAGTACCTAGTTAATATTATTCATGATAATTCATGCTAAATCATGTATTTCCTTCGCCATTTTCCGCAGTTTGGCACCTCACGTCACATCATTTTACCGAAGTCAGCCCTATAGCTTCGGCGCAGTGCCGATCACTGACGTTTGTCAACAAAATGGTGCTTGACTCTTGAGACAGGCTAAATTACACCATATTGTTAATGACATTGAGCATACATTTTTTTAAATACCTTCGCGAAGTAAAACTTCTGTACGTAGTACTTATTATTATTCTGTGCCAATACCTACACTTAGGCTGGGTTTCACCATCTCACTTGAAAAACGTCAAAAATCTGTAAACTCCATACAAAAAGCACCCGTTACTGTTATTGTTACGATTAAAATAAGATGGTGCAACTCAGGCTTAAACGTTAGAGATCTCATGACGTCATTGGTCATGTTAGAACGACACGCAGAGTTCCATACAAGTTACTATGGGCGGGTGACATTTGACGTCATGCTCAGCTATTTCCATACAAAGTTTAAACACTTGTAACTTTTTTATTTCCGTCCATTTTTTTGTCCGATTTCAATACTAGTTTTTTAGAACTTCTATGATTTAACTAAAGTGTTTATTTATTATTTATTTATTACATTTAAAATCTATGCATAGTTCCTATTAGACTAAAAGCCAGTGAACGCCAGACCTACGTCATTTTATAAAAGCTGAAAGTGTGTCAGCGTATGCTCCCAATATAGGTTAGAATGCTGGTGAAACAAGAAGTTTGGGTCATCGTGGCTTTGGCAGCTATCCTAAAAACTGTCTGGCAAGGAGTTGGAACTGTCAAAACTGTCTGGCTGTTGAGGAAACTACTTCTAATACGTCCATATTACCTATCATACACTTAGTTAATTAACGAAGTCAAAACTTTTTATGACGTCTTCCGTTAACAGTCTGTGTACGTTAACTAAACTAATACCTATTTGCCAAAAAGATACATGAACCGTTTCGTTAATGCGAAAACTTTTTTATTTTTATGTAAGACCGAGTTTGGGTTTGACCTTTAACACACAATAAAATAGTAACTGATGGACTAAGTTTCAATCAAATTAGATTAGATAATATTGGGGGAGGCCTTCTTTGTCCAGCAGTGGACGTCATTTGGCTGAAACGAACGAACGAACGAACCTATGCTGAATTAGTAAATATGGAGTAGAAAAGTTCTTGAGTAGTGACCACGGATTTGCAAGCTGAAAATTAAATGGCAATGGGCAGGGCACATAGTACGTAGAACTGACGGCCGATGGGGCAACAAGGTTCTGGAGTGGAGGCCGCGTACCGGAAAACGCAGCGTGAGACGTCCATCCACAAGGTGGACCGACGACATCGTAAAGGTGGACCGGTCGCTGTGGAAATCTTTGGGGAGGCCTTTGACCAGCAGTAGACGTCTTCTGGTCAAAACTGACTAACGACTCAGTAAAACCTATTTTCAAGCGGTTTAAGATGCAAGTAATTAGAGAGTGGGAAAAACAAGTAAACGATTGAATGAACGAACTAAAGTCGCTGACTTAGCCCGATGGACAGGGCACATAGTACGCAGAATGGATGGCCGATGGGGCAACAAGATTCTGGAGTGGAAGTCACGTACCGGAAAGTGCAGCGTAGGTAGGTCCACAAGGTGGACCGACGACCTCATAAAGGTAGCAGGAAGGCGCTGGATGCAGGCCGCTACCAACCGGGCGATGTGGAAGTCATTGGGGAGGCCTATGTTCAGCAGTGGACGTCCTGTGGCTGTGACGAAAAAAGTGTACAACCCCAAAATACCAAATAGTTGGTAATACTTAGGTACACAAGTCTGCAGACCGTTCATATGTTTACATCTAATTTCGTCATGTTTCGCAGTTATGTCGCATACTCAACAGTTTATTGGTAGTAACATTAACCCAGTTTTATAGCGACATTCGCGGATTCTCAAAGTGATCGTAAAAGATAGAATGTATGGAATACTTCAGTCTCGTTTTCGTTAGTTAATGACGTAAGCAAATTAAATGAATTCTTTTTACGAAACTCTATCTTTGTAGGCGCACACCGTTGATTTTTAGTTCACCGATAGTTGTGCCCGATTTTAAATTGTATGAAAAAACTCCTATACAATATGCCCATACTGATCAACTGCCCGACTAAACTATCGGCTGACGAAAAATCAACGGTGTGCGCCTATTCTAAGTTTTCTATCGGATTTAACGAGCGCTTGTGAATTAGGTACTATTAAAATGTCTAAATAGTCCCGCCAACCCCACGTGGTAAGCTAAATATGCTTGAGTTACGATGGGTTGGCCACAATAGTAGTCCAACGGCGGCGGGGTTCATCCGCGTACCTCGGGTCACGATTTGACTAGTCCACACTGACACCATTGGGCTATTTAAATACATAGGCTTTTAAAGATTCACGTTTGCTTTGAGTATATTTTGTTGGCTTAAATAAATTATAAAAGCAGACTCTATAAATAAGTTGAATGACATTTGCCTACCACGTAGAAGTTCTTCTTTGTTTTATCTTAATAAGTCTGGTTGGGTTTTATTGGTAGAAAAGCTGTAGATCCTGGCTCCATAAGAGTTGCAGCGATGGGAACGAGTGTTGAGGATAGTCGCCTTATCATCGTCATCATGATGGTAGCAAGAAAAGCGCTGGATGTGCACTCGCAAGTCCCAGTAGGTCAATAAGGAAATCATTAGGGGAGGCCTATGTTCAGCAGTGGACGTCCTTTGGCTGAAATGATGATGATATTATGATCACTACGTCTAGTAAGTTTCAAGATCTCTTTAAGCAGAAAATAACTTATGCCCGTATTCACAAACGATGCTTGCTTAAGTGAAGCAGCAAATCGAACGCACAGCGTTGAATAGAGCTCTGTGATTGGTTTGTCTGTGATTGTTTCACAAGTGCCACTTGTGGTCTAAACTGAATAAATATTTTTGATTTTGATTTTTTTTTCACCCTGTGCGTTCACGCGCACTGTGAGACCTCATAGTAATGTTTGTGAATACAGGCGTTAATAGTGTTACAAGTTGTAGTGAAAATTATAGATTTAGCATTGTCGAATTACCTCTTGATCGTCCAGATCGAAAATAAGGGTGTCGGTCAACAATTGAAGTAAAGAATTCATATTGAAATTGGTCCGACAAGTGATAAGGGTAAAGGCCCTTACGGATAGTGATGGAGATAATATATCGATAAATAGTTAACACCGGTTGTTGAAGAAATCCTTTGGGAGTTTCTCGAGCTATTGCTTTTGTAACGTACGAGTAGGTAATAATAGTTCCTGAATACTATCTGTTAAGGTAAGGGTGAATTGGCATTTTATTGTTTCTGCAGACGTTTAGGTTTGCTTGTATCTACTACATTTTCTCAGATAATTATCAGAAACTTCAATAAACTATCAAAACTATTTGTGAAAACTCTTTTGGCAAATGTAAAGTTTAATTGGTAACTCGTATGTTATAGATATGTTATAGAATGCTGTTTGTTTTCCTAACAATAAAATAAAAGCAAGTTTAATTATGGAGTACAGCATGAGCAGCTGAGTTTTTACTACAAGATCCATTAAAGCAACATTAGATATTATTGAACACCGTTACCACTAGTTTTTTTTGCCATTTCTGTAATCAAATCGATAGTAACCCCATTAGAACCAGTCCCTCGAGACAAGTTATAAAACGTGCGAGTTGTAAATCCAAAATCGCTTGAAAAGGGTCACGTTTTAACTTGTCTAGCGGGTCAGATTACATTTTATCACCACCAGTGTTGCCAGATTTTTTTATCGAGTCGATATTACTATCTATTTTATCGAGTCAATGTAACTATCGACCCTTGTGATATCTGACAACACTATAGATGTAGGCCGCAATGATTGCCTCCGTGACTTAGCGATATTTCTTTCAGAAGGCCCTTTGAGTTGAAGGGTCCCGTTGAAATTGATTTTGGACTCGATTCATAAATATATTCTTTGTACTAAATAAACATTTACAGAAATGTGCTATTGAGTTGAATCGAGGCCTCAACTTGGTAGATCTAGGATCTGGTGAAGGTCGCGGGAAGCGCCTGGATGCGGGCAGCGAAGGACCGGTCGTTGTTAAAATCCTTGGGGAAAACCCTTAGGAAAACCATAGCGCTCCTGCACACGACGCCGCTACCGCGCCGCCACCGCGCCGTCGGCGGCGGCGCGGTAGCGGCGTCGTGTGCAGGAGCGCTTAGTCTGCGGGCACGAAACTAGCGACGGCCCAGCGATGGCGGGGCGACGCGATGGCAGAGCGACAGCGATGAGGAGTAGTATTGCGATCTTCCCGCTCCGCTGCCGCCCGTTACGTACGAGTCTCCATAATATTCGTTCGTTTCAGCCGAATGACGTCCACTGCTGGACAAAGGCCTCCCCCAAGGTTTTCCACAATGAACGGTCCTGCGCTGCCCGCATTCGCCCTTTGGGTGACCTTGAACCTTCTTAAGAGGCCTATAGGCTCCATAATATACTGTCCATGTTTTTGTATGCATCGCCGCTGCTCCGCCGTCGCGTCGCTCCACCATCGCTCGGCCGTCGCCAGTTTCGTGCCCGCAGACTTACGCCCGTATTCACAAACGATGCTTGTGATGCAGCAAATCGAACGCTCAACGTTGAATAGGGCTCTGTGATTGGTTCATGTGTCACCCTGTGCGTCCACGTGCACTGTGAGACCTCATAGTAATGTTTGTGAACACGGGCGTTAGTCCATCGGTGGACGTCATTTGACTGAAACGAACGAAATATGGGGCATTGAATTTAGGTCTCTCACTTCAACGAGCGATCTAATGAAGGTCGCGGGAAGAGCCTGGATGCAGGCAGCGTAAGACCGTTTGTTGTGGAAATTCTTGGGGAAGACCTTTGTCCAGAAGTGGAGTGTGTTTTTGTTAAAACGAACGCTAAGGAATTGAAAAAGGTTTCTTTCTCTTTTTCTGCAGATGCAATTCTGCGTTAGGCAAGTTTCCTTAAAAAAAACTTTAGTCCGTCCATAACATCATCAAAAAATATTGGACTAGTATATTTTTATTTGTCAATCAAAAAGTAATTCCGAAGTTATGATGCGTTGAAGTTCCACGTGACGTCACAAAGTGTTACACTTTTAAAAGCACGCCTTGACGTCACGGGCCTCTTCTTTTGAACTATGGCGCCCTTATCTCTGTAAATTTCCAATAGTTTGTAAAAGTCAAAAATACGTGTCGAATAATTTTGACAAGTTAACCGACGAACTAATTCAAACTCTTGCTTTTTTGCCCAGAAAATATCCCTATCTGTTTTTATGCTTAAACCACTGAACTGATTTAGATGATAGGTAAAGAGAGAACAAGGGAAAACTTCACTGGCAAAGTCGCGGGCTAAAGCTAGTTTTAAATATACTCAACATCAAATAAATCGCACCTTCCGCAACGCGAACTTTAAAGATTTTCTTCTGACACAATCATCGTGCCCCAACAATATTGGTGTTATTTGAAAGCCCAATAAATAAACTTAAAGAAAAACACATTTAATTTTTTTATAAACAATTCACAGGTACCATAAATGTGACTTGAAAAAAGGCCTCACTTGGGGCTCACCTCTGGGACCAAGTAGACCAATTTTTGTGGTTATAAAACCAAATAATGATCTCACGTGTCCTCTTTAACACTTGAGGACTCGCGCCTTAATTTGTAACATTCATACTCGCTACCGGGTGCGCTGGACCCAGTATATAAAATCCTATGTATTTTTCAAAAACTCTTAATAAAAGTGAAAACTACTTTATTAGAAGGATAATATTATGATATAAACAAAGACAAAATAATAAACCAAATAGTCATATTTATTGTCTTTTTCTAAAATAACAACTAATTTAAAAAATTGAAGGTTTTTTGGCAAAATGAAGGTTATTTTTGAAAATTTTTGTAATTGATTATTAAAAAAAATTATCTTGTTTATTTTCGTAAACTACTATGATTTGCCTACTCATACCAATTAACAATTAATGAGAAATTTGTATAGAACATTAAAAAATTCACATTGTTTACCGGGTCCAGTGGACTCAAAAACACATTTTTCGTCTGTAGCAATCACATGCAGTGGGCTATTTGACGATTATGACCGCTATTGGCTGTGCTACAATGTCGTAGAAAGGTACTAAGAGCGACAACATCGCAAACGTCAAACTTTAAAAGTTATTACACAAATATTGAAGAACTGGGTCCGTTAGACCCATTAGCGAGTCCATAAGTGTTAACAGATGGATAGCGATTAATCCCAATTTAACAGTTTTATAGCCATAAAAGTTGGCTCAAGCGTAACTACCTATCTTTTGAAGAAGTGACTCTAGATCCTTCTAAAGACACATTTTTGGGGTAAAAACCTTTCCTTTAATGAAATGAAGTTTAGAACTAGGCTTTTAAATGGTACCAATATTAGTGGGAAGTGGGGATACATAGGTTTGAAAATTGCTTGTCGCGGGTAGTGCGATTTATTTGACGCCGAGGTATATTTTATTAAACTGTAAGAATATTCTAAAAAGAAATTTGTTTATTGAGTTACCAACTTCTGGTTTAGTAAGTAGTTTTAAGAAATATTCTGTTATTATGACGAAAGTTTCAAAATATACTCAGAATTTTCTCGAGTTTTCCATTATATCGGAAATTCTGTTAATAAATTCACTTAGTGCTTTTACTACAAACTTTTTATGTGGGGCTTTCTGGGTACTTGCTTATATTAAGAAATTCCTAAATATATCTCTTAAAATGATAGATAACTTTTTTTTTACAAACTTTCGTCTCTTGTTATCCTTAACTTCTTCAAGCTTTTTCACAAAAAAGGAAGAGATTTCTACCCACACTACCTACAGTATTTTTATGTCATCATTATTATCATCATTTTCAGCCATAGGACGCCCACTGCTGAACATAGGCAGAGTACTTAAATACAAATGAGTAGATCATCTTCATAGAAACGCACCGAGCGCGGTTTGTATGTGAGCGCGCCAATATACGTATGCGGCGCGCAAACACACACTGACAAAATTCGGCACAACCACGACTGGCTCCCCGCTAAATTTTGTCAGTGTATGCGTGCCCGCCGCATACGTATTGGCGCGCTCACATACAAACAGCGCCCGTGCGTTTTTATGAAGATGACCTTCTTCATTTGTATTTCTGACAAAGGCCTCCCCCAATGATTTCCACAATGGCCGGTTGGTGGCGGCCTGCACCCACTTCCCGCTACCTTTATGAGGTCGTCGGTCCACCTTGTGGGTGGACGTCCTACGCTGCGCTTTCCGGTATTTTTATGTGCAAAAGTCTAAATAAATAAAAAATAAATTAGTAATATTTGCATCGTATCATTTGAATTAGAACCAAGAATTTAAACCTTGTTGATTTAAGCTAATTCCCAGTTTCACGTATTAAAGTCCTGAAAAGTTCATTAATTTGAAAACTTTAAGCTCGTAAGCATCGAACCGTGTCTTTGAGGACTTTGAATTAAATCCAAATAATTAATATGAATGCTTAACACATACGTCTAAGTAAATTATGTAAGTATACATATATTAAACTACCAAATTTTACTTGACTCTACTTTTTTGGCAACACTGAAATCATTGGGGGAGGCCTATGTTCAGCAGTGGACGTCCTATGGCTGAGATGATGATGATGATGACGACTTTTTTGCCTTAATAGAACTACCGTATTATTATGAGATGCGTGTTTAGTAGGATTCACTACACGGTTTTCCAGTAAACTATAAAAATACATCTAGCCTTAAGCTATACAACATTTTGTGAGTTAATAGATAAATATGATTATTACCAATATGACTAGCTATTAGTATTTAGCCATGTGTCTCACGTGCGACGGATTAGTAAGCTGAAGTGGCAATGGGCAGGGCACATAGATCTGACGGCAGATGGGGCAGCAAGGTTCTGGAGTGGAGGCCGGAAAACGCAGCGTGGGACGTCCACCCACAAAGTGGACCGACGGCATCATAAAGGTAGCAGGAAGGCGCTGGACGTAGGCCGCTACCAATCGTTCAACAAAGAAATCTTTGGGGGGGCCTATGTTCAGCAGTGGACGTCTCTGGGATCCAAAGACTGAATAGGCTAGACAGCCGTTAATAAACCTTGAATTTAGCATCCACAATGGTTACGAATTCAAACCGGAATGTACAGCTTAATACACAATCCTGAAACTATGGAGGTAATCAACTGAGAGCAAATCTGTAGGCTAGTTGAAATTAGTTCCACAGTGTAATAACGATGAAATGGGTTTATTTTGCATTATTTTACAGTTTTATAAATTAGGTACATTAGGCCACAGTTTCAGGTACTCATTTCTGTTTTTCTCTTGTTCTCATCAAATGGTGATTTATTGCGGTAGAACGAGACGACATAACCGGAAATGGGTAGCTGGAACTGTGGCCGATAGTACATTAAGACAATAGCAATATAAGTTAACAAAACTGCAAAATGTTGTTGGTAAATCTTTCGCGGGACGTCCACCCATAAGGTGGACGTACGACATCATAAAGGTAGCAGGAAGGCGCTGGACGCAGGCCGCTACCAACCGGGCAGCATGGAAAGCTTTGGGGGAGGCCTATGTTCAGCAGTGGACGTCCTATGGCTGAGATGATAATGATGATAATGATGATGATGATGAAATAATTAAGTCATAAATTCAGATGATAAATGCGGATTTCTGTATCCAGTCATACTCACAAAAGTAAATAAATATTTGGAGTGAACCTACTGCATCCCTCTGTACTACGTCATGTAACTGTTAAGATGCAACTCCCCGCCGCTATATTAGTTTCTTATGCTACCACAAACTAGCAAGTTATGATTAACTCTGTATCAGGTTTAGAATGTATTCCAGTGGGTGCAACTTAGACTTTGACTTCAATAGATTGGTGCTATCAAAATGGACTAGATTGAAAATTACAAAAAAAGACAAATCTACTGACTCACTCATCACGAAATCTCAGAAACTATTTGTGCTAGGAGTCTCAAATTGCTCACTCACAGCGGAGGTGCTCACTAAGACGGAATTTTGCAAAATTTAATCCCTAAGGAGGTAAAACGGGATCCACGCGTACGAAGTCGCGGGCGGCCGCTAGTTAGTGGGAACACGTATTCCGGCTCGTGATCGCCACTCGAGAACTTTTCTGCTACAGCGGCCATCAGCTTTTTGTATTAGCAGACATAAATCAGTTCATGAGTTTCAAATGTGATACCAGAATCATCACAGCCACATAATTTAGATCACGAATACGATCCCGACTTACGCCCGCATTTACAAACATTACTATGAGGTCTCACAGTGCGCGTGGACGCACAGGGTGAATCACGAACCAATCACAGAGCTCTATCCAACGCTGTGCGTTCGATATTCTGCTTCACTTAAGCAAGCATCGTTTGGGCATACGGGCGTTACACCTGTATTTACAAACATTACTATGAAGTCTCACAGGGTCCCAAAAACCTATTCATAGACAATACTAGAGTGAGTGCGAAGCAATCATAGAGCTCTATTCAACGCTGTTCGACTTTTCATAGCGTTGCTGCTTCACTTAAGCAAGTATCACTTTAGTAAGTTCCTAACCGTAGTTCCCCAACTGAATCCACAATTATTTAGAACCAAACCAACATAATATACAGAGAGAACCCGTCGTATCGCCTGTAAACAGAAACACTGTTTCCATCCCATCCCAGCATTCCATACAATACGATCCATACACGCGAATATTCAGCATCCAGTTTGTGTGAACTTCCTGAGACATAGCGACGCGGCGATTAAAGTTTGGAGCTGCAAATATTTGGTCGCTAGTGCCGGGATAGTGACGGAACGTGATATTTAGAACAGATACGTTATTATGAAATACCTACATTTTATGTAAAACATCATAGAAAAATCCCTAACATTTATAGGTAGGGAAGGGAATTCCCTTCTCTACTTATGAATATTATAAATGCGGAATTAGCTCTGTCTGTCTTACGCTTTCATGTCTTAACCACTGAACCGATTTTGATGAGGTATACCTAGAGATAGCTCAAGTACCAGGAAAGAAGATAAGATAGTTTTTATCCCAGTTTTTGAAACAGAAAAGAACAAGAAAAGTTCTCGGATGGAGCAATAAAAATATGTTTATTTTATTACCGTGAGTTTTAGTCACTCGATTGATAAATTATACCAAACATACTGGGTCTTTGAGAAATAAATGTTAGGCTTTTGAGAAAAAAGGTAGGATAAGTATTGGCAATTCTTCGGGCATTAAATTATGCGAATGTAATGAGAAGTAATGATCCTTTACCATCAAGTGGTCCACAAACTAATTAGCCTAAAAAGGGCACAGGGAACTTATTTAAAAAGTGGTCCATCCCTTTTCGAACCCTTCCAGGGAATTTGGCAGACGGGGAAATGGGATAAATGGTGACAAAATGACACAGTGACAATTTCACCGGTACCCGGCTAGTGTTAACGTGTGACAGGTCTAATAGACAATATACCTTTTTCGACCCCTTCCAGAAAATTTGGCAGGCAGATTGGGAATTGAATGAACGGTGATAAAAATCGCATTGACAAAACTAGAAGCAGTAATTCACCAGTACTGTAACCTAGTGTTGAAGTGTGACAGGTCTGATTGAAAAAATTATGTGTCGAATGAAGCGCTCGGGGCATAGGTTATCTGCGACTTGTCAATTTGACGGACTACTTGCTACTGTCTCTTACTAAATAAAATAAATAAAAAAAGAAGTGAAGACAAAGCATTCTTCAGGCGTTCAATTATTTGAATGTATTAGGAAAGGTAATCGCTAACCATCAAGTGACCCACAAACTAATTTGCCCCTTTTTGCCCCTTTTTGATCTCTTCCAGATAATTTGGCAGACGTGTTGGGAAGGGGATGAAAATACTCGGTGACAAAAAGTCACAGTGACAATTTCACCAATACGATCTCTATAGCCTAGTGCTTATGTGTGACAGGTCTAGTAGACAGGATTAAATTATGTGTCGATTGAAGCGCCGCGGGCGTAGGAGTTGCTTTATCGGGGAACTTGCGGAACTCGCGGTCTGCGCCTTGTCAATTTGACGGATTGCTTCAGGCTTTGAGTGAGTTTGGCGATAGTTTCGAAGTATGAGCTCTGATGTAAACGGTGGTTTTGATGAAATATTGTTTCAATGAGATCATTTTTTCATGGTAACGACTCAATTTGTAGGCTTATTGCATTTTCAAACGATGGGTCGTGCGCATAATTATGTGCATGTATTCAAATTAAACTAAAGTCACTAACATAGCCCGACGGATTAGCAAGCTGAAGTGACAATGGACAGGGCACATAGTACGCAGAACTGACGGTCGATGGGGCAGCAAGGTTGTGTATTAGTGCAGGCCACGTATCGGAAAACGCAGCGTGGGACGTCCACCCCCAAGGTAGACCGACGACCTGATAAATGTAGCAGGAAGGCGCTGGATGCAGGCCGCTACCAATCGTGGTACCAAAAAGAAAAGTGAAAAGTATGGGTAGTCCTATCTACCACACGGTGGAACCATACGACTTGGTAGGTATAGCCTGACCAGGAACATAAAAACCCTGGCATAGAGGCGCGTCAATTGCATTTGATAGTGCAACACTGAGTACAGTCGTACCTGTGTTAAATTAATAGGCTAACTTTATGTATCAGGATTCAGGATTACGGGCTAATTTGATATTTTCATAAATTAACGAAAAAATATTATTATAGGTAACCTGGTTTAAACTTAGATTAATAAAACCTAGATAGATAGTCAGTGCACGAAAGGTGAGGCAATTTTTAGGGAGCCGGCACGGCTTACCCGTAAACGTCACATGAACTGTCAAAGTGAAAAATTGGTAAACACGTCCGACGAATTTTCAACCGACTTCAAAAAAGGAGGAGGTTCTCAATTCGACCCGTATGTTTTTTTTTTTTTTTTTTTTTTCTATGTTTGTTACGCGATAACTCCGCCAATTATGAACCGATTTGAACAAATCTTTTTTCGGCGTATAGGTAATACCTCAAGGGTGGTCCCATTTAAATTTAATAATAAAAAAAACAACCCCCAAGGGTGGAAAATTGGGGATGAACTTTTTTATACGCAATATCTCCGCCGATTATAAACCAATTTGAACGATTATTTTTTTGTTGAATAGGTATTATCAAAAGGGTGGTTTCATGCGAATTTGAAGAAAATATTTCACCCCCAAGGGTGGAAAATTGGGGATGAACTTTTTTATACGCAATATCTCCGCCGATTATGAACCAATTTTTTTTGGTCTCAGTGTACTGCCTACCTTCAGTGGTAACATCAAGGTAATAATTAGTTAACTAAAAAGCAAGAAATAAGTAAAATTTTATAAAAAAAAATAAAACCGACTCCAAAAAACCTACACTAAAACGTAGAAAAATAATTTTACTAATTACCTACTTATTTATTAGGACGAATTATTAATATTTATGTAGGTATACCATGATTGATACTTTTGGAGTCGGTGCAGGCAAACTTTACATGTTTCATAATCTTGGCACCGACTCCAGAAGTATCAATCATGGTATACCTACATAAATATTAATAATTCGTCCTAATAAATAAGTAGGTAATTAGTAAAATTATTTTTCTACGTTTTAGTGTAGGTTTTTTGGAGTCGGTTTTATTTTTTTTTATAAAATTTTACTTATAATTAATTAAAACGGTTTGTGCTGTGAAAGGGTGTCTAAAATACATCAGAAAAACGAAAGAAAGTGACCAGTGTTACATTTCATAAGTAAGTACTACAATTCGACGCGTATTTTGCTTGAATTTGGCTTTCAAAAATTAAATACGGGAATGATACCAGTAACAAGAAAATTTATTTCCCAATTGTTCGCCGTACAAATACACTTCCTTTTTTATGAAATCGAGACTTTTAAGTCGATTTATCTTATTGTTATTAGGTCGGTACTTTGAATTCAATAAATAAGTAAGTACATGATGCGTTTTGTTTTTGTTAATTATAAAATAATTAAAAACGTATTAAAAATTTCCCTACTTTCGGGAAAATCGCCTTCACTGTCTACACTCCCCAACAAAATTGACACTAATGACATAAGTTTTTTGCCTCACTCTTGACGAAGCGTTTGTATGAAGACTATCCATCTAGGTTTTATTAATCTAAGGGTTTAAATAAATTAAATGAAACGATCAATCGAGCTAATAGGATTTATTTTATTATTCATCGATAATCAAATTCAGAACTTGAATATTCAACTGCAATGTCTGCTCATGAACGCTTCAAACTCGGTACTTCTTTCACAATTCCATAAAATTCAACACTTAGAAAGTGACAAAAAAATTTAAAATAGGTAGTTGAAACAAACCACAGCTAATTTTCATAGTGGACTGTACTATACGATAAACATGTCAGTCAATTTGACAACCTTTGTCGGAAACTTTATTCAATGAAAATATTGTCCGAACCCTTAGTATTTCTCTTCGACAAATACTTTAACACATTGTGAACCACTTTTCTTTCACGACTATAAAAAGATTTTAGCAATTTAATCCACAAAATAAATTGCGCACATTTAAAATAAAGTTTGTTTACACTTTGACAGCAATAGACTGACATGCAAAGTGACATGTCAATGAAGTTTTCAGTTACTGTTGCCATTAAAATAAATTAGTACCATTAGTTTTCCGCAACATGGCGAGGGTTTTTATGTTCCTGGTCAGGCTTTAGCCTAAAAACACGTTTATAAAAAACTTGGTAACAAGATCACTAACATAAACGTGGATGGTGGCCTCCAGCCGTTACAGCCTTGACGACAAAAAGAGTTTAAGTTACTGCGAATACAGGCGATAAAAATATCTACAAATTTCCAACTCCATAAACACTGTACCACCTAACTTTTTATCTTATCGTACTAACATGTCTAGAACATTTTCTTCTCCAATTTTCTCTGGCGCCTAAAGGTCGATTCACATTATCCGTGAAGTCACAGTTTTGGCACAGTACCGGCAGAGCGACTAAGATGTTTTGAAAGATATAGATACGAGTACGTCGTCATCATAATATATTCCATCTTTCAAGTCATCCACACTTGTCAGTGTCAGTGACGATACAGTGCTTTCAGAATCAGTTCCGTTACTGACAATCATTGAAACTCCGTGAACTGACTACTGATGTTATTATCATAAATGACCTGAAAGTGGACGTCCTATGGCTGAAATCAGCCGTAGGACGTCCATTGCTGAACATAGGCCTCCCCCAATAATTTCCATAACGACCAACTGGTAGCGGCCTGCACTCAACGCCTTTCCACCTTGTGGGTGGCCGTCCTACGCTACGCTTTTCAGTACGTGGCCTCCACTCCAAAATCTTGTTGTCCCATCGGCCGTCAGTACTGCGTGCTATGTGCCTTAACTATTTCCACTTCAGCTTACTAAGGCTATGTCAGCGACTTTCGTTCGTTTACGAATCTCTTCATTTCTGATTCGATCTCGTAAAGAAGAATACTGACCTGACATGTATAAATTGAATCTCTGAAACAAAACTCAAGTACTGAATACTGAACTGAGCGAACACATTGACGGAACTGAGGCTCACTGCTGTGTGAATCGACCGTAAGAAGTCCATAAATGCGTCATAATATCAGCCATTTTGTATTTACATCGTGTTCATTCCAGAATATTTTCTTGTTTAATACCGAGCTCTAGAAGATTACACCAACAAGTATCTAGTCAACTGGGATGAATTTCCAAATATTTATTTTTATTTCTAAACAAAAATAGCCCACCAGACTAACTTCAGGACGTGGTTGCCTGAAAAGATGAGAGATCATCTATATCGTTTCCTAGG
Organism: Ostrinia nubilalis; assembly: GCF_963855985.1. Lineage (NCBI taxonomy): Eukaryota > Metazoa > Arthropoda > Insecta > Lepidoptera > Crambidae > Ostrinia > Ostrinia nubilalis. Next base: position 2,504,110 of record NC_087109.1, on the reverse strand, counting down.
GAGCTTATTTTCAACCGACTTCAAAAAAGGAGGAGGTTTTCAATTCGACCCGTATGTTTTTTTTTTCTATGTTTGTTACGCGATAACTCCGCCAATTATGAACCGATTTGAACAAATCTTTTTTCGGCGTATAGGTAATACCTCAAGGGTGGTTCCATTTAAATTTAATAATAGAAAAAACAACCCCCAAGGGTGGAAAATTGGGGATGAACTTTTTTATACGCAATATCTCCGCCGATTATGAACCAATTTGAACGATTATTTTTTTGTTGAATAGGTATTATCAAAAGAGTGGTTTCATGCGAATTTGAAGAAAATATTTTACCCCCAAGGGTAGAACTTTTTTTTAATTTTTAGTATTTTTTTGTGTTCACGCATTTGAAGTCGGTTTTTTTTTAAAGTTAATTATTACACCTAGCAGTGAACTACCATTGACTGTTCATCATCATCATTTTAGCCACAGGAAAAAAATGCCGATCTGGACTACCAATGGGCTATGTAGGACTCTTCGCTCGAAGGACGGGGCCTACCCACTAAAACTTGATGGTGTTCACCCGAGCCCAATTAAAGGGAGCCGCGAGTTATTGTCATAACGTTTGTCCGCAGCTACGTCTCAGAAATATAAAAAATATCTATACTAATATTATACATGCGAAAATAACTCTGTCTGTCTGTCTGTCTCTCTTTCACGCCAAAACCACTGAACCGATTTTGATGAAATTTGGCATAGATATAGTTTGAGTCGCGGGAAAGGACATAGGATAGATTTTATCCCGGTTTTTGAAACAGAAACGCGCATGACAAAGTTTTTCTGTGAAAGACAAAATTCCACGCAGGCGAAGCCGCGGGCGGAAAGCTAGTAAGAAATAAAGGAGGAAATAGATAGGTTAATAGGAGTAAATAATCAAGATACAGGTAAAATAATGTTAATTAATTATTATTGTTTGTGAAAATATTATTTAGCATGTCATTCTCACTATGTAACTAAGCATGAACTAATAGTTACAGAACTACAGTTATTACATCAGTGCAGTATCATTCCCGGTAGATCAGCCCCCACGATTGGATTGTACGCTTAATTAACTGTAGACGGTAATTGATAATTAAGGCCGGTACCTAATTAGTTTGCTTAGTATGTAACAAGGATGTTCTCAAACGTTTGAACTCGGCTGACCGTTTGTTAATTAATATCAAGCTTTGATTTGCCTTCTTCTTATCTGTCTGAAGTTTAATTGAATATGATGTGGAAATTAGAGCAAAATGATGGACAGGAATGAAATTAAATTTCAGTTTTTTTTATGCATAAACAAGGCAGGCAAATATTTATATTTGGAAGAAACTAGAAAATAATACAGAAACAGAACTTATGAACTAAATCATAAAGGAAACTTGTGTGTGTAAAAAGTCAAAACAAAAAGGTTGATTCAATATCATGGCATGACAGGGTGTTTTCATATTTATGTCTGATTGTTTTCATATCGATACCTTCAGGTTCAATTGTCGTATAAACCAAAACCCTACATTTCAGGAGAGCCAAAAAACGTTTTTTTTTTTAATAAAAAAATCGTAACTTTTTTATTTGAGACGTTATAAAAAAATGTCCAAGAGGAAACATTTTTCAATTTTTGCGATGAAAAAGTCTAAATATTTAAAAAATGGGCATCTTCAGTAGTTTTAAAGTTAGCTTGGAGTTACGTCGTTGAAAAAGGCACTCGGTGGTTTATACGACCCATTATATTTGACCTAAAAATAACTCTTTACGTCGTATTTGAATTTTTTGTAAAGACGAGACTGAAATTGATGGCTTAAAAACCATTAGATGTATTTTTTTTGGTTTATATACCCATTGATAAAGTGATTTATTCAAATGTATTATTAAAACTATGTAAGTATGTAAATAATGTATTGTTTACTATTTCTAGGCTTTTGTTGTTTAGAGAATTTGCACAAAGATATTTAACAGTATAAAAACTATATTTGGTTGAGGTAGAAATAATAAATTTGCTTGCATACGAAAAATAACATTTTTTTTTTACAATTTTGCAAGAAAATTATGACAAAACAAATAATATTTCTAATAATTGTAAACAAAACTAATCACCATAAATTTTGAACAAAAAAATACCTTTACAGCAAAACATTAAGACAGCTTTCCTGGTTCTCTGCTGACGCATATTGATTTCGTTTGGTTATGATAAATTTTGCATAAAGAGAAGAGCCCCAGTATGCTCAGGCGAAGGATTTGTAATTTTTTGATAATTTCTCTAAGGAATTTATATCTTTACAAGAAACCCAAATTTAAATTACAGCTAAAAGTAACCACTACTGGCAACAATTAAAAGTTGGAGTACTGGTAAAGTAATAAACTATTACAGAGCATCTCAAAAGGGTATAAATAGCCTTCATGAGCACACTATGGCTTGTTTTCTTTGTTTAAGTCTTGAATTCATCACATTTAGTCAAGATCAATAGGCTATTTGTCCTTCAAACAGATAATTGGAAAATATGAGACTCATATTTTTTTATTTTCTTTCATAATTTAATGATAACAGTGCTACATCGAGTTGAAATGGCGCGATACGTCACGCTTGAGTAGAATTTTTACTCAAAAGTGACGTCACGCGACATTTCAACTCAATATAATACTGTAATTCTTCGATTATGGGAAATATGGGGTCTAAATTTTCTAATTCTCTGTCTGACGGACTAAATAGAATTTCGATTTCATGACCCAGTCATCATCCCTATTCACGGATGTACTGGACCTGGAAAGCAACCTTATATATCGAGTTATTATCTTTAAAAGTAGAAACAATCAACTTTCTTTAACTTTATAATAAGGAAAACTTACTTACTGTACATACATACATATGTGATGCAATAAACAAATGAATATGAATATGAAACAGATAATTACCATATTTAATACGTGGACTTACGACGTTGAATCTGGACATAAAACGCCATGTCTTTAGGCGTAAAAGCCATTTTCAATTACGAAAGTATTTTACGTCCTGGCTTAAAAAAATGTATGGTTGATACATCTTAGCAAAAATACCAAAAACAAGCGTTCGGTTTGTACACTGTTTATAAGGTATTTATTTGTCTTTTAGGCTATAGTTTTTTGGGGCGTATAAACATTTTTTTAGCGAATTTCAATATTTCGAATATACAGCTCGATAGAGAAAAAAATTCTGATTAAAATGGTATATATAACTCGATTTGGCCAAAATGGTTTATACGACAATTGAACCTGAAGGTGTCGATATGTTTTCATTATTATCATACTACGGATATTCGTAGTAGGTACCAAAGTAGCAGTAATTTATTTATATTGTACACAATAATAGCATTTTAATGTTCCAAGCAATACTAGATGTATTTTTATGTACAACAAGGCATGTATTTGACCGCAATCGCATCTGGTGTTAAGTGGGATGCAGTCTAGGATGGTATGTACATATCTGCCCTGTAAGTGCCTATGCACTCTCGCCTTGAAAATTTCAGCTGAATTTCGTTTTAGGACCAAACTACTACCCGTTCGCGCTAAGTTTGCCGGTTCGTGGAATGCGCGTCCCTTCCCCCAACCGCGATTAATCGCAATTAGTTAGTGATTAAATGTAATTAATGTGTCTTATTTTACGCAAATACACAATTTTTATCAATATTTATTTATAAATTCTTAAATTCTCGCTTCCCTTCGAGTGACGTCATATCGCCAGCGGCAAACTTATCGCGAACGGATAGTAACTAAAAATTAGGACTGAAAGTTTCTACTAATAAAGTAGGTACCTAATGAAGTAATATCCTTATTATAATAAATACCCGTGTATCAAGCGAATTCATTTACCCTTTCATAATAAGTAAATACATTTCTACTGTATTAGAATATTCCGTGACTTTGAATGTAAATCCTATTTAAACGTAATATCAAGGAAAATTTCAAGTTTCCACTTATATTTCCACTCGTTACGTTTGATTTAAAATATGATTTCCCAGCGGCACGCTCGTCCTTTTCAGTCTTTTGGCCAATATGAGTTAGGTCGCATACCTAGAAGTCGACATGGTCTGTTGATTTAACATTTATATATGTAGTCCAAATTCAAGGCATTCAAGTTACAAAATTTTGTAATATTTATGTGCTATATCTGTCTTTTTCCGTATACTTAGTTTGTTCTCCAAGTGATGTTTATCGTAATATTTCTTTCTTTCTTTCTTTCTTTCTTTATTCCTTACTTTACTATAAACTTTGGTTTCTTATGGTATCAATACGAATCTTGTTTATATTAGTACTATTGTTTTGTTTTTATAATAAATCGAATAGGTAAATATTAAGTAATATAAGAGAAGAATTCCATCTCTTTTATTTTTATTCGGTTTGGTAACTGTTTTTAAAATAAATAAATTTAATGATCAAACATTTTAGAGATTAAATTTCCTAGAAATGTTCGTCAAAAAAATTGATATTTTGACCGAAATATAATCCGTTGGTAAGTAATTAATTATTGTTTTTTCAAACCAATGGTTTTTATTTTAGTAACAAAATATAAACGAACTTACCGAATCATGGAGGTGTTAGTTACTCGTAGCGTACCCATGAAGTATAGTAGAGTAGGTACGTACCTGTAAGGAAAAAAAATATTGGACACTGACTTTTTATTGCAAATTTCTTTGTTATTTAGTACAACTGGTGAACTTCAAAGTGAACATTGGTGCTTCCTGCATGCTCTACTATATTTTCTACCTTGGCGTGGGTGGGTTTTTAAGTCATTGAACGCCGAGACGCTAGACACAATGGAAATTGTATTGTTCGAGGCTCACCGGTGAGCCGCGTGGCGTCCAACGTGTAAGGAATCTATACTATACTAGCTTTTGCCCGCGGCTTCACTCGCGTGAAATTTAGTTTGTCAAAGATCGTCATAAATTATAGCTTGTATGTTATTCTGGTTTATAAAGTATAATACTGCAAAGTTTCATCAAAATCCGTTCAGTAGTTTTTGCGTGAAAGAGTAATAAACATGTTAACATCCAGACATCCATACAAACTTTCGCATTTATAATATTACTAGATTTTCGCCCGCGGCTTCGCGCGCGTGGACTACATTATCACATATATTTTACGGAACCCTATTTTTTTCCAAAATATAATTTTGCCTATGTTACTCGTGGATAATGTAGCTTTCGAATGGTAAAAGAATTTTTAAAAACGGTCCAGTAGTTTTTGAGCCTATTCATTACAACCAAACAAACAAAGTTTTCCTCTTTATAATATTAGTGTAGATAAGGTTGAAGAGTTTGTTTGTTAGCTTGAACGCGTTAATCTCAGAAACTATTGGTCCGATTTGTAAAAGTATTTTTGTGCAAGGTAGCCCATTTATCGAGGAAGACTTTGATTAGGTATATAACATTACATCAATAGGGGCGGGAATAATTATTCAAAGTTTTTCACGCGCACGAAGTCGCGGGCACAGCTAGTAAATTTATATTTGGGTGGATAGAAATATCTCAATCCACTTTGAGCTCGGACAATTTCTGTAAACCCGGATTTTGAACAGATTGGTCCCAGATCCAATGGGATATTAAACAATTTTCGACCATTCACACACACGTGCGTGTAGGTATTACAGTAAAGTCTGTTCGCCGAGAGTTGATAAATATTATGAAATGTCTTGCAATAGCGACTGTCGCTTAACTATCGCATTCTGTATGGCGGGCGTCGTTTGTCACAACGCGCACTGAGTACCTACCATGGTACGCAGCTGTCGTCAAGCGCCCCGGCCGGCGGGCGGCGGCGGCCACAGCGTGACCACTTTTAGTAGATTTCTACTTTTTTGGTAGATTTGAGGCAAAGAGAACGATGATTTAGTAGTGCGAAATCGTTTAGTAGATTTTGGTAGATAATTGGTATTTTTAGAACATTCTTATAAATGGTAGTCCAAAATGAAATTGTAACCGAGCCGAGAATCCAGGCCAAAAAAAAAGCCCAGGCCAAATAATCTACCAACTTTTTCATTATATCGACAAAAATAATTAGCGGGCCGCAATTTATAATGAGTTTAGAACCTCTGATATGTTATTTTTTATCAACTCTCGGCGAACAGACTTTACTTATTATTATTCTGTGGTATTACGAAGGTCCCATATTCGCACGACTGCACAACCCACAAAATTTAAAATGTAGGACGACGTTTATACGTTAAATTCTAGCAGCAATATGTTTTCGTAGATAAGAAATATTTTCTTTTTAGGTCGTCCTTTCTGAAAAATTTAAAAGGCACGAGAAGGGGATTTGAACGTTAGCCTTACACTGAGATGGTTTTGAAACTGTACGTGCCTAAAGAAAAAAATTTAGTTTTTTCCCGAAGCTAGAGTACTTAAGTAAGTATACAGGGTGGAAACGTTAAGTGATCACACTCGATTATTTCTAAACTACTTATACAAGATATCGAAAAACTGGTTACTGATCCTGAAAGTGCTTCACGAGCTTTATCCAACGATAGCAATAATAGGTTACAAAATTAACTGGATCCATCCTAAAATTCAATGTTTCCAGCTTCCATACATTTAGTACAGCCACAGTCATGGTCCTCATATCTTGATAATATAGCAAGTAAAGCCTAAAACCAATGTTTTCCATGAATAATTTTAAATAAGAAAGCAATTTACGAGTTCAGTTTAAGTGTTTATTGTTTAATAAAAAAAATTATTCTTCTAATATTGTTTGGCCGGCATACATTTAGTATGGAGGCTGAAAACATTTAATTTTCGGATAGATGCAGTTAATTTTGTAACCTATCATTGGTACCGCTGGATAGAGCTCGTGAAGCACTTTCAGGATCAGTAACCAGCTTTTCGATATCTTGTGTAGTTTAGAAATAATCGAGTGAGATCACTTTTCGTTTCCACACGGTATAGAAAACAACAATATTCTAAAAGACCACATATAAATGTACGATGTGCATTTAATTTTGTTTTTGTGTCAGTTAATATTTTAACTTTTTTTATGGAGTTTTTTCTTGCTTTCAAAGACTCTACACGTCATAATATATTATAATTATGTCATGTACAAAAAAGCGCTCAATAGGCTAAATACATTATGTACACGAGCTGTCGACTCTACTTATTTATGAATGCATTGATGTTGTAACTTTTTCATAATAATATGTGTACTTTCTTGAGTAGGATTATGTTTTTTTCTCTATTTACCTATTCTAACGCCCGTATTCACAAACATTACTATGAGGTCTCACAGTGCGCGTCGACGCACAGGGTGACACACGAGCCAATCACAGTGCTCTATTCAACGCTGTGCGTTCGATTTGCTGCTTCACTTAAGCAAGCATCGTTTGTGAATACGGGCGGAAGGAATAAATTTCCAGATCCAAATCCTTGATCTTAATCTTCTGAGCCATTATATCCACAATGATAGAAAGGCCTCGGATCGGCACCTATCCGATTGGTTCATCGAACTATTAAGGCCGTAACACATTATCAACCCATGGTCAGGCAACCCCAGACCTTTGTCCAGCAGTGGACGTCATTTTGGCTGAAACGAACGAACGAACGAACGAACGAACGAATGAACATTATCGACTTGGAAAGGGATCTGGAAAGGGAAGGAGAAATATATGTATGTAAAGTACCCCATTTGGGCTATCTTTTCTTTTTATTGTTTGCTATATTTGACGTTCATAAGTGCTACTTGTGGTCTAAACCGAATAAATAATTTTGATTTTGATTTTGATCGTAACCGTGTCAACTCGAGGCGGTCAGTATTCTTTGTATGAAACTCCATACTTCAACGCACACTTATCCGCACCGTAACGTAAACGCCTCGCCTCGTAAGACCACATTTTATTGTACCACACTATCTCGGTGAATAAAATATTATTCTTTGAATCTTGAATCTTTGATAGACAGCGCGCGAATGGCGATGACAGCTCGCAAAAGGCGATACGGTGTTGATCCCTTTCCGAGTTGATATGTCTGCTATGACCTTTATCAGGATACCCTTTGCCGTTATATTCTAAATCCAGGGATCGTAAGCAATTTATGATTCCAGAGGGCTGAGTGTGAGTTTATATCAAACGTGAGCGCAAATCGTAATAATGACATTAAATGTATGACGGATTGTACAGAGACCCTAGCGAAAACTTTCAAGTTCTAAAATTTTCATACATCTTTTAAACTCACACTCAGCCCTCTGGTGACTTGTTAACGCCCGTATTCACAAACATTACTATGAGGTCTCACATTGCGCGTGGACGCACAGGGTCACACACGAAACAATCACATAGCTCTATTCAACGCTGTGCGTTCGATTTGCTGCTTCACTTAATCAAACATGCGCACAGCGTTGAATAGAGCTCTGTGATTAGTTCGTGTGTCACCCTGTGCGTCCACGCGCACTGTGAGACCTCATAGTAATGTTTGTGAACACGGGCGTAAGCCTCCAATGAAACCTCTTGCTACCTCCATCAATTTTCCCACGGTCCATACCAAAAGTTCCCCACCCCTACAGGAAGGTCTTACAAAACGCCAAACGATAGAATCTTCCATTTAGTGGGAAGGAATAAAACGCCATTCGTTCGCATTCAATCCGCTAATATATCGATGGATAGGTTTTTGTGTAGCTGAAGAAATTCGGAATCATATTAAGGTACGTTTTCCCGTTTAATCAGGTGTTTAGAGCAGGGTAATGGACTACGGGGGTGCTTATTACTTATGTATTACTTTTTATCCTGTTGACAGCACAACAAACTAGTGTTCAAATTAGCACTCACAATAATATGTAGCAGATGAAGCCAAGAAAATCGGCAAGACCTGGAGCGAGATCAAACGCGAAGCTCAAGACCGAACGCGATGGAGGACTATTGTGGATTGTGGACGCCCTCTGCCCCATCTAGGGGATCATGTTTAGTAAGGCCCAGTTTTTTGATTCATGGTTAAAATAACTAATTGTTAAAGGACAATGTTCGTTCTCCATACATTGTTCGCCGTTAGATCAACAGTGCCGAAAAAATACTTTCTAGGTTCTAAATGACACAAATCTTTATGTAAGAACAAATTCCTGGCGGACCAATTCTATAAACTTATTGATAGCAATATTGTTATCATAACCTCTTACTTACTAGTATTGTATTATAATATTGTATGCACATCGATTTGGGAGATGTTCTGTATTGTAGTTGTCGCAGCCAAATTGTATTTTAATATTGGACGGGTTTTGGAAATAGCTCGGCGTTCCACTTTTATGATTTACTTACTTACATTTTGCACGTAAATAAATAACATGAATCCTATGTTTACTTTCCACTTTTGACATTTAACACGTGACTTACCAAACTAACTATCTCCATGGTTACCATCTTAGTCTATGCATGACTAGGGATTGAACAACTTTTAATTGAATATTAACAATTCTCGATAATTAATTATTATCGATTGAAAAATATTCGGTATTTGAATCGAAAGGTATATTCAATTTTATCAATATCAAAATATTCAATTTTAATAATAAAATAAATATTATTTACTACCACCTATGAAATGTTCTGAAAATTGCCTGGAGCGCTCCCCCAATCCTGGGTTTTCCCTTTCCAAGCTGAGAGGACATCATTTTGGTTCTATCGATACATTATAAAGGTACTTAATATTTGAAATGTATTACCAATTATTGTTATAAGCATTTTGAGCGAATAAAACTTTCAATAGAACTTTAGACATTTCTCTCACTTTAAGCGGCATTGGATTTTTCATCGGATTTTGAAACTGTTACAGATATATTAAAAATGATCCCATATTGTTGTCATTGTCAATATCAGTATTATGATCACAATTCTTTTTATTTTATTCATGACCTTTTAGACCACTTGGACACATTAGATAGCTTCTTGTAGTATCGTGCAATATATATTTAACTTTTAATTAAAATCTAGTCATACTGTAGCAATTTGGACGATTTATTTTATTTACAAGATCGGTATCTTATTGTCTATGATGACCGCAATCAACATCACTATTACGTGGATTCCTAACAATGAAGTACGGCATTGCCTTGTGCCGATTTTACATAGATTTTATCGACACAAGTTATGGAACTTCATAGGATATCGAGCAGGCCACGCCCTAAAATGTCCGGATGTCGTCATAGTATTATGGAATACATATAAAAGACTTTTATTATTTCATTTTCTAATCCTCAAGTGTCCGCTACAATCTAATTAATATTTATGTATTCAAAAAGTAAGAGATTAATTTTGATACTTTACTGCTGTGCCCAGGAATCTAAGGCCGTTTCTGACAATGTCCTTTTGCTACTAATGGTTAAATATTAACAAAATGTCACTTGTCATTTGACATCTGACAAATTTGACTATTGGTTATTTTAACTACGAATCAAAAAACTGGGCCTAAGTCACAATAATATTATGGACATCATTAATTTTCTATTCTATCATATACATTTATAAACTTCTATATCGTGAGTCACGTCTCTATAGGAGTGTAACATGGCTCAATCTGACCGACAATCTAAAGTTATTCATAAAGACTTACGTTAATAAAACGCTCAATTTGGTTTTATTGGAGAGGTTCGCGATCACGCATATTCGTTCGCGAGCGTTCGTTCGCTGACGTCCGCCGAGCAGTCGCCACCATTTTTGTGCTTCTATGTAGATGCTTAGTATGAACTAGCATAAAAACCTCTTTGCCATTTAGTGGGAGCTTCTAGCCAATTCATAAAGACATTCAGCTTTATGTTTACTAACATAGCATCCATTTTCAGTGTCCCACTTTTAATAACGTCGTTCCTTTTTACGTAAGGGAGCACTAAGTGATATTGTTCCACATTTTGTTATTTTATTGCTTATCCCACCCACCTAGCTTCTTAACTTTATTATCTTCAGGGGCTTTCCACAATTTGCTCTTATATACGTAAGTGAGACAACAGCAGCGGTGTTGGTGCTCAAACTTTTTAATGTCCTTGGATATTCATGGGCAAAATATTTATTTCAATGCATAGTCTAGAGCAGAAAAGACTATAAATTATGTACTAAAATAGCATCTAATACAACTACTTAAGATGTCATACTGTTTGTCTTGATATACTCTAATACCTATTGTAGAGACCATTGCTGGGTTAGGTCTCCAATATAACTCCTACTATTGCGGTCTGAGACTAGCCACTCGCTTGACAGCAAATCTTTTCACTTAAATAATGAATAACCATCATGATAGTATCGTGTAGATTTCAACAACTAAGAAAGGTCACAAACCTATTGTCAGAAAAAGCGAACCGCTATAAGCATCTGATACCTACGAGTAAGGCTTAATGGGATCGAAATTTCCCCTAAAAAAGGGAACAATACGTTTTTCTTTTTCATGCCAACCCCAAAGAAGTGAAAGTGAAGGCTAACCTGCACCTGCAGTGGAGACTAAATGACCTCATGATGATGATGCTTTTTTTCCAAACTATCACGTCGATTCAACATCCAGCTTAAGTGCTCTCCATAGCACAGAATCATATTTATTTTCCGTGAAATTTAACACAGCAAAGTCGTTAAAAAAATTAAAGAAATATCTAGATTGTTATAAACTTTTAAAACTTTGACAATCAAATGTCTCTAAGTTGAACGAATTAGGCTTACATAACAAGGCGGAGTAGGCTCATATTCCTTGCTTACTCAATTAGAACGGAGAAAGCGGTTAAAAGACCGTAGTAAATGACTATTAAGGGGCATAATAGTTTAAGTAGGTATGCTGCGATCTATGAAGCACTCTTTTCGAAGAAAATACAAAATGATTTTATTTGGCGAATCAGCAAACTTTTATGACGGATTAGCAAGCAGAAGTGGCAATGGGCATAGCACATAGTACACAGAACTGACGGCCAATGTGGAAGCAAGGTTTTGTAGTGGAGGCCACGTATCGAAAAACGCAGCGTAGGACGTCCACCCACCAGGTGGACCGACGACTTCTAAGGTAGCAGGAAGTCACTGGATGAAGACCGCTACCAACCGGGCGATAGGGAAATTATTGGGGGAGGTCTGCGTTCAGCAGTGGACGTCCTGTGGCTAAAATGATGATGGATGATGATGAATAGCTCGTCATAAATAGTCTTGTGTACATATCCAAAGTCTTATCTGAACCATTTTGACTTCAATTTACAATTAAACAGGCTGCCTTAAAAAAGTTTTATTACTATCACAACTTCATCTTAACACAAATTCACTGCAAAAAGCTGCTGTCAAAATAGGAAAGAGCTTCTTCTTATTTTTTTAACTAAAAGGTAACCAATCACTAAGCAATCTTTTGGCTTCAGATATAAATTAACTGAATCGTTTTTTCTCTCCTGAAAAATCTACCTTTCAGATGTCTGTTTCTTTCAAGATTTGTAGGTGTACATGTCTCTGTCACTCATACTCATTTTTATTTGAGTGAACGAGACAGGTAAAGCCAAATATTTGGTCAGGTCTTTTATTGCGTCCCTTTGACCCTAGATCCCCATAATGACGTACAATTTGTACGACGTTTACAAAGAAATATTCGACTCTTTATGACGAAAAAAGTCAAAGATATTTAGAAAATCTTAAGCTCAGACCGCAACATAATAAATTGACACAAGTAATCAACACAAGATATAAAACAACTCCTTCTGGCGCAGTCGGATAAAAAAACAAAGCTTGCATTGTTTGGACTTAAATTAGATATTATTTGCTTGACACTGGCTGTTATGTTAAAAAAAATACTCGTACCTATGTGTGAAGTAAGATTTAATTTCGTTCGTTCATTCGTTTCAGCCAAAACACGTCCACTACCGGACAAAGGCCTCCCCCAAGGATTTCCACAAATACCGGTCCTGCGCCGCTCGCATCCAGGCGCCTCCCGCGACCTTCACCAGATTGTCGGTCCACCTAGTGGGAGGCCTGCCCACGCTACGTCTTCCGGCTCGTGGTCGCCACTCAAGAACTTTCCTGCCCCAGCAGCCGTCAGCTCTACGAGCTATGTGCTCTGCCCACTGCTGACTGATTCTGCGGGCTATGTCAGTCACTTTGGTTCTCCTATGGATCTCCTCATTTCTGATTCGATCACGCAGGGAAACTCCGAGCATAGCACGCTCCATCGCCTTTTGGGTGATCTTGAGCCTTCTTATGAGGCCCATAGTAAGCTACCACGTCTCAGATCTAATTTATGAATAAGATTTAATTTATGAATCCTAAAATTGATCCAGAATTTGAACAAATTATGTCTGAATAACTTCTACTTCACTATTAACGTATTTGCCGAGCTAATGTACACATCATCTAGCTACTAAAACCTTCATAACCTCACTATACTGAATGTCTTTTAAAACTAGTTTCCCTAGAACAAAAGGCTTTATTAGCTCTAGGAACTCTTTGGTCTAGATTCTAGACTCAAGCTGGCGGCATGTTATAAATGAATCGACGGTAATGAGGAAGTCTATTATTATGGTTCCAATTCATGCTAATACATAGAACAGAAATAATGTACGAGGTTTTTAAAATAAAATGATAAAGATTTATGATAAAACGGCCTTTTAATAGATAAAACTTTGAGTAATGTAAACACGTAAACAAGTAATTTTTGTGCGTGTACTCTGTTTTTTAGTGTTTAAGTTGTTATTTATTTGTAACGCTTTTAATACTCGCATCAAATAAATACTTTCTTTCTTCTTCTTCTTTCTAAAAGCTCGATTTTTTACTTATATTCGTCAGCATAGATTTCCGTCTGCCACGGGGGATTTTTTGTGTTTTTTTTTTGTTATTAAGGGTTTTATTTTTATTTTTTTTATGCAAGACAAGGAAGGTATTTTTATATTAAGATGGTGCAAATGAGTTTGTAACGGCAAAAAAGTGTGATTTATAAATTATACCTTACTATTTTCAGATTTTACCTTTATTTTTGTCCTTTCAGGGTCTTACTGACAAAACGTATAGCTTTGGTTCACTTGCATTTTTTACACAAGTAGACAAACAGAAAAATAACGTAGTGATTTTTAAAGACTTTGCAGCACGATTATTATTATTACTAACCAGAATGCTACCATGTACCTTAATTTTGAGTTTACGATATTTTGGCACTGTTGCAAGCACGAGATTGAAATGGCAATCAAAATAAACTACCTACATAATAATATGAACATAGCAAAAACATTGCTTTCCCACGCATTTTAGACAAACGCAAACTTCATCGGTTTCCGTTCAAGCAACTGTTGTGTAACTTTATAGAGCCCATAAAAAGTTACGGGAATATTCCCATACACGTGATGTTAACATAAAAATGTACTTTTGGCTGAAATGTTGGTATTATAGTGCATATTGCGGGTGTATTTTTCAATCTTTTGGTAAATAGAAATTGGATCAGAATTTGCTTTGCTGTTTACGTCTTTTTCCTACCAGACACCAATAAATGACTTAATCATAAAATAAATATGAAACTTCAGAGTCCTCAGGTACTTATCTACTTGAGAAATGGTTAATTTCTCCATAAGACTCGGTTCGACGACATCGTAAAGGTAGCAGGGAAGCGCCGGATGCAGGCCGGCCGCTACCAATCGATCAACGTGGAAAGCATTAGGGGAGGCCTATGTTCAGCAGTGGACGTCCTATGGCTGAAATGATGATGATGATGACTCGGTTTCCACCAAGGCCAAGGTGGAGCGGAGCGGAGAAAAGAGGAGATTTGTGTCGGGCGGACTAATTTTTCTATAGAATTTGCCGCGGTGGCGCGGCGCTGAGCGGAGAGATGTGGAAATAATGAAATCTGATTAGTTATTCAAATACATCTCCGCTCCGTTCCGCTATGGTGAAAACCGGGCCTTAGACCATTCATTGGACACCTCAAGGTTCACCGACCGACGACATCATAAAGGTAGCAGGAAGGCGCTGGACGCAGGCCGCTACCAACCGGGCAACATGGTAAGCATTGGGGGAAGCCTATGTTCAGCAGTGGACGTCCTATGGCTGAGATAATGATGGTGATGATGAGGTCATTCACATCCACTCATATAATAAGTAGGTATTATTTTGAACAAAAGTCTGCATATTAAAACTCTTCTACAGTGATTCAGGGATTTGGGTGTAAAAACTTAACAGACAGATATAATTTTGATAGACAGACGATAGAGACAGACTGCCTAACAGACTCTCGCATTTCGGATATCTAAGTAATTCATGTAAATAGCAGATAAAATACCTCTGTATTTTATGTTGCCTCTATATTGTTGAAATAAAAAATTATGTAGGTACGTTTCGAAGACAATTGTACTGGGACAATGCGTTAGAAAAATCGGACTTATTTCTTGTGAAGAAAAAGCATTTAGGGATAAATTTTATTAACATTAATCAAACTTAGGCCTGTAGGCCTAAGATGCGCGCCGTGATAACTTTTATCGACATCAAAATGTATGGGGAAAATCGAATGGCGTGATAACCGCTTATCGCGGCGCGCATCTTAGGCCTTCTGGTTGCACTATCTTATTTTCACTTTAACAAAAGTCTGTCAAACTCCATACAAAAACACCGGTTATGGTTATAGTTAAGGTTAAAGTAGCAATTCACTCTTAGGCTGGGTTACACCATCTAGCTTTGTCCGTAACATTGACGATAACCGGTGTTTTTTGTACGGAGTTTGACAGATTTCAAAATGTCACAACCCAGCCTTAATGAGTCAAATAGCTAAAATTAACTAAATTACTTTCGGCGACTGTATTAATTAAATTTTGTCAATCAGTTCGCCATTGATGCACGAATTTAATAAAAACCTTATCTTGGCACACCAAGTTAAACATTTTTGTTGGAAAATCAACCTTGTTACAACTGTACAAGAAGCAACAGTATGTAGCTTGAGGTGCTGCCGTGGTACTATCGTGTGACCTGGGTAAGTATATTTGATTGTCAAAATCTCGGAACGAAGTTGCGTTTACTGACGGTACTAAATTAGTTATTCATATCTTCCCTTTAGAGTTTTAATTTATGTTGGAATGAAACAGAAGGATTATGTACAGTCGCGGAATGAAAAGGTTCGTCACCTTAGTGTCGGTTTTCGCTTGCACTAGGTACTGTAAGAGTCAAACCTGCCAACATAACAGTGCAAGAAACAGTGCCGCTAACATTTAAATAAATATGACGTTTGCTAACGAATAAGGTTTTGCTTGTTTATTTTTCTATCCCATCAGTACAATGCAATGATGACATTGACCAATTGACAATAGCTTTTTTTTATTTAAAAGAAATAATAATGGCAGGTTGAACCAACAAGAAGGTTTTAGTTTATCAATCATAATAATCTTCTTGACAAGATAAATCGTCAAACAACTTTGATCTGAATAATTTTGAACTTTACTGACGAACAGTTAAAGATTATTTTCTCTAACTCGAGATTATTCTGTAACATAGTTTCAAAAGGTAAATGTGCTCGCGATTCGTTGAAGGAATCAATTTGAAAACTGACGAACCTTTTCATTCCGTGACTGTACTTTGTAAATATACAGTGTGAGTCACGTTAAAGTGTACATATGAAAATAGGTGAAACTAGACCTATTTTTATCGACAAAAAAGAGGTCAAAAGTTTTTGAGATTTTTTTAAAATTTTTTACAGATTTTTATTTCTTCCAATTACTTATTGTAAAGAAAACATAATAACTTTTAAACTAAGCGGTATATCCTGATAAAATAAAAACAGTAATAATGCTAAATAATAGGCAATACTGAAAAAACACATAAAATACCCAGAAAGTGCCAACAAATAATAAAAAATTATACTTTTTGAAAAAAATCTGCATAAAATTTCGTATTTTTTTGGTTATTTGATAAATTTCTCAAAAGAATGCCCCTATAACAGGTAGTTTTTATTACTTTGTATTATTCTCTATCGTATTATCTTTGTAAAACCACAAATCGCATGTCTCTATCCCTATCACAACATTTGCTATAATGTTAATGAATAACACAAAGTAATAAAAACCACCGGTTATAGGGGCATTTTTTTGAGAAATTTATCAAATAACCAAAAAAACACGAATTTAAAAGCAGATTTTTTTCAAAAAGTATCATTTTTTATTATTTGTTGGCCTTTTTTGTGTATTTTATGTATTTTTTTAGTATTGCCTGTTATTTAGCATTATTACTGTTTTTATTTTATCAGGATATACCGCTTAGTTTAAAAGTTATTACGTTTTCTTTACACTAAGTAATTGGAAGAAAAAAAAATCTATATTTTTTTTTTTAAAATCTCAAAAAAAATTTGACCTCTTTTTTGTCGATAAAAATAGGTCTAGTATTATCTTTTTTCATATGTACACTTTAACGTGACTCACACTGTATTATGTATATGAACATACTGACATGACTTACGTTGCATTCAAGTATTATTTTGTCTTTAATTTTTTAATTAGTTTCCACCGAATAGAGTTACGATCTTCCAAATTTTATATCCATCAAATATCTTCAAAAGGTCGTCGGTCCACTTTACCTTATTAAAACGAATTAGGTAATTATTGCTTACATTTACCACTGTTCTGTAGTCAGTCTTAGATACGTAGGTACATTGTATTAGTTATTCTTTAATCATCCCATAAAACAACGATACAGAACCAAAATTGCTGAATTATAGCGCTCTTATACGAAACTGTACTCAACAATTAATACATAATCTCATACCCCTTAAGTGACTATGGCCTTTTTTCTCACAAATGTTTGCACTCGTCCCCACTAGACCCTTATGTTTAGCAAACAGACTCGCATTCAGTCAATTAAGACGAGAGTCCCTTAATGAAACTCTGCCAAATTGATGCTTGAAATATCCGGCGAAGACGGGGCTTGTCTGCGAGCGATGCGTATAACCTTTTTGGTAATTTCTGTGTAACTATCGCATAAGAGATGCAATTTAAGCACCACGCCTTAAAAAGCGTTGCGAACAAAACTGAGAATATAATGAAACGTTAAAGTTACAACAGTCTTCATTTTCTTAAATGAACCGCTATAGACGTGTATTAAATCAATAAAATTAATAGAAACCGTTTAATTCAAACAATATGAAACGCTACTATTTATTTATTACATAATACATACCCAATCAATCATCCAAAGTAATTAAAAGTATTGTGAACTCTGTCAGTTTATATAACGCGTTAGATTGTAAACTAACAGTGGGTTAGGTTAGGTTTTTTTATTTTAAAGGTTAGATTGTAATTTAACTACGTCAGATTATAATCTGACGGAATTCACAATATTACGGTGACATATAAACTCGATATGAATACTCAAATAAAACTCGGTTTTTGCTTTCCACTTTCCACAAAACATCAGTAATCTTACAACATAATGCACAGTATGGGTAATTCTATATCACTTCCAGACATAAATTTTCAACAAATTGTTACGTAAAGGTCACATTCCCCAAAGGTTCCTGTGGGCAAACATGGCGAACACCTAAATATGCAAAGGTCAATTGACAAACTTTGGTTAAGGGATTTAAGGGAACGCAAAGTCCAGGCGTTACAAAATGAGCAAAAATAAAATTGTAAAAGTAGAGTTGTTCGTTTACGGATCTCCTCAAAAAAAAAAACACCGAGCATAGGCCTCTCCATAGCACGCTGTGCAACTTTGAGCTTCTGTCTAAGCCTCGGTGTTTCTTTACCAGATCGAATCAGAAATGAGGAGATCCGTATACGAACTAAAGTCGCTAACATAGCCGGACGGATTAGCAAGCTGAAGTGGCAATGGGCAGGGCAATAGTACGTAGAACTGACGGCCGATGGGGCAGCAAGGTTCTGGAGTGGAGGCCGCGTACCGGAAAACGCAGCGTGGGACGTCCACCCGCAAGGTGGACCGACGACATCATAAAGGTTTCAGAAAAGCGCTGGACGCAGGCCGCTACCAACCAGGCAACATGGAAAGCATGGGGAGGCTTATGTTCAGCAGTGGACGTCCTATGGCTGAGATGATGAGTAGAGTTAGAGACTCTTAGGTTAGATTGCACGATCTTACTTTTAACTTAATCAAACGTCAAAAATCTGTCAAACTCCATAAAAAAACACCGGTTATCGTCATAGGTACCGTTAAAGTTAGGTGGTGAAACTCAGCCTTAGAGTATAGCAAAGTAAGAGAGGTTTTGTGTCCGTTTTGCCAGGCGAGATTATAATAACTAGGATGCAGGTGTGTTTAAGTGATATCAACATTAAGTACTTTTTCTGTATTACTCGTACATTAAAATAGTTTTTTTAAATAAGAAGTAGTTAAATCATTATATTTTCCATCACCACCCTAAGTCAAGCCGCGTCTTACTTTTTGCGTCCGCTTACCAACGTTTGTATTCATTAATATTTCCTTCAACTTAATTACTCAATGTCATCAAATGGTTCTGAAAATCACAACGAATTTAGATTAAATAAAAATCTCTTTCATTAAACGAAGGGTTGGGTTTACGATTATTTTTCATTTTCAGTTTATTATTTTTAAAAGTTGCTAGCCGTTTTAAATTACACGTTTATTTTATTAGATGTTGGTAATTTTACTAACTACTGTTACAGACATTACCTAGAAAATAAGGATTGAGTTGGAGAAACTCACTAAGCGAATTGACAGGCTCAGAAATAGACTCATAGTTTTAAGTGTCGGCCATGTTCAGCAGATCTTATTTATTAACATTTTTTACAAATAAATTATTTAAAAAAAAACCGGCCAAGTGCGTGTCGGACTCACGCACAAAGGGTTCCGTACCATTGATTTATGAAATTAATTTTTTTTTTTAATTTAAGTTATTTGTATGAAAGATTACGCGGTAATAAGCGGTTTACGATTTACGAGGTATTAAAAAAAACTACTTACTAGATCTCGTTCAAAACAATTTTCGTTGGTAGTTTTTATAGTAATGTACATCATATGTTTTTTTTAGATTTTTCATTTTCTTATTTTAGAAGAGAGAGGGGGGGGGGGGGGGGGACCAACTTTTTTCCACATTGGAAGCGTCTGTCACGCAAACTATTCGGTTTAGAAAAAAAGTATTTTAGAAACCTCGATATCATTTTTGAAGACCTATCTATAGATACCCCACACGTATGTGTTTGACGAAAAAAAAATTTTTGAGTTTCAGTTTCTAAGTAAGCCCCCAATATTTATTATTATTTTTTTATTTTTGCATCAATATCTTAATGCGGTTCACAGAATACATCTACTTACCAAGTTTCAACAGTATAGCTCTTATAGTTTCGGAAAAAAATGGCTGTGACATACGGACGGACCGACCAGACAGACATGACGAATCTATAAGGGTTCCGTTTTTTTCCATTTGGCTACGGAACCCTAAAAAACAGCCTTTCTGTCGGTTATTTCCAGGTTTTTATTCTTCAGATCCGGACTGGTCCGGATCCCAAGCTGTCGTCTATGGTTTTAACTTTTTCTTGATCAATTATCTAGTAAAGGCTCAACCGATTTTAACCCGGCGTCAATGACGCTGGGTCATATTGACCCGAGGCATTTTCAAACGTTCATAATTTTTTTTTGAGTCCATTTTGTGGTTCGATCGTTCGTATAGCTGGAGATACAACCTCCCTAAGTCCATTCCGTTAGTTAACTCATTGTGACTCCACTTGCGTAGCAAGATACACAGGCTTCAAATTAAAACGGGTCATTATGACCCGGCGTCATCGGTGGCGCGGTGATTTTGTGGCTTACTTTTATTCGCTTATTTTGTGTTTAGTGCTAGCTTATGTTGTTCTTTTTTAAGTTTTAGTCAAAATGACTTTGTTAAATGACCCAGCAAGAATGAAGCGCTGCTAGAAGAGTCGGATTCCGAAAGTGAAGAATTTCAGGCTGTTATAGCCAAAACTTAGAAATGGCAACGAATGTGAAAAAGACGCAAGTAATGTGGACTCAGTCTTCGGAAAATCTCGACCTTGCATTAGTACGACGTCGGCAAGTGCGTCATGCCACTTTTACATGCCCAGACCATTTGATTACATACTGCACCAGTTGCAGCAGTTCCATGACTCTGAATGATGAAGTAGAAGACTGATCTCATTGTATCTGCATATAAGAAGTTGATTTTATCTATTTTTCACTATATAACATTGTTGATTTCTATAAATACTAAAAATCTTTACCAAAAACAAAAAATATAGACTCATTGTGTTTAAAACATGATTTTTTCATGTTTTGTTTAAAAATTTATAAAAAATTGATTTATATTATGTATTAGTATTATTTTTGTTTTATTAGCTCAGTAAAGAACCCTATAAACATAGACAGGTAATTAAAATTAAGATTACTTGTTCAATTTCCTGAAAAATGATCGATGAAGTATGGGTCAATATGACCCGGGGTCATCGTCTTTGCAATTATTTTCACGTCATTGGCGCCGGGTTAATGAACGAAATAGTAAAATTTAAGTACCTAATTGCGTAATTACTAACAAAAGCGTCTAAGAGCCAAAGCACACGATGCGTTGCGGCGCCGCACCGCTTGTTTGCTCGCCACAGATACTTATTTCCATGTAAAGCCTGGTCCATGAGCACGTAGAATTCCGTCCAATGACCCCAAGCTGCCCATCCTTGTCGCTCGCACGTAATTATGTTGCTGTCGCGCTCGCACACTCACTGCGGGCGCGCGTCGCACAGTCGCGACAGCAATATAATTACGCGCGAGCGATAAGGATGGGTAGCTTGGGGTTATTGGACGGGATTCTACGTGCTCACGGACCAGGCTTTAGACGACTCAGCGGCATCGCTCCGGCATCGCAGCGCCGCCACGACGCTTGTGCTTTGGCTCTAAAGAACTTAAGCGAGTAACTCCATGGTAACGAAAAAACACAAACTTATTGGCTCTCGCTAGTGAAAGTGCAAATGCAATCTCCCGCCCTCATAATTTATCGGGAACGTCTCCCGTTTATTTTTAACCGTCAATATAGGTTTAATGCTAGCTGGCATGTAATTCGTAATATTCATTTCATAACTTGGAGTAATTTATTCATTTGACTTAGCAATTTATTTTGATACAATAAATAACTTGGTAGTTTTTTATGCATAACAAGGCAGGTATTTGACCGCAATCGCACCTGGTGTTAAGTGAAATGCAGTCTAGGATGGTACATTATCTGCCCTGTACTATTCACTCTCGCCTTGAAAAGATGATACTTTATGAATTTGGCTTTCTTTACAAAATTCGAATCGGAAGACGTAGTGTGGGCAGGTATCCTACCCGATAGACAGATGGTCTAGTGAAGGTCGCGGGTAGCACCTGGATGCAGGCGCTCAATACCTTGAGGGAGACCTATTTGTCCAACAGTGGATGTCATTATTGGCTGAACTTTAGCTTCATGTTCTTTTTTAATGCGAACAGCTAGGGACTGGAATTCGCTGCCTGCTGCTGTCTTTCCCGAACACTATAATCCGGGCCTTTTCAAGGCGAGAGTGAAAGTCACTTACAGGGCCGACATGTACCATCCTGGACTGCATCTCACTTAACACCAGGTGAGATTGCGGTCAAATACCTGCCTTGTTATGTGTTCACGACGACTACGAATTATTCCCACAGAACCCTAAAAATATAAAAGAAACCGCAGCAAATACATATACTCGCCTATAGGTATAGATATGTCATAAATCATCGGCGCGCGGCAAGTACTTGAAAAGAAAGAGACAGTGCGAGCGCGCAAAGGACAGCAATAGCACGCGCGCCCGCGATAACCGACCGTAGCGCGTAAGAAATAAGGCTCATATCCGGACGCCTTAAAACTTTGTTTACGAGTCCCGCGCGTTAGAGCAAGTACTCGCGTCTTCCAGAAAGCGGGCGAACCGTCGATTTTCTAGTTAGTAGGCGAGCTGGAGCGGTATATAAACCGGCCGCCGGACCGATTCGTCAATCAGTTTTACTCAAGACAGTTCTCCGAACAGATCAAGAGTGAACCTCCTCCGACCGAAGAGCTACAGGAAGACTTCTCACCGCGATAGAAGAATAGTGATCATAGTGACGACTTCAGCATCAGAACCGGACACCGTTATTGCTTCGTGACTTCGGATACGTTTCACCGCGCACCGTATCGACGCCGTCCTTCGACAAAGACGAGTCAACGATCCACCCACCGAACTTCAGTGTGCAACGACTGGAGATACCGTCTACCGGAGTGCCACCGTATACAGTCCACAGTCTACAGTCCACCGCATCATCGTTTTCACCGCGTCCGTCGACAGCCCACTCCGTGTACCTACTCCGCTCCGATTACCCGGTCTTCGTAACCGTTCCGTATATTTTTGTGACCGGATAAATAAACAGTCCTGCACAAAAGAACTCATAAGAGTGATTTTTATGTGTACCACATTTGGGAAACGAATCTAGAACTTTAGTTATAGAAACAGCTAAACTGTCTTATCGCTCCTAAAATTAACACCACCAATATTGTAGAAGAGTTTGGGAAACAGGCCACAAATCTAATATTATGTAACACATGGAAAAAGCAACGCTATTTAAGGGTGTTGGTAATAGACGCCATCTTGTATTGTCCTTTTACATCCTGTATAGCACACATGTTACAACGGTTCTATATTGGCTCACATAAAATTCTAAATCCTATTCTTTGTCTTACTACCGATTTGTGTTCATAATAATCTCTCTTCATAATTTTATTTTTCATACTTTTTTTATTCATACATTTTTATTACTACCATCGGAGCTCATAACAGTTAGTAATCATAATTTTTTTATCAATACTGTTACTACCAATTGTTGAGAACCAACAAAAGAGGTTTTAATGTTTTTTTACTTTTTTTCACAAAACAAAATAAAATCACTACTTCACTTTGACAGCTGAAAGAAAGTCGTTTCATTTATACATTTTATCCATATTTTAATACATTATTCAGTAATACAATAATTAATTTATGTCTTATGCTACATAAATTTGGTGCCGAAACCCATACATCGTTTACATTGGTTTTTTTGTGTGCTGCTGGAAAATTATCCCGAGGGCCAACGCCGGCATAGTTGCCGATTGCAGTAGGTATTATGGCTACACAGGTTTGTGGTGACACTAATGACCAAAAAACGAAGCTGTTACAAGGACAATGCAAGGCCGCTATAACACGATGTGTTACCTTTTTGGACAAAAAGTCAGACCCGAGTGTGTTTGAACTGACGAACCGAAGGAAGGCAGTTGAAAAAGCGTTCGCGCGCTACCACCAGCTGGCGGACGAGGCCATTTTCCAAGGCCAGGAGGTGTTGGATGGTGAAGAGGAGTTCGAGGACCGCTATTACGATGTCCTCTCCCGGATCGACGCTCTTCTGGACCGCCGCAGCAGTGCTTCGCCGCTGGGGTTGGCGAGTGCCGTGGACGCTTCGACGCCGCTGTTCGAGACTACGAGGCTACCTCCGATAGAGATCCAATCGTTCGACGGTAACAACGTCGGTGCATACAAGCCATTCATAGAACTTTTTATGGCACTCATAGGCAAAAACTGTAAGTTGTCTAATGTTCAAAAATTATTTTATTTAAAGGGCTATTTAAAGGGCGAGGCTTTAAGTCTTATAAATAATTTGCCTCTCATAAACCAGTCGTATGATGACGCCATTGCTTTATTGAATAGAAGATACGATACCAAGGGACTGTTAATAAAAACGCATGTCGATACCTCTGGGCTCAAAGGTCGTAAAGGACAAAGTACGACTTTTCAGGAGAAGCAAAAAACGATTTTTTATTTTTTTATTCGACAGTAACTTTTTTGTTTTTCGAGCTATTAAAATATGACCTAAGAAGAAAGTGCTTAGAATTCACAGCATTTTCCGAAGAGGTATTGAAAAATTGGACTAGAGCTGTATTTACTGAGATAGATTTCCTTTACGCCCTCAAAATTACATTAAAAAGACCTTTACGCCCCTCAAATATTCGTCCTAGGCAAGTTGCTCAGGACGTAAGTCTATTTTTATTTTACAAAACTACAAAACCAAGGTAATAAATGACAATTTACATAGTTTTATAGGTTTTCATAGGTCGTAAACGGAACATCCAGGTAAGGTATTATGCAAGGAAAAATTGATAATTTAGCTTAAATATTTAATGTTTTATGGTATTTGATATGTAATATACCATTTCTTCACATATTTAAATATATTATGTTTGTTTTTAATGAAATAAAATGATTTTTCGTAGCTTCATAATTTAATGCACACAATTTTAGAAACTGACACGTTTTGATATCTTCGAACTAGAAGATACCATTTCCGATATAAGAGCGAATTTAGAAAATAAATATTATGACGCTTTTAAATAAAACTTCTTAAATGTCTACTTTTTACGAAAAGCCGAAACCATTTTGATTTTATTTATTTATTTCATCATTATTAATTTTTCGAAAAACTACAAATGGCGGACTTAATTCCATAGGGCAGTCTGTCAACCAGTTGACCTTATGATAATGCAGATAGGATAGAATTATTAAGGACAAAGGAAAACCAAACTAGTTATTCTAAATTCTAAATAGATTAAACATTATTATTCATAGTAGCTAGAAATTATGTTATTGTACTTGGTACAAAAGTAGAAAGGTTAGGTAAGTAAGATTACAAGTAGGAAGTTTTTCATTCCAGTAAAGTACATCCACTTACTTTACTCCTACATAATACCGTTTTTAAAAGCCAATTATTTTGTAGTATAAAAATGTAACTTCGAAAAAAAGTGCATTCACGCTTTTTAGTAGATTGAAGTCTCAACTGACACTATATTTTCCCATGTTGTGTAAATATTTTTCCTGCTAGTTATATTTTATTAGCTGATTCAAATAACTTTAGAAACTATACTTATTTATTATAATTATTACAGTCAAAACTCAAAAGTGGTTTTGACCGAGGGCGTTAGTCAAAATTACTAGGAAATCATTAAAAACAATTGTAAAATGTAGCATTTTTGTGATTTGTGCAATGTGCATACAAAATAATGACACCTTACGGCCGGTTCACACATGTCTCCGTTTTACTGTTCCGTTTTATGTTATTGTACTTGACGAAAAAAAAACGTACACGATAAAACGAAACAGTAAAACGGAGACATGCGTGAACCGGCCGTTGAGGTACTACAGTAAGGTGACTTTTTTTTTTCATAATATTCTTAACAAATGTAACTTTTTCATTTTTTCAATTTTTATGATGACTATCCTACCTTAATTAGGTAATACGTTATTTTATAGCATGTTTTCATTTTCTTAAAAATCATCTTTTAAAATTATCTTTTTCCCTGACAAATACCTAGTTTCTTCAAATATGAGAAATAATAAAAAGCAACATTACTTTACCCGATGTGGGTAGATGTCATCATTTTATATGTACAAATCACATAAATGTTACACTCTAAAATAGTTTTATTACATATTTTTGATGATTTTTTATTTCTTTCGTTTGTTCCAAACGCACATACTTAAATACAATAAGAAACATCTAATAAATTTACCTTTTCAGTTATTTTAATATCCTCTCTTTGTAGATTTTTAAAATATTTGTTTAGATAATCTAAGGGCGTAAAGGACAAATTATTTAAACTTTGGTATGAAATGTTAGGTTATACGCCCAAAAATGTTTGTTTACTTGTTCTTTACTACCATAGTAACTGTACTAAAAAATCAAATGTTATTTACATCCCAATTTTCACGATGAATTCTGTTTAGCTTATCAAAAATGATGGGTCGTAAAGGCACCATTTTTGGGATTTTCGACAAACTAAATATACAGATCGATAGAGAATGAAATTCTGAGTAAAACTGTATAAATAACTCATTTTCGGTATTTTGTCCTTTACGACCTTTGAGCCCAGAGGTATCGATGTTAGTGCTATCTTAGATCTGCCTATTTTAACGCGTAGCACTGCCCAGGCCATCCGTTCCTTGGTGTCGCAGATTTCGCAGCAAATGAGCAAGCTACGCAGCTACGATGAGCCGGTTGAAAGCTGGGACTCCATATTGGTTTGCATTATGATGAAGAAACTAGATTCGCTTACTTTGAGATTATTTAATGCAGAACAGGACTTTCGTAGCATGCCCAGTATGGAGTCTCTGCTGTGTTTTCTGGAGAGACGTGCTATCTCGCTGGAGGCTAGCTCGTCCAGCGACGTGGACCGCTCATCAAAGCCTTCGAACAGTAAGTCCCTTCATATTTCAGACTGTGTGACCAAATCTAATAAGAGCAAACCAGTTTCTTGTATATTATGTAAAAACGGTCACAGGTTGTATAAATGCCCAAATTTTACTCTCATGCCTGTTGCTGAAAGGCTTGCATATGTAAATAAAAATGATTTATGCTCAATTTGTTTAAATAAGCACGAGCAAAAGTGCAGATATAATTTCATTTGTACAATATGTAAAGGAAAATCTCATAATACATTGTTGCATGATAGTTCATTTCAGCGATCGCATTCTGTAAATAATTCATTGAAAAAACCTGATGACACTGTAAATAATAATGCGTGTCATTTTGAGTCTGTAAATAGCGATTCGCAAATTTTATTGCCCACAGTGAAAGTTGCAATTCAGGGGCCAAACATTCAACGGCATGTTGTCAGAGCATTATTAGACTCTGGGAGCCAAACTACATTTTGTACTCAGGCTCTAGTAGACAAATTAGGCCTCAATGTATATAATCATCCAAAAAATATACTTACATTGGGTCAAAACTCAACAAAGGTGCAAAAGGCAGTTGATTTATGTTTGATTTCAATGTCTGAGGATTTTTCATTGAATATTTCATGCTCAGTTGTACATAAAATAACTTCACTGTTGCCTCAGTGTAAAGTAAATGTAAATAATTTTGTAATACCATCCAATATCACATTGTCTGATGTTGATTTTAACATTCCAGGCGAGGTGTCGCTACTGTTGGCCACTGACATCTTTTTTAAAATAATCAAAGATGGAAAAATTGAAGGAGGCCCAATGGATCCAATACTTATCAACACGCGGTTTGGCTACGTGGTATCTGGATTATCAGGTGACTTGAAACCATTGTCTAATAATATGTCGATCGCCTTGCACTCGCAAATGACTCCCGAGTTGAATGTTGACAGTCTTGTTAGGAGTTTCTGGGATTCTGAGCAGGTACCTAAGGTATTTAACGAATCCTTGCAAGAGCACGAATTTAGCGAGGAGCAGTTTGTTAAATCGGTCAATCTAAAAGACAATCGTTTTGAGGTCGATTTGCCAGTCAAGGTCGATTTAGATACAATCAATCCTTCAGACTCCTTTTCTCTCGCGCTGCAGAGATTTTATAACTTAGAGAAACGATTCAAAAAGGAGCCTGAATTTCATTCAATGTATGTTGATTTTATAAGGGAATACCTTGAATTAGGTCACGGAAGGTTAATTGATGTGTCGCAATGTAGTCCTGAAGAATTCCCTAAGTATTTCTTGCCCCATCATGCAGTCGTACGCACAGATAGGAAAACTAATAAGCTCAGGGTGGTTTTTGATGGGAGCGCTAAAGCAAAGGCTTCACCTTATAGCTTAAATGATATTTTATGCAATGGTGATGTCGTTCAAAGACAATTATTTGAAATACTCGTCCAATTTAGAACTTATGAGGTAGTTTTGATGTGTGATATTCGCCATATGTATCGCCAAATTTTAATATCTCCTAAATATAGAGTTTTACAAAATATTTTGTGGCGAGAAAATCAGAACGATGATTTAAAATGTTTGCAGTTGCAAACAATTACCTACGGGTTAACTAGTTCCGCTTTTTTAGCAACTCGTTGCCTCATCGAGCTTGCAAGGATTCACGGGGCGCGCTTTCCGCTTGCCGCGGAAGCTTTAAAAAATAATACATATATTGATGATGTAATTGTAGGAGCCGCTAGTACCGAGGAAGCCGCTCTACTTAAACAAGAATTAATCGCTTTGTTGCGTTTAGGTGGTTTTGAGCTACATAAATGGTGCTCCAACGATTCAAATATACTGTCTGACATTCCACAAGAAAGTTTAGGCTTTGATACAGTCAAGTTTGATCATCATGACCCACTTGTTGTAAAAACTCTCGGAGTCAGTTATGAAGTGCAAGGGGATCAATTTAAATTTGCTGAGCCTAAATCTCATAATATTGACGCACCTACAAAAAGAAACGTGTTGAGTTACATTAGCAAGTTTTTTGATCCATTGGGTTTGATTAATCCTATAATTGTCAAGGCCAAATTATTGCTTCAAAAGATATGGTTATGTCAGTTAGGTTGGGATGAACCTCTCCCACAAGATTTGTATATATTATGGCTGAATTTTTATAATGAGATGCAATCTATGTCTCCTATTCATGTACAGCGAAATTTACAAATGTCTAATGCTGATGCGATTCAAATCATAGGTTTTTGTGACGCCTCTTCAGAAGCCTATGGTTGCTGTATTTACATAAAGGTTGTCAAGGATGGTGAATGTCAAATAAATTTGTTATGTGCGAAGTCACGGCTCGCTCCTATAGACGGTAAAATGACTATTCCTAAGCTTGAGTTGAATGCCGCGGTACTACTAGCTAAACTGACACGCTCCATCCAAGATTTAATTCCACAAATATCTGACTGTATTTTATTCACTGATTCAAAAATAGCTTTAAGTTGGTTAAAGTCGTTGCCTGTTAAACTTCCAGCCTATATGGGCAACCGAGTTTCTGAAATTAACAAATGTAAAGCTACTTGGCTACATATTCCTGGGTTGCTAAATCCAGCTGATGTTTTATCCCGAGGAACTGATCCAAATCAATTGCAGGGAAATAATTTATGGTGGCATGGACCTGATTTTTTGGCAGGAAATAATTATAACATTTTTGCCTATTTTGATCGAATGTAATGATAATAATCCAAGTTTGAGTTATCAAACATCTGAAAAACAATTATTTCCTTTGTTAGACAAGGTTTCAAGCTTTGGAAAAATGATTCGAATCATGATTTATGTAATGAGATTCATTTCAAAATGCAAAAGAAGTTATGATGTTAATACTTCCTTATCTCAAGAGTATAAAAATGCAAGGTTAAAGATTATACAACTTGTACAGGATCATTTCTTTAGTGAGGAAATCGATTGTTTGCTAAATGGTCGTCCTATCAAATCAAATTTGCAAGCTTTACATCCATTTTTGGACTCTAATAAAATGTTAAGAGTAGGTGGTCGTCTTCAGCAGGCCAACCAGCTGAGTTACAACAAAAGGTTTCCTTTAATATTACCAAAAAGATGTAATGTTACAGCATTAATAATCCAAAATGAGCACATTTCATTATTGCACGCTGGATTAAAACTAACTCATAGCAGTCTGATGCAAAATTATTGGATTGTTAATGCCGTAAGAGAAATTAAAAAGGTTATACATAAATGTTTAACATGCTTTAGACTTCAATGTCAAGGTACGCAACAACTCATGGGATCTCTACCGCGTGATCGTATAGTACCAGCAAGGGTTTTTTCTAAGATAGGAATAGACTATTTTGGACCTGTTCATGTGAAACAGTCTTCTTTGCGTCGGTCTGTGATTTCCAAGGGTTACGTTTGCGTTTTCATTTGCTTTGTAACTAAAGCAGTGCATTTAGAAGCAGTGTCGGACTTAACCACTGAATGTTTTTTAGCTGCTTTCAAGAGATTTATTTCCCGTCGCGGAATGCCGACAGATGTGTACTGCGACAATATGAGTACTTTTAGAAGTGCCAATACTCAACTTATACAATTATACAATAATGAGAATCATATTGATATTATTACAGATTTTGGAGCTCAAAAAGGTATTCAGTTTCACTTTATTCCCTCATATAGTCCCAACTTTGGAGGCTTATGGGAAGCCGCTGTCAAATCAGCAAAGCATCATTTTAAAAGAATAGTGGGTATAAATTCTCTAACTTATGAACAATTAAATACATTAATAATAGAGATAGAAGGTATTTTAAATTCTAGACCCTTAACTTCAATGTCTCAGGATCTCTCTGATTTCTCTTTTTTGACACCTGGTCACTTTTTGATCGGTTGTCCAATCACTGCATTACCTGAGCCTGACATTACCCCTGTTCCGACTAATAGGCTGCGATTTTGGCGCAGATGCTTACAAATGAAGCAGCACTTTTGGCACGTTTGGAATAGAGATTATATTTCTATGCTTAACTCCCGAACTAAATGGTTGAAGGTTTTGCCAAACTTAAAAGAAGGCATGCTAGTGCTTATCAAAACAGACAATTGTCCGCCTTTGCAATGGCCAATGGGTAGAATAGAAAAGATTTTTGCTGGACCTGACAACATGATTAGAGTCGTTAATGTAAAAACCAGTAAAGGTTCCTATAGGCGGTCAATTTCTTCTATAATTGTTTTACCAGTCGATTGAATTTTTAATTTAACAAGGTTGTTATAATTTATGTTACAATTTGAAAATTTTATTTAAATAGTAATTGCAAGTATTAATTATTTTCATTGTAAGGTTAATTATTTGTTTCGTACTTATTCACATCCATTAAGATTAATTTTTATGCGTGTCGCATTTCGCGCGCGAAACTATGTTGAGAACCAACAAAAGAGGTTTTAATGTTTTTTTACTTTTTTTCACAAAACAAAATAAAATCACTACTTCACTTTGACAGCTGAAAGAAAGTCGTTTCATTTATACATTTTATCCATATTTTAATACATTATTCAGTAATACAATAATTAATTTATGTCTTATGCTACACCAAGAACCATTTAAAATACATAATTTTTATATTCAGATCTTTTTTCTTCATAACATTCATTGATCATATTGTTTTAATTAATAATGTTGTTACTAAGAACATACTTCAACTCATAATGTTGTTGTTCAGAATAATTTACTTTATAACAGACATACTCGTATCTTTAAAAAAATCATATACAGTGTGTCCGGGCATGTAGTGATCAAACTTTAAGGGCGTAATCTATGGACAATTTTATCGGTGAAAATACTTTAAATTTGGGGCTTGACCCATTTCTCGCATATTTACAAGGATTTAAGATTTTAATTTTAAGTTTTCACCTCTTCCTTTAAAAACACGTGATAGCGTGGGTAGTTTAACATTAATAAGCAAAAATTTTATATCATGCGATAGCCAATAAAATTATCTATTAGTAGAAGTAGAAAACAGATACAAATTTCATACATTTTAAGGGTGTAAGAATGGATTTAATTAGAAATAAACATGATTTTTTTCACATCTTTTTCAGTTATTTCCCAACACAAGAAAAACCAGGTCGTTAAGGTATGTTTTATTTGCATTTTATTATTAGTATTTGAGCTATTCTACAAAACGAATGTAAATTTATTAGACTACGTCTATTAGTTTCGACGTAATTGTTGAACAAAGATACCCCTTCCCAGCGGTTTCCATAGCGCACGCGACATGCGAAAATGCACTGCCTGAAAGAATCACATAACCTATTCCGATTACTATGGGAACCGCTGGGAATGGGTATCTCTGTTCAACAATTACGTCGAAACTAATAGACTTAGACTAATAAATTTACATTCGTTTTGTAGAATGGCTCAAATACTAATAATACAATGCAAATAAAACATACCTTAACGACCTGGTTTTTCTTGTGTTGGGAAATAACTGAAAAAGTTGTGAAAAAATCATGTTTATTTCTAATTAAATCCATTCTTACTCCCTTAAAATGTATGAAACTTGTGTCTGTTTTCTACTTCTACTAGTAGATAATTTTAATGGCTATCGCATGATATAAAATATTTGCTTATTAATGGTAAGTTACCCACGCTATCACTTGTTTTTGAAGGAAGAGGTGAAAACTTAAAATTAAAAACTTAAATCCTTGTAAATTTGCGAGAAATGGGTCAAGCCCCAAATTTAAAGTGTTTTCACCGATAAAATTGTCCATAGATTACGCCCTTAAAGTTTGATCACTACATGCCCGGACACACTGTATAATTTAATAGAGTAGATAAGCATGCAGAGCATGCAGCATGAAAGCAAGCATGCAGCATGCATTGGTATCTCCTCGTCTCCGGCGCTGCGGGATGTGCAGCCCTTCCGCCCTTGCGTAACGAGGCCCAGGCACCCACGCTTGCTTCCGCAGCTTCGGCTTTTTGGATCGCCATCGGCGCCTTCGGCGCCTCGGCGACCAGCCTCAGCCGCTCCAGCTCACCCGGGCGCCTGAGCCTCGTTACAGCGGGCGAGGGCTGCCCTCCCTCCGCGCCTCCGGCTTTTAAATTACACTCTAGGGGTAGGGCAGACAAGACTACGTGGAGTCGGTTTTGCAGCGATTCGTTTCTGTCACGTTAGTTTTGTGGCACAAAATATTGCCTGTTTTGGACCATTTCAAATTAATATAATGTTAAAATACGATTTAATACGAATATAGACATCATGATTTTCAATAATATGGATAAATACACTTATGAGTAATAAATTTATGAAAACAAATATTAGTAAAAACTGAGTGTATGATTAGTGATATTATGAATATCAATGATTATGTTTTTAAATAGGTATGTAGGTTTTAAATTTTTTATGAAGAATGATCATTATGGTATCAAATTGTATGAGAAATATTTTCGGACCTCCAATGATAGGAATTGAAAAGTTATGTAAGAAAATGCGCTACCTGTTACAACATTACATAGGACGTGGGGACACGCGATACTTCCATTATTAAAAGATACAGGATGTAAGAAAATATCCACACCCCAATTTATATTGTACTAGCGGCCGCCCGCGACCTACCAAATGTACCAGAATAGCCTTGGCACTGCAGGATTTTTGAAAACAAACTCCTTCATTTTCAAAATTGGTGTGTAATCCCGTGGATAGAAATGAAGAGTTCGTACGCGTGGACCTCGTTTAATTACTAATGATGTTGATAGATGGCGTTTCACGGCTTCGCCCGCATGAGTATTTACGAACGTCAAAATGGTTTGTCCAGCGCTGTAGATTTTAACCAATGACGATCGATGGCGCTTTTTACCCACGTCTTGTTTATTTATTGAAATTTAGTTCGTCACATGTCGTCATAAATTATAGCCTATAATATGTTATGTTAATCTGAGTTATAAACAATAATACTGTAAAGTTTCAACAAAATTTGTTCAGTAGTTTTTGCGTGAAAGAGTAACAAACATCCAGACATCCAGACATCTACACAAACTTTCGCATTTATAATATTAGTAGGATGTTTTTATATGCAGAACAAGGAAAAAGAGGTATTTGACCTCATTCGCACCTGATGATATGTAAAATGATAATGTTTGTATTACAACACGTGTTACGGGATCCAGCAAAAACTAGTTCCTGAAAAAAATGGGATGTCACCGTGGGAATAGGTCTTTAGTTATTTGACCCTAACGTATCAATATAGGACATGTAGGATTAACGAGTTTGGTGTGTAACGGAACAGTCGGATGATGGATGAAAGATAGTTTATGATTTGAACGCTGAATGATGGTCTATGCAGGAAACGGAAGTGATAAATGAGGAACGAGGAATAATGGTTTAAATGTTTGAAAAAAAGAGGAGTCTGTTGCTAAGCAGAGAGTGTGTTGTGGACGACGTAAGACGGAAGACGAACCAGTTGTGCAACCATTATAGTTCATCATCATTTCAGCCACAGGACGTCCACTGCTGAACATAGGCCTCCCCCAATGACTTCCGCATCGCACGGTTGGCAGCGGCCTGCATCCAGCGCCTTCCCGCTACCTTTATCAGGTCATCGGTCCACCTTGTGGGTGGACGTCCCACGCTGCGTTTTCCGGTACGTGGCCTCCATTCCAGAACCTTGCTGCCCCATCGGCCGTCAGTTCTGCGTACTATTGCGTATTATAGTTTAAGACGTGTAACTATTCTATTGAGAGAAATACAAACAGTTATCACATTTACTCCTGTGGTATTCATTGCCATTTCCCAAATACATCCTGTAAACGGTGCTCTTTGATGTAATAATGGGATGATAACTTCTAAACCTTTTGCTTTCCAAAGCTTTTTTGACAAAGTATATTATTCAAGGTGACATTGATTCCCTTAATCCCCAAAAACTAATTCCATCTGTTCCCAACCTAGGGTCGTAATTTAACTTTTTAGAGGTAAAAAGCGTATTTTTAAAGAGATGCAAACTCATTCTTTGACTTATCTAAATTTATGGTAATTAAAAGACGGCAAGTGTGTGTTACATCGTGTGTTGAGAGTTCCGTACTTTTTAGTATTGCGAAATAAAAAATCATTTTTATTATGGGCTTTTAACCTTTAACCGACGACGTGCGGTCTCACAGACCGCTCCGGTTTTTGAAATTTCTGGATTGCAATGTTCTACTTACTCCCGTGTCCCGAGCATCTCAGTACCTTCGAGTTTAGTTGCCCAAACGCCATTACAGGTAGTGGTTACATTGATGAGGGCAGTTTTAATAAGATAATTCGATTTAAAGTTCAACAGCGGTCTGTGGGACCGCACGTCGCAGACTACGTGACTTTTTTGTACCATACTAAGACTTGCGTTTTTGTTTTAGACGACTCATTTTTCGTAAAAATGATGGATCCTGGGCCACCAAAACCTAGGAAAAGACATTTCCTAATGTTATATTGATATTAGGACATACAATTTTGTAAAAGATGGTAGTCTGTAAAAAAATACCACGAAACGGGTGGTAAAGCAAACAGTGACCTGTATTCTAGGCTCTGATATGCCAAATCAGCCTGATTTCATTGCACCAGCTGCAAAAAAGACGCACATTTTAGTCCACCTAAATTGAAAACGAAATTATCTTACAGGTGTTACCTATGCATACCGAAAATGCTTGACATGCGGTAAAAAAAATGTCCTGATTTTGCCTAATGTTTACCCTACGTCAAAATTTTTTTTGTGCATGTAATGTACGTGTCATTTATTTTTATTTTATTCATTACGTTCACTAAATTTAGGAAGGAGTATAGTTTTTCTTCTTTTGATTAAAATTTACAAGTTATATAGGTATTATTGAACTCTAGTGTAATTTCAATGAAAATAAGGGTCAAAAAAGTTTTAGCCATATTTAAATAAATAATATACATTGATTCTTCACAAATTATACGTATCTTTATTTGTAATACTATAATGTTCTCAAAAAATATAAAATCAGTATACTTTTATACAAAAGATGATTACTTTTTGAGTAAACGGTATAGCGGTCCCACAGACCGCACGTCGCAGACGGCGTGACAAAAAAATCACGTCGTCGGTTAAAGGTTAATATATCGCTGGTAGGGCCCAAAAGATAAGGAGACATGTAAAGTTCCCCCTAAGGGCTACTTTTTTTTTAGCCTCTCCGGCTTCGAGGGAACCCCCAATCCCCTCCTCCAGTTGTTTTTTATAGAGGTTTTCTCCTCGCGACCCTGGTACAACAGGACCCCCAGCCCGCTGTAGCGGGTTACGGTCTGCTCCATGCCGCTGCTCAGTCAGCTCTGCTGATCAGAGAAGTACCGAGAGCGGCCCTCCAAAGAATGGGCCCGGATAAACGCCCCGCCGGCCGCCTGTGGGGGTTTTTAAAGATGTCCCCTGTATCGTGGTCCGAGCAAAAGCCTCGACGGCCCCCGGCCCACTCAATTGTGGGTTACGGGTTGCCCGACAGGCCCGCCGAGTTGACGAGACCTGCCGCGCAGGTGAGAAGTTAGCCGCCCGGGTGAACAGACCACGCGGACGTTGCCCAGGGTGCACCACGAGGAGGTCCCTCACCATCGCACCACAT
Source organism: Ostrinia nubilalis (assembly GCF_963855985.1). NCBI lineage: Eukaryota > Metazoa > Arthropoda > Insecta > Lepidoptera > Crambidae > Ostrinia > Ostrinia nubilalis. The sequence goes on along the minus strand of NC_087109.1, from coordinate 2,467,418 downwards.
ATTTTGTCTCCCTAGTGTAGACCGCATCCTCCATTTGCCTCTCATTCTACTCTAATGAGTAGATGTCATGCAGTCGAGACTAAATACCATGATTTAAGTTTTCGTTTTTCCAAAACTTGTACGGAACCCTAGATAGGGTTTCGCCTGTCTTAATTTATCATTTCTGAAATACACTCCGGCAGAAAATAAAAACTATTAGCGTTCAGTTAAACAAATAGCTTGAATATTCCAGGGCATGCCTTTGAATAAATTAACTTTGCATAAATAATGCGATGGCAAGATTTAATTTTGGTCAAGTGACGTCATTACTAGTTTTGTTGTAAAATAGAACCTATTGTGACTACACAAGATCCTTTACTTGATAAGCTAGGTACTTAGCAACCTTATCAAGCCGTGAAAAGAAATTTTTGTGTCATTCCAAAATTAGTACCCATTTTTGATACCCACTAAGTTTAAATGACGACGAAATGAAGGGAGACGGCGTATGTGACTGCACTAGACAGTATGCAATCATCATCATCATCATCTCAGCCATAGGACGTCCACTGCTGAACATAGGCCTACCCCAATGCTTTCCATGTTGCCCGGTTGGTAGCGGCCGGCGTCCAGCGCCTTCCTGCTACCTTTATGATGTCGTCGGTCCACCTTGTGGGTGGACATCCCGACGTGAAGAAGACAGTATGCAAACAGTATAATAATAACTCAAGAGATGGCGGGAGATCGTGCGGAGAGTTGTATCCGCCTCTACAACCGATGTGAACTACCTTTAGGACACCCTAAGACCATCGATTTTTCGTCGGCCGATAGTTTAGTCGGACAGTTGATCAGTATGGGCATGTATGGAAGTGCGCACATTACACCGAAATGATTTGGCCAATTCTTCCTACAAATTAAAATCGGGCCCAACTATCGGCCAACTAAAAATCGGTAGTCTGCACCTAGTCCTTACCGCTCTAAATAGGCTGAGTTGCACCACCTAACTTTGACCGTAACTATGACGATAACCGGTACTTTTTGTATGGAGTTGGACAGATTCTTGACGTTTGTCAAGGTTAAAGTAAGATAGTGCAACCCAGCCTTAGAGTTCAAATTCTAATCTTGCTCAGATGGTCCATGAATATTATAGAGTAACATTCGTGAATGGTTTAATTTCAAAATCACTTTTCGGGGCTCTCCATGCAAAAAACGAAAAGTTACGCGATTTTGGATTTTCACTGTCACCTTTGTTATTTTCTAAGGTTCGATTCCCGATTGGATTTTTTTCCTAATGAGCTCGTATAGAGATTGCCTCTAGCAAAAAGTGCCTTTACTTGTATTTTGTATGTAAACATGAGAACTTGTTTTCTAGCTCATATTATTTATTTTATAGTCTGCTCATTATATCCGCTACGGTTCTGTCACGTTTCTTTTCACGCTACTTAAGATTTTATTACCAATACATACTTTCAATGATAATCAGTAATTAGGTTTCACGTTTTAGACTTTTGAATAATTTCTTTTATACTTCAAGTATCAGTAAGTAGGTAATTAAACTTCACAATTCTGTGTAATTATTATCTTAAAATATTTTTTTGCTAAGACACAGTACCTTTTAGTGTACATTTACGTATTTAAGTAAAAAAACATAATTCAAAAATGTAAAAACATTCTAATCAAAACTCCTTTTACCTATTTCGATATTATTTCAAAACGTTCTGATTTCAAAACTGTGATAAAACATTTGAAATGCAGGCAAAGGAATCCACGCTGATAAATCTTATTCAGTATCGCACGTACGCTTCGCTCGGCGCGGCGAGCGCGGACTTAGTCGAACTACGTACACCGTCGCGGCGGCAAGTGTGCGTTGTATGCCTCGCGCGTTGTCGTTCGAATTTCGAAAAAGTAGGAAAAAGTTAACAAAACTGGCCAGTGATTCATTTTTAAATCTGTGTTTTGGTGAAATTTATTCTTAATTTGAATTTTAGAATACTTTGACGTGTGTTTATTTTGAAATTAGATTAGTGGCGGGAAAAACATCGAGTGTAAAAGTTGAAAAAAGTTTTTACTGTGAGTGAATTTTTGAAAAAAGTTGTTGGTTTGAAACTGTTGTTTCTTGTGAATTCTAATGTAAGTATACTTTATTTTACGTTCATAGCGAATCGATTTGTACGGGCTTTATTTACGGAACAAAACAGTACTTACGGCGCACAAATTTATACTGTTTCATAAGTGTTTGATAACATTTTGTTCTTGAAATATATTTTGGTAGGTAACTTGATTTTAAGAAGTGAACATTTTAATCACAAAAAATTAAATCCAAATAAATAAATATTTTAGTCATTATAAAAATAGGCCTAAAACTTATTTTTACATAAAAAAAAATGTAACCAAAATTACTGTAAAGATTTTCCTCATCATAATTTAATTTACATAGCACATCAACCGATGGCATCTAAAAACCAAACAAAGACTTTTTAGTTTAAAAAAAAATGTATACGTAATTCAAAATTTCAAAAAGTTTTTTTTTAATCTAGCCAGTGCGCTGCGCGGATTGTGCGTAGTTATCAAGTTAATGTTCTTTTGTTCTTATTTTCACATAAGAATTTCGAAAAAGAAACAGAAAAAAGTTTTTATTCAAACATGCAGCTGTCAATTTTACAAAGGTAAAGATTTTAAAAACAAGCGTAGTACTCACTTAAACCAACTTTATACTCACGTAAAGTTCTTCAAAGAAAGACTTTCGCACCTTCTTCGGGAAAGATGTGGACGGAATAAAACATGACTTTACAGCAGTTTTGTATAAAAGAAATGTGTTAAATTTTACACGCTTTAAATTACTGAAAATAAAGAAAAGAAATCATCAGAAATACTGGCTGTCCACACAGTTTTTCTTTATAGTTAAAATAAATCTTACAAAACAATAAAATCATACTTTATAGTTAAAATAAATCTTACAAAACAATAAAATTATCTTTTTATACCATAACAATTTTAATTGGTAAACGTGCTGAAGTTTTTCACTGCGTTTATGTCTTGAAAATTAATATTATAACGGAAGTTATTTCAAACAAAACAATAATTTTTAGTTTTAAAATGCTGAACATCATCAATTCATCATCACCAACCGGGCGTTGTGGAAATTATTGGGGGAGGCCTATGTTCAGCAGTGGACGTCCTATGGCTGAAATGAAGTTGATGAAAGAGTTATAAAGCCTGGAAAAGCATACGATTTTTATTTAGGTATTTGGTGTTTCGTAATGAAATAGTAGTGGCTCTGATTTCATAATATTTATAAAACTTGACCTCACGAACAACTTTTAATAAGATATCAAAACTTTAATGCTAATAAAATTGTAGTTATTGTATTGTCTGTAGTTTAATCTAAGATAGATACTTTTGATCTTCTTTTCTCAATTACATTTTTGACGTTAGGTAGGTATTACGCAACCACTCGAAACGACAAAAATCATAACTTCGTGACTCACTTCAGTAAGCACTGAAATTACTAAAAGTTGAATCTGAATAATTCGCTCACCTGCTTAGAAAACATCAATTTATAGTTAGCTTGGATGTAAATCTGCTGTTTAATTAGGATTATACTTGAAGAAACATTAGAATCCAAATCTTAAGTTCGCGCACGAAAATCTTGGGATTAATTAATTACCTACCTATATAAAATTTGTTAATTTCTCATATAAATGACACTTACCATCAGGTGAGATACAGGCCAAGAGCTTCCTCGTTGTGGATAAAAAAATGTTCTATAAAATTGCTGATATTTTTTCACGTATAAGAAAAATAATAATTTAAAACAATTACATAGTTCCCTTGGTAAGTAGGTATGTGCCTTTTGAACTGGCAAGAAATTCTAAAAAAAAACTAGATCAATCGTTGTAGAATTTCACAAAAAAGTGTTATTTTATTTCTTTCGTATGCTATTCAAATTCTATTGCTTCAACGACCATCTAATTTATGAAAATACGTTTGAAAAAAAAAACTTCAGTCAACTGAGAGAAAAAATAATTTCGCTCTAAAAACAACGGCATAAAATAATAATTTACACAACTCCGATGGAAATTATGCAAAGTGACGTCACAAGTCTTATCGCATTTCGAAACAATATTTATTTGTGAGCTTGCAAAACATAAATATAACAATTTTCTATCTATTAATTGATATTTATTGTCCGTGGTGCATAATCTTTTCTTATAGGTTTTAAACCTTTGTTTGTCACCCGTCATCCGCTTTGCAATGGAGGGAAGTCGAACCTTAATTTCGAACTCCTCCTATGTTCTTCTGATTAATTTCGTTGCGGGTCCAATGACAGTTCAACTTTCCCCCGGGACAAACTTGACCTTCATTGGTTGGGTTTTTATGGCGGTCAAGCTGTAGATCCTGGCTACACAGGAGTTGCCGTGGTGGGAACGAGAGGTGGGAATATCTATTATGTACCTTCCATTATAAACAGTCGGCAGCATTTTTTGATGCAAATTCGCCCTAATCATAACTACGTAAGATGACACATTATTTTCCTGATGAGCTCCCTAAACCAATGGTACGGTCAGCGTCAAATAATTCGTGACTCCCAAAGTAGCCAATAAGTTCGAAACACGTCTTTGTTACAATGGAATAAGGTTGTGTTACTATTGGGCCACTTTTGGTGTCACGAACTATTTGACGCTGACTGTATCTACCTAAATCGAACGCTATTTGCCAATGGAACTTCTTAGCAAAATATAAAATATACGGTTTTTTTGTTCGGACAAAAAATCTCAGCAGCCTAAACTACCTGTCTCCTTACAGCCCACCAAAATAAAGCAAAATTCCCTGTTTATCGGGTATTTACCAACAAATCTAGAACACGAAGGAAATTGTAAACAACAAACCGTAAGCGGATTCAGTTGTGTGTTCAAAATCTACTACTAATGGCGATCACAGTGAACTGTATTTTCACGTGCCTAACTGTATAGAGAAATGAAAACAGCCTACTCACTGTATTAAACGTCATTAAAGGGAATAATGACCTAGTGACCTAATAAGTATTTCACCATCTTATCATCATCATTTAGTCCTCATTGCAGGAATTCACTTACCGCCGCTACCATCCGGGTAACATGGACAGCATTGGGGGAGGCCTATGTCCAGCAGTGGACGTCCTATGGCTGAGATGATGATGATGATGATGGCAGGAACTCAACCATCTCTCTCCCTCTCTAATTTACCAGAGTCAAATGGAGAAATCATAATCATCAAAAGCAGGAAGGTGTGGAATGCAGACCGCTACCAACCGATCAATCTAGAATCATTGAGGATGGCTTACGTTCAGCAGTGAACGTCCTGTGGCTTTATGATGATGATGAAATGGAGAAATTGACATAAACTTCCCATGCTGGCCAAGACAGGTTACGGAGGTCAGATGATAGAACTTTCTAATAATGATAACCAAATTTGAAAGTCAAACAAATTCTAGAAAAACTGGCTGTTACTACCTTTATTGAGTTAAGGTGTTTTGTCATAAAGTCATGATGTCATACATGATATCGCGCCCTGCATTCCCAAACAACTGTACGCAGGAAGATTTAAAGAAGGCTACTGACAACGCCACTCTTGTGGCGGAGTTTTGGGCTGACACTGTGTAGGTTTGTTGTCGACACGAACGACACGCTCACTAGTGAGCGCGTTTAAAAATGTATGAAAATTTTAGTTTTTGAACGTTTCCCGCTAGGGGCGCTGTACAATCCGTCATACATTAAATGTCATTTTTTGACGCGCTCACTAGTCCGCGCGTTTGATGAAAACTCACACTCAGCCCTCAGATCATAAAGGACTTACAGAACGGACTGGGGATCGACATTTGAGCCAACCGCTCTCGTTTTGCTTGTAAGAGGCTTATTCTTGCATTGTGTGTAGAGGCTTACGCTATCTGAAAATAAGCTGTATTTACCGATATTTTGGTGTTGCTCAGATTGAGTTCCGAATTATATTCTACTAGCTATCCGCCCGCGTCTTCGCCCGCGTGAAATTTTGTCTGTGACAGAAAAACTTCATCGCGCGCGTCCCTGTTTCAAAAACCGGTAAAAAACTATCTTATATCCTTTCCCGGGACTCAAACTATTTCTATGGCAAATTCATCAAAGCTTCAGTGGTGGACACAGACAGACAGAGTTACTTTCGCATTTACAATGTTAGTATAGATTACAGATTCTTCCTGAGTTTTCACACGAGTGAATAATCAGTCTGCGGCTGTGGCGAGTTTATTTAGCAATTTGATAGCTTTCAAATTTTGAAACCACAAATCTTGGAGAACCTGAGCCTGAGTTATTTTGTAATTACATCAGCTGCCAATTTTAAGCCAATTTAAATTTAAGTGCTTTGGAGAGTCGCCAAAAAAATAGATAGACAATTTTTCAATCATCAATAAATCATAATAGTTTTTTTTTATCCACAACGAGGAAGCTCTTGGCCTGATGGTAAGTGATGATCAGGCCAAAGGTGGAAGCGAGTTTCACCCGGAATCCTTAACCACGGAGGTGAACTGGCTATCTTACCTCTAACTTGACCTTCATTGGTTGGGTTTTTGTGGCGGTCAAGTTGTAGATCCTGGCTACACAGGATTTGCAGTGGTGGGAGCGAGAGGTGGGAATAGTCCTGTATCTTACCTCTAACTGCCGGAACACAGTTACCAAATAATTACCAAAGAATATATCTTTTTTTTTTCAAGTCTTTTTTCCATATTAAATCTTTATATTTATTAAAAAAACGTGAATATCTCTTCTATGATAGTGGAAATCACACAACCATAATAAATGCTGTATAAAGGAATTTTCTAAGAAGTGATCAAAAAGCCATTATACAATCCTGGAATTCGCAGCAATCTTGCAATGCATTCAACGGGACCCTTCGAGTGGAAAAAACTAATAATAAAGTGGTTAAGTGCGAGTCGGACTTAACCACTTTATTATTCGTCAATAAAGGGTTCAGTACCAGTTTCAGGCTATTGTCTAAAAACCTTCAACTCACTCGTTTGCCAACTCTCTGTAGGGCACTACATAGGTACTGAAAATTGTCATAGGTTTTCGATCTTATCTATAATATTATATAACCTATGTCTATAAAAATGAAAGGTCACTGATTGACTGACTCACTCATCATGAAATCTCAGAAACTATAAGTGCTAGGAGTTTCAAATTCTGCATAGGGATACCTTTTAGAACGTAGGTGCTCACTAAGACAAGATTTTACAAAATTCAACCCCTAAGGGGGTAAAAGGGGATCCACGCGTACGAAGTCGCGGGCGGCCGCTAGTAATATTGTAAAAGGAAAGATTTGATTGATTGTATTGAATAGGCTCCAAAACTATTTGAAAAATTCTTTCACCATTAGTATCCTAAATGTATGAACACTCAGGCGGTACGATGTTCGCCGGGTCAGCTAGGGATTAATAAATAAGTGGCCCAAGGGACAGAGCCCTGTAAGTAAAGGGTTAAAGATATGAACCATCTGGAGACTTTTATTAGCCTCACACTCCGTTATTTTTGGTTGCTGCTAAATTATGACTGAAACGGTGGATTGCTTCATGAATGCTTTAAAATATGGCATGCTTGGAATTGAAATTACATTTATGACAGACATATGACATAGCCCGACGGAATAGCAAGCTGAAGTGGCAATGGGCATGGTACATAGTACGCAGAACTAACAGCCGATGGGCAGCAAGGTTCTGAAGTAGAGGCCACGTACCGTAAAACGCAGCGTCTACCCACAAGGTGGACCGACGACCTCAAGGTAGCAGGAAGGCGCTGAATGCAGGCATCTACCAACAGAACTGACAGCCGATAGGGAAGCAAGGTTCTGGAGTAGAGGCCACGTACCGTAAAACGCAGCGTCTACCCACAAGGTGGACCGACGACCTCAATGTAGCAGGAAGGCGCTGAATGCAGGCATCTACCAACAGAACTGACAGCCGATAGGGAAGCAAGGTTCTGAAGTAGAGGCCACGTACCGTAAAACGCAGCGTCTACCCACAAGGTGGACCGACGACCTCAAGGTAGCAGGAAGGCGCTGAATGCAGGCCGCTACCAAATGAGCAATGTGGAATTCATTGGGGGAGGTCTATGTTCAGTGACGTCCACTGCTGGACAAAGGCCTCCCCCAAGGATTTCCATAACGATCGGTCCTGGGCTGCCCGCATCCAGGTACTTCCCGCGACCTCCACCAGATCGTCGGTTCACCAAGTTTGTGGCCTGCCCACAATCTTTCAATTTATTGTGATTGTTACCTGAAAATAATTGGATGTCAATCAACCACGTACCTATTTATTTACTTTGATGACATTAACAATGTTTACGTACATTTGAAACCAAGCTATTGGTTTTCTGTTGTTTCAGTCATAATTGCCTGTTAACGGATTCCATAGGAACTTGATACCGTACAATAACAAACTGAATAATACCTACCATAATACAACATAGAATAGTAGTACCATCCTACTAATATTATAAATGCGAAAGTTTGTGTGGATGTCTGGATGTATGTTACTCTTTCACGCAAAAACTACTGAACGGAATTTGATGAAACTTTACAGTATTATTGTTTACAACCCAGATTAACATATCTAAATATATAAAAGGAGAAACTGACTGACTGACATATCAACGCACAGCCTAAACGGCTAAACGTAGACACTTGAAATTTGGAAGGGACGTAGCTTAGGTACCGTAGAGGTGCACTAAGAAAGGAATTCCCGAAATTCCCACGGGAACGGGCCCCTAAGGGGGTAAAACGGGATCCACGCGTACGAAGTCGCGGGCGGCCGCTAGTAGGCTATCATTTATGCCGATCTGTGACACTAAATTTCACGCGGGTGAAGCCGCGGGCAATAAGTAATACTTCCAAGTTAAATAAAAACTTCAGTGTGCTTAGTTATACGAGTTTACACCAAAGGTCTTCACTAGTGAGCGCGTTAAAAATTTAAATGAAATTTTAGTACTTGAACGTTTTCGCTAGGGGCGCTGTACAATCCGTCATACATTATTGTCACTCTTTTACGTGCTCATTAGTGAGTACGTTCGATGTACTTATTATACTTATTACTCGATGTTATTATTTATTATTATTTATTTATTTCAGATTGCAAAGCGCCCCTAGCGGCTACTTCCAAGAACTAAAGTCTTCATAGATCAAAAATCAAATCAAAATCAAAAATGTTTTATTCGTTAACAAACCAACTTTTACAAAAATTGTGGTGACAAACCTAGTAAGTAAAAGTATACCTGTATCAGGTAGTCACCGCCCATTCAGACAGTGCTAGTTTTGGGTAAGTTTAACAAACAAAAAAAAAAGAACAAAATGGTTATTAAGAAGGTATAGAAAATTAGAAAATATGGTGTGTGTGTGTGTGTGTGTGTGTGTGTGTGTGTGTGTGTTTGTGTGTGTGTATAGATTTGTTTGACGTACTCGCTAGCGAGCACACTTATCGTAAACTCATGGTAAGCAAACAGTGTGCTTACTACGAGTTTACATCAAACGTCAACGAGCGACTGCGTAAAAAATTACATGAAATGTATGATTTTAAAGTGCCCTAGCGGATACTTTCAAGATCTGTAATCTTCATAGAATTTTTTGACGTACTCGCTATGGACGACGTTCAATGCAAATTCGCACTAAGTGCATTTCGATTCATTAAATTTAAGAAAAGCTACTTTTTTAGGTTTTCGATGTCGTTCGATGAAGAGAAGATTTTGCATTGACAGACAACAGACGAACTAACGTTATTAGGAGAGATGACAGGATGACTGTGATTCATTTACTTTAAATTTAGATTTTATAACTATTAATATCTTATTATAACTTTTAACAGTTAAGTGTTAATCTCTAACCGGCCCTACTTATCCTTTTTATCTAAGTATAGTAGTTATCTCATGAAAACACGTGTAAATTAAATTATTTAGTGCGATGGCCAAGTCAATAATTTATGTAAAACGTTAAAGATTTCCTGGCCTGGACTTGGTATTACATGGATCTCACAACTTTTTACCGTAAAACAACTGAGTTGCGAGACTTGGTTTTTTTGACAAGTATTGTTTTTGATGGGTCGATACTACTGGAATGGACAGAGAAATTATCAATAATAGGAATTCTAAAATAACTTCGTAGTTAAACAGTAGCTTACACACTCACACACACAATACCTATTATTTTGCTTTTTGATGTCTTTTATGCCGCCAAAGTTGATGTGTCTTTTATACGACCAAAAACAATTTTGTAAATCTGATATCGTTCATTCACGATAATTTTATTTTGATTTAGTATTTTGACTTATATTAATTACTCACTAAAGGTACGACATCGATACTTACAAATACGATTTATAATACGACAAATAAAAATGTTGATAAAACTAATTTTCTAAACTGTACAGAGTCAAAGAACAATAACAATATTATTCTAATAAACCTTAACTAGCACTTTACTTGCGTGTTTATTACTAAACCTTAAATATTGCTTAATTACAGTCGTTTCCACGCGAATAATTACTAACAAGTGATTTATAACTTGTCAGTTTTCATGCGTTCAAAATTAAATTTACAACTGAAGTTTCAGCATTACTGCCCATTATTAAGCCGCAGATATTGCATGAAACGTGCATGAGTTGGGAACGACTAAATCGTACATCTATACTAAATCGTATATTTATGTATAGGTTCTATTCATAAATCGAAATGAATTTTAATTTCTGCCACGAGTCTGGGTGTTACTATGTTAGATAATTATGTATAGTATTAAAAAAGTATATAAGTAGTATATCCGTTAGCTAGCACCCATAACACAAGCATATAGCGCTGTGTGAAATTGTCCAAAGATTTATTATTATTTACATACAAAAATCTCAAAGCATTGTATTTCAATATTACTGTTTATTTTATAGTAAAGCATTTGATTTCTGTATTCTAATTTAAGCTGCTATTTACGAGTATGCTACCAAAATATGGTTCCTGAGGGAAACTTGCATGGAACGCTTTCCTGCGACCAACTGACTTCCAGAAGGAAATGCAGTTATTTGTAGACGTGTGCATTTGGTTGTATTGTGATATTCCTAGAATTTTGTCCTTTGACTTTAGTAAATTGATGTCAGCACGTATCTTAGCGAAAAGCGAAAGGTCACTGACTGACTCACTCTACATGAAATCTCAGAAACTACCAGTGCAAGAAGTTTCAAATTGTGCATGGAGATTCCTTTTAGAACGCAGGTGCTCATGCTAAGACATGTCAAATCTACTAATATTATAAATGTGAAAGTTTGCAAAGATGTCATAGATGTTTGTTACTCTTTCACGTAAAAACTTCTAAACGGATTTTGATGAAACTTTACCGTGATACTGTTTATACATCACAATAAATTAGGATGGGTATTCCATAATTTATTCAGATCTGTGACAAACTGAATTTCACGCGGCTGAAGAAAATGCACAAAACGCAAGTAGTTTGTAGCTTAAAGTGACTAAAGTTAGTGTATAAAGAAACAACGACGTAACTAAATGTTAACAAAGCTTTAATAAGCCAAGAAAGCTTTGTTCTGAAGTCTTTGTGAAAATGAATAAAAAAAACAATACTCCTTTATCTTTCGGGTTGAAAGAGCCTTAACATTTTGCAAGTTCATCACTATTTTGGCGTAGGTAAACGACCGAACTGATCGATAGTACCAATCTGAGATACATAAAGCAGTTCAATACTCTCTAGGACTATATCAGCACATAGTCAAAGAGATTGTGTGCCGATGCGTGAATGCGTACGCTTTGACAAGCTCAAACAGTTGAGAACTTGAGACTCCTGGTCTCAAATTTTGCATGGGGGTTCCTTTTAGAACGTAGGTGCCTCGGCCACATCAAACAGAGAACGGGCAGCAGCGCTCTCTGAAAACACATAAATCTTTTAAACTGCGATCTCCAACCCGCCTGCCAAGCGTGGGGATTATGGCAAAACCCTCAACTATAGTGGAGGAGGCTCATAGTCCAGCAGTGGGCTGCTTACAGGGCTGTTGATGATGACGGCCGACCTGCGTCCGAAGTCTCTCATTTATGTATTAATCGATAGACCAATTCGAGATACTTCAAACAGTTCAATACTACCTAGGAGTAGATAGTCAAAGGGCGAGATTGTGTAGCGACGCGTAAATGAGTACGCTTTGACAAGCTCAAACATGTGAATTGCGACCACATAGCCACAGTCGGGTAAGAAATAATGTGCTATTAAATGCGATTATTTACCTGGTGATATAAAGGCCGAAAACAACCGTGCGATGTGGAAGTCATTGGGGAGGCCTATGTTCAGCAGTGGACGTCCTATGGCTGAAATGATGATGATGATGAATTAAAAGAAATGTATAAGCTGAAGAGTAAGTTTGTTTACTTGAACGTGCCAATCTCAGGAACTACTGGTCCGATTTGAAAAATTATTTTGTGTTGGATAGCCTATTTATCGAGGAAAGCTTTAGGCTATAACATCACCCTACAGCCAATTGGGCGGAGCATTAAAGAAAAATGTTTCAAAAACGGGAAATATTATTTTCACGCGTACGAAGTTCACGCTCAGCTAGTTCTATTTATTAAAAGCGATGCTTTAAAACCCTGTTTACAAAAGTTAAAACCAGACTTATTTCGGCTTCGCTAAACCATAGCCTTAACCCTATTTAAATATTATAAGTCAAGTGTTCTCAAACTAGCCCAACAATCGTTTTGAAACTAAATTCAATCTTAGTCTCGACCAAGTTTGATAAACAAGCTGGTATCCGTGACAACACTTAAGCTGAGTTCAGGATACAATGGAGAACTAAACTTAGGTCCGTTAAGTGCCAGTCCGACTGGTTCGCAAAAGGTTCCGTAAATTTTTATAAATAAATATAGTAAGGTTGGTTATGGTATGGCTATGGTTCGGGAAGTTTCGCGATATTCTCACGTCCGAAATACCGCAGTATTTCAAAACAAAAGTCTTTGACCAGTGTGGGTTGCCAGTGATGGTATACGGATCTGAGACGTGGTCGCTTACTATGGGCCTCATAAGAGGGCTCAAGGTCACCCAAAGGGCGATGGAGCGTGCTATGCTCGTAGTTTCCCTGCGTGATCGAAGGCCTGCGGGCAGGCCTCACACTAGGTGGACTGACGATCTGGTGAAGGTCGCGGGAGGTGCCTGGATGCGAGTAACGCAGGACCGGTCTTTGTGGAAATCCTTGGGGGTGGCCTTTGTCCAGCAGTGGACGTCTTTCAGCTGAAACGAACGAACGAAATATAGTAAACTAGCGGGCGCCCGGCGTCCGTTTCACCGCCATAGGGGTGGAGTTTCACAAAATCCGTTCTTGGTGGAAGGCTACACCCTATAAGAAACTTACCTGCCAAATTTAGTTCATAGGTATTTACATAGTTTCTGAGATTTTGTGATTAATCAGGGAATGGTATTTCGCTGAAAAAAAAATGAGCTGGTACTTACATACATGTAATGATTAAAAGAAAAAAAAGCAAGAGAAAAAGAAATAAAAATACATCTAGTTTGCTGACAGACGGAAACATTAATAATAGGGTCCCGGTAACCCTTTTTGCCTACCCTTAGGGAACCCTAAAATGTAAATCTAGTTTCAACGAGCGAGCAGAATATGAAATGTAAATTGTGCCGTGATAGTTTACGGCTATTGTTGTTAGGGTTACCACGGTTGTTTTTAACTGAAAATAGGGGTTTTCTAATCCAGTGATTGATGGTGTGTGGTCCAGTAACCCCCAGAGATCAATCGGGATGTTTCCTGGGTAAAAAAGCAAGAGTCTGTTAGTCCGTCGGTCAACTTATCAAAAAATACTCGCTAAGTATTTCTTACTTTTCCAAACTAATGAAAATCGAAAAAGATCGCAAGGTTCAAAAGACCTCTTCTTGACCGTGACGTCATGCGTGCTTAAAATTGTGGCACTTTGTGTCGTCACACGGAACTTCAACGCATCATAACTTCGTAACTATTGTTTGATTGCCAAATAAAATTACTTGTACGTTTCCAATATTTTTTGATAATTTAATTGACTGACTAAAATTGTTTTTTTGCGATCTCCGAGAAGTCAACTGAATCAATTCAAACTGCTGACGAATAAATATTTATTAGTTACTAGCTTGATATGGCCTCACCCGTGTAAATCTCTGTTACAGAATGATACTGAAACCTTCGTATAAATTATCAGATCTTTTTTTGGTGAAAACCACATGAAAATTTTATTCGTCCACCTAGTTTTTGATTTTATTGCGAACAGACAGACACGGCGGAGGACTCTATTTTATGTAGTGATTTATTACGTTTTCTGTTTGTAGCCTAAACATTGTGTTTCTTATGTATGTTCTTGCAACTCACGAAGGCGAGTGAGCTTTACTTGTGTATGTAGGTACATGTACTACATGCACATTACAATAGTGTAATGTCTATCAAAACTTTTGAAAAACGAACAGTACCGAGCCACTACACATGTAAGCTCGCTTTCGTGAATAAGGGCTATCGTTTTTATACTTAACAGTTGGCACCCCTGGCGATTGACAGGACCTTACTCTACAGTGGCGCCGTCTTGATGAGTGCAAATACGATAGTCCTCCTACAACTTTAGCGCTCACAAGTTGGCGCCACTGTCTTCGCTACTAGCAAGTGACAGGACCTTACTCTACAGTGGCGCTAACTGGTGAGCGCTAAAACGATAGCCCTCATTGCAACAACTAGGTAGGTATAAGTTTTATTACCAACGTCCACTAGTTTTCAATGAGTATCAAGCGTCCATCCATCCTCAAAAACTTACTCGTCTATAATATCACTATACATTTTCTATCTGGCAACCCTGTCACCAGCCATATTAAATTTCAAACGCTATATATCTCACAGGGTCATGCCACATATTTTGATAAATGGCAAGACTTGTCAACTCTCCGTAAAAACGGCAATTTCTTATTTTACAGGATGCCCGTTGAAGTTTATTGTTGTCGTGTGAATAATGACGGTAGCTGAATAAAATTTATGTAGCTTGTAAGTTGTGTCATGATGTCAATGTCAAATTTTCTGGAAAGTCAGTTACATTTCCACGGATCGTTTATATTAGGTAACTAGCGGCCGCCCGCGACTTCGTACACGTGGATCCCGTTTTACCCCCGTAGGGGTTGAATTTTGCAAAATCCCGTCTTAGTGAGCACCTACGTTCTAAAAGAAACTCCCATGCAAAATTTAAGACTTCTAGCACTTGTAGCTTCTGAGATTTCGTGATGAGTCAGTGAGTCAGTCAATCAGTGACCTTTCGCTTTTATGGATATAGCATCACGCTAAGCCCATGCCTTTTCTCAACCATAATAAAAAAATATTTTAACAACTAAATCTTTGTTGGAGTGTAAAAATAATTGTTTGAAGAATACAAATTCTTTGCCTTCAAGTTTCTACAAACTTACGTAATGAAGTGGAAATTCGAGACGACAGTCGTAAGAAATTTGGAAGATAACTTTTAGTAATATTTTATTATATTCTATTACAATTCGGGCCTGTTTAATACCAGACATAATAATTTGTCATGTTTCGAGCCCTTCGTAAAGAAGAGGTTTTAACCATTAAATTAATGTTTTCGTACTTTGTATTTATAATAATATCATTAAATTGAAGCTACAGTGATTTGGTAGATAATAAAAAAAATATGTGTGTGTAGTTACCTACTGTCTTCTCACGGACATTGCCCGCGGGCGGCGTGACCGGAGCATTCTGGGACTGGGTAGTCAATGCGAAAAAACGCTCAACGGTTGGAATGTGCAGGTGTCAAAATGTCCATACGGACCGGCTGTTAGTGTGGCAAAAAGTATGAACGTCGAAATGAGCAATGGTTAAAATGATCTGAAGTTAAAATGTCTTCGGGTTTATTTGAACAAGCGTCTTATTGTATAATAGCTAACGTGAACACGTGTTTAAATGCATCAAGGTAAAAATGTCCAAAAAAACTTTATTGACTAGACTACAAGAACATTGATCATTTTGACATTTAATTTTATTAATTTATTCATGAGCACAATATATCAGTTGATCATTTTATCTATCACACCTTTTGTTGTACTTGTATTTTGTGATGTGTACCTACCATTTGTCACTAAACCATTGTAACCATGGTAACAATGTACATTTTGGCACTGGGGCTTTTTGACGTTCATACTTTCTGCCACACTAACAACCGGTCCGTATGGACATTTTGACACCTGCACATTCCAACCGTTGAGCGTTTTTTCGCATTGACTACCCACTCCCTGAATGGACCGGAGGGAGCGGCGAGCGTTCGGCGAACGAACGAGCAATGTTCGGTTCGCGAGCGAACATCGAAGGAGACGATCCTGACGCACTCTCTTCAACGAAACGGTCTCGATAATATTGTAAATTTATACCGAATAGACAATTAATTTCATACAGTCCACTATTTTCATTTATAAACTTCCACTACACACACTATCGAAGTAACACCTACCTATAGCATTTCGTTTTACTTACAGGATGAAATTTAAATCATTATCCTTTTAATAGAAGACTACGCATGATCATATTAATTTGGGAAATATATACTTTGTCAGTATCATGAGTAGAGTCTAGAGTCTTATTTCAAAAGAATACCAACGATTTAAACATCCTGTATATTAAGTGGTCTAAACCTAGATATCCAGAATATCTGTAAAAAACAGTTGACTGTAAAAACCAGGATTTTTTCGTGGGAACAAGCCCTATAGAGTGAAATGATGTTGATGATGATCCCCAAGGGGCCAGCTGTTGCAAACTTTGGGAACCACTGTAAGGAAACGCTGATAATATGGTTCATCATCCATCATCATCATCATTTCAGCCACAGGACGTCCACTGCTGAACATAGGTCTCCCCCAATGATTTCCACAATGGCCGGTTGATGGCGGCCTGCATCCAACGCTAATAATATGGTTGCGCTCTAATAATAACTCAATTATGGACACCAATATCAAGACCTCCCCATTGATCTACAATTCTACATTATGTTGGTGCATTAGCATGATAAAAGCTTTATTATGCTGTTCGCCTTCGTTTTGAATACTAAACGCCTATTTATTAATAGTTATAAGAAGTATAATAGAGTCATTTAGACTATAACAGGTAGAGTTTTAGGTTTTAGTTTATGTGAACTTTTTTCTCTTCTCTTTTACTGAAAACATTGTAAAAAGTAAAAAAAAAATCTTAAATAAACAAATCAAACTCATTTGTACCTAAATAGATACGTTTTTGTCAGAGCACTTAGCCTAGGCGCAGACCAACAACTTTTAGTCGGCAGATAGGTTGGCCCGATTCTATTTTGTATGGAGAATTGGCCGATCCCAAATCGATGTAATGTGCGCATTTCTTTCCAAATGCCCATACTGATTAATATCCCGACCCAACTATCGGTCAACTAAAAGTCGAAGGTCTGCGCCTAGGTTACACATTGGAAAACCTTGCCTTACCACCATCACTTCGGGACAACTAGTGCTGAAATGGGAAGAAGTGGCAAAATGCCCCTGCGTACTAAAATGGCACCAACTGAAAATCAGTGTCTTGGCAGACTGGCCAAGACGATACTGAGTGGGTGTCCTTTTTGATAACATTTTTTTTCTTTCTCCATTTGATGTAATTTTTGTAATTTATTTCAATGATGCGAATGTATTTATGTTGTCAAATAAAGATTTTTCTTTCTTTCAAAATAATAAACAAAGAACGAAAGAATAATATTGCACACCGTTACGTGACCACGTTTGCTCACAAAAAGAAAATCCAATTCTAGAACGTAATACGCCTATTTCACGGCAAGAATAAAAAATAAATAACTATTCATTCCCTCAAATAGGTGAGATATCGCACAACAAATGGCGTGTAAAACATTATTACCAGAATAGTGTGAAATAATACCGTTATTAGGGTTGGTTTCCCATGAGGGCGGTTTATCTTCGAGCTCACGAATGAATGCTAAATGAACATGTCTTGCTAGATTTAGGTCTCTGGTTGGAAGAACCATTTGTTTTGACCGGCTTCTGACTTGAGATTTTCAGCTTGGGTATACAGGGTGGAAACGAATAAGTAATCTCACTTGATTATTTCTTAACTATACAATATATCAATAAACTAGTTACTGATCCTGAAAGTGCTTCATGGGCTCTATCAAACGGTATTAATAATAGGTTACAGAATAAACTGGATCTATCCGAAATTCCAATCTTCATTAAGAGTTTATTATTAAATAAAAAAAATTACACTTCTAATATTGTGTGTCTGGCATACATTTAGTATGGAAAATGGGAACATTGAATTTTCAGATAGATCCAGTTTATTCTGTAACCTATTATTGGTACCGTTGGAAAGAGCTCATGAAGCACTTTTAGGATCAGTAACCAGTTTTTCAATATCTTGTATAGTTTAGAAATAATCGAGTGAGATCACTTAACGTTTCCATCTTGTATTTTTTTTTTGCTATTTAGCTATGAAGTTATAATCTAAAGTTAATAAGTAGAGGGAAGTCGAACCTTAACTTCGAATGCCTCCTATATTCTTCTGATTGATTTCGTTCGGTTCAATGATAGTTTAACTTTCCGCCGGAACAAACTTGACCTTCACTGGTTGTGTTTTTATTGGCGGACAAGCTGTAGATCTTGGCTACACAGGAATTGCAGCCGTGGGAACGAGAGGTGGGAATAGTCCCGTACCTAAATTTAATGCTCGAGTAGAGAATGAGCAAAGCTCAAACTAAAATCTCAAATTCAGAAACTGGGCGTAAGTGAGATAAATCTTACTTCTTTGTGGTCTAGTGGTGAAGAAGATCTCTTTCAAATACTAAAGGTCACTTTAGGTACACAAGTAAATCCAATAGACTGCGTGATATTTTATAGACAAAGGGAAAAACATAGAAAAGGTTTTAGCCTGGTTTTAAAAAGGAAAAACGTGTGCAATGAAGTCTTACTGTGACAGATTGAAAAAGGGATGTTTCCTGGGTTAAGAAAAAACAAAAGTTTGAATTAGTCCGTCAAAAAATACTCGACACGTATTTTTTACATTTTCAAACTAATGAAAATTGAAAGAGATAAAGCGCCTCAAAGTTCAATAGAAGAGGCCCGTGACGTCAAGGCGTGCTTAAAAGTGTAGCACTTTGTGACGTCACGCGGAACTTCAACGTATCATAACTACGTACCTAATTACTTGTTTAATTGACAAATAAAAATATTACGTGTTCAATATTTTTTGATAATGTAATTGACGGACTAAAAAGTTTTTTTTTAGCACGCAAAACCGCGTGCCAAATACTGTATTTTTTCGCTTACCCTCGGGCTCCACCCTAAACCGATTCTACCGTCAGATATTCGTTCGTTTCGCATTTATCTTGAGATATAACTGTTTATTGCCTTAGATTATTTCCCGCCGTTAACATGCCGCGATAAAGAACGTATGAAGGCTTTATTGTGCCTTTGATTTATAGGGGCCATGGTGGAATGGGGTATAAAGCAGGCATGAGGCAGGGTTAACTGACCAAGTTGTAGAGAAAATTTAAACTTTTGTTGAGGTTATTGTAGGAAAATTAGGAGAATTATTAGAGTTTTTCTTCTCAAAACTATATTATGTAGGTATCAAAATATACACTAAAAGGTACTGCATAAAATTCCAAGATTTTTTTATTTTATTCAGAACAACAAACAATTACATAGTTATTGAAAATGTGTACAAGTAATTTACAAACTTAAAAACTATTTATTAAAAAATACAATAATAAAGTTCTTAACTTGATGTGCCATTGGGCTTAAAAAATAATAATAAAATAATTTGAGAGTAAGCTCTGTAAACTTTATTTTATGATGGTATTAAACTAACTCTAATTATTAATTACGACACTGTCTTGTCTTTGTACATTACATAAAATTAATTATGTTATGAACATTTTGGTTAGTTTTTTTGTAAATATTCCATTAAAAATAAGCACTATTGACTTCTGAACATCAAAAATACATATTATTCAGGAACACTTTTAACCGGCTGAAAACCGACTCCGTTAAAGTAAACAGAAGAAAATGACATGCTTTTAAGGAAGCTAAGTGTGTGAGCAGAGCTAAGTGGGGGCGGGCCTGCATTTTACACATGACCGCCTGTCTATTCCACTGGATCTCAAACTTTTAGAGTAGGCGCACACCGTTGATTTTTCGTCGGCCGATAGTTTAGTCAGGCAGTTGATCAGTATGGGCATGTATAGGAGTGCGCACACTACGCCGATTCGATTTGGCCGATTCTTCATACAATTTAAAATCGGGCACAACTATCGGCCAACTAAAAATCAACGGTGTGCGCCTACTATTAGTTTGGCAATATTTACCCAGTAAAGTACTAAGTAAATTGAAAGACTGGGTTGATTAAGACGAATCTAACGACACCTCTTACGCTAAAATCAGCCAAGCCGTTTAGGCTGTAGGGCATGCCAAAGAAATAATATACATACATACACTTGAAAAACATAACCCTCCTTCTGGCGCATATTCAAGTTCTGAATTTGATTATTGATGAATAATAAAATAAATCCTACTAGCTCGATTGATGGTTTCATTTAATTTATTTAAACCAGGTTACCTATAATAATATTTTTTCGTTAATTTATGAAAATATCAAATTAGCCCGTGATCCTGAATCCTGATACATAAAGTTAGCCTATTAATTTAACACAGGTACGACTGTACTCAGTGTTGCACTATCAAAATATGCAATTGACGCGCCTCTATGCCAGGGTTTTTATGTTCCTGGTCAGGCTATACCTAGGTTAGGTATTACAAAAGATAGAGCCACCAAACTTAGTAAATAAAGATGAACTAAAATGTCTGTCCTTTTTAACGAGTAGGTATCTATTTGCTTCAAAAACAGTCATATTGCATAACCAAGGAATGCAGTCACAATTTGTTAATTACTTATACCCCTTAGTCACATACGAGGTGAAAGCTGTTTGTTTTCTGAATAAAACAAGACAATAATTGACACCTACCCGTATTTATTACTGTGCATAGTTACAATTTTGTGTTAAATAAGGTATCTTATCTTCTTTTGAGATTATTGTGATCCTGCAAAAAATAACGGGTTTCAATTAACAGTTTGACAATCGCTGATGGTTCTAACGTTTCAGATTTATGTGCTGTCGTTTTAGACGTCGTCGGAAGCATCATTTTTCAAAATAGCACAAAAAAACTATCGCTACAGATAGATGTAGGAACGTTACGAGTATGGTAACTAGAAATTTTAACTTCATGGTAATATTAGCCTTCCATTGCATTATTTGGAGACTATGCCTATACTGAGACTGAGTTGAACCACCTAACTTTAACGGTAACTATAACGATAACCGGTGCTTTTTGTATGGAGTTTGACAGATTTTTGACGTTTGTCAAAGTTAAAGTAAGATGGTGCAACCCAGCCTAAATAAGTTAACAGTTTTAGCATGTTACAAACTTAGATTAATAAAGCTTAGATGTATAGTCTTTATACAAACGATTCGTCAAAAGTGAGGCTAAAATCTTATGTCATTATTGTCAAATCTTACGTCATTACTGTCAAATCTTACGTCATTACTGTAAAAACGTTGTTAAAAAAGTTTAAAATAAGGCGATTTTTCAAAGTGAGATATTTTTATGCACATTTATCGTAACAAAATATTATTATTTTGTTTTTAAAAAATGATTAAATAAGACATTTATTTAAAAGAAAAAGTTTCCTCACTTTTCGTGCGCTTACTATCTATGTAGGCTTTATTAAATGGTTACAACCAGTTCCACATCACGCTGCCACAAAATTACATTTAACTTTGATTAGGTATGACCCATATTTCATAGACCAGCACATAATCATCCCCAAGAAATACAGACCTTATTAATAATCAGAAGATAAGACGAACGTTATTAATTTACTAATTAACGAGCTTATACTTCGTTTGTTTATCTTAATTAATCTAGCTTCCAGATATTAATGAGCAATGAGCATCTCATTGTTACGAACCCCTTTGTCAGCGAACATTCAAGGACTTACTAATTGTAAGTCATACAGATTGTCCCAAAATTAGCACGTCACACTGATACAAAAAAGTTTGTAATTATGAAACTTTTCTTTGGCTTTTTGATGTTTTTAGGCCCATCTGCCTCCCACATCAGAATAACATAACTCTTACTGAAATTACTGGAAAACTCGTGATCCAAGGAACGCGGGTTCGATCCCACCGCCGCTTGACTATTATGGTGAACCCACTCGAACACAAGCATATTTAGGAGGTTATACAAAATACTAATAATCCCGTTAACCTCTCGTGGGTTTTTATTAGAAAGAAAGAAAGAAAGATACATTTATTACAATGGACATCACACAAATACAGGCAATTAAGTACATAGACATGACAGTGGCACATAATAATGGAAGAAGAAAAAATAAAAACAAGAGTAAACTGAGCAGTGCCACCCATTCACCAACAAGATGCCCACTGCAACGGGATATTATAATTTGCTAATATTTAAAAAAAAAACACCAGCCTCCCTAGACAACACCCTGTCACGTTATGCCACTTGTCTAGGGCCTACCCAATATAGGTACCTAACGACTGTAAATATAAAAGTGTCTATATAATAATGGCGTTTTTTCACACTTCGAGTGGTTTTTTCTATTATAAAATTACTACTAATTCCATTGAGTTGTGAACCCATATAGCGACTAGCGTTCTCCGAATCTTGAGTTACCCAGTCCGACAACATCACCGTTGAACTATTGTCGTCTCAAACTTAACCAGTAAATGCCAAGTTTGTCCTCAGAACTCACAGTGAAGTCTATAGGCACAGATAGCCTATATCCACCACTAGTGAACTGCATCAAAGTGTCGAAGTTCGAACTTAATAACCAATAAGGTGTCAATTTAAGTTTAACCCTTTACCTACGGGCCCTTGGAAACCCAAAGTCGCCTCTCAATACGGGGTATTTTAACCTATAAAATTGTTTGCTCCACTTTACATCAAGATATTTTAAAAAGTATGAGACTTACGGTATTGAAATTTAGAATATTATATTCTGCAACTAATGTAGTTTCATAATTACAAGCGCATTTTACACTTAATTTGCAATTTTATTGTTTTTTTGTCGTAAACCGTGATTTAGTATTGGCTTTGCCAAAATAACAATAGATGCCACCCGTATTGAGAAGTGACTTTTGACTTGGCATTTGGCAACTATAGGTGCCTCCCGTAGGTAAGAGGTTAACCGAGATATCTAACGTCCACCGAAGTTTAGTTATTAACATAACATGTTATCAGTCGCTTGGACATGTAAGTTCGATTTATCGAACTTGTCGAACTTCGATGGCTGAAGTAAGATAGAGTCGCATCAACCATAGAGTAGGAAAGCGCAGTTGGTCACAAATTTAAATCATAAGTGCCACCAGTGGTCAAAATTGAATAAAAATCTTTTTGACTTATAGCGGCCAACCGCGACTTCGTACGCGTGGATCCCGCTTTACCCCCTTAGGGGTGGAGTTTCGTAAAATCCTTTCTTAGCGGATGCCTACGTCATAACATCTATTCATAATTTCAGCCCGATCAGTGGTTTGGGCTGTGCGTTGATAGATCACTATGTCAGTCAGTCACCTTTGAGTTATGTATAATTATTTAGATTTAGATTTTTGATTTTGAACCAACATATTTAGTTCATACGAGCACAATCCGATCGAGTTAATTGCGCACCTGGCAGCCGTGACGTCACATAGACATGACTCTGGTCAGGCCTGGCTCACTCCGCGCGGTACATCCGATAATTACCTACAGCGAAGCGCCCCGCCGGCGGGTATTATATCAGTCGAGTGTCATGCGCGCGCCCGTCAGGACGCTGGCGTGCGTTGTAGTATGATTATAATTCTATGATCGAAGTATTATTTAAAAATGGACATAAAGAGAAAGAAATATTGTGCGGTGTTCGGGTGTTTAAATTAGAAAAGAAATCTACCGGATTTATCTTTTTTTTTCGCTTCCCAAAGATGCTGAAAGGTATGTTGGCCATGTAGGTAATCAATAACTCTTAGGATAGTATAGGAACCTAACCTACTATGACTACTGCTCAGAATGCGTTCGTTCGTTTCAGCCAAATGACGTCCACTGCTGGACAAAGGCCTCTCCCAAGGTTTTCCTTAATGAATGCATACTTACCTACATACGTACCTCATTACAAATAAGTAGATTAATTATTTTTTCACTAGACAGCAACCCTAACAGCGTAAGAAGAGTTCAGAGGCACGCGATAGAAAGAGACAAAACTTGTAGGTGAATAAAATTGTAGGTACGTAGTGCTGTGCGAGCTGAATTCCACTGTATCGCGTCGTAGCAAGACTCGCATTTATTTAAATCGTCTTGCGGAGTAATCCTTCTGTACCTGTACTATTACTTATTCTGTGCTCTGGTACGGACGGGGCGAATGCGAGGAGGTGTGCGGGTGAGTGCGAGGGAGAGTCGCTTTCCAGCTAGGTGCGCAGTCAGCTCGATTGGGTTGTACACCTGTATTGGTAGTTTATAATAATATGTAGTTGACTTTGCAGACTATGAATTTTGCGTATAAGATTCATCATCATCATCATCATCATCTCACTCAGCCATTCCTATGGTGGACGTCCTCGTCCACTGCTGAACATAGGCCTCCCCCAACGTTTTCCATGTTGCCCGGTTGGTAGCGGCCTGATTCCAGCGCCTTCCTACAACCTGTATGATGTCGTCGGTCCACCTTGTGGGTGGACGTCACACGCTGCGTTTTCCGGTACGCGGCCTCCACTCCAGAACCTTGCTGCCCCATATAAGATGCGTATAAGATTAATAAACACAAAATATTAGTAGTAGATTTAAGTGAACTTTTACTGAAACTTATGATTAAAAGTGAGAGAAGGCGGTGTAATTTTTTTCTACTGGCTTAGTACAATATAATAGCACGTATCTATTACAAATACATAAGGTAGGTACTTTGAAATGCCATCGTCCGTACTACTGTACCTACTTCGGTTGTGGTTTGACAATGGGTTAATCCAAGATGGCGTCGTTGCAGCCGACATACCACTTTGTTACTTGATAGTTGCAATTTGTATTTCAACGAAACTTATCCCAGCTTAACAGGAATTTAGCTCATTATCATTCTGGAGTAAATGAGGCGCAAAATTAAATGCTTGGGTCCAGCGTTAAGTAATTGAGATACCTCTATTTATTATACCTACACTTATTTTCTCTTCTGAGAGAAGTTTAGTTTACTTTACAGGATACTTCCAAGGGCTCTTTTAGACTTCTTAAAGTCTGACGTTATTAACACCATCGTCATTTCATTGGTTTCCGCTGTAGGCATAGAGATATAGAGAGATTCCAACTAATGCGCTGAGTTCGAAACTCAGTGTCGCATTAGAAATTCACACACAAAGTAATCAATGTGCTCATTATCTACCAGTACTCAACGTTCGAATAATCTTTAGTACTACGCAAGCAATGTAAACTGTTTACATTATGACGACGCAGTTGTAATCATTGCTGTCACGAACAATGTGTTCTGTTTTTGGGCATATTGCTGCGACACCGGCCCCGCCCCCTTTTTAACCGACTTCAAAAAAGGAGGAGGTTATATGTTCGACTGTATGTATGTTTTTTTTTTTTCTATGTATGTTCACCGATTACTCCGTCAATTGTGGACCGATTTTCAAAATTCTTTTTTTGTTCGATAGGGTACACTTCTGAGGTGGTCCCATTGTCACCAAGTCAGGATCTGTTGATGGGATCCTAGGGAAATCGAGGGCAACCCTCAAATTTTATAGGCACGTATATCGTTTTTCAAACTTTTTCTTAATTTATTCAAGTATTTGCTCCTGGAAATCATCATCTCATATTGATGAGCTGATGATAGAAGGTACAACTCCCTAATGCTTGGGAGTTGGAGGATAATTCTTTTAATTTTATAGATAACTATAGTTTCTAAATTTATTCAAGTGTTTGCATCAGATAGTCATCATCTCATCATGATGAACTGGTCATGGTAGGTACAACTCCTTAACGCTTAGGAGTTGGAGGATAATTTTTTAAATATTATAGGTACAATTAGACCCACAGTGGTATTATTTCATGTTTTTACGGTGCTGACGGTTTAAGGTCTTTTAAGGTTGCCGATATGATAACCTGTATTTTGTAGGGAATATTATTTTACACTTGACATGAAGAATATAGTCTCAATGTACTGCCTACCTTCAGTGGTAACATCAAGGTAATAATTAGTTAGCTAAAAAGCAAGAAATAAGTTAATTTTTATTAAAAAAAATAAAACCGACTCCAAAAAACTAACACTAAAAAGTAGAAAAATAATTACCTACTAATTACTTATTTATTAGGACGAATTAATATTTATGTTATACCATGATTGATACTTTTGGAGTCGGTGCAGGCAAACTTCACACGTTTCATAATCTTGGCACAGACTCCAGAAGTATCAATCATGGTATAACATAAATATTAATTCGTCCTAATAAATAAGTAATTAGTAGGTAATTATTTTTCTACTTTTTAGTGTTAGTTTTTCACATCTCCCTTTAGCTTCTGTGATCTGTGGCTGTAGGAAACCATCTGGCCAACGTAGACCAAACAGGTTGGAGAGGCCTGATGTTCAATGAAAAAAATATCGTTTAGTTACATTTCAGTATTCCCACATAAAGTTGTCTCTCTAAGCGAATCTAAACGTGGTCGCTAGCTCCTCTACGTACGTAAATGCTAAAAAGTCATGATATTATTTCATCCCTGAAATAATTTACTGCTGAAGAAAAAATAATCGGTAATTCCTATACAAACAGGCAGATGGTGTAATTATTATGGAGACCCATAAAAAGCTATGGCCTAGTAAGTCAAAGCATAGTAAAATTTGACTCAGTATGTTAGCTTCTAACAAAAAAAAATACTTAGCCGAGGAACGCGGGTTCCATTCCGCCGCCGGACTATCGTGATGACTTGTAAAACAAGCATATTTAGCTTAGAACGAGGGGCTTTAAAAAAATCAGGACAATGAAAATGTCTCATGTTTTTCAATTTCTACGTTTTAAAGTTCAGATAGATTTAGTGGTTGGCACGAAGTACGTTATTATTCTTTAGTATGGCTCTGTAGCTCAGTAGTTAGAATTTACTGTTGATAATTTAAAAGAATGAATAATGTAGATCGTATTATTAACTTTTTTTTTTGTGTATTAAGTACCTAATAAGACTGCTACGCAGTTTATGAATAGCGAAAACAAGTTTGACAAAGTTTGTTCATTGATTAGAAGTTACGAGTATTTCTTATTCTTGTTAAATGTGAAGGCAATTTAGTTATTTTGTCAATATCATAAAATTGTGTATACCAAGTAAAATTTTACTGTGACACAAGTTGAAGCCAAAAATACTTGCGAATTTTGCAGAAACAGAACAAATTGAGTACAATAAAATGTCGTGCTTTTTTCGACGCACTTGTAAAAACGTTTCTTTCTCAATGGTCAGAAATAATACTGCTTATAAAAGGAATATTTTTAGCCGGTATTCGAAAATGATAGAAATATAAAGTTTTAAATAAGCAAAAGTTAAATGAAGTGGTTTGTTTGTCTATTTTTCTAGTCTATTTTTTCTGGTGAAAGTAATTCAAAGTTTTTCTCTAAGTAAAAATTATCTGTATCTGAGAGAGCGATTTTGCACTAAACCCGATTTGAATCCGTCAAAATACGGATCTAGGAAACTAACTAGAGAAATTAGATGAGGGAAATTTTATCTAGTGCGTAAAACATACATAGCTCTTAGGTCTTCCAGCCACGAGTGAATAGGCGAAAGTCACGCCATCTTAAATTGCATAGCTGTATCCTCCGAGTGAGACTGGATTATTATTCGCACCGCTGCAACTCCTGTGCAGTCAGGATCTACAGATTGACCGCCAACAAAAACCCAACCAGTGAAGGTCAAGTTTGTCCCGGGGAAAGTTAAATTGTCATTGGAGTGAGACTGGTAGTAATATTAAAAGGAAGCCCAAAAGATGCCTTTTGACATTCTGTTCTATCTACTATAATATCTATATTTATAGGTACTATTAGAGGCCGGTAGATACTCATAAATAAAACACTGAATACTTAGCTTTCACATTTGAATGCCTTATTTTTAAATACAATTCATCACTTAGCACAAACGCCCGGGGAGTCGTTCCCGCGCGTCCCTGTATTCTAACGTTTGCTCGTGTGACATTGACATAATGTCAATGTCACTATGACAACAGCTCATTGGCTATAACAATAACGTTATTTTAACGTTATAGATTTTTCACAATTAACAATACCTATCTATGTTGTACCAGGTGTAAGCGCCTTGTCACCCTCTCTAGTCGTATTTTGGAAGCACTCGAATTCCATTTGCATACGCATTTGCGATAATCGTAAAGGGATCTGTTGAAGATTTGTGCAATTGCGTATGCGAATAGGAATTCGCACGATTCAAACATACATAACTCTGGGTAATGACTCTACCAAACTATTTGACTATACGGTTTAGGGTTGGTTTTTCAATCATTAGTTAACTTTTAACTGAAGAATGTCAATATGCCAAACTTATTCTTCTGTTTAAAACACTATTATATTATTATTATTTACTATTTTATTTTTAGTGAATTTTGTGATTGCTGGCGGCGTTAAATATTGTGGCACGCGTGCCATTGGTTTGCCACCCCTGAAAAGTTATCCGACGATTGAAAAATTAGCCCTTACCTGGGTGAATATCAACAAACTCGTTTTTTTGCCTAATTCCGGTGGCGAATTTTAATTTCCACTTTCCAAAACTTTTTTGTGGCAGAAATAATAGTAAATAACTTGTATTATTCAATGATATGGTAGAGATCAAAATATTATTAATACTTCTCGAGATATGTTAATTTGAAATTATCAAGAGCCACCGAAATTGTATTTGAGCCACCGGAATTAAGAATCAATGCACCAAAATTTATTTATACAGCGGATATCGGAATGTTATGGATGATTGTCTCAAATTACTTATTTATTTGTAATTAATTAAGTATTATTATCCAGTAAAGATGTTTATAATTAAAAACAATATTCAGGTCTATGTTGTGACCCTAAAAAAGCATCAGATCTTCCCATATGAGTCGTAAGAGCCGACTAAGCAATCAAAATACTGGAGGGTGGGCTGCAGCATCTTTCCAGGTATTATACTACCATACTGGAACTACCAACCAGCCTGCTAAGCATGGTGATAACGGCAAAATCCCTCCATAGAGAACAAATCCAAAACTTTTTGGCTCTAGCCGCCAACAGCCCCGTTATTATAGACTCATCACAAAGACATCATACATGACCCTCAAACCCAGAAACCAAGTCTAGTCCCGGGAGGGCGACCAACTGCCCCAGGTTGGTGTTAGGTTTATCTTCTATAAGTAAAAATATTGGTCCAGGCTAGCCAAGTTTTCATGATGGTATCATACCAATCCTACACTCAGAATTACGCAACTAATTATTCGCTAAAGACCATGCGAACTGGAGATTAAGTATGAAGATATTTCTAGATCTATACCAGCTACTGAACTAACACATTACATATTTGTGACAGGGTAATTTAACGGAAAACTATGCGAACCTAGCGACAATGAGCTAAATGAAAGTAGTACAATTAAGAAACGGAGGACTAAATCCAGCCAGCCTCATAGAGAGAAGGCCTAGCAATGTAAAAGCCAGAACTGTAAAAGCGTACTGAGCTGCACCCTAATAGTACTGCAAAAATCAAAATGTAGTAATCATTTTTAGACGAACAGGAAATTTAATCACATGTGCATTCTCCGATCACCACACAGCTTATGACCGCAGTCTGTGGAGGAACACTATCTGCGGTCGCGATCCTCATCAGTGAAGGACCGAGGAAGAAGAAGAAGTGATCACCGAAATAGAAGAATGCCGAATAAAAGATGCTCAAAAGATGTTGACTGATGAAGCCTAAGCCACGACCAGTGCCAATCCAGCTCCAAAACCCCACGAATTTTCAACTCGAGTGGCAGAATAGATTGCAACCTACGAGACTAGGGAAATTTTAGCTGTTTCAGAACTATTCTCATCTATTTTTAAGATTCTGCTTAGTATCGATGTATAAATAGCTATCCAAGTCCTCATGCTGATACAAAGTGTATTATAGAGACGATTTTTTGTAATAAATCGAAAGTATGTATTTGCGAGGACCAAATTGAATATACCAACATGAATAACGAGGATAGCAGAACCATTTTGGTAAATGCCTAATCTGCTAGGGGAGATTAAGAAGCACTACTAGTAATTAGGCTGAAGATCGAGATTATTCCGACACTTTAGCGAAGATATCCTAGAATGCCCTATTAAAAACAACAAGGTATGTACCAGGAGATAATGAAATCACAACTGAGCTTATGAAATCAGATGGAATGCTAGTACTAAAGTTCCCTTAAATACCACTATGTTTATTGGCCGATAAACCAAAAAATAAGACATGGTGGTGGTGGTAGAGACTGGAATGGAATGGACGTTGGCGATGGTCCAGAGTCAGGTGAGGCCTCCTGCTTCGGGCTTTACCGCTTTTTCCTGAAACATGACACTCTCGCTATCCAACATCCAGTCTCCCAGACAACCTCATTTTCGAAAAGACGTTCGTAATACTACGTACATATTTAATGCTGCGTTAAATTATGCAGAAGACTGAGGACTATAATCAGTCATTATTATTGGCCTTTTTGTACCTTCTTCGATTCGGTCAAGACCTGGGCTGTGCTACAGTCTCTTTAATGGCGTCAAATTGACTGTCGATACATGCAACTTCTGAAGTATTTGTATGAAAACTTCATCATATCAGCCCTCCCCCAAGATCAGAACTCGAAACTTATCTGATTGCTGCGAGGGTTCAGAGTTGGAGACACCATAATCTCTTAAAGTCTTCACTACCTCCCACTTAGAGGTTTTCAAGCTTCAGAGCTAGACCGAGCTCAGTATCAAGATACGGCGAGTACATCACACAACTTCGATTAACTGACGATATTGTAGATATGACTGAGTACCTAGGTCTACTAAGGTAGTAGACCTAGGTACAATGCTCCAGAGCCAATAAGACCAATTCTTGCAATAGATTCGCCACCGGAGCCACCGAAATTGCGCCACCGGAATTAAAAAACTGTAACAAAATTCAAATTATAAAGAAAACTATAATTCTGATCAATAATTTCTGTATGCAGATACAACAAAATACCAAACTTTAATCATGTTAAAGAATCGTTTAGCATCTAAGTAAGTAGCTTTCAATCATACACTTGTCACCGAAATTGATACATTTTGTATTCCTGTGCCGCTGATACAAACATTTACGGGTCTGCTGGAAAAACAATACCACAAGTCGCAAGTCTTTATAGCCCGATCAGGAGGACACAGCTGAGTGATGCAGGGAAGAAGAACTCTACGTCTCTCAAAGCTTCTTTGGAGAAGTAAGAGAGTGTCGAAATTGAGCCACTGTAATTGCTTTTTTTCGTGAGACAGTTTTGAAAGGCTATTTAAAACTCTTAAAATATCAAATATCACATTTATTTCATATCATTTGGAAGTATTATTTAATGTATTTTATGGCTATACTATTCTTAAATTACTAGAATCCCCGAGAAAGAAGGAATAACACAATTTATGAGTAGAAATAGAGTTAGGACGCGCCACCGCTATTAGATTTTGGGTCTTTGAAAATTTTTTAGCACATAAAATAACTAGCTATTGTCCTGAAGACTTTGCTATCGTGTAAAACGCTGTTTAAACTATACATATACAGAAAAAAAATCATCGCTCTAGTTACATTTCTCCCATCGATTCTCAGCTCCGCCGCGTAAAAAACGTGTTTGGGATATTCACCCACCTAAGTAAAAACAAAAAAGATGATACAGTAACGACACTTTATTACTTAAATATTATATCGTATAATGTACCTTGATTTTTTTAAAATACATGAGGTGTTGAGTAGGTACACTTAATTTTTTAAGCAGATAGGAGTGTTTTTTGGTTACAATTCATGTATTTTTGTCCAGCGTAACTAACTTTTAACCACCATAATAATAACTACTAAAAGCGCCCTTTTAAACTTTTAACTAGCTGATTACGAGTAGAACTCACTTGAGACTCAAAAAGTTTAGCAATCAAATTATGTTGTGGTAAACAATCTAATTGCTAGAACGTTTGGAAAGCCGTAATTATAGAGTGATCGAAACAGAGCGATAGCAAAACATATTATTATACACAACAAGCTCCCCCGACAATCTCCGTAGGTACCTACCGAAAATAAAATCTTAACTCTATTATAGCCTAAGTACATCAGATATAATTTGAGATTCTTGGTGAAAGAATTTTTCGAATCGGTGCAGCAGTTTCGGAACTTTTTCAATACAAATAAACAATCAAAATTAGTGAACTCATAGATTAGTGAACGAGCAAACAAAGTCTTGATTCTATTGCTCAAATGAAACAATGTCATCATCATCACTATCACAGCCACATGACGTCCACTGCTGAACATAGGCCTCAATGACTTCCACATCGCACGGTTGGTAGTGGCCTGCATCCAGCGCCTTCTTGCTACCTTAATCAGGTCGTCGGTCCACCTTGTGGGCGGACGTCCCACTCTGCGTTTTCCGGTAAACAATGTATTCTTCAGGAATTTATTCCGCAGAAGAACCAAAGTGACCGACATTATCTGGCAGAATTGCTAAAATCAAGTGGCAGTGGGCGGGGTACATAGCTCGTAGAGACGATGGCCGTTGGGGCAGAATAGTTCTTGATTGGCGACCACGGGCCGGAAGACGTAGCGTGGGCAGGCCTCCCACTAGGTGGACGATCTGGTGAAGGTTGCGGGAAGAGCCTGGATGCGGGCAGCGCAGGAACGGTTGATGGAAATCCTTGGGGGAGGCCTTTGTCCAGCAGTGGACGTCATTTGGCTGACGGACGAACGATTCTTCAGGAACAATATCGAAATTCTTAAAAAACAATAGGGATGATGATTGGGTAATGAAATCGAAATTCTATTTAGTCCGTCAGACAGATAATAAAAAAAATTTGGACACATATTTTTAATTTTTTGTCATAATCGAATAATTGCAGTATTATATTGAGTTGAAATGTCGCGTGACTCACTTTTGAGTAAAAAATCTACTCAAGCGTGACGTAACGCGCCATTTCAACTCGATGGTGCACTGTTATTATCTAATTATGAAAGAAAATAAATTACATGAGTCTAATATTTTCTAATTATCTGTCTGACGGACAAATAATTGAAATTTTGTCATCTAGCCTATTGACGTCCTCATGAAAAGCTTTGCGTGTGGACCCCCATTATGCTAAATACTCCAGACAGTCAACAAAAAGCAACGAGAATAGAATACCAAGGTCAGACATTATCGTAGCGACTACGGATGGATGCGCCGCCTCTCGTTACGAATGAAGCCTCTTTGACGTAATGTTTAATATTATTTGTCTAAAATTACATTTTCGTGAACACAAATAATAATTGATGTGACGGGAAGCTACTGTAAGGGTGTACGCACAGTAGAAGTTGATCGCTTCGCTATTTTTTCAAATACTTTTACGCTATTTTTTACAGGTATTTGACCGCAATCGCACCTGGTGATAAGTGAGATGCAGTCTAGGATGGTACATATCTGCCCTGTAAGTGCCTATTCACTCTCGCCTTGAAAAGGCCTGGATTATAGTGTTCAGGCCTGCAGTTTGCATTATAAAAGAGTCATATCTCTACATCCTTATTAGTTTTAAGTTTAACTACCACTTGACCTTCACTGGTTGGGTTTTTATTGGCGGACAAGCTGTAGATCCTGGCTACACAGGAGTTGCAGCGGTGGGACCGAGAGGTGGGAATAGTCCCGTATCGTTAATGACAGAAATTATTTGTTGGTTGATAAGAAAAAAATATGTTACCACTTTTGTTGGACTCTTTGGACTATTATTACCACTTTTTTGTTGCACTTTGGACTCAGTGGTTCAGTTGGTTTTTGCTTTTGCTAATGCTTTAGTTAGTTCTTTAAATTATTTATTTAGAATTTACATGCTTTAGAGGTTACTGATATTATTAGTATTAAACTTAAGGTTCGGTTGAACAGGGTCAGATTCCGATTGCGGCTTTTAAAGTCAGTCATCAAATACGATAGACATTATTTTACTTACTTCATCCTCAGTTGCACAACCTTAGCTTTAACCGTAACCGTAACTTTAACCGGTATTTTAGTTTGCTATAGCTAAAGTAAGATGGTGCTAAGTCACATAAGTTATAAACAAACACCTCACATACGATGCTTGCATATGTGAAGCAGCAAATCGAACGCACAGCGTTGAATAGAGCTCTGTAATTGGTTCGTGTGTGACCCTGTGCGTTCACGCGCACTGTGAGACCTCATAGTAATCTAAATATATTACAACTCAAAGGTGACTGACTGACTGACATAGTGATCTATCAACGCACAGCCCAAACCACTGGACGGATCGGGCTGAAATTTGGCACGCAGGTTGATGTTATGACGTAGGCATCCGTTAAGAAAGGATTTTACGAAACTCCACCTCTAAGGGGTTAAAACGGGATCCACGCGTACGAAGTCGCGGGCGGCTGCTAGTGTTTGTATATTATGTGTAAATCGCCTCGCTCTCATAACAGCAAAGCCTATTTCAAAGGTCTTAAAGGTCTCATGTTAAAGGGCCTCAGAAACAATTAAAGGCCGAAAGCAATTAGAAGCTTACCCTTATATCAAATTTAGTCTTGCAAGAAAGGATTTTTTCCTGGCGGCTTGGTGACTGGAATTGAACCGCCACCGGTGCAGACGGAGAAGATGGTGAGTTGTCTGCACGTGAAAAAGAGGTTGTCCGGCTTGCAGAAATTTATAAAAGTTACCGTTCCTTGTATGAAATTAAAAAAATGTAAATAAAACAGCTCCCTCCCAATTGACACAATTTATTTTTATCTCGTATG
The DNA here is from genome assembly GCF_963855985.1 of Ostrinia nubilalis. Taxonomy (NCBI): domain Eukaryota; kingdom Metazoa; phylum Arthropoda; class Insecta; order Lepidoptera; family Crambidae; genus Ostrinia; species Ostrinia nubilalis. The sequence goes on along the minus strand of NC_087109.1, from coordinate 2,432,375 downwards.
CTCGTATATAGTTAACAATTACGATATTATAATAACTACTGTAATAGTGCCAATCTCAAGGGATTCAGGGTCGTTAGTTAGGTTCGGTTTGGTGAATATTATTGCCACTACAAATTTCTTAAAACTCAGCCTAAATATTAAAAGACTCTAATAGTTAAGATAACTGCACGATGTCAGGTCGGAAAGACTCCTACTTGAAGGATGGAAAAGTGGGTACCTTGGAAGCCATGCGGTTATAAGCCGTTACCCTGAACGTTCCTCTCTCTTCCGGGGTCCAACGAGTCTCGCACACTTTTAAGCTCCAAGCAGCGTCCTCCACGGCCTCAAGCGCGCAGTGCCAGATGAAGCTCTTGCATCTCTTCGACAGGTAAGCGTTCAAACTCTTGCAGAGACAGAGGTTTGATGACAAGGAGGAAATGCGAAGAGATCAGCAGTTTAGTAAGGACAAATATTTCATACGAAATGAAGAGAAATTAAAATATATGAAATATCAAAATGTAAAATATGAAATTGTAAAATTGTTTAAACTACAAAATCCCGCATGAAAACTGTTCGCTAATTTGAAATTCACTCGCAGTCTTCAGCAACCCACCCTCATCCGAACAGGATTTAGGGAATTTCTCATGTGTGAATATTTTTAAATTATATTAATAAATTATCGTGGATGCATTCCGCATCACACGATTTGAAACATAGGGGATTACATCCCCGAAAATAATAAAATTGCGGTTGCGCACGATCGACCAAAATTCCAAGTGATTTGACAGCTCAACTGACAGTCCTAGTCATAGACATCGCGATACGTTTCGTTTCGCCGCTTGAAAAAGTAAATACTGTACTAATAAAACCATGATGAAAACAATTTCCAGAACACTGAAAATATTCTATTTGAAAAATAGAATAATCAATATAAAAACACTGGGAAATGTTTCATCAAAATATATTTCAATTAACTGAGCAAAAAGCGCCATCTATTGCAAATTAGTTCTGAATCACGCCAATAGATGTCGCTAGTGGTATCCAAAATCAGAATATCGAGAAAGAAAATCAATTTGTGAAAAACAGCCAAAACTGCAACGCTACAGTCTCTAAGCGCATTTTACTGGCACTTTGGAGTTTGGACTAAATTCCAGGACATTTACTATCTTAATTATTATACGTCAGCCTATAGATCCTTTACAAAATAGACTGAATTCATGACTGTTAATTTTGAACCCTTATTAAGAGAGGACAGTCAAGAGTGAATCTACAATTTAAGAATCCAAAGTATTGAGACTCGAGTAATTACTGGCGGATCTATTCTTAAAATAGTCTCGATGATTGCTTACTTTTAATCATATTTCAATAACGTCGACGGACTAGAGACAATGTTTAATTACATAATACTAAAGGTCGTAGCAGACTATCAACGAGTCTCGCCTTTTTTTTTTAGGTGGTAAAAATGCATTGAGTTGCATACCCGCCGCTGTGGTAAGGCGACGGGTTATGTGGGGCTCTCCCCTCCAGAAGGAGGAGGAAGGAAGAAGAGGGGCCTACCCACTAAAAATCCACCAATCTCCGTCTTATTGAGCAGAGGCAGGAGCCGGTGTAGCTGAGCCTTATCCCGACCTATCCAACCAATGCTCATGTAGTCCGCTTAAGTGTGCAGACTCCGTCTTTACCACATCCTTCTTTTAACAGTGGCGGCTTGCTGATCCGCCACCGACCACTCGGAGAATCAACGAGTCTCGCCTGTCTCAAGCTGTCATCGCCTTTCGCGCGCTGTCAACCCAATGTGTCAACCTTGCGCGCGAGTCACGTGTGCGTTGCAGTATGGAGTTTCATACAAAGAAAACTGACCGCTTCGAGTTGTTACGGTTACGGTTACGATCCTATTGCAGTGGCGCGGTGCGTAGCGGAGTAGTGGAAATAATGAAATCTGACTGATTAGCAAGCTGAACTGGCAATGGGCAGGGCACATAGTACGCAGAACTGACGGCCGATGGGACAGAAAGGTTCTGGAATGGAGGCCGGGTACCGGAAAACGCAGCGTGGGACGTCCACATACAAGGTGGACCGACGACATCGTAAAGGTAGCAGGGAAGCGCTGGACGCAGGCCGCTACCAATCGATCAACATGGAAAGCATTGGGGGAGGCCTATGTTCAGCAGTGGACGTCCTGTGGCTGAGATGATGATGATGATGATGATGATGACTGATTATTCCAAACACTGCTCCGTTCCGCTTGGCTTCGCTTTGGTAGAAACCTGGCCTTACGTCTGATGTAATCAATCATAATAAGACTCCCCAAAAACTAACTTTATTTAGTTGACCTCTAGTTTAGACGGCTTCTAATTGTACGAGGAATCGGCAGATACCATATCGGTGTCATTTGCGTAGTTCCATACCTACTCATACGCAGTGGCGTAGCTAGGTAACCAAGGTCCCTGGGGCAAATGAAAAAATGGGGCCCCACTGCAATCTAAACTAGGGTTGGGTTTTATCAAATTTATTGACAATAAGCTTACTTACTTACACTTGATACAGCATTTTTTTTAACCGTTCTCTTCTCTTCTCTTCACAATAAAACGCACATCGATGATTAATAAAACGCATTAAACGCACGCTATCCTTACAACACTGCCAACCCACAGAAAGAATTTAGTCCAATTCCCTAAGTATAACTTTCGAATTTCTCTCTATTTATTTTGAAAATGGGAGAAAATTTTAAAAGTTCAGTTCAATTGAGATTTTCTGATAAGGATTCGGGGGCCCCCTAAGCTTGAGGGCCCCGGGGCGCTGCCCCACCTTGCCCCTGCTCATACGTCATGTTTATTGATTAACAGTCCGACAAAAGTAAGGGTTGCCAAAAATACTGAAAAGTTATTTATTCATTTATAATTTTTTTTTTTGGTTGTTGCTTACATAAAAATAGTGACTTCCGAACTAAGTGTTATTAACCTTATACCTTAGCTTATTATCTATTTTATTTTTATTCTGTACTAGCTTTCCGCCCGCGGCTTCGCCCGCGTGGAATTTTGTCTGTCACAGAAAAACTTTATCGCGCGCGTCCCTGTTTCAAAAACCGGGATAAAAACTATCCTATGTTCTTTCCCGGGTCTCAAACTATCTCTATGCCAAATTTCATCAAAATCAGTTGCGAGGTTTAAGCGGGAAAGCGTAACAGACAGACAGACAGACAGACAGACAGACAGACAGACAGACAGAGTTACTTTCGCATTTATAATATTAGTTGGGATATTCGTACATTATGTATATTCCGTACGGAGATGACTGTATGAAAGTGCGCGCATGACACCGATTTGGTATCGGCCGATTCTTCATACAAATTAGAATCGGGTACAACTATCGGCCAACTAAAAATCGGTGGTCTGCGCCTAGCTTTATACATACATCAGTATCATCAGTAGGTAGCATTCTGTAGTGACGAGCACGAAGTCTTCATAAGTCGCAAGTCGGTCGCAAGTTCAAGATCGGCCGTTTGGTGTAGTGGCACAGAATAATAATAAGTACGTAGTGGTTCAGAATGGACTACTATTGATAGTATTATTAATTTATTACCGTGCTACTATGCCGAGAGGTCCCGTGTTCGTTTCCCGGGCGGGCAGAAATTGATTTTTTTTATTTTAATTTCTGTGACGAGTCTGGGTGTTTTCTATGTTGTTTTTAATATCCGTTGTCTAGTACCAATAGTACAAGCTTTGCTCAGTTTGGGGCTAGCTGCGCAGTGTAAAATGTCCAAGGTATTAAAAAAAGAAAAAAAGTGTTATCCTTAAAAAATCTATTCCCACTTACCATTCGATTTCTTTAAGCCGGGACAGACTAAAGATTTTCCCGGGACAAGGAACAGCACTATGCCGACATCCGGCTACCCACCGGTAATCCTGTGGGAGATATTGATATTACTTGGGTGCTTCTTTACACAGGTAGTGGGAAATTATTAGCCACTATATTCTGGATCTTATTCTGCTTTTACACAGGTAGTGGGAAATTATTTACCACCATATCTTGAAGCTCATTTTCTTTGTTGGACGTCTAATAAGGTATTTATTAGAAAACAACGCTTTAAGATTTTGTTTTTGTATTCAATCAAGTTTTTTTTATTTAAAAAAAATAATAAATGTATTAGTAATTTGTGTTTCTCCGGTTAACCCCTCGTAGCGAGCTAAATATGTTTGTATTACGAGTGGTAACACCACAATATTATAATGATTTTCCGCTTCATTCTGTAATACAGATGATCTAAAATAAGACCAAAAAGCAGAAGTCTATAAAGAGGTTTCTGAATAAGTAAACAAACAAAAAGTAAGAACATGGCTCTGTTATTAATTATGTAATGAAAACAAATCAACAATGTTGTTTTTTTTTTCTTTCAGACGTTGTCAATTTACTATATTAATTGGGAATTGCGTTGTGTAAATAAAATCAGTCCAGCGCGGCGTGAGAAATTTAGGTCAAATCCTCTATTTTCTTCTGGTAAATTAAAGAAGGATTTCCTCTTGCAATGGCCATAAAAATTACCTGATCATGATGATGAGCTTAGAGCTAGTAGTATGAATGAGAAAATCGAGTTATTGGACTTTGTGGTAAGAGGAGGGAGCTTAGGTTTGTTCGTTCGTTCGTTTCAGCCGAAAGACAAAGGCAAAAAATTTTTTTTCTCAAAACCTATCGAGTACCTAACCTATGTATGTATGCTATTTAACTAAAAAAATACAATAAAATAATTATTGGATAAACAAAAAACCCAACTGCGTAATTTCCATCATTTTTGTGTAAGATGGTTGTATTTTCTTCACAATAAATTAATTACTTGCAACTTGAGTTTCGCTGTATGGACCTCAATATTATGCATCCAGTACCGTCAAATTATAGGACACGAACCTACTACCTTTCGCTTGCCGAGTACCTAACTGCTCTCCAACCTACCTGTAAAAATTGTCGAGTGTATCATTATGGTGTGACCCAGCGTCTTTTAGCAATCAATCAATGTCGTTTTTAAGCGAAAAATCGTGTTTTAAAAAGATTTCGCATTATAAACGTAAAACTCTCAAAATAATGTATTATTTTGATTGATGTCTTAAGGTACGCAAATCTGTTATTTTGTTTTATGGAGGGAAATAACAAAGGCAAAGTATATTTTTTGTATTCGGACGTTGTGACTTATTTATTTAGGTACTAGCTTTCCGCCCGCGGCTTCGCCCGCGTGGAATATTGTCAGTGGCAGAAAAACTTTATCGCGCGCGTCCCTGTTTCAAAACCCGGGATAAAAACTATCCTATGTCTGTATGTATATCCCGGAACTCAAACTATCTCTATGCCAAATTTATTCAAAATCAGTTTAGTGGTTTAGGCGTGAAAGCGACACAGACAGATAGACAGAGTTACTTTCGCATTTATAATATTAGTAGGGATAATGATAATGGTAATGAACTTTTGTATTCGGACGTTTGTGACTTATTTATTTTTTTAGGTATTTCAAATAAGCGCTACTTATATCCAAGCTTTACTCAACATTTTGTTAGGACATTTTGTTAATAACAATTATGTATACTCTCAAGTAAATTTTTTGTGTGTTTTTTCAGGTAAGCCATCAGTTGCTGAATTTCTAGAAGTGTACGTATAATAAGTAATAGGTTTTTTATCTTCTTTCAACATATTTTTATGAAACACTGTAGCTCTTACTCTAAATAAAACAAAAAATATAAGTTTACAAACGTAAATAATTATATAATAAGTAGGTAATAACGAAATTATCAAAAAGTGTCACAGTATAAAAAACGAAGTTCATTATGATAGCAATTTTATTAGTTGTCTATCGCCCGTAGTCACAAACATTACTATGAGACCTCACAGTGCGCGTGCACTCACAGGGTGACACACGAACCAATCACAGAGCTCTATTCAACGCTGTGCGTTCGATTTGCTGCTTCACATAAGCAAGCATCGTTTGTGAATACAAGCCCTCAGATGTTTATAAATTTAAACGAATAATGTTGAAAGAAATTTTGTGTCTTTCTCATTACATTTCGTAATACTTAAAACCACTTAGAACAAAGCCTACGTGTATTGGCGCGTGTATAATTAAGCCCTTGTGCCTAATTAAAAGTTACAAACGCTTTAAATTACATACCTACTCGTACCTATGACCCGTACCATTATGTACTCTACTCTAAGACATTTGCTTTGCAGTACCTATAGTATACTTTCCAAATGAAAAGGACTAGAAAAATATATTAATTACATTACTTCTAGTTTCAAAGAAAGCTGATAAAATTTGTTATAAAAGGTTTATTTTAATCCTCTAACTTCTAAAGTTTAGAAAAAAAATCAAATATGTAGTTACTTAATTTTTCAGGCTAGTTGTACGATAAATTGTTATTTGTTGCTACGAGCTTCATCCAGAGATATTTCTTAGTAAAATAAAATAATAATAAGGCCTTTCTAAGACCAGAGAGAATAGGCACTTCCAGGGTAGGTATGTATCATCCTAGACTGCGTCTCACGTAACATCAAGAGCGATTGCGGACAAATACCTGATTTGTTTTGCATAAAAAATAAAACATACTGTATGTATCTACACTGTGCCCCAATAATCTGGTTTTCCCGTGCCTTAGCTATGCTCGAACGAGCTTAAAGTCAATCAAGCTTAAAAGCTCACGAAGCTTAGACGGTGTTTTTGAGTCCCGAGGGATGGAATTTGGATGTTACTTTATACTTTATAATATCGGGAAACTTCTATTCTGTCATAAAGATGTAACCAAATATAATTTATTTTCTAAACTTTTTATCTGAATTTAAATAATCCACACTCTGCTCTGCTTAGTAGTTTACTGGACTAATTTGAAAACTTTAGAGCTCTACATTATTTCAGATGAACATAGGCGGTACGAAGTTCGCCGGGTCAGGTAGTCAAATTATAAAGGCGATGTAGGTGAGATAGTCCAAAAGTGTTGGCGTCTGACTGGCCGTTTCTAGATCCAAGGAACGCGGGTTCGATGCCTTTCAACCGGTGGACTATTAAGGTGAACCCACTCGTACGTAACACAAGCATGAAGGGTTAACGGGATTTTTAGTAAGTGATTGGTGCAATACATTTTTTTTTTTAAATAACAGGTATCATCAGTGTGTATACAAGATGTTTTTTTAATCATCGTGTAAAACCCAAAGTAGCCAAAAAGTTCGCAACACGTCTTTGTTACAATGAGGGCTATCGTTTTAACGCTCACCAGTTAGCGCCACTGTAGAGTAAGGTCCTGTCACTTGCTAGTAGCGAAGACAGTGGCGCCAACTTGTGAGCGCTAAAGTGGTAGGAGGACTATCGTATTTGCACTCATCAAGATGACGCCACTGTAGAGTAAGGTCCTGTCAATCGCCAGGGGTGCCAACTGTTAAGTATAAAAACGATAGCCCTCATTGGAATAAGGTTGTGTTATCAACTTTTTGGTCACTTTGTGTTCGTTCGTTCGTTTCAGCCGAAAGACGTCCACTGCTGGACAAAGACCTCCCCCAAGGATTTCCACAAAGACCGGTCCTGCGCCGCTTGCATCCAGGTACTTCCCGCGACCTTCACCAGATCGTCGGTCCACCTAGTGGGAGGCCTGCCCACGCTACGCCTTCCAGCTCGTGGTCGCCACTCAAGAACTTTCCTGCCCCAGCGGCCATCAGCTCTTCGAGCTATGTGCCCCGCCCACTGCCACTTGATTTTAGCGATTCTGCGTCACTTTGTGTGTCACAAACTATTTGGCGCTGACTGTACCTATAGTACAAGACGTTTAGTTTAGTTTGGGACTAGATGGTGCAGTTTAAAATGTTAGTTTATTAGTAATCTTCAAGACATTAAGGCAAATTGCAAGAAAAATACCATAGGGATTACCAGAAAATGTATCTCTACCAACAGTTAAGTAAATGTGAGTATGTATAGATCCGTATCATAAAGCTCGGAATGTTTTTGTTTTATTCCAATCATGCCCGGCTCTCATAACAGGAAAACCGGTTCTTGTTACCAGCCCTTCCGGGTCAAAACTGTATCCGGTGCAAATGAGCAAAAGCTTCGCGTGGACTTCCGGGAGGCCGACGGAAGTTCACACGAGCTCTTTTTAGCAATAATATTAATATTTTTTCAAAGAAAGGCTTTTAATTAAATTCGTTTTGAAACCCACGCGTGATTATTAAAATTCATGGAAGTCACAGAAACGTTATTTTTTTCGGTTTACAAGTTTCCACGAATGCGAAAATATTGTTATTTTTCTGTGAGTTTTGGAGAATGCTAATTTATTTGACATTTAACATAAATAAGAGAGAATTTAAAACTTTTTTCGTGCGTTTCAGCCACATGACGTCCACTAATGGACAAAGACCTCCCCCAAGGCTTTTTAACATCAATGGTATCTGGGGGCACGGCAGTGCCCCCACCAAGTCGAGCAAAAAAGCGGCACGGCCGTACCATCCTTTTCTCGAAGCAATTCAGGCCATTTTCGACCGCCTGTAACTTCGTTGTGGATAAAACTGGAAGGCTGAATTTTCATTAGCTATGCAGGCATTGTAAAGACACGGTATATTTAAAATTTCATTCAATTTGAACTAGTAGTTTAAGAATTATAACGGGTCAAAGTTACTTAATTTTGTCACTCACTGACTGACTCACTGACTGACTCACCGATCATCAAAATTCTAAGGCACTTCTAGCAGACCTAGAAGCTTCAAATTTGGAATATAAGTAGTGTTTGGTGTATGAATCAAGGAAAAACTAAAATATTTGGGGGCACGGTAGTGCAACCGCCAAGTCGAGTAAAAGTTTTCAATTTCGGTCCAGTTTTGTAGATACATAACTGCTGTCTACAAAATACAAAAAGAAATGAGATTTGGGGGCACGGTAGTGCAACCGCCAAGTCGAGTAAAATTTTTCAATTTCGGTCCAGTTTTCTAGATACATAACTGCTGTCTACAAAATACAAAAAGAAATGAGATTTGGGGGCACGGTAGTGCAACCGCCAAGTCGAGTAAAATTTTTCAATTTCGGTCCAGTTTTCTAGATACATAACTGCTGTCTACAAAATACAAAAAGAAATGAGATCCCATCAAAAACAATACTTGTCAAAAAAACCAAGTCTCGCAACTCAGTTGTTCTACGGTAAAAAGTTGTGAGATCCATGTAATACCAAGTCCAGGCCAGGAAATCTTTAACGTTTTACATAAATTATTGACTTGGCCATCGCATGAAAACACGTGTAAATTAAATTATTTAGTGCGATGGCCAAGTCAATATATTTATGTAAAACGTTAAAGATTTCCTGGCCTGGACTTGGTATTACATGGATCTCACAACTTTTTACCGTAGAACAACTGAGTTGCGAGACTTGGTTTTTTTGACAAGTATTGTTTTTGATGGGATTTAATATTCTTGAATTCTCACTATATGAACTGGGCACAGGCCAAATCAAAAATCACAAAATATTCAAAATAAATAAAAACCAAACAACTTAGCACAAATTTTAATTGTCAATACATACAGTTAAAATACTATTAGGTACTAAGGGTAGCTATCCAGCTAGAAATTATAGCCAGTATCATTATCTCAGAATACAGAACAAACCATCACCGATACCTTTACTTTTTAAGGTTTTGAGAAAGTATCTACTTCATATTTTAAATTCACACATTTTTTCTTTAAAATAACATTCAGTTTTGACTTTATCTGTTTTTGCAACGCATGTTGTAAAACTCACAAACACTGGATCATGAATAAGTGAACAATACCTCACAATAGACTCGAGTGCGATCTATTTCGCTTTCTCTTAACCTCCAGCACACATTACCATTGATATGATCTTGACGCAAATCTACTCGTATACTTATAATAAATCTGTAGAGAGGTCAATTCTGTACATGAAATATATTTTCAAAATAACTATCAGGGGTGATTAGTGATCGATACTGATGCCAAAAATGCAATCAGTAAAATTTTTGTCTGTCTGTCTGTCTGTCTGTCTGTCTGTATGTTCCTTATAGAAACAAAAACTACTTGACGGATTTTAACGAAACTTGGTACAATTATTCTTCGTACTCCTGGGCAGGTTATAGGATACTTAGGAATTCCCACGGGCACGGGAATTAGCGGGAAAATCCTTTTGTATTAAAAATTTTAACTGCTTAAGTTAGACGCTTAAAATTAGGCATGCAGGTACCTTAGTAAACTCAAAGCTTAGTTACAACAGGATATTGCAAAATTCCCACGGGAACGGGAGTTAGCGGGAAAAAACTTTTGTATGAAAAAATCTAAACCGCGTAAGATAGATGAAGGGGGTAAACGGGATCCACGCGTACGAAGTCGCGGGCGGCCGCTAGTATATCATAAGTGTATTGAGATTATGTCGGTCTTCAAAGGGCTTTACTGTTACGAAATCGAGTTAAAAGAGAATACATTATCTTAACAAACAATAAAGCGCTCGGAATAGCGCTATATGAGTTGTATTAAACAATAAACGATGAGAATGGTGCTATAGAAGCTGTATTGTAGCGTTAACAACACTATTAAGGGCCACAATAACACTTAATGTAGACTCTAATACAGTTACATCTCTAGATTAGGCCCCAAATAGAGCTAACCCTTTAGAATAACTCAGAATAATTTCCATACAATTAAAGCCTAAATAAAACACCCAATAGCTATATATCAGACGCTAGAGAAAACGTAGAGTTGTCGTAACAATAATAATTACCGCAATAAATCTGCTAGACTGAGTTATTGATAGCGCCACAGTAGCTGTTATGACTCTTGAAATGCCGTTGTAAATCAATGAATTTGTCTTACTACTACTACCTATACTATTGTATCGTCGATAATCTGCCAAAACTTTGTATAAGTACCTACTTAAATGTATAGCTAGCGTACAATATAAACATTCGATTCAAAATACTTAACGCTCGTTTTACTATCTTCTTCCTGCTAATCGCTAAAAGATAGGCCCCTTAATTGATATTTATTATTGTCCGTGGTGCACAATCTTTTTTTAGATGTTTAAAACCTCTTTTTTGCAATGGAGGAAAGTCGAACCTTAATTTCGAACTCCTCCTATGTTCTTCTGATTAATTTCGTTGCGGGTCCAATGACAGTTTAACTTTCCCCCGGGACAAACTTGACCTTTATTGGTTGGGTTTTTATGGCGGTCAAGCTGTAGATCCTGGCTACACAGGAGTTGCAGTGGTGGGAACGAGAGGTGGGTATTTTATCTTCTTCCTAATTATATTAATACTAGGTGCAAGTTTGTAAGGAACTTTGGATGTAGGTACAATTGGATGGATCGATGTTTGTAACTCGTACACGAAAAAAGTAGTAACAGTATCATGAACGTAGGCTAGGTACATTAAAACATTTTTACTTATAGCATATTTGAATAATAATGTATGTAACTATGTATATTGTATAGTGATAATGATGTAGGTCTTTGGTCAAAGTCAGTGAATATAACGCGGGCAAAGCCACATCAAAATGCATATTATAATGTTATTCATATAGTCAAAATCTTTGCAATGTTAATATTGTAGGTCGACAGGTACAAACCCATAACTCAAGTCCAAAAAGATTAAGCTTAATAGCTTTACTAATTTCCCTTACCATAAAATGTGATTAATAATAATTCCTATCTTGAAAGCCGTATAAAAATTCCATAGGCCAGGCGCTGGAGAAAACATTTACAACTTTTGAAATCTGAAATTATGTAAACTTATGAATCACTTGTCTTATTGATTTTTTAATATTTTTCGAACAAAATGTAGCTTTGGTCTAGTTGGGTTTATCGTTTGTTTTCATATTTTTTTACTTTTTCCAAAGGAGAACAGATATTTACTCGTTACAGCTGCATTATATTACTTGTGCTGTAAGTCAAAAATATTTTAAGTTCTCGAAGATTACACTTTGTTACTTCAATAGTGACATCATAATGATGACACTTGTAACACTTTTCTAGCTACATCAATTAATTTCATAGGCGTTACTTCATTCCAGTTTCAAAACAATATCTCATAGTTACGCCAAGCTTATTCGGTGTATACCTTATCCGTTAATAATGGATTTAGTTCCGCAGCGCCCCGCCTACAATCAAATTGCGTTCGCATGTTAAGCCTTATTAGACGTCACGACAGCTTAATTAATCACACTGACCTGAAACTTCAGTAAGCTCCTGAGTAACCCGAAGTTCTTCGTGTGCAATTAATATGAGTTGTCTATGGATATAATAGTTTAATAACTATTCTATTTTGCGGTCAATTGTGTGTTTTGGTTACTTACCTGTCGTATAAGCTAACTTCGTACGCGTGAATCCCGTTTTACCCCCTTAGGGGTGGAGTTTCGTAAAATCCTTTCTTAGCGGATGCCTACGTCATAACATCTACCTGCATGCCTTTCAGCCCGATCCGTCCAGTGGTTTGGGCTGTACGTTAATAGATCACTATGTCAGTCAGTCAGTCAGTCACAACAACGACCACGGGCCGGAAGACGTAGTGTGGGCAGGCCCCCCACTAGGTGGACTGACGATTGTTAGCGGAAGGTGCCTGGATGGTCTGCTGACTGGTCGTTGTGGAAATCCTTGGGGAGGCCTTTGTCGCTTGTTATGGGTTTATTCCGTCACTTCTCAGCACCAGTTGATATGTTATCCTGAAGAGCATGGGGATATGACTTACTTGACTTAAGGTCCTATGTCCCCTAGATGGGGCAGAGGGCGTCCACAACAGTCCTCCATCGCGTTCGGTCTTGAGCTTCGCGCGTGATCTCGCTCCAGGTCTTGCCGATTTTTTTGCATGGGGATAATGGCAAGCATTATTTGGGACGTGTATAGGTGCCCTGAAAAGGGGCTACATATTAAAGAATTTTAATTTGTGCGTGCGCGTTTGTTTATGTATACTTACGAGCAAAAGTATGGAATCACCCCCTTGTGTTTTGTACCGAGCGATCTTAAGAACTGAATGACCATGTATGTATCTGTGGTATCAATTTAAAGTTTATAATATTGCCTTTAAACGGTACCATTTTTATTTGCCTTCTATTAGTCATTTAGCTTTTGTGATCGCTTAAAACAAATAGGGTGATTTTTGCTCGCGAGTAAAGAAAACACGTACGCATACGCACCGAGTAAAACCGCGCCATCAAAGCGGCAGCACAAGTTGTTTCACGCGGCGCGTATAAACAGTGCAAAGGCGCGACGACGGCGCGGCGGCGGCGCGGTAGCGGCGTCGTGTGCAGGAGCGCTAAGAATGGCAAAAAATACATTTTTCTCTTCAGGTTATAAAGCAACTTTTACTAAATTAACTCTCATCTAAAGTTGCTGGGATGCTGTAAGACGCTCTCGGCATTAATTCGTTGTAACCTTGAACTGTAACTGTAACACTTTAGCGCAAATAATGAAAATTGTATCTTATCTGGCACATACTTATTTCTTACCATCTTGTGTTTACTGCTTTTTTCAGAAACAGAAATCCTCTAGAACACGTCTGATATTTTTCTTTCAAACCCTTTAATATTCGTGACAGGTTGATTTAGCAGAGTAAAATAGATTAAGGACTCTTTCAATGTCAATGACTAAATACCTACTTGAATAGGGAAAACGTCTTCTCTCTCCACGCGATATTAAATCCCCTATTTCACACACAAGTTTTTATACATTCCAGTTCAATATACCAAAAAATATCAAATTGGTTAAGTTAACAGACATCACAGACGAATTAACATTAGTATTTTACTGGACTTATAGGTCAAAATTTGAGAAACAGACGAAGATGGGAGGAGTTTCACTTCTTGACTAAAGAATACGGGTATGCATGTTTTATCAGCATTATTCATTAACTTACAGTAGCTGTAAATTGTGCCAGTTTATTGTACAGACAATTTTACTGGTGACAGAAAAAATATAATAATAATAAATCAGTCTGCTTGTGACCACGGCTGCAGCATAGCAGCCGAAACGTCAAGCCGTGAGTACATAATGTAACTCATTAATAAACGTCGCGTTAAGACCCGTGTCTTACTATTTTAATAGAAAAAATAGTCTTGAATTTTCGAAATGTAAGAGCTGCCTAACGAAAATATATTATCAATTTGTATAACCTCTAAACGATAGTACTGAATACAAACGGTACACACTTCGCAAATGGGTTCGCGCATTAACCCAAACGCGTCCCCATTGTGATAGGTATGGATGGCCCTTAACCATTACTTAGAGTTAGGCTTAATCTAGCTAATACTGCGGTTGGACCTGAATTAGATTCTACGCATACAGGATGTCCCAAAATAGACAAGCAACTAACGCAAACTTAACGCTAAACAAAGAAAAAATAAAACTTATTGATTACACAAAAATAAAAGCGTGTCAGCGAGGCAAAGAGGTGAGGATGCTGGCTGCATAGCAATACTAAGGGCTATATTTCACCGGGACACCATGGCGGCGCAACCAGTCGCCGGCTACCAACAAAATGTATACAGCTCTATAGAAGGTTACTCACCTGGTGTCCGTTTGGTTGCGCAAAGCTGTATACATTTTGTTGGTAGCGGCGACTGGTTGCGCCGCCATGGTGTCCCGGTGAAATATAGCCCTAAGTCATTGTGCAAGGAAAGAGCCAGCATTAAAATTACCCGAAATTTTTTTAGTAGAAGTAATGGTCCGAAACAGTAATTTTGCATTGGGTCCCCCAGGGTCCGAAGGTCTCGACACCAAAAGGCGCAAATATGTAATCATTAGCAAGTGAATCATTTTGCGAGGCACGATATCCGAACGGTGAAGGCGTCGGACTGGGCGATCCGACATCCGAGGAACGCGGTTCGAACCCCGCTGCCGCTCGACTATGTGGTGAGCCCACTCGTAACACAAGCTTATTTAGCTTAGTACGAGGGGACTATAAATTACTAATATTCTTAAAAAAAAAAGAAGAAAAAAACAGCGTATAGGTCGCGCAACGAGAGTTGAGATCATCAAGTTAAGCAAAAAATTGTATCCGTGTGCGCTGCCTGCGCTGACGACTTTCGTAGTCGAACTTACAAGTGCTTTCTGTGTTGCTTGTGGACATTTAACAAGAGCGTGGTAGCTAGTGTATTCGATATTTGAACGATTGAGTTATTTATTTTCTGTATTTTTAATATTACGTGTTCGCCTCAACTTTCATGCTGTAGGCAGACTGAAACTGATACAATTTTGTAGCAAAACCGCATCAATTCTGATTCAATTACAAGTCTATAAAAGTCACAATTGATGTGCCGGCGTCTGTGCGTTCTATGCATGATTTGCGTCATATAAGTCGAAAAAAATACGTAAGTAAATTTTATTTTTTCAACTGCTATGACGTTCTCAGCTAAAACTACCTTCGTAAATAACTAAAATTAATGAGTTTTCTTTATGAATATGAAAATTTATTAATGTTTTTGCATTCGTTTTCATAATGGTTACACACGCACGAGTTTAAAAAATAATGAAATACACCGTAAAACTGGTGGAATTGCAAAAAAGCCATGAATGAATACACTCATTTAATGAATTCCTTTATGAGGGTTATTTATTTAGATAGCTAAAGGGATGCTCTATCTTATAAATCCCTCTCACTCCTTTCTGAGACACCCTGTATACGAGTACACATTATCACCAACGCGCCTGTGACAAAGGTTATGCGGGACAGGCGGCTGGGCTTTTGTTATTATTATCATCTGCCCAACTTGCTTCCAGGTCTGTGGAGTGCTGATTATTTTACTGGATGTTTTCCTTACAGAGATATCTTTATAGTGAAGAGAAAATTATCTATTAGGGCACACATGTTAAGCTTCAACCACACGAACGCGTGCAGATCGCTATCGCCGCCGGCGCGATCATAGGCCAATGACAGGTCGCGTGACCGATGACAGTTCACGCCTTTTCACCTGTCTGTCTTTTAACAATAGCAATTGGCGACTTTCCTATAGCTGAGATGATGATGAATTCATCATCATCATCATCATCATCTCAGCCAATTATTGGCGACTTTGTGACTGTACCGATCAGCTTCGCGATTTCATGACTTCATAACGTTAGGACGCGGTATCGAAATCACGCGTTTTGGCGACTGCTGTAGCCGCGTTTAACGTTTTTAAAGTGTGTGTGTTGTGCGGTGAATGTGTGGTCGCTGCATTCAGCTTCAGCTAAAAAGTAGCATGTGTATTGTGTACTGTGTCTCTTACGGAAAATAAGCTTATGTAGAGTCGTGTGATTCCAGCACAGTATAATTTCCGTGGATGTCGTAAAAAGGAACCTAAGGACAATATACGACTATCAGTCCTTCCCAAGTGTCTGGCCAACGTGGGAAGTGTAGATCAAATCCTCTATTAGCCTCTAGTAATTTAGAGAGGGTCGTGCTCTGAGACTAAATAATTTAATGATGATGAATCAGTAAGGGATATTTGTATATGTTATAGTCAAACCTCGAAGTTCCGGCACTCCTAGGTTTGACTAGTCAATCCTCAGGTCTGACTATAAGTCTTAGTCAAAGCCCAAACATTTCGGCCTTTGACTAAATAATGTTAGTCAAACCTA
This sequence comes from Ostrinia nubilalis, assembly GCF_963855985.1. Classification (NCBI taxonomy): domain Eukaryota; kingdom Metazoa; phylum Arthropoda; class Insecta; order Lepidoptera; family Crambidae; genus Ostrinia; species Ostrinia nubilalis. The sequence continues at coordinate 2,415,831 of NC_087109.1, read as the reverse complement.
GGAGTAACTAATTTGGTCAGGCAAAGGTCGAAACTCAATTTAATGAAATCGGGGTTTGACTAGTCAAACCTCAATTAAGACTTTAAACTAAACTATACCTCATTCTGATCTCGAACTTATGCATAGGCGTTACGGTCGGTTATGACGTGCACGCGCAGCTATCTCTTTAGGTGAAGGTACGAGTAACTAAACTTATTTACTGAGGTTGTTTGTCAGTGTTTCTAGATCGATCTTGAAATTACTAATTTGTAGGGTTCTGTTATCTTAAATTAAAGGATAAAGAGTTAAAACGGGACCCTATTACTATGACTTCGCTAAAGGTTGTCTGTCACCAGCCTCGTATCTCATGAATCATTCTCAAAATATTTAGTTTTTTATTCACTTTAAAAGTAAATAATTCAATAAAATACTTAAATACTTAAGGGGGGTTCCCATACAGCAAACGGGACTTGTTGCAGTTTTCTACTCGATATTAAAACGTAAACAGGTGAACCATTGAAATGTTCACATAATATTTAGTTGCATATCTATTTGAAAAATAAATCATAAAATTAAAATAAAATAAATTTTATTGGATATAAAAAAACAACTCCCAACTCCCATACAACAACAGAGTCTCACGGAACCCTTCGTGAGCGAATCCGACTCGCACTTGGCCGGTTTTCTATTTGCCGTCTACTTTTGTCCGAGTCTGCTAGTCGTTTCTAGGATTGACTAGGCAAAGCCCGAAACAGATTATTTTAGTTTCGACGTTTGACTGAACCGTTTAGGCACTTCTAGGTTTGACTTAGTCAAAGGCCGAAATAAGAATTCACTTCGGGGTTTGCCTGAAGGCCTTGGTCAAACCTAGGATAGACCAGTCATTCCGCGAAGAGACTGCATATCGACCTTTGACTATGACATATATAACCCTGTGTTTGGTAGAGAATAAGGAAAGATACGAGAACTTACATAACAGTTTATGCTAATAATTTTAAATTCTAATTCTAGTGACGATTCACTACACTAAAGGTAGTGCAGTTGCCATAAAGTAAGGTCTTTAACCGTAACTTTAACCATAATCAATGTTTTTTGTATGGAGTTCGACAAAGTTTTAACTTTTGATAAAAGTTGTGGTAAGATTATGTAACCCAGCTGATGTTTCTTAGGCCCGATTCGACTAAACTTTTATCCGAGAATAACTCCTGGTATAACTGGCACATTGACAGTTCCAGTATGGGAAATATGTCAAAACTGACGATTTATTCTGAGATTAATATAATTTACTCTTGTTTGGACGAATCCACCCTTAAAACAAAGTGCAGTTTCAATTTTATAAAAGAACTGGAATTATGTTAATTTGAAAATTATAAATAACTTGAAAAAATTCCCAGTTCAATTCCCGCCTTAGGCAGTTCGATTTTTTCAAGTTATTTTATAATTTTCAAATTAGTTTGAGATGCGACTCTTAACGCTAAAAATTAGCCAAGTGTAAGGTTCCGTAGTTGTCCATCGTTAACACAATTATACACTCAACATCAAATAAATCGCACCTTCCGTGACGCGAACTTAACGCGAACGAAAGCCCAATTATTCTTAAAGAAAAATACCTACATTTAATTTCTTAATAAATGATAAACTTAAACTATAAATTAATGTGACTTGAATTTATTTTTAATTTTTTTTAGAGTGGGGGGGACGCCCTACTAGAACAAAAATTGGCAGATTCTCAAATGGATAAATAAATAGTCTTAGAAACCCCTAAGACATTTTAAAAGACCTACCCAACAATACCCCACACGATGGGGCAGAAGATGAAAAAAAATTCATCCCCACTTTACATGTAGGGGACCTACCCAAAAAAAATTTTTTGCAAAATTTTATTTTACCATTTTGTCGGCGAGCTTAATACCTCATACATACCTACATACCTCCACAAAATTACAGCTCTCTAGTGCAAACAGTTTCCAAGCCTCGTGCAAACAGTGTCCTCGGACAGACAGACAGACAGACATATCGAAATTATAAGGGTTCCTTGTCAGGACTACGGAACCATAAAAATGGGCAATTCTAAGCACTTGACTTTTTTGCGTACTTGCTACGCTACAATAACATGACTGTCTACAATAAGTAGCAGTAGTTCATTTTACCAATATGAATTACTTTACGAGTAAAATTAGAGACAAGGTAATGGTAAGTTCTATTTTGTTTTGAGTACCTATAGTTTAAGTAATAACTAATGGAACATAGTAATTACACATATGAATTCACATAAAATGTTAGTATCTAAGTACCATCATTTTCGTAACAGCTTTCAAAATAGATCAATGCAATCAATCATTAACTTCTTACTGTACAGTACAGACGTGTCGTGTATTTTAACGATGAGGCCATACATAAAAAGAATACCTCTAAACTATATTGACGAAGAAGTTTTAAAAATATTTCAGCCTCTTCATGCTTTGCAAAACTTATATTTGTTACCAAAATTTAGAATCAGTGACAATTTTGTGACTCCAAATAGTAAAATTGCAAAAGTACTGTTCGCTGCTTGTTCGATCACAACCATTTCATTTTACATAACTGCAGTTCTACAAAAAGTTTCTAACTACAAGATCCATATAACTTTTGGACATATACTAGATTTAATATTAACCATTATTGGTATAACCATCAGTTTCAAAGAAAATGTCTTAAACTCCCCTAAAAATGTGCAGTTGATGGTCAAAACTTACAGAATTTCAGCTAATTGGCAATCATATTATTGTGGTGGTTTGAAAAAAGTAAAAATATTCAACTGGATTTATACATCTATCGTGGCGTTACTTCATGTGATTATAATAATCAGTGCGCATGACAAAATCGGGATATTCGGCATATTTATAATGAATTCATTGGATTTAAATATAGTGTATCCAACTATAATTATAAAAACATTAAGATACAATTTGGAGTTGTATTCCAAAACAATGTCAGTAACTGGACTGCGACCTTACTGGGCAAAATATAGGCATAAGAGATACGTGGATATTATGGAAACCATCGAAATGATTAAAGAAGGATTCAAGAAGCAGGTGAAACTACTTATTTAAATACTTACTCCTTGTGGTGGGTTCATCACAAACTGTCCTGCGGCGATGGGTTACCATTACCTACATCGGGGAGCGTTGGTGGTTGTATTGGCCGTTATATTGATGATGACGATTATAACGATGATAATATGATGATGATGATGATAGTGAAAATTATGATGAAGCACTTTCATTTTGTAACTTTATTTTTAGGTCCTGGTGTATGTTGTTTCGGCCTTATTGCAATCATTGTTCTACGTCAACCGGGGAGCAGCCTTATATAACTTGAGTATAACTAATATGGACGACGTAAGTCGCAATCTTGATAAAGTAAAAAAAAATCACTATCAGTGCTAAGTCCAAGTCGATGATATGTCTCCATCATAAAACAGAAAAGGGAAGTGTTGAATAGTCCCGTTTATCTGTAAAAGTTCGACCAAACCAATGGGTGCAGTCGGCGTGCACGATGGCGGTAGCGATGGTGATTAGAGTTAAATGCATTGATCGATCGCAGACTCAACGGGTTGGTTTGGCCGAACCTTAAGTTTGTCAAAGCCTTTGCAAATTATTTCCGTGTCAACATTAACGTACATTTAAACCTCTGGCCAGATCGGTCTATCAAGCTTTTAATTATTTTTATTATTACTTTTATTACTACATACAAAACATTTTTTACAGTTACCACCAGATGTCGAGTCAGTTTTTATAATAATTGTTTTAACATCAATATGGATGTTAAAAAATATAATATTAATAACAGTTCTTTGTATAGAATGTGAGAATCTGTACATAGCAATCGAAAAAGTCCAGGTGGTTTCAGTGATGAATACTATTTCAGGAGTTTCAAGTACGTATTTAACATCATAATCATCATCAGATCATTTAGTTTTCACTGTAGGAGGATAAACCTCTCATATTTTACAGAATACTTGAACGTACTTGCTTATTTTTTTATTTTAGCAAGCTGAAATGGTAATGTCAAAAAAACCAAGTCTCGCAACTCAGTTGTTCTACGGTAAAAAGTTGTGAGATCCATGTAATACCAAGTCCAGGCCAGGAAATCTTTAACGTTTTACATAAATTATTGACTTGGCCATCGCACTAAATAATTTAATTTACACGTGTTTTCATGCGATGACCAAGTCAATAATTTATGTAAAACGTTAAAGATTTCCTGGCCTGGACTTGGTATTACATGGATCTCACAACTTTTTACCGTAGAACAACTGAGTTGCGAGACTTGGTTTTTTTGACAAGTATTGTTTTTGATGGGATCTCATTTCTTTTTGTAATTTGTACACAGCAGTTATGTATCTAGAAAACTGGACCGAAATTGAAAAATTTTACTCGACTTGGCGGTTGCACTACCGTGCCCCCAAATATTTTAGTTTTTCCTTGATTCATACACCAAACACTACTTATATTCCAAATTTGAAGCTTCTTAGGTCTGCTAGAAGTGCCTTAGAGTTTTGATGATCGGTGAGTCAGTGAGTGACAAAATTAAGAAACTTTGACCCGTTATAATTCTTAAACTACTGGTTCAAATTGAATGAAATTTGAAATATACCGTGTCTTTACAATGCCTGCATGGTTACTGAAAATTCAGTCTTCTAGTTTTATCCACAACGAAGTTACAGGGGGTCGAAAATGGCCTGAATTGCTTCGAGAAAAGGATGGTACGGCCGTGCCGCTTTTTTGCTCGACTTGGTGGGGGCACTGCCGTGCCCCCAGATAGTAGAGTAAATAAAAATGAGTAGGTCATCTTCATAGAAACGCACCGAGCGCGGTTTGTATGTGAGCGCGCCAATACGTATGCGGCGCGCACGCACGCACTGACAAAATTTAGCGTAGATTAGCGGGGTGTTGCGCCGAATTTTATCAGTGTGTGCGTGCGCACCGCATACGTATTGGCGCGCTCACATACAAACTGCGCTCGGTGCGTTTCTATGAAGATTACCTACTCATTTGTATTTACTCTGGTACTAGGCAGGGCACAATGTACGCAAAACTGACGGCCGATGGGACAGAAAGGTTCTGGAGTGGAGGCCACGTACCGGAAAGCGCAGCGTAGGAGCGACCACCTTTAAAGGTAGCAGGAACACGCTGGCTGCAGACCGCTACTAACCGGCCATTATGGAAATCATTGGGGCAGGCCTATGTTCTGCAGTGGACGATGATGATGATGATGATTAAGAATAAACTTAATTTATAGTTGTAATGTCTGACTAGGCTTAATAGTGTCATCATCATCATCAACAGCCCTTTACAGTCCACTGCTGGACTATGAGCCTCCGCCACTATAGTGGAGGGTTTTGCCATGATCCCCACGCTTGGCAGGCGGGTAGGAGATCGCAGTTTAAAAGATTGATGTTATTCAGAGAGCGCTGCTGCCCGTTTTCTGTTTGATGTGTAGTCCCTAAGTCGCCTCTTACGACACCCGCGGGAAGAGTAGGGGTTGGTGACAAATGTATTCTACTCTGCCGTCACCACACGGCTTCGCTTAATAGTGTGGGATCATTGTATTCTTCTCCCTGACAAAATAAAAAAAACATCTACTACCTACTTAAACATTCTTCATGAATTGTTGGTAATGAAAACCGCATAAAAATTCGTTCAGAATTTTTTGAGTTTATCACAGACAGCATAGCAGACTTATTAACTCGGAAAGAGATTAACACCAACTATAGTCTGGTCTGTGAGCACGTAGAATTTTGTCCAATGACCCCAAGCTACCCATCCTTATCGCTCGCGCGTAATTATGTTGCTGTCGCGCTCGCACACTCACTGCGGGCGCCCGTCGCACAGTCGCGACAGCAAAATAATTACGCGCGAGCGATAAGGATGGGTAGCTTGGGGTCATTGGACAAAATTCTACGTGCTGACAGACCGGGCTTTAACAGGAGAAGCCTTTCGCGAGCTGTCATCGCAAGGCGAGCCGTTTACGTTACGGTGCGGATGAAGTGTGTGATACAGTATGGAGGTTCATCTATACTAATATTATAAATGCGAAAGTACTCTGTCTGTCTGTCTCTCTTTCACGCCAAAACCACTGAACCGATTTTGATGATATTTGGCATAGAGATAGATTGAGTCCCGGGAAAGGACATAGGATAGTTTTTATCCCGGTTTTTGAAACAGGGACGCGCGCGATAAAGTTTTTCTGTGACAGACAAAATTCCACGCGGGCGAAACCGCGGGCGGAAAGCTAGTTATGTATAAAGGATACTGACTGCCTCGAGTTGATACGGTTACGTTCCCTTTCCGGATTGATTTAATGTGCTACATCCTTTATTTTTATAAAATGTAGTGATGTATCTTCTTTTTTGTCGGCCGTTTGGTGTAGTGGTTCGAAACGGGCTACTATTCCGGAGGTAGCGGGTTCGCGCACAGTACAAACATTTGTGTGCATGAACATATTTGTTTGTATTGGACTGCATGGACCTATAAAAAAAGGCGGACGGAACTCGCGCTACAACAAAACTGTGACGCAAAATTTTGGCGTTTGTCTATTGTGTGAGTGAATTTAGGGATGCCATGTTAGCCAAAACATTTTACCCATTTATTTTAAGAAAAACATAGATCGGCAGATGGTACTTGGAAATGTAGACAGAATTATTCCGGGCCATTTTAAAAGGATGAAAGGTGACTGCGTTGAGGAAGGCGCGAAATTTTCAATGTTCAAATTTTCTTACTTTGTTTGCAAGTCAGTGTGTCAGGGTATGTACATAATGTTGATCAAAAATGATTCACGCAGTTACAAATTACGAATCTTGTGTACATTATAATCATAATCTTATGCATCATCAATATATTATTATATTATCTCTGATAGATTTTTTTTAACATACAACCTGACACTGACTTGCAATCAATGTAAGAAAATTTGAATTTCGCAGTTTCACATTTTTGGGAAGGATCAAATTTGCCTATGAAAATATATCCCAATAAAACACAATTATTATGATAAATTATTTTATTTCCATAGTATGCGTAATAAATAACTAAAAAGTCCTAAAATTATTATTAATTTCCCATATTTCGGGTAATTTTCCCACGTAAATAACTGAGAACACTGGTCTTTAACGTATTATTTTTTCGAGTGAATGACGTTTGATTTCAATTAATTTCAATATTTTAATGTCGGGAAATAAGTGATTGGATTATTATTTTGCCTGTGAAATGTGATTCCTTAATTTTTGTTTGTTCGAACAGAACGGTTTTTACACAATTTCATCACACAAGACATGTCGTATTCGTGTTGTTTTTTCGCTGCTTAAATGTGTCAACCGTGTGAAGTTTGCACTCGAAGTGGTGTATCAGGGTGTGAATGTGTGCGTGCCAGCCTGTACGTACAGGCAAGCTGGTGTATCCTAATGTCACAGTATTTTGTTGATGAGAATCCGTCCGACTTTTTTTATAGGTCCATGTTGGACTGGGTGTTTTCTATGTATAATAAGTATGTATTTACAAAAAAAAAGTATTTAAGTATGTTTATATCCGTTGTCTAGTACCCATAGTACAAGCTTTGCTTAGTTTGGAACTAGAAGCGCAGTGTAAAATGTCTAAGGATATTTATTTATTTATTATTATTATTATTTTTGTTTCTTCGACAGCCTATTATGAGAAGATCGTGAACAAACAAGTACAACATATCAACAAACGAGAGTTCAAGAAGTTCAGCGCGTGCGGCTGGTTCGATATAGATGCAACAACGCCCTTGCAGTTGATTTCATTGCACTTTCAGTATATATTTGTGATATTTCAGTTTTATTTCTTGTGAGCATTAAATGATTTAAAAATATATATTAAATTTAATTAGCAATAACTAAGTTTGCTAAATGAAAATTTGAAAACCTTTTGTCATTCTTAATTGGCCAAGTGCGTGTCGTGCCATGTGTAGGGTTCCGTAGTTGTCCGTCGTTAACACAATATATTTCAGAAGCAAGCAATTACTTCATCTAAAGTCACTTTTAATACTTTCTTCTAAGGAATTTTCACTAGTTAAGAAATTTTATAATACATGAGTTAAATGACTTTTCCTTTTCAACTAACTGATGTATCTTAACCGCTATAGTTTTCCTTGAAAGTTCATGAAAAGCAGTATCATTATGTTTTTTTCCACATTTTTAAAGCCAACAGTTTAGTTTTTAGAGGAGGGGGTGACGTTTATTAATTGTTAAAAGTTGGGATTAATTGCTATCCATCTGTTAAAGAGGACACGTGAGATCATTATTTGGTTTTATAACCATAAAAATTGGTCTAATTGATCCCAGAGGTGAGCCCAAAGTGAGGTCTATTTTCAAGTCACATTTATTGTATATCTATGTTAATCGTGTAAGTCGTTTATTAAGAAATTAAATGTGTTTTTCTTTAAGCATATTTATTGGGCTTTCAAATAACACCAATATTGTTGGGGCACCATGATTGTGTCAGTAGAAACGAGTTTTCCTGTAAAACGTAGGTTTTTGTGATGACCAGTATAGTTATAAAACACAAAAAGCAAAATGATTGTACGAGTAAAAGTTCTTTAAAAGATATTAAAAACGATATCACTCAGTTGAAATTGGCAACCTAGTCCTAAAATCCGGCCTTTGAGCTCTGACTTCGAATCACGAGTTATCTTTAAGGATTTATCAGCTGTGCTCCATCTGGAACAACGTTGTACGTCATCCAGACCGCGATTCTACTGCAGTGACGTGGACAGAGTTTAAGCCTGGAAGTGACATTTATTAACTGTGAGTAATAACGTTATTCATCCAATAGTTTTTTTCTTGATCATCAGTTGGAAAAGCTGGTTCTAAAATGTATTGTTATTTATTTAATAGAATGTCATTCAAATTAACAGAATTTCCCATTTTCATAAAGCTATTCCAATATAGCTATCAACTATCAACTACCAACTTTTTACTCAACTACTCAACCAACTGGTACTTCTAATGGTTGAACTTCATTATTGACTGAGGTTCTGGAGTGGAGGCCGCGTACCGGAAAACGCAGCGTAAGACGTCCACTCACAAGGTGGACCGACGACATCATAAAGGTAGCAGGAAAGCGCTGGACGGGTAAACATGGAAAGCATTGGGGGAGGCCTATGTTCAGCAGTGGACGTCCTATGGCTGAGATGATGATGATGATGATAATTGACTGAGGTGTAGTTTGGCCATTTGTAACCATGAGAGGTCGTATCAGCCCCATACACTTAGATGTTAATTTAATATAGATATAGTTTGAGACCCAAGAAAAAACATAGGACAATTTTATCACGGTTTTTACCAAATATATAGACCAAATTAATACGGGCAAAGTCGCAGGCAAAAGCTAGTCTTAAGTTTTTCCAAATAACTTGACACTCAAAAGTCACTTGACACGTTACCGTATTTAAGTTGTACTCATAAATTTTGTTAAGAGGCATCTTTGAGGAAAACCACCCACTTGAATGGAGGTCTGTTTTTTTAAACGACCTTCAAGGAAAAGATTATCCTTGATTTTAATAGAACAACAAGTAGAGACAGTAAACAATAATTGTTTACTGTCTCTACTTTAAAGATTAATTACAAAAACAACCAACGAAATTAGATATTTTCAAACGATTACTTTAAAGATTACTCAAGGTTTAACTAACTTAAGTTTCCAGCCTGAGAGACGTTTAGATTAGGAAGAAGTTGGATTGTTTGTTGATCTTTCACAAATTTCCTCTAAGGGAAATTGATGGTAGTTATAAAAGTAATATTTTATTTAATTACAAAACTTGTAAGTACTTATGAGTAAATCTAATAATAAAAGAACGGACACTGATTCACAAAAAACACAAAAAAGATATTTTAGATAAGATTAAATATTATTTCATTTGAAGTCAATAATAAACTGGTCAGTTAAGTAACTTTGAAAACAAGACCTATAAGTAACCGTCAATTAACACTCGTTTTTTATGAAAAAACATAATTTTGTAATTTTATAAAAAACATTTAAATTGACTGGTGTGGTGTATATCAGTGATACCCAAAGAAGTTTATATACTTTTTTAACCCGGGTCGATTACTATTTTCAAGGAGTCTATGCAAAAATAAAATAAGGTCTTTGGTTTTCAATAAGTCTTATAGATCGTTTCATCCACGAAGACGCGCCCCACCATTCTTCCGTTAATGTTTGAGTGCTATCGGTACACGCTATATCATCCATAAGTGCACACGCACACTACAATAATGCTGCTCGGATTGCTCGGATCAAACACCTCACACCCCGCGCTTCCCTCGACCAAATATTTGTGGAGCGCGTCTTCGTGAATGAAACTCTAGAATGTTATCTGAATATTATCTAGATTCGATGCCACATCCATTAACTCTAGATCTTAAGTCCAACAATCTGTCCAGTGCAATACGTAAGCGGAAGGTGGCAATTTTCATTGGGTATCTACATTTCGACCATAACCGTATCACCGAAGCTTAAAGTTCATTTTAGCGTAGCTTAATGTTGGTGGGGTCAGTGTATGCAGATTAACAGATAACGACCAATCGTTCCAATTTGAACGTATTGTTTGGGCTCTAGTTAACAGAAATAGTTCTGTACAGGGTGTTACGTAATTTCTAAAGAAGATTATTTAATGTAGAGTCCAAAACACGTCATAGTAAACATTTATAATGCAAAATCTCACTTATCACAAACAACGGACTATTCCCACCGCTGCAACTCCTGTGTAGCCAGGATCTACAGCTTGACCGACAATAAAAACCGAACCAGTGAAGGTCAAGTTAGTCCCGGGGGAAAGTTAAACTGTCATTGGACCCGCGACGAATTTAATCAAGAGAACATAAGGAGGAGTTCGAAGGTAATGTTATTACAACTACATTAAGCTGTAAACGTATATATTTTGGAATGTCATGTCAGTTCATGATCATCAACATCATTAATTCAGCCACAGGACGTCCACTGCTGAACCTAGGCCTCCCCAATGATTCCCACATCGTCCAGTTGGTAGCGGCCTGCAGCCAGCGCCTTCCTGCTACCTTTATGAGGTTATTGGTCCACCTTGTGGGTGGACGTCTCACGCTACGTTTTTCGCCACTCCAGAACCTTGCTGCCCCATTGGCCGTCAGTTCTGCGTACTATGTGCCCTGCCCATTGCCACTTCAGCTTGCTAGTCCGTCGGGCTATGTCAACGACTTTAGTTCGTTTACGTATCTCCTCATTTCTGATTCGATCTCGTAAAGAAACATCGAGACCACATAGACCTCCCTCCACATAGCACGCTGTGCAATATTGAGCTCCTTTATAAGGCTTAAAGTCACAACTAGAGCACCAATCATTTCTAACACGATTTCAACTGAAGAAAGCGCTGACTATTTTTTGTTCACCAAAACCCATCGGACCATAATTCGGACTGAAAATTAAGTATGTCTGCAAACTCCGCTTTGATTCGAATCGGAGGGCAATGCCGACTTTGTACGGTGTTGATTGACGCGAAAATGTACACATGGGTTGTACGATGACGTCATAATGTTTTAGATTAGTAAAGGACAAAAGAAGCTCGTTACAATGACTTCGTGAAGGATTTTATGTTCTGCAGAAGTTTCAAATATTTTTAAAATTTTGCACACACAAATCACTTAGCCCCTCGTACTAAGCTAAATATGCTTGTGTCGAGTGGGCTCACCGGAATAGTCGAGTGGCGGCGGAGTTCGCACCCGCGTTCTCTGGTTCACGAGTCGGCTATCGTGGCTTAACCGTGGCTGTATGGAGGTGACAAAAAAGTTTCTATCACTGTCACATACTATTTGAACTCCTCCTATGTTCTTCTGATTAATTTCGTTGCGGGTCTAATGACAGTTTAACTTTCCCCCGGGACAAACTTCACCTTCATTGGTTGGGTTTTTGTGGCGGTCACGCTGTAGATCCTGGCTACACAGGAGTTGCAGTGGTGGGAACGAGAGGTGGGAATAGTCCCGTGTTACATACCTATATTGTTATCTTCAAATGAATTTGGTATGATTTTCGGCCAATTTCTTCCATAACCCTTATCTTTTATTATCACTTTCTTCGTAAATCGACCGCCAACGTCCCTCATTTCGCAAACTTTGGCCATAGACGCGACCAACTCCATAAAACGGTGATAACTCTACCGTTTACTTATTACACAAATCCTTACTATCCCTACTTATATCATAAATGCGAAAATAACTTTGTCTGTCTGTTACTTTTTCACTTTTTTTTTTATTTGGTATAGAGATGGATAGTATTTTTTTTACTTCTTCTCAGCACCAGCCCATTATTGTCCCTAAAGTAAGGTAGCACGCTATATTTTGGACGTGAAAGCACCCTGGAAAGGGCCTGAGTACTGAAAAAAAGCTTTTTCAAGATTTTTCAAACACAGCGGCGTGTCTAGCCAAATTCAAAGAAAAAGGAACTGGCGACACTGCAGCCGTGTGTTACTTACTTGAATCATTTCGATACATTTGGCCCCGTTTTGAGTATTTAGTATTCACCCAGCCTTACTTTTCTAAAATTTGGTTTGTTGGTTAAAAACTAGCCAAGTCAAATTCTGAGCTTGTCACCTTCAGTCTCATTTCTTTTGTCAGCGAAGCGAATGAACTTTGCCAGCAAAATGACTACAACTTGACTCTTACTTCACAATTAAGTTTCTGATAGGATAAAGTATGGCTAACCGAATTCCACGCAGACAAAGCTGCAAGCAAAAGCTAGTAATCCCATAAACCCACTAAAGCCCCATTGTAACTCAGCCATGCCACGCCAACCCCAAGGGTGTAATATGGCGATGTACGAGAATGATGGCTTCAACTGAGCACTGAATACTTGATTAAGATATAACTCCTTGGGGAATTTATGCGGCGCTCAGCACCAGAATGGGAAATATAACTTTTTAACGCGCTAATATAACGGTCGGTAACCAGCACCCACTATTTTTAAAAGTGAACCTGAAACAATCACATCGCAATTATTTAGTTTTATTAGACAAAGCGAGATCCACATCACGAGAGCAAATTATAACTCTAATCATTAATGTAATACAAATTCACTATTATTAGTAACCCTCGTTTCTACTGTTACTGGCTGACTAAATGATTATGAGTTGAATCAAAAAGTTCTGTAAATTCAAAGGCAACGCGCGAAAAGTTTGTAATATTTATTTTATTTTTGCAATGTCATCATAAAAATACATCTCAATTCATAATAGTAACTTTTATTTGAAAAGTTACTCGAGATTTGCAAGAGCAATACAATACGTACTAACTACCCTGATGGAAAAAACAGTGAAAAAAGAATCAACAGAAAACGTATTTCATTACCTACCAGACTTATAGACTAATCGAATTCGAGTTCCATACATTTTTGCCTACCCATTACACCTAATACTCGTAAAGCATTCTCTCAGGAACCACATTCTTCAACCTACTACACCTTTGCCCTAGAGCATTGGTTCCCAAACTTATGAGACGCGCCCCCTTTCGATCATACAAAAAATTCCGCGCCCTCCCATCCTCCAATCAAGATTATTTATTGGTCGTATCGAGCAGTCTGGAATGTATTCTCTCAGCGGTCACAGGTTTTTTATACTTAAGTACACAGATGGCCCACGCCTAGGGTTGCCAGGCGTCCGGCTTTTTACGGTCTTGTCCGTCCTGTCCGGCTTTTGTTAGGCTTTTTATTTGGCCTGCTGCGCCAGGCGAAAGTCGAGCCACAGGGATAATATGAAGCGCACGCATCAGGATGTCATGTTCGGCAACCGATGATACGATGACAGTACTCACTCGTGAGCTATGACACTACCCACGCCCCCCTTTGAAGGTCTTTGCGCCTCCCCTGGCCTTGACTTTGGGAAACAATGTCCTAGAGTCTAGGGTTTTTTCAAAGGGTAGAGCGTCGTGACAAAATACTAAATAATAAATAAATAAATAAAATAAAAAGTATTTATTTCAGATAACAGGGATCCATAATGTTAGTAAAAACTTAGGCTATGTAAGTATCTTATTTCCGTACCGCGCGGGAATAACTTGACATGTCATTTTTGCGTACTTTTCAGGGGAGCGATTTTAAAGTTTAGAGTTCCCTGGTAAATCGGAATTAATGATAATTGATATTTTTATGATTGAAATAAGCTAATTTGATGCATATCTTTCGATTGGCGTAAGAATTTGATTAAATTATCTTCTTAATCTATTAAAAAAAAGACTTGTCAAGTTGTGTACCGACGACTTGTCAAGTTATTCACCAAAGAAAAACTAATATTTAAGGTGTAAAAATTGGATTTAAGTTAATTATTTTGAATGAAGTTAAAGTAAGAAAACAAAACATAAAAATAGAACATATTTTTATCAGTTTTGCAATGAAATAGTAGCAAATTTATTAGAAAAATCAAATATAATCGCAGATTATGATCGCTTTTGATCAGGTAATTGTATGTTTACTTAAAATTTAAAAAAAGACAAACAAAAAGAACAAAAGCCATGCTTCAGAACAAGCACAATTAATTTTAATTATTTTAAGCTTACCATTAAGCTTAAAATGATTAAAATTAGCTAGATACATTTTTGCGTAAGGTCGACACGCCCTTTCGCGTCCACCGTCCAGTTCACGTCCAAATGACGGATCACTCTAGAACGAAAGCTATTGCTATGATTCCCTGAATGTATGACACGTAAACCCACATTAAAAAAATCTTATAGCATGCTACCGTTTTGCCAAAAATAAATCCCACATGAGCAGGTGCGCGTTTCAAGGTAAGTTTTTAATATATTTAGGTATAGTTTGGGATTTACCGCAGTCTATAGGCCTTAACCATTAACCATACAATACGGATAATGATATCGGTGATTGTACTTTATTAAATGACACTTAAAATAAGGTAGATGCGAATTTACTACAATGCAATTTCCACTTTGCGTCAGAAGTGATCGCGGTCTGGTCTAACTGGGTCTAAGATATTAAAATATACAAAACAATGCATGTTTTATATCATGTAAAACGTTATTTACATGACGTATCGAACACAAAGATTTTTTTCAGTACTTGTGCCTTTTCCTGGACGCTAATACACGCTCTTAATGTAGCTTACCCTTGTGATAGCCAATTTGCGTCCACATTATCACGACTATTTTCTAAATACAGACGTTGTAAATAATATTAAAAAGCAAACTGTACCTAGAGAGGATACCAATATACCATATTGCAAATTGAGCCATACTATTGAAATTTCAAAAAATGAAATAAACTAAAATATATGAAGACCACACGGGAAAAACAATGAATGTCACCTTTTTTGTGAAACTTACTTTTTACTTTTTAATGTTAGCTTTTTAGGGAAACATTCTATTTCAAAAATCAGAATTGGGTAAAATCGTCGTGGTCAATTGTAATAGTTCAATTTGTGTTTGTTTGTCCATGGCAAGAAACGGTTATATTATGGACCATAACTTAAAACTTATTTAAACAAATCGAGTTTTAGAAGTACAGGCCAAGCATATGTTAACACAGTAATAAGTTGTTTCAATATCTCACATAAAATATTCTAAAATGAAAGAAATATAGATTTTAAAACTACCTTTAAAAACTGTTTTCTCTTAATTGTAGTTTTTTGACATTCTTTGTGTTTTTCCCGTGTGGTCTTCATATGTCTGTTTATAATTATTAAGTGTGATACCTAAATATTTTGAATACCAATTAGTAAGATTTTATTTATATTTTTTTTATTTCCATGCTGTTATTAATTATTAGTGATTTTTAATGCATTTTTTCTATATTCTATTAATATTACAAAGATAATATTAAAACTTCGAATGGTTTAGAGCAAGTTTAATACTATACTTATAAAGACTAAAGGGAGCATAATGACAACAATTTTTCGTTCAAAATGATTACAAAAATTGTATATTATTTTTATTCCTCAAATCTACCAACTCACTAAATGGACGAGATCTGGCGTATTGACACTACTTACTTTTTACCTCATCATTATTCCTAAATAATGTCATTGAAGTCAAATAGACTATAAAAATAAAATTATCCGGAACTTAAAATTGACCTTAAAGTTTATTATTCGATTTTTTACTTAAATTCTGTTGTCAAACGAAATATTAGTCTGTTATGAAAAAACATTAGTAGATAGTACCTACCTATTGACTAGACTTATCCTTCTTCTTTCAACTTGCTATTTAAACGTTAATTTGGTTTTAAACTATTGAAAATAGTAATAAAAGTAATAATTAACGCTTAAATATATTAAAAAATATTTTCAGGGGTTGGTAAGTAAAAAATATTTAAAGACGCTCGAAATCCTGACAATGTTATATTTTAACAACTGCTAATGACAAATATAAAAATATGATTATACGAAGGTAATAGCTGGATAACTCCAAATATCCAAACTCTTGACTGCGTGCATAACAAGACAACTGCACATATCATGGATGTGTTTAGTACTCAGATGGGATCATAACTTGATAACTGTTTTTGTCAAATTAAAAACGAAAATCCATAAATGTATAAGTCGAGATATTAATAAATACATGTTCTGACATACATTGATAAATCGAAATATAAATGTTTGTAAGAATAATATTAATTGGATATATCGTTATGTCAAATATTTATTGCCTAAATTAGAGATATTTACTTATGAACAAGAGCTGTATTTCAAGTATTTTTGGGTATTTCGAGTTGAGTTTTTTATACCAGTAGGGTATAAGGTAGAGGAAGCGCTTAAGCTAATAAAAAAAAAAAGTGCAGGTCGAGATGTCAAGTTATTCCCGCGCGGTACGGATTTCTAAAACAGACTTCGTCCTGCTGAGCATGTAGCCGATCAGTGGACAATCCCCACTATCAGCTCTCTCCTTCAGTACGCTGCGGCAGCTGCCGCGCACACTAAAGTAAGTGCGCCGCGGGATGAAAAAGATTAGGAACCCCTGCCCTAGAGGCTATAGCTCAGGTATTGTTTAGCACTTTAGGGCTTGCTATGGGATTATAGATCATAAATTATGATGAAACTTAAAAGGAAACTAAGGTATGCTCGAGGGTTCAGGCATTTTTACGTTGCTACTAGGCGAGATGGTAACGTTACATACAACGATTGTGCTTTACATGAAATGAAGTAATTTAGTGTGACGTATGTAATCTAAAACGTGTGACGTATGTAATAAGTGTATCTTTTTCTCTTTCTTTCTAATCTTGCTAACGCTCAAAACGTCTAATTTGAAAAATCTAATCTATACACCAAGCCTCTCTTTAATTATCAACGCGCCGCATCAGGTTGGGTGTGTGATACCACATGCACTTTAAAAGCATGTAACTCATTTGGCAGTCGCCACAGGACTGATTTAGCAACGCTGATCGAAGCAGCAACGTCATAATTATAGCTACTGAGAATTTCAAATTAAGCACTTGCATTTTTTTTAAATTATGGCGATTTTTAAAGGACTGGCGTGTGTCAGACCCCACCTGGTACAGCGAGGGTTAAGTAAGCAAAGCAAAAAAAAACTTCTAACGAAAACATAACTTTATGTGCAAGCTATAATTAGTATCTCAAAAGTATGTATCAAGGTAACGTGCATTGAGCAAATATGTGTAATACTTACTATAATTTTATACACGCGCACAACGCACTTTATCGCGAGCGAGAAATTCGTATTAGGGATGTTTCCTGGGTCAAAAAGCAAAAGTTTTAATTAGTCCGTCAGTTAACTTCTCAAAAAATACTCTACACGTATTTTTCACTTTTTCAAACTAATGAAAATTTAAAGAGATAAAGCGCGCCAAAGTTCATAAGAAGAGGCCCGTGACGTCAATGCGTGCATAAAAGTGCCGCACGTTGTGACGTCGTGCGGAACTTCAACGCACCATAACTATGTAATTATTTGTTAGATTGACAAATAAAAATATATATTGTGTCCAATATTTTTTGATATTAAACATGACGGACTAAAAAAATTTCTTTAGGAAACTAGCCTAATAGCAATCATAATTATAACAACAATGTTAACTTATTATTCTTATTTAATTTTAACGTTGTAATTAATGTAATAGCAAAAATCATTTGCTTTATTTTGTTCAGTTGTTTAAGTGCTTTTTGTCCATGTAACGCAATTCACGCCAACAGAGGCATAATTTTCAGAAAAAAAAAAATAGAAGAATATATTTATTAGTACTTTGTATTTACTCCACCGAGTAAATTTTCGCTAGTAATGCAAGTCAGGGTCTGTTTACCCAACGTGTCTTATCTGTATAATGCGGTATCATTGGCCAAAATCTCTGGAATTAATTATTTTTTGCTTCAGTAATGAGAAGCTTTATTTTTTAGGGTAAAATAAACTCTAGGATTAGGTTTTCAGGTTATACCTGTAAAAATCAATTTTTGTTACAAAATACGTATCATTAATTACCCACATTAGACACAACAGCATGATATTATATTTCACGAGTAAACAACTGAACGGAATTAGAGTAAGTTGGTTAATTAACGAATTAGTTTGACTACTTACGACTACCAGAGAAAACCATGGGCCATTTCTATCCCAACTTTGAAAAAGAGGCTACGGGCGAGACAAAGCAGAGATAAACACGTTTCCGTCATAATTCTCTACCGGAAAACGCAGCCTATGAACCACCCACAAGATACGGGACTAATCCCACTTCTTTTTCCCACCGCTGCAACTCCTGTGTAGCCAGGATCTGTAGATCCTTGACCGCCAATAAAAACCCAACCAGTGAAGGTCAAGTTTGTCCTGGGATAGACGTGAGGTGAGGTCCACAAGGTAGACAGACGACCTCATAAAGGTAGCAGGAAGGATTTCCAGGGCAATCTGGAAATCATTGGAGGTGGCCTATGCTCAGCAGTGGATGTCCTGTGGCTGAAATGATGATGAATTTCGTTTTATAGAAACCTCTCCAATCAAGTTATTTCCAAATTAGACTCAATGAAAACAATAAAATTTGTTACTCATTATACGTTATCAGTTCCTCAAGTTACCTAACAATCCTCGCAGCACGTCGGAATGTGATCGAGCACGTGCGCACGCGCGTGCTTCGCCCTTTGTGAGATTATTTGAGACCTGACGCATTGATTTAGGTATTAATTATTACAAATACGCATAATTCTGCGTGATCGAATCAGAAATGAGGAGATCCGTAGGAGAACCAGAGTGACTGACATAGCCCGCCGAATCGCTAAAATCAAGTGGCAGTGGGCAGGGCACATAGCTCGTAGAGCTGACGGCCCCCGGGGCAGGAAAGTTCTTGAGTGGCGACCACGAGCCGGAAGACGTAGCGTGGGCAGGCCTTCCACTAGGTGGACTGACGATCTGGTGAAGGTCGCGGCAGGCACCTGGATGCGAGCGGCGCAGGACGGGTCTTTGTGGAAATCTTTTTTGTTGGCAAATAAAATACACTTTACTTTTTTTTTACATACATTCTGCGAAAATGAAAACTGTCTGCCTATTCCGGCTTATGAGATACACGCCGTTGACAGACAGCGGAGGCATACTAATAGGATCACTTTTTGTGCCTTTTGGGTAAGGGACTTTAATAAAACGTAGGTAGGTAGCTACAACAAACGCTTAATAATAATGTTGTACACCATAAAACGGTATATTACATTATTTTTTGGAGAGATTTGAAGGAAGTTTAGATTCAGCAGTGATATGGACGTCCATATTATAATAACATATTTTATGACATAATTTCAAGTGTAGTAATAGAAAATCTCCCAAGTAATTCTGTTTACATAATGCACTGTTGACAGCACATTAACTTATCCCAAAATGTCAGCCAATTGAATCCGAACCTTACACTTAAGGAATAAAGTTCAAAGTTCGTAATTCGTCATAATATGACGTCATTATACTACAGGGAATTCACCTTACACTAAACCTCCATTAAACCTGTAAGTTTCAGCAAAATGATGATTGTACAAATGACAGCACATCAAGTAAGGCATCTTATATAGTTGGGATAGGGTCTAATTTGCAATAAAAATACAAATTATAGTCTTAGGGCCTGTTCCTACAGAGACGTCGTTTATTTCAGGAACTGTTTTTGCAGAATCCCGTTGAGTAGTATACGTACTATACGTTTTTTAATCATATTTTAACGTTCACACAAACATCCCGTTTGCAGTGTCCCGCAAAAAACCGATCGGTCCGAATTTGGAATTCAAATTTCCAACACATACTAGCACACGTCTGTGACCTCATAAAGGTAGCAGGAAGGCGCTGGATGCAGGCCGCCACCAACCGGCCATTGTGAAAATCGTTGGGGGAGGCCTATGTTCAACAGTGGACCTCCTATGGCTGAAATGATGATGATGATGATGATGATATCACACGACAGTCCAGTTAGGATCCTGCATTACTGAGTCCCGCAAAACTGTATTGGCGCACACTAGTATATTCTTACCACAGTGTAGTTTTATTGCTCTAGAAAGGGTTCTAATACTTTCTCTCAAATACTACTTGCACGTTGCTTGAGTAATAATTCATTGCAATACACTCACGAGGTGCCTGATAAGTCCTTGATAAGCCATTCGTTCCGCAGATAAGGTTACTTCCTTGCCATATTTATGAGATTGTGCTGCGAGTAGGAAATAGTTCAATCGGATGATGTGAATGAATACATACGAGTTTTTTTTTTTTTTTTATGTGACAGGAGGCAAACGAGCAGACGGATCACCTGATGGTAAGTGATTACCGTCGCCCATAGACACCCGCAGACCCAGGGGCGTTATAATACTAACTAACTACCTACTAACTATAGAGTACTCTATAATACTAACTGTACGCGCGACTTTGTACGCATGAAAACGACTTGTCACTTCGTTAGTTCGTTTCAACCGAACGACGTCAACTGCTGGACAAAGGCCTCGCCCAAGGATTTCCACAAAGACCGGTCCTGCGCCGCTCGCATCCAGGCGCTTCACCAGATCGTCGGTCCATCTCGTTGGGGGCCTGCCGACACTACTTCCGGCTCGTGGTCGCCACTCGAGAACTTTTCTGCCCCAGCGGTCACTTGTCACTATGAAAAAAAGTTTAGGTACGTCTTATTCTCAGACCTACTTACTATCCGTTTGCGATAAGTTTGCCGCTGGCGATATGACGTCACTCGAAGGAAAGTGTCTATAAGTATAGCAAACTATATTGAAAATATTTTTTATTTATTAATAATGATAAATTTTGTGTATTTGCGTAAAATAAGACACTAATTAATTGCGTTTAATCACTAACTAATTGCGTTTAATCGCTGTTGGGGGAGGGGACGCGCATTCCACGGACCGGCAAACTTAGCGCGAACGGGTAGTACTGAATATTCACAACCTTTCATAGGAATCGGTCAAGCCGTAACATAGGAGTTTTGTTACAAACAAGTGACATTATAACTCAAGAACGGCTAGACCGATTTTAATTATCTAAATGGTATTGTGTAATTCCTGTGCGCTACGAATAGCAGAATAACTATTATACGAGTAAATATGCAAATTTTTGGTGATGACAGGCGGTCAATTTATGACTTTTTATGATTTCATTCAATGCATTAGTGAGAAATTAATTATTGCTATTTCGTTTTCAGAATAGATGAAAAATGATGGATCTAGGGATGGGAAAGGGAAAACGAGTTCCTTAAAGTAAAAGGAATGCAAAATATTCGTCCTGTTAACTATCAAATAATTCTGAATACTTACAGTTAATTTTAGAACGAAATAAACGGAATTCTTATAGTTAGAGTTAATTTTATGCGCCAATTCGAGTCGTTTAAACTGCAGGTTAAGTCTTGTGGTTAAATGGCTACAGTTGCCGTAATTAAATTATGGTTTGAAGTACTTTCCTTTCTTTGCATTTCATCCTTTTTTCCTGGATTAAAATTTGTGTTTTACTCGTAGGTGTCTTAAAAACATTGATAACATTTAATTGAAAACTAAGTACGATTACTCAACGTGACCACGGCCGTTCTGCCAAGAGCAAAACGAATAAGAAGAAGATAAAGTACGATTTTAGGTTTAATAAAAAAATAAAAATAAAAAAAATATTTTCAGACATTAACAGTCCATATTTTGTTATTTTGTCAGTCAGTTTTGCTTTTTGAAGATTTTTAAAAGATCAAATCCACGAAAAGAAACAATCCGCAGGAATAATCTAGTATTCATATAAGTCTACTAGCGGCCGCCCCAGACTTCGTACGCGTATCCCATTTTACCCCTTAGGGGAAAGAAAGTTATAAATATGAACAAAATAAACACAAAATATTTTTGTTTTCCTACTACTGAATACGACAGAGAAAAAAGATAATACTGAAATCTTCAGCAAATACAGACAATATTTATAAACTTGAAGAATAAGCGGTGAAAATAAAGAGAAGATGGGCCAGACAAATTTATTCGCGGGTCTACCACAAACTTATTTTGAAGTAATGGCGTTTTCTCTCAGCTGTAACAAAACAGTAAATAAACACGGATTCTTGTTGTTATTTTCATTTCTGTAAACACCTTTCTTTTATTGCTGTATTTTACTTTGTTTTTTGTTTGTGTTAGGTCGTTCTTGTTCAATGATGTCCTTGCATAAAGTTTCTATCTATTGTGATCAAATATTTATGTTCAGATTAAGCACTATTTAATACATTGACGTTTATTATAATCGTAAATATTAGTTCTTATATCGTTACTTGTGTATTTTACAATTTAAGACTTAAATACCTATGGGCATTGTCTATAGATTACTCAGCTAAATAGGTACTATGACCAACTATCTTTTACAGTGCAGATACAGAACAAATTGCAATCAGTAAACCAAACGTGTGTATTTCCATATAAACTAAATATAAGTTTTAAAATCTATGAACCTACGCTATTTACCTTGATCTTTCGTCGTCTGTACCTAAACTGAAGTTTCAGATCCCCTAATAGGTACTTACTTATGAACTAAAGGCCAAAAAACTCAGCCACAAGGCCGGAAACTGTCATTTGTCTGTCACACAAATACTACTATATCCTAAATCAAACACAGCGTCAACGCAAAGCCCGTGTTTTCCCACTGTTAGTTCCAAAACACCCGATAAACCCCTTTCACACTAACCCCACTTCATTAACCAAAAACTGCTAAAGGCGAGGTAATTTGAGATGGGACACCGAATGGGCGTACCTCATTTGTAGGGTTGCCAAGTGTCCGGATTTAGCCGGACATGTTTGGCTTTTACGGACTTGTCCGGCCAAATATCCCTTACCCATGTGACATGCAATAAAATAATTTTAATTTGATTTTTTTTCTAAATTAGACCTGTGCACTGTGTTTTGTTCTTAAGGGAAATAAAATTCTATGTTATTTACATTGGATTACCTACACAGACTAAATATTTACAAATAAAAAATACGTCCTCAATCCACATGGATTGGACATCCAAATAACGTGACATGGTGCCCAAAATGCTGGCTGAATTTCAGCCAATTTTCCGCGCTGAATGGCCAAACTGATTCGTTGGCCAAGAAATGCGCCAGCTCTTTGAATTTGAGATTGAATATTCTCTTCTCGCCAGGCGAAAGTCGAGCCACAGAATTATTAAGCGCACGTATCAGGATGTTGGGCAACCGATGATGATGACTCACTCGAGCTATGACACTAGCTTGCTGCAAAGTGACACATCCGGCTTTTAGGGTAAAATGTCCGGCCAAATGGAAGCACAGAGTTCGGCATTTGTGTTTATGACATGGCAACCCTACCCAGGGCTCCATTAGGCGTATGCAAACCGGCCACAAGGGACACCCCATTGCGGGACAAAAACTTTGGGAACCGTTTGAAAGTCACAATAGGGACGTCCCAAGTTTTAGGGCTGTGGCTTCATTTGCAGCAAATTGAAATACAACCTTTGGAGGAAGTTTCACCATTGTTTTGTTTTTAGTTGGTATAACATGGACAGCGGATGCTTTGGTTTGTTGATCCTTTTTAATGGATCCTGAAATTATCTCATTTGGACGGATTTTAATAGGTCTTTTAGCTTACGAATACTTCTTTATGCTCAGCATACTCTTAAAATGTATGTAATGGTCTGTCTTTGTTTATACAATAATAATAATAATGTAATTGTATAATTTTATAATATTTAATTTTATAATTTTAATGTTTATCTAATTCTATAATTGTAATGTTTATTTAATTTTATAATTTTAATGTTTATTTAATTTTATCTTAGTTTGAAAAATAATTCTCTATTTTAATGTTATTTTTAAGTTTTTGCAACGCCTTCACTGGGCGTCACATGTACAATATTATGTTCTTGTCAACCCTTACCCATGTGACATGCAATAAATAATTTGAATTTGAATTTGAATTTGAAAATTTTAGTGAAACAAAAACAAAGGTATCTGGTTTACGGTCCATATTAGGTTGCATAAAAAATATTGTCATAATTTAAGAGTGCATAAAGTTTTTTGGCATACTCATCATTTCGCATAACGTTCATACAGAATAATTCATAAGGCATATTTTTTTTGCCATAACCACTTTTATTATAATAATATTTTAGTATATATTTTTTCTGTATACTCGTTTTTTTAATAACGATTTCTAGGCATAACATTTATTGGCATCTAAACCAATGCCATAAATATATCATTCATAATATACAAAATACCATAATTTTAACAAATATGAAATATAAAAATGTTATAAGTTAACAAATATAAATAGACAAGCAAGCATGCAAACAAGCATGCAAGCAAGCAGCAAGCATGCAATCAAACAGCAAGCATGCAAGCAAGCTGCAAGGAAGCATGTAAGCATGCATGCAAGCAAGAATGCAAACAAGCAAGCCTGCAAGCAAGCAGCAAGCAAGCAGCAAGCAAGCAGCAAGCAAGCATGCAAGCAAGCAGCAAGCAGCAAGCACGCAAACATGCAAGCAAGCAGCAAGCAAGCATGCAAGCAAGCAGCAAGGAAGCATGCATGCAAGCATGCAAGCAAGCAAGCATGCAAGCAAGCATTAGGATTGCCTTATCTCCGGCGCTGCGGGAAGTGCGGTCCTTCCGCTCTGGCGTAACATATACCCGGCATGCCATGCTCGCTTCCGCAGCTTCGGCTTGCTGGTCGCCTTCGGCGACCAGCCTCAGCCGCTCCAGCTCGCACGGCTGCCGGATATATGTTACAGCGAGCGAGGGCCGCACTCCCTCCGCGCCTCCGGCTTTTAAATTACACTCTAGTATAGGGCAGACTAGTACCACGTGGAAGAGACCACGGCCAGTCGGGATCAACATAATTTCAGACCAGGCAAGCTTAATGTTATAAAAGAAATGTGGACTGTATAATATGTGCGTTATAATAGAATAAGAGGGATTCAAGATCAAACAGAATGTAGTTTCACGAGCTTAAGTTTTCTAAGAAACAGGTCAAAAATTAAGAACAAAAATGACAATGATACAGAGAATTTAGTTTTTGCAAATCTATAGGCCGAAAGAGTTTAAAGGTGGAAGGAGGATCGTTCGCAACATCACAAATACATAATTATTTACTCTTCAATGTTGGTTGCTCTTATAGACAATATTTATGACTTTAAATGTTATAAATAATTAAATTATGTTTATAGTATTTTATTAAAAACAAACTTTATGTATATAAAAATTATGTTCTTTACATTTATGATTATTTAAATTATGGTATTGAAAATTAGAGAAAGTTATTATTATGCCTAAGAAACCATTATGCATTTAGAAAACTATGCATATCAAAGTTTATGCGAAAAAACTTTATGCAAATACTGTTATACCAAACTAAATTATGATGAAAAATGTTATGCGTCTAAGAGGGCACCCTCTGGTTTATTGTAACTTATTATTCGAAGAAAACCTTTAAACAGAGCAGAGGCACTAAGAAGGCTGAGTTGCAACACTTTAACTTTGACCGTTACGGTAAAACCTGTGTTTTTTATATTGAGTTTGACAGATTTTTGACGTTTGTCAAAGTTAAAGTAAGATGATGCAACCCAGATTATGTTTTCAAATATCCAAATTCCAAATGGCAGAATAATCAAATTTCTGCGGAGCCCACTTTTTTATTAAAACAGAGAAATGATAATATTCAAACGTAATGAATAACCCACTATCACGGGCTGGAAGACGAAGCGTCGGCAGGCCTCCTACTAGGTAGACCGACGATCTGGTAAAGGTCGCGGGAAGAGCCTGGATGCGGGCAGCGCAGGACCGTGCATTGTGGAAAGCCTTGGAGGAGGCCTTTGTCCAGCAGTTCAGTTTGTCAACTTCGTTTCAGCCAAATGACGTCATTTGGCTGAAACGAACGAATGAACGAACGAATAACCCAACATTTTGATTATTAAATTCTAATAAGGCTGAGTTGCACCATCTAACTTACCTTTAACAAACATTAAAAGTCTGTCAAACTCCATACAAAAAGCACCGATTAATGTTATTGTTACGGTTAAAATAAGGTCGTGCAACTCAGCTTAGCGTTCATAATACCGCTTAAAGTGGAAACACGCCTCCAACTCTACAGGGTGTTAGGTAAATGGGTATATGAGCCGACACTAGCCCATGTTAGCATGGGCATATAAAAATGGTATGGTGAAGTCAGAAAATTTATATCTTCATTTTAATTATTTTAATTTTCATACAAATCGGATTTTATAAAATTTATTTTGTATGAAACTAAAAAAATAAAGTGATGATATCAAATTTCTGACTTCGCCATACCATTTATATGCCCATGTTAACATGGGCTAGTGTCGGCTCATATACCCATTTACCTAACACCCTGTATAATGGCTACCACGAAACATCTGGCGATGTGAACATAACTCATCGACAGTGTAGTAACTTGTACACATACATGGTATCACAGGCAGCAGGCTACACTTCATAATAAGGCTATACAGGGTGGAATTTTGTAATGCCACCTGGAGGGAAAGTACTCTTAATATTGTAGATAGAAATAAATTCTCAAAGAAAACATTTCTTTATTTTTGAAAAGAAATAGAACTGCATTCAAAGATTTCCAAAAATTTGCTTGCCACACCCGGGAATCGAATCTGTTAAAAATTACACCCTGTAATTTTATTGCATCGATCGTTAGGGTCAAGTATAAGGATGAAATCTCTCTAACAAACTTGATAAATCAAATGAAAGGAAATCCATAAAATCTTAAATTATTTTAGTCATCTACAGAAAATTGTATGGTATGGTAGTGAATTTTCGAAAATTTTTCGAAAATCTATGAATGCAGTTCTCTTTCTTTTCAAAAATAAAGAAATGTTTTCTTTCAGTAAAATTTTCTATCTGCAGTATTAAGAGCACTTTCCCTCCAGGTGGCATTTCAAAATTCCACCCCTTTAAACATATTATAGTTACTGCCAAGACAACACTTCGTCATTTACAAACTGTAACCTACTTCAAAATCATCATCATTTCAGCCATAGGACGTCCACTGCTGAACATAGGCCTCCCCCAATGTTTCCACAATGGCCGGTTGACTTCAGAATCCGTTCGTTCGTTTCAGCCAAATGACGTCCACTGCTGGACAAAGCCTCCCCCAAGGTTTTCCACAATGAACGGTCCCGCAGGGAAAGAACGGACTTAAGAATAAATACGTAAAATAGACCTTGAATATTTTAAAATACGAGTATTTCAATGGCAAGTAATTTGAAAATTGACCGATGGAAAATAGTTTTTACATCAATTAGGATGGTCTCAAATCGACGGTCCCTACGTATAGTTCAGTATCTACCAGTTCCGTGATTTGCTGTTTTTGTTTGCAAAACCTTCAGAGCACCCAACAGTTTCGGCTCAGTTAAAAAAACATACAGTTTTTATTCAAATTGAACCTTAAAACGTCAAAAAACAAATCCCGCAACTACAAAATTAGAACGATTTCCGCAGTAAAATTGCATTAGTGGGAGTTAAGAAATTTTACGTTGGACCGCACGCCTTAATCCGCGCGCCCAGCCCCGCAACTGCCACTTTCATCCGCGCAGATCGAGTAAATTGATACGTAATTTATGAAGGAAATAGGTATTATTATGATTTCTGACCTAATTTATTTCAGTCAACATTAAACCAACGGTAAATTAATCAGTTAACTGTAGGCATAACGTAGTTGCGTTGTTTTACTCGGGAAAATTGAAGTTACTATTATAAGTAGGTGGCACTTACTTATTTTTACGTCGGAAAATTCAAGAATCTTCTAGCCGTAACTGCCACTATAAATGTTTTACTTTGGAAAAGTTTGTTTTTTGTCTATAAGTTAGTGCCAGTAACGGTGTTTTACGCTGAGAAATTGTATTTTGGCAATATTTGGTGGACACAAAAGTGAAGACAAAACAATATAAAATATGATATACAACACGACTGAAGTATCTAGGGTCATTTATTAGACTCAACGCAACCAAGTTCTTCTCCTATGCTACTTTATAATACATGATATAAGTAAAAAATCGTAAAATTTATTTTATTTATTTATTAAGCATATTAAGGCATTCAGAAATAAAGATAAGCAGGTAACACTTACAAACAAAAGTTTAAATTAACTGCATTTAGAATCTACTATTACATGATAATGCTTACATGATATTGCAAACATATACCCGTCAGAAGGATGAGATATACCCACTAAAAATACCCTGGTGCCCTGTCACTCTCTATAAGTGCTAACTTTGAGATTCCGGACAAAGATCTCCCACCTACACGGCGACAGTTGGGACGAGAGCAACTGGAAGTCAGCAGACGGTGGTGGTGGCCTATCTATGCAATGCCTTCCGTGCGGCCTCACGCCCCCGTTACGCTGGCCATTACCGAGGAAGGAAGATAGGAGGCAATCATACTGTCACCTTCCCTGGAGCGAATTAAAATGCACCCGCACTTGGTTCGTAGTCGCGCTATCGTACTGCAGCTTCTTGTGGCACCTTGTCTTCTCAGATAGATGTGCTTCATTACCACCCAACTTTTGTTACCGTCCACATAGCTTTGACTATGCTATCCCGCAAGAATATGGTGTGTCGTATGCTCCTAGCCACCGCAATACAGGTAGGGCTCGAAGGATTCGTGCCCAGTCATGGTGCGATCGCTAGAGCAACCTTAAACTTCAGCACGAGTGCGAATAAGGTTCGGCGACCCAACTTAGCCACGGCCCACGGCGAGGTGGTTTATCAACTATTAGACTACAGCACAGTCTAGCGAGTCTCACGTCAAACGGCCTCTCTGTCCTCCTATGGCGAAGCTTTCACCTCGTTCTTCACGCTGCGTTAAAGACGACGATGTAGCCCTGTAGACTTTCTGGGCCTGTTAAGGTCTTAGAAGATGGGCAACGTTACCCTTTCCTATGAGGGTGATGCCTTAGATGGGACAGAATCATGCTTTTGAGGGTACCAGTATAGATAGCGTATCTCCATAGCCTTCCGACATGAGAGTTTTCGGACCTCCAAATTAGGGAAGCAGCCATGAAAAAGCAAGCTGTCTTCCATTCGCACGGCGACGGATTGGAAAAAGTGCGAGCTGCCACTGGTTATATACATAAGGTCACCGTATTTGCGCTCACTATTTGGCGCCACTGGTGATTAACAGGATAACTCTTAGATATTTTATCTGGGCCTTAGTTTTGACAGTGGTGTGGGCGTCAAGTGAAGGTGTCAGGGATGCCTTTAAATATATGTGGTCCCTGGCCTAGGGCGACCATAATGCTGTCTGTGGCGCCCAGGCAAGCTGCCTCGCTGTGAAAGTTATTTATTTATTTATGAGGATATTTTTGTAATGATGAAACTATCTGCATGACAGATACCTTGAAATATCCATGCCTTGAAAAGGGTTCCATTTAGTACCCAGTTGTATTCAATGTTCCACAAGATCGAACTCAAAAAAGAGCCATGTGGATCTTCGTACTCGATGCCATGCTGTCAAACTTGGCCGGCACTATTGATAAAGAAAATTTACCGGTTCTACAAGTATTCTTCAGTCAAAAGACCCCTTAGATAAGGAAGAATCTTAAGGTATTGAGTGCCTCCAAAATGCAACTATCTGGGAAACGAGGCGGGACGCTGTTATGCCTCGTCGAGCAGGACTATGGGCCTAGAGTGAGAGTGTAAGATGTGGTGTCAAAGTAAGACTGATGTCAAGATGTCAGACAACTACGCCGTATCAACCGCTGATGGGATTTATTGAAAGACGTGTATTAGCTGCCGAATGCTTTATTGCACTGATTATAAAAATGTTAGAACTACCAAAGTCCCAAATGTAGGTCAGGCGTAGCTGGCCAAAGTGCATGAATAAAATGCAAGTTAACAATAAATTTATTAGTAATAAAAATGTGCGATTTGACTCGTACAGAGAGTTACTGTCAATAGTAGCTGAACTTTGTTCCCGTGTACAACTACTTATGTGGCAGTTAATAATTTTAACAAATATATTACTCCGACGTAAAAGTTAGTAAGTACCACTTACGTAATTTGTAATTAGAAACTTTCCGTTGTATAAGTGAGTAAATGACAAATAATACACTTATTGTGATTATTTTTTGATAATTCTTCATGTTTTATAAAATATACCTCATATAAAACTATCATACCAAATTTCATCAATGTATGATAAATAGAACGCGAGCTACACATGTTTAAACCTTCAAACCGCTCTCCTGTAAAATTGACCGTTTTCAGATACGTTTTTATACGTAGGGACCGTCGAAATGTTAGCCACAACACAACGGAAATAACGCCCGTATTAACAAACATTACATTATGAGGTCTCACAGTGCGCGTGGACGCACAGGGTGACACATGAACCAATCACAGCGCTCTATTCAACGCTGTGCGTTCCATTTGCTGCTTCTCTTAAGCAAGCATCGTTTGTGAATACGGGCGTTATTATTACTGAAACCACAGATAATATAATACTGAAACTGTAGGTACAAATAAACACAGACGCTTTACTATGTAAAGTTTCTATATTTATTCAACTTGATACTATGTATAATATTAAGTAGTCTGCGCATAAATATATTTAGAAAACAACAAAACCGCTATCCAAACTAACTCTGTAAGTCTATCCCCGAAAATGTTAGTTTGATGAACACACAGCCACGTATGATGGATGTTTAAACTTTGCTCTCAATAAACCGCAAAACTACGTCACAACAGAAAAACATATAGTAGGTTTGGCTTACGTAAGTTCGTAATAAAAGACTGCGAATGAGGGTAGACCGATTTGTCTGCCATAACCAGAGTAAATATACCAATACGTATGCGTCGCGCACGCACACACTGACATAATTTTGCGTTGATTAGCGGGGATTTGCGCCGAATTTTGTCAGTGTGTGCATGCGCGCCGCATACGTATTGGCGCGCGCTAACATACAAACCGCGCTCAGTGCGTTTCTATGAAGATGACCTACTCATTTGTATTTACTCTGCCATAACGTCTCACCCGCCAGTTTCCTCAGTTACTCCGTGATTATGGCGCTTGCAACAGTGGCGAAAATTAAGGTACATGGTAGCAATCCCGTCAATAATAATTATTACGTAAGTTCTATGCTCGGAGTTTCCCTGTGTGATATAAGATTATAGACATTATTTTATGAATGCGTTAGATTACATTATGTACTCACGGCACGGCTTGATGTTTCGCCTGCTATGCTGCAGCCGTGGTCACAAGCAGACTGGCTTCCCTGAGTAACCAAATCAGAAATAAGGAGATCCATAAGAAAACCAAAGAAACCGACATAGCCCCCACAATGCCTAACTTAAGTGGCAGCGAGCAGGCACATAGATCGTAGAGCTGATGGCCGCTGGGGCAGAAAAGTTCTCAAATGGCGACCACGGGCCGGAAGACGTAGTGTGGGCAGGCCTCCTACTAGATGGGCTGACGTTCTAGTGAAAGTCGCAGGAAGTACTTGAATGAGGGCAGCGCAGGACGAGCTGTTGTGGAAATTCTTGGGGGAGATCTTTGTCCAGCAGTGGACGTCATTAGCTGAAACGAACGATCGAACGAACTAAAGTATTGTCTCAGAATGTACTTAGAACCGGCAGACAGTGGTGAGTCACCAAACTCAGTCACCACTGGTGACTGAGTTTGTTGCGGCGCTTCTTCTCAGCACTTGCCAAATGTTGGTCTCGAAGCGCTGGTAGGGTAAAAAGATTATGAGATTATGTGAAGGCTCCATATGAGCAAAACTTGTATTTTTAATTAGTTTTTTGTTTTAATATTTGACGATTTGTAAGCACTATTTATAATAGCAAATAAGGGAATTTTGATTGTGACTTTGACTTTGAAGTTTAATATCTATGCAGCTTGTTTTGTATATTTGGTGACACGCGAAAAATAAACCTACCCACCACTTTTAAGTTGTTCAGCAGGGGATCAAATTTGGCTGTTAGGATTCTATTTCCGCACGGGGTATTATTTTAAATTCACATTATTGGAACTTTTTCATGGAAATAACGCCGAATTTTGAAATAACAACCGTTACGTAAGTCCATTATTCGTATTGTTTAATTATCCTATGACTCTAGGTAAAAAACCTTTCAAATCATTTTACGTCATACGATATATTTCATTTCTAATTTAGGTTATATGCTAAAAACATAACCCTCCTTCTGGCGCAGTCGGGTAAAAAGCATAGTATTAGCTAAGCATCGAACGATTTGTTACACGATCTCTCGTTTTTTATCCAGCTAGATTCTTGAGTTCATCGGTCCATCAAGCAGAAACCTTTGATGAGACATAAAAAAACCATACAGAATATAATATTGGTTGATAATAACCACCCCCACTATTTTTTTGGTTATCAAGAGACAAAATTAAATATGCAAGTATCAGTCCTCCGCAATCCTGAAGGCTAATCTGAGGTAGATCCTCCATTTTCCTCTGGTTTTAAATTAGATAAAGTACCCATACTTACGCAGTGGAGACAAAATAACCTGAAAATGACCAACCCGTCTTGCCAGCGTGAGGAGCGTAGGCCAAATCCTCCATTTCATCATCATCATCATCATCATCATCTCAGCCATAGGACGTCCACTGCTGAACATAGGCCTCCCCCAATGCTTTCCATGGTTCCCGGTTGGTAGCGGCCTGCGTCCAGCGCCTTCCTGCTACCTTTATGATGTTGTCGGTCTACCTTGTTGGTGGACGTCCCACGCTGCGTTTTCCGGTACGCGGCCTCCACTCCAGAACCTTGCTGCCCCATCAGCCGTCAGTTCTGCATACTATGTGCCCTGCCCATTGCCACTTCAGCTTGCTAATCCGTCGGGCTATGTCAGCGACTTTAGAATCCTCCATTTAGCTATAGTAAATTAAAGAAATTCGTGCCTCTAAAATGGAGAGCAAATAACCTGAAAAATTGTCATACTCGAGTGTGTGTCAATTCTATAGCGATACTCAATCAACATTTTCTAAAACTCATTATCGTTGTATTACAAAGTACAAACAAACCCGACCCGTGTAAACCCACAAACATGTCAACCAGTACAGAAGTTTCGCTCAGCTTCCGCGGAGGCGATAACCGCTCGCTTCGCTCGAAGTAGGCCGCTTCCGCTCCAATATTGAATATATTAATGTAAGCTGTATTGTGTTTGTCTTTATACGGAAAGTTGGCTGAAGTGGGGCAAAGTTTTTACGAATGTTAGGCTTGTACCCAGCGTTGATATAGGTTTGACAAATAGCCTGGGGTTAGTAGTAGTTTCGCACGAAATTCTGTCACCTTTCAATAATAACATTTTTTTAGTAGTTTCGCCCGGATGTATTACTAGTTCTCGAAGGAGTCGATTCGCACGCGATTTTAATACTTTTAATACATCCGGGCGAAACGCCTACAAAAAAATATTTTTATTGAAAGGGGACTTTTCGCACATTCGTGCGAACTACTACTAACCCATAGTCTGAAGTTGAATCTATTCTGAAATACCTACTTAAAATTACCTAAAGCTGAGATATGAATTTACTTTTAGAGAAAATATTGGTTAATTGTAATATCCTTTTAAATGTTTTTATGAAATGAAGGTTCAATTATTGATTTGAATATTACAATAAATTTCTTCATAATAATGGACATTACCAGAGGCAGGCCTGGCTCACTCCGCGCGGTACATCCGATAATTACCTACAGCGAAGCGCCCCGCCGGCGGGTATTATATCAGTCGAGTGTCACGCGCGCGCCCGTCAGGACGCTGCTGGCGTGAGTTGTAGTACCTAATTCTATGATCGAAGTATTATTTAAAAATGGACATAAAGAGAAAGAAATATTGTGCGGCGTTCGGGTGTTTAAATTCGAAAAGAAATCTACCGGATTTATCTTTTTTTTCGCTTCCCAAAGATGCTGAAAGGTATGTTGGCCATGTAGGTAATCAATAATAAAATTCTTAGGATAGTATAGGATTCTTCTTTTTTCTGTAATAGTATGTTTAATTTATCTGTCTTATGTTAAAATAGGTATGAATGAAGACATTGTAATAAAATAAGTTTTTTTTAATCCTAATTAGGTATATTTGAAATGTTATTTTTACAAAGGTAAAATAACAGTAATACTTACCTACATACGTACCTCATTACAAATAAGTAGATTAATTATTTTTTCACTAGACAGCAACCCTAACAGCGTAAGAAGAGTTCAGAGGCACGCGATAGAAAGAGACAAAACTTGTAGGTGAATAAAATTGTAGGTACGTAGTGCTGTGCGAGCTGAATTCCACTGTATCGCGTCGTAGCAAGACTCGCATTTATTTAAATCGTCTTGCGGAGTAATCCTTCTGTACCTGTACTATTACTTATTCTGTGCCAGAGGCAAATCGAGGATTGACACAGTTACGTACTCGTAATAAT
Organism: Ostrinia nubilalis; assembly: GCF_963855985.1. Taxonomy (NCBI): domain Eukaryota; kingdom Metazoa; phylum Arthropoda; class Insecta; order Lepidoptera; family Crambidae; genus Ostrinia; species Ostrinia nubilalis. Next base: position 2,380,995 of record NC_087109.1, on the reverse strand, counting down.
ATAATTTACTACAGCGGCTGGGATTTAATAGAATAGAATAGAATAGAATAGAATAATTATGTTGTTAATTAATAATTAATCAGTTTTTTTTTTATCCACAACGAGGAAGCTCTTGGCCTGTATCTCACCTGATGGTAAGTGATGATCTGGCCGAAGGTGGAAGCGAGCTTCACCCGGAATCCTCAACCACGGAGGAACTGGCTATCTTACCTCTAACTGCCGGAACACAACAATGCTGTTGTTGTTGTAAACATTAATTAGCAACCAAAAATAACAGATTCAATCGTTAAAAGATTATTAAGGTAGATAACCAACAATAGAAATAAACGTGAAATAACTACTTGCAATTCTAGTTAATCATAATTATTACAGAAGCATCTCCAACCATTGAGCAGCAGAACCGACTATTTAGTATTAAATCCAATATCGAACAAGGAAATAAAATCAGTGCTAAGCGGAAAATCTTTCGTTAAGGTGCTCTTTCACTGAAGCATTTGCAGTTTCGCAGACATAAGGCGTTAACTTTTGACATTTTATCAAAATTTATAAAAAGTACAAGACGTCGACATGTTTCTTTTTTCAAGCCGCCGACACTAACCTTATTTAAACCGTAACAATAACCGGTGCTTTTTGTATGGAGTTTACCAAAGTTAAAGTAAGATTGTGCAACTCAGCCTTAATGATCAAAGTTGCATCTGAAATGTTACGTTACAGGCGAATGCTCAGGTGAGCGAGCACCTTAAGGTATTATTGTCAATCGCTGAAGATTTAACGCGAGCAAACTTCCTAATGAAAAATCTTCGGCCAAACGAAGCTCTTGGATATTAATTTTATTATCCAGCCTTTGAATTGGTTCAGTAAGTATTGGAGATTTGAAAACTTTGGATTGCCGGCTCATCGGGATAAATTGAGCCGTGAACTGTCGGTTAAAACTCACAGATCCCGTGAATCTTACGAGCTTTTGGTTCTTTGGTAATTGGCTTTTGGGGCGTATTTCAAAAACTTATAATTCTGGCGTAAACAAACTTTTTAAATTTAAAAAATTCAAATTTTTCAACGTTGTTAAAAAATACGGAATCAATATTTATTATAAATATGTTTTGTTCTATGTTTTAATTTTGAATAAAGCTTTTAGTCCTTTTTATAGTATTGTATATACGAGTATGTATTTTTTTGACACTGCTAATTAAAGCAAAAAAAGAAATTAAAAATGCAAGGGAACTGTTTTTACGTATTTTATTTTTTTAAATAATAATATTATGGGGAAATTGAGTCTTCTTCTCTCTTTAGGTGTTACACTAGAAAATCTTTTGCTAACGTAGGCACTATTCTCGCGGCCATTTTGTACAGATACCACGTCAAGCTAAGAACTGGAGCATCTTATGTAGTGGCAATAGGGGGAATTTTGCAACAGAATTTTATTTTGTGTCATCTGTACAGTGCAGGCGAGGTAAATATCAGGTCAGACGGATATTTTCGATGGCATTTTCGTAGGGATATCCAAAACGGATTTAGATTTCAATTTTCTGGTACCCATCCGATATCCGACCTTTTAGTGTAATTTAAAATCAGTTGCTATTGCTTTCAAGGGATGGCAATTTCGATGTCATTGAAAATTTTTATTAGTGGGGTTTAAAGGTAATCCATATCCATGCCGTTATTCCCAGTTTGACTTTAAGGTTAACTGGAGGGAATGTCAAGTAGCATTAAGTTCACTTGTGTTATAAACAAGTTTTACAATTTGTAGTTACTCAGTCTTTCTGTTATTATCGTGTCTAAACAAAAAAATCAATCTTAAAAATAATAAAAAACTGAAAAAGACAAAAATGTGTTCTAGAACTACTTTGCCGAAAATAAAAACAATATTTAATCACAAAGAAAAATTGTGAACACAGTTTCAGGGGAATCTTTTTTTTATTTTATGTAATTCAGTCTGCCATTCCGACCTACGGAATTTTTCCCACCTTTCGTTCCCTAGCAGTAAAAAGCCTACTTAAACCCAGGGGAAGCTTACTGTCATTGGAACCGCAACGAAATTAACTTAATCAAACGATCTAACCTTTTTTTCATGGTGTTATTTGACTTTTCTTTTGAACTTAGGTACTGTCAGGCAAAAATTTTCTTTGCCTTTTAACCCCTGGAGATATTAAATTTTCCGAATTTCATGAAACTTGGCAGATTCCTTTATAATAGTTCCTATTAAAATGACGGGAAAAAATATTTTGTTAGTAGGTTTTCTAGATGTCCTACCTGTAGAACATTTTCGGGGTCAATTAGTTTTAGTTAACCTATCTTCTATTATAAATGAAAGCGAAAGGTCACTGACTCATTCATCACGAAATCTTTGAAACTTTGACACCTACAAACTTTAAATTTAGCAGCTCATAGGGTGCAGACATCCGCTAAGAACGGATTTTACGAAACTGTGTGGAGTTTCTTAAGGGGCTAAAACGGGGTCCACGCGTACGAAGCTGCGGCCGACCGCTGTAATACGACCACATAGCTAAAGATATGACATAGCATATGTCCGGTGGTCCGCGGAACCCTGGGGTTCCGTGGAAAGGCCGCAACTCGCAAGGGTTCCGTAAAAAATATTATCCCGTTTCGTGACCGACGTTGTTCGCTCGCACCGACTTGTTTACGCACAAGGGAGGAGCAGGGCGTGCGGGCGGAGTAGTACGGGGGTTCCGCTAGGAAAAGTATAATCAATTAGGGTTCCTTGGCAAAAAAAAATTGGGAAACCCTGACATAGACCATAGATAAAAAATCGTAAATCTCTATCAAATCGAAACGGAATCGTATGGCGATCAAATTACGGAATAGGTGCTGGTAGTTCGGTAGCTTGTTAAACTCGTTCCTTGATTGGCGGTAGTCTTTTTGGAAGGAAAGTTTCCAGCGATATCCGCATTTTATGGCTTTCCGTTACACGGTTAAACTGTTCTAGAAATGTTTATCTAAGAATTTATAATATTTAGTAGGATAATCTAAAAAAACATAACCGTCCTTCAGCCTCAGTCGGGTAATTTTTTTTTATACACAACTAGGAAGGTCTTGGCATGTATCCAGATATTGTAACCAGATGGTAAGTGATGATCATTCCGAAGGTGGAAGCGAGCTTCACTCGGATTTGCCAATTAATATCAAGAAAATTACTTTCTAAAGAGAACTCAGTTCTGCGGTTGACGAGGTTTGAACTGAGATCCTTTAAAAGCAAATGTCATGGCGTCGTTTGGGCTAATTTTGACTAAGGATGTCCCGGACATCCAAAGTGGCCAAGAACTTGACAACGCAACCTTATTCCAATTGTAACAAAGACGTGTTGCGAACTTTTTGGCTACTTGTGGTGTCACGAACTCTTGATCAGAGTAAATACAAATGAGTAGGTCATCTTCATAGAAACGCCCGAGGGCGGTTTGTATGTGAGCGCGCCAATACATATGCGGCGCTCACGCACACACTGACAAAATAATTTAGCGTTGATTAGCGGTGAGGTGCGCTGAATTTTGTCAGTGTGTGCAATTGTCATACAATCCGCGCTCGGTGCGTTTCTATGAAGATGACCTACTCATTTGTATTTACTCTGTCTTGATGCTGACTATAATATGAAAGACCAAAATAACGGTGGGTATAGTAATGCTCCTGCCTAACCACCCGTAACAATTAAATTACTGTCGAAATCAAGAACCTTTTTACAAAGAAGCTTTTTCCCCAAAGTCCTAATATACCAAGATAATTCCCAATACATCTTCGCATTATCAATCCCCAAAGATAATATCAAGCCGATGGGATTCCAGATCCAAGGGAACGTCCAAATAGATTTATTCTTTAACTTCTGTGTCGCGTTCTCGCCCAATCCCAGTTAAACCATCGGATGATACAGGGTGTCCCTGTAAGTATAAATCAAGGATTGATTCCACGGCTCAAACGCAACAACTTTTCCTAAGAGTTAGAGAGGAATTATTCAAATCTTCCAAAAAATACTTTTTTTTTTGGGACAGAAGGCATAATTATGAGCAAAATGATCACCTGGTGGTAAATGATTATGCCAATGCAATGAATTGTATTATCGTTCAAGAACTTCCTTTGTAAAATGATAAAAAAATGTCGTCAGTAATTAATTAGGAAAATAGTATGAGACGAATTTTTTAGATAATTTTATTAGTTTTATAATAATTGTTCCTGTAGGAAAAGAAAAGGAAGTTGTTGCATTTGCATAGTAGAATCAATGCTTTTTATTTGATCTATTTACATGGACACTCTGTGTAAAAAGGACCGAGGGTAGGATAAAAAAGGTTATGCATTCAAATGAAGATGCTATCGATCTTCCCTTTGGAAGGAAACCCAAAGGGTTAGCATCGGTTTTGTTATCTAAGATATGAAAAAGAGGTTAGAAACCATATTGGATAACTTTTGTTGTGTTCTGGGTATGTATGGTCAGTAGAACACATTTCATAATAGCTTTTTTAGAAATTAGGTAATAAGTAGATAATGTACACATTGCAAATCTGAGTTTTCATTTGAAAAAAATTACTTCCTCAGGTGATAAAAAATCTATACTAATCTATACTAATATTATAAATGCGAAAATAACTGTCTGTCTGTCTGTCTCGCTTTCACGCCTAAACCACTGAACCGATTTTGATGAAATTTGGCATAGAGATAGTTTGAGTCCCGGGAAAGGACAAAGGATAATTTTTATCCCGGTTTTTGAAAAAGGGACGCTCGCATTATAGTTTTTCTGTGACAGACAAAATTCCACGCGGGCGAAGCCGCGGGCGGAAAGCTAGTAAATTCATAAACCATAATTTTATGGCAGTTACAGATGGTTTTGGTCATTGTTCTATAGAGGCATTGGTAGATCCTAATACCTGGTGCACACTAATCAATTACCTTAATGCATTTCATGCCTTTGTGTTCATTATCAATACCGACACTTTTTTCACTTAGAATGTTGTACTCTTCGTATCTTTTGTTTCATTTATATCAATTTTATCACCTTATTGTTCGAATTTTAGGAAAAAAAAATACAGTTTGAATACTGATAATTATTAACAAACAATTGAATACCTATTGAAGGTATTATAACCAAAACGGGCTTTGTCTATTTTTTTTTTATAAATCGTTCCAACAACATTTTTTCGTCTACGCAAAATTGTGTCAACACTCATTGTTCAGCTTTATGAATATTCAGCGAATATTAGGACTGATAAAAAAGGTCAACAATGAATACCTTCAATAGGAACACAATAAAATTACATAGTACAACGTTGCTCAATCTATCTACTACCGTTTCTGTTTATTTAAAACGAGCAGACAGTGGTGACTGAGTTTGTTGCGGCGCTTCTTCTCAGTACTTGCCAAATATTGGTCTCGAAGCGCTGGTAGGGCAAAAAGATTATGTGACATGTGAAGGTTCCTTATGGACAAAACTGTATTTTTTAATTAGGCTGGGTTACACCATCTTACTTTCACTTTAACAAAAGTCTGTCAAACTCCATACAAAAAACACCGGTAATGGTTATAGCCACAGTTAAATTATGGTGGTGCAACTCAGCCCTTAGTCTTGCAAACCTTGGGGGAGGCCTTTGTCCAGCAGTGGACGTTTGGCTGAAACGAACCAATAAACGAACTGAGAAGTTTAAGCTTTTACCCAAAAGGATTTGTTTTAAATCCTTCACTAACTACTTACCCTATACAGGGTGGAAAGGTTATTTCTGTAACCTATTTTATTGATACCATTAGATTGGATAGTACTTGTGAAGCACTTTTAAAATCAGTAATCAGTTTAACGATATCATGTGTAGTTTTTAAAATAATGTGACTTTACCAAATGTATGGATGCTGGAAACATTGAATTTTCGGATGGATCCAGTTTATTCTGTAACCTATTATTAATACCGTTTGATAGAGCTTATGAAGCACTCTCAGGATCAGTAACTAGTTTATTAATATCTTGTATAGTTCAGAAATCATCGAGTGAGATCACTTATCGTTTCCACCCTGTATTAACTGGGATTAAATCAAATCAGGCCCAGGCGGCTTTTAGTGCTTCCTCAAATAAAAAATAATTATTGAGAAAAGAAATTACGATCGAAATCTATAATGACATTTAATTCGCTCAACTAATTTAAGTTTCGTTTTGGATTACCATAATAGCTCTTTTTAATTAAACTACGTTTCGTTCTTATTTGATTGTAATCGCAATCACAATCCACTGCTTCATGCTATTTTTGTCGCCCGTTTGGTGTAGTGGTTGGTAATGAACAATGCCAAAGAGCGCGGGTTCTATTTCCACATAGTACCTACAAACATTGCTTAATTTTGTACTAGATGGCGCAGTGACGAGTGAGTAATCGGTAAGCAATCGTGAAGACCTTTACTGAAAGTCATATCTCTTTCATAATGCGAACAGCTAGGGACTGGAATTTTGCTGCCTGCTGCTGTCTTTCCCGAACATTATAATCTTTCAAGGCGAGAGTGAATAGGCACTTACAGGGCAGATATGTACCATCCTAGACTACATCTCACTTAACACCAGGTGCGATTGCGATCAAATACCTGCCTTTTTGCATAAAAAAAATTCAAAAGGGTTTGTTTGATTTCAAATAACCAGAAACAACAAATAACCCGAAACATACGCCTTCACTGTTAAAATAAGGCTTCCAGTTATTCGATCAAGGCCCTTTATCACAACACTGTGTAGGATCGTGACTTTCAAGTTATTGTCTGAAAGGTTCACGTTACTCACTTATCATAGTGCTGTTCGATGTTTTAAAAGTATCGATATCTTCCAATATTACACATATGCCCATTTTCACTATCAATCCTTAATTTTAAGTGACCCCTATGAAAACAAAATTCCTGTTATGTGTTACCATAGGGGTCACTTAAAAATTAGGGATTGATGGTGAAAACGGGAACTAGACACCTATAAGGTATAATATCAATTGAAACTTGCTGCGCCACTACTACCTACTTGAGACTAGGTATTGAATTTTTAGTTAAATTTAAGCTCAAAAGTTAAGACATAGTTTAGCTTCTTGATGCCTTCGATTAGTTAAAAAAAAAATAACTTAAAAATATCCTATTATTAGGCTAATTCTAATTCGTAGGTTTTGAATCAACGGTAGAGTTCGAATCGAGTGGTGAGCATCGGTTAAGAATTCGAGTCTATAAAGGTCAGTATCGAATTTTATCGATATAAACAACTAGCGGCCGCCCGCGACTTCGTACGCGTGGATCCCGTTTTACCCCCTTCATCTATCTTACGCGGTTTAGATTTTTCATATAAATCTTTTTTCCCGCTAACTCCCGTTCCCGTGGGAATTTTGCAATATCCTGTTGTAACTAAGCTTTAAGTTTACAAGGTACCTGCATGCCAAATTTCAAGCGTCTAACTTAAGCGGTTTAGATTTTTCATACAAAAGGATTTTCCCGCTAATTCCCGTCCCCGTGGGATACTCCTAAGTATAATATAACCTGCCCAGGAGTATGAAGAATAATTATACCAAGTTTCGTATAAATCCGTCGAGTAGTTTTGTTTCTATAAGGAACATACAGACAGACAGACAGTCAAAAATTTTACTGATTGCATTTTTGGCATCAGTATCGATCACTAATCACCCCCTGATAGTTATTTTGAAAATATATTTCATGTACAGAATTGACCTCTCTACAGATTTATTATAAGTATACAAGATATATCGATAGAGTACATACTCGTACACGACTCTAGTCACTTGACAGGTGATGTTTGTCTCTACACTGTAAAAAGTCCTTGTTTTTACGAGCGAGGCTCCAGTTAATTGAGTCATAAAAATTTAACCACCCCGCGTACTCGATTGAAAATAACCTCTTTTACCTGCCGTAACATAAACAGGACCAGTAGACATAATGAGACGAAATGATGTTGTCATTTGTTTAAGCTTAAAATATTTCATTGTTTTGCTTTTAGGATAATTCATAAAATAGGTTTAAAGTATGGTGGCTACTGTATTGCCATTACGCGTGCAATGTCATGATCATCATCATTACGTCTATGTCGCAGGAGTACGTTCTATAAATATTTACCAGAGGGCCTAGTGTGAGTTTTCATCAAACGCGCTCACTAGTGTCTAGCGCGTCAAAAATGACATTAAATGTATGACGGATTGTACAGCGCCCCCTAGCGGGAAACGTAGTGCTCACTAGTGAGCGCGTTTGATGTAAACTCACACTCAACCCACTGATAATTTAGCCTACACTCCCCACGCACGTCAATCGGGTTGGATACCTGATTTTCGGATATTTTGTCTCTCCATCCTCTTTTACCATCCACGGGCAGTAGACGTGTAGAAGTGGTTCTATTCCATTTCACCGTAAACTCAGTGGACTCTATCCACTAAACCCATCCAACCCATTAAAACTATAGCTAGTTATAACTAATCGTATACAGTAACAGCAGTTGTAGGAATAACATGTTAGAACAGATACAGTTAGCACGAAAAACTTTCGAATTCGAATCGTTTACGTATTCGACAAAATTCGATACTCAATCTTCAAACTAAACGTTATCGTGACAATTTTGTTTGTATTGGACTGGGTGTTTACTATATATGTTACGGTCAAAGTGATAAATGTGAAAATTATGAATAATCGCCGGTTATTATGAATAATTACCGCATGATTTGGTAAATGTGATTAATATGAGGTCATTTATGTGTGTATAAAACTAAATAGGCGGCTTAGGGGTGGCCCAAGGGCCACCCCCGCCGCACCTTAACCTATTTTTCACATTAAATCAAAACATTATGTTATAGGCATCATAGAAAAGTAATATTTTGCAAGAAACATTCCAAACTCATTATGCCAAATTATATTAATATATGATATCAAAACGTTCAAAAGTTTGGCTGTACACGAGCACGTACACAAGATGTTGTTCTCTTTTATGAAATTTGTTAGTACAAAGGTCGAATTATTAAATAATCACTGTTAAATGTGATTAATTTATCACTTTCACCGCGACTGTCGGTGATTATTCATAATAACCGGTTATTATTAATAATTTTCAATTTATCACATTAACCATTATAATATGTATGTATTTACAAAAAAAAAAGTATTTAAGTATGTTTATATCTGTTGTCTAGTACCCATAGTACTTTGCTTAGTTTGGGACTAGAAGCGCAGTGCAAAATGTCCAAGGATACATAATTTTGATTCTCAAAATAAGTTTCGTGCAACCATTTCTCATACCAAGTTCACTTTACGACACGGTGGTAGTTTTCGTACTAAATATTTTGATGGCGATTCGAATACGCAAACGATTCGAACTCGAAAGTTTTTCGTGCTACAGTTCCGTATGCAGAAACAATAAAGCATTTATTTCAGCAGAGCAACTGAACGCTTTCCATTTATGGATTCTGTTTGGTAATCAACTCGACTGACTCATTAATATTGGAATCGAGCTTGCTTTGTTTAAAAGCACCTGCCACATTGTTAGGTGATTTTAGCAACATACTAAAATCCCTTCCAAACAATAAATATTCTGTTTTGTGAGCTACCCGTTCAATGGGCTTTATTTATACTGTTTTACGCTAAGCTATTAATTTTGAACTTAAGATAATATACAGATTGAATTTGAAATCAGTGTCCAAATTTTTAGGAGCGACTCAGAATCAGTAACTTAATCGATTTACGTTAAAGAAAACTAAATTTTTTCATGATTTAATTATTTTTATCCGCTGCGCGCAGTTTCAAAATTGGCACACGTGGATCCTTTCATAGAAAAATAGGTACACACAAGTTACTGTAAAGTTTAATAGACATAATGATGTGCGAAAAAAAGCCTTAACCTTTAAGTTAAGACATTTTTGGGAATAAAATACCACCATTAAAAATAATTAAGATAAAGTAGTATCGTTAAATATTAGAGCTTATTAAAAAAAATATTGTTTACAAAATCTCCCTGTATTATTTAGTATTTCATATTATTATAAGTTTCATCATCCCAAGGGAATTTGAATGGGAATTAATAATGAATATTAATGTTCTGCAGTAAATAATTATCAACATAGTGTGTCTTTGAGAATGTGTGTAATGCAATCAGAACTTCGATAATCTCAGTAAGAATTCGCGATCAAACTATGCTGGAAGAAGTTTCGAACTTTCTCTAATTCGTATTTCTCTGGTATTCCAGTAACGGTATTTCAGTTGCGTACCTATGCCTGATTTAATCCAATTTTGTATAATTTTGTAAGTTCCATAACTATTTATAATGACTTATTTATTAATAATAACTTATTCACAGTATGCTCGCAATAAACAATTAAATTGAAAGTAAATTCGATGCGAGAGTTCACGACATTAATTTATTGAAGTGTGACGAATCTTAACATTATTTTTCTTGAGACTAGTCCACTCTGCGGCAAATCAACAATAACCCTATACAGGATGACACGGGACTATTTCCACCTCTCGTTCCCACAGCTGCAACTCCTGTGTAGCCACACACTTGACCGATAATAAAAATACAACTAGTGAAGGTCAATTTTGTCCCCGGGGGAAAGTCAAACTGTCATTGGACCCGCAACGAAATTAGGTTAAAGCGGATGACAGGTGACAAACAAATGATGACAATAAGCATTTCATTAAAAAGGGCCACCGAACGTTTAGCATTGAAAAAATGAGTTGTTCCTTTGCTCAATCAACTTTTTTTACCCACAACTGTAAACATATGAAAATAATCATTAAATAATTAAAAGCTTTTCGAGAAAAACAATAATAATAATTTATTTTTAAATAGCTTTCCGAATACAATCAAGTAGGCAATTTTATCCTTATACTTAATTTTCGCTCATCTTTTAATCTCCATTTAATGAATACAATATTCCTAGAGCCATTTATGAGTTACGAATTTGTGTGCTGGCACTGCCACGTATGGACGAAATTTAATATTGTTGCTTAATAAATAGGTCTTTTCTGTTCAATATTTATGAGCTTAATAATTCTTTATTTATAGCTAAAGTTTCATTTCAAGAATACTTGTTTATTCAGATAGAATTTAATTGTAAAAGAAAGCTGAACATTGTCTCAATCTACAACCCAATCAAGTTAACTGCGCACCTCGCTCACCACTCACCCGCATATTATCGCGTTCGCCCAATTCGTACCAGAGCGACGATGTGACGTCACGGCCGTCAGGTGCGCAGTTAACTCAACCGGATTGTACAAACAATTTTACAGTAAAAATTCTATTGTTCTACTGAAGACACATGTACATGTAACTTGATAGTCGGACGTCTCGACATTAACAATGACTTCACGTTCGTAAAATAGTTTTTTCAGCAAACCCTTTGAAAACAAAGCTAAAAATATGTAGAATTTTTCCGATGTTACATTTTTTCTCACGTACAGTCGACAGAAACTCAACCTAAACAATATCATCTTAAAGTTGTGATTATGAGCGATATTGTAACAAAAAAGTAAAGTCTTACTAGCTGTGCCCGTGACTTCGTACGCGTGACAATATTTTGAATAATATTTCCCGTTATTGCAACATTTTTGTTTGTAGCTCCGCCACTACTGGCTTTAGGGTGATGTTATACATATAACCTAAAGCCTTCCTCGATTAACGGACCATCCAACACAAAAATATTTTTTCAAATCGCATCAGAGTTCCTGAGATTATCGCGTTCAATCAAACAAACAAACTCTTCAGCTTTATAATATTACTAGCGGCCGCCCGCGACTTCATACGCGTGGATCCCGTTTTAGCCCCTTAGGGGTTGAATTTTGCAAAATCCCACCTTAGTCAGCACCTACGTTCTAAAAGGAACCCCATGCAAAATTTGAAACTCCTAGCACTTGTAGTTTCTGAGATTTTATGATGAGTGAGTCAGTCAGTGACTTTTCGCTTTTATAGAATTGGATAGGAGCGATTTTGCAGCAAAAAATTATAATCTTACTAGTTTTCTGCCCACGGCTTCGCCCGCGTGGAATTTTGTCTGTCACAGAAAAATCGCGTGCGTCCCTGTTTCAAAAAGCGGGATAAAAACTATCCTATGACCTTTCCCGGGACTCAAACTATCTCTATGCCAAATTTCATCAAAATCGGTTCAGTGGTTTAGCCCTGAAAGCAAGACAGACAGACAGAGTTACTTTCGCATTTATAATATTAGTATAGTAAGTACTAGCTTTCCGCCCGCGGCTTCGCCCGCGTGGAATTTTGTCTGTCACAGAAAAACTTTATCGCGCGCGTCCCTGTTTCAAAAACCGGGATAAAAACTATCCTATGTTCTTTCCCGGGACTCAAACTATCTCTATGCCAAATTTCATCAAAATCGGTTGCGAGGTTTAAGCGGGAAAGCGTAACAGACAGACAGACAGACAGACAGACAGAGTTACTTTCGCATTTATAATATTAGTTGGGATAGTATTCAAGTATTAATCTTTTATGCTGTCTGTACATACTGAAGTACTGAAATAACGCAGATATCCGGTGTAGAGGTGGGCGCCACGCCGGCGCGCCGCCGCCGCCGCGAATTTTTTCACGCCGCCGCCGCCGACGACCAGCTGTCGGCGCGCCGATACTGATATTGTACCAACTTTTTGCAATTTATTCCTCTCCTATACTGTACTTTCTGGATTTCTGTTTCGAACGCAGAAGAACTAACTATAATATTTATTCTTTAATGCCATATAAATGAGGGTTTTCGCGATTGAAAAATCCGCCAGATGGCGGGACGTGGATGTAGGGTCTGACTGCTGCGTGATTGGTGGATTTTGACATATCTGTCAATGTCATGTCAAAAATAACCAATCATGCAGCATTTGGACCTCGCGTCTACGTATTGCCATCTGGCGGATTTTTCAATCGCGAAAACCCTCATTGGTACACAACACAAGGCGATCTTAATGCCGTTGGTATACTAATAAATTGGTTGAATAACTTAATACTAACTATTTTAACAGTTGCTGCTTGGTCTAGTAAATAATTGATCACGAGAGGCGACGCTCCCTCTTGCTGTCAAGAAAAAAATCGCCGCCTTCGTCTGGCAGACAACCTACACTATTGGACTATACTTAAAGAGAATCACTCACACAGAGATTGGCAAATGTGTCTCTGAATGCAAATGGGAACCACAAACTCTGGAGGGCAACAAAGTATATTCCTTAAAGTGTTCTCCGCCTATTAGGTTCGGTAATACATGAGTGCGAACTGACAAGAAAAATCTCAGGCCTTTGCTACATGACAAGTCGGTTTATTTAAACCCAACGACACGGATAATCCAAAAAAATCCACAATTCAATTCATAAAATAAGATCAAGTATTGAACTTGATCCGAGACTTGCAGCTATGCCTGCCTTTGATTCCCACTGATAATGATGATTCTTTCGACCGATTTCGGTCATGGTGACCACTTCGACTTAGCTGTCTGGGCGGCGCTGGTGCGCCCGAAGATAGCTTACATAGCCGATCTTCGCGGCAAACTCCAACCGCCGCCAACATAATTATAGTGAATGGCGGCAGATGGACGAGATTTGCGAGTTCAGGTGTGCGCAGCACTTTGAACTCGCGGACTCGCCTCTTTACAATCTCCCGCCATTCTAGGCGCTATGCTCCCAAACATTTCCATTGTGATTTGAGAGGGCCTATTTTGCATCTCATATGCTGCTTCTGGACATCTTTGTACCTATCTGAGGAGTTGACCGCCATGTTTTCGCTTACCCAACTCAAGTTAAAAGTAGAAGATTGATTCCTATTACGCTAAGAGAGGACGAAAGACGCAGGAGGACCAAAGTGACTGACATAGCCCGCAGAATCGCTAAAATCGCTAAAAGTGGACGGGGCACATAGCTCGTAAAGCTGATTTCCACTGGGGCAGGAAAGTTCTTGAGTGGCAACCACGAGCCGGAAGACGTAGCGTGGGCAGGCCTCCCACTAGGTGGACCGACCTAGTGAAGATTTGGTGAAGGTCGCGGGAGGTACCTGGATGCGAGCGGCGCAGGACCCGTCTTTGGGGGAGGCCTTTGTCCAGCAGTGGACGTCTTTCGGTTGAAACGAATGAACAAACGCTAAGAGAGTTGGCTAAGCTAAAGAAATAGCCAATATGGACCCTCGTAAAACACCTTCATTTGATCTGATCACCATTCAGTCCATGGTCTTGACAATTGTCATTGACATGGTCGTCACAAGTCGCCTTACGAAATCTCCTCCTATCGCTCAATTAATCTGACATTTGTATTGTTAAAATTATGGGAAAGGAAATTTTGGCAGAAACCATACCAACCATAATCAGTACAATGTTTGAAAAAGAAAGAAGCGGCTTCAGCTGGATTTAACATAAAGGACTACTCTATGAAATTAAACAGTACCTTCCAGCACACTTCTACTAGGTACCTACTGATGGAGTCTTATCTCAGTGACAGACAGTTTTAAATCAAACTCTGTTATTTAAGCTAGAACATTATGGCGTATCAGGCAAGGCCTTAAGCCTATTACACTCTTACCTCTCAGACAGATTACAAAAAGTAAATATTCACGGAACTAACTCTTCGGGCGCCCCCCTAAAAATGGGAGTGCCCCAAGGCTCAATACTGGGACCATTGCTCTTTCTGATTTATATAAATGATCTACCTTTTTATTCAAAGGACCTTTGTGAGATAGTATTATTTGCTGATGACACTTCTTTAATTTTTAAAACTGACAGGCGTCAGGAAATATTTGACGACGTGAATAATGCTCTTTCCAAAGTATTAGACTGGTTTACAACTAATAATTTGCTATTAAACGCAAAAAAAACTAAATGTTTAAAATTCACTATGCCTAATGTCAAACAAGTTAATACTAATATTACAGTAAATAATGAACGCATTGAACTGATAAACTCTACTGTCTTTCTAGGTATTACCCTAGACTGTAAATTACAATGGGGCCCCCATATTGCTGCCTTGGCGGGAAGACTTAGTTCAGCTGCCTTTGCGGTGAGAAAGATCAGAAACTTGACTGATGTTGAAACAGCAAGGCTTGTATATTTTAGTTATTTTCATAGTATTATGTCTTATGGTCTTTTACTGTGGGGCTCAGCAGCAGACATAGAATCAATTTTCATTTTACAGAAAAGAGCTGTTCGGGCAATATACGGTCTTAAGCCACGTGACTCGCTTAGAGAAGTTTTTAAAGAAATCAATATATTGACTGTGGCTTCGCAATACATATTTGATAACATTATGTATGTCCGTAAACATATACATTTATTTACTAAGAAAAGTGACGTCCACTCATTTAACACGAGACATAAGAATAAACTTGCTGTTCCATCATTCAGGTTGCATAAGATAGGTAATTCATTCTTGGGGAAATGTATTACCATATTTAACAAATTACCACACAACCTTGTCGAATTGCCAATAAACAAATTTAAGATACATATAAAAAATACCCTTATGTCCAAAGGGTACTACAAGGTTCGAGACTATATTGATGACAAGGATGCGTGGTCAGTTCAGTCTGCACATATTTGATGTACTTAAATTTGACTATTCTTACCGTTAGATAATTCCTGGCAATAAGTGGTGACTGAGTTTGTTCCGGCGTTTCTTCTCAGCACTTGCCATATGTTTGTCTCGAAGCGCTGGTAGGGCCCAAAAGATAAGGAGACATGTAAAGTGCCCCATAAGGGCTACCTTTTCTTTTTTTTTATTATTTTCTATTGACGTTCATAAGTGCCACTTGTGGTCTAAACTGAATAAATATTTTTTGATTTTGATTTTTGATTTTTGTGACAAAATCTTCTCTTTTTAGCTGCAGAGCTGGAGTATCCCAGGTCTCTGTACTTGGTCCGGTACTCTATAACATTTACTAGTAAAGTAGCCCAGACACCAGAAAGCTGCGGCTTTCCTCAAAAATGTAACTGTGATCTTAAAGCGACTAGACTGTTGCAAAGTAAGCTAAATGCCAATAATGCTTGACTGACCAAGTGGCGCATGTAAGCAAGCCCCGAAGTCTCACCATATTATCATTTAAGACAGTGTTTTTCAACCTTTTTCACCCCTCTATAGAGGTTTCGCGACCCCCCAGGGGTTCCCGAGCCACAGGTTGAAAAACACTGATTTAAGACATCGTCAACTTATCTTCCGGCCAATCTCAAATCAAATCTCAAATCTCTCTCGACACATTGCTGCAATCAACCTGCATTAAAAACCTGGACCGTAGGATGACATGGAAAGACCATAAATGTAAATAAAACAGATCTGAACATAATATTATGGCATCTAATTTTGGTCGACCGTGTGTTTGTGTGCTTAACTGTGTGCCTCCAAAGAGCTCAAAATGTTAAGGGCACATTGGTACGCTCGCCTTTAGGAAATACACGAAAACCTGATCTCAGCCAAACCTGCTATCCAAATATCAAAGTATCTATGATCAAGAGAGCTACTTTACTACGGTAAACCACTGCTCTAGTAGCTCTACCGTGTCAAATCCCAACCAACTGCAAATCACCTGATTAGTCTTGACGACACATACTAAAAAAGCAGATTTAAAAAAAAAACCTAATGAATAAAGGTCAAACAAGGTCACGCCGCCGACGCCGCCGCCGCCGAAGTCAAAAAGTCGGCGCGCCGCCGCCGGCCAATTATATATCGGCGCCCACCTCTAATCCGGTGTAGGTTTGACGCTAATGGTTCGTCTGAAACAATGACTTTTGTTTCCATTGACCGCCTTCAGTGTGATTGGCACATCCCATTTACCATCGGCATAGCAGAGCTAAAACAGCCAAGACAAAAAAATTATTTTTGAAGATACGCCAAAAGTAACTGTACAGTTTATGTATTGAAGTCAAGTATAAGAAAAGAATATAGTTCACAATTGCCAAAACTTTCATACATACTCGTAGATGGAAATAATATAACATTTTCTACCGAGACTCTATATTTTGAAGTTCCAATTTTATTATTTAACTTTGTAGCGCGCATACGAGGTGTATTCCGTTAGGTTGGCTAAACGCCCGCGGGTCGGTGAAATTATGTTGCCTGGACCGACACGGCCACGGCCAATAGGAGCGCTTCCCGCCTACGCCTCGGCATTGGACCGCGCTCTGCGCGCCCTCTCTCGCGACGCTCCCATTGTTAGTTTTTGTTAGAGACAGTAAGTCGTACGACGCCGCCACGTATAGACTGATTTTTAGGCTAACATTGCCATATTATAAAACTTGTGCCATTTTGTGAAATAATTTGTGTTTTCTGTAGTAACGAACGTTACAACTTAACCCAAATACTTGCCAGATAAAATAATGTACAAATAACTTATTTATGTTACAAAAAAATATTGTTTTGTAAAATAGAGAAACGCTCGTATTCACAAACGATGCTTGCTTAAGTGAAGCAGCAAATCGAACGCACAGCGCTCTATTATTGTTCGTGTCACCCTGTGCGTCCACGCGCACTATGAGACCTCATAGTAATGTTTGTGAATACGGGCGTAAGTCGCAGGCAAAAGCAAAATACATATTTCCACCAAAATCCCAGCTAAAAGGCGATTCTAGATCCCATTCTCTCCAGCTGTTCTCTCTACGCTGTGTGCTCACAACGTACGCGTTACAGTAAATTAATATTTTTTATCTGTTCCAATTTAGAGGGACCCGATCACGTGACCGCTGAAATAATGGATACCGCCTGAAAAGGTTTATTTGTAGCCATTGTGCGATCTAATGGCGATAGATTTTTTTTATGTGCGAATCTGAATTTCAATGGATTTTTGGAATAAAAATGTAAAGGAGATTTGACATTTTGAAACAATGGACTGGCCGTTGTTTAAAAATTTAAATTGTGCTTTATAGCATTTGATTAAGACCTACTTTCTAGAATAATTTGCTAAGTAATATTCAGGAAATAAAATTAACTATCATTATTAACTTCTTTGTACTTACCTGTGTCGCTTCATAAATAAAATAGTGTAGCGTTCAATAGTCCGTGGAAAGGTCAATATTTTTCCCCAGTGAGTAAAAAAATAACAAATATTAATCGTATTTTTTATTATACGAATATTTAATAAACGTAGATTCCTTTTGAACATACTCAAGCTGATTTTAAAGTCGGTTTCGATCAATGTCGGGCGATTAATTACCTGCGAGACCGAAAGTGATAAATTAATAATCGGCCAGAATCATTAAAATTTGGCCAGCCGAAACTTCATCCAATTAAGTCAATATTCGACTGGGAAATACCCTGGTATTTTGGTTCATCACACGTCGGGATACGTCAAAGCAGGGGTTCCCAACCTTTTCTGGACCAGGGACCTCTTTAATATCAATGTGATTTTTGAGCTTGCGTTCTTCTATACTTACAAGTTCGGTCCTATGACTAATATTATTAGTTAACTAGTATTTAAAGCAGTGACTTGGCCCGTGGACCAAGCTAAAATTGGGCTAAGTCACTGAAAGACTCTTGCGGACCATATTTTGAGTCTTACTTAAACTCTAATGCACGCACAAGTCGATCTAAATCTACTCTAGAATCTTAGAGGTGGGTCCAGTCACTGGAAGAAATACTATTTAAAATTTTTGATCAGTGACTTGGCCCGTGGACCAAGCTAAAAGTGGGCCAAGTCACTGAAAGACTTGCGGACCATAATTTGAGCCTAATTTAAACTCTAATGACACGCACATGACAAGTGTATCTAAATCTACTCTAGAATATTAGAGGTGGGCCCAGTTACTGGAAGAAATCATCATCATCATCATCATAATCATTTCAGCCATAGGACGTCCACTGCGGCCTCCCCCAATAATTTTTCCAAAATATCCGGTTGGTGGCGGCCTGCATCCAGCGCCTTCCCGCTACCTTTATGAGGTCGTCGTACCACCTTGAGGGTGGACGACTGGGAGAAATACTATTTAAAAAATTCAAACCAGTGACTTGGCCCGTGTACCACTGCTTGGGAACCCCTGCGTTAGAGTAACGAGGTCCAGTGCTATCCGGTGCCCATATTTTCGAGGCTATCTAGTGACTCGGGTCATCGATATGAGAGGGGATGGACAGATTCGAATTTACATGTTCGACGTTGTAAGTACATTGATGTTAAACCTGTTTGTAAACTTGCAAGATAAACCATGCATTTATTTGAAAATGGTTATTAAGATTATTTTTTCATATCTACTAAGTAGTAAGTACCTATCTCGCTGGTGGGCTAAAAAATTATGCTATTGGCTCATGATAATTATGTCTGATTGCCTTATTTGGATTAGACTAAATAATTTTAAAATACAGGCGAAAAAATATTTTGTTCCCTTTCTGGAACATTCGGTCACAATGAAAGGTCATGTTTCAAAAATTTCAGGACGCTGTGACATTGTTGCAATTTGTTCCAAAAAAAGGACGCCAGGTCTCACGAGGTTAATGTTGGAGGTAATCCTAAAGCTTTCAATATAGACTTCATGGATGAACTATAGCTTTTTCAGGCTGAAAATTAATGTATATCTAAGCGAAATTTCACTATGTTATAGATTCATTCAGGAAAATGATTGGCTTAATGTCACTCATAAAAATAATTATTACAGACTTGAATTTATTCAAAAGATTAGATTAATAGTTGAGTTTATTTCAAAATACGGACTAAAACCAAGTACCTACACCATCGTAAAACATATTGAAAAACGTCACTGACACTATACTAAGTTACATCCCGATTTCACCCGGGTCATAACGCGTTTCATCCATTGCATACTCGTAATGCAGTACGAGTTATGCCCGGATCGTTTTCGACCCATTACGCTTCAGTATTGTGCTTTAGTGGTTAGCATACATTACAACTCAGTACGGGCAGTGTGGACATTGTATTGTGATTTAAGCATTGTTTCAACCCAATAATGTAAGCAAAATTGATTTTGATTATGTATCGAAGCAAAATGACACACTGCGTAGGTATGTTAAGCACTTTATACTGAAGCCCAAAAGTTTAAATTAAATTTTCATATCGTTAACATAATGAAATTACGAATGGGGATTTCCTATCCCTACATTTGAATTCCCTATTTCATCCCTTTAAGTTTAATTTAAAAGCTAGCCTTATATATTCGAAATTCACCCAAATTCTTTGAACTGTTAGGCGTGAAAATCAAACAGACAATTAATTTTGCATTGGAAATATTGAATTGATACTCACCTTTATAATTTGAAACGAAATTAACCCGTTCAATGTCCACAAACTGCCAAAAATACAACATAAACAAAAGACCGCCAAATATCCAATCTAGAAATGATTGGGGGAGGCCTATGTTTCAGCAGACCTCCTGTGGCTAAAATGATGACGATCACAAACACCTAACTGCAAAACAATAGGACGTAAACTGACTGACTGATCTTGTATACAACTCGTTTTGAATTTATACAAAATGTATAAACTGCAAAAGTTTCCTTGTTTTCGTCCCTTATAATTTGTTTGTTCCTTTTCTTTTGTTAGTGAAATAGGCTCGTTGAGATAACGCAAATGATGGCCGAAGAATACCGACTCGCTCAGAAACGAGTTAATATTTCATGAAACAAAATACGAGTAATTTTGAAGATTTCTGAAGTTATTTACGGAACTGACGAGTTGCGGCTTTCTCGCGATTAGAATTCAAGTATTAAACATTTATTTTCTACAAATATTATACTTTTAAAAAGCACTTTTCGTTTTTTTTATGCTAGACAAGGCAGGTATTTGACCGCAATCGCACCTGATTACAACCGCAGAATGGACTATGTTAATTACAACCAAAATTTGAAACGGATAATCTTTAAGAAATAATTGTCAAGAAACGTTCTTTTGTACAGCAATAATAATTACCCAATAAATTAGTTTTCATCACATTTTTTGTAGATTTGAAAAAAGTACCTCCAAATTAATCACCCTATAGAAGCTGGATGTTAACAAATAATGACAATAGACACCGACTTGTATAATGTTTCTACATAATTATAATAGTGGTTTAAGTACCTACCTTTGCTTACAATATATTGCTGCTATTCAGAATACTGCTGAGACGGTTAAATTTGAGTTGATTTTTATCATATTTTTTACTATGCACTACTAAACTGATAGTGTCACGTCATGCTGAATTTCAACAAACACAGTATCTTTAATCTTTTCCATGAAATTAAACCGTCTATTCGCTGGGGACAAAGTTTTCGTGTACTGTCACTGTCACATGGCGCAGTCACGCGACGTCACTTCTCAACACGAACAACCAGACAATAAGGCTGGGTTGCACCATCTTACTTTTACTTTGACAAACGTCAAATTATTTGTCAAACTCCACACAAAAAAATCGGTTATCGTTGTACAGGGTGGCCCAGAAAGAAATGTACTTTTGAAAATTCAAGGAAACAAGAACTGCACATTTTTGTAGAACCTTTAACAATTGCAATTGAAAGAAAATTTAATGCAATTTATTTTTAAATTTACTTTTTTCCTTTTTTAATCCTACATGTGATTCCCTTGACATTTACAACATTCGATTAACATACATCAAAATTTTGGAAAACTTTCGTTAAACTTTCGGTAAAAAGCACCAGAGTGTTAACATCAAGTATTATTTTGCAATAAAACTTATCGCGGGATTAACCCACAATACAATTTTGTAACACAAACGTATACAGCTGACCCACTGCCATTTTTCGGAACCCAACAATGGGGTTATGGAATAATATCAAAGCAGTAATGTAATAAGATTACGTGATTCTTACATTGAATTGGGGGCGAAATAAAATTATCGTGATAGAAAATATAACAGGCACAAAAGCGACATTCTGTCCTTTCACCTTTTATTGGTGTACAAAGGGCTTAAGTGACCCAAAACGATGTATGGTGCATTAAGGGCTTAAGGGTGACCCAAAAAAGAAGTAGGTTGTAAGGTGCTAATAATAATATAATAATTGATATTGTATAAGTGTTTGATGTGAGTTTTCCTCAATTTTGTTGTAAATAATTAAAATATAATTCTGGAGCATTTTTGTAGAGTCAATTTGTGAAACCAAAAGCTACTAAAAGTCTTCCAGTGACTTGGCCCACTTTCAGCTTGGCCTACGGGCCAGGTGGCTGGATTTAATTTATAAATACTGTTTCTTCCAGTAACTGGGCCCACCTTCAATGTTTTCTACACTAATAATATTATAAAGAGGCAAACTTTGTTTGTTTGGTTGTAATGAATAAGCTCAAAAACTACTGGACCTTTTTAAAAAATTCTTTCACCATTCAAACTACATTATCCACGAGTAACATAGGCTAAATTTTATTTTGGAAAAAAATAGGGTTCCGTAAAATATGTAGATAATGTAGTCCATGCGCGCGAAGCCGCGGGCGGAAAGCTAGTCATTAATAAATTAAAATATCAAATCATCAAAAATCTACTCTAGCATCTGTTACTGGAAGAAAAAGTATTAAAATATTCAATCCAGCGACTTGGCCCGTGGACCAAGCTAAAAGTGGGCCAAGTCACTGAAAGACTCGTTACTAAAGTTAAGTAACCGGTAAACCAGAGTTTTAATATGGAGATTAATCATTGCTTTTAAATCTAATGCAAAAGCTCATCATTGTAGATTTTGATCAATAGCCGTTCAGTAATTTTTGCACGAAGAAGTTGGTTCATCATCATCATCATTTCAGCCATAGGACGTCCACAGCTGAACATACGCCACCCCCAATGATTTCCAAAATGGCTGGTTGGTGGCGGCCTGCATCCAGCGCCTTCCTGAGGCTACCTTTATGAGGTCGTCGGTCCACCTTGTGGGAAGAAGTTGATTATAGCCATTTATTTCATCCTCTAATATTTTACTCGTATTTATACTTAAAATGTAAAAATAACTGATAATATTTACATTTTAGCTAAACAAGATATGAAAGTATAATTTTTATATGTTTTTAAATTGCAACCAACGTAATAGCGTGTGTCACGCGAGTGCTTCTTAATAAATTCATTCTCGCCTTCATATCATTAATATTAATTTGGAAATTTCCTTTTATGTGCCTACCGTCAAATCACGACCATCGCCCACGGGGTAACACGCGACGTGTGAATTTAAATGACCTACCCTCAATTCGATTAGATGACAAAATAGAATTACATATTTGTCAAGATATTTTGGTTCCGCAAACAAGTGAAAAAGTGAAGTGAAAAATGACAGTGGATCGTGAAACGTATTTTTTTTTAGAAAAGGTTGATAAGTAAAGGTTGATTTACACGTATTAAGTTGTCTAAATCCTAATTTAATTTTAAGTAAGTAATTAAATTGCATGTTGCAAACACATATTGTAATTATTTAAAAGTTGTAAACAACATGTAAAAACATTTAATTAATCACTTAAAATTAGTTCATTTAACGGGTCCAAAATTAACTTTGGTTCGACTTTCAGTCTATATATTTGTGAAAATGTTTGTTTTTCAAATGAAACCCACTGGGATCTTCCCAAATCGTGGGTAGTCATTAATTTGACCAAAATTTTCGCGTGTGTCATTAGGAACATAATATTTTGTGCTTACATAAATAAATTACAGCTTTATTCTCACACGGGTATTACGCTAAAGGGCCAGTCATTTCGAAAAATAAATTAGGTAGGTACGTTGTTACTTTTATTTTTGATTGAATTTACGTAACCTTATTTAGATGGAGTCCTTACAAATTATAAATAATACCGACCTAAAAAACCTATTTTGATCCGATATAATTCCAAATGCTAAATTGCAGCAGCTTCGTCCAAGTAAATTGTTGCCTGTTACTTTAAAATCTTTTTTTAATGCATAACAAGGCAGGTATTTGACCACAATCGCACCTGGTGTTAAGTGGGATGCAGTCTAGGATGGTACTATCTACCCTGTAAGTGCCTATTCACTGTCGCCTTGAAAAGGCCCGAATTGTAGTCTTCGGGAAAGACAGCAGCAGGCAAATAATTCCAGTCCCTAGCTGTTCGCATTATAAAAGAGTCATCGAAATGCTTAGTGTGAGCTGGTGGAATATCAGCATAGGGATGTTACGCTATCCTGCGTCTGGTTCCCCGGTCATCATCATCATCATCACATTTCAGTCTTAGGACGTCCACTGCTGAACATAGGCCTCCCCCAATGATGTTCTTAACGACCGATTGGTACTTGGTAGAGGCTTGCAGCCAGCGCCTTCCTGCTACCTTTATGAGGTCGTCGGTTCACCTTGTGGTGACGAACGCCTTACGTTAACATGCGACTACTTATTTAATAAGGTACTTATTTAAAATACAATTTGTACAGAGTAAAGGGCAACGTAGGTAACCTATACTTCTTTTTGGTGATAATTAAAATAAGCCCAGCCACTAATACACTTCGTTCTAGTGTGGTGACAGTAGTGTGGACTCTTGCGACCGTTTTATCATTTTCAATCTTTTTTTCGATATTTATTGTGGAGCAGGAATACTCAATATTATATCGCACACATAAAAGCCTTGATTAATGCATTATGCGTTAGGCTTACAACTGAATTAATTCTACAATTACTTTATCAATTTATTGCTATTATAACGTAAGAGTACGAGATTATTAAATAAATAAAACTATTTATGCAACTTAAAAATTCATTATGAGCTGGCTTCTCGCACTTTTCTTCGTGTTTTTTTACAATATTTAGTTAAAAAGTGAAATGATGAAATAGGTAGAATAGCTTTTGAAAGCCTAATTGTTGAAAATAAAATAGGTAATTTTTATGTGTTTTTATAATATTTAGGCATGCGACACGTTCTAATCAAACTAAAGGCAAATGACTTTTACTAAGTCCACTTGGTCTATAAATCCTTCACAAAACAATAAATTGGTCCTTTGAATTATTGTTTTGTGAAAGATTGAAATAGTTTTAAAAATGATTTGTGAGTATTATCGACCGATTTAATTTTTAACTGATAGTTTAATCGACTCAGCCCATTGATCGATAGTTATTTTCGACTAAGCCCATCACTAATCCAGTCCATAATTAATTTTGTGAGCTGACTCCTTAATAGGGTTAGCTGTCGAAAGGGAAATTAAACTAACAAAGAATTAAAACTGCGATAAATTACCTACGCTGAACATAAACCAATTTCAGAGAACAAAGCATTCGTGTTCAATTAATAAAGCTATGAATTCGTAATAAGTCTTGAAAAGTTTTTGAACGCACTAAATAAATTGTGGTGGTCATGATATTCAATCTTTATTATAAAGTTTAAGTTGTCTTCCAGTGACTTGACCCACTTTTAGCTTGGTCCACGGGCCAAGCCGCTGCTTTGAATTTTGAAATAGTTTTTCTTCCAGTGACTACCACCTCTAAGATTCTAGAGTAGATTTTTGTGGATTTGGTGTTTATTTTATTAATTAAACATTGAAAGTGGGAGACTGCACGCATCACGCACTGGAAGAAAACCTATTTAAAAATTCAAACCAGCGACTTGGCCCATGGACCAAATTAAAAGTGGGCCAAGTTACTGAAAGACTCTTATAAATAATTGGTGTTGGACACCTATAGGCGAACCGACCTTATTTGTCCTTGAGTTGTTGTCTGTTAGCACATTTTGCGAAATAAAGTAATATTTCTCATAACAAGTTTATTTTCAGTTGTAAAAGTGTTATTTTCTGTAATTAAGTAAATAGAGTCCAAGCGGACTATTTCGTTCGTTCGTTTCAGCCAAATGACGTCCACTGCTGGACAAAGGCCTCCCCCAAGGTTTTCCACAATGAACGGTCCTGCGCTGCCCGTGTCCAGGCTCTTCCCGCGACCTTAACCAGATCGTCGGTCCACCTAGTAGGAGGCCTGCCACGCACGCGGGCTGGAAGACGTAGTATCAGACGATAATTTGGTCGACTTCTATTTTTTACGAGGAATCAGCCGATATCAAATCGATGTACGCCCGTATTTACAAACTATGAGGTCTCACAGTGCGCGTGGACGCACGGAGTGACACACGAACCAACCACAGAGCTATATTCAAAGCTGTGCGCTCGATTTGCTGCTTCACTTAAGCAAGCAACGTTTGTGAATACGGGCGTTAGGGTGAGTGACACCATAGTGCAACCTCATTTTAACCGTGACTATAAGCATAACCCGTGTTTTTGTATGAACAGATTTTTGACGTTTGTTAGAGTTAAAGTAAGATGGTGCTACCCAGTCATTAACAACTCCTTTCAAAAACTTCAAAATTTTGCATTATAGTTCAAAATAGTCTTGAATTACGTTCAACAACATTATACGTCCACTTTGAGGTATTCCCTAGAACTGCTTATATAAAATTAAACATCCAAGTTCTCTGAGATAAACATAACGGACAGTTTTCGATTGCTCTGCAAACAATAATGACTACCAACAAAAATCCCCAATGTTTTGCTGCTATTTGGCAAATATTTGATAACAAGAGCTCTAGCTTTAAAATATTATATTTACTGAGCCAGTCAAGCGTTACAGGCACTTCCTGCCAGTGGCGCGACCACAAATATTAGTCCAAGTTTTGGTCCAACTTGGCTTAAAATAAATAACCCATAGACCGTATTAATTTACTTATTTCTATGTGAGTTTTTTCAACAGTTTTGTGTTTTTAAAGTAGTAGGTACTTTTACGCAAGAAAATTAAATTTTAAATGTTGATTTACAATCTAAAATGTTGATTTTAAACAAAACTCAATTAAACGTATTGTTGGTGTTGGCTACTGCAAGACGTCAGGTTAACTTCCTAGCTACTGCAAGACGTCAGGTTTAAAAATAGCAAACAGGAGTGTATCAACCTATATTAGTGCCACGAATTTTTCTTAGTGTAAAGATAGGGCGTTCAGCAGAGGGCTAGACTAGACAAACAAGCTTTGGTGGACTTCGATAATAAGTAACGTAATTAAAATATTTTCGAACAAGATAGCTTATCCTCCAAATTATGTTATAAGCTATGAAATATTCTAAGCTCCAACATTTTTAGCTAAGCAGAAACCAACATCCATCCACACAACTTATCCACACTTTTCTTTAAGGTTTAATAAACCTTTGTTTATCACCTCTCATCCGCTTTGGAATGGAGGGAAGTCGAACCTTAATTTCAAACTCCTCCTATGTTCTTCTGAATTATTTCGTTGCGGGACCGATGACAGTTAACTTTCCCCCGGGACAAACTTGACCAAAATAAGTCGGGTTTTCCTCCCTGACGCTATAACTCCAGAACGCACGAACCGATTTCCACGGTTTTACATTCGTTGGAAAGGTCTCGGGCTCCGTGAGGTTTATAGCAAAGAAAATTCAGGAAAAATTTCAACAGAAAAGCGGGAAGGGGGTAAAACGGGATCCACGCGTACGAAGTCGCGGGCGGCCGCTAGTATTAGTATAGATCTGATCGCAGATTCATCGAAACGCCTAACTGTGTCAATATTAAGCATTCGATTTGTAATCAGTGACCAAGACTCGTTAAATATTGGACGAATTGGCGAATTAGTTCAAACCATAAATAGGTGTAATTAAAGTATAATAGAAATGGATAGAGAAAGCGCTCTACATAAAACTAAACTAAAAAGAAAATATACAAACTTTAATGGAAATTGCGGCGGCCTCCTATCAGTGAGGAAACTTTATATCCTAAACCTAATCTTAAAACGACAAAAATTACTACCATACGACCACAAATCACAACAAAAGCGCAGAAAGGACATTGTTGCCACCTCCACCCCTACACGCACTGCGTTTGCTAGAAGACAATTTGATAGTCAATCAACTTACGTTTACAATAATATTAATCGTATACTCAAAATCTACCCTATGCAACTATTTACATGTAAAAAAACGGTAACTGGGTGGTTAAAAACTTTATCATACGCAGAGACTGAAAGTTTACTAACTAGAATAACCTAACACACACACACACACACACACACACACACACACACACACACACACACACACACACACACACACACACACACACACACAAACACACACACACACGCGCGCGCGCACACTCATACACACACACTTGCATGCATTTCATAATTACAACACTCACTCTTTTGTACCTCTACAAATTGTATTTTGCATAAAGCTATGTAATTTTGTTTACCGTTTGGAAAGATGCAAGACATTCCCAACACAAGTATCTCCGATTACTTACTGGGAAGAATCCGCTATTAATCCCAACTAATATTATAAATGCGAAAGTAACTCTGTCTGTCTGTCTGTCTGTTACGCTTTCCCGCTTAAACCTCGCAACCGATTTTGATGAAATTTGGCATAGAGATAGTTTGAGTCCCGGGAAAGAACATAGGATAGTTTTTATCCCAACTAATATTATAAATGCGAAAGTAACTCTGTCTGTCTGTCTGTCTGTCTGTCTGTTACGCTTTCCCGCTTAAACCTCGCAACCGATTTTGATGAAATTTGGCATAGAGATAGTTTGAGTCCCGGGAAAGAACATAGGATAGTTTTTATCCCGGTTTTTGAAACAGGGACGCGCGCGATAAAGTTTTTCTGTGACAGACAAAATTCCACGCGGGCGAAGCCGCGGGCGGAAAGCTAGTATTGTATAAAACTTTTTGTCAATAAAGAATTTTTTTTTTTTTTAATGGAAATCAAAATATTAATTAGGTAATGTAGGATTGGTTACGTACGTAGTTTGTCACAGAAGTGATTCATCAGAAAGAAAAGTATTTTGTTTTTTTTTTTACGTTAAGAGTTGCATCTCAGAATAATTTAAAAATTATAAATAACTTGAAAAAATCGAACTGCACCCACGACCTTTCGCGTGCCAGGCTACTGCTCTTCCATGCATGTGTTAGATTTTTGGACCTTAGTCATTCGTAATTTAGGAAATATTAATGTATTAAAGCAGATTCTTTAATTAATAAAGTTACCACAAAAAGAAGAATAAAATTAAGCAAAATCTAGCATAAAATACTTTACGTTATATTCCTATCATATCGTATTATATCGTGGAAATATATAGGACTATAATACTGTAGTTTAATAAATAAGCAAGTTCCAAATTAAAAATCCAATTATAAATTCAAATGGTTTATTCAGTATAAAGCCCTTTTCCGGGGCACTTATACACGTCCCAAATATAGCTTGCCCTACCACCACTTCGGGACAACTTGGGCTGGTGCTGAGAAGAAGTGGCGGAAGAAACTCAGTCACCTTTGTCAGCCTCTTTTCCAACCAGTTATAACTTATATAAAAATGAGTAATCTAGCAGTAATTACGTCTTATTTATTATTAACATTTTGACGGTATTTTGTATAACCAGTATTTATAATCAAATACACAGAACACAAGTAAGTTAGGTTACGTTAAGACTTAGATTTAGGTTAGGTTAAGAGTTAGGTTTAGGTTAGGTTACGACTTAGGTTTTATACCATAACATAACCGGCAACTATAAGCATTGTCCTTCTTTATACTGGTCATCAAACTACCGACCCGGCCCCGTGGAATGTCACCATCAATTGGCCAGGTGTCAATATAATAGGCCTGGCGCAGCCACATAGCCAGGTGTTAATACAATATCACAATAATACAATACAATTACACAACAAGCATAATAATAGTACCAAATAACAATGTATACTTAACTTTGGTCAGCAATCAGCATCACCTCAAAGATCCGTTCAGACTACTTCTCCATGAGAAATTCCATCTATTTATACCCACATTCCCCCTCTTTTTACTCAACTCCGATTGGTCGGCTTTAAACGACCAATCAGAACAGTCTACCAATCAGAGCACAGGATTTTATAACTATTTTTATTCGGAAGCGGAAGTTGGAGTTTCTCATTTTACAATATATCATAAACAGGATTTTAATACTTTTCATATTTAGAATCCGAGATCTAAATTAAATTCTGAATTATTAAGAAACCAGAAACCTTACAATAAATTCTAATTTACGAATTACATAAATCTAAATTTTAATGTCTCTCAAGATGGCGGCTGTGCAATGTTTTGTGTGTGTAGTGTTTAACAAGTTAAAAAGTGTACCAATTATACATATTTACCATGGAATATTAATATAAATCAGGTATGTAGATATACATATTCTAACACGGCCATACTGACATGTACTTCGTTCTCGAAGTACTTTTCGATTTTATAAAAACAATACAGTGTTTACATTATAATTATTCAAATGTGAATTAGCCTGATGTATAACTACAGGAATAGCCACAGGCATTAAGCCATAAATATTTAGTCGTAGTTACTTAGCCACAGGCACAGCCATAGGCATAGTCATAAGTATTAAGCCAGTCATTTAGCCACAGGCACAGCCACCAGGCACAGCCACAGTCATAAGTATTTAGCCACAGGCACAAGTATTTAGCCACAGGCACAAGTATTTAGCCACAGGCACAGCCACAGCCACAGGCACAGCCACGGGCACAGCCACAGGCACAGCCACAGGCACAGCCACAGGCACAGCCACGGGCACAGCCACAGGCACAGTTTCTTATTGAACATTATATTTGCGTTTGGCACATACATAATAATTACTAATTATAAAATACCACAATCGCTCTGTCAGCCCTGACATCTATCAATCACTTCCTTGGGCCAATACCGCTAATTTTCTTATGAAACTATAATTAACACTAATTTTCATTCCTATCAGAGCAAAAAAATAAGGTATATTATAAATATTGACTATGCAATATTATTACTGGAATTAAAAATAAAATAAGGTCCTTTGAATTTTAAGATACCTAAAACTTCTTTCACCAATGGTTTTGGGACACGTAAGTATACCAAATCACCTATTTGCAATGTTAATATTGTCTCGAAAAGCCTTGTAAAGGAAACTGAAACCATTTCATACAAAATTGGACCCCTGTCTAAGGAGACAAAAATGATATCGAATAATATCTTAAAATTACCAGACCCTTACTAAAAATTGTGCCGAATTTAGCAATAATAATATGTATGCCGAGTTATTTAAAAGTTTTGAAAAAGTGACTACTAAACTAGTAGCCTGATCATAATGTGAAAAAATGTTTCCTGTTTAATAATATCATGTTTTTTTTTTTTCATTTCTATTCTAGCTACTAACAAGGAAGAGATTGTCCAAGAACAATACGAAATGCAATAACATCAGCTATCATCGACAGCTATCAGGGCACTGACAAAAAGATATTTTTTACACGATTGTTTTGCGTTTAGTCATTAAATGTCATTTAAGTAGCTTACATTTAAAATGGTTTGAATATAATTACATTTTGTTTTAATCGATTGTACTTGTCCATCAAAAATATTCTTATTTCTCCTTTCCCAGAAAGAAAGTTGAACTGTTTTTATTTTGGTTATTTATTTGAGATGATTAAAAAAGATGCGAGATGGTATATTTGTTGATAATAACTAAAGAAAATTGTACTAGTGACAAATCCTCATGAGGTTAAATGAAGTGAAATTGTACCAGTGAGAAATCCTCTCATGAATTAAATTATAGTATCAACACAAGTACCGATAAAATCGCCGAGGTAATTCAACTGGATACTAATAATACACACATTTCCTTCATTATTAAACCAATGCCTTAAAAGGTACAACTACACCGACTCCAAGGTATAATTTTTTTTTTCGTCAAAATGAGCGTTGTAGTCTCATCAAAATAAAGAAAATTGAAACGCTTTTCTTTATGCGGTATATTCAATAACAAGTACTACAGATGGTGAAAAAAAAAATAGTGGCCTTATTTATATTATCATTAGGGCCGTTTAAATAAGTGAATCGACAGAACAGATTATCTACGACTTGCATTTTGGCAGTATAACAACTAGCATGATTTTCATTATTCAAATATTTATCTAAGGTAGGTTGTTTTCAAAGATATATTACATATTTGTGTTAATGTGGGAACAAAGTTGTGGAATACACAAATATTAAGAGAACATAATTAATGATTATGGTATAATCGTGTATACTTAGTAGTGTTTGTTTATTTATTGCTATTCGTTTCTAATGCATCAATGTATAATAATTATCGAATAGGTCCATCATTAAACGGTTATTGTATGTAATGGTTATTTAATTTTGTCTCAATGCTTTTTAGCAAACAAGGTTGTAAAAAACCTATAGACTTAGAAATAGTATTGTTATTTTATTGTTAAATTTTTCATAATACGTTCGGCCAATCTGACATTTAATTCAAAAAAATCAAAAATATTTTTATTGAGCCATCCATTATTCATACTAACTAATCAACAAAAACATAACTTATCAGTATGTGTACATTGTTTGTTTACACAATATAGTTTTACATAAATTATATTAATAGTAAAAAGTACTACTGAATAAGCAATAATGAGGGTGGCAAAATGTATCAGATTCCGTCCCCTACCCGCCGCTAAATAAAAACTGTTGCGACTGGTAGTGTTCGTCATCGTCCAACCGGGCAACGTTTGGCCGGTACACATCTTCCAACGTTGCGGTTTACAATTATTGTGTTGGATATGTGTCAGAGACAGTACAAATACTACGCTCCACTTGATGGATGTACCGGTAGTAATCATGTAATGAACCACGTGTTTTTAATAGTAGAAGTAAACTAAATTTAGAAAAACCATTAACCAAAATTAGGATTATGTCTACAACCTTCCGTGGATTTTATGAGTCGGAACGGCATGAAAAGTTAACACAGCAGACTACAGAAGAGAAAGGAAAAAACGCCAAGAGACTAGAAGAAAAGACTTATCGAATAGAATACAAAAAAAGGAAAAACTAATAAGAAAGAATACCTAGGGGCGGTGAGATGTTCTTACGGAAAAAAAGAAGAAAAAAAATATAGCGTAGTGGATCATGCTAATATTTTTGTTGAGTTGAATTTGAAATTTAACTTTACTAGCCTATTTCATCAGATATAATATATTTTTTCAAATGTATTGTAATATTGCAATAGAATTAAAATTTAAATTGTATTTATTTAAGTAACCATGTGAAAAATTTATATGAAAACTATTTTTTTTTATGTTTTCTTACACAATGTATTTTGATTATTGGAATAAATGTCTTATGCATTGTCTTTTCAATCCGACGAAATAGCCCTCCCATTTAGGACCATGGTGACCTTCCATGCAAGTTAAACAACACTGTCATACTCTACACTGCTAACTAGACTTCTATTAAAAAGATTTACTACTAGTATAATTTTGCTCTGAGAGACGTATCTTAGGTTTGATATAACTCGCTGTGAACTACAATGATATCAATTCAGAGAGGTGTTACAGGTTCTCGACTTAATATACATAATATACTAAAGAAAAGCCCTAAAGGGCCTTACCGGCCTTCGCGATGGTCGCCAAGCTGCTTCATCAAAATTCCATCGATCGTTCTTCGATGTTCATCACCTTTCTACACCGTTGTCGCTGGTTGTTGACTCGATGACTTGTAGCGCCGCGTTTTCATCAGGTCTTCGATTCGGGAAAACAGCATCTTATTCGGTTTTGTGGTGTTTCCGGAAGCTGGTGCCATTCTGAAACTTAGACAAGGAAGTATTAGCAAAAACGCTCGAATCCCACTTCTGATGTTAGATTTTTGGACCTTAGTCATTCGTAATTTAGGAAATATTAATGTATTAAAGCAGATTCTTTAATTAATAAAGTTACCACAAAAAGAAGAATAAAATTAAGCAAAATCTAGCATAAAATACTTTACGTTATATTCCTATCATATCGTATTATATCGTGGAAATATATAGGACTATAATACTGTAGTTTAATAAATAAGCAAGTTCCAAATTAAAAATCCAATTATAAATTCAAATGGTTTATTCAGTATAAAGCCCTTTTCCGGGGCACTTATACACGTCCCAAATATAGCTTGCCCTACCACCACTTCGGGACAACTTGGGCTGGTGCTGAGAAGAAGTGGCGGAAGAAACTCAGTCACCTTTGTCAGCCTCTTTTCCAACCAGTTATAACTTATATAAAAATGAGTAATCTAGCAGTAATTACGTCTTATTTATTATTAACATTTTGACGGTATTTTGTATAACCAGTATTTATAATCAAATACACAGAACACAAGTAAGTTAGGTTACGTTAAGACTTAGATTTAGGTTAGGTTAAGAGTTAGGTTTAGGTTAGGTTACGACTTAGGTTTTATACCATAACATAACCGGCAACTATAAGCATTGTCCTTCTTTATACTGGTCATCAAACTACCGACCCGGCCCCGTGGAATGTCACCATCAATTGGCCAGGTGTCAATATAATAGGCCTGGCGCAGCCACATAGCCAGGTGTTAATACAATATCACAATAATACAATACAATTACACAACAAGCATAATAATAGTACCAAATAACAATGTATACTTAACTTTGGTCAGCAATCAGCATCACCTCAAAGATCCGTTCAGACTACTTCTCCATGAGAAATTCCATCTATTTATACCCACATTCCCCCTCTTTTTACTCAACTCCGATTGGTCGGCTTTAAACGACCAATCAGAACAGTCTACCAATCAGAGCACAGGATTTTATAACTATTTTTATTCGGAAGCGGAAGTTGGAGTTTCTCATTTTACAATATATCATAAACAGGATTTTAATACTTTTCATATTTAGAATCCGAGATCTAAATTAAATTCTGAATTATTAAGAAACCAGAAACCTTACAATAAATTCTAATTTACGAATTACATAAATCTAAATTTTAATGTCTCTCAAGATGGCGGCTGTGCAATGTTTTGTGTGTGTAGTGTTTAACAAGTTAAAAAGTGTACCAATTATACATATTTACCATGGAATATTAATATAAATCAGGTATGTAGATATACATATTCTAACACATGCATGAGGTAAAGATTTCTCAACACACATTTTAATGGCTACTGAATCTATTTCTATTATTATCGACATGCGATCACCACAAACATATCGTATTCTATTTGTTTTACACGAAACCCTAACTAAAATGCAATTAATCAGATCTGTATGCGGAGTCAACATCATCAATTAGCGCGCCATAGTAAAGAGACACCGACATATTGGTCATTGATTAAACATCACTGTTTGAATTTCAAGTAGTCTGCTCCAATGGAGTTCGGTAATTGGATACCTAAATAAGTTAAGATATCTATACTTCTATACTATCTATACTAATATTATATACTAATATTATAAAGCTGAAGTTGTGGAACATGACGCTCAACCACCATAAGGAAGCTATGGTGTTAGTGCATCTAATTTTCACAATCTTGGTTTGTCTATATATACTGGGCAGGGTAAAAAACTTCGTCACCGCGATGCAGGATTGTATGCGCGGTGGAGTTTGCCATAGTAAGATCGTAACAGCGCCATCTGTTGGTACGGTTTGTAGTGGCGCAATTTATTAATCACAGTTTGTTTATTTGGTTGAACGCGCTAATCTCAGGAACTACTGGACCAATTTGAAAAATTCTTTTTGTGTTGGATAGTCCGTTAATCCCTGAAGGCTTTAGGCTATATATCATCACGCTAAGACCACTAGGAGCGGAGCACCAATGAAGAATGTTTCAAATCAGTGATTTTTTTCCTTTTGAGAGCTGACGCTGCGTAAACGGTTAAAGTTTCGCATAAATTATGTATGATAGGATTTTCCCCTTTAAAAGTTCTACAAAAAAGTCCGCGACAGCATATGTCTATCTTTTATGGTTGGCTCACTGTAACCTTTTTGTCTGGATGTCTGGATGTTTGTTCCTCTTTCACGCAAAAACTAATAAACGGATTTTGTTGAAACTTTACAGTATTATTATTTATAACCCAGGCTAACATATAGGCTACAATTTATGACGATATGTGACAAACTAAATTTCAATAAATAGTTAAGAGGTGAGAAATATCTTTAAAAACGCCATCTATCGACGTGCTTTTGACGGACGTAAACATTCATGAGAGCGAAGCCGTGAAACGTATCATTAGTCCTAATTAGGAACTAAATATTACATTTATAGAACTGTTCATAATATTTAAAATTTAGTCAATAAAGATATTTTATGTAATTGAATAATTCACTGTGTTTAAACGAGCAAATCAAAGTCTAAATTAGTGACCGCCATCTATCGACGTGCTTTTGACGGTCGTTAACATTCATGAGAGCGAAGCCGTGAAAAGTATCATTAAAAATTTATGTAATTGAATCATTCACTGTGTTTAAACGATCAAATAGTATTCAAACATTTAGATAATAACGTTACGTAACCATTTAAAAATCCTATGAGAACTTTTTCGACTTCTACACGGACAAAGTCGCGGGCAAAAGCTATTTGTAAAATCATCATCATCATCATCATTTCAGCCATAGGACGTCCACTGCTGAATATAGGCCTTTGTAAAATAATTAGACTAAATTATTAACCCGGCGCCAATGACGTGAAAATAATTGCAAAGACGATGACCCCGGGTCATATTGACCCATACTTCATCGATCATTTTTCAGGAAATTGAACAAGTAATCTTAATTTTAATTACCTGTCTATGTTTATAGGGTTCTTTACTGAGCTAATAAAACAAAAATAATACTAATACATAATATAAATCAATTTTTTATAAATTTTTAAACAAAACATGAAAAAATCATGTTTTAAACACAATGAGTCTATATTTTTTGTTTTTGGTAAAGATTTTTAGTATTTATAGAAATCAACAATGTTATATAGTGAAAAATAGATAAAATCAACTTCTTATATGCAGATACAATGAGATCAGTCTTCTACTTCATCATTCAGAGTCATGGAACTGCTGCAACTGGTGCAGTATGTAATCAAATGGTCTGGGCATGTAAAAGTGGCATGACGCACTTGCCGACGTCGTACTAATGCAAGGTCGAGATTTTCCGAAGACTGAGTCCACATTACTTGCGTCTTTTTCACATTCGTTGCCATTTCTAAGTTTTGGCTATAACAGCCTGAAATTCTTCACTTTCGGAATCCGACTCTTCTAGCAGCGCTTCATTCTTGCTGGGTCATTTAACAAAGTCATTTTGACTAAAACTTAAAAAAGAACAACATAAGCTAGCACTAAACACAAAATAAGCGAATAAAAGTAAGCCACAAAATCACCGCGCCACCGATGACGCCGGGTCATAATGACCCGTTTTAATTTGAAGCCTGTGTATCTTGCTACGCAAGTGGAGTCACAATGAGTTAACTAACGGAATGGACTTAGGGAGGTTGTATCTCCAGCTATACGAACGATCGAACCACAAAATGGACTCAAAAAAAAATTATGAACGTTTGAAAATGCCTCGGGTCAATATGACCCAGCGTCATTGACGCCGGGTTAAAAGTGCCTACCCAAAGTCATTAGTCCACGCGGACGAAGTCGCGGGCACAGCTATATGTAGATAACTAGCTTTCCGCCCGCAGCTTCGCCCGCGTGGAATTTTGTCTGTCACAGAAAAACTTTATCGCGCGCGTCCCCGTTTCAAAAACCGGAATAAAAACTATCCTATGTCCTTTCCCGGGACTTAAACTATCTCTATACCAAATTTAATCAAAATCGGTTCAGTGGTTTAGGCGTGAAAGTGAGACAGACAGACAGACAGACAGAGTTACTTTCGCATTTATAATATTAGTATAGAAGTACAGATGCTTTGAGAATAAGAGAAGTATCTTGAAAATCACTTTTACTTGTATAACTAGCTCGTGGCCGCGGCTTTGCCCGCGTTAATTTCGGTCTGCCACAGAATGTTTTTATCCATCACCATGACTTCAACTGTGACCGGCGTTTTTTGTATGAAGTTTTTCAGACTTTTGACGTTAAAGTACGATAGTGCAACCCAGAATTAATCTACGAGTAGGTACCTATACCTTATATTTATCAGCAATAACGTTGAATTCTAATGGTAAAAGAGTTTTTTAAATCGGTCTAGTAGTTTCGTAAGTTATTCAACACACAATCAAATCTTTCCTTTTTAGAAATAGTAGATTAAAATCTAAACGAAATCTCTATACAT
Organism: Ostrinia nubilalis; assembly: GCF_963855985.1. Taxonomy (NCBI): domain Eukaryota; kingdom Metazoa; phylum Arthropoda; class Insecta; order Lepidoptera; family Crambidae; genus Ostrinia; species Ostrinia nubilalis. Next base: position 2,343,098 of record NC_087109.1, on the reverse strand, counting down.
AAAACTCAAAGGTGACTGACTGACTGACTGACTGACATAATGATCTATCAAAGCACAGCCCAAACTACTGGACGGATCGGGCTGAAATTTGGCATGCAGGTAGATGTTATGACGTAGGCATCCGCTATGAAAGGATTTGACGAAACTCCACCCCTAAGGGGGTAAAACGGGATCCACGCGTACGAAGTCGCGGGCGGCTAGTTTTAAATAATACATGGTAAGAGAGAATGAGTGAATGAGAATAATCACCTCTATAGATCATAAAAAGTTAAGATTTTAAAGCTTACCATGACAACATAGCGTTTAAATTCGTCATTCTGTGGTAGGTTGCTGTGCTCTCAAAGTTATTAAGTAGGTACTACTGTACCACCAAGTGTTTTAATAAACTAACTTTATGAGCGTAAAGTTTGCAAGTGTTCTCGTTTTAGTATTATTTATATTAACCGGCAGACAGTGGTGACTGAGTTTGTTGCGGCGCTTCTTCTCAGCACTTGCCAAATGTTGGTCTCGAAGCGCTGGTAGGGTAAAAAGATTATGAGACATGTAGAGGCTCCTTAAGAGCAAAATGACGTTTTGTAAGAACTATTTATTAGTGTAAACAAATAAAGAAATTTTGACTTTGACTTTGACTTTAGTTTTCAGTGAGAGGCAGATTTCTTCATTGCTACACACATTTACATAATAAGGTTACAATATTTATTCATTTACATTTTCATAATATTTCTGTTAATTTCGTTGCGGGTCCAATGACAGTTAACTTTCCCCCGAGACTTTGACCTTCACTGGTTGGGTTATTGGCGGTCAAGCTGTAGATCCTGGCTACACAGGAGTTGTAACAGTAACTTGACGTGAGAATAGTCCCGTTAATACACTGGCTGTATATCCATACAAGGTTCATAAAACCACATAATTAACGTACAGTTTTTCCACGCTACGAAAATGTTATAGAACTAAGCGGATTACCTTTAACGTTACTAAATCCAATTATCACTGAATTTGTTCCTAAGCTAAAAACTAACTAACAAACTAATGACTGTCGATTCACCAGGGTTAAGTTGGAATAATAATTGCTGTGTTAAATTAAATACGAACCTAAACCTTGAATTAGCTGGGCTTTTAGACGAAAACTACCAAGTAACTGAAGTAATTTACTTTGATTGGACTAATTATGATTGGTTCGGATGATTAAAGATATGAATGAAATAAATTGCTTTTATCTTTATTAACTAACCCGAAACTAAGCTCTCTAACTAATTTTATGTTCTCGCAAACTCAAGAAAATATGCCTGTTAGTAAAAGAATACTTTATTTCCAGTTTATTTTCACTTCTACTCAAATTAATATGAACAACACTGATCCAAGCAAGCAAGTTCAACCTACAACTTGAAATTTCCAAAATATGTAACAGTACCCTAATTTGCAAAATTCTATAAAAGAATGGTAGGGCTAGCTATATTGGGACGTGTTTAAGAACCCTACAAATGGCCTATTTACTGAATAAACTACTTCTTTTCATTTGAATTTGAAAAACTGTAAAAATAACGAACCAAACAAAGTTTTCTCATCACCACTTTCCTTTCCAGATGGCGCGCTAGTCTGCGATCAGAAGACCCGAGACCACACAATAATGACCGTTAACGGAATACAAATAAAACCTCTTCAAGATCTTCAAGGCATGTACACGTAGATACCAGAAGAGAACATGGGTATACCACGATTGCATGTCACAACCTTAACCATGGTTCTTTTATGGAACTTTTGTCTTTGCACAAACGTAGTTAGGAATAGGAGAAAGAGCGAGCTGACAAATTACCCAGTAGATAGATACATTAATTTAGACCTAGATGTATACAATCTAAGAGTTAAGAGATCTGACAATGTTACGAAAGATTCAACAGAATCTGAATTTATTCTTGTTAATAAATCTAAGGAAAATAAATCGGAAGACATTGATAAAGAAGTTAAGGATACAACAGATTACGAAATGTTCAATTACACAGAAGAGCCGTGTGTGGGTGATCCAGAATATTGCAATATGACGGAAGAAGCGTACATGGAGATGCTAAATGAATACATATTCCCACACCCATACGAGTGGGTTTTGATTGGGACTCACGCGATTGTGTTTGTGATAGGCTTGATAGGGAACGCGCTAGTGTGCATAGCAGTGTATAGGAACCACAGTATGAGGACGGTGACGAACTATTTCATAGTGAACCTGGCAGTGGCAGACTTTATGGTGATCCTGATATGCCTGCCCCCGACTGTGCTGTGGGACGTGACTGAAACGTGGTTCTTCGGGACGGCGATGTGCAGAATTGTGTTGTATTTTCAGGTGAGTTTTTTGGCAATATTTTACATTTCCTCTTATTTTGTAGAAAAACGTCTGTTAGCAATGTAAAAGGCCTTTGGATGCAATACATAGCTGTAAAACGTATTAAAATGTGTAAAATATAATAAAAAATAATATATTACCTTTTACACATCCTAGAATTGTTCTAAGAATTTGTTGGAACTAGTGAAAGTCGAAGAAAGCACCTGAATGCGTACACAGAAAAAAAAAGGACCGATCGTAATGGAAATCCTTGAGGGAGGCCTTAGTCCACCAGTGGACTTTGTTTGGTTTAGATAGACAATCATACTCCATGCTTTATTTTTCCCCCTACACAGAAACTTTCATAATTATGTTATCATAATTGTGTAAAATATTTTATTTAGGTACTATCAGAAGAGAGGGGTCTACCCTCTCTGTCTTCTGATTAATTTCGTCGCGGGTCCAATGACTTATCTTACCCCCGGGACTTCACTAGTTGGATTTTTATTCGACAGTCAAACTGTAGATACTGGCTACATATGAGTTGCAGTGGTGGGATGAGTCCCGATTTAACTTACCCCTTTATTTGATAAGTTTCGTTATAAAAAAGCACCACAAAAGAAACTTTTTAACCGCATAAAATTGTAAAAAAAATTTCACGACAACTCTTTGATGTTGCTTCTGAAACACGCCACGACGTGAAATTTTAATTTAGGTTTACATTAGACCTGCGGTATTTTAAGCAAGGAAAGAGTCCTAAACTTTATAAAAAAGAAAAACATGATTGTTTATTTTTATTAATAGGCTTTGGAGCTATTAGAATAATTTAAAAAAAAGTCACTATTAGAATTCTATCGCAGCGTGGGACGTCTACCCACAAGGTGGACCGACGACATCATAAGGTAGCAGGAAAGCGCTGGACGCAGGCCGCTACCAACCGGGCAACATAGAAAGCATTGGGGAGGCCTATGTTCAGCAGTGGACGTCCTATGGCTGAGATGATGATGATGATGAGAATCCTAACTACATTATTTCTGATAAATATAGGAGATACGAAATTCGCCCGGTCAGCTAGTCTTCTAAATATACAATAAGTACTTATAACTCAAAGGTGACTGACTGACACAGTGATCTATCAACGCCCAGCCCAAACCACTGGACGGATCGGGCTGAAAGGCATGTAGGTAGATGTTATGACGTAAGCATCCGCTAAGAAAGGATTTTGCGAAACTCCACCTCTAAGGAGGTAAAACAGGATCCACGCGTACGAAGTCGCGAGCGGCCGCTAGTCTTTACACAAGATACCCCAGTATTTACCTCGATGTGCTGTCGTGTTGTTTACTTATTAATAATACTAAAACTATTTGTATGTACTGGTAAACTATTACAAACTATTAATAGTTTTCAAACTCGTGTTAATTAAATTGATTCAAAGCATGAAGTTAACGAGACACGTGGATTCCTTCAAAGTCACCGCACGTAAGTTAAATAGATGTTACGAAGAATAAATTAATGTTATATTAATTAATTCTTATAATAAGTAACACCAACTCAAACAAAGCCCCTACTACGCCGTTTAAATACGCGTTAACTTTAGATAATTTAAGCTCATAATTTCTTAATATTATTATGATTTTATGAGCTTAAATACAGGCAGTGGGTGGCACATAGCTCAGTTCGAGTAATCAAAAAAAAAAATAAAAAATCAAAAATATTTATTCAGTTTAGACCACAAGTGGCACTTATGAACGTCAACGTCAAAAGTAGTATCCCAGCGACTTGGCCCACTTTATCTTGGTCCACGGGCCTAGTCGTTTTTTTTTTTCATTTATTTAAAAACTAAAAAAGACAGTTACATTGGGACATTTAAATTTAGATAGCTTTGAAAAACCACTAAGGTTTGATATAAAGCTAACGAGTTCACAGTACAATATAATAAATAATTTTTCATCCAGCAACTGGCCCCACTTTTATGTAGGTACATATATTAATAAATTGAACACCAAATCAACAAAAATCTACCAGAATACTCTAGAATTTTAAAGTTGACCCAGTTGTTGGAAGAAAAAATCTTTAAAAATTAAATCCCGCGACTTGGCCCGTGGACCAAGCTTAAAGTGGGCCAAGTCGCTGGAAGACTCCATAATTCGTAAAGATAATGGCCACTGGGGCAGAAAAGTTCTTGAGTGGCGACCACGGGCCGGAAGACGTAGTGTGGTCACTTAGGTGGACCGACGATCTGGTGAGGGTCGCGGGAAATACCTGGATGCGGGCAGCACGGTACCGGTCGTTGTGGAAATCCTTCATCATCATCATCATCATCATCATCATCTCAGCCATAGGACGTCCACTGCTGAACATAGGCCTCCCCCAATGCTTCCATGTTACCCGGTTGGTAGCGGCCTGCGTCCAGCGCTTTCCTGCTACCTTTATGATGTCGTCGGTCCACCTTGTGGGTGGACGTCGCACGCTGCGTTTTCTGGTACCCAGCCTCCACTCCAGAACCTTGCTACCCCATCGGCGGTGGAAATCCTTGGGGGAGGCCTTTATCCAGCCGTGAACGTCATTTAATTTTGGCTGAAACTAACGTACGAAACTTAATATGCTGATCACACCAAGCTGTGACAATTAGTCGCAATTATTATAATTGATTAATGATTCAATTAATTGCGTCTCTAGCTCATCCAGGTGTGATATGAAAGCTAAATTAGATTTCAACTTAGTACTTACGCTGCGTATTTTGTGTTTAAATTGAAGGGCAAAAATGTAGTAGAATCCCTCTCTAATTAATTATTTATAGTAAACTAGCTTTACGCCCGCGGCTTCGCCCGCGTGGAATTTTGTCTGTCACAGAAAAACTTTATCGCGCGCGTCTCTGTTTCAAAAACCGGGACTCAAACTATCTCTATTCCAAATTTCATCAAAATCGGTTAATTGGTTTAGGCGTGAAAGCAAGACAGGCAGACAGACAGACAGAGTTACTTTCGCATTTATAATATTAGTATAAACACTTACGAGAGGTTAGGACCTGTTAAAGCTAATAAATACCTATCAAGGTATTTTTTAATTCAAAATTATTAATGCCTGGCTCTTTTTCGTTGCCTCAAATACATATTACGAGCTATTCTTTTCTATTTTTTATTCAATATATGAAATAGCCACAAAAAATGTAATATCAATCTTTCTCGGCGATAGGTAAGCGATGGTTTTCGCAATTTCGATTATAATATTTTTTTCATTACACTTAGGAATATTAGTATAAAACTTGCCGACGTTAGAAATGTATTCCTAAGGCTTTATTTACAGCTTTGTGGTAACAGCTGTTTTGTTTGTAATCACTATGAGTTACACATACAAGATTTTATTGTAAACTGGTGGTGTTATTTAAACATAATACAGGGTGATTTTTCAGTCAGTATCCAAATTTTTGTGGTGCCGTGTGGGGACGGCCGTAAAAGAATACTTTTCCCCACCGCCCACAGGAGGCGTGTCGTAAGAGGCGACAAACTCCTGTAGCACCAGACGGGCAGCAGCGTCTGCGTGCGAAACCAAGTAAAAAACTGCGATCGCCAACCCGCCTGCCAAGCGTGGCGATTAGGGCAAAACCCTCCAAATGGTGGCAAAAACAAAAAAACGGCCCCTAGTCCCCGGCGGCCCCACTATCCCGGACCACGGTAGCGGTCACGGTAACGGTGGGGCAAGGGGTGCGAAGAATCCCCGGGGGATGCCAGGCTACCAACACCGACGACCTCTGGCCCTGGCAACCTATAACGCTCGCACACTGCGTACAGACGTGAAGCTAATGGAACTCGAGGAAGAATTGAGCAGGTTACGGTGGGATATCGTAGGATTATGTGAAGTCCGAAGAGAGGGAGAGGACACCATAATTCTCAAATCCGGAAACCTGCTCTATTTCCGGGAGGGCGACCAGCAGTCCCAGGGTGGTGTCGGGTTTATCGTCCACAAGTCCCTTGTCAACAACGTGGTCCAGATCGAGAGTGTTTCGGCGAGGGGGGCGTACCTGATACTCAGAATCACCAAACGGTATTCGCTGAAGGTCATACAGGTATACGCACCGACCACGGAACACCCCGACGACGAAGTGGAGACTATGTATGAGGATATTTCCAGAGCCATACATAGCTCCCGGTCCCATTTTACCGTTGTGATGGGGGACTTCAACGCGAAGCTAGGTAAACGAAGCGATAATGAGCCGAAAGTGGGGCAATTTGGGTATGGAGAGAGGAACGCACGTGGCCAACTGCTGGCTGGCTTTATGGAGAAGGAGGGCCTCTAGATGATGAACTCCTTCTTCAGAAAGCGAAAACAGCGAAAGTGGACATGGCTGCATCCCAATGGCGCTACAAAAAATGAGATAGACTTCATCTTGTCGACGAAGAAGCATATATTCAATGATGTCTCTGTGATCAATTCGGTCAAAACAGGAAGCGATCACCGAATGGTAAGAGGCACATTGAATATCAGACCCAAGCTCGAGAGATGTCGACTGATGAAGTCTACGCTCCGTCCAGCGCCCATCCAACTCCAAAACCCCGAAAGCTTTCAGCTCGAGTTGCAAAATCGTTTCGAATGCCTAGGAGACTGCGAAAATGTGGACGAATACAATGACAGGTTCGTGGAAATTGTCCAAACGACTGGGTCTAAGTTCTTTAAAACCCGTCGTTCAAAATGGAACCAAAAAGATCTCTGACCTCACCAATCAACTCATGGAAGAGAGACGGAACTTGGTTTTGCAGTCCTCTGAAGATGCTGCTCAGTATCGGCGCCTTAACAGACAGATCTCCAAGTCTTTGACTCGCGACCTACGCCAATTTAATACAGACCGTATTAAAGAGGCGATTGAGCGAAACAAAGGCTCTAAAGTGTTCGCAAGAGATCTGTCTGTTGGCCAAAGTCAACTGACCAAGCTGAAGACAGAGGATGGCAGAGCCATTTCGTCGGGGCCGGAGATATTGGAAGAGGTTGAGAAGTTCTACGGACAATTATACACGAGTGTACGCGCACCTGTCACAAATCTAGCCGAAGACCCAAGAGCTAGACTGACCCGACACTATACCGAAGATATCCCGGACGTCAGTCTGTACGAGATTAGAATGGCTCTCAAACAGCTGAAGAACAACAAGGCACCGGGTGATGATGGAATCACGGCTGAGCTTTTGAAGGCAGGCGGAACGCCGGTACTAATGGCTCTTCAGAAGCTGTTCAATTCCGTCATCCTCGAAGGAAAAACGCCTACGACATGGCACAGAAGTGTGGTGGTACTCTTCTTCAAAAAAGGTGACAAAACCTTGTTGAAGAATTATAGACCCATCTCACTTCTGAGCCATGTCTACAAGCTGTTTTCGAGAGTCATTACGAATCGTCTCGCTCGCAGGCTCGACGACTTCCAGCCTCCCGAACAAGCCGGTTTCCGAAAAGGCTTTAGTACCATAGACCACATACATACGCTAAGGCAGATTATACAGAAGACCGAGGAGTATAATCAACCACTTTGCCTGGCGTTCGTGGATTATGAAAAAGCCTTCGATTCGGTCGAGACCTGGGCAGTGCTACAGTCTCTCCAAAGGTGCCAAATTGACTATCGATATATCGAAGTGTTGAGGGGTTTGTACAAAAACGCCACAATGTCGGTCCGCCTCCAGGATCGGGACTCGAAACCTATCCAGTTGCAGCGAGGGGTAAGACAGGGAGACGTCATATCTCCAAAACTGTTTACCACCGCCCTGGAAGATGTCTTCAAGCTTCTGGACTGGAACGGATTTGGCATAAATATCAACGGCGAGTACATCACCCACCTTCGATTCGCGGACGATATCGTAGTCATGGCTGAGACCTTGGAGGATCTAGGCACAATGCTCGATGGCCTCAGTAGAGCCTCTCAACAAGTGGGCCTCAGAATGAACATGGACAAGACAAAAATCATGTCTAATGTCCGTGTTGCACCCACTCCTCTGAAGGTTGGAGACTCTACACTCGAAGTTGTTGACAATTATGTATACCTGGGACAAACAGTCCAGTTAGGTAGGTCCAACTTCGAGAAAGAGGTCAATCGTCGAATCCAACTCGGATGGGCAGCGTTCGGGAAGCTTCGCCATATACTCATGTCCGAAATACCGCAGTGTCTTAAGTCGAAAGTATTTGACCAATGCGTGTTGCCAGTGATGGTATACGGATCTGAGACGTGGTCGCTTACTATGGGCCTCATAAGAAGGCTCAAGGTCACCCAAAGAGCGATGGAGCGGGCTATGCTCGGAGTTTCCCTGCGTGATCGAATCAGAAATGAGGAGATCCGCAGGAGAACCAAAGTAACCGACATAGCTCGCAGAATTGCTAAAATCAAGTGGCAGTGGGCGGGGCACATAGCTCGTAGAGACGATGGCCGTTGGGGCAGGAAAGTTCTCGAGTGGCGACCACGGGCTGGAAGACGTAGCGTGGGCAGGCCTCCTACTAGGTGGACCGACGATCTGGTAAAGGTCGCGGGAAGAGCCTGGATGCGGGCAGCGCAGGACCGTTCATTGTGGAAAACCTTGGGGGAGGCCTTTGTCCAGCAGTGGACGTCATTTGGCTGAAAAGAAGAAGAAGAAGAAGATCCAAATTTTTAGGAGCGACTCAGAATCAGAAATTTACGTAAAGAAAACATTTTTTTTCATATCTAAATATTTTTATCCGCTGCGCGGAGTTAAAAATAATTAAGATAAAATTGTATTTTTAGATTGTAAAATCAGTATTCAAAAATTTTAAAAAAGCTCTACAATTAGGTATACAGGGTGACTGTAAAGTTTTTTGTAAATTGTCGATTCACGTGGCTTTCACGCACGCACACCACATTCAAACGCCGTTAAAAAACTTGAAAACTTCAACAGGGACTTGGTAAAGTTACTTCGCAAGTTTTTAAGTGAAAAGCCATGTTCTGAAAATTCAGGTGCTCCAAAAAATATCGATTTTAAGTTAATTTAGTTAATACTAGCGGCCGCCCGCGACTTCGTATGCGTGGATCCCGTTTTACCCCCTTCATCTATCTTACACGGTTAAGATTTTTTCATACAAATGTTTTTTCCCGCTAACTCCCGTTCCCGTGGGAATTTCTAAATCTACTATAACCTGCACAGGAGTATGAAGAATAATTGTACCAAGTTTCGTTAAAATCCAAACAGACAGACAGACAAAAATTTTACTGATTGCATTTTTGGCATCAGTATCGATCACTAATCACCCCCTGATAGTTATTTTGAAAATATATTTCAAGTACAGAATTGACCTCTCTACAGATTTATTATAAGTATAGAAGATTGGCTTTTGTGTTAATATTGACTTCAGTAGGCACAGTCAGCGTCAAATCGTTCGTAACACCCAAAGTTGCCAATAAGTTCGCAATAAGTCTTTATTGCAATGTTAATAAGGTTGTGTTGGCAACTTTTTGACCACTTTGGATGTCACGAACCATTTGATCCTGACTGTAAGTATGTCACAGAAAGTTCGACTTATGACACTAGTTGTTGTGATTTGGACAAATTACTCAATGTCGTTTTAATCATAGCCTGGTTCACCAAAATCCGTTCAGTAGTTTCTGAGTGTAAACGTAACAAATTAACATTCATCCATTTAAAATTATTGACACATTTACGAGTATAACATACGCAGTATAATATTCACAAACATTACTATGCGGTCTTACAGTGTGCCTGGACGCACATGGTGACACACGAACCAATCACACAGGTCTATTCAATGTTGTGCATTCGATTTGCTGTTTCACTTAAGCAAGCATCGTTTGTGAATACGGGCGTTAGTATAGGAAGCAGGAAGTAATAATAACTTGGATAACATTTTTTAAACTGTTTGATTACTAATTTAATAGACTGACCGCATCAAGCGTTGCAAACAAACCTCAGTCGTTTATGCCAATGCATTTAATTGTAATACGTTTAAGAACTTCCTTTGTAAAATGATAACAAATGAAAAAAAAAATGTAAAAAATCTACGTTTCGTCTATTAATAATATTAATAGACGAAACGTAGATTTTTTTATTATTATCTTTATGATTATGGGCTGTTTTGTACTCCACAAAGGCCATGCCAATTAAAGATACCCCATAGAAATAGGATACTCCATCAAATGGGGCAATAAAGACGAACAAATCTTCTGCCGTTCATGCTCGCTGCAATCGGACAATAGCGCGCCCATGCGAATTTAATGAATGGGCGGGGAACACAGACTAGGGGATAGATAGACGCCATCATTCATAACAATAAGTCACAAAGAGAGAGAGAGAGAAAAAAGAAAGACCAAGAGCCAAAGCACACGATGCATTGCGGCGCCGCACCGCAAAGATTTCGCAATATCGCGCGATGTGCCCGCCACAGATATTTCTATGTTAGACGACGCAGCGACACCGCTCCGGCGTCGCACCGCCGCTGCAACGCATCGTGTGCTTTCTGTTTTACATTAAGCGAAGCTGGCTTTTCCAATCATGAACTGTCATTTATTTCTATCTCAAACGTCTTACTTGTGGAGATCCAATACTTTCATGTCCTTTTGGGCATTTGTCATCCAGATGGTTTGAAGTCTTTCCCTTTCTTAGGCGATGGATAGGATCGTCTGGTCTTCTCACGCTAATATTACCAGTGCAGTTAGTAATTTGTTTTTACACAAATTACTTTAGCCCCTCGCTCGTACTAAGCTAAATGCTTGTGTAACGAGTGGGCTCACCACAATAGTCAAGCGTCAGGGGGCTTCGAATCCGCGTTCCTCAGATAACGAGTTGGCCAGTCCGACTTCACCGTTCGGCTATCGTGGCTTCAAGATATATTTATTACTGTCACCATCACATGTGAGTCTACAGAGTCTTTCAGTGACTTGGCCCACTTTTAGCGTGGCCCACGGGCCAAGTCACGAGATTAAATTGTCAAATATTTGTTCTTCCAGTAACTGGGCCCACCTTCAATGTTTTTATTAATAAATTAAACGTCGAATCAATAAAAATCTAAGCTAGAATCTTAGAGTGGGTCCAGTTGCTGTTAGAAAAAAAAATTTAAAAATCAATCCAGCTACTTGGCCCGTGGGCCAAGATAAAAGTGGGTCAAGTGACTGGAAAATTCAGTCTACAGTCGTAAGTAGTCTACAGCGGCACGAAGATGGCCGTCCAAAGAAGGAATTGAATGGGAATTTCCTACATTTCTGAGAAACTCTTTCGGAGTCAACCTCGCTGTTCGATGTTGTTTTTCACCTAGTCAAGGACTGATAAATAAATTGTTGCTTGTCAATAGAACGCTTTTCCTGCATTCTATTCCTAGATAGATAGGATAATAGATACTCTTTACAGTGACATATTAAAGAAATTTAAACTTTTAAACGCTGCAATAAACACGATCTTTTGTTAGGATACGATTTCTTTCAGATATCTCAAACTTTTCTACATTATAAGAGGAAAGATTTGATGATAAAATTGTTTGTTTGTATTGAATATGCTCGGAAAATACTGGACCGATTTTCAAATTCTTTAAATTTTAGAATTCTACATTATTTCTGTTGAAACTCGGCTAATGTTAGAGCAACTTTTATGGCTTATTAAAATGCCATAGAGCATTTTTCGTTTAATTATAAATGTTATGGAAAAAATCTCAACTAGAGGTAAGTACTTATTTCTGTTTATTTCTGTGCGGATTCTCAGTTGGTGTAAAAACACAATGATTCAAATAAGGTTAAAGGTCGCAACATTTTCGCCAGACATTGTTCAAGGAAAAAACACCAAGCAAAATAGCTCTTCCGAAAACAGCTGTTTCCGGGAAATCTATTTTGCATAAATCTAACTCGCCAATCAATTTAATTTTACCTCGAAATTACAATAAGAAGAGTATAGAGGTCAATTATTGACAAGTAAACTAGATAAAAATATGCCCGTGGTGAAAATTATTTGAAAAATATTTCCCGTCATGGCAACATTGTTTTTTCAGTTCGATAATATCAAACTGAAAAAAAAATATTTACTTTTTTTTGTGTCTGTGTTGTGTGGTGTATTCTATGTTAATACATAGTAGTGTTAAGCTTAATGTGCAAATGCAGGCTTTGAACAACTTGAAGGAGTTTGTATGAAGCACGTCGACGCATTTCTGTCAGGTAACTATAATTACATGATGCAATAATAGAGTGGTACCTATTGTTCAGTACTTAAGATACGCGACTCAAAACAAAGGCCCCAGTTATGTAACTGACGTTTAATTTATTTAGTTTCATGCAACGACCCCCTCGTTTGTCGTCAGTTGAGTGATGGGACTTGTGTAGATGAGATATCGAGTGCTAGGGATGGGGTTCTATTTGAAGGACACATTATCGCAGTAAAAAAATCGATGTTTATTTTTAAACAGAAAAGTGAGTGAAGATTTTTGTTAGTCCTTCGCGCAAAAACTATAGGACGGACTTGGATCATAAATAATATGTCCATGAAGTTATTTAAGATGACTAGTTAGACACCAATGCTCTGCCAACAACAAAATTGACCAGAAATGTTGTCTCCACTGTTGTCCCAAGACCTCGATGGATCTATAACATACTTAAATTCAAATTCAAATATTTGTTTCCATAATTTTGGGTTAACATAATGGTATTAAAACTAGTATAAATGTTATTTAGCTATAAACATGAAGTCACTTGACTATCATACTTCTCGAAGTCTCATAAAATTTAACAACAATGCGAATAGAATTGTAAAGAATGAAAGTTTTCCACATTTCTATACAAATTACTACCGCTCTACCGCGTACTTACCGCGGCGATGGTACGAGATATCAGACTTTTTGGCATTGATTCAACAAAAAGCAATTTTAATAGACATAGCTCGTGAAATTGACAAAAAGTGGTATTGCAGAACTGAAGGCGTAGGAGCATAATATCCGTTCTCACCATCAATCCCTAATTTTTAAGTGACCCCTATGAAAACAAAATTCATGTTTTGTGTAACCATAGGGGTGACTTAAAAATACGGATTGATGGTGAAAACGGGCATGACCACGGGCTATAGTGTAGGCAGGCTTCCCACTTGGTGAACCGACGAGCTCATGCGTAACCCGTAAGGCCCAGTTTCCACAAAGGCGAAGTAAAGCGGAGCGGAGCGAAGAAGTGTTTTGAATAACCAATCAGACTTCATTATTTCCACTTCTTTTTACTGCTCCATACAGTTCCGCTCATATGTTAAGCGGGCATTTAACTCTATTAATCCGATTGCCTATTATTATTAACTAGCTGTGCCCGCCACTTCGTACGCGTGAAAACCCGTTTTCGCAACATTTTTCGTTTTTGCTCTGCACCTATTACTCGTAGCGTATGGTAGGTATATAGCCTATAGCCTTCCTCGATAAATGGGCTATCTAACACTAAAAGAATTTTTCAAATCGAACCGGTAGTTCCTGAGATTAGCGCGTTCAAGTAAACAAACAAACTCTTCAGCTTTATAATATTAGTATAGATAAATTATATTATTTACCCCCGATCTTATAAAACAGGAATCTCTCTTAGATTAGGGTATATGGTGTCAAATCACTGGCCATAATTCAAATGAAATGTTTAGATCCTTAATCAACGTCTCGGTCAATTAATTAGAATCCATCAGACGTCGAAATAAGCTTTACGCTCATTCAATAAGGTCGGGTTTTGTAAATCATGTTATGGCTTGTTAATTTAGCATAGTTTTGTTCCACGGTTAAGGCTTGGGCCAACTTTTGGGTGTGGGTCATGTCAATAGCACAATTTATGGGGGTTTTCTGAGTTGTTTCCTTTGTTTTCTTTTTTCTACTAGTTTGTGTTTTTCAACAAATAAGGTGACTTTAGCAGTTCTACTAATCCTATTCGCTCTAGGTAAATATCTATTTACCTAACTAATAGGCAGATACCTATCTACGACGGGAGCTTGGTGACTATGATACAGGTTTTAACCATCTTACAAATTAATCAAACCGGAAAAGAATCGTAATCGTATCAACTTGAGGCGGTCAGTATTCTTTGTATTTTTTTTTTTTTTTTTTTTTTTTTTTTTTATGTGATAGGAGGCAAACGAGCAAACGGATCACCTGATGGTAAGTGATTACCGTCGCCCATAGACACCCGCAGACCCAGGGGCGTTACAGGTGCGTTGCCGGCCTTTAAGGTAAAGATACGCTCTCCTCTTGAAAGCTTGCAGGTTGTATCCGTCCGGAAACACCGCAGACGACAGTCCATTCCACAGTTTGGTTGTACGGGGCAGAAAGTTTCTAGAGAAACGTACTGTTGTGGACTGCCAACCATCTAAGTGATGGGGGTGGAAGTGCTGTCGGGTAGATCGGTGGCGAAAAGTGGCGGCAGGAATAAGTCCGGATAATTCTTCGGAGCACTCCCCGTGATACATGCGATAGAATATGCACAGTGAGGATACATCTCTACGCAGCGCCAAGGGGGGGTTGTATCCAACAGCAACTCACACCTATCCGCACCGTAACGTAAACGCCTCGCCTCGCGGTTGACAGCGCGCGAAAAGCGATGACAGCTCGCGAATGGCGATACGGTGTTGATCTTTTTCCGAGTTGATAAGTCTACTATGACTTTAAAGCCTTGTAAAGATGTGTCGTTATGGGTTTTTGAAATAACGAAACGCGACGGTTTTCGAGTCACGAATAACGTTTTCAAAACTAGTTTTTTTTAAACGAAGTTATTTCCACAACGCTCAAGCAAGAGTGATAATAATAACGTTAGGTGTTTGGTTAGCTGCAAGGCCTTTAGGAACTTATGACCTTCAAAATAAGACTCAAATTCGATTGAATATCTAACGTACGACGAAGATTATACCTATTTCATCCACACTTATGTTAACGTCCTATGGCTTTCTCACTCGCACACGCACTCGATTCGTTGCGATCCTTATTACAAACACCATACATTACTCGCTTTACTCCTTTAGGTTACAAAAAATATGTTTAAGAATCGTCAATGTACGACGTTGTCCTCAAAACTGTCATAACGAAGCAGGAAACACGTTATTTTTTGTGTCAACCAAACATCTACCTTATGTTGTTTGCTTAAGAGTGAATTCAGTTTAGCTTTAGAGCGTTGTGGAAACAATCGTGTTGAATAACGAAGAGATTCTAACGTTGTATGACGTTAAGAAAAAAACTAGTTTAGGCGTTTTTGGATAACGAGTGATCACTGGTCAGGCTAATCACTCGTTTAATAACCAGTGATAACGAATAACGCCCATCGCTAAAGCCTTGGGCAGACCAAACGCGGGGCAGTAGCAGCGCAGTTTGAATGCGGGCCCGCGCAAGTTGTAATACAAGAAACTCTTTGAAGTATGTCACACCAAATTTGAACGCGGGCCCGCGCTCCAACCGCGCCGCACTGCAACTGCCGAAATACAAAGGAGGCGGCGCGGGTGGAAGCGGCGCGAACGCGTGCCAGCGCTGTTGTATTACTATGGCGGCCATATTAGCGGTTTTCAAATATTTAAATTTTTGACAACCGCCCGCGTTGCAACTGCTTTGAAACTGCGCTGCTTTCGGTGTGCCTCAGCCGCGCTGCAATTGACCCGCACTGCTTCTGACCTGCGTTTGGTCTGTGGAAGCCTTTACACTTGTTGGAGGTAATAAGTATAGCATTTTTCCTGATTGGTGGCTGAGGATTCCGGCTGACTTACTTCACCTTCACTTTCCATCAAGTGAGATGCAGGCCAAGAGCTTCCACTTGTGGTTCAAAAGATACCGATTCTTAATCAAACTTTCAGTACACTTTATCTTTGTATTAGCCAGATTATATTTAGATAGAAGGTTCATTAGTCCGTTTGATACTTCAATCTAAGCATCCATGATCGCAGTATTCAACTTTGTATTTACAAACCGAGCCTCGACTTACGCAAATTAAAAGGCATTTCTAATCTCCGCTTCGCGAAACCTTAAATATATTTTCCATTTCCCTTGGGGGAAATATTAATTGTGAATATTTTATGTCATCTCAACAAAAATGCTATTTATAATTTGGAATTCTGACCTGAGGAGGAGGGAAGAGCGCCTTATCGCCACACCATACCTGAAAATAAAAAAATATTGTTATTTGCTGAAACAAGGCATTTCAGTACAGTATCTAGGTCTACTTTAAATGAAAATGGTGTAAATGTTACGGTTAATGTGATAAATTGAAAATTATTAATAATAACCGGTTATTATGAATAATTACCGACAGTCGCGGTAAAAGTGATAAATTAATCACATTTAACAGTGATTATTTAATAATTCAACCTTAGTACTAACAAATTTCATAAAAGAGAACAACATCTTGTGTACGTGCTCGTGTACAGCCAAACTTTTGAACGTTTTGATATCATATATTAATATAATTTGGCATAATGAGTTTGGAATTTTTCTTGCATAATATTACTTTTCCATGATGCCTATAACATAATGTTTTGATTAAAAGTGAAAAATAGGTTGAGGTGCGGCGGGGGTGGCCCTTGGGCCACCCCTAAGCCGCCTATTTAGTTTTATACACACATAAATGACCTCATATTAATCACATTTACCAAATCATGCGGTAATTATTCATAATAACCGGCGATTATTCATAATTTTCACATTTATCACTTTGACCGTAACATAAAATTCACTCACGATCTCTCTCATTTCGTTCGTTTCAGACGAAAGACGTCCACTGCTGGACAAAGGACTTTCTTAATTACCAAAGGCAAAATGAAGGATCAGGCATTGGCTTGGCACGCATTTGTGACCCATACTGAAATAGGGATGAAAACTACATATTATTATTATCCTGTAAGTCCTTTACCGGGACTCAAACTACACTGGTCATCATAAAAATCGACCCTCCCGCGACAAGCACTTTCAAACGTATGCATCCCCACTTCCCACCAATATTACTATACTATATTACCTTTAAAAGCCTAGTTCTAAACTTCATTTCATTAAAGGAAAGGTTTTTACCCCAAAAATGTGTCTGTAGAAGAATCCAGAGTCACTTCTTCAAAAAATAGGTAGTTACGCTTGAGCCAACTTTTATGGCTATAAAACTGTTAAGTTGGGATTAATCGCTATCCATCTGTTAACCGATTGAGTCCCAGACGGCATTAATTAATGTCATAACAATTGATTATCTATCTATTGTGTCTAGATTCGCGGAGCTTGAAGGATTAAAGAGGACACGTGAGATCATTATTTGGTTTTATAACCATAAAAATTGGTCTAATTGATCCCAGAGGTGAGCCCAAAGTGAGGTCTTTTTTCAAGTTTTTCCAGTCACATTTATTGTATTATTATGTTAATCGTTTATTAGGAAATTAATTAAATGTGTTTTTCTTTAAGGATATTTATTGGGCTTTCAAATAACACCAATATTGTTGGAGCACCATGATTGTGTCAGTAGAAACGAGTTTTCCTGTAAAACGTAGGTGGGCCGATTTTTGTGATGACCATATATCTTTACCAAGTTCATCAAAATTGGTTCTGTGGCAGCAGCAAAATGAACGCACATCGTTGAATAGAGCTCTGTGATTGGTTCGTGTGTGACCCTGTGCGTCCACGACCACTGTGAGACCTCATAGCTATGTTTGTGACTAAGAGCGTAAGTGTGAAAGTGTAACAAACAGACAGAGTTACCTACTTTCACAATTAAGGCCCGATTCGACCAAACTTTTATGCGAGAATGAAGTAGATTTATTATGAGATAATGATTATTGTTTGGTCGAATCCACCCTAAGTATAATAAGAATAGGGATACACTCGTATATTGCGTAGAAACTAATTTAGAAAGTAGGTTATATACCCATCAGCTCACTAAGCCCTAAATCAATCGCAATAAAGGATTTATAGCCTACAGAAGAAACTTACAGAATCCCTCTTTAATTTTGTTGCCTAACTGGCTACTATAAATCATCTAGAACTCACCCTTGTCAATAACCAATCAGACTTATTCAATTACGTAAACAGTGGGTAGCTGATCAACCTTCCAAAAATGACCACTTTCTTACGGGATTTGCAGCTTTATTTCTTTAGTGCTAAATCCCAGAATTGTGGACGTTGGAGTGAATGTGTTGACTATGGAACATGTGGTTTCATTTTCTTACCCTTTCGATAAAAGGATATACCTAAATCATAGGAAAAAGGTCGACTTTCTTAAGAAGTTCGAAAGAGATGTATTCACCATCACGTCCAGAATAAGCATTTGTGTTGAAAAATCGAATACTAAGTACTTCATACATCATCATAATTTCAGTCACAGGACGTCCACTGCTGAACTATCCCACCCCCAATATTTTCAAAAAACAAATAAATCCGGGTCGAGAATGTAGACCATATTGTTCTTGAACCTCTAGGAAAAAATCCCAGTACTTAGTCCTATCATGGAACTACTCCACTGGGAATACACGTTGGCTGGTTCGATTTTCCCGGAAATTAGTCTGGGAAAATCACCGATGTTATCGCTTTACTATTGTACTCCCAGCCTCTACCCATACACCCTGTATACTTACCCTGAAGCTTACAAAATAAGGCTCTTATCTTATAGGATCTCGGAAAATTGAATAGTTCCCGAAGAGATTAAAGTGGACTATTAAGTTTATTACAAAAACATCATAAACTGCGTTACGACGAAATCTAATTTATGACTAGATTTTGCCCGCGGTTTCGCCCGCGTGAAATTTTGTCTGTTACAGAAAAACTTTATCGCGCTTGTCCCTGTTTCAAAATCCGAGACAAAAACTATCCTATGTCCTTTCCCGGGACTCAAACTATCTGAGATAAATTGAATTTTAAAAGCTACCAAAATCTGCAGTTTTGAAACTTACGGACGAACGAAGTGATACCACAAAGGTTCCTACGATCGTGCTATACGATCCTTTTCCGGAACCCCAATAAAATGGACTCACAAACGTTTCTGTGAGCTGCCTTTTTAATGGCTTCCAAGACTGCATTGTTCCGAAAGCGACGGAATATAACGCGAAAAAAGAAGGTAAAAATATTTGTATTTTCGGTATAAAAAGTCGGTAACACTGCGTCTTGCTGATGATGTAACATAATTTATTTTTTCCATTTAGTATTTTTTAGAAGAGGTCAATTGTTGAATCCGACACCCTGGGCACATAACATTATTTTCATTCAAAATACCTCCTTGTCTAAAGACGAAAGTCTACAATCAGTGTGTGTTATAAGAATTTAAACTTTCGCGTTTCATTTCAACTAAAATAGAGAAACACGTGTCTCAACGCTTCGTCGCGTCAACAAGCTGAAACTTTAAGCTGTTAGTACTTAAGTATTAACTCATATAAAAAATGTCGAGTTGAGACCCTTGTTTCTCTATTCAGTGTGTGTTACCTACCATTGATGAAATTGTCTTCTAAGGCCCAGAACAAATGGTGAAACGCAACTGCAACGAAACTGCAATTGCTAGTTACTTTTGAGTTGCATTTAAGTTTCTGCCATAGCGTCCGTTGAGAGACCACACATGACGCGACTAGTTTGAAACTTTCAGTTTCAGTTTCATTCATCAGAATCATCAGAAAGTTACAGTTTCGTTGCAGTTGCGTTTCACCGTCTGTTCTGGGCCTATGGTTCTAATTAAATCTTTGCATTCAAAAATTTACAATTGCGGCCCAGCGTACCTGGAGAGATTCTCTTAAAGCAAACCATAGAACATGTCAGAGATTCATGATTGTTTATGTTCTCCCTAGGGCCTTAACTTTTTCTTAAACAAAACTAGAGGAATGTTGACTTTGACACATCGCCTCATTTACATTCCACGCATGCGTCTCGTCGAGCTTAATTTATACGTCTCCCATAAATCAAGCTCTTCCTTATTATGGAACCACTTTAAGGTGAAAAAATAAGGTACCTAAAGAGTATTTTATGGTGTTTTCCTATTTATTTGTATACCTTAACAGTGACGTGGTCATATTACTAGATGACTAGCTTTTGCCTTGTGTGGTCATGTTACTAGATTAAGTCATTGAACGCCGAGACGCTAGACACAATGGAAATTGTATTGTTCGAGGCTCACCGGTGAGCCGCGTGGCGTCCAACGTGTTAGGTTAATCGTTTCATCAAAATCCGTCCACTCTTCCATCCTCATAAACTTTCACACGACTGCACAACTCGGATCTAATTTAATCTTTATCTTTTTTTTTCATCTATAAAAGCGAAAGGTCACTGACTGACTGACTGACTCACTCACTCATCACGAAATCTCAGAAACTACTAGTGCATCGGGGTTCCTTTTGGAACGTAGGTGTTCACTAAGACGGGATTTTGCAAAATTCAATCCAAGGGCGTAAAAAGGGGGTTGGAATTTTGTATGAAAGTTCTCTGTTTTTGATGTAAGAGACTTGCAATTTAAAATGCATGCTCTCTAGATGCTAAGATCGGATTTTACGAACCTCCAATCTGAGGGTCTTCCGCCAATACAAGCTATTGCTATTCTGCGACGGTATTTCCGTGTTAAGTGTGGCAAAGGCCTAAGGGGGTAAATTGGGATCCACGCGTACGAAGTCGCGGGCGGGACGCTAGTCTCATCATAATTTCAACTTCAGGACGTCCACTGCTAAACATAAATTCCCCAAAGATTTCCAATGACCGGGCTTGCGCTGCCCGTATCCAAATGCTTCCCGCGACCTTCACCAGATTGTTAGTTCACCTATTAGTAGGCCCGCCTACATAATAGGCTAGATGACAAAATTTCAATTATTTGTCCGTCAGACAGATAATTAGAAAATATTAGTCTCATATTTTTTATTTTCTTTCATAATTAAATAATAACAGTGCTACATCGAGTTGAAATGGCGCGATACGTCACGCTTGAGTAGAATTTTTACTCAAAAGTGACACACGCGACATTTCAACTCAATATAATACCTACTGTAATTATTCGATTACGGAAAAAAATAAAAAATATGCGTCTAATATTTTCTAATTATCTGTCTGACGGACTAAATAGAATTTCGATTTCATTACCCAGTCATCATCCCTCCGGTCCGTGTTCGCCTCTTGAGAACTTAATTTTACCAACTTTTTACCAGCGAACATTTCAGTTTAATTTACATGAATGTTTTGTCGGCAGTCGGTGTCGGTGACGGTGTCGGTGCTGACGCTGACGTTCATCAGCGTGGACCGCTGGTACGCCATCTGCTTCCCGCTCAAGTTCAAGTCCACCACCGGCCGCGCCAAGACCGCCATACTTATCATCTGGCTGCTGTCTTTGCTGTTCAGTAAGTATCATCATTATTACGTTATTTAGTCTCCACTAGTACGACCACTACAACTATAGTCTGGTCGCCGAGCACGTGGAATTTTGTCCAATGACCCCAAGCTACCCATCCTTATCGCTCGCGCGTAATTATATTGCTGTCGCGCTCGCACACTCACTGCTGCCGCCCGTCGCACAGTGGCGACAGCAATATACGCGCGAGCGATAAGGATAGGTAGCTTGGGGTCATTGGACAAAATTCTACGTGCTCGGCGACCAGACTTTACGAGTGCATTGGACCTCTTCAAAGTGACAGGCATTTACAGGACAGGTATGACTGTCATCCTAGACTGCATCGTACTTATCATCAGGTATGATTGCAGTCAAATATCTGCCTTGTTCTGCATAAAAAACCATGTCTATTAAACCTGAGGTGGAATTCTGATTCAGAATTTGGCCTCCCCAAGATAGTTTAGAGAATTCATGTTTGCATATTTGCCATTAGTCGCCTTTTACAACATTTATGGAATTGGGAAGAGTTCAAAAGTGTATTTAACATTACTCCTCCTACTACTTCGGGACAAAAATGTGGGCCATTGCTGTAGTAAGTCATTGATTAGAATATATTGGGCTCAGTCTGTTAATTTCCATGGTTCAGTGCTGGTCTAGTGAGATTAATAAGAGCTAAGTCAGTCTTACAAATAATTTCGTTCAATTTGGCATGAGTACATGACTGCGTGATCCAACTACGTGCGATTAAATCCACTATTTTCTTCACAGAAGAAAGCAATTTCATTTGTTTTGACTTGCCATGACACCCGTTAACCCAATAAACACGTCCAAAGCTAAAACTCACTCGCTCAAACAACTCTATTCTCGGAATGGGAGCGCAATGACGGAGTAAGTACAGAGTAAATACAAATGAGTAGGTCATCTTCATAGAAACGTACCGAGCGCGGTTTGTATGTAAGCGCGCCAATACGTGTGCGGCGCGCACGCACACACTGACAAAATTCAGCGCACTTCACCGCTAATCCACGCTAAATTTTGTCAGTGTGTGCGTGCGCGCCGCATACGTATTGGCGCGCTCACATAGAAACCGCGCTCGGGCGTTTCTATGAAGATGACCTACTCATTTGTATTTACTCTGGTAGGTACGAGTACTCGCTCCGAAGGAATACGAAATGTGAGCGATTCTGAAATCGCCGCAGGATATTAAGACCGGTCTACACAATGACGATGGTTTTTAGAATAGAAAAGAAAACTCTTTATTTGACAGAAGGCAAGCAAAAATAGGTACTCATACATGGAAAAAAAACGAACAATACACTAACAATTGCTTAGGTGCCCCCTCGGACAAAAATGCATTTGTCTTTCTACTTACTATCATTTTTGAATGCAATCCAATGGAATGCGTATTGACACTTAATTCCTGGTTTTTAGTGGTTTTCATTTTCGTCATTTAGCTATCTTTACCTCCAGAAATGTCTTGGGAACGTGACATTTTAGGGTACCTACAATATCACTTGACATTCTTGTTTGTACCACTTCTAGTGTGTGCAAACGTAAAAAAAGATGGCGGGCACGTGGATAGGTGCCACAGTTTCTATCCCTTTAACTTCTTAGCTTAGTATCGTAATAATTTTACCATAAAAGCACGTATTAAACCATTTTAAAACAGTGCAATGACGGAGTACTCGATCGTAGAAATCCCAAATGCGACGGTTTCGAAATCGCCGTTGGGGCAACGGATATTAAGTCCGGTCTACACGATAATGTATCATTTTCCGTGTCCGAACGTATCACGTACATTCCAAACGGCACGAGGCTAAACTTTAACTGGTTCGGAATTTATGGATGGATTTTAAACGTATAAAGACCATGAAAATGACGAAACGTTTTATCTACTTTCCAATATACATAGTTTATGTCTTTACAATGCAAATAGGTGAAGAATACGCGCGCGTGCGTCAATGCTCGCTCGTGATCGTCCTGTCGATTAGATATCCTAGAAGGTGTCGTCGCGCGTATTTTGTTTTCCATGCAAACTAGCGGAGATGAACAGGCCTGCCTAAAGGTCAAGTGATGCGTTACGAACCATTACAGGGCTTGTAAGTGGGTACATGGCTGTGTCTTGACGCGAGAAGTTATAACAATGCAAATTCCCTTCTCCCAATTTTCCGCACAAATCAAAATCAATTCTGAATAATTTGCCTATAACCTATCTTCTTCTTCTTGTCGTGTCGACAACAAACCTACACAGCGTCAGCCCAAAACTCCACCACAAGAGTGGCGTTGTCAGTAGCCTTCATGAAATCTTCCTGCGTGCAGTTGTTTGGGCACGCAGGGCACGACATCATATGCTTCGTCGACTGGGGAACAAAACCACACTTGCACTCCAAGTTTGAGCCATTCAAGAATCCTACTGGTCTACCTACAATCTAAAAATAGCAAGTGGTTCACGAGATAGCTGTTGCCATTTTAGTAGGGGGTCTACCCACAATCTAAAATAGAAACTAGACGCAAACGTTTGCAAACCTTAGCGGTATCATAACGATACATTAAGTGGATGTAGACCCGGCTTAAAGCTAAGCGGATTGCGGCACTAATGTGCCATACGCGGGACTCTTGCACAAACAGCACTTTGAGTGGATAACCATAAATATAACAGTACTAGTCAGTAGTGTTAGTACAGTTAAGCTGAGTTGCACCACCTATCTTTAACCGGGTTATTCCGTATTCGACCCACGACAACTCAACCCACTCATTATTTTTTCCTTACTCAACCCAATTTTGTTCCTCACTCTACCCACAACAAATTTTTAATTTTATGTTCCTTATTCACCCCAAAAACATTCCTAGCTCAACCCATTTTAAAATCACTTCAAAAATATAAGATTTTTATGCACGGTCAGAATAAAAATATATTTAGAAATTTAAGCTCAGTTAACTTTTGTGTTAAGATCGTTCTATTAAATAAAACTGCAGGAGTTCTGATACAATAATATATTTGAAAAACGTTTTTCACAAAAGGACACAAATCAAATAATGACTAATTAAATCCACTATAAATCAAACGACTGTGATTTTTTATTAAATCAGTATAACCAAGCTATGGCGTATAATTTTTTCCCCAGACACTTGTTCATGAATGTCCAAAAATATAAATAATACAATGTATTTTTTTTTTCAAGCGGTATGAGATGACAAAAGAAAAATAATAAAAGTATTCATGTGGACAGCTAATCCCGCGGTATAAGTTTTGAGCCTCTTAATTTGTTTATGTATTTACCTTAAAATAAAATAAAATCTTTGATATATTTTAGTTAATCAACATACTCATATCTATCATTTTTTCATGTAGGTGATGTTTTGTATTTTTTTTATTTAATTATAAATAAATGTACATACTAGTACATATGTATTTATCATTATTAAATTTCTGAAAAAACAGTAAACGTTGTTTTGCTATCCATACTTATTTTTGGTATATTTACTTTGGGTTGAGTAAGGAATGCATTTGGGTAGAATAACGAATTATGTAATGGGTAGAGCTATGAATACTAATTTGGGATGAGTGAAGAAATGGGTTGAGTTGTCGTGGGTCGAATACGGAATAACCCCTTTAACCATAATTATAACGATAACCGGTGTTTTTAGTATGGAGTTTGACAGTTTTTTGACGTTTGTTAAAGTTAAAGTAATGGTGCAACCGTTCCTTAAACCGAACGTCCACCGCCGGCTAAGCTAAGTTAATTTAGCTTAGCTCGCATAGTTGAGCCAGTTTTTCATACATGTGCGTCCACCGCAAACTATGCCACATGTATGAAAAACTGGCTCAACTATGCGAGCTAAGCTAAACTAATTAAAGGCTTTAGTTTGCTATGGAACAGATGAAATAAAGTATTATTTAAGGAGAAGGAGGTAAATTATGTTTATGTCAAGAGTGAAATGAGGGATTTCGAGATTGAAAAATCCGCCAATACGTAGACGCGAGGTCCAAATTCTGCATGATTGGTTATTTTTGACATGACATTGACAGATATGTCAAAATCCACCAATCATGCAGCATTTGGTATTGCCATCTGGCGGATTTTTCAATCGCATAAACCCTCATTACTACAATACCTTTCAATGAGCTACAGTCGCCCGAGTGCGGTAGAAACATTTATTTATTTACACTTTTGCACATACAACTGTACAGTGGCGGACTTAATGCCAGGTGGCATTATCTGCCAGTCAACCACAGGTCGAGTAGAGAGACTAAGGCGGTGCAATAAACATGCTGCAAATTATAAATTCTTGTCGTCTAAGTAGTTTAACAATTTCCACTTTTAAGAGCCATTTTACATTTTCGTGCGAATTTCTAAGATTTTGGAAGCATGAATTACTATCTTAAGCAACACCCAGAGATTATTTAATAACTGCGAAAGATAGGTCAATCCTTGGTGTTGACCATTAATGAAACGGATTTACTAAAACTCTTTTGCTTAATTTACAGTGCCCCATCTCCCACAACCATTTTACGGAAAAATTGCCGCAGACTCATTTTCAAAGTCCTGTATCTATTATTTATGCTCATATAATAAGCTTAAAAATATATAGTAATCATCGGACATATATTCTTGTAGTCCATTAATGAAATAGATTCTTGAATTTCATTACCATTATTGAGTAAAATCTAAAAATAATTTGGCAAATTTGAAGATTAACGTCACATTTTGATCGTGGTTTTTGGTTTAAAAACAGCAATAACTGCAATAAAAGTATCCCAAAATAAAGAATATTCATTGTAGAATTGATTTCTACAGTTATTGTTTAAATATTAGTAACCACTTTGTCAAAATATTGATGTGAATATCAGTATAAATTACAATGCGCAAGCCGACATCGATTAGTATGGCGCGAGCGCCCGTCAAGGCAGGACCTGTGTCATTTTTCCCGCCGTGACGTTTACGTGCGTTCGTGTCGTAAAGCGGTGATTTGTACGGCGACCAAATACATTAGATACTATGCCGAGAGGCTGTTTCGAATCGGCCGGCCGAGCAGAAATTGAAATGATGAATTTTAATTTCTTTGACGGATCTGGGTGTAAATATGTAGGTACCATGTATTTAATTTAATAAATAAATTATAAAAAAGGATATCCATTATGCTAGCACCCTTAACACAAGCATATTGGTGGCCTACTTTTGGACTAGATGGCGCTGTGAAATTGTTCAAAGATTTGTTTATTTATTTATCTGCTTTGAGTTTTCTTTCGTAAAGAAGAAAAAGAAGCGTTTTGTTTCGAGAGGGAAGCTTTGTTGTTAAATCTATACTAATAAAAGAGGAAAGATTTGTAGGGGCCTCGACCGGGAATTGATGAAATGAGAACGTAGTGGACTGTATTACAGGTTTATTGAAAGAAACTACGTTAATGACAGTTTGGTTGGCAATTATAAACAAGGGAGCGCGCGCGGTGTCTCCGGTGGCGTGAGGTGAAGTGAGCGGCCGATCGCCGCGGGTGCTGCGCGCCCGCGCCTCTGGGCCGAGAGCAGCCGAGGGCAGCCGAAGGTGCTCGAACATCCTCCCCGGGTTGACCTCTTCGGGAAGTAGGGAAGTGGTCAAAAGTCCTCTTCTTGGTCCGTGAAGTCGTCCATCCAGTCGCTGAAGAAAGCAAGTTACTCATGAGTGAGATCGATTCCAGAAGTGCTGCCTGATGCGTTGAACTCGTTGAAGCGCTGCATTCGAGTCACGTAGACGTCAGTCACCTGTGGATGTGGAATTGACATGAGTGGTCGTCCAATTAGAAGATGGGAAAGAGCAAGGCGTAATAATTGAATGGACCAGAGGAATAGGAGAATGACGTATAAAGAGAAAATTGTATTGCCTCTGTACTATCAAAGTTAAATGAATGATTTAAAATGAAATGAAGTTAATTAAGGTTATAATGTAAGTACAAAATTTAGACAATGGCTAGACCATGGAAGGGACAAAGTAAATCTGATGCCTTGACAAGAAAGCTAATTAGTTATGCAATATGGGTTTCTAGTAAGAAGTTACATAGCTTGTTATTAGAACCGACAAAATTGATGCTGTAGTTGTACAGAATGCTCTTGGGTTTGCCCTGAAGAGCCACGACTCGGTTTAGAAACAGCAGTGCAACGAACTCGGCGTGCACGGTTTTAACTGCAAAACAGACAAAGGTACACAATTAAAACTTTATAAGCTTACATATTTACCTTTCGATAGGTATGAATACTGGCCTAGCATGAAGTAAAAGATAATCGATTTTACTAATTATATTATAGGCGTTGTAAAACTAAATTAAGAAGTAATAATAATGCACTGATACAAAGTCGTGCGGAGGGAGACCGAGCCTTCCGCCTACACGGATGACAACGTCATCATTTACATTGCCTGAGAGACTAGCCAACTCAAAAATAATTGTAAGTTGTAAATAAGTTAGTATTTAAGTTGAATGTATAATAAATATTTTAAGTGTATCTAAATCTTGCTATAAATAAATTAATTGTAATTATTTTGATATGTTGAAATTAAATGTTACAAATTGTGAATACTATGGAAATGGGAATATTATGCAATGTTTCACGTTATTCTCGGGCATTTTTGAATACGAGTGTTAGGCCGTGAGCACATAGAACACTCGCTGATAAGGTCAGCCTGCAGCCCGCGAGAAAAATGATCAGCTGGATTGCTCATAGACGGTGTGTAGGTCCACCGTGTGCTTGGAGGTGCTTTTCTATGTTTCAAAGCTCGTTCCTCCTGCGATGAAAAATTAGAATATGATTTAGATTGCGACAACAAACAAAGGTGAAAATTAGATTCAATTGTGGAAAAATTACAAAAATGTGAAGGCTTTGAGGACGATGGACGTGATTGAAGAGCCACAACAGGGCCTGACACGATCCACCCTAGCTTTGTGTCATAAAACTTGGGCTGATTTTTGCCTAGGTCAATAGAAGCGTGACCTATGACGCTCCAAAATATTTCAGCGCCAACTAAGATGTCGATGGCTGACGGAATATGAAAGGAAGGGTCAGCTAGATGTATATTTGATGGAATTTGGATTTTAGTTGTATCAATTACTGATAACGGCAATGGTTTTGTGATCTGAGGCAGTATGAAACAGTCGATCTCTGCTTTGTAGTCGCCGTTATTTGACTCGATGACTAAGTTACAGGACTGTGTGCTAGTGGAACTCTGACTATTTATACCTGTCACCGTGGAGCTCGCACTACGTCTAGGCAATCGCAGTCTGTCACAAAATGAACTCGTAATAAAGTTGGCTGTGCTACCGTTATCCAGCAGTATTCTTGCGTCGACCTTCTTGCCCTCGCTGACCACTTTCACCAACGCTGTGGAAAGCAAAATATGCGAAGATGTAGTATGATGTACAGTAGAAGTGTCACTAGCTAAGACTACATTATCTGGCGTGCAAGTAGGTAAAGAGGCACCTCCAGAAATGCTAGTTGGTAAGGCAACACTACTAGTCATGGGGTCTTGGTAAGAAGTAGGTTTAGGCTTGTCAACATGCAAAAGCGTATTATGTTTGCCTTTACAGTATTTGCAATGCGACAATCTACATCGATTAGTTAAGTGACCCGGACGTAAACAATTAAAACAAAGATTGAATTCTTTTACTTTAGTAATTCGTGTATCAATAGGCAAGTTACGAAAATTTTCACATGTATATAAAAGATGATTTTTAGCACATAAAGGACATTTTATTTTTTCTATTTGATTTTGTGAATTAATTTGTGAATTTTGATTTAGATTGTCGCTGTTATAATTATTAGTTGCAACTATAAAGCATTTAGGTTTTGATTCTAAGTTAGTTTGATTAAGTTTTTCTTCAATAGTCTCCAGTAAATCGGCTTTATTACTAATGAAGTTACAAAATTGAGACAAAGATGGGGATTTAGGTAAGGTGCTACGATATTCCTCCCAATTTCGACTAGTTACAATATCTAATTTGTTCGACATCATGTAAACAATAAGCGTGTCCCAATACTCCGTGGGCTCGTTCAATGTTTTTAGCGCTCTGATGTTTTTATTAATTGTATCAATGAGATGACGCAAAGAAGCACTCGACTCTTTCGAGACGTTGCCAACATTGAACAATGCCTGCACGTGATTATTCACTAAAAGCCTACTGTTGTTATAGCGCTCACACAGTAAATTCCACGCCATTTTATAATTATCACTATTAAAATCGATGTTCTTTATAATTTCGAGTGCATTCCCCTGCAGGGATGCACGTAGATAGTGGAATTTACTAATGTTGTCAATACTACTGCTATTGTGAATTAGTGACAAAAACGTATCTCTATACTCAAGCCAGCACTGATAACTACCATTGAAATTAGGCAAATCAATTTTAGGTAAGCGAATAAAATTATTGTGTAACGATGCACCTGATTTGCTCGCCGAACTCGTCACTGACTCGCTGTCCCCGGAGCCCGCGCTGGCCAGCAAGCTGCGTGCCTGCGCAGCCAGCGCGTGGTACCGCTCCTCAAACTGGGCGCGTTCTTCGTACTCGGAGTCCGGAGCATCCGACTGCACCTCGATGTCGAGCTGTAATGCGTCAAAGTCAGCGTATAAGGCATCAAATTTACTAAATCGGCCCTCTAAATCTATACGCTGCATATCGGACAGTTTTTTAGTGCTTCCTAAACTGTTTAAGTGATTATAGAAATGAGTAAGCTTTGCTTTCATAGCACTGCGTTTTTTAATTAGGATGGGTAAGCTATCAGTGGCCATTGTGATTGTAAAATTTAAATTCAACGGTTAAAAATTGCAAACTAAAATGTGTAGAATCTGCACGCTAAAAATAGCAATAATAGATAAGGAATGAATGAATAGACGCGTGACCTTGAATGCAATGTAAATAATGGGTCGAGCGCACAGCTGATGCGACCGTTATATAAAGTATGTATATCGATAGCTGCGCGAAAGCAGAAAGAAAAGGGAAGAAATTAAAGCGTGCAGATAGATGTAAACAAATGATTGAAGCTTGATTTAACTCAGTTATTTAGAGGCAATGAAGAAAGACAGAAAAGCTAGATGAAAACAACCGTTAAATTTTGAAATTTAACGTACGAAATTTGGTTTTGAAAAGGATATAGACGGAAAAATTGGAACGAACTCACAAATATCATTATCCTTATCCACAAGGCGACCTGATTCCCACGATGAAGCGATGACACGGCGCTTTTCGACCTCCAGGTCGAAATTACAACGGTCAAATCTGGACTTCTGGAATCTTGAAGAGTCTTGATGTGTGCGTTCTGTGCTTTTCTTCTTGTAGAAGACCTCGACGATGAGCTGCGACTTCCACCTGCAGTTCCAGTAGGCGATGACACGGCGCTGTCCACGTAGGGGCCAAAGTCCACGAACCGTCCCACGTAGTCTGTAGTTGCTGGATCTTTTCGCGGCGAGTAAAGGACCAAAATGTAGGGGCCTCGACCGGGAATTGATGAAATGAGAACGTAGTGGACTGTATTACAGGTTTATTGAAAGAAACTACGTTAATGACAGTTTGGTTGGCAATTATAAACAAGGGAGCGCGCGCGGTGTCTCCGGTGGCGTGAGGTGAAGTGAGCGGCCGATCGCCGCGGGTGCTGCGCGCCCGCGCCTCTGGGCCGAGAGCAGCCGAGGGCAGCCGAAGGTGCTCGAACAGATTTAATTGTTTGTTTGTTTGTTTGGAGGCAATAGGCTCTGAAAAAAAATTCTCTCACGATTTAGAATCCTAATTTTTTTCTATGTAGGCTATAAAATATTTTCAAAAACTTTAGTACAAAATCTTTGATAAAATTCGACGTTTAATAAATAAATTAGATAACATGTTAATACTTTTTTTTCAGTACGATTTTAATACTTGTTTTTCAGAAATTCTACGATTTAACTAAACTTCTAGTGTTTATATTTTATGCATAATTTGTTAATTTCTAAAATATACATATATCCTATTGATAGATGACGTGCTTCGTATTTTATTAAAATTATTACCTGACTATGTTAAAAAGGTGTGGAATGTTATTTTGGAGATAACTTGGTTCCATAGAAATATAGAGAGATGCTAAGTAATGCGCTGAGTTCGAAACTCAGTGTCGTATTAGAAATTCACACACACAAAGAAATCAAATTATGTGCTCATTATCCACTGCGGTATCAGTATTCAACGTTCGAATAATCTTTAGTACTATGCAAGCAATATAAACTGTTTACATAATGACGTCGCTACTGTCATCATTGTTTTCACAAGCAATATGTTCCAATTTGTCCCTTGTCACATTTCCATTTAGTTTCTGTGATCTGTGCTTGTTTCTAAG
The DNA here is from genome assembly GCF_963855985.1 of Ostrinia nubilalis. Classification (NCBI taxonomy): domain Eukaryota; kingdom Metazoa; phylum Arthropoda; class Insecta; order Lepidoptera; family Crambidae; genus Ostrinia; species Ostrinia nubilalis. The sequence goes on along the minus strand of NC_087109.1, from coordinate 2,311,225 downwards.
TTGATATCAATGAAATTTTCCTTAGTACTTTTGATTTAAATTATTTTTTTTATTTTGACACGTGTTTGAAAAATCAAGGTCAGATTACAATAAAATAACAAGTGAAAACGTAACATTGCATTGCAACTCGCAATTTCGCAATATTGATGAGGATATTCCATTAAAAAGTCTGTATTCATTCCTAGGATTCCCCTAACACCATCAAATTCAAGAGAATTCAAGAGAGTGCAGTTTCCCATCTCATGCTTAGGGACCACGGTTTAAAATAGTGTGGTTGCATAGAGCCTGCAACGGGCAACCGCGTGCGCAGCTGCTCATACTAATTTTCGATAAAAAGCAAGTGTTGGCGCCCTCACGAGTTTTAGCGGAGTTCCATATGGTAGCGGGAGTAGACTTAATGGAAATCTATGCTTCATCGACGACCAGTTGTATGTGGAATACTCCAGAGTATGCGCACACAATAGCCTGGTGATTTTAGCACCTGAAGGAAAAACAAAAAAACATTGTTTACAAAGAAATCTGCGGCAGGTGTAGTGTTTTAATTTTGTTTTAGAAAGATCTCATAATTTTGTAAGTATTCAAATATTTAAACATAATAATTTGTAGATTTTATATCAAAAAATATAATCATTTATTTTAACAAAATTAATTTTCTTAGAATATTTTAATTCTATTAGAACCATTTTCCACTTCATCGCAGAAGAAGTCGCGGGCAAAAAGCTAGTATGAAATATGTAGTATTGCCCGCGGTTTCACCCGCTTGAAATTTAGTTTGTCACAGATCGTCATAAATCATAGCCTATACATTGTTATTCTGGTCGACGCCAGGGATGGATGAGCGTCGCTGTCGCTGGCGACAGGGTCTTCTGGTTCAGGGTTCATGGCGTAGGTCTCAGGCAAAATGAAATCCACTCGTAGAAATTAATAAACTCAGTGTATTCACGAAAATAATTACACACAGCACTAGAGTCGTATCGGAACTGAGTGAACCAAAGGTCTTGCGATAGGAACTTCCGACCCGAGTGATTATTGAACACAGACAGAGAGAAATTTAGTGTCACAGATCGGCATAAATTATAGCCCTTATGATAATCTGGGTTACAAACAATAATACTTTAAAGTTTCATCAAAATCTGTTCAGTAGTTTTTGCGTGAAAGTGTAACAAACATCCAGACATCCACACAAACTTTCGTATTTATAATATTAGTAAGACTAGTAAGAAGTAAGATAGTAAGATGAATTATTTTAGTTATTTGTTTACTTATAATAATATTTATTTATTTATTTCTTAGCTCTGTCTGATAATGGATCTGGAGGAGATGCAATAGCCACCTCTGTAACAAAACAATAGAACCCTATGGAGTTTGGGCTTGTGTGATTCGCCTTGACTTGTAAGGGGGCAGATTTTTTTTTCACTATGTGACTGTCTTTATTTTGTACTTAATATATATTTTACATATTATACCTATTCGTGTTTCATTATGAGTCGAAATATAAAAGACTTATTAAACTCTATTAAAAATTTAAATTAATTGATCAAGTTTGAATACCTCATTCTACCTTAAAATTAATAACTTAAATCAAGTCTTAATATAGTCACGGCTCAAGATTTTTTTGTCCATTTCAGCGTTCCTTTTACTCTTTTGACGTTGCGTTGACAGCTTTTACCTAAATTCGCGCGGAATATTTTTGTGAAATGGCTCTTAAGTTAGAGTTCACATAAATAGAAAATATAGCTCCTGAGTGACCTTGTTACAAACACTACATACCTAAACAAGTAGTGTTTCCACAATTATTGTAGCCACTTAAGTTCATATTGTTTCCGTTCCTTAATTTTTGAGTGCGACACGGTCCATTTGGACGTCCATATTTGACAGCTGTCATCTATAAGTTAACAGCCACAAAACACCGTCTTGTCTTGTGTCTAAAGAGATTTGAGTGCCGTTATACAACAGAAAAAGAGGTAGATACCGTCCATAGATCACAGAAACTAAAGGGAGATGCGACAAGGGGGCGGGGCCGGTGTCGCAGCATTATGACCAAAAACTGAACACATTGCTCGTGACAGCAATGATGAGAGCGACGTCATAATGTAAACAGTTTACATTGCTTACGTAGTACTAAAGATTATTCGAACGTTTAGTTCTGATACCGTAGTGGATGATGAGCACCTAATTTGATTACTTTGTGTGTGTGAATCTCTAATGCTACATTGAGTTTCGAACTCAGCGCATTAGTTGGCATCTCTTTACCTTTTTGTCGTTTTTGTAAGTTATTCTTGTGAACGCTACAATGTAACCTTGTTGGTGATCAAATAAATACCGTCTTTTATCTGTATAATTTTTTTTAACTTACCTACACTTTACACCCACATCCTTCGATAGGTAGTTACTCTGTACGATCGATCTTGAGACACGGTCTCTCTAATTCTATCACGTGCCTCCCTGGCATGTGCATTACCATATCATTATGAACGTAAGGCATAACTCACGATCAACGTCCCGTAGCGTAGAGGTATAAATAATTCTAGACATCCGGGCGAAAATCCGACCTATTCGATATCTTTTTGGTATTCTTTGTAAGAATAAGCTTTGTATAAATCTTGTGAACTGATAAACAAATTGAAATTAAATATATTTCAGCTGAATTATATTGTTGCTTACTTTTTTCTTGTTGTACCTACAGCAACACAAAATGACGTATTCTTTTAGAATTACAACTTATAATGTGTGATTTAATGTCTACCAGTCAAAAGTTTAACGCCCGTATTCACAAACGATACTTGCATAAGTAAAGCAGCAAATCGAACGCACAGCGTTGAATAGAGCTCTGTGATTGGTTCGTGTGTCATCCTGTGCGTCCACGCGCACTGTGAGACCTCATAGTAATGTTTGTGAATACGGACGTAAGTAAACTAAAGCCCGGTCTGTGAGCACTTAAAATTTTGTCCAATGACCCCAAGCTACCCATCCTTATCGCTCGCGCGTAATTATATTGCTGTCGCGACTGTGCGACGGGCGCCCGCAGTGAGTGCAGTGAATAAACACGCGAGCGATAAGGATGGGTAGCTTGGGGTCATTGGACAAAATTCTACGTGCTCACAGAACTTACTTACCAAAAGACCTTGTGAAAGATATTTAGGTATTTATCTTCTCCACTGAAGTATTTGGCCTAACAAGACTCGTAATGCCTGTCGCATGATAAATACTAATAAATATTCCAGACAACCATGCCAATTAATTTCCATAATCTCGGAATAAAGGAAGGCGGAAGAAATAAAATAATAAAGGACAGCATTTTTCAGGACGCGCCCGTCGTGTTTACTAAGGAAAATAAATAATTTTGCTCTGTTTTTTAAACTAGCGTTTGATGTTTTGTTCATGTCGGTTATGTCATGTGGGTCGTCGTTTCAGCCGACAGACGTCCAAAGGCTTTCCACAAAGACCGGTCCTGCGCCACCTGCATCCAGGCACCTCCCGCGACCTTCACCAGATCGTTGGTCCACCTAGTGGGAGGCCTGCCCACACTACGTCTTCCGGCTCGTGGTTGCCATTTGAGATCTTTTCTGCCCCAGCGACCATCAGCTCTACGAACTATGTGCCCCGCCCACTGCCACTTGATTTTAGCTATTCTGTGGGCTATGTCATCAGCGGGTATTATAAATACCTAAATACCTAACCTTGGACATTTTATACTACGCTTCTAGTCCCAAACTAAGCAAAGCTTGTACTATGGGCACTAGACAACGGATATAAACATACTTAAATACTTTTTTTTGTAAATACATACATATTATACATAGTAACACCCAGACCCGTCACAGAAATTAAAATTCATCATTTCAATTTCTGCCCGGCCGGGAATCGAACCCGGGACCTCTCGGCATAGTAGTCCGTTCTGAACCACTACACCAAACGGCCGACGAAATAATATTTTATCTAATAACATTAGAAGCAATAATAGCCCAATGGTGTCGATGTCGGATTGGACGAATCAAGATTCGAGGATCGTGTATTCGAACCCTATTATGGTGAATCCACTCGTAACACAAGCATAATTATATTGCTTACCACGAAGGAACGAACCTTTGTCACCTGTCATCCCCTTTGCAATGGAGGGAAGTCGAACCTTAACTTTGAACTCCTATGTTCTTCTGATTAATTTCTTTGCGGGTCCAATGACAGTGTAACTTTCCCCCGGGACAAACTTGACCTACTCTGGTTGGGTTTTATTGGCGGTCAAGTTGCAGCTGTCTTAGCTATACAGGAGTTGCAGCGATGGGAACGAGAGGTGAGAATAGTCCCGTTACCACGAAGGGACGTACCTATACGTGTAAAAACTAGGGTGGGTGCACAAGTGTAGTATCTTTGTCTCCTGCTGTTTTGTTACTTTTGTTTTGTTGCCACTATACATAGTGTAGTTTAAAACTGTATATCTATCTAACTCCACCAGTCAACCATTATTATTGCCATAAACAAAACTCTACATGATTCTCTTTGTTCACAGACATACCAGAGTTCGTGATGCTTCAAGTACAACGGAAGATGCAACTTCGTTTCAACGCGCAGTACTTTATGCAGTGCGCATCCACCTGGTCAGACGACAGTGACCTCAAGTGGCATATCATAAAGGCGATCTTCCTTTACACGTAAGTTTTGATTAGTTCATCATCATCATCATTTCAGCCACAGGACGTCCACTGCTGAACATAGGCCTCCCCCAATAACTTCCACATCACACGGTTGGTAGCGGCCTGCATCCAGCGCCTTCCTGCTACCTTTATCAGGTCGTCGGTCCACCTTGTGGGTGGACGTCCCACGCTGCGTTTTCCGGTTTGATTAGTTACTTTGCAAAAATCTATGCTTTAGTTGTTAGTAAAAAAAGTTCCTGCAGTCGACAGCACTTCGAACTAAGTTAGGTTTACATTTTGTGTCAAAAAACACTGCTTAAGATGCGCATAGGCCAATGACAGGACGCTAACCCTGTATGCGTAGTGATCGCCATCGTATACACACTTTTTGTATAGTGGCGAGTCGCGGACACTACAGTAGCGATTGATCGCCACCGGATACACGTGTGCGACGCGCCTATCCTACTAATATTATAAATGAGATAGTTTGGATGTCTGGATGTCTGGACTCTGGATGTTTGTTACTCTTTCACGCAAAAACTACTGAACGGATTTTGTTGAAACTTTAAAGTATTATTGTTTGTAACCCAGATTATCATATTATAGGCTATAATTTATGCCGATCTGTGACACTAAATTTCACGCGGGTGAAGCCGCGGGCAAAAGCTAGTACAAAATATATTAAAAAGTGTGTTAAGTCGCCGTCGTTGGCCACCGGTGGCTGTGGTCGGTGGCCCATTTGCGCCGACACTAAAAGGTGTTTGCAATAGAAGTGACCTGACCTCACTACACAAGCTGCCTATTACAGAACGATCTCAAAATTCGATTTCCAAGCACATCGTGTTTTGTTAAAACTTTGAACTGTTAAATTAAGTTACAACACGGACTTAACACACTCTCCTAACAATAGTCGTTAAATTGTAGCCATTTAAACAGTCAATGGTCCACTCCACGAGTGCACAAGAAAGGCTGCAGTGCGGGAGGAATGGCGACGGATTGTGAGACTTGCCACCGGAACTGGTGTGACGACCACGACCACTCTGGCAAGAGTGTAGCGACGAAGAAGAAGAAACAGTACTTGTAACCGTATTCTTAGTACTAGTATGTACAGTGTTTCTAGATTTTCAATCTATAAATACGGGCTCAATTTAAACGAGTGGTCCTTCAACCACTCGAGTTCATCCGAAATACCGGATCCAAACTATGCTATTGTCTTACAACTGACAACTCAATTTAGAATTACTCCAAAACGCTAAAATGTTTTTATAGTATAGATACGTTATACCCGCTCAAGAATGGCAATGCAAAAGAGATACAATTGGACCTCTTGCATTCAGTCGGACATGATCGGTTGCCGCGAACAGCCACGAATGCACTTCCCGATTGCCTTCCTGATTGATTGATAATATGCCTTCGTGTGTTTTTAGTTGATGTACAAATTACACTGCCACTATTATGAACCAGAAAAATGTGTCATTTCATTCGTAAATACAGTTTAATTAGTAAAAAAATAAATTTTTATTTTTATTCAATTTCACAAGGGTTGACGGTTGAATTTGACATGTGAGCTAAAATCTAGAGACCACTGCCAGGGGAAGTTGGGGCGAATATCTATCACTTAAGAACTCTGCATTTAACTCACGGAATTGTTTTTCTCTAGAAAAGAATATTATTATAATTATGTATTCCTGTGTTGACACGTATTCATCCGAAATCGATAAAATCAATGCTATGGCTATTATTACTGTATGATTATAATGATTTATGATCAAACGAAAAAGACTTACTCGAGGAACAAAATTATAGCAGAAACGAATAATAATAATTATTTATTATTGTTATTTATCCTTGGACATTTTTACAATACGCTTCTAGTCCCAAACAAATTTGATGTAGGTACCTGTATAAGTTTACAGTCTGCTAAATCAAAACTGTGGTTAATCTGAAAAATATGGGCGGACTATGTTTTCCTATCGAGGATTATATTTCAAAGCCTACAGTCAGAAATGCTACTTCCCGATCCCAAAAAGATTGCAATTTGTATAAATAATCGAATTTTAATGTCTTTTTAGGGTTCCGTAGCCAAATTGCAAAAACGGAACCCTTGAAGGTTCGTCATGTCTGTCTGTCTGTCTGTAGCTAGCTAGAGAATATTCCACTTTTAATCTCAGGGTACAACCTCATAAATTTTGCACATAAAAATAATCCGGATTTGAAAACTCATTATAAAAGACAAAAAAGGCTTTTGTTTAAATATTAGTTTGATAGTTCATTCGAAAATACAATTTAGGTTCTCTATATATCTGTGAGGTTCACTCTACCCCATTCTCCTTTTCTGTGCAAAATGTCAAAATGAATAGCTGTTATAAAATAGGACTACTTGCGCCATTTTAAAATACCTACAATAATGTAGGCGCATAACGTGTCTATTTATATGATATGTCATTGCCAAAACGCAGGAAAACGTTTGTAGTGAATTTCATACTGAGACTTCTCAATATGACATCTGTATTTAGATTTAGAAAAGGAGGTAAGAATATAAAATGAATCTACGAGCAGACCAATTTGAACAACACTTTATCGTTAATTTATTTAAAGGCGCAAGGCACAACATAAAATGTAGCTTAACCTATTCAACAAAATTAATTGAGTAACCTTATACGCTCCAATGAAGATTTTTTAATTAAAGTAAAATTCTTAATCCCTTGACAAGCTTTTAAGTTTTATTTTTCTTGGCCGAAGAAATAAAACAAAAAATAAAGATATTAATGGTTTATTTATTTTAAATACTCGTACATAATAATATTTTATAAGAGGCATAAAAAATTAAATAACATTAAAACTAAACTGCTAAAGTTATATTCAGATTTTTCGGTAATTTTCGTTCTGATCTTTTTTTAGAATTTACATGAAATTGTTAGATATATAGAAAACCGATAGAAAGACACAGACTTTTTCGTATATTCACTTAAGCTTTAACCACACCAACGCGTCGAAAGATCGCGCGACCCATGACAGTCCGCGCGACCTGTCATTGGCTTATGATCGCGCCGGCGATGGCGATCTGCACGCGTTGGTATGGTTGAAGCATTAGTCATTCCAAACAAAGCATGCTAACCATTGATTCTCTCCCCAGATTCCCGCTGTTCCTGATGATGATAGCGTACTGCCAGATTGTCAGGGTACTCTGGCGGTCAGACAACATCCCGGGGCACACGGAGTCCCACAAGTTGTGCACGCAGTCTGGACAAAATAACTGTGAGTAGCTAGACTTAATACCATACCCTACTATTCCTACTTCCTTCCCTACTTCCCTAATTCACTACTTCCCTACTATCCCTACTTCCCTAATTCACTACTTCTCTAATATCCCTACTTCTTTAATTCACTACTTCCCTACTATCCCTAATTCACTACTTCTCTACTATCCCTACTTCCCTAATTCACTACTTCGCTACTATCCCCACTATCAGTACTATCCTTACTATCCCCACTCATTCCCCACTTAATTTAAATACGGAAGTGACTCTGTTACGCTTTCACACCTAACGCACAGAATCTATTTTGATGAAATTTTGTATAGAGATAGTTTGAGTCCCGAGAAAGGACATAGGATAATTTTTATTCCAGTTTTTGAAACAGGGACGCGCACGATAAAGTTTTTCTGTGACAGACAAAATTGCACGTGGGCGAAGCCGCGTGTATGAAGCACTCTATCACAAGATTCAGTTGAATTGAATTTAAAATAGCATGACAATGCTACAAGAGAGACATAATTATATGCGTTGGAGCGCGACGCCAATAAAAATCCTAACTTTTTCAGCATTTTTAAGAAATATTTTGAGCATTTCAGAATTGCAAGAGCTTCATACTGGCTTTGAATTTTTCAAGGATCTAAATCGAATCAAGGATTGAAATGACTTGCTGCATTACGTATTCAACGAATGTCCTGTTCTTCATCATGCTTTCAACTTTTTTACACTATCGGGTGTAATGAAGTCTGCAATGTCCTAATCAGAATAGTGTTGTGTACTGAATCGATGTTAAGGCTAAAAAATTCTTGTCAACAGTATCGATACACGTTAATTTCGTTTATATTACGTTCTTTTGTAAGGTCTAAAAGACTAATGCCCGTTATCATCATATCAACCCTTTATCATAGGGGTCACTTAAAATTAGGAATTGATGGTGAAAACGAGCATAAGGCTGAGTTGCACCACCAAACTTATAAGTTGCTTACTTTGGGGCTTACTTGTGAATAATTGATTAAATATTTATTTATTTATTAACTTTAGCAATAGTAACTATAACGATAACCGGTACTTTTTGTGTGGATTTTGAAAGATTTTGACGTCTGTTAAAGTAAAAGTAAGATGGTGCAACCCAGCTTATGAAAGAGATTTCTTACTACAAAAAATATTTCCCCAAACACAAAGTTTTAGTTCGAGCAAAAATTATACTTGAGAAACCTCAAAAGTTTTTTGGTCACTGATAAAGACACAGATTTAGATAAATATCTTGTTTAGTGGTAGATTGTCTCATTCTTTTTTCTTCTTCCTAGGGCTAGCAAACCGCCGTACAGCGCCATCTATCCACGCAAACGCGTCAACGGAAGGCCAGCTCAGGTCCAGAAGGAAGGCAGCCAAGATGCTGGTGGCTGTGGTGGTGATGTTCGCCGTATGCTACTTCCCGGTACATCTGCTCTCTGTACTGAGGTGAATATTCTTCTCAATCGTATAGTGGTTATTTTGAAAATCGTAACTAAAAAATGATGGACTGAATAAAAGACTAAAATTCAATGGTATGACATGGTATAAAATAATGGTAATGGTAAAATAGATCCCACCAAAAACATTCTGTAAAAAACTAGCCAAGTCTCGATGGAGCTGCTTGTTTATCTCTAAAAAGTAATGAAATCTAGACAAAGTCGTGCCAAGTCTATGGTTCCTTACTGCGATTTCTTTATTATTATAGTTAATGTTGTGTGACTTGGCCGTTGAACAATCTTTATTAAGATAATCATACAATAAGTATTATTGAAATACGCAGCTTTATTAAGCCTACAATTGACTGGTTATTGAATCAACGTTTTCCAAGTGGCAATTTTCCATCGCCAATGGGTAGCGGTTCTGGCGACAGATTGGTGCAATGGTGTCATGGATTACATGGTTTTGTACCCTTCAACGGCCAAGTCACACAACATTAACTATAATAATAAAGAAATCGCAGTAAGGAACCATAGACTTGGCACGACTTTGTCTAGATTTCATTACTTTTTAGAGATAAACAAGCAGCTCCATCGAGACTTTGCTAGTTTTTTACAGAATGTTTTTGGTGGGATTTCACTTCTTTTTGTAGAAAGTGGCAAAATTATTTAACGTCGTCGTTTTATCGACATTTTTAACGATATTAAACACAAATAAACTCAACGACTAGGGCATGAATATCGGAATCTCGGAATCTCGTAATATCGGAATCTCGGACTGCGAGATCCGATATTTCAATTCCGATATTGAGCGACCCAATATCGTAATATCGGAATCAGATAAAAGTTTTAATTGAGATTTTAAACAAAGCGTTTAAACTCGCCACAACCTGCCACAAAGCCCAAAGTACATGATTGGCAAAGACCAATGATTTTCTCATGTCTCTCACCATCACTTCTTGTTCCACTGCAAATATTTTAATATCTTTACTATTTATGGTTAATTTAACTTGTTCTAAATCAATTTTAGCATTTGCCATAGGTACTTGGTCAATAAAGAACGACATCTCAACTCCCTTTCAAACATTAATTATACTGGACTATGGACCGTCAGTTCTGCGTACTAACTACTATGTGTCCTGCCCATTGCCACTTCAGCTTGCTAATCCGTCAGGCTATGTCAGCGACCTTAGTTAGTTTACGGAGCTCCTCATTTCTGATTAGATCTCGTAAAGAAACACCAAGCTTATCCCTCTCCATAGCACGTTGTGTCCTATATTCAAAGGCCACGTTTTCGAGCCGTATATCATCTGGTAACACACACTAATTGAAGACTTTCGTCTTCGTATTCGACGATTTACCTCTTTCTCGAAATTGCATCTAACTACCTAGCTGATCGTTTGTCCGAGATAGACATATACTTACTTGTCAACAATCTCGAGAATCGAGCTCCTAACCGAAACTGGGTAAGGAGCAACATGGACATTCGACATAAGCTTCGTTTTTTCCATATTCATCCGAAGGCCTACCTGTTGGGAAACTCGATTAAGGTCTTCGAGCATTGTGATAAGGTCTTCTAACGGTTCTGCCTTAGTACGCAAAACAGACGGACGATGAGGCAGCAAGGTTCTGAAGTGGAGGCCACGTACCGGAAAGCGCAGCGTAGGACTCATAACCACAAGGTGGACCGACGACCTCATAAAGGTAGCAGGAAGGCGCTGGATGCAGGCCGCCACCAACCGGCCATTGTGAAAATCATTATCGGAGCCTGTGTTCAGCAGTGGACGTCCTATGGTTGACATGATGATGATGATGGCCCGTGGTTTTGTGAGTTGTACATCGATAATCAAAAAGGAACAAATTACAAGCATATTCAAGTTTTTTACCACTCTCTACAATTTTTGTAGCACGTGATTTGAATGACTCTAAAATTCGTTCCGCCAACATAAAACAGGGTAATATAATGAAGGAGTAAAAGTTTGTTTGATACCTGTGATTTTACAAAAACACTTTAATTATTTGCTATAGTCCATATAAGCTCATTATCAGGTGATCCGTCTGCTCGTTTGCCTCTTGTCACATAAAAAACCAAATGAAATGGATACCCATAACGTAAAAATGGTTTTAAAACTTCAATTTTATGAAGTGCTGTAATCAAAATCTTTAATTTGGTACAAACCAAATTAAAGATTTTGATTACAATCATTATTTTATTGTAAACAATCCAGAATTCTTACGAATATAACCAAATATTAATTTTATAGCACATGAACTCAATTCCGATATTAATATCGGAATTCCGATATTGAGATCTAATATCGGAATTCAATATCGGAATCGAAAACCTTCCGATATTACATGCCCTATCAACGACCTTTAAAATGGACATCGAATCAGAATTGTTTTAATAACATAACCTTAGCGAACCTTACAATATAATAAACGAAATCAACGAAATGCAAATTACACAACATTCAACTTAATCGACGGGGGGCTCTAGAAAGGAAAAAAAATCTGGACACCGCTTGCTAGTGCTAGCGCCATCTAGCGGTGAGCGATACAGGCGAATACCACGGTGCCGGAGTAGTACTTATATTATGAATGTGGTGTTACTCCAGATCTTCGATTTTCCTAGTTTTTATAGTTTTCCCTTTATGTGGCCATTTTAAACCCTAACTCTGTACCAAATTTCAGCTCTCTGAGTTTATGGGAAGTACTAGTTCTATTTTGATGATTATCAGTGAGTGAGTGTCGTAAATGCGAAACTTTGCTTTCGCTTAACTTCGGAACTAAATGACCAACAGACTTGAAATTTTGGATTTTAAGTACGTGATTATAGCTTACTAGATGACGAAAATTTCTGCGTTCTGGTCTTATCCAGAGGTTCGCAAATAGGGGCCTGAAAATGCGGCGAAATGGTTCCAGTAAAGGATGGTACAGCAGTGTTTGCTTCGCGCTCGACTTGGCGGGGGCACTGCCGTGCCCCCAGATTTACGTCCGTATTCACAAATATTATTATGACATCTCACTGTGCGCGTGGACGCACAGGGTGACACACGAACTAATCACAGAGCTCTATTCAACACTGTGCGTTCGATTTGTTGCTTCACTTAAGCAAGTATCGTTTGTGAATACGGGCGTTAATGAAGGCTGCTGACAATGCCACTATTGTGGCGGAGTTTTGGGCTGACACTGTGTAGGTTGGTTGTCGACATGACAAAAAGAAGAAAAATGGTATGACAGAACGATATAGTGCGATACAGAGTCAAATAATACGACACAACGTAGTACGAAAAACTTTCTATGACATAACATGCTACGAAAGAACTTACTACGACAGAACATACTACGACAAATCATACTACGACAGACCTTAATGAGACAGAATTATACTACGACGGAAATTAAGCTCAATTTAGTACTGGCATCTCTGATTTCGACTTTCAACACTACGCGCACGGTCTAGTGTTGAAAATCAAAAATCAGCTACTCTATCGATAATAATCGTACTCCATAGGTTTTCAGAGATAAATTGTTCGTCTGTTATCGATATTCGACTTTATTTGTTAGAGAACTTTGTGAACTACAACTATCCCTTCTATCCATCCAGGGTGGCCTACGACGTACAACAAAGCGACGTGATGACGTGCATCGCTCTCATCTCGCACGTGATGTGCTACGCCAACTCCGCCGTCAACCCGCTCATCTACAACTTCATGAGCGGTAAGTGCTTTTGTATCGATAGTTAAATCCATCACTATAAGACATTTAGTACCTTATTCATCGTTATAATTAGCCATTGTATTAGTTTTAATCATTACATTAAGGCATTGATGCCCGTTTTCACCATCAATCCCTAATTTTTAAGCGACCCCTATGGTGACATATAACAGGAATTTTGTTTTCTTAGGGGTCACTCAAAAATTACGGATTGATGGTGAAAATGGGAATTAGTATCTTATTCATCATTAAAATTAGCCATTGTATTAGTAAGGGATTTAGCATCATTAGGATCTTTAAGTGCAATTATATCGACAGTTTCGTTCATCACTTCAAGATATTTGGTATCATTTTCATTTAAATTAGGTACTTTATCAATTTAGTTCATCACTTGAAAATATTTAGCATCATCAGCATCGTTAAGTGATTTTTTGTACATAGTTTTATTCATCATTTTAGGATATTTAGCATCTTGTTCACCGACATAATTAGACATTTTATTAGTTTTGTTCACCAAATTAAAATATTTAGTGTAATTAGCATCATTTTTGAAACCATTAAGTATTTTATCATCAATACTTTCTAATTCTTTCCCATGCGTTTTCAATGTTTGTAAAATCATATTAACTTGATCTGACAAATTTTGTTCACCACTTCAAGAGATTCAGTACCATTATTATCTTTTTCTTCATCAGAATCAGGTGTTTTATCGTAGCTATTTTCTAACTCTATAATATTAGTAGAAAGTTTGCAATTATTTAGCAGTTTCTATATCTATTGATGAGTAGTTACTCCTTTTATATCGTTAGTGTCTTTTGTAAATCTTTCATAAATATTGTGTAATTACGCCATCACCAATTCATGAATCATCTTTGTGTTTTTTATCTTTTTTTGTCTCTATCAAGTTCATACCAAACTCTTCATCTATTTTTTTTATTTGCCTTATACGTCATGGTCATCAATTTCGTCTGATTAAAATATCAAATCAATCAATCCTCAAAAGTTGTGTAAAGTACCAGTTTATAAACTGAAAAAATAATTTAACAGCTCTACCATTATTTGATTTGCCGAAAAAACACAGGAACGAATCAATTCCAAAGTGAACAATAAACATTAAAACTGGTATTATAATGTTAATTTGATAATATTTAAGTAAGAAATAATAATTTACATTCGTTTAAATATTTTACGAAATATCGAACAAAATAATTAAAATCAATTTACTGGAATTGGCGGAGGAAATGAACAGCTGCATTTATTTATGAATACTGTATTTATTTATCCAATAAACATGTTCAGAAACCAGTTAAAATAGAGCAATATTAATAAAACACTGACGCAATCGCCGCTCTTTATGTCCGTTCAAAGGAATTTATCATTTAATTAAATTAGCAATGTTGCAATTTGTTAAATTAAATTAACATTAGAAACGCTCTTTATTAAGGCTGGGTTGCACCATCATAGGGTGGAGTTGCTCAAATTGTACCGGTTCGTAAATTGTACCACTTCAAAATCTACCAAACCGTAATGTTTAGTTTTAAATTGACAATACTAAAATCTAAGGCTGCCAATATGACGCAATCGCTGCCATTTTGGATTCGATGTCACAACAGAGTGAAGTGTAGTAAATAAAAATAATTATTACGGCGACCTGTTCTTATTTTATGGTTGTTTACCTAAGGATTTCTTGTGGCAACGATAAGTACACTGCAACTGTTATACAGGGTGACTGGAACTGAACCCGCCATAGCTAATACGCGTATAGAGGAGGTCATTTGCTAATTATTGAACCCTACTTTCTATGGCTAAAGTTTTATAGTTTAGGAGATATGTCAATTTTTAAACTTTTTTTAGATTTTTCCGAAATTTGACCTAAAAACTGCTTCAATTTTTTTTCTCGCATGATTTTAACCGATTTTTTTATTTGATACTAATATCGAATAAACCTTTAGTCAAATAAAATAAATTTCAGATCTAGATAATGATTCAATAACTAGTTACGAGCCGTCAAAGTTCAACAAAAGTACAAACCACGATAAAAAATCAAGTTCGAATTCGATTTAAAAAAAAAACTCATGGTGATAATGGATTGCCAATGATCTTAAAAATATCTCTAGCTTCTCTTCTTTCCAATGATATATCACACGTAGTAATTAGATATTGAAATTGATTAAAAATTCAAAGTTTTTATGGAAGAAAATGGAGTAATAATACGATAATTATCCATACAAAGTTTCTTCAAACATCTCATATTTTCTGCTATACTCCTTTTCATAACTATTTTTGTGTTTTTTGAAAAATGAATTTAAAAACAATAATCAAATTATGATGAAAAGAGTTTAAAAAAATTCAAAGTAAACTTTGTATGGATAATTTTTGTATTATTACTCCATTTTCTTCCATAAACTTTGAATTTTTGACAAATTTTAATATCTAATTACAACGTGTGATATATCATTGGAAAGAAGAGAAGCTAGAGATATTTTTAAGATCATTGGCAATCCATTATTACCATTAGTTTTTGTTTCAATCGAATTCGAAGTAGAATTATTTATAGTGGTTTGTACTTTTGTTAGACTTTGGCGGCTCGTAACTAGCTATTCAATCATTAGGTATTTGGATCAGAAATTTATTTTGTTTGAATAAAGACATATTCGATATTAATATCACATAAAAAAAACTGTTGAAATCACGCGAGAAAAAAAATTGAAGCAGTTTTTAGGTCAAATTTCGGAAAAATCTGAAAAAAGTATAAAAATTGACATATCTCCTAAACTATAAAACTTTAGTTATAGAAAGTAAGGTTCAATAATTAACAAATGACCTCCTCTATACGCGTATTAGCTATGGCGGGTTCAGTTCCAGTCACCCTGTATATGTTTTTGGAAAGTAGGCATATTAGTGTACTTTTCAGAGAATATAGTTTTGATATTTAGCATCTTGAAGTTATGGCACCTGCTCACATAAAAATAAAACTTAGGGTTGCCTAATTTGTACCAGGTAGGGTACGCCTAATATGTACCGGTACAATTTAGGTGTATGGTGGTTCTTCAACTCGATTGTTAACTATATTGAAATGTTTTCAGACGTCTGGAAGGGATAAAAAATATTATAAATGGACGCAAGATGACTTAGAAAAAGCCTTAAAGCATTTGCCTGTTTGGAAAAGAAATCCATGGGAATTAACGAGTGTTCACGTATTTTCAACGTACCTAAACCCACCTTAAAAAGACATTTATTGAATTCAAACAAATATGCAAAAAACCTAACCAAGGGCAGGCCAACTGTTAAGATTTTATTAAGACTGATTAAGATTCAAGTAGAATAAGAGAACCCTTTAACAGTTTTATATAAAAGTTCTATTACACAGTGTTTTGTTGTTGATTAGATTATTTTGATTAGTTACATTATTAATATTCAACCCGTTAAAAATAATATTTTTATAAAGATATTAGTAAGACTGATTTCAGTGTACTCGTATAAAGGGCACTTGAACCTCATTTCGGTCATGAAGTACAATTTAGGATACCTATGGTACAATTAAGGAAACCGGTTTCCTAAATTGTACTTTTTCAGACTTTTTTAAAAACTTTAATTATTGTTTTTCATATTACATTTTCTCATTTTCTTGTAATAAAAAATGAACACCAATAGAACAACCTTTTGATTTCTAGTAATATAATGCTCATAAGTTACATAGTTTTTGTGACAGCTTGTAAAGTTCGTTAACTGGTACAATATAGGCAACTTTACCCTACTTTAACTTTGACAAACGTCAAAAATCTGTCAAACTCCATACAAAATACACCGGTTATCGTTGTTGTTACAGTCAAAGTTAGGTGGTGCAACTCACCCTAAGAGTGGAATATTAATTTCTTTTAAGGATGAGAAACATTGTAACTTACTTTTACTGAAAAAAAAAAACCATGTACAGTCAGCGACAAATAGTTCGTGACACCTTAAGTGACCAAAAAGTTGATTCGCAACTTAAGAGCGTTTACGCCGTTTGGCGCAAAAACAGTACTTTTTCAACTCGTTACAATCATTAACCAGTAATACTACAAATATGTTATAGGCATAAATAGTTAGGCAATTTCGTCGTCTAAATAGTTAATTGAGAAAATATTGCGATTAGTTTAGTATTTAAGAATTCTATCAAGTCCACACAGGTTTTGTAAATTTCCACTTTAGCGTCAGTTTACAAGCTGAAATTTTTATAAAAATACTGTGAAAACGATTTAACAAACATTTATATCCTATAGCATAGATCCTTGGGCAAATAGTTATCTGAGAAAATTTTTAGATTTAAGCATTTTACAATAAGAAATCACAAATTAAAGAACGTGAAATACCCAAAAATCAAAGTGATTTTTTCACCAATTTTCTTCCTTTATTCAACATAAAAATAGCTTAATATAATAAAACAACATCTTCTTTAAAATATTTACTTTGAAACGATATTTAATTAATTGTTATTGTTTTGCTATAAACATTTGAAAACTATTAAAAAACGCCGCGCGCGAATCATTTCCAATGATGCCCCTTGAAACGCCGCGCTTCGCGTAAACGCTCTTAATTCCAATCGTAACAAAGACGTGTTGCGAACTTTTTGACTACTTTGGGTGTCACGAACAATTTGACGCTGACTGTTCAATCGACAGCACATCAAGCCATACATTTTTGTAGCAAAATAGCTTGTATCACAATGAGATAAGAAGCCACTGTGTTTAACTTGGTGTACTATCGTCCATACTGTCCAAAAAGGACGCTCTAGTGTTCAAATAAAACTTACCTTCAGTAAAATCGCCATGATGTAGGTACCTGAAAGAAAATAAAATTAACATTATAATCAAGAAAGCTTTATAAACTAGGATGTTCTCAGATAATTCCAGCAAAAAGTTTCATCGTTTATTTAATTAACACCAAAATTAGGGCCTAAAGCAGGAAAAAATTATAATCTGACAGGAAATTAATCAAAGAAAACTTAAATTATGTTCCGTAAAATAAATGAGGGTACTCGAAGTTTTGGGGAAGCCTCAAATAGTTCTGAGCGGTATTTTGTCTTATTACTTGTTTTAACTTCATTATTTATTGGCATTTGCGACTTCCTTAGGGCTGGTTCACGGCAACCCAGTTTTTAGGCATCCAGTAATGCAGGATGCAGTAAAACTGTACAGTCGTGTGAACACACATTTTAAGGTTTTCCGAACATCCCGTTTGTCCCGCCCAAAACCGACAGTTCAGTTTTAAGGATGCTGCATTCTGTGGTCTAGTGGTAAGACCACCCGCTTTAGATGCAGAGGTCCCGGGTTCGATTCCCAGTGGGGGCAGATTTTTCTGTTCGATTTGGTTGGTTGGTAGGGCTTGTTCTGAGTCCGCCTAGCTAGCTACCACCATCTTACCTAAGTCTGTCGCCATAACAACAATGTTAACAGCATTAACTCGTGATTGAGGATTCCCGGTAAAGCTCCCTTCCACCTTCGGCCTGATCATCACTTACCATCAGGTGAGAAACAGGCCAAGAGCTTCCCCGTTGGGGATAAAAAAAATGAATGGACCCCACAAAACCGGATTGCAGCGGAAAAGAGACCCTTGTGTGTTTGAAATTCGAAAAAAAAGCAGTCACCATGGGAGCAAGCCTTTACTTGAGAGCAAAACACTTGGCCAGTAATTTGTACATGCTATTTTTAAAATACCAAAGAGGACAAAAGGTCAAAAGGACAAACTCTCAGGCGATACTCGAGTAGGTAAGGAAGGGTTATTGTATTTTTTCTCAAATTCAAATTAAAATTATTTATTCTCACCATTTGGCTCCGCTAGCGAACTGATGACGCGAAATATACAATACCATGTTTTTTACCAAGATTGTCTGAAAGATATCGTTTCCTAGCTAAAAAAACTGCATAAATGGTAACTTGATTTAAGAAAGCATTATTTTGAAAGCTATAGTGAATTTTCCTATAAACATACCTAGGCTGACAATAGTGACTGTGTTTCTTGCGCTGCTTGTTCTTAGCACTGGCCCATTTATTGTCACGAAGCAGTGGTAGGGTTTATACTGGGACGTGTAAAAGTGCTTTTTAAAAGCCTATTTGAAAAACTAAATGAGTTTTATGAGTTTTTGTTTCATGACAAACTAGTTTCTAATTCATAGTAAGTAAATCAATAGTAGTATCTAATTTAACCAAAGGACTTGCAACTTTATCTTAAGACTTTTAAGAATGAAAAATAGAGACCCACCGGACCGACAAATAGCTCAACTTGCCCTTAGATTTGCCCTATCAATAAAACGTCGAGAGCCAAAGGGCACACTATTAGTTCTCTCTCACACGATATGTGGGGGAAATAAGTTTTGATTTCTTGAAATGTACGCTATTTGTACCAAGTGGCACTATAATGAGGTTTACTTTAGTTGAGTGCCACATAACTGGAGAAAAAAGAGATGCTTCCACAGTTTTCTTTAACATTGATTTATCCGGCTCGAAGGACCAATAAAAAATTAAAGTTTATACAACAAGAACACTTAAAGCATCTTTTGCAATTATTAATTTCGTTAAAACTGTATTAAATTGTAGGATAATCCAGCTATCTTTTATAGGTCGTCCGTCCATAGAACAGTCAGTGGGTCTGAGGAAGTCTTTACAGCTTTCAATAGTTTTATGATATACAACTAGCCCATATTTCAGCGTGTTACATGTATAGTGTATATTAATTGTTATGTTTTTTGTAAGGTCTTCTACCTGGACTTCAATTTAGAACCTCTCGCTATACCCAGTCACAAATCATAGTTAAAGAAGTTTAAAATTGACTCAACTAAAAATCTAACTCCTTCTTCTTCGTTCCAAGACGTTTCACCACTGCTCCAGCAGACCGTCGAAATGATGAATTCTGCATACTTGCAGCTACAAAAATCTGTCTCCGCCATGTGTTTCAAAGAAAGCCTTCAGCCGTCCATCGTGGAACAAAGGCCTTTGTTCGGCCTCGAATGCCGTGACCCTCGCCTAGTGAAGATGGAAGTAGTAGGTTCAGAATTTGAGAACTTGTCTTTCTTTCTAGGAACTATGAACACTAGGAACTAGTAAGAAGTGCAGAGTGCTGATGGAACTAAGATTATTAAAAGATTTTTTTTTTTTTTTTTCAAAATTTTATTTTACCGTTTTGTCGGCGTGATTAATATACATACCTCCACAAAATTACAGCTCTCTAGTGCCAATAGTTTTCAAGCAAAACCTCGGACGGACAGACAGACATAACGAAACTATAAGGGTTCCTTGTCAGGACTACGGAACCCTAAAAAAGGAGAGAGAGATGAGGGAACGACTGAGTATTTTTGTAGAGTGACAGATAAACATAAACAGCTCAGTGTATGAAAGTCACATTCAAATACAGCTATAAAAATTTGGAAAGTACATTATTATGTACAGCCAGTTCTGGTTACTAACAAAAGCAGGTGTTTACCTTCCTGAACACTACAATCCGGGCTTTTTCAAGGCGAGAATGAATGCACTTACAGGGCAGATTATGTTACCATCCTAGACTGCATTTTACTTAACACCAGGTGCGATTGCGGTCAAATATCTATCATGTCTTGAATCAAAAGAAACTGGATCCTAAGTTGCCGTTTCATAGCTGACTCCATTGATTTTCAAACTATTGCCAGATTATCATCTTAGATGACATTTTGAAAGCATCGTTAGCGTATAGTAGAGACTTTCTCGGTCGAGTTAACTGTTCTGGCAATCGAGACGTCACATCAACGCTCTGGTACGGTGGAAGATGACTGAAAGAAGGATGGAAGATGTGTGAGTAAGTACGACAGTAGTGACTGAGTTTCTTGCGCTGCTTCTTCTCAGCACTTGCCCCTTTATTGTCCCGAAGCAATGGTAGGGTTAATATTGGGTCGTGTAAAAGTGCTTTTTAAAAGCCTATTTGCGATAAATAAATAAATAATAATAAGTAATATTCATAGATAAATAAATGAGTTTTTATGAGTTTTTTTAGAGAGTGTCATTCAAGCGAGGTGCGCAATTAGCTGGATCGGTTTGTAGTGGATGCTTGAAATAAGTTCCACCTGAGGGCCTAGTGTGAGTTTACATCAAACGCGCTCACTAGTGAGCACGTAAAAAAGACATTAAATGTATGACGGATTGTACAGCGCCCCTAGCGGAAACATTCAAGTTACACATTTATCGCACTCACTATTGAGGACGTTTGATATAAACTCACACTCAGCCCACTGATGCCTTACAAAGATTCTTCTCCTTTTTCAATTAATTTTAAAATTGTGACGTTACTGCATCCAACTTCTGTTGGTCTCAAGAACGGCGAGCATCTAAATAATTCCTTTGGCTATTAAGTTTAGGCCCAAAACTTAGTGTGAATAGACCCAAGTGACACTACTAAGTTATGTCCAAATGATGAATTGAAGCGGCAATAGCCCAATGGTGTTGACGAACCAGCCGAATCAAAATCCGAGCAACGCAGGTTCGAACCCCGCCACTGGAACGTTCATCTCCGCGAGTTTGCATCGAAAACAAAACACGCGCGACGACCCCTCCTGAGATAACTAATCGACAGGACAATCACGAGCGAGCATTGACACACGCACGTGTATTCTTCACCCTATTGCATTGTAAAAACAATAAAGTATGTATGTAAAAACGGTGGTGTAATAATACTGTGCTGTATTTTAACTGCCTGAATAATAATAGAAACACAAATGTAATTCATGCTTATTCATGTATTTGCTCCGCCATTTTCCGCAGTTTGGCATCTCACGTCACACATCATTTTACCGAAGTCAGCCCTATGGCTTCCGTACCGATCAGTGACGTTTGTCAACAAAATGGTGTTCGACTCTTGAGACAATCTAAATTACACCATATTGTTAACGATATTGAGCATAATTTTTTTAAATACCTTCGCGAAGAAAACCTTCTGTACGTAGTACTTATTATTATTCTGTGCTATGGTGGTGAACCCACTCGAAGAACAAGCATTTATTTTTAATTAGTTTTATTGAATTCCACAATAAATAAGAAACTACTCCAGTCTACTACCAGGGTTCTGACTTTAGTTAGGGCTCGTACAAATAGGCTGGACTGCACCATCGTACTTTAACAGTAGGTAAACATTAACCGGTGTTTTTGTATAGAATTTGACAGATTTTTGACGTTTGTTAAAGTCAAAGTAAGATGGCGCAACTCAGCCATAAAATGCGATATGTCGCTTGCTCGTCGTAGATTCCCACGATATGACATCGTCGTGAAACAGTGCTTCATCGTAGCACGATGCGACGTCGTATCGTGTTTACGAGCCATTTTCACAATCTACGATGAAAAAAGGACTATAACAAATATTTTTAATAACAGACACCATCCATCTTTTAGTTCTATAATCTGCTCTTTCTGAAACAATCTTTCATCTTACTTTTTCAACTCTGTTATTATTGTCTTGCTTGTTATTTCCTTTATCGACCATTTACATAAATGCTTTACTTTTAGATAAATAAGTCATTTAATTATTTTGATTGCAGGATTCCCCGGGTTTTCAGGTCAGTCGGTATCTAAGGGTGTGTGCAGACGATGGACTTTATTTGCAGCGGATAGCGATGTTAGAGTATCGATAGTCGACTTTGAAAACTAGTGCGATTGATATTATTGTCGATAATTTAGTACGTCTTAATACCAAAGTTATAGTTTTTCACTAAGCAAAAAAGTATAACCTAACTAATGAATAATAATAGAGTTTTATCACATTGGTTTAGTTTACTATCGGCCACAGTGTTAAATATTCATTTCCGTTTTTGCTCTCGCTCTCATCAAATGGTGATTCTTTGCGATAGAACGAAACGACATTACCGGCAATGGATAAGTAGTTAACACTGTTGCTGATTTCGTTAAATTTATTTTTATTTAATGTAAAATGTATCGTTAGTCGACTATCGATACTAGTAGAGGACTTGAATCTAGTGGGTGTTGTGACAGCCGGGTCAAACTAGCACATACTTTCTAATTATTCAAAACATAATTAGATTTTTTTTTCCAAATTTTATATTATTCGTTTTAATTTCGTTAGAACTTATTATTCAGGCCCAGTGATTGTATTCAACAACCTACTAAATTCTTGTCTAACTTAAACATAAATTCAAAAGCTGTCCCTCGTGTACACCCACCCTAAAGTTTGCCACACAAAACGAATTCGCACTAAAATTTTGAAAGCTCTCATTTTTTACGCGTTCCGCACTACGTATTTGCGGGAGTGAAAACGCTAAAACGCTTAAATTCGTTTTTACGAATTCTATTTTTAGTTTTGCCCCGACAGCGAAACGGACAATTTAGTGCACTTTTTAAAACGCGCACAAAAGGTAGTAAAGTTTGTCTGTTTGCAATTTTCTAAGTGTTTTTCTATGCATAGCAACATTTATAGAGATACCTTTAGTACGGGAGAGGAATTATTTGTAATCGTTGTTATGTATGATACATGAAACATTTTGATCAAATCTTTTTGCTCAGTACCTCCAATCAGTTGGACAACACCTACGGCTCTATTCCCATCTCTCGTCCCCACCGTAGCCAGAAACTACAGCTTGACCGCCAATACAAACTTGGGTTTTAACATTGATTGGTTGGCCAATCAAGGTTAAGTTTGGATTTAACACCTAGAACTATACTATACACAATTACCTAGTTCAAACAAAACAATAATTTTGCTTATCTGTATAAGCATAAAGAACCTATAAAGTCTAACATCAAGTTTGTGACTCCAGTTGTTACAACCCCAATTTCAGAAGAAGAAAACAGTACAGACGACGGCACAACACCAAACACTGTAGCATCTTTAGTTGTTGTAATAGAGTTGATTTTGGCAGAAAAATGTATATTCTGATGTGCTCTCTTTACGACACATGAAGAAGGCACTCATCGACGTCATAACTTTATTAGCGATAGGCAAATGTTTTTCGAAGAACCCAATTCTTCAGCATGAGAATTCAATCATCTGGAACAGCATTCCAATATTTCCAATGGTATTCCCTTACGTTTCATAAGAATTGGATTACTTATTGAGGTGAAATCGATCTTCAAATATGGAGTTCCTGGAATTAAATTAAGATGAAATAATACTCATGCGTATGCATGAGCAATAAACGAATTCGGAGAGCGAAAATTCTTATTTCAATTTTAACTCGCAATAAAATTGGCACTTATAATAAACGAAGGTGACATTATTAATTTTATAAAATTAGTCAAACGATTCTGAAATGTCAAGTGGCAAAAATCGGAACAGAGAACCCAGTATTGATAGTAAGGTCCTCTTTAAATGTCATAATTATATGGTTGTCAAAGGTGTCAAAATCGGAACTATAATCCAGTATTGATAGAAGTGCCCTCCTGGCAATGTCATATCTGAGGCGTGACGGTTGAGTGTTGGACAACTATACGAATAATTGGGATTATTCCCACCTCTCGTTCCCACCGCTGCAACTCCTGTGTAGCCAGGATCTGCAGCTTGACCGCCATAAAAACCCAACCAGTAAAGGTCAAGTTTGTCCCGGGGGAAAGTTAAACTGTCATTGGCCCCGCAACGAAATTAATCAGAAGAACATAGGAGGAGTTCGAAATTAAGGTATATACGAATAAGTAGGTAATGTCTGAGAAATTTTGGCGTAAAGTAATTTGGAAAATAATGTTTACATAGTATCCAAATCTTTACGCTTAAATACTACCCTTCTACAAAAAACTAAATTACTAAGCTTGATAATTTCAAGCTTAATAATTTAGTTTTTTGGGCTTTAGTTACGAGCTAATTTTAAAATTCTGTCTATTTAATCTAGAACTTCAAAAGCGGTCAATTTAATTAGAACCTCAAGTTAATAAATCTAGTAGGTATTCTGGAAATTTTCCTAGATTTACTCCAAGTAATTACAAGACTCTATCTCATAAGTCTAGAAAATTGTGAAGCTCCAAAAAATAGAATTTTTGAGAAGTTAAAAAGTAGTTTAGGTATAATTGTTGCAACTCACGAAGGCGAGTGAGCTTTACATGTGTAGAGGCTCGCTACTGTTCGTTTTTCAAAAGTTTTGACAGACATTACACTATCGTTATGTGCATGTAGTACACGTACACACGCAAGTAAAGCTCACTCGCCTTCTTGAGTTGCAAAAACTATAACGTCTCAAAATATTTAAAGGCACTAACTTTTACTAATTAAAACTTAGTAGTTTCCAATCGTCTTGTCTGTAAGTCTGTAACCTTTGTTACGAGCTTTACAAAGAAGCGAGGCTCTACAAAATTTGTAAAAAGTTGAATCAATTTGAAGTAGCAAGGAACGCCTTTACGCCTGGAGTTGAAAACCTGCTTAGTATAGTCAAGTAATGTGTAGGATACCTATTCAATACTAGTTTTTGCACGCGTCACAATTCAGACTCTTCCAAAAAGTGTGCGCCATACAAAAGTTGCACCCACGTTTTATCCTTTTAGCAAAATATTATTTATTTTTGATTCTTGAAATTCTTTTTGAGTGGCAAGCTAATAATTGTACGCATGCAAAATAAATAGTACTGCATTTAGTACAGTCGATGGTACATCAAGCTTTTACAAAATACCGAATTTTCTCAGAATTCGTTATTTTATGGGACTTGATGTGCTAGAGACTGACAAATGCGTCGTAATTTGCACCGTGTTTGATTTTTAGAATCCCACGTCAGTTTAATGTTTTACTTTATTTTGCATGACCACTTTTTCAAACATAAGATCGCACCGTGGTATTTTTAAATACACAACTTTTAAGTTTGTCCACTTTAACACAGTATCATTACTTAATGCACCCTGAAAAATCACTTAAAAGTACCTTTTTAAATTATATCCCATGTACAGTATTCTTAGAAAATCTCCCCAACAGCCTTTCTATTGTTCCAGGCAAATTCCGTAGGGAGTTCCACAGGTCGTACTTCAAGTGTTTCTGCTGCTGCCTCAACCAGTCTGCCCCTGACCAGAACGGGACCTCCTTCGCTCCCGTCGGGAGCTCCCGAGCTGGTACCACCAGGACTGTCGTCAGGAGGAACGACTCTTGCGTCAGCTACCGCCTCACCCACCTCTCCCCTTCCAACCACAACAGCATCCATCGAGACTACGTCAGGAACACCAACACTTCTTTCATCGAACAAATCAATGGCCGCCGCCCCAAAGTCAGAGATGATTCCATCAGCGAGTCCGCGACCAGATTCACTCTCACGACCGACGTCGGTAAAGATTGACAGTTGGGCAAGGACTTATACTACGGCAACATTCGGAACAGATCTGACGGCATCGTCACTTACATAGCCAAAAGCACCAACAGCATCGATTGTAAACCTTACTACGATTGCTTTAAAGGCCCCGGCACTAGCTGCAACGAGAAACACATCATGGACGAAAGGTACAGCGACACTTGCACCGATTATAGAGAAAACGACAAAGATTCTAAGGAACTTTTCACACTGAACGACGAAACCAAAAACGGGTTTAAATTTAAATTTAACCGTAGTCTTAATAGTTGTCAGATTAAGAATAAGAGGAAAGTTAATACTGTATGTTAAATAATAAGTTTTGGTTTTATATTTGTGTTTGTAGATGATTATTGTTGTATTTTTTTTAATTCTTGTAAATAACATTATGAATACATCGTTAAACTAAAGTATTTTAAATATTGTTGTGTATTAATTTAGATGTGATTTGAAGTTTTCTAAAAAATCTCTGTAGACAAATTGAATTTGATCAAAACTTACTTTATAGTTTATGAATCTTTTGAATACATAAAAAAATTTCAAAGGAAAAATTTATCGTGTATTTATTGCAGTCGCATTTGTGTGATTGAGTAAGATTTATGGCGTTCTTTGATAAATGTTAGCAAAAAGGCATCTTCTTTTTCACTGTCCCGCTAAATTACTTTTGTTTTCGAGCTCGTTATATCTCTCCAATTAGCAGAGATTTAATACCTCACAGTATTATTATCCTAATTAATCTGTGACAAGGACCGCTAAGCAGTTGGTAGTGTGTAATAATGATTTTCTAGTATTTTGGATTTAAGATGTGAACTGCCATATTAATTTTATGATTGTACTTGTAATTTTTATAGCCGACCACAAGGTTGACATAATATGTAGATTGTAGAGTGTACAGCAAAAATTAATCACCTTTTCAAAAGCTAAATAAATAAAATAAAAATAAATAAATAAATAAAAAATCGTTGAATCTTGCAGTAAAAATTAACACAGACAAGCTTTGTACATAGACCACACTTTATAAGTGATCAAATTTTAAGTACCTAGTTTTTAAAATGTCACTAAAATCACCCCACAAGCCTGCCAATATTGGTTAACTGAGTTGTGAGTCCGTTCATAGCGGCTTATACAGGGTGGAAACGATAAGTGATCTCACTCGATTATTTCTAAATTATACAAGATATCGAAAAACTGGTCACCGATCCTGAAAGTGCTTGACAAGCTCTTTCAAACGGTACCAATATTGAATTTTCGGATAGATCCAGTTTATTCTTTAACCTATTATTAGTACCGTTTGATAGAGCTCATGAAGCACTTTCAGGATCAGTAACTAGTTTTTTGATATCTTGTATAGCTTAGAAATAATCGAGTGAGATCACTTATCGTTTCCACCTTGTAGAGTCAAAAACTAGTCTCAGAACATAAAAAAACATTTTTTTAGATACTATTTCACATTAGTTGACTACGTTAAAAGTACATATTTTTCGTGTTCTGTTTAGGATCTTTCTATTTTGAAAAATATTTTTTAAAACCACAATCCGCATAACGATTGAGTGACCAAAATAATTGCTGTTACGTTATATTTTGTTTATAAACACGGCGGCAGGAAACGGCATGTTTTGGAAAACATGGCGGTCTATCTTTAGAAGATTGAGCTGTGAATTGTTTTTGAAACAATGTTCGGAATTCCTTTTAACCAGTCATTGGTTTGCCATTTGCAAAAATAGTTATGCCATGGTTCAGTGAACTTGGATCTTAGGTTCGTATAAATTGCTATCATGTACACACCCATACATCGTTTCATCCACGAAGCGCACAACCATTCTTCCGCTAATGTTTGAGTGTTATTGGTACTCGCAAAATTATCAATGAGTGCACACGCACACTACAATAATGAATCTCGGATTGCTCGGATCAAACTCCCCGCACCCCGCGCTTGCCTCGACCAAAAATTGGTGGGGAGCGTCTTCGTGGATGAAACGATCTATACACTTAAACATAGATAGAAACTTGTGTGGCCTAATCACAGGCTAATCAAATTATAACGTAGGGGAATGTATTTATACGTGAGATATTTTTGTTTTGTACATAAATTAATATATTAATTATAATGCTAGCAGGACTTCGATCTGAAGATAATCTATTGCAATCTATGTTAAGGTCAAGTCTCTGCCTCTTTGTTTTTATTTTATGTCTATTATTATGTCCAAACAAGTAATTGGCAATTTTCATTGAACTAAGAGAACTTGAACGTGAAACGGCTAAAAAGTTTATATGTGTTTTTAACTAAGCTTTTTTAATAATATTATTATAGACCAAAATTATATGCGAGCTGTAAATAAAATATAATTTAAATAGTGTGTGCTTTGACACTAATAAGTAGTAATTTATGAAGTTCTTAAAGCACAAAGTGTTCAATCTCTCTTTTAATTTCTTAAGTAGAGAAAATAACAAACATTTTAAAACTGTGTATACTTTTGCATTTACCTACTTAATGTATTTACATAAGATTTAGATCCTCTAATCAACTGTACATAGTATTTTCCACAATCCTATTTTTGTAAACTGTACATATTAATAATAATAATATTGAGCAGTATCTTATAATATTTAATGTAATTATCTTTAATATAATATTTAATGTAAATGTTAAACAATACTTCCAGAGCTTTTCTATGATGTAAGAACACTAGTCATGACAGTTTATTTTGACAAATAATTATGTTGACATATTTACTATGACACAACCCTGGTGATGCTATTGAAAATTTATCCTAATCTCCAGAAGATACGATATAAAATTAAATATGTTATTGTAAACTAAAGTTTCCAAATACTAATCTTTAATTGTTCTAAGAGATAAATTACTTAAATGGATCTAAAAGTAATTATTTTGTAATTAATGGGTCTATCTATAGTATTACAAAGTTGTGAAAATCTAGTGTTAAAATAATCAATTATGTATGTTTATATACCTATAAATAAACGGCCCCCACACCATTTTCCAATAGTGAATTATATGTCTAGCCCGAAAAATATTCACAAATGTACAAATAAATTATGTGAGAGAATTGAATAATTTGGTTTTATTTAGCAACGTAGAATTAATGTTATGTGAAATTAACACAGACCACTCATGTGAATAGACGCTACACTAAAATTTTTCAGTGATGTTTCAAATTCTTATATTTTGAAAATTGATAGTCGATCGATGGGTCGTTATGGAAATTTTCGAGGGAGACCTATGTTCAGCTGTGGACGTCATTTTGCTGAAACGCAAGCACGAACATTGAACGATGATAAAACTACAAACTTCAGTTCAACAACTGTGTAACAAAACTCTTTAATTAAATCAAACAATTTATTCTCAAAGATAAATTCAAGCCTAAATGTTTAAATATTGAAATGTTTAGACATCTTCAGCTTATGTCGAGTTTTATGTTATGATTGATGAATAAATTAAATTGTCCCTACTCTTATTATAGCTGTTTAGTTTTTAAATAGATGCAAAATAAGTGTTCTTAGCTGGTTTCTTTATAGCATTTAGGTGATCAATCATAGTTTGATTTACAACATGTAATACGTAATCATATTATTTCAGTAATTAATAGTAAAATTACGAGTATAACGTAGATTTTTTAAATAGGGCTTCTATCACCAGATCGTCGGTCCACCTAGTGGGAGGCCTGCCCAAACTACGTCTCCGGTCAGGTCGCCTGGATGCGGGCAGCGCAAGACCGGTCTTTATGGAAATCCTTGAGAGAGGACTTTGTCTAGCAGTAAACGTCATTTGGCTGATACGAACGATCGGCGTCTATCGTGCAAAGTATTCTGAGGAGCCGTGATCAATGCGAATGGTCGAGCCGAAATAAATAGGCATAATATATCTCGAAATAAAATGCGAAAGAACAAGCTAACTGTTTGCAAAACAAATTAGAGAGATAAGAGATTTGCATATTACAGCGTTCTGGGAAAAATATTTAGAGAGGGGTCAAAATGGGAGTGATATATGCAGAGTAGCGATTTTTTATTAACTAAAATAAGTACTCAAATTCTGGACACTTCGGGTCTGATCCCAGGACCATACAAAGGAAATTTTGGGACTAGAAGAATCGGAGGGAGATGAAAGTATAGTAAGTATAAAACATGTGCATATTATAAGAAATTGTCGGTATCGCCAGTGTGACACTAAAATCAACCGATTTATTTCAATAAAAATATGTATACAATGTGTTAATAAAAAAGCGCAAAACCTGAAACTAGTTTGTTCGGATAAAAAATTAGGATCAAATTTTAACCAAAAAAACCCTCATAGAAATGTTTGTGAATACGAAAGACTGCTTGATGTTTTATTTGAAGTCATTCTACAAAATGAACGTACTTCTACACTGGAGTGACACAATTTAAATTCTCATTCCTATTCAAGTTTAAATGAATGGATACAGATCATTATCTTGGCTCCAGGAAATAACACTGATTGCCGCAATATCTCTTCTAGAAGGTGATTCAAAACGCCGTCAAATCCGAAGTGACAGCGAAAAATTGGCCCGAAATTACATTAATTGCAACTCCTTCCAATTTCACCCTTTGTTATTCTTGCCACAGCTAGTACTGATGCAGTAGAATCGCAATTATGTTGTTTTGTTTTATGTCTCTTCTTTGTACCCAGTGGTAGTAGATCCATGTGCTGCTGTTGAGAATGGATGATGACCACTTAGGCTGGGTTGCACCATCTTACTTTACCTAACTGTAACAAACGTCAAAAATCTGTCAAACTCCACACAAAAAACATCGACTATCGTTATAGTTACGGTTAAAGTTAGGTGGTGCAACTCAGCCTAACTCTATTCTCTGGTCTCTCAGTTGAAGAGATAGGTAAGATCACTGAACTCATAAGTCCTGGGTTTGATGACCAGGTGGAAGACATAAAGGATATTCACAGAGAAATAACGGTATTGTTTTCTTGTGCATTCGGTCGGGATTTCGTGCAATTGGTCAGTTGTGTTGGTCTGGTTGTGGTTGTTGTTATGAAACTGCTGGTGACCCCAGGATCGAGAGAATCCGGCTCTCTCTCACCTCCAGACCACGAGGTACGTAAAATGCTATGAATGTTACAGGTGCAACAAATCTTATAATACAATCGAATTTGAAATAGATTATCCAAAGTATTTTATCAGTACCTAAAAGTTCTCCTTCGTGATCAAATAAGTCGTTAAGCTCCACAAATCTGCGTTACCTCTCTGTTTTATTAGATAAATAGGCCAACTTCTAAAACCTGCTATCACTTAATTTCTGGCATTACAAGTTCGGGGGCATTTGTCTTTGTTAGTAAAGTTTTACTTGGCCAGCGAAAGGGATTTATTGAACTTTAGAATTAGAATATTGCAGACAGAAAATATGGATTCGTTAATTCAGTGAGATTTAAATTATTATTAGGCTATGTTTTGAAGTTGAGTAAGGACATGATTGAATGGTTTTCCATAACCTGGACTATGGGAATTGAAATTTCTTTCAATGTAATTCTTCTGAATCATCGATACTACTTAAACAGGCTGGAGGATTTTAGGCTTATTTTTCTTGGAGTTGTCGAGTTTACGACTGTGTGTGACGAATTGAGTCGCATTCACGAAGGTACCTTTTCAAAATGTAATAACTTCTCGATTTTTGATTCAAATCTCAATCAGGATGTTCCTGACGATACAGTTTTATCATGATAGGGTTTTTATACATTTACTTACTTAGCTAGATACACGGTTTATGAACTAGAAACCAAATTTAATCGATTCCCAATCTTCACTCTATAACGAAAGGGTTAAATTTAAAACCGTACCGTTAAAAGCACTTTGTTCCACTTTATAATGACCACTTTAGAACTTTAGGCTATCGGCGCTTTATTGGGAGCCTTAAAAGGTTTCCTCAAAGGGTTCCCAAAGTTATGATCCATTATAATGGCTTTTATAGTAACAAATCTGACAGTGTTTCGTTTTGTGAGCAAAGATTTTAACATTAACTGAATGTTTGGCTTCTATGACAAGTAAGGCGTGACAAATTGCCACTCACAATTTGGAAGACCAAAGTTTAAATGCCAGGAAGGGTACACAACCGTTAAGTTCGTTTTTTTCAGCCAAATGACGTGCACTGCTGGACAAAGGCCTCCCCCAAGGTTTTCCACAATGAACGGTCCTGTGCTGCTCGCATCCAGGTTCTTCCCGCGACCTTTACCAGATAGTCGGTCCACCTAGTAGGCCTGCCCATGCTACGTTTTCCTGCCCGTGGTCGCCACTCTAGAACCGGTAAGTACCTACCTATAATACTCGTAATGTAAGAAAAGAAAGATGACTTACTTATCACGGAATGTAAGGTTTTCAGGTAAAAAATACTGTGCCGTTCCTAAGCAGGTGCAGACAAATTTTTCGTTTCTTAATTTGATAACTCTGGCCTTTTCTGGCCAGAAGAAATAAAGAGTAGAACCAGGAAAGAAGAGAAAGAATGGCCATGGCGCAATTTTGAGTTAACTCAGGCTCAGTCAATTGCGCCAGAAGCTTCAACTACACCAAAACGCGAGCAGATCGCCATTGCCGGCGCGATCAAAGGCCAATGACAGGTCGCGCGACCCATGACAGTTCACGCGACCTGTCATGATGATTTCATTTCCTATGATCGCGCCGTGATCGCGCCGTGATCGCGCCGGCGCGCCGATGGCGATCTGCACGCGTTGGTGTGGTTGAAGCATTACTGGCGCAAAAATCTTTGAAGACCCATCAAGAACCCCAGTTATCAGAATTTGAACTCGAACAAACAACCGCATAGGTTTTAATATCCATTGTATGTCTTTGTTTGGCATACAAACACCGCGATTCATACACCAGTATGGATGTCAGACAAATCGATGCTCGCATTGTCGCCGAACACTCGGATATGAAGCTTCACACTAATCTATGCTCCATAGAGCTAAGAATGTACTAGAAAGAAGAATTCGACAAAAAAAAACACATGTATAACTGAAAACGGGTTTAACTGTCATAATATTATTATAATACACTCTAGCAGCCGCCAGCGACTTCGTATGGGTTGAATTTTGCAAAATCCCGTCTTAGTGAGCACCTACGTTCTAAAAAGAACCCCCATGGAATTTGAGACTCCTAGCACTAGTAGTTTCTGAGATTTCGTAATGAGTCAGTGAGTCAGTCAGTCAGTGACCTTTCACTTTTATAGATATAGATTTACTAGCTTTCCGCCCGCGGCTTCGCCCGCGTGGAATTTTGTCTGTCACAGAAAAACAATATCGCGCGCGTATTTACTCACCGTTTAGACCTACCCTGGACTACGACAAACATTTTAAAACCAAAATCAGCTCAATCCGCCCAGCCGTTCTCGAGTTATAATCAGACTAACGAACATCAATTCATTTTTATTTATATAGATAGATAGATAGATAGATAGATGATAGCTAGCGGCCGCCCGCGACTTCGTACGCGTGGATCCCGTTTTACCCCCTTCATCTATCTTAAGCGGTTTAGATTTTTTTCATACAAATGTTTTTTCCCGCTAACTCCCGTTCCCGTAGGAATTTTGCAATATCCTGTTGTAACTAAGCTTTAAGTTTACTAAGGTACCTGCATGCCAAATTTCAAGCGTCTATCTTACGCAGTTTAGATTTTTTCATACACATGTTTTTTCCCGCTAACTCCCGTTCCCGTGGAAATTTTGCGGTATCCTGTTGTACCTAAGCTTTAAGTTTACTAAGGTACCTGCATACCAAATTTCAAGCGTCTAACTTAAGCGGTTTAGATTTTTTATACAAAAGGATTTTCCAGCTAATTCCCGTTCCCGTGGGAATTTCGGGAATTCCTTTCTTAGTGCACCTCTACGGTACCTAAACTACGTCCCTTCCAAATTTCAAGTGCCTACGTTTAGCCATTTAGGCTGTGCGTTGATCTGTCAGTCAGTCAGTCAGTTTCTCCTTTTATATATTTAGAAGAAGATAAAACATCATACAAAAATTGATACCAAAAAGGTCACTCCCACTTAGTATCATCTTGACAGTATAGCAACCAAGAAATATAATGTTCAGTGGGTTTTTTTACCTTCCGAGGGGTTGAAGACATAAGTGTGAATATTAATTTTTTCATGATACCTCGACGCGTTCCTAGGCGATTGCCATCACAGGCAGAGCACAAAATCCTCTTGGGTTCTCGTATTTTTCTTTTAAAACACGAAACTTTAAAAAGGGTTTGCCATAAACCGAAAGCTTCACAGTCCGAAAGCAGTCGTTATCAAGGTAAACAATCTTACGTAGTTGGAACAAGAGCTATTATGCCACAAAATGTACAATCTGTTATGCTGTCGACAGTCCAAGGTGCCAATGGTACGGAAACGACCGCCCTTCGGCCATTAAAGCGTTTATAGCGAGAGGGCATTAGAAGTGAATGAACGTGAATAAAGATCACTCCGGCCTCGTACAACTAAAGCTAAAATGATTTGACGATACATCTTGATTCTTGACTTTTTGAGTATGCAAATGGTGCGTGAAATGGTTTTCGTCTGTGTTTTTAAAGACCTACAACTTTGGTCTGATAAAACTATTACAGTACCTAGGTTCTTTGTTTTTTCTTTTAATTTTAAGTATTTGTAAAGTTACGTTATTTCAAGCACAAAAATCGTTGAATTAATTCTTGTGAACTATTCAAGACCATATAAGGGTCTTGAATAGGATCTTTTCAAGGCGAGAGTGAATAGGCACTTATAGGGCAGATAAATGTACCATCCTTGACTGTATCCCACTTAACATCAGGTGCGATTGTGGTCAAATACCTGCCTTGTTATTCATAAAAAAAAGCCACTGAAAAATGCCATAAAACGTACTTTGGTGATATTTTTCATGTAGTTATTTCACAACAAAGACCTTCCCAAAGGATTTCTATCACGGTCCTGCGTCATAAGTATGTAAATATTAAATCCTGACTTCAAGATATTAACCTACAACCAACCTTCTCCATAACGATGAAGGTTAATACCCAGCTACGTAATAAAATTGCTGGGGTAGAAAAGTTCTCGAGTGACGATTACGGGCCAGAAGACAGTTCCCAGTAGCTCAAACTTGAAGGTATAGTCTGGTCTGTGAGCACGTAGAATTTTGTCCAATGACCCCAAGCTACCCATCCTTATCGCTCGCGCGTAATTATGTTGCTATCGCGCTCGCACACTCACTGCGGGTGCCAGTCTCACAGTCGCGACAGCAATATAATTACGCGCATGCGATAAGGATGGGTAGGTACCTCGATCGGGCCCACTAGAGTGAGCCCGCCGTAGGCTGGACTTTGGTCCAACACCGCGTTGGGCAACCCTCTAGTTGGGTTCGCCACTGATCGGGCGCCTTATGCGCTCGATACGGCCCGATCGCGAACGTCGGTCTGCGACCGACGCGGACGAGCCTGGGCTTCGCTTCGCGAATCCCACACTCGGCCTCGTCGGCACGCGCACCGACGATCGCCAAACGGCTAGAGTACCTTCTGTACTCGCCACTCTGCCCGGTGAAGCTGGAAAAGCTCCTCAAGCTAACAGCGCGCGTCCCTTCAAAAAAAAAAAGGATGGGTAGCTAGAAGTCATTGGAAAAACATCTACGTGCTCACAGACCGGGCTTTAGCGGGAAGCACCTGGATGCGGGCAGCGCAGGACCGGTCTTTGTGAAAATCCTTGGGGGAGGCCTTTGTCCAGCAGTGGACGTCATTTGACTGAAACGACTTTCATACATTAACCTACAACCAACCTTACTTCCATAACTGTGCAGGTTAATACCGTAATAAAAAATTAACACTAACGGCCCGCATTGCGTATCTTTATGAAGTTCAGTCAC
Source organism: Ostrinia nubilalis (assembly GCF_963855985.1). Taxonomy (NCBI): domain Eukaryota; kingdom Metazoa; phylum Arthropoda; class Insecta; order Lepidoptera; family Crambidae; genus Ostrinia; species Ostrinia nubilalis. Next base: position 2,275,052 of record NC_087109.1, on the reverse strand, counting down.
GTTTCAGAGTTAGCTAAATAATGGATTGTTTTCTCAATTACTTTGAAGCAATTTGCGTTTCTCGTTGAAAGTTTTTAATAGGCCGAATTATGGTGTCAAATTAGCAATGAAAATGGAAACTAATAATTATTATTATAGGTATTGTTTGTTCGAAAAGTAATTGTAGTAATAAGGTATTAAAGCTAGTATTGTGACTAAACTAAACATAATTATTTTCTTTTGTGATTTTTTAAATGATTTAGTTTATCATTTAATACTTATTTATATTTTTTATTTACTTGCTAGGTACTAGCCAATACCATCAGTTAAAATCAGTTTCCATAGTTATATGTAGATCGTTTCATCCACGAAGACGCGCCCCACCAATTTTTGGTCGAGGTCGCCCGGGGTGCGGGGAGTTTGATCCGAGCAATTCGAGCGTCATTGTTGTAGTGTGCGTGGGCACTTATGCGTGTACTGATAATACTCAAACATTAGCGGAAGAATGGTGGGGCGCGTCTTCGTGGATGAAACGATCTATATTGAAAGTTTTGTACTTATTTTTAGCACCTAAAATAAAATTTGATTGCATTCTGACGTTTGTTAGTTAAAACTATTGGTTAATTTGTAAAACAAAACTATCATTTACTAACCGCCAACTTCGTAATGAATATTCCAAAAATGTTTACTTGTATTGTAATTAATGATACTACAACAACAAACTCCAAACTTCAGTAACAAGGTACTCAACTAAATTCAGTTTGAAAACGCTTTCAATCAACATTATCGTGTTGACTTACGATTCTAGTTGGAAACTTCTGTTTTACCTCAATATTGTGATAATAACCGAATTGATAGTACTATACTTGTTGAACCATTTCATGCTTGTTTATCAACAGTCAATTCTCAAGACTTGAGATCCCCTGGCTTACCTGGAAGTCTTTAAATAGACTTCGGACGCAGGTCGTCCGTAGTAAGGACAATCTGTTCAAGTGGGGTTCATGGATGGCTCAAACTTGGAGTGTAAGTGTGGTTTTGTTCCCCAGTTGACGAAGCACACGATATCGTGCCCTGCGTGCTCAAGCAACTGCACGCAGGAAGATTTAATTAAGGCTACTGACAACGCCATTCTTGTGGCGAAGTTTTTGGCTGACACTGTGTAGGTTTGTTGTCGACACGACAAGAAGAAGAACAATCAATTGATTTCTAATTATAACTTAACACACTAGCTTTTCCCGCGGCTAAGTCTGTGTTGTAAATGTCAAAAAATATCATATTCACTAATAACATTTACGCACAAAAATACCAAGGGCCTTGCAGTCCTACAGTCTTTAATAGCCTCAGAAACTTGTCTGCCAAAAACTTTAATAATACCCATCAGTAAGAGTTATAGGTTTTTATTTATCTATTATTTGGTTGATTCAGAAGTCAAGGGAATTCTGATTTAACCAGGAATCAATCTGCAAGTAAATTGACCGAAATTATGTTGTTTAAAGGTTAGATTGGCGAACTAAAGGTTCAACCAAACCAACGCTATCAGCCGGCGTGCAGCGATGGCGAACAGACTTAAAAGCATTGATCGCGATGGCTAAATCTTTACTGCGCCAGTCGCCATCCCATACCTATGTAATGTAACTTTATCGTTAAGAACCACTCGACACCAGCAATCGAAAAACAAAATCAAAATGGCGCCTCTAGTAGACATTCGCTCTATATCCCCCGTTATGAAAGCACAGTTGTACAAAAGTCCCGTGCCTTTTTACAAAACAATGGCCTAAAAGCAAATTTCCTTGGACCTACATTTCTTTCCAGGTGGAAACGAAAATATTACCTTTATTTACGAGCACCTTAACAAAAGATTTTTCAAGCTAATGAATTTTTAGTTTGAAGAAAATAGTGTCTGTTTTGTTCGGTTTGTTTATTGGTTAACTTAGCAGCTTTTATTGGGGTGTCCAGAAAAACTTAGGAAACAACAGGATTTCTAAGTTTGACCACATTAGGCCTTTATAAAAATGTGTCATCGATTTTACAAAAAGGAAGAAGAAAGTAAGTTCCAATCACCATGTTGCCACAGTAGAGTAGAGGTAAGAAGAAAGAACTACTTATTTTAGTAAAAGAATACACTCTGTTAGTAATGTATTCTTGCAGTAAACTTTAAAAAGCTCTTTTACATAGTCGTAATAAACTTAAACTGCTTTGGTCTTATATGAAGTAGGCGCAAGGCATAACGTTTCTATAGACTGTCGGTCTTCTTACCCAACTGCGTAATGCAAAAGGAGGGTAATGTATTTTCAAGTAAACAATATGTATTGGTGCGAGGAAGATGTTTTTCACATTCGATTATTTTAAATTTTGTCGTAATAATAATTCTTTACGTAATGTATATTTAGTCAGAAAGCGCACTTAATGCCGTAATTCAGTCACTTCCAGTAAACTTTGTTTCAACAGGAGAAAAGCGGCCCTTTCTCAACAATGTTCAGTAAGCGTAACTTAAATTTTGTTTAATTTTCCTAGACAGGCCTACTAAAATATTTAAACGTATGACAATAACAAAGCTTCGGAAACCTATCGCTGCTCACAAACAGTACTCAAAAACCTTTTGACAGATATAACGCGGTTTCCCTTAAAAGCACTCACTCGCTGATTCGACGGGAATAATATAATAATAGCGCTTCTGTCGGCCCAAAAATGGTTCCCTAACGAGAACAGGGTTGACACTCGGCAAAAAACAATAAATGAAGTAAAGTGGTAAGGGCAAAAAAAGAATATAAAGTAGGTAGGTATACCTAAATGGGACTAATCCCTCTTCCCCACCACTACAACTTTTTTAGGTATAACCGGGGTCTATAGTTTGACCTCCAATTAGAATAGAGGTTTTGCATTGGTTTACTGTTAACAATTTATTGTTAAATTCAAACTAAACTAAGTGCATTAAATTTACCTTACCTAATGTGAGGCAGGTTCCCACACAATTGATGGTGAAGAATGAACCATTAAATAGCATAAGTTCCACAACATTCTTGGGAATCACTTTAGACTCACTTCAGTGGGGTCCTCATATTGAAACCTTGTCAGCAAGGCTCAGTTCAGCTGCTTTTGCAGTGAGAAAGATAAGGCAATTAACTGACATTGAAACGGCAAGGCTAGTTTATTTTAGCTATTTTCATAGTATAATGTCATACGGCATATTGTTGTGGGGCTCAGCTGCGGACATTGAAACTGTGTTCGTTCTGCAGAAGAGAGCAGTGCGGGCCATTTATAACCTTGGACCCCGATTTTCCTTGAGAGAATTCTTTAAGGAGATTAATATACTGACAGTAGCTTCACAGTTCATTTATGAAAACCTTTTATATGTTCGCAAAAATATAGAGCAATTTACTAGAAAGAGTGATTTACACAAGTTCAATACAAGAAACAAAAATAAACTTGCCGTTCCAAATTTCAGACTGCACAAGATTGGTAATTCATTTATGGGGAAATGTATTAAACTTTTCAATAAATTACCACAAACTGTTGTAGAATTGCCCATTCATAAATTTAAAGCACATATCAAAAGCACCTTAATGAAAAAGGGCTACTATAAAGTTGATGATTATATAAAGGATAAAAATGTTTGGAATGTTTAACTACCTAGCTCGCATTAATACTTATGACTATAATTTGTATATTTTAAAGACTGTAAAACCTTGAAAAGGAGGCTGACAATAGTGACTGAGTTTCTTGCGCTGCTTCTTCTCAGCACTGGCCCATTTATTGTCCCGAAGCAGTGGTAGGGTTAATATTGGGACGTGTAAAAGCGCTTTTTTAAAGCCTATTTGCAAAAATAAATGAATTTTATGAATTTTAATTTTATTAAAACCAAGAACAAGGACGCACATAAAATATATTTAACCGCCTCTGTGGTCTAGTGGTAAGACCACCTGCTTCAGATGCAGAGGTCCCGGGTTCGATTCCCAGTGGGGGCAGATTTTTCTGTTCGGTTTGGTTGGTGGTAGGGCTTGTTCTAAGTCCGCCTGGCTAGCTACCACCATCTTACCTAAGTCTGTCGCCATAACAACAATGTTAACAGCATTGTTGTGTTCCGTCCGGCAGTTAGAGGTAAGAAGCCAGTTCCTCCGTGGTTGAGGATTCCGGGTGAAGCTCGCTTCCACCATCGGCCTGATCATCACTTACCATCAGGTGAGATACAGGCCAAGAGCTTCCTCGTTGCGGATAAAAAAAAATATTATGGTATAAATTCGATTAATGAAGCAAAGTGGTTGGGAGAGGTCGTATACTCGCGACACCCCCACTCGGGCGATGACGGAACGCCGCGGAGGTTTTAGTAGGTATATCCCATCCTTTCAGGTCGGAGCAGCGCCCTTTTCAGGGCGCCGGGAGTCCCACACACCACCCTGTCCCCCGGCAATGGTGACGGCGCGCAAAGCATTTCCTCCGCGACAAATACTTAAAGCTATGTTCAGCAGTAGACGCAATCTGGTCTTAACCCTTTATAGGACGGCCCATACAAAGTGGCCAATAAACTGGACAGTCACTTTACGGCCGATAATTCAATGATTTTTGTAACAATGTCGAACCTTATGATCATAAACGATAGCCAATAAAGCACGCTGGCCTAGAAACGAGCCAGCGCTCAAGGACGTCGCACGCAATCAAAAATTCGCGCTCTTTTTTAAGGTGGCCTGTCAACTGGCCACTGCACACCCGTACTAGTATTTGCTGCCATTGCAAGCAGACGATACATATTTCCGAGTGTAGTTCAATGTAAAAACATATCTTCGTAAAGAAGATGAGTAAAATAATAATGTTATAGTATATACTTTATCATCACGTGAAAATATAATCGAAAACCGTAAAATAAACATGTTATTTTTGCAATTAAAAACAGACTAGTGTGTTGAAAAAGCCTTGTGTTGAAATTACACATGTGAATTTGAGGTGGTCTCATATTTAGATGTTTTGATTTTTACACACAAATTATATCGTTTTATACTGAGTATATTATTAATTTTTATAATACAATAACATAATAAGCCCAAATATACGGGTTCGGTAGTTATACCCCATTATTATAACTGTTTAGGTATTTTTTCATACAAAATTATGTATATTTGTGGATAATGTATCTAATAATCCTGGGTTTATTGAGTTTTCATTCACGTTTTTTTATTTTATAACATAATATTGTCTCTAAATTATTATATAATGTTTACTTTAGTTGACAAAACTTTTAATTTTGTTTTTTTTTTTCATGTTATTTTTGGCTCAGAAGAAGAAATACAATCATTTTATTTGATACTTTGTTGAATATTATGTTTTTAGCCTAATTAAAGATTGATAACTAAATACGCAATTATTTTATTTAGTTTAATATGTAATTTACATAAAAATAACCGGTTTTTTTATAAGTGTCCAGTTTACTGGCCAGTGATTTCACATGAATATTGGTGATTTTAGTGATGCAGAACGGTCAATGGTCAGTATACTGACCACTAGTTTTTTTTGTATTTTCTCGTAAAATATCTAGTTTCTGATAATTTTATTAATACATGTTGTTATAAATAACGCTATAGAATATACAGGGTGACAGGTAAAGCGATACATTCCTTGAAAGGGGTTAAAGTAGAGCTTATTTGCAGTCATTTAAGTCATATGACACCATGTCCGAAACTTGTTCATTTCCAAGTTATTCGAGATTTAAGTATTTTTTTAAAAATCTCCAGTTTTTATGTTAAAATGTACCCTTGCAATGAAGAATACGGAATAATGTTAACTTTTTTGTTGTATTCGTATAGCTAAATAATAAGATTGACATTTTAAATTAAAATTTGCAAGAAATTATCATCATTACTCAAGTAAAAGCTAAAAAACCATGTATTATTTTGCAAAAAAAATATGTTTTAGGTAATTAAACGAAGAATTTCCAAAAAAAAATGTATGGAATGTTGTGTACAAATTACAGAATTTAGTTCCTTGATTCATTAGCTATTCAAAAAGGTACAGGTGTTTAACAAACAATACATAATTATTTTTTTATTTGAATTTAAACGTCTAGTAAGATACTTTCATAAAAAAAAAAAAAAAAAAGTCACACTAACAACTGTTCTTGGGTCTCAATGAATGAAAACTTAGTATTTTAATAATAATTGTATCACCTAATTTTATCTAGGTACATTATTTTAAGTCCTGCTCAAACTGTGAGCCCCGTCTTCTAATACAAGCTTGTAGTCTGTTTCTCACTTCTGTTTTTGTGACTCTTGTTGTCAAACTTTGCTGAATATCTTGAGCTGCCCTCTGAATGCGTTCACGAAGCTTTCACACACACAGCACACTTTCGGCTCAGTGTACGCCAATGGATGGATCAACAATATCCACTTCGTTGGATTGGGCACGGTGGACCCATTCCTTGGCCAGCCAGAAGTCCGGATCTGACCCCTTGCGATTTTTATTTATAACGTAAACAACGAGCAAAAGCTTCGTGAGCGCATTCAGAGGGCAGCTCAAGATATTCAGCAGTTTGACAACAAGAGTCACAAAAACAAAAGTGAGAAACAGACTACGAGCTTGTATTAGAAGACGGGGCTCACAGTTTGAGCAGGACTTAAAATAATGTACCTAGATAAAATTAGGTGATACAATTATTATTAAAATACTAAGTTTTCATTCATTGAGACCCAAGAACAGTTGTTAGTGTGACTTTTTTATTTATTTATTTTTTTATGAAAGTATCTTACTAGACGTTTAAATTCAAATAAAAAAATAATTATGTAGTGTTTGTTAAACACCTGTACCTTTTTGAATAGCTAATGAATCAAGGAACTAAATTCTGTAATTTGTACACAACATTCCATACATTTTTTCTTGGAAATTCTTCGTTTAATTACCTAAAACATATTTTTTTTGCAAAATAATACATGGTTTTTTAGCTTTTACTTGAGTAATGATGATTCTTTCTTGCAAATTTTAATTTAAAATGTCAATCTTATTATTTAGCTATACGAATACAACAAAAAAGTTAACATTATTCCGTATTCTTCATTGCAAGGGTACATTTTAACATAAAAACTGGAGATTTTTTAAAAAATACTTAAATCTCGAATAACTTGGAAATGAACAAGTTTCGGACATGGTGTCATATGACTTAAATGACTGCAAATAAGCTCTACTTTAACCCCTTTCAAGGAATGTATCGCTTTACCTGTCACCCTGTATATCCACTTAGAAATATAGCGAATTCAAAAAAAAGTTAGGGTGTGCGTTAAAGGGTTAAGTGAGGTCTGCCCTGTAAATGCCTATTCACTCTCGCCTTAAAAAGGCCCGGATAGTGTTCGAGAAAGACAGAAGCAGGCAGCGAATTTGTTATTAGACTAAAGACGTAAATCCCAACCAGCATGATGTTTGATTTATTTATTTATTTATTTGTAATAGGTATACAAACAGTTTACAGTCTAGGCTTCATCGTAAAGAAAAAGTGTTAATTACATACTGGACCGTAAGCCAAAATTAGTATACACAGCATGATAAAATAAATTACAAGTACTATCTAAAAATAAATTCATTATTATTGATGACTTATTATTAAGGCCGGGTAGCAGAGAAAATGGCGAAAATGAGGTTTTCATTTTTCATTTTTGAGGTACTAAACAGTAAAATTAAAGGCTAAGATTTTTATTGGACATAGTTGAGGATATTTTCTAGGGCTATTAACGGATGGAAACACGATTTGATGAAGTTGACTCGATAGAATAAATTCCCAAAGTTACCTCTATTCGTTTTCTATTTATGGTTTTATTTTTAAAATAAGCGATTTGAGATTCTAAATCTTTTACTAAACTAAAGTTCAGAAATAACTTGAGGGCTTTTAACGGATGAAATTTTTATATTGCGTCTTATTTAGTTACTATGTTAAAAAATGTGGAAAAAATCGTCCATGACGGCTTGGACAATCTCAATCAGTCGCGCGGTGGCGCTTACGGAGGACGGACGCGTGTCAGTTTTTTGGCCGTGACAGTTCGCGATTTGTCTTTGATGAGTCACAGTATAATAATATCAGTGTTACTGGAGAAAGCTTAAATTTTTGATAATTAAAAATTATCAATTTTGTCTACCTATTGAAATTTAAATCGTTCGCATCCTTTACTCATGACACATAGTACATTCCTCAAATATGAGACAAAACCAATGAGTTAAAATTACATTTTAATAGTACCTACATACAATCGTCTTACACTCTTTAGAAGAGCACACTGACACAAATAAATAATAAAAAATACTGTCTAAGGTCTGTAGCTAAAGGTCTAAGCTGTAAGATAGAAGAATCTTCTAGCCAAAAAGATGGCAGATGCAGCAGATGTCAACGGATTTAAAACTGGAGTTCATATGACTCCTTGTAGACTTGAGTCTCTAGAGCGTCTCTTCCTCCACCATGCGTAAGAATTTTCACAAAAATACTGTCTAAGGTCTGTAGCTAAAGGTCTAAGCTGCAAGATAGAAGAATCTTCTAGCCAAAAAGATGGCAGATGCAGCAGATGTCAACGGATTTAAAACTGGAGTTCATGTGACTCCTTGTAGACTTGAGTGTCTAGAGCGTCCCTTCCTCCACCATGCGTAAGAATTTTCACAAAAATACTGTCTAAGGTCCGTAGCTAAAGGTCTACGCTGCAAGATGGAAGAATCTTCTAACCAAAAAGATGGCAGATGCAGCAGATGTCAACGGATTTAAAACTGGAGTTCATATGACTCCTTGTAGACTTGAGTCTCTAGAGCGTCCCTTCCTCCACCATGCGTAAGAATGTTTCAAAAATACTGTCTAAGGTCTGTAGCTAAAGGTCTAAGCTGCAAGATAGAAGAATCTTCTAGCCAAAAAGATGGCAGATGCAGCAGATGCCAACGGATTTAAAACTTGGAGTTCATGTGACTCCTTCTAGACTTGAGTCTCTAGAGCGTCCCTTCCTCCACCATGCGTAAAAGTTTTCCAAAAATACTGTCTGAGGTCTGTAATAAAAGTCTAAACTGCAAGATAGAAGAATCTTTTAGCCAAAAACATGGCAGATGCAGCATATATCAACGGATTTAAGACTGGACTGGCAATGGTAATGTAAATTATTTTTAAAATGTATTTAAAAAATAAAATGTTCGTTTTATTATTTTAATAATCTGACCTCTCAACTCGATGGGTGCCTGGAACAAAGCCGCAATAGCCATAGCAGCAGTTTTCCGATTAATTGATTTTAGTAAACTGCGGGTCCCTATACACCTATTGAATTTTTTTCAGAATTTTATCTTTGAAACTGCCTGATTTACCAAAAGCACTATGGATATTGAATCGTTATTCTCATTCATCATTTAAAATTTGTTGACCGGAATAATCGTGCCATATACAATGTTAAAACTTTTATTTAAATCTTCTACAAGCAAACGGCTATTACTGTATCCTTCAGATCAGCGCCCGAGGCTGCAATACACTATTGCTGTTTGATTAATTGCACACTTTTTACCGGAATAAAACCACTCATGGACTCTTACGGAACCGACTTTCAATGTATGAAGCGGCAACATGTATTTCTACCTTTTTAAAGTATATTCTAAGCACTATAACCTTATGCACATTAAATGTTACTCCAGAAAAAATAACGCATCCTTTGATATACAAACCGTTTTGATACGCCTCGTAGTTTAGAATTATTCAAAATTGACACTAAATCTCTTCTCCTGTAAAATGTGTTTTGTCGATTGTGGCTTTATTCCCGGCACCCATCGAACTCAACTACACTACACAAACACCTTTGTTCGCAACTGTACTGACGAAACCTCGATATTATACCGTTCATTTAAGATGGCAAGCTTTTTGCTGCGGTAATGCACTCCAGGTAACCGTGTGTGATGCTTATTGCTCATAGTGATTTTCGATACAGAGCCCCGTACATACGTTATACCACAGAATAATAATAAGTACTACGTACAGAAGTTTTACTTCGCAAAGGTAATTACAAAAATGTATGCTCAATGTCATTAACAATATGGTGTAATTTAGCCTGTCTGAAGAGTCAAGCACCATTTTGTTGACAAACGTCAGTGATCGGCACTGCGCCGAAGCTATAGGGCTGACTTCGGTAAAATGATGTGACGTGAGGTGCCAAACTGCGGAAAATGGCGGAGGAAATACATGATTTAGCATGAATTATCATGAATAATATTAACTACTTATTTACCTCTCAGTGTCTTGAGGCAACTTAAAAAAGTACATTCTGTGTTTTTATTATTATTTAGGCAGTTAAATACTGCACAGTATTTAGCACACCATTTTCTTTATTTTCTTCCATCATACACAAGAATACGCGTGCGTGAGTCAATGTTCGCTCGTATGTGAGGCCTTGTCGAATAGTATCCTGTAGGTGGGCCATCGTGCGTGTTTTGTTTTCGATGTAAACTCGCGGAGATGAACAGGCCTGGTTATACATAAATTATGGAAAGAGGTTATACATAAATTATGGAAAGAAAACACCCAGACCAATACAAACAAATATGTATGCAATTTTAGTATGTAATTTTTATTTATTAATAAACAAAAAGACTGAACAAAATTGATGCGTGTACTGATTAATGTAATTAACGACATGCAAAGCTTTGTGAATTGCAACAACTATAATTTATTATCCAAGCTCTAAATAATCGCTACTACGAGTAACTGATCATAAAATGTTTTTCCAATCGCTCAAGCTCCCGAGGATCTACCGATAGGTCGGGTGACGTAATCTTGAAATTCTTTTAGCCGGCGCGGAACTTCCGGAAGGTCGGGTGACGCCACGCCTCTTTGAACCGTGTTTACTTTGGCAGTTATATTCTATATTTATTCGATTCTAAAATATATTCCCAAAAATTTTTAAAGTTGTTTTAATTTGTATCACTTGGATATGATTTGTATTAGAAAGTGCTGTGAGTGTGACGCTTGAACGGAAGGAAGTCAACCTAACCTAACCAACTGCGTATTTCCAAACTGCGTATTTCTATACTGTGTAGCCGCGAGAGCTCTTTGGCGCGCTGTCTTCGGCGAAGTATTGCGCGCGCAGATTTTGACAGCGCGAAATACCTACTTTAGCAGAAATACCAAGCCTTAACTAGCCGCCCGCGACTTCGTACGCGTGGATCCCGTTTTACGTAGGTGTATTGGTACGTGGAGTTTCGTAAAATCCTTTCTTAGCGTATGCCTACGTCATAACATATACCTGCATGCCAAATTTCAGCCCGATCTGTCCAGTGGTTTGAGCTGTGCGTTGATAGATCACTATGTCAGTCAGTCAGTCACCTTTGAGTTATATATGTCAACGTGAAATTGTGAACTCTGTCAGTTTATAATATAACGCGTTAGATTGTAAACTAACAGTGGGTTAGGTTAGGTTAGATTGTAATTTAACTACGTCAGATAATAATCTGACGGAATTCACAATTTCACGGTGACATATATATTTCGATGATAAGAACTGAATAATCTTGAAGTTTTGTCTGCTATAGTGTTATGCAAATATTTACACCCAATTTCACAGCCCGCTAGACATTTCTGTTGCGAAATCATACCTTCATCACTACACAAGATGACTGCCTTGTTTTCTTACTTCTTAATTACCAGCTGTACTACGAGGTGTTTAACAAAGCAATATTCTATTCTCTTTGTCTGAAATTAATCCCAACTCACGAACGCTCAACACATTCTCGAGGTACACTTTGATTAATATCTCAGACGAGGCTGTATTGTGAACTTTATTCTAATTGAAATACTTAAGACAAAATTGTTAATAAGACTAGGTACCTCAAAACTCAAGGTACTTAAGCCTATGACTAAACAAAATTAAATGTCTTTATTATATCCTTACCTACTGAACAAAAGGACTTTTGTATGTGTATTTAAAACTGCTTTTTAAAAGCCTACTAACAAAAATAAATGAGTTTTACTAACCTCCGTGACCTAATAAAAAACAGTGAACAATTTCTTCAAATTAGCACAAAAAGTTTTATGTTACTTGATAGATACGACTGGCCATAATATATTATTATAAGACGTGTCAACCGCACGAGGCAGCATTCGTTCGTTCGTTCGTTTCAGCCGAAATACGTCCACAGCTGGACAAAGGCCTCCCCCAAGGATTTCCACAAAGACTGGTCCTGCGCCGCTCGCATCCAGGCACCTCCCGCGACCTTCACCAGATCGTCGGTCCGCCTAGTGGGAGGCCTGCCTACGCTACGTCTTCTGGCTCGTGGTCGCCACTCAGAGGCAGCATTATGGAAAAAAATCTCCTAGGCGATTTTTCGAAGCACTTATTTAAACGTGGTCCCAAATCAAACTCATTTATTGCCAACCCTGACCAAGTATTAAACATAAACCTGAATAACCAAGAAAACGGCTCAGGAATATATCAAATTATCGTAGAATCTACAAAACATACGTATGTACCTTTCTGCTAAGTAATAGAAATGACACACACAGGCACCCTACATTTGCGAGGTACAATTCTTTAAAAACACTTCATTTAGTTGTAATTTAGTAAAGTAATAACCAGACAACCTTTTTTCACTGCCAGCTGCTCTAACGGATCCGACGTAGATACACGGAAAATTCTAGCTTAGGTAACCAGAATAATTCCCTGCGTGATCGAATCAGAAATGAATGAAGAGATCCGTAGGAGAACCAGAGTGACTGACATAGCCCGCAGAGTCGCTAAAATCAAGTGGCAGTGGGCGGGGCACATAGCTCGTAGAGCTGATGGCCGCTGGGGCAGGAAAGTTCTTGAGTGGCGACCACGAGCCGGAAGACGTAGCGTGGGCAGGCCTCCCACTAGGTGGACCGACGATCTGGTGAAGTTCGCGGGAGGTGCCTGGATGCGAGCGGCGCAGGACCGGTCTTTGTGGAAATCCTTGGGGGAGGCCTTTGTCCAGCAGTGGACGTCTTTCGGCTGAAACGAACGAACCAGAATAAAGACTACTTATTTTTAAACCGGCAGACAGTGGTGACTGAGTTTGTTGCGGCGCTTCTTCTCAGCACTTGCCAAATGTTTGTCTCGAAGCGCTGGTAGGATAAAAAAAGAATGAGACATGTATAGGCTTGACGACTTGTAAGTAGCAATTTAATTAGTTTATACAAATAAAGATAATTTTGATTTTGAAGTTAAATTGACTAAATTGTCATGCAATAAGTAGGTACGACAGCTAACTATTTTGTAGAGTTTATAAAAAAAACTGGTTATATCTTACAAGAACATCTAAATAGTATTTAATAGTGTTGTGATAGGTAACACTACCCTCCACAGCACTACACACTGCTAGCGTTGCAATTCACGAAAGCGAGTGAGCTTTACATGTGTGGTGGCTTGCTACTGTTAGCTTTTAAAACTCATAAAAAACTAATAAAACTCATTTATCTTTGCAAATAGGCTTTTAAAAAGCACTTTTACACGTCCCAGTATAAACCCTACACTGCTTTAGGACAATAAATGGGCCAGTGTTGAGAAGCAGCGCAAGAAACTCAGTCACTATTATTTTCAAAAGTTTTGATAGACATTGCACTATCGTGATGTGCATGTACTCATACACAAGTAAAGCCTTCGTGAGTTGCAAGTACTTACATCAGGCAGGAAGGAATGCCACAGTACTTACCGTTAAGTACCACTATCGAACACACTACGATTTACAATAACTACCTTCTAACTAATTGTGTTCCAAACTAATTGTGTTCTAACTTCTTAACTGATTGTGTTCCAAATTTTTGAAATAAACTCTATAGAACAAATTAAAAATACAACTTTATCATAATTATTTTTAATCGCGGTATTTTTCGCGAAAAAACAATATTACATATCTAATTCGCGGGTGCCGATATTTTAACTTTTAAAGTTTAAGTTTCTAGTCTATTAAGCTTTGTAGTTAACTGTGTGTGTGTACGTATTTTCCTATGAACGAAGCAAATTATCCACGTGAGCCAATTTTGAAAATAATGAAATTTAAAAAAAAAATCTTTACGTAAATCGATTAAGTTACTAATTCTGATAACCGTCTTAAAAATTTGGATACTGATAACAAAATCACCCTGTATACCATTGAGAAACGTATAGTTGACTAAAATAAACAAATAACACGAATTCTATCGAAGCAATTATCTGAAGTGTGAATCGTTCACTCGCATATGCCTGAAACTAGCTGTGCCCGCGACTTCGTACGCGTGAAAATAGTTTGAATAATATTTCCCGTTTTTGCGTCATTTTTCTTTACTGTTCCGCCCATATTGGCTGTAGGGTGATGTTATATTATTATAGCCTAAAACCTTCCACGATAAATGGACTATCCAACACAAACATATATTTTTTCAAATCAGAACAATAGTTCCTGAGAGCGTGTGCCAACAAACAAACTCTTCAGATTTTTAATATTAAGTATAGATTTCTTATAAAAACAAATATTTTAAAGATTGCTCCGCTGAAGCAGATGTGAGTTTGACGTTTCGACAGTTTTTTATTGTCTTAAATAATAGCTGAAATAAAGTTATTTATTTATTAGAATAAATTAGTCTATCAATTTAAATTTTTATTATATTCAAAACGTTGTTCTATTAAAATTGCTATTCGGTAAAATAATGTGAATAAAGGCTTTCGTTACATTTTTATTTTTATTGAAATAAAACTAGTTTTTTTGAGTAGAGTCCTCTTATAAATCACTTACGAAATATTTTTAGTTATGGCACATAAATACCATAAAGAACAACCAAAGGCCATTAAAATAGCTTAAAGCACGAAAGCCGACACGGTGTTGTTCCCTTTCCGAGTTGATGAGTCTGATAATGAGCTTTATTAAAAATTTAACACAAAAGGTGATTTACTAGCTAAAGCCTGGTCCGTGAGCACGTAGAATTTTGTCCAATGACCCCAAGCTACCCATCCTTATCGCTCGCGCGTAATTATATTGCTGTCGCCACTGCCACTGTTCGACGCGCGCCCGCAGTGAGTGTGCGACAAAATTCTACGTGCTCACGGACCAGGCTTTACACACATTATTTTGAAACCGAAAAAAAGTGAAAGTGAATTGAGCGAATAAATAATAAAAATACAATGATTGATTATGATCGTAATATTACCAATTTCTCCCTTGTACCCCTTAATATTATACTCCAGCTGTGCGCGTATAATGTTTTAGTCGTAACATAAGTTTGAAAACCTATTCAATCTTGCTATCTTTCATACAAAGCTGATTGAATTGATTATCCCTAGACAAAATGACATTTGTGACGGATTGTGTTTCTAAATCGCTTCGCTAAAGAAAAACGATTTCGAATTGTTACTATCACGTAATGTTGCTTTTCCGGGCTAACTCACCCACTCCTGTGTGATAGATCTAGAAAAGCTATAAGATTTTAAGCTTTTGAGTTACATTTCGAGTAAAATAGGACATAGGTCATAACGAGACATTTATCAATGAGTTCGTATATTGGACAGACGAAGCGCACCATCGCAAACGCGTCAAAGAACACATCGCAGCTATTAAAAATCGACAGACGGGCAAATCCGCCGTGGCTGAAGAACACCTGCTGGAAACAGGAGTTAATCACTAGATGGAGCTAGACAGTCCAAAAATCGTCTCCACTGTCGGCATTATCACACTAGGATAGTTCGAGAAGCGATTGAAATTAAGAAACAAAAATTTCAATCGGGCGGACGGGTTTAAATTCTGAAAATCATCATCATCATCATTTCAGCTATAGGACATCCACTGCTGAACATAGGCCTCCCCCAATGCTTTCCATGTTGATCGATTGGTAGCGGCCTGCGTCCAGCGCTTCCCTGCTACCTTTAAGATGTCGTCGGTCCACCTTGTAGGTAGACGTCCCACGCTGCGTTTTCCGGTACGCGGCATCCACTCCAGAACCTTGCTGCCCCATCGGCCGTCAGTTCTGCGTACTATGTGTCCTGCCCATTGCCACTTCAGCTTGCTAATCCGTCTAAATTTAAATTCTCACCTGTGTGGAATCCGGTGATTAATAAATGTAAACCGCGAGTATTGCCGTCAAGTACGAATACGGATACTGTGAGTGTTGTGTGTCGTGGTAACATCATTAGTGGTGTAACAAAATTAAATGACAATGAGAGGGTAGTTGAAAATTTTGATGAAACGTCAAGCCGTGAGTACATAAAATAACTCATTCATAAATGTCGCGTTAAGACTTGATATTTTAGTCTAGAAAAGCTCTTTACAAGTATCTAGAAAATATCAAATTATCATAAAGGATGTCCCATTAATATCCTAAAATGAGGACAGGGTCATAGACCTATGAGGGAACGAAAAGTGTAGGCGTAAGGAGGTTGGTTGATTGTTTCTGTATGATTTACGACTCATTTACTTGCCCCAGTTTATACAGAGCTACTGATAAGTTATGATCCAATAAAAGTACCTACTATAGAAACTATATTCCCGTAAATATGAGTTATAAAACACTAGCTTTCCGCCCGCGGCTTCGCCCGCGTAGATAGGCCCCCTTAATTTAATTTATTGTCCGTGGTGCATAATCTTTTCTTAAAGGTTTTAAACCTTTGTTTGTCACCTGTCATCCGCTTTGCAATGGAGGGAAGTCGAACCTTAATTTCGAACTCCTATGTTCTTCTGATTAATTTCGTTGCGGATCCAATGACAGTTTAACTTTCCCCCGGGACAAACTTGACCTTCATTGGTTGGGTTTTTGTGGCGGTCAAGCTGTAGATCCTGGCTACACAGGAGTCGCAGTGGTGGGAACGAGAGGTGGGAATAGTCCCGTAGCTTTCCGCCCGCGGCTTCGCCCGCGTGGATTTTGTCTGTCACAGAAAACCTTTATCGCGCGCGTCCTTGTTTCAAAAACCGGGATAAAAACTATCCTAACTATGTCCTTTCTCGGGACTCAAACTATCTCTATGCCAAATTTCATTGTCGATTTTTTTAATGACTATGCCAGTTTTTTTTTTAATCTCTCGTAAGTATCTTTTGGTTTTACGTAAATGAGCATTTAATATACAAAAGTGTTTGGAGCAGCTTAAAAACATTAAAATTGTTTAAGATATAGCACATAAGTTCTTATAAAGTAAATACTTAATGTTATGAAAATAAGGTACTTGATACAAATAAGGCCTACGTTCTAATAAGGCCTATACATCAGAAAACACAGATAAATAAATTCAACCGGGATAATACTTCAAGGACACGTACTCATATGCCCTATAACCCAGTAGAGTGCAAGAGCGACTCGATCCACGATCCCGGTACCAATTGGCACGCGTTCTTCTAAGGTGGTGGGTGATTTCGTGCTGTCTTATAAAAATCTGGCGATTTCATCTTAAATTTTCGGTAAAATGATGCTGTTTTAGATTAAGCTTTTCTTGGTAATCGTTTCTAAATATTTCTTACTAGCTAATAATTACCTTAATTTATACTACTGGCTATAGATGCATTATTTGTAAATTTTTAAAGACAACAAGAGCGAGATGTCTAATAAGGCCTAGGCCTTATTTCAGCATGGTAGGCCATATTAGATACTTATGTTAACACCTGATTACGAACAAATTCATTAAACTAAATGAGTAAAAGAGTAACTAAATATTTATTTAATAAGAATGTTACTAACTGCACAGAAAAGAAAAAGAAAACAGAGTCGAAAAAATTACAAACGCTGTAAAAAAAATACAAAACCAATAAAAAATA
Source organism: Ostrinia nubilalis (assembly GCF_963855985.1). NCBI lineage: Eukaryota > Metazoa > Arthropoda > Insecta > Lepidoptera > Crambidae > Ostrinia > Ostrinia nubilalis. The sequence goes on along the minus strand of NC_087109.1, from coordinate 2,257,367 downwards.
AGAAAAAAAGCCGTATGTATAATTCTAAAGGAAAAAAGAATAAAAGCTGGTATTATCATGCCTGTCTCGAAAACAAAGTAGCAGATATGCGACCATAAAGGACTGCTTTTGGTGGTATCACAAAGATTGTGAAGGAGTTCGTAAAGATGATTCAGAAGCCTTTTTATGCACTGGTTCTAATAAAAATAGAGATCTCATTTTGTTTACAAAAATTCGAGACTAAATGATATTCCTAATGTGATTTATTTAAAAGGTTTTATGTGTAGGCCTTATTCGAACACGGTGTTTTAATAAGCCCTATACAAAAAAATGATATTGTTTGTTTTTGATATTTTTTTTGATAATATATGTAAGGAATCATTACCTTGTTACTATGAATATTTAATTTTATCTATAATTTATGTATAATTCTTAATAAGTGGAATTTAAGTTTATCTAAAGATATACAGTATATTTCTGTTGAATTGGTATGTAAAATTATGATAACGCAAACAAATCGACGTGTTTAATGTTATAAGACCGCATTTTGTTTAATACAACCTCAATTTTAAGGTCTAGAGGCATTTGAATCATACAGGCCTTATTCCGTCCGTGTAGGTGATTTAATAAAGCCAAAATCAGTGGTTTCGTAATTTGCTTATTTTGAAGAGATTTAGTTAAAAATTATGTTATTTTTTGTAATATTGCTAAAATTAAAGGATGGAAGAAGTTAATTAACCTTGTTTTTGTTGATTGGCGTTATTATTTCACCCATTTGCGACGACACTGTGACATCTCGAGATATACGATTTTTTGTTTTACCGAAATTCTGAACCGCGATCTTGCGTTCTATTATCTCCAAAAACAGGGTATTTGTTACTCCAAAAACAACAATACTATGAGAGAAAGAGACAAAATATTACGTTATAGCGCTGGCTCGTTCGGCGATCTAGTTGGCTTCGACACTGTGACAGTTCAGTTGCCACCTGCGCTTTGAGATGTGAGGTGCTCTTCGTTTTTAAGAAAAACGTGACATCTCGAGGATACCGCGGTATTGATGACAAAGGTAAGTTTTTAAAATATTTTTATTTTATTCGACAATGTGGCACGTCATACTTATCACAATGTTCTTCTAAAACAAAAAGCAAAGTAAAAGAGTAATTATTTATAGGTCACGTTATTCTTGTAAGAAAATCGAAGTATCATCGGGACATCTTAACTAGTAACGTTGTAGATGATGAAAATTTTTCCTATATTGGAAATATGTTGTAGGTCATTTGTTGATGTTCTGTTCTGTTATTGCAGAATGCATGTTATTGAAATTGAATGGTATATCTACTTGTCACGTTGTATATGCTAAACAGTAATACTCTACTCCAGATATCATTACAGATGGGGACTAGCAATGCAAAAAAGCAAAGGTTAACATTTGTGGCGATGCACTGCCTGAAGGAATTCCACAACCTAATCCGACAACATGACTAACAGTGCTATGCGAGCGCTGTGAAAGGGTCTCTTTGAGCTACAATAACGTCGGAACTAATACGAGTAGATGTAGACTGATAAACATACATTCGTTTTGACGAATAGTTCAAATACTAGTAATACAGTGCAAATAAAACATACTTATACGACTGTCTGTTTTTACAGACACAACAAGCAAAATATTTTATATTATCATACGATAGCCTTAGATTAGCTTAATCTAAGACGATAGCTCACAAAATTATCTATTAGTAGAAGTATGTTAGAATAGCAATGCGTTGGATGACCCCAGATATTTATTTATATATTATTATGTAATTATTCAATGTTACTTAGCTGTATTGGCTGTGTTTTGCTTTCTGCAAAAAAGGTATTTTCAACCGACTTCAAAAAAGGAGGAGGTTCTCAATTCGACCCGTATGTTTTTTTTTTTTTTTTTTTCTATGTTTGTTACGCGATAACTCCGCCAATTATGAACCGATTTGAACAAATCTTTTTTCGGCGTATAGGTAATACCTCAAGGGTGGTCCCATTTAAATTTAATAATAGAAAAAACAACCCCCAAGGGTGGAAAATTGGGGATGAACTTTTTTATACGCAATATCTCCGCCGATTATTAATCAATTTGAACGATTATTTTTTTGTTGAATAGGTATTATCAAAAGGGTGGTTTCATGCGAATTTGAAGAAAATATTTCACCCCCAAGGGTGGAAAATTGGGGATGAACTTTTTTATACGCAATATTTTTAATTTTTAGTTTTTTTTTGTGTTCACGCATTTGAAGTCGGTTTTATTTTTTTTAAAAGTTAATTATAATGTTTTAATATAATTACAGATCATCAGCAATTGACTGAATTTTATCGCTTATTGCCCAAATATACTTTGGCGGGCGCAACATTGTTTTGTATAATAATATTGCAATATAACTATTTCAGAAAAACTACGCCAATAAAATGGCTACACTATTTATAAATAGTGGTTGTTATTTTTCTCTATTAATACATTATTTAAATATTGTCTTTTATAAATTTAATTTTAAATAAGTATAAAAAATTAAAACACCCTAAAAGGTACCAAAATGTCGCTTTTTTGCCATTTTATTCGCCGGGGACGGCGATTTTTGCGTTGATTATTTTAGGATTAAATTGTCATAACTAGTCTGTTAAAAAATATCTATTTACTAACCTAGTACCTACAATTTTTTCTTCTGCATACATACATACCTACTTAGTACAGTTTCTCTTACTGTGTTTTTTTTTGTAGTAGTTTACGAGATTTTACTTTTGAGATTTTTTCGTTTATTTTGATAAGCATTAGTTTTTAGAATAAGAAAACTTAATGTGAGCTTAAATATTGTATGTATAGGTACAACTGTCTGTCTACTTAGATAATATTTTTATAAGTGCAATTTAACATAGCAAAGCAAAATATTCGCCTGTTCCAATAATTACCTCATTTTTACTGATTGTAATGTTATTAAAATAAAATAAAAATTTTCAAGATCAACGTTTTATCTAAATAATGACTTATTTTTACATCATCTTCAACGTGACAACTGAACTTACCATCTTCAAAATATTATTTTTTTACTAGAACAACGTGATAAGTTGTCTCTTTTTTTTTTCAATCGCTATAATTTCATCAATTTAGACGCAAATTTATGTCTTACTATAAATATTTAAATTCATTAATAGTTAACCTTCAAACGTTTCATACACAATTAGGTAATCCTAACCTTCTTTTAAGAGTTATGGTCATTCAAAAGTTAAAAAGTCGTTTTCTGGAAAACCACTGTTTTTGATATATCACAGTGTCGTCGCAAATGGACGATTTATTAAACGATAAGCATTTAAAGTTAGGTAGGCCTTATTTGTATCAAGTACCTTATTAATTATATTTCTGAATAAATAATATTGTGTGAGAGACAAATTACACTTTGATATGGTAACTAACAAAAAAATGGCATGACATCTATTTTTTTTAAAAGCTTTTCTTCTAAAAGAGGATGTCAACAGCTTTTCTTCCGAAACTTTTTTAATTAGTGCTTTTACAAACACCACGATGACGACCTGTTTTGTTCACACAATGCTCGGATTTTGCATTTAAAAACAGTTTGAAAACTTTCAGAGGGATTAATAAATAGTTTGTTGGACGGACAAAGTTGATGATATTGTAGTGGGAAATAAAAGAAGTACAGATCAAATTAAAGTTTTCTATGAGGCATCGTAGTTGTAATAGAGTGCCTAGTTTTGAAATAAAAATGTAAAGTATATCGGGTTAGAATGCGTTTATCACGTCGTGATAAAGTCCTATCGATGACTAGCTTTTGCCCGCGGCTTCACCCGCGTGAAATTTAGTTTGTCACAGATTGTCATAAATTATAGCCTAGGTATATGTTATTCTAGGTTATAAACAATAATACTGTAAAGTTTCATCAAAATCCATTCAATAGTTTTTTGCGTGAAAGAGTAACAAACATCCAGACATAACAGACATCCAGACATCCAAACTTACGCATTTATAATATTAGTAAGATTTTTAGACGACAAAAGTATGGGCTTATCGCGTAAAATCGATAAAATGGCGCGATAGAAGCTTAACGCGGCACGCATCCTAGGCAAACAGAAGTGTTGTGAACTGTATTACTTTTGGCACAAAGAACTATAACTTCTTTCTTCAATTATTTAATTGTAATCCAAATAATAATGAGAAAATCATGATTACTAGGTATGGTGTTACATAGCACAACTAAAAAAAGTACTTTGAAATAAAATAAAGAGTTTTAAAATGCGAAAGTCTACGGAGATAGAGGGATCGGTAAAATGTTTCACTCTTTCCCAAAAAGCAACTACCTGCTGTAGATTATGATTAAAATATAAAGTATCAAGTGAATTTCTATTTTCATACAAATGACAGTCTTAAAAAATCTGTTCTTTGATACGGGTCTAATTCTACCCTCAACAGTCATTCCTCTTAAAATTACACTAGAAAAAAATACAAAAGAGGAAAGTACAGAAAACACACTTAGCATGTTTGAGCACCATAAGGCAGCAAAGAGGTTACACAATGCCGGCATTGTCTGGCCTAACGGACGCGTATTAGCGAAGTACACTAGTACGTTCTGACCTTCAGACTAATCAGAAGTCAGACTTTGGTATATCGTCGCTGTTAGTTCAAAAGTATGTATGTTATACCCTACTGGTATAACATACGTCCTTTTCAACTGACAGCGACGATATTATGGGATATCATATGTAGTGGATGGATATAAAGTGGGAAGATGTGCGAATGCTATTAAAGATGTATTTATGTGCCCAAAACTTATTTTTTTACTAACCCATCGTACGTTCGTTCATTTCAGCCGAAAGACGTCCAATGCTGGACAATGGCCTTCCCCAAGGATTTCCACAAAGACCGGTCCTGCGCCGCTCGCATCCAGATGCCTCCCGCGACCTTCACCAGATCGTCGGTCCATCTAGTAGGAGGCCTGCCCCGGAAGACTAAACCATACCTCAATTTAATAGAGTCCAGCCTTTAGGAGAAAATAATTTGAATTTACCCACAAGGTGAATAGCTATGACCTCATAAAGGTTGCAGGCCAACCGGCCAGTCTGGAAATCATTGGGGGAGGCCTATGTTTAGCAGTGGACGTCGAAATGATTATGATGAATTAGAATTTGATATTAATTAACCATTATGAATGTGTTTAATAATGATTATGGCTGAAACAGACTGGACGATATGTAAACGTGCTCTAAGCGAAATTGCCCAAAAATTACTTACACTTAGATACTCGTACTAAAGACCTTAAGATTTTTAAGAAATCGGGAACTTCGAACTTTTACTATTTTCAAATCCAGCAGTAAAGTAGATTTTTTTAATTTATTTGCTTTATTTATGAAAATAAATGGGCCCTCTAACGATGTACGAATAGCAAGCATTTGCTTACCAACGGGTGTATTTTGAGAATACGCCACATTGACCCGGCTCCCGCTCTCGGAGGGAACAACTCCATTGATTACTCACAGCCTCCGGATTGGGACTCGGATTAGTCCTCTAGAAGAGGCAATACTGATGTAAGAAGTTTATTTGTTCGTCAGAGGTAATCCCTGGAATCCTTTCTGAAGAATTAAGCTTTATTAGAATGTTACCAATGGCTTATTAATTCATGAAATATGCATATTATCCGAATAAATACGCAAGAATTTAAAATTTTATTGGTGACTAACTAACATGGGCGGAAGTATAATTTTTTTTTTTCAGTTTTTGTAACCTTTTCTTCCACGTTTAAGCTGGTTTAAGCTGAAAGCACGTGAATCATTTTGTAGATTCTGGAACACTAGTGCGTCATAGTGTAGGACACTCCTTGACAGACATCTCATGAAGATACCAAGGTTTAGTATAAGTCCACTTGATCAATGAAAAAAGTCGCATCTGTTCTCTTGGGTGAATTAATTCCTAGGTGAACAAAAGCGCCTGCTTTAGTCTACTCAATTCACCTGGGTGACACCTGGGTGACACCTGAGTGACACCTGGGTGAAATGAGGACACTGAAAAATCTACTTCGATCATCTAGGTAATATCACCTAGGTGAACAAAGTGGAATAAACCGATATCAAACGGTGGGTGGGTGATTGAAAGGAAAAGCGGGAAACTTCACTATGCTATGCTTACGTCCAGCAGTGGACGGAGGAGTGAGTATTTATCTGCCAATATGAACTGATATGTATTGTGAAAAATCTGAACGTTAAAATATCGGTATCGCTAAAGTCAATGAGCTGCTATCAGGGTGACATTGACGTAAGTAATGACAATGTCACCCTAGAAACGTCAGACAGAGGGACGCGCACGGATATCTCCATGCGCTTTTAAGATTGGTGAATAATTTTATTGTATTTAAAATGAGGCAATATTATGTGCATGTTAAATATCCAGTGTTTTATTTATGAGAATAGACCTACCGGCCTTTAGCAGAGAAATACAAAAAGATCCCGTGCTTTATGATATTCCTTAGGCTTTGGTGTGCTCACCATAGACTTTTTACAGATTAACACCCCATCTACGTTACGTTTTCAATTAAACTACCAATTTTGTCGCATCCATTCGCCCGACATCATTCGCAATAACCCTCATTCATAGCTGAGTCGGACCCAGGTCATTAGGGCCCTCTTTGACTCCGAACTAATGAACTGACTGAGGAACTCTATTAATCCAAGCTATCATCACTGGAAGCTGAATTTAAATTTAGAACTTCATATGGGTATCAGTTATACAGGGTGTAAAAAAAACTTCAAAAGACGTATTAAGTACTAAATTATAGGGACTAAGGCTAAGTTGCACCATCTTACTTTAACTTTGACAAACGTCAAAAATCTGTCAAAATCCATACAAATAGCACCGGTTACCGTCAAAGTTACGTTCAAAGTTAGGTGGTGCAACTCAGCCTAAAGGACACAATATTTTTAACAATAGTACGAGCACTCTAAAAACAAAATGAAATTACTAAAACCTACTTCAAGAGCTATTTTTATAGTAGGTAGGCAGTAACCACGTTTGAATCTACAGTTTACTTAAGTAAAGAAAAATGAAACCTTTTTATACCTCAATTTGCCAATTTACTAGCATACTTTTCGTGGAAATACATTAAGAAATTAATTTCTCACAATATTACACCGTATTAATCCCCTACAGCATTTTATCACAAAGTGCTACTAAAATTCTTAAAAATATCGTTATGTCTAAATAATAATAGCACAATTTTGAGTAAGTACCCATTTCGAATAAAACAATACCAGGTCCCCGGGATACATTATTAATATTGAAGTGAGTACAAAGAACTTAAGTTAAAGCGTCTCAATTACCCATAAGGGCTCGATTCTAATATTTCACATTGCTCACGCACTGATGAGCCAGGTTAAGGCCTGGTTTCCATCGAAGCGGAGCGGAGCAGAGCGGAGAAGTGTTTGACCGTCAAATTTTTCTCTTCGTCACAGCCAAATGACGTCCACTGCTGGACAAAGGCCTCCCCCAAGGTTTTCCACAATCAACGGTCCTGCGCTGCCCGCATCCAGGCTCTTCCAGCGACCTTTAACCAGATCGTCGGTCTACCTAGTAGGAGGCCTGCCCACGCTACGTCTTCCAGCCCGTGGTCGCCACTCGAGAACTTTCCTGCCCCAACGGCCATCGTCTCTACGAGCTATGTGCCCCGCCCACTGCCACTTGATTTTAGCAATTCTGCGAGCTATAAGCTATAATTTTTCTCTAAAATCTCTAAAAATGTGATTGGTTATTAACACAGAGTTCCGCAAAGGGCACACTAGTGTACCGTGGTCATTCGGAAAAATAAAGTTATCTTATAAACTTATTTTCAGTAAGTAAGGGTAATTACTTAAAAATTTGTGGTGTACCTCCAAAAAATTTCGTTTTTCTAGATGTACATGAACACAAAAAGTTTTAGGAACACTGATTTAACACACTCCTTTGCACTCCGCTCTGCTTTGGTGAAAAATGGCCTAAGTTAAGGCTTAAGTAAGGGAATTGACGGCTAAAGAATTATTTCATTTAAAATTGTCAAGAAACATTTTATCTCAGTAACTAATTGAAAACTTAAACAATATGAAGTGTCGTGATTTCCATTACGAGTAATTTCTTATTTAATAATTTATTATAATATTATAATGAATAAACTCAAAAAGTACTGGAATAGTTAAAAAAATATATATATGCAGGCTATAGCATGCCGAAATTCACGAGGAAAGTCGCAAGAAAAAGATAGTTTCAAATATTTCAGTAAGAATGATTATTTTATATTGTTTTCCAATGATATCATAAAAAAACTCATAAAACTAATTTTGTTTTTGGAAGTAGGCTTTTAAAAATTTTACACGTCCCCGTAGGGTTAAAATCACTGGTAAAAGTTCCTAAATTAACACCAAAATATTCACCGTTCTTTTAAGCCCATCTAAAGCCGATATAAAACCGCAAGTTTCCATGATACAGGGTGTCGCTAAAAACCTCTCCCCTCGGATGGCCTATGAATATGTATTAGTAATTATCTGGCTTACCCGCACCGATGGGACCTTGGCCCCCACTCGAAGGGGTGATAGGTACTCCATAAAACCGAAAATAGAACCTTTCTTCTTTATAAAGTATGACGATGACGATGAACTTTAACATTTTAATTTATTAGGTTTTTCGAGAATAGCCTGTCTGAAAAACCGGAGGTTGTGTTTGATCTCTACACAATACAAATGTGTGCATGAACCTAACCAGTTGGTACCTATTGTCCTGGGTGTTTTTAAATTACGGGGTGTAAAATGACCAAGGATTTCTTTTATTAAATTAGCTATATTTAGATGTCTTATGCTCGTTTACACCATCAATCCCTAATTTTTAAGTGACTCCCGTGGTAACACTTATCAGGAATTTTGTTTTCATAGGGGTCACTTAAGAATTAGGGATTGGTGGTGAAAACGGGCATTAATCTTATAAATTCCAAATCAATTTTTCCTCAATTTTCATAAAAAATATTTGAAGGGGCACGGGTTATATTTATTTAAAAAAAAAACATATATTTAAAATTTCCTCTTCAATCATTTTTCCAAGAACTGAAGATCTTCCCAGACAATCCAAATTATTTAAATGGCAATATTTTGCTGAAAAAAGATATTAAGCGTTCAAGGAAAAAAAAAACAAGCTGTACATCAAAAAACATCTGGATTTTTGAGTTTATAGGCCATTCTATGGACAACAGCATAAATACTGTACCTTATATTATAAGGTACAATCAAGCTATACAAACACTGATATAATGCAGTATTTCAAAGAAAATAGGCAGCACCATTTCATTTTATCCGTGACTATAACCACAACCGGTGTTTTTGAATGGAGTTTGATAGACTTTTGAATCTTGTTACAGTCAAAGTAAGATGGTACAACCCAGCCTTATAGACTGATAATAATTTTATTATAATAGTCCAATATATTTTCAATTCCCTAACACCCTGTATTAAAAAATATTAAAAATGTTAAAAAGTATTTCCAATCAGCATCGGCAATAAGGAAAATGGCGTCAATTCACCTGAAACCGAAATATTTATGGACGCACTGAAACGAGCAATCTCCAGGGTATTATACAAAAATAAATTGACACGTGAATTTGAACGCTCAAGAATTGGGGTGACCGAACTCGAAAAATGGCTTTCATAAACAATACCTATAAGTAAAAATATATGCGAAAATTCAGGATCATAATCATCATCAAGTCATTCTACCCTGCAGGAGCACAATTTCTCTGAGGGAAATGGAGTAGGTATGCAATCCCCACGCTGATCAGTGGGCTGTGTTAGTGAGTGCGTTTATAAAATGAATGAAAGTCTTTTGCGAGACTGTTATGTCGGCAAAGGAGGAAGCCGAGCGAGCCAGAGAGGTAGATCCCCTCGCTGACCCTGCTCGGCGGAGAAGGTTGGGCCGGAGGCGACGTGCTTTTGCGCGTCGTCTCTGACACCTAGTCAAATACTAGTCATAGCGTAAGGTCCATTATGAGTGCCGGCGGATAGACCTTTTACACCTACCCGCTGGCCTCCATTGTATATTATGTAAATATAGATAAGCACTTTGTACATTTGTATACATATATCATTTGTATATAGTAGTTGTATATCTCCGAGTGGTCAGTTGCAGTACAACAAACTGTAACTATAAAAATCAAAGATGGCGTGGTCGAAGTTGGAGTCTGCACGCATAGCAGACGGTCTGCGCATAGGTGGAACATGTCGGGAAAGGCCTCGCTACACCGGCTCCCACCTGTGCTCAGCGAGACGGAGATGGTGGATTTTTAGTGGGTAGGCCCCTCCCTTCTGGAGGGGAGAGCCCCACATAACCCGCCGCCTGACCACAGTGGCGGGTATGCAACTCAATGCATTTTTACCACCGAAAAAAAAAAAAAAAAAAGGCCCTCAGACGGGTTGTGGATCAAATACGGGGTAAACAATAAACATGGTTGAACCAAAAATGTCTGAAATTCAGCATCAGTCATGACAGATTGTTTCACGACTCTGATTATCAGCAGGTAACTTTTATGACACTGGGTATTTTAAAGAGCTTAAAACTTTTCATCATAAAATAAAATAATGTGATCGTCTAAATTATCGTTTCCCAATGAATGAACGTCTGAAGACAGACATCGTCACAATGGACGATCTTGAAGAAGAAGCAAACGTTTACCTTTTGTATCAGATTTTTTTCTGAATCTAGGGGACCCTTTGCCCATACTTGACAGTGGCTAAAAAAGTTGGATGACAAAGCGCAACCCTCCCCATTGACCGCCATAAAGCAAGATGTTTTTTATCCAACTACTGCCAGACATCTTGGACATCAGTCCATCGAATACAGAAACATTATATTAATTTGATGTTATATCGAGATGTGATCTCCCGTCTACGCTTCTATTCGTCAGTTTTTTTTTCTTAAAAAAGATTATTAGTAATTTGTTATTGCACAATAATTACTAATACTCCCGTTAGCCCCATAAACTAACGGGAGTACTCGGACACTTTTTTTTCTCCTTTCTTCTTATTCTTTGGCAATGGACTCTGCAACACAAAGATAGTATTGTGTCGCGACGATTGGATTGGACTTATGGTCATGGCCACCCTGATTTGTCTTGTTGATTTGTTGTTTTGTTTTTATTATTGTTTATTTGATTTTTGTGTTTGTTTTTATGGGTAAATAATTTTGCCGCCCCCCTTATTGCGTGTTCCCGCCGACGGACAGGCACTTTACGGAGTGCTTCTCCTTCGGCGGTAGGGTGCAGCGACGTCAAGGGACCCGCTGAAAATCGGTGTCGAGGCATGCCCACGGCATGCCCCGATTAATGCTGAGCGGACCGAACCCGCGTTCCCCGGATCTCGAGTCGGCCAGTCCGACCCTTTCACCGTTCGGCTATCGTCACTTCAACCTTTTGATCATGACCAGTTGACAACAAGCATGACCAAAATGTTTTATAAACATGGTTTTCCTAATTAATTTTACTTGAAAATTACGGACAACGTGTGGCCGTGCCCTATTCATTTGGATTTTTAGGGGACAATAGGTATAATCACGGGAGTAGCTCGTGGAGGGCACGACAGATGACAGGTGTGCTTAATCTCCATCTTGAACTCTGTTGTCAGGGGCAGTCCAAGTGTCAAGAAATGGCGTATTAATACCGCTGATAAAAAACTTGGGGTTTCCTCGAAGCGCACTCATTTTGAGGCGCACCTAATGAAGCGCACCTAATGAAGTGCACCTAATACTTAACGCGACCCATGACAGTCCGCGCAACCTGTCATTGGCCTATGATCGCGCCGGCGATGGCGATCCGCACGCGTTGGTGTGGTTGAAGCTTAAACTATTTCTTGAAGCGCACAGTTTCCACAAAAATCCTTACTTCACGACGGTATCATCACTATAATCTGTCATCACATCACTGTCGGCCGTTTGGTGTAGTGGTTCAGAACGGACTACTATGCCGAAAGGTCCCGGGTTCGATTCCCGGCCGGGCAGAAATTGAAATGATGAATTTTAATTTCTGTGACGGGTCTGGGTGTGACTATGTATTTTTAGGAACCAGAAGCGGGTAGCATTAAAAAAAAACAACAAATAACAAACTAAAATAACATTTACTCAAAATAATGATTTTACAAAGAAATTGGAATCAAATCAAACAGCCACTAATTTACACAAAAATAATCACCACCAAAAATAATGAAAAGATACGACTTACTGCAAATCGGGCCGATCACCAATCCAACAACCTCACCGCTCGGAGTCGCTCGGGCAAATGAGTGTCCCATGCGCCGAGTGCCTCTTTTATAGGCGTTGGCGGTGATACCACTCGATTTGAAATAAATCGTAACGGACTATCCTAATACGGCCTCTCCTGAACGTGCGCCGTCCCCGGCCGCATCTTCAAGAAGAGTTCCTCGAAGAGCTGGTGAAAGTCGGTGACACAGCCTCAGCCGGGTCATCGTCATCACTCAGCGCGAGATCCGCCCGAAGTATGTCCTCAGGCGTGTCTTGCGTGGAGTCTCCTGAAGAGCCGGTGAAAGTTGGTGACACGGCTGCAGCCGGGTCATCGTCATCACTCAGCGCGAGATCTGCCCGAAGTATCTCCTCAGGCGTATCTTGTGTACCCTCGGAGTCAGCATGGGATGCCGAAGGGCCAGCCTCAACATCGTCATCATCACCCTCATAGCCTGTAGATGTAAAATAAATTATGACTTACAAAGCAGTCTCACAACATGTGCCTATTCATTCATTCCTCACACATACAAGGCCCTCTTTCAGTAATACACACAAGCTTAGCTATTTCGTCAACTGCACTAACGCTTCATACTTCCAAAGAATTCCATACACACGTGTCACTCATTCTCATACTCCTATCTGTACGTACAGACCCCATAATAACCACAAAGACTGCAAGGCAGTCTACGTACTGAAAAGTACGTCTGCAAGGCCGAAGCCCCTACGCACTGAAAAGTACGTCTGCAAGGCCGAAGCCCCTACGCACTAAAAAGTACGTCTGCAAGGCCGAAGCCCCTACGCACTGAAAAGTACGTCTGCAAGGCCGAAGCCCCTACGCACTGAAAAGTACGTCTGCAAGGCCGAAGCCCCTACGCACTAAAAAGTACGTCTGCAAGGCCGAAGCCCCTACGCACTAAAAAGTACGTCTGCAAGGCCGAAGCCCCTACGCACTAAAAAGTACGTCTGCAAGGCAGCATCTCTGATGCATGCCCCATGGCACTGGCTGATGAACCCTCTCAGCCCGGTGCGCAAAGCGTGATCATTCGCCTCACACACGCTCACACTCGGCCATACAAAGCAAGCTGAAACATAGGAGTGTTAGACAGTCTCACAACTTACTTTCGAAAAAGGCAGCGCAACTCTCAGGGCACCACTCTCCTTTCCAAGGCACCATATATTGGGCCGCTGCTTGGGTGGTCTTGCCACGCGCGCCGCTTAAAAGCTTTAACTCGTATCGCCCGCTTGGTAAGACCTTGACCACGCGGTAAGGGCCTCGCATGCCCGAGTCAAGCTTTCCAACTGATTGGGAGTATTTAATTACAAAGACCTGATCGTCCAGTCTGAATACTCTTGGAGGGTTCCGATGACGATTAACAAGAGAGTCCTGCTGATCTTTGTTTTTCTTAAGCAGGTCCTTGGCTCGGCTCCTACTGATCTCCCTCATTGCCTGATGATTGGGGCTGTTGTTTTCAACAGCAACATCACGGATCAGCGCACGAATGACAGGAGTGGTAGTATCAGTTCCGATTAACAAAAACAATGCTGAAACTTGAGTGGTTTTCTGTTTAGTTATGTTAAGAACTAACTGAATTTTTCGCAAAGCCTCGGACCAGGCTGAGTCTTTGTTATAACTTTCAACACGAATCAGGTTGAGGACGGTCCGTACATAACGCTCAGCTTGACCATTTGCATGGTGCATCTCTGGCGTTATGTAGTGGATGTCACATCCTAATTCGGATATCCAGTTAGTAAAGCTAGACGCTTCAAACATACGCCCTCGGTCACAAACTAACAATTTTGGTGTACCAAACAATGAGATTGCATCATTTAGGACGCGTTTCAGTTCATTTGTATCTTGTCGATACATTGGGAAAAGCATACAAAACTTTGTGAATGCGTCAACTAGTATTAGGACAAACTTGTAGCCATTCGATTCCGGCAACGGCCCTAGCGCATCAACATGAACAGTATTGAAGGGGACATCTGACTTTTCCCAGGAAGTAATGGGTTGATGAGGAGCTCGTGGAACTCGTTTTTTTGAAATGCAGATAAGGCAATGTGAGGTGTACTTTTGAACAAAGGGCCTAAGGCCCGGAAACCAAAAGTGTTTCAGTATGAGATCCAAAGTCTTGTCCGCTCCAATATGTTCATGTTCATCATGAAAAATGCGTAACAAGCTCAGGCGATGTCCTTTAGGGACGAAACATAATAAGCGTGACTCTTCACCTACGGGTGAATAACGGTAGTACAAGAGATCGTTTTGACACACATATCGGCGTGAATCAAGGAGCCCATCTCTAAGCTTTTGAATTAAATCCTGGGTCTCATTGTCGGCGTTTTGGGCCATTTGTGCCCAATTCAAAGGTCGATCAATATGATTGACTTGCATCGCTGGTAGATTTCTGCTCAAATAATCTGCATGGCCCATCATGGAGCCTTTTCTATATTCGATGGTGAAGTTAAAATCTTGCAGATAAATCCACCAGCGAGCAACCCGCGGAAGCAGATCCTTCTTACGTTCGGTGGCTTTCAGGGCATTGCAGTCGGTTACGATTTTGAATGTTACGCCGATCAGATAATGCCGAAAATGCTGCAATGCTCTGACAACCGCCAACGTCTCGAGCTCGTACGAGTGGTATCTGCTTTCTGCGCCTTGGGTAACTTTGCTGAAATAAGCTACCACGCGTTTGTTACCATCAGAGTGTACCTGCATTAGTACAGCCCCATATCCGGCACTACTCGCGTCGGTGTGCAGCTCGACCGGTAAGTTAGGATCAAAAATTGCAAGTATTGGCTCACTCGTCAACTGCGTTATAAGATATTGGCGGACTTCCTCCTGTTCAGGTCCCCAAGTGAATTTGACGTCTTTTTTCGTAAGGCGTGAGATACTTGCAGTTTTTGTCGCATAGTCTTTGATGTAGCGCCGAAAATACCCAGCCAGACCCAAAAATTGACGCACTTGTTTAACATTCGTCGGAGTAGGTGCATTTACAAGCGCTTCAATCTTTCGGGGGCTCGGCCTAACCTGACCATGGCTAATAACGCGACCTAGGTACTCTACTTCGCTGCTCAGAAAGGAACACTTTTGAAGGTTAATCGAAAATCCAGCATCGGTAAGAGTAGTTAACACTTCCCGCAACAAAGCTAAGCCGTCACTAACTGTCATGCTTGGAATAAGTACATCATCAATGTATACTAAGACGTGCCCTGATTCGATCAACTTTCGAAGCGTGTTGTTGATAATTCGTTGGTAAACTGTTGGTGAATTACATAGTCCGAATGGCATTTTGACGTACTCATAATGTGACTCCGGAGTAACAAACCCAGTCTTGTGTATTGAGTCTTCATCTACTGGTATCTGATGAAAACCTGACGCCATGTCCAGGCTGGTGAAGAATTTCGAGCATCCAAGGCGGTCAATGTGATCCTCGATCAATGGAAGTGGATATCTGTCTTTTATTGTAATGCGATTGAGTGCTCGAAAGTCCACACACATCCTGTCTGTGCCATCCTTCTTTTTAACCAGAATGATTGGGCTTGCATACTCGGAGTCAGATTCCCTGATTATGTTCTTATCCAATAAATCCTTCACAATATCGCGAACCTTAAGTTTCTCCTGATATGACAAACGGTAGGGGTGATAGGCTACTGGAAACTCACTCGTTAAGTTTATTTTCATTTTGCCTGTTTTTACCGTAGTAGTAGCCGTGCCAGTTATCAAAAACGAAGAGAAATCGTTTATTACGGTCATCAAAGAATCCAGTTCTTCGCCTTGAAGAGGCGTGTTGACCTTATTAGGCTCTTTGATATTAACAGAGTTAACGTTTAAGATAGTATTGAATGAATGCGTCAAGTATTGCTGATCTTTCGTCCTCACAAAAGTTACACCATCCCTATTTAGGACGTCGGTTCCGATAATGATTGGCGTATTCATGCAAGAGGCAGGTACTACCACAAAATCTATATCCAGAGCAATATTGCTGAACTCAACTGTGAGTGTGACATATTCGTGAGCAATAATCTCATTATCACTTATTCCCTTAAGAACGCAGTGAATTTGTTTCTTTGAACAAGAAAAGTGTTTAAGAACCGCCGAAGATATTAACGAAACGTTCAAAGCCCCGCTATCTATCAAAACGTCTACCGGTATACCCTGTATCACTGCTGTACACACGTCATTATTTTTAGTCGACTTAGAAAGTTCTTTGCATAAGTTGACTTTGCGTTGATTATTATTTTGGCCTTCAGATCGAGCTTTGGCGAAACAATCACTCTCCCTATGTCCTAGCTTCTTGCAGAAACTACACGTTATTTTTGGCTGAGTTTCAGGAATCTTACGCTTTTTAGGGCAGTTTGAGTTTATATGTCCAGTCTGGCCGCAGTTAAAACATTTATTTTCACTACGGTTGGTATTTCGTTTTCTAAAAACATTATGAGAAGGTCGATTGTCTTTGCTACAGCCAGGCTTGACATAAATAGCTAAAAACGAGACTAAGTTTTCTGTCGTGAGGTTGGCGTTCGCAGCCGCAGCCCTCACTTGCGCATCGTTAATACCGCGTATCACTATTTGAACCATAAGTTCCTCACTAATACCTTTAACTATGCGCAGGCGCAATAGTGATCGTCGTGCGTATTCGGCGTAAGTAGAAAACTTGTCAGAAGAAGTATTCATGACATCGAAAAGTGTTTGAGCGTAGTCTATTTTGGGAGGACAAAGCGACTTAAATTCTTTCACAAAATTAGACCAAGAGCGATCACTATTAGCCCATTCGTTTAGCCATAATTTGGCATCCCCTTTTAAACAATTAGCAACGCGCGACAGACACTCTGAATCTTCCCAGTGGTTAGCTAACCTAGCTCGCTCCACCTCATCGCACCACACCTCAAAATCATTAACGGCAGGATCAAAATTTGACACATAGTAATTTTGTGATTTTACTCGATTTATTGCAATAAGTGCGTCTGCCAGGGCTTGTGTGGCACTGGCTGACGAAGTGTCGTTATTATGTTGAGGTGTGCTGGCATGAGCAATTGGAAACTGGGTTTGAGACATGCTCGCGTTACTCTCCTCGATCGCATTCAATCGCGCAATTATCGAACCTAACGCCAGTTTCACCGAGTTATCGGGGGTACGCGATCGAGATCTAACATGACGGGACGCAGGACGACGCGACCGCGAGCGGTGTTTATGTCTATGGCCTCGGCGCGATTTGCTACGAGTGCGCCTGGCCTTACGACGCGACGTTTCACTGGAGTCCGATCTCTCACGCGAACGGGATGATCGTGGCATTATAACAAAAACAAATTAGTGGCTGTTCAAATTCCGCATAATTGACAAAGAAATCAAACGTACTTGTGGGCACAGGCCTATCCCACTTCTGATTTTAGGAACCAGAAGCGGGTAGCATTAAAAAAAAACAACAAATAACAAACTAAAATAACATTTACTCAAAATAATGATTTTACAAAGAAATTGGAATCAAATCAAACAGCCACTAATTTACACAAAAATAATCACCACCAAAAATAATGAAAAGATACGACTTACTGCAAATCGGGCCGATCACCAATCCAACAACCTCACCGCTCGGAGTCGCTCGGGCAAATGAGTGTCCCATGCGCCGAGTGCCTCTTTTATAGGCGTTGGCGGTGATACCACTCGATTTGAAATAAATCGTAACGGACTATCCTAATAGTATAATATTTATGTATTTAAAAAAAAAAGTTTATAAGTAGTATATCCGTTAAGCTAGCACCCATAACACAAGCATTAAGTTGCTTACTTTGGGGCTAGCTGGCGCTGTGTGAAATTATCCAAAGATTTATTTATTTATTATTTATAATCACATTCTATGTTAACTGAGATACAGCCGAGGATGCCTGCACTGTAACCTGTAAGTGCCTATTCACTCTCGCCTTAAAATAGCCCAGATTATAATCTGTTCGGGAAAGACAGGAAGCTAATTTTGATTACAACCCGATCAAGTTAACTGCGCACTTCACTGGAATGCGACTCTCCCTCGCAATTATCCGCACGCCTCGCGCCCAGTGTGTACCAGAGCGTCGATGTGACGTCACGGCCGCCAGGTGTGCAGTTGACCGGGTTGTAAACAAATGGTAGGAATGGCACCAATGGTATGAATGGTACCAATGGTATGAATGGTACCAATGGTGTAAATGGTACTCATATATGTAATGGTATTCATATTCATATATGGGCCACGGCATATGCTGAGTGGGGTCCCGTTGCAGTGGGCATCTTGTTGGTGGATGGGTGGCACTGCTCAGTTTACTCTTGTTTTTATTTATTTTTTTCTTCTTCCATTATTATGTGCCACTGTCATGTCTGTGTAATTGCCTGTATTTGTGTGATGTCCATTGTAATAAATGTATCTTTCTTTCTTTCTTTCTATTCATGGTACCAATGGTTTCATTCCCGCTAACGCTTGTGAATTAAAATCCGGCCTTATTTCTGAGGATGAAACCATTATAAATTGGGGTTACATAATTAGGGAAACGGAAGATGAAAAATTACGGCCTCGGAAGGAACGTCTTAATACCAATTTTCTTTCGTTCGCGTGCTATATAATTTATAAAGGGGTTTCTTATTGAAAAAATTAAGGATGTTTACAAAATTCGCGAAGATTGGGGGAGAAGTAAATAAATTTGCTTAACGGTGTTTTGTAAAAGCTTTATATTGTTCAGTGTTTAGGTAATCTTGGGGAAAAGCGGCGACTTTTATACAAATCATTAGAGGTGGTAGATTAAATTTCAAAGATAAAAGATTAGATACTGAGGGCCTAGTGTGAGTTTACATCAAACGCGCTCACTAGTGAGAGCGTCAAAAAATGACATTAAATGTATGACGGATTGTACAGCGGGAAACGATCAAAAACTAAAATTTTCATAAATTTTTTAAAAGCGCTCACTATAAAGTGAGCGCTTTTGATATAAACACAATCAGCCCACTGTGCTTCAATTATTTCCATAGTTATTTTACGACCAATAACAAGATTATTTTTAGATAACTCGCAGAATTGACAGTCTGTTGAGGAAGTCTATGGTTCTTGATCCATGGTCCAATCTTTTTCTTTTCAGCCGTTGAGTATAGACTAGTAGAGCATTTACTTTTAACAGACCAACGAGCCGCTCTATGATTCATGTTCTGTGAATTTCTGCCCCCCTAGACAAAACGCACTTTTTGATCGAATCGAAAATCGAATCCGTCAAAACTCCATACAAAAAAGGGGCTTTTCGACCACTTTTCGACTGGTTTGCGATTATAATTTGCACTTTGTCTAGACCCACTGTTTGTCACTCTTTTACGAAGCAAACGTCATACATGTTACCTGTATTGTAACATTCATAAGAATCTTACAATCTATAATGATCTATGCCATACTCACCTTTACGATGACTCGCCATATTATCAACTCAGCACCACTTAAGATTCAACCACACCAACGCGTGCAGATCGCCATCGCTGCGGCGCGATCATGATTCATGGCGCGATCATAGGCCAATGACAGGTCGCGCGGACTATCATGGGTCGCGCGATCTGTCATTGGCCTATGATCGCGCCGGCGATGGCGATCTGCACGCGTTGGTGTGTTATACTTGTATGAACCAATCTACCTAACTTTAAATAAAGAAAAAGAATAAGAAAAACTTTATTTGACACAAAAAAACATACACAAAGGCCCAAATTATCATCATCATCATCATTTCGCGACTGTGCGACGCGCGCCCGCAGTGAGTGTGCGAGCGCGACAGCAACATAATTACGTGCGAGGGACAAGGATGGGCAGCTTGGGGTCATTGGACGGGATTCTACGTGCTCACGGACCAGGCTTTACAGGACGTCCACTGCTGAACATAGGCCTCCCGCAATGACTTCCACGTCGCACAAGGTCCAATATACCTTTACGTTAAATCATAATTTTGTCAAAGGCTAACGAACAGACTGAGTTATTATTATATTACTCCAATATTATTGTACTGAAGTAGGGTTCATTCTTGATTGCCCCGTCAATTCTCGTTAATGAAAGGACATTGCAACTGTAGATAATTTTCCCAAATGCCTATTGAACCAATTTGCCTGTTAACTTTATTGTCCACGTGCAGAGGTGGGATTATTATCTAATTATAAGGGTTCCCAAATTTGATTACGGCACCCTAATAAACATTAAATGGAACCCAGTGTCCCAAAATTGTATTTAGGCACGCAGAAAATATGCTAAAGGGCAATAATAATATTGAGATTAATTTTTATGTGATAGTAGCCTTTATCTTAATGACCCGAAAGGCACTGAGCGTCATGATTTTACGCTTAACAGCATATAAATACATACAGGGTGTCCCAGAATGGGTGAATCAAACTGCTAGGGGAGGTAGCGCTACTAATGTAGGTACTATCCCTAAAAAATATGAAAAATAAATTTTGAGTTTGGATTTTTTTTAAATAAAGTGTTCTAAACTCGAAACCTAGTCATTATTTTCAAAAGTTTGTTTACGGAATAAACGAAGCGATCATGTACAATTAATATTAGTAATAAAAAAGTACAAATAAACTCCAAAAGCAGCAATTATAGCCAGATACTTCTGCAAAGCTGATTTATTTTCACTTTTTAAAAAAAAATTTTTTTTTGTGTCCTTATGCGCTTTATTTTTTTTCATATTTTTTAGGGATAGTACATTAGTAGAGCTACCTCCCCTAGCAGTTTGATTCACCCATTCTGGGACACCCTGTATTTTGTTACAAAATGAGACCTATCACAACTACTTATGGTTTATATTAATGTGCTGTCGTTCGTAATACCAGGGGTATGCGGTCATATCTAGGGTATAGTGTGGCGAATGGTGGATTTAAATATGAAAGTCACTATTTTGATGATCTTGTCAACCAAAAGGGATCGTAAGCGTATCAACTTGAGGCCGTCAGTATTTTAATACTGCAACGCACGCTTATCCGCACCGTAACGTAAACGCCTCGCATCGCGATTGACAGCGCGCGAAAGGCGATGACAGCTCGCAAAAGGCAATACGGTGTTGATCCCTTTCCGAGTTGATAAGTCTGCTATGAGATTCAACCTGCTTTTTCACACCTGATTAATAACCAAACCCCGGTTTCTGAATTAAAGTGTTTAGCTTATGCGTGCTCATATTCTCCTTTAGTATGAACTTATTGGCCCAAAGTATCTAAGGAATAGCTTTTAATAAAATTGGCCAAAGAATTGTCAAAACCGTTGCAGTAGGTATTTCTATAGATTACTTCTTACAACCACACTCCTAAACTTGCAAAATTCTACAAACGTGCTCGATTCCATGATAAAAAATTTCTAATAAACTAAAATCCAAACGTGCAAACCCAGCCAGAAGTAATATTTTTATAATTATCATTACTGACGGGATTGCTACTATGTACCTTAATTTTGAGTTTCCCATATTTCTGCACTGTCGCAACCGCCATGGTCAGCAGTAGAAATCAGAAAGCAGGAGCAGTAGCAATCTTGTCAGTAATAATAATTATGTTAGTAACCATGAAAGTTTAAAACAATTTATAATAGTAATATTTATTTCTTAAACCTTAGAATAATTTTGTCGTAACGCATTCCAGAAAAAACATTTCAGGAATTAGGTCGCTAAAATGCCTCGTCTTTATTTAAAGACTGCCTCTCATAATTTAGCTTTCCCTTGTTTATTTTAAAAGGTTTTCTCTCAAATAAGAGTATTAAATAAGATTGGATGTTCTACGTTCTTGTTTGAAGATGTCTGTAACAGTATCATTAATCAATTCTCTTTTGAAAATAATATGTATTACTAGCGGCCACCCGCGACTTCGTACGCGTGGATCCCTTTTTACCCCCTTATGGGTGGAGTTTCATAAAATTCTTTCTTAGCGGATGCCTACGTCATAACATCTACCTGCATGCCAAATTTCAGCCCGATCCGTCCAGTGGTAATTATGGGCTGTGCGTTGATAGATCACAATGCCGGTCAGTCAGTCAGTCAGTCAGTATTTATATAATTTGGCTACAGCATTAGCTTCAAATCTCTCTTCTGCTATCGAGTTAGCCATCAAAATAAAATTGTAAAATATTGACTTTAAATTCTTCTGCTACCACCATCATCATCATCATCATCATCATCATTTTAGCCACAGGACGTCCACTGCTGAACATATGCCACATCGCCTGGTTCGTAGCGGCCTACATCCAGCGCTTTTATGAGGTCGTCGGTCCACCTGAATTTTGTGGCCTCCATTCCAGAACCTTGCTTCTGCAATTGTGTTAGTTCTATCAATTTGAATGTAGTAATAACGCTCTGCTTTCAGACTTCATGAGAAAAACATTTGACGATACTCACTTGAACTCTCTCAAAACCCCTAGAAGATTTTTTGTGTTCACCATAATTTATTTAACTAAGTAACTTCCCGCGAGAAAAAAGTTTATGCTAACATTTTTAGATACATTTTCTTAGATACATAATTTACTTTCTTTATTAAACTGCACTTTGGTTTGTTCACTGATTTACGACTAGTTTCTGTGCATGCAATCTGTATACGCTTTGTCAGTCATCATCATCATTATTTCAGCCACAAGACGTCCACTGCTGAACATGGGCCTGCCCCATATGAGGTCATCGGTCCACCTTGTGGCTAGGTATGTTCAAAATTTATTCAATTCAATATCCATTTTTAAAGGAGTAGCCCATCAAATCATCGTTGCATGTTTTAAGATTTGAAAGCCATATCCGTCAATAAAAAGAGTATTTTCGTATTCGACGACAATAAATTTCTAAGGATTATCACCCTGCTCCTAAAATAAGAGTAGGTTCATACAACAGAAAGTAACTTCAGTAAGCTCATTCTACCTCCAGCGGTTTCATTTATAGACTTAATAAAGATTCTGAATAAAACAAAATAAAATAAATAAAGATATAAACTGAGGATTTCTTAAATTTTAGCTCCAATTTGATTCCAAAGGATCCAAATAAGAGACTGGCAGCGCTAATCGAAACTAACAATCTAGGAAAGTGATAAAACAAGAATAAACTCCAATAGAATAGAACTGGGAAATGCTTAATTGTAATTAAAAATAATTTTAGTCAAATCACTTCTTTTAGATTTGTAAAGAGTATACATTCCTTTAAATGTCTAAGTTTTTTGTGTCAAAACGATGCCAAAATCGTGGCTACTTGGCCCAAACGTAAAAACATTGGAACTCATGGGGAAATTGTCAGCCCTTGCTAACTTATCCCAAAAAATCATATGATTAAACAAATCACTGGCTCGAATATTTTTTTAAAGCAGTTTCATATACATATTTTAAGCGTCATTTCAGTTTCCAGCCTAAGTTTACTGCTCCTCCCTACAGTGTTGCCAATATAAATCCAATCTTGAAATGCTGAGTTTTCAAATCTGGCCATAAACAGGGGATAACGCGGTGATACTGCGGAACACTAAAAACGTGATAAAACGGGAATTATCTACGGAACCGACTGTTATCGTTTGTTTTAGAGATTTTGTTTGAGGCACTAACGTTTCTCTAAAGGACAATAAAATGATCTGTGCTTATGAAATTGCCGTTTGTGTAAGTACCTATTTGCTGACTTCATCGAGATCTCATAGTAATGTACCTACTACTGCTATTTTTATTTATTTATTTATATTAACTGGCAGACAGTGGTGACTGAGTTTGTTGCGGCGTTCTCAGCACTTGTCAAATTTTGGTCTCGAAGCGCTGGTAGGATAAAAGATTATGAGACATGTAGAGGCTCCTTAAGAGCAAAATGACGATTTGTAAGTACTATTTATTAGTCTAAACAAATAAAGTTTTGACTTTGACTTTGACTTTGAATCTTTGTGAATACGGGCGACAGATTCAATCCCTCCTGAGGCAGTCAAATTTTCTACCTATAAATCACGTGTCACCTACATGTTAATACAGATACTCAATAACACCTTTCGGGCGATAGGGTTTTGTTTATCCCAAAACCAAAGGGTCGATATTTGGATAGGCACCGGAGCGAAGGCGATTCCTTGAGGAAGGGCTGGTCACTTGGAATAGGATCCGTAAGCGTTGCGGACAAGTGATCCGGAATGAGCGATGAGAAGCATAGCATGGGGAGAAAAGCCAGGAGATAATAATAATCAAGTAATTTAATCTGCTAATCAGGAGAACGACCCTTTCCAATTTCATCATCATCATCAGATCATTTAGTCCCAGTTCTAGTTGCAGGAACACGACACTCCAATTTACCAGAGGCAAATGGAGGATATAGACTACACTCTCCACGCTGGCCAGGCGGTTCGAGGATACCTGATGAACGAAATACGTCACCGACATTACGAGGGATATTTATTAATTGAAAGGCTTTGTGGTGAAAAATAAAATTATATTGTTAATATAAAATAAAGTTACATGTTTAGTTCGAAGTAGAAAAGTCAAGAGAAGAGAAAAAAGTGACAATCGAAAAAGAACACGAAAAATAAAAAGAAGTTTCTCGCCAGCCAGGCGAGCGGCCAAGGAGTTTGGTCGTACATTTGAGACCTCTACCATTTTACCTAGGCTGTCATTAGACAGACCTGTACACCTGATCTTCACAAAGGACATTGTCAGAAACCGCCTTAGATTCCTGGGCACAGCAGTAAAGTATCAAAATTAATCTCTTACTTTTTGAATACTTAAATATTAATTAGATTGTAACGGACACTTGAGGATTAGAAAATGAAATAATAAAAGTCTTTTATATGTATTCCATAATACTATGACGACATCCGGACATTTTAGGGCGTGGCCTGCTCCATATCCTATGAAGTTCCATAATTTGTGTCGATAAAATCTATGTAAAATCGGCACAAGGCAATGCCGTACTTCATTGTTAGGAATCCATGTAATAGTGATGTTGACTGCGGTCATCATAGACAATAAGATACCGATCTTGTAAATAAAATAAATCGTCCAAATTGCTACAGTATAACTAGATTTTAATTAAAAGTTAAAAATATGTATATTGCACGATACTACAAGAAGCTATCTAATGTGTCCAACTGGTCGAAGGTCATGAATAAAATAAAAAGAATTGTGATCATAACACTGATATAGACAATGACAACAATATGGGATCATCTTTAATATATCTGTAACAGTTTCAAAATCCGATGAAAAATCCAATGCCGCTTAAAGTGAGAGAAATGTCTAAAGTTCTAATAGAATTGAAAGTTTTATTCGCTCAAAATGCTTATAACATTAATTGGTAATACATTTCAAATATTAAGTACCTTTATAATGTATCGATAGAACCAAAATGATGTCCTCTCAGCTTGGAAAGGGAAAACCCAGGATTGGGGGAGCGCTCCAGGCAATTTTCAGAACATTTCATAGGTAGTAGTAAATAATATTTATTTTATTATTAAAATTAAATATTTTGATATTGATAAAATTGAATATATCATTCGATTCAGATTCCGAATATTTTTCAATCGATAATAATTATCGAGAATTATTAATAATATTCAATTAAAAGTTGTTCAATCCCTAGTCATGCATAGACTAAGACGGTAACCATGGAGATAGTTAGTTTGGTAAGTCACGTGTTAAATGTCAAGAGTGGAAAGTAAACATAGGATTCATGTTATTTATTTACGTGCAAAATGTAAGTAAGTAAATCATAAAAGTGGAACGCCGAGCTATTTCCAAAACCCGTCCAATATTATAATACAATTTGGCTGCGACAACTACAATACAGAACATCTCCCAAATCGATGTGCATAAAATAATATAATACAATACTAGTAAGTAAGAGGTTATGATAACAATATTGCTATTAATAAGTTTATAGAATTGGTCCGCCAGGAATAATTGTTCTTACATAAAGATTTGTGTCATTTAGAACCTAGAAAGTATTTTTTCGGCACTGTTGATCTAACGGCGAACAATGTATGGAGAACGAACATTGTCCTTTCACTTAGTCGCCTCTCACGACATCCGCGTTGTGTGCATACTAAAAAACCAAAGGGTCGATATTTGGATAGGCATCGAAGGCGATTCCTTGAGGAAGGGCTGGTCACTTGGAATAGGATCCGTAAGCGTTGCGGACAAGTGATCCGGAATGAGCGATGAGAAGCATAGGATAAGGAGAACAGCCAGGAGTCAATAACAAAATCCTATCCTCCATTGCAGGGCATCGATTCCCTCCAATTTTATCATCATCAGGTCTTCTAATTCCACGCTAGAATAAAGACTGTCTCTAATATTCCAGAAGCAAATGAAGGATTTATCTTTGTGGAAACCCTTGGAGGAGGCCTTTGTCCAGCAGTGGACGTCTTTCGGCTGAAACGACGATGACGAAGTGAAGGATTTGGCCCATTCTCCCCACGCGCTGGCCAGATGGATAGAGATTCGGGGACGCTCGATGTTCGCATATTTCTCCCTTAGGCGCCTCTTATGTCATCCATGGGAAGGGAAAACGCAGATGGATGGAGAAGAAATTTCTTGAGAGCCAAGGGCTGCTCACTTGGAATAGGATTCGTAAGCGTTGCGGACAAGTGACGCGGAATCAGCGATGTGATGGCTTGGGGAAAACTGCCATGGCTTGATTATAAAAGCCTTCATCATCAGTTCCTGCAGGAGAAAGATCTCTCTAATTTCATCACCATTAGGTCATAATTTAGTCTCCACTGTATAAACACGACCGTCTCTAATTTACCACGGGAAATATTAGGATTAGGGATGCGCAGCTGTGAATTTGAACGCACCTGAACGTCCTTTAAAAGTTGATATGTTTCACAACTATTAGACTACCTAGTGTGAAATATAACCTTCAGATATTAAAATGAGTTGGCCGTTTCGTACAGGCTATTGAAAGGGAGCCGCCATTGTACTGACTTTTAAAATATGACCCACTTTTATGAAGAAGCGCTAGTTTTTGTTTAGGAAAAATTCTAGCATTATCAAGCGACTGTACACTGTAAAACAACCAAACCGTGGGACTATTATCGTCTTAGTTCATGTAACATTAGTTCGCGATTTGTTTTGCTGCTTCTGATAATCACACTGACACCAAAGGTAAATAAGCTTAAGACGCATCTAACAAGTTTTAAATCCATTTTTAAAAATAATTCATATGAGTCATATTTTCAAAACTCATCAAACTTTTTTATGAAAACGAACAAATAAAATGGTTATATCTTAAAACTTATGAAACTTTTCTGTGGACATATAAAGCTTGTTCGATGCGTCTTAGACTCAGCTACCTCCAGTATCAGTGTGACGTGCTTATTTTGGGACACCCTGTATGAATTCCTGTTGTGGTAAAGTGACAACAGTATTCCTTGTCGTCTATAGAAATACAAGATGAACATTTTTGGCATCTAATTTAGTTGCATTAGAAGCTATTTTGCAACAAAATTGAATAGTCCGATGAGCGACTGTCCAATAGGCAATCAACGCGCATCTGGCCGTCTGTCTCATTTAAAAATGCTGATTTAATGAAAGAGAGCCACTTTCTTGTCGATTTCCTATCTTCATTTAATCTGGTTCTGATTCAATTTGGGTTTTATTGGGTCAAGCTGTAGATCCTGGCTACACAGGAGTTGCAGCGGTGGGAACGAGAGGTGGGAATTGTACCGAATAATCGGCTTCTGAAAGTAATAATTCTGAATTCATAAATTTGAGTTTTTTGATCCTATATTTATGTAGTAGGTTCCTAAGCTTATATTACAGGTTGACTCTTATCCTAAAGATAATACGAGTATAATCTAAGTACAATGTATTTTTACTCTGATTTTCTTACTATAGAACTTAGGTAAGTTTTCATTTAGTATTGGCTTATCTTAAGACTGATTGAAGATTATTTTCAGTATCAACTAAACAAATTAGTACTGCCACCAAAGCAGCTTAGTCGAAATTTAAGAAAATATTTAATTCTACAAAAGATTCAAGCTAAATCTAACTTTTTTTCAACGGAATAAAACCGAAAGTCGTATAAAAGCACAGCTGAAAAACCGACTTCGTTAACCGTAACCATCTTGTAGTGCTATTTGCATTGCAAATGGCGGACGAATAATTATTTTGAAAGCATAAAGTTACACGTGAAATTAAATGTTGTGTGAATTTGGAAAAAATACTCGATAAAAAAATAGCTTGGCAAAATATAATGATTACCTACCTACTTGAAAAGCACTTTAATAACCGGCCAAGTGCGAGTCGGACTCGCGCACCGCTGAGAGTTCCGTAGAAACAAATTATTAAAAATATTTGTTTTATTATGATGTTACTAAAAATTTATGCTTTTCGCAATTTTTCTTTTATCTGTGCTATAAGACGTTGCTTACCTTTCAAGATTCTGAGTTTACGGGAAGTACTTTGTAAGTTTTGATTCCCTTGCGAGTGTCGAAAATTTGCGGCATAAACGGCTGTATCTTTAGATTGCGTCGGCTTAGAAGTTTGATTTTTTCACAGCTCCAAGGGGACAGTAGACCTTAGTATTTGGTATAAATTTCGGCTTGATACCTCCACGCTTTCCTTAGAAAAAGGGTATTGACATTACAGAGTGTCAATAAAATGATCCTTGTTTTTCGTTTTGAGTTACGAAACCTTAAAAAAGTATAATTTTCGAAATATTTAAGTAAATGTTAGGCAAACATTACTTGCAAAAAAAGTCTTTGTAATAAAAAAAAATTCACTACCTACTCTACTTCATACACACAACGAAAAACAGCTAACAATAGGCATTTAGAAATCCTACTTAATATTATAAATGCGAAAGTTTGGATGTCTAGATGTCTGGATGTTTGTAACTCTTTCACGCAAAAACTACTGAACGGATTTTGATGAAACTTTACAGTATTATTGTTTATAACCCAGAATAACATATAGGCTATAATTTATGACGATCTGTGACAAATGAAATTTCACGCGGGTGAAGCCGCGGAAAATTTATCCTAATTACTTGAAAGTTGAAAGTAATAATACTAATACTAATACTTTTACTTCCTACTTATTTTTCTACCCTCTCTTTAACTTTGACTCCATATTTTTAGACAGGCTGTAAAGCCTAATTAGACAACCGTATTTGTCTCTCTAATTAGCTACTATGTCCTTAATTTTTGTCAGAACACTCAAACATACCTGTTTTTAAAATAGAACAAAACGAAAATTATTTGGCACAGTTCCTATAATTTTAAGTACTAAAACCACAGAATAATAATAAGTACTAAAACTAGCAATTTTTTTTAACTTTATGAAAGTATGGATTACTTATTGTGGTTGTTGTGAACCCATAGCTTTATTGAATTGAATAAGTAATTTCTGTATTTCAATTTACTTACTAAACCAGTAATCATAAATAATTATCATCATCATCATGAAAATTTATGACATACGCGCGGCCGCCCGCGACTTCGTCGTGGATCCCGTTTTACCACCTTAGGCGTGGAGTTTCGTAAAATCCTTTCTTAGCGGATGCCTCCCTCATCACATCTACCTGCATGCCAAATTTCAGCCCGATCCGTCCAGTGTTTTGGGCTGTGCGTTGATAGATCACTATGTCAGTCAGTCACCTTTGAGTTATATAAATTTAGATGAACCTACAGACATTGACTAGAGGTGCTTTTTCGATACCCACCTGGGGCAAAAATACCTAGCTAGTATAGTATGGATATAGAGTTAACTATATTTGACATCAGAGTTGTTGCCGCCCACATTATATAAAAAGATAGACCAAGAGACAGGGTTATTACAACTCTAAATTTACTGGGACTTGAAATTATTAATAAACTAGCTGACCCGGCGAACTTCGTACCACCTTAGCGTAGAGATTTTCTTTATATTTTTTTCCGTAAAAACCTTGTACAGAGTATTAGAAAACTACAAAAAAAAAATCAGCCAAATCGGTCAAGCCGTTTTCATGTTATGTCGCGACAACGGAAAACGGGTTTCATTTTTATATATATAGATAATAATAAATATCCTTGGAAATTTTACACTGCGCTTCTAGTCCCAAACTAAGCAAAGCTTGTACTATGGGTACTAGATTTATATTATTTTTATTAGTTTTATTATGCGATTATTTTGATTTCCTACAGTACTCGCACAGATAATATAATTAAATACTTACTCGTATTTCTCGATTTTCATTAGGTTTCACTTTTAATAACACTTACGTTCCTAATATAGGTAGCTTAGTTATAAAAAAAAATCTAGTGTTGAAAATTGCATCTCGAAATAAATTTTATTATACCTACATAACTTGGAAAAATCGACATACCTAAGGTGGGAATGAACCCACGAATAATATTTAAAAAAAGAAAGAGCAACGAGAATCAACCGCGACAAATATTTATTTTTTATTTATTTTAAACTTATATGATAGAACAGTGTACATAAGGCGGACTTAATGCCTTTCGGCATTTTCCTCCGGTCAAACTTAGGGCCAAACTGAAAATAAAGTAGGCGGTATAAAATATTATAATTTGCAGTTTATGTCTCAGTTTTAAACTAAACCCTAAAAAGTAGCTTTTTTTTTCTAAAAGCACTTCAAGACAATTTCTTCCATTTATTATTCCTCAAGTTGTTGTCCCCTGGGCTATGTCGTAATGAAACCCGCCCGATCCGTCTTCTGCACCTGGTCTCGCAACAACAATCCCTTCGCGATTTCCAATCAAATTATTGATACGAAAAAACTTCGAACGGGACACAAAAGCTGTTACAAATATACGAATATACACAACTTTTCTTCGGCAATCGGGTAAAATGATGGGTGTTTATTTGGGGTCCATATTCGGTTGCATAAAAAATATTGTCATAATTTAAGAGTGCATAAAGTTTTTTGGCATACTCATCATTTCGCATAACGTTCATACAGAATAAATCATAAGGCATATATTTTTTTGCCATAACCACTTTTATTATAATAATATTTTAGTATATATTTTTTCTGTATTCTCGTTTTTATAATAACGATTTCTAGGCATAACATTTATTGGCATCTAAACCAATGCCATAAATATTACCATTCATAATATACAAAATACCATAATGTTAACAAATATAAATAGACAAGCAAGCATGCAAACAAGCATGCAAGCAAGCAGCAAGCATGCAATCAAACAGCAAGCATGCAAGCATGCAAGCAAGCTGCAAGCTGCAAGGAAGCATGTAAGCATGCATGCAAGCAAGGATGCAAACAAGCAGCAAGCAAGCAGCAAGCAAGCATGCAAGCAAGCAGCAAGGAAGCATGCATGAAAGCAAGGATGCAAGCAAGCAAGCAAGCATGCAAGCAAGGATGCAAGCAAGCAAGCATGCAAGCAAGGATGCAAGCAAGCAAGCATGCAAGCAAGCATTAGGATTGTCTTATCTCCGGCGCTGCGGGAAGTGCGGTCCTTCCGCTCTGGCGTAACATATACCCGGCATGCCATGCTCGCTTCCGCA
Organism: Ostrinia nubilalis; assembly: GCF_963855985.1. Classification (NCBI taxonomy): domain Eukaryota; kingdom Metazoa; phylum Arthropoda; class Insecta; order Lepidoptera; family Crambidae; genus Ostrinia; species Ostrinia nubilalis. The sequence goes on along the minus strand of NC_087109.1, from coordinate 2,225,684 downwards.
GCTTCGGCTTGCTGGTCGCCTTCGGCGACCAGCCTCAGCCGCTCCAGCTCGCACGGCTGCCGGATATATGTTACAGCGAGCGAGGACCGCACTCCCTCCGCGCCTCCGGCTTTTAAATTACACTCTAGTATAGGGCAGACTAGTACCACGTGGAAGAGACCACGGCCAGTCGGGATCAACATAATTTCAGACCAGGCAAGCTTAATGTTGTAAAAGAAATGTGGACTGCATAATATGTGCGTTATAATAGATAAGAGGGATTCGAGATCAAACAGAATGTATTTTCACGAGCTTAAGTTTTCTAAGAGACAGGTCAAAAGTTAAGAACAAAAATGACAATGATACAGAGAATTTAGTTTTTGCAAATCTATAAGAGTATAAAGGTGGAAGGAGGATCGTTCGCAACATCACAAATACATAATTATTTACCTACTCTTCAATGTTGGTTGCTCTTATAGACAATATTTATGACTTTAAATGTTATAAATAATTACATTATGTTTATAGTATTTTATTAAAAACAAACTTTATGTATATAAAAATTATGTTCTTTACATTTATGATTATTTAAATTATGGTATTGAAAATTAGAGAAAATTATTATTATGCCTAAGAAACCATTATGCATTTAGAAAACTATGCATATCAAAGTTTATGCGAAAAAACTTTATGCAAATACTGTTATGCCAAACTAAATTATGATGAAAAATGTTATGCGTCTGAGAGGGCACCCGTTTATTTGATTCGTGTTTTAGCTTCTTGAGAGCGAAGGATTTAGCCTACACTCCCCATGCTAGGCAGGGGGTGGGGGAGGCCTGATGTTTAAGTATTTGTTTCTTACGCCCATATTCACAAACATAACTATGAGGTCTCACAGTGCGCGTGCACAGGGTGACACACGAACCAATCACAGAGCTCTATTCAACGCTGTGTGTTCGATTTGCTGCTTCACTTAAGCAAGCATCGATTGTGAATACGGGCGTTAGTCGCCTCTTGTGAGATCCATGGAAAGAATGGGAGTTCTATACTGTTTGCTCTTTCTCAAGTTTTGTATAGTAAAATTGCTTTTACGCCTAAACCGATTTTGATTAAATTTGCCATAGAGATAGTCTGAGTCCCAGGAAAGGACATAGGATAGTTTTTATCCCGGTTTTTGAAACAAACAGGGACGCGCGCGATAAAGTTTTTCTGTGTCAGACAAAATTCCACGCGGGCGAAGCCGCGTATGCATGGCAAAAATGCGTATTTTTGGTAAATACTCAGGTACTTATTTGTCACAAATAATCTGCCTGTTTGTAGTTAATCTCCGTGTATTTAAATTACATGACAATACATAGTAACAAGGTATTAATTAATATGCTAGTACTCGCAATTATTAACGTGTCAATAATGTTCCCAATTTTATTGTTTGAATTTTATGATCTCGTTTTAGTATGAACATTTCAATGAAATGTACGAGTATTATTCTGATTTCCATTAAAACTCATTAAAACTCATTTATTTCTGTAAATAGGCTTAAAAAAAAGCACTTTTACACGTCCCAGTATTAACCCTACCACTGCTTCAGGACAATAAATGGGCCAGTGCTGAGAAGAAGCAGCGCAAGAAACTCAGTCACTATTGTCAGCCTCTTTTTCAAAGGTTTACATGCTTTAAAATGTACAAAGTTATAAATATTTATGCGAGCTAGGCAGTAACGTATCCCAAACATTTTTATCTTTTAAATAATCATCGACTTTATAGTAGCCCTTTTTCATTAAGGTACTTTTAATATGTGCTTTGAATTTATGAATGGGTAGTTCTACAACAGTTTGTGGTAATTTATTAAAGAATTTAATACATTTTCCCATAAATGAATTACCAATCTTATGCAATCTGAAATTTGGAACGGCAAGTTTATTTTTGTTTCTTGTATTAAAGTTATGCAAATCGCTCTTTTTCGTGAATTGCTCTATATTTTTGCGGACATATAAAAGGTTTTCATAAATGAACTGTGAAGCCACTGTCAGTATGTTTATTTCCGTAAAAAAATCTTTCAAGGAAAATCGGGGTCCAAGGTTATAAATGGCCCGCACTGCTCTCTTCTGCAGAACAAACACAGTTTCAATGTCCGCGGCTGAGCCCCATAACAATATGCCGTATGACATTATACTATGAAAATAGCTAAAATATACTAGCCTTGCCGTTTCAATGTCAGTTAATTGCCTTATCTTTCTCACTGCAAAAGCAGCCGAACTGAGCCTTTTTGACAAAGTTTCAATATGAGGACCCCATTGAAGTTTAGCATCTAAAGTGATTCCCAGGAATGTTGTGGAATTTATGCTATTTAATGGTTCATTCTTCACCATTAACTGCGTGGAAACCTGCCTCACATTAGGTAAGGTAAATTTAATGCACTTAGTTTTGTTTGCATTTAACAATAAGTTGTTAACAGTGAACCAATGTAGAACCTGTGAGAGTGTGTTATTAATATCGTCAAAATTTACTTTACCTCTATCAACTTTGAAAATGAGAGATGTGTCATCAGCAAATAACACAATATCACACAGATCTTTTACAAAGTAAGGAAGGTCATTAATGTAAATAAGAAATAGCAAAGGTCCCAATATTGATCCCTGCGGCACACCCATAGTAAGAGGTGCTCCAGAAGACTCAGTTCCGTTAATACAAACTTTTTGTTTTCTGCCTGTGAGATACGAGTTCAGCAGATCAAGTGACTTATTCGAAACACCATAATGTCGCAATTTGTTTAGTAAGGTTTGGTGGTCTACACAATCAAACGCTTTTGAAAGATCACAGAAAATACCAACAGCGTCCTTTTTACTCTCCCAAGCATCAAAGACGTGTTTCAATAGTGCTACCCCAGCGTCAGTAGTACTTCTACCTTTCGTAAAACCAAATTGCTTATTGTGTAATAATTTGTTAAAAATGAAGTGAGATAGAAGTTGGTGGAAAATAATTTTCTCGAAAATTTTGCTAAGTACTGGTAGAATAGAAATCGGTCGAAAATTAGAGGGGTCACATTTGTCACCAGCCTTGAACAATGGAATTATTTTACTTAACTTCATTAAGCTAGGAAAGCAACCTTGATCAATACATGTATTAAAAATGAATGCAAGGTGAGGAGCTATGGTGTCAATAATTGTTCCAATTATACTGACGGAGATTCCCCAAAGGTCCTCAGTTTTTTTCATATTTAATTCTCTAAAGGTTTTAATTATTGTATTACAATCTATATGCCTGAACTGGAGCAGACACTGGCACTCGGTGACATTAGATTTTAAAAGAGACTCTGCAAGAACTGGTGATGAATTCAGTTCTTTAGTTGTTTCAGACGCAATATTGGAGAAGAATGTCTCAAATGTGGTTGCAACTTCTGTATCGGAATTTATAATTTCGTTTCCGATTTTCAGTGAAAAAGTGTTATCCTTCGATTTATTTTTACATGTTTGTTTATTTATTATGTTCCACGTAGCCTTAGCTTTATTATTAGAATTTAAAATCATGTTTCGAAGATGATTTGATTTAGCAGCCAAACAAACCCTTTTAAATATTTTTGAGTAATTTTTAACATATTCTATAACACTCAGATCTTGCGTATCGGCTTTAAGACTATATAATTCATACATTTTATTTCTACTCTTGTGAATGCCAGTTGTAGCCCAGTCATCAAATTTACATTTAACAGAATTTATTCGGATCTTTTTCTGTGGGAATGTGGTTTTGAATTCCTCACTCACAACACTGAATAGATCCTCATAAATTTGATCGACATTATTGTCATCTAATATAAGTTTATCAATACCATCACAAATATTTTTCTTAAATTTGTCAATTCGGTTAGTTGTTATTGGCCTACAAACAACATCCACTGTACTAGGGACATGATGGTGTTCAAATGTGGCCAATTGTCCACTATGATCTGAACTAAGGCAATTAATTATTGATTTACTTTGAATATCACAGTTACAAAAAATGTTATCTAAGCAAGTAGCTGATGTTGGAGTGATTCTAGTAGGCTCATTGAAAAGATGTGATAAATTAAAAGATTTAAAAAGGTTTAAGAATCTTATTTTATATTGAGTGTTATCTAATAAATCTATATTAAAATCTCCACATACAACTACTCTCTTATTTGATTTAAATACCTTTTTTAAGACCTCCTCCATAGTGGATTCGAATAATTCGTAATTTGCAGATGGGGGCTTGTACACACTTACAATTATATACTGCTCTAGCTCTGCACACGCAAGTTCTATAGTTCGTTCGACTGAGAGTGAGACAATGTCTTTTCTTTCCTTGTATTTAAATTGATTATTTAATAATATGAGTGACCCCCCTCTAATAGCAGACTCCCTGGTGAACGAACTACAAACTTTATAATTTCCTATATGAAACATCAATTCATAATTTTTAAGCCAATGTTCGGTTAAACATAATACATGAACATCGTATTTTTTTAAAAACAATTCTAGTTCTAATTCTTTGCCAGCCAGGCCTTGTAAATTTTGATGAACAATATTAAATCCTTTAATAGACCTGTCTGTTGTCGTCCCTCTCAGTTTAAATCAGAGGTCGTCACAGAAATATTAGTATTAGTATTTCTACTAATAATATCAAAAGTGGAATTTACTTGTTTTGTGTTAATAACACAGTTAATATTATAAGCTAACAATGTAGCAAGTTTTAATTTTATGCTTTGAGGCAGGTGTAAAGAGCTGCCTGTCATTATGAACTTATTATTAATAAATTTATTAGTGTCAAAATAGACAAATTTGTCGCTATGACGAACAGTCAAATTAAATAATAAAGTATTCAGTAAGTGAATACTTTCATTAGTTTCAGAGGAGCCATTTTTACAGTATGGCAGGGCACACATAATTATTTTATGAATATTAAGGCTGGCCAGCATGGAAAAATTATGTAGAATATTTTTCCTATTTATATTCTGACTGTTTCCTAACATTATAATTAAAATAGAATTACTGTGTAATTGTTTACTATTTTTTATGCCATTCATTAATTGACAATAAGATGCGTCTGGCATACAGTTATTTATTATTTTACAATCTAATTTTTTATTTAATATGGGGCCATAACCAACTCCTAGCCTATCTGAGAACAACACTACATTGCTTGATTTATGTACATTCAACAGTCCCGTTTTTGAAGACATTGAAGGCCGCAAGCCGCCATCAGTTTGTTGCTGACTTTGCATTGTTATGTTTGGCAGAGATTTAAAATCCGTAGTAGGATTGCCTAGATCTAAGAGATTGTTTGCTGCCAGGATATGTTCGTTAATTTGTTCCCTGGCTGAATTATATTTAGCTGTTATGGATGCAAGCGAGTCATGCAAGTTTGTGATTTCAGCCTGCAACCTTTCAACGTCCAAGTTATGAGTGGACCTACTCTCTACTAGTTTACTGTGGTAAATTTCTAGACTGTCAACCAAATCTAGATTCTTTTTCCATAACAGAATACTTTTGTGAAACTGTTCTTGCCCTTTTATTAATTTTTTTGTTTTAGAAATAAACCTATTAATTTTAACATACTTTTTTAATTTATTTCTACTAGAAAAAGTCAATGGCCGACTAACGTTCTCAAATGATTTAGTGTCGCAAGATACATTTAAGTCTGGTAGCACTGCACGTCCACCAGGACTCCCAATTAGCTCTTCGTATAAGTTCAGAGTGTGTGTGAACTCCTGCTGCTTTCGTTCCTCTTCGAAGTGCAGTATGGTCTTATTGGCGTCCCTCAGTTCAGCTTCTAAATCATTGTTGCGCATCAAGGTCTGCTCAAAGATATTGCTGCACTGGTCGAAGGTACTGATTGTATGCAGTAGTTCATCACGGTGCTCGGTTACCTCCTGGAGACGGACATGCAGTTCTGCCAATTCTTGTTTTAGTTCTGTATTCTTTCTTATTGTATGAGTAATTTCCTCCTCGCTCTCCTCTCTTTCCCTAATGAGTTGGTTACAGCTTTCTTGACTCTGTTTCAGTTCCTCGAGTGCCCGCCTAAGTTTCAGCTCAATGGCTTGTGCCGCTGCTCTGCGTGTGAGCATGTTGAATGTGGTTTTTGTCTGAAATTATCCAAAGGAAGTGTATAGCGGATATTTATGCAAAATAGGGGGTACGAGTTATAAGTTATTATTTGAATTTTTAAACTTTATTTCTAATCTAATTCCACATAATTTAACTCTCATGAAATCCTTTTTATAATTATTATTATTCAAATAAGCAATATTGAATACTTTACTCTTTTTTTTTTCTGCGGGTAATATTTTTAGTTTTCAACAAGGATTAAAACTACATTTTACTATTAACAATTTACACAATCAAACAAACAAAAGATGTGTGAGGTGTCAAAAGGTATATTGTTGAGTGTGTTGAGTAAGTTTGTCTGCGGCCAAGGTGTTGTTATCTTCAACTTTACTTCCACTTATTGTCAAGTAAAGAGAGGCACAACAGAGCCGAATCGTAATGAATTGTGAAGAATCTCACTTTCGTGAGGTTTGTGGAGTGTTTTGTTGTACTGTTTGATTGCAATTTACTTCCCATAAAGAAAGTGACAAAGCAATGATAATTGATTGAAAACCACAAAAACATAACCTCCAACAGATTGCAACACTAATTATTTTGAAATGTTAAATTAATATTTTAACTATTTACGCCTATAAGTAAACAGTATTTTTGAAAACAGTACTCCCCTGGTTTTAACGGTGGCTCCGGTTAAATTTTGTACGTTGTCGTAGCTGTCAATTTGGTCGCCGATTTTATCTCCTTATAACTATGTGTTTACACAAAGTCCAGTTTTGCAAACACTTGTACACGATATTTACACATTTATATCACTAATTAAGTGTATTTTGATACATTATTACGGCTATTAATGTAATTAACTTAAAATTAATCTAACAGCTGATCTATGTACGTCTGACAGGCAGGGCTGCCAGACGAAAAAAAAAACCGTACTGATCCATGCTAATCTTATTTAATGGACCAATAACTACGGGGCCAATTGATATTTTAACTAGTAACTGAATTTAGGACATTGTATAATTTGTAATTTTAAGAAACATTTGAGTAAACGGTTGCTGTCACTGACCCTTTATGATTTAAAAGAGTTCTTTGACTTGTTGTACTTTCGTTCTTCTTTAAAATCATCGCTAAAAATAATCGTTATGTTTCTACTTTAATATTTGCATGCTAACTAATTTTAGCTAAACATGTATCGTTCTCACTATCTGTATCTAACATCTTTGTATACCATGTTTAATTGCAAATAAATGATTAGATTACGGAAAAAAATACACAAAGGACACTGTTTGTCCCGTGAAGTGCTTCATCGTGACTAAAAATGCGTGAAATTATGCATAGTTTCCCATCACCCGCAGGTCCTACCTCGAACCGTTTTCTCGAAAACGGAACGCAAACGTTTCTATTTGGAAAAATATTGGCCCGCCTGGTGTTGATTTCAATCCTCGCCATATTATTATTTAACGCATTATACACAAAAAAAATTACAAGCGAAAATGGAATTTTTAGCGAATATTTTCCGTGTGACATCAATACTGTACTGTGAAGTGGCTCGCAATACTGCAATACGTTTACACTGCAGCTGCGGCACCATCGAGATACACGGATCGCTCATTATCATGTCAAATAGCCTACTGAAGGAAGCCACGTAAAGTAGGTAGTGTAAATAAGTAACTTTCTTTGAGTAACTAAAGTTAAAATTCGTTTTAATTTTTTTTCGATGTCAATTTTTTTACTGATTCGTGATCAGAATAAGCTACTTAATCAACTCCCTAAATATGGCGAGGATTGTCAACACCCTGTATGAGTACTGGCTTTGCCTGCGTTCGCTCTGTCACAGAAAATCTTTCATCGCGTGCTGTAATTTTCCTACAGACTGATCTGTTTTGCTACATTAGCGCATGTTTTGCGTTTCCAAACATTACTGATTGATTGTTTATAGCGAGTGAAGTCTGGTTAGTATACGATTTACGACATCGTATTTGTTTTTATTCATTTATTTTAACTGGAGGTGTTGAGGTATTAAGATGGCAGCGTTTTTGTCTGAAATTAATTTCGTAGTGTAACGATGTTTACAACCCATAAGTTAAATAGATAGATAGATAAAAGGTTTATTTGCATAGCAAGCAGAACACGTTGTAATGTTTTTTTCAACGTTGTGGTACTTATTTCTGCTGTTGATCAAGCTAGAAAATAGCATCCTTTTTTATCAAAGACGTCTACACAGTTTATTTGGACTTTACAAAGCAAAGGTCCAAACTCGATTCAATTTTTAATCTTTAAAAAATTTAGTTTTAATGTCATACACTTTTAACGAACCGCAGTATTAACACAGTTTTATGGCTATGAATGAGCTGAAAAATCTATTTTCAAGTATAAAAAACAGCCAAAACCTACATTTCTGTGGCCGGCTCAATTCCCCATCCATAAACAGGAAAGAAATATATCTCCTGTCTCAATATTTTACGAGCGATCCTGGCCAATTTGGAAAAGTGCCGATTTCGCGTTTCAGCTGCGACAGGACTGGTTCCAGTGACAGATTTGGGAAGATGAACTATATTCCGCGACAGAAGAAACCGTCACTTTTTTGGCTTACAAATGTTAGATATTTATCAACATCAATCCTACGAATAAAAATAAAATGCGTTGGCGTAGCTGTCTTCTTGGAAAGTGATTGCATCGTTTAAGCTTTATTTCGTTTTAAATGACAGGTACTCATGGAAAAAATATAATGTAGAGTTGGCTCTCTAACAATAAGACTGCCTAAAGTACCAATTCGATTTTTAACCGACTTCATTTATTTCTTTTACGATGATTTGTCTGTTTTATGTGGTGTGAATAAAGAGATAGGTAAATCTGTATTTTATTATTGTTGTAAATGGAAAAAATATGCCTTGTTACCTAATTTATATTCTAAGGTCATTTCTATGATTATTTCTATAGATAAAGGTTATGTTTTTATTGGCGGCTTCATGCTTTGTAGGATTTGCAGCGGTGGGAACGAAAAGTGGGAATAGTCCCATATCTAAATATACTATATAACTCAAAGGTGACTGACTGTCTGTCTGACTGACTTACTGACTGTCTGACTGACATAGTGATCTATCAACGCACAGCCCAAAACACTGGACGGGTCGGGCTGAAATTCGGCATGCAGGTAGATGTTATGATGTAGGCATCCGCTAAGAAAGAACTTTACGAAACTCCACCCCTAAGGGGGTAAACGGGATCCACGCGTACGAAGTCGCGGGCGGCCGCTAGTTACTTCTATAAAAACACACTACGCTTGCAACCTTATTATAAAAGTCTCGAAGCTTAATCGCCTAGGCAGGAGTTGTACTAATTAATATTAATCAGGGCGAATATTTTTATCCTCCCGCGAATCAAGTCGGGGCAGTAAGTATTGTCTTGGTAAGACAGAAATATCCCACAATTTTCATGCAAAATATTGGTATAACGAACCAGGCTCACATTGTAAAAATGTTATCAGAATTCTACACCTTATTCAAGACAGGTCTTTAGCATGACCGTGCCCAAGTGATAAATTTTCATACTATGTTTCTAATATATTTAAGTATGAACTTGCACGATGTATACGAGTGGATCGATCGTGCAAATTCGAGTTAAACATCGCAAATCAGAAACCAAGCCTTTGTCTCTAAGTTACGAAATCAATAACCCTAACTTATAATTTTGATGGAGGCCTTTGTCCAGCAGTGGACGTCATTTGGCTGAAACGAACGAACGAAATTGTTTCATTTTCTCAAGACGGAACATAAGAAAGACGTCATTATTTTTACCAGCCAGTATGACAAGACTCACCGCCCAGACTACAATATGCAAAGCTGTAAGAGGCGTGTTTCTACATAACTTAATCAATGTTTCGTGTACTGTCGCCTCGCACGCAACACTTAATGACGTCATCGGGACGGATATAGCAGGAGGGGATGAAAAAATTAAAGAGGGATAAGAAATTGTGTGAAAACAGCAAGGAAATAATGTATGGTGTTATTTTTTAGCGTATTTACGGGGTTGTATTGTAAAGTACATTGTAGATATATGTACAAGTTAGATTCTGCCAGTCTTATTTTTGTATTAATTGTACGAGTAATTACTTCAGATTTTGTATGCCAACAAGATCTTTCCGTTAACGCTAACATTAGGTACATCCACTTTGTGTATGTTTTCTGGATAGTCTGTGGAGAGAGTAAATAACTACTTTTATGTTTATTTCTCAATAGATATAATGACTGACTGACTGACATAGTCACATCTATCAACGCACAGCCCAAACCACTGGACGGATCGGGCTGAAATTTGGCATGCAGGTAGATGTTATGACGTAGGCATCCGCTAAGGCTGGTTTTAGTGTCACGCGGACTGTCAGTGCGGATCGCTACGCACAGCCGATTTGTATGAACTGCTAGTGGGCGGAGCAGTTCCTCCGGACCGCATTACTCTAAAACGCTCCCTAGAAGTTCATACAGATTGGCCGTGCGGAGCGGGTCCGCACCGGACGGTCTGCGTGACACTAAAACCAGCCTAAGAAAGAATTTTACTAGACTCGACCCTTAAGGGAGTAAAACGGGATCCACGAGAACGAAGTCGCGGGCGGCTTCTAGTTTCACAATAAAGCAACTATTGGCTAAGCATATTAATAGGCACTAAAAGGCATAAAGTTATAAGTAATTTATTTTCTGCAAATAGGCTTTTAAAAAGCGCTTTCACTAAGAGTAGTCTTGTATATTGTAATGTAATTAGTATTCGATAGGACGTAGCAGGAAAATCCGCTTCCTCCATGATCCCTAGGGTAAAACCTTCCTGATAAAATGTGGTAAATAATTAATACGTGCTTCATAAAAAAAATATTTTCTCTTCTAACACCACAAAAAATGCCTCGGAGGGCTTACTTAAGTTTTAACAAGCATTACGCAATTAATTTTGGGTATAAAAATTCAATAAGGATAAAAGATGGAGAGGGCTGTTAATAAAATAAAGATTTTGAAAATATTTGAATGCATTTCTCTTTCATTTAAAAAATAAACGAATGTTTCCTTTCACTAAAATTGTCTATCTACAGTATAAAGAATTGAGTACTTTATCCTCAGGTGGCATTACAAAATTACATTCTGTATAATAATATGTATAAAATAAAAAATAGCAGGTAACTATTGATTGTCCAAAGGCTAGGTATGGAGGAGTATTATAATTCTTCTAAGGGTCTTTTCAGCATTTTCACGGAACCTTGAAATTTAAAGCACAATATGTATAGAAAAGTTACTATTTTATTTTATGGCATGAATTCAGTAAGGGTAAGGGTTAGGGTCAGTGTTCGTTCCTCATTATGAGTGTGTATCTTTGCGAGCGATTTTAACCAAAAGTTCGAGCGCATCATTAATCACACCCTTTATACACTGTTGCTTAATGAAACGAGCCCTTATTATGTATTGCAATTGCTATCGTCATTTACAACATAAAAATAAATTTTTGAATTACTTACATAGTACTACTCGTAGTATCAGACCGAAACAAGCCCTTCTTTACCCGACTTTGGCAGAAGGAGGGTTATTTCTTATCTTCGTTGTTCACAATAAAAGCCAAAATTTCTCTTAAATGTACTTTTCTTTGTGCATTAGTCCTTATTTTATAAAGCATTAATACTCGTAACATAATTGAATCAAGCATGAGTTACATTTCAACTAAAATAAAAAATAATCATCATTATTATTGAATAGAGGTGGGCGCCACGACGGCGCGCCGCCGCCGCCGCGAATTTTTTCACGCCGCCGCCGCCGACGACCAGCTGTCGGCGCGCCGATTCTGATATTGTACCAACTATTTGCAATTTATTCCCCTCCCGTACTGTACTTTCTGGATTTGTGTTTCGAACGCAGAAGAACTAACTATAATATGCATTCTTTAATGCCATATAAATTGGTACACAAGGCGATCGTAATGCCGTTGATATACTAATAAATTGATTGAATAACTTAATACTAACTATATTAACAGTTAATCCAGTACATTATTCAAGTTGCTGTTTGGTCTAGTAAATAATTGATCACGAGAGGCGTCGCTCCCTCTTGCTGTCAAGAAAAAAAATCGCCGCCTTCATCTAGCAGACAACCCACATTATTGGACTATACTTTAATTAAGAGAATCACTCACACAGAGATTGGCAAATATATCTCGGAATGCAAATGGGAACCACAAACTCTGGAAGGCAACAAAGTACATCCTTCAAAGTGTTCTCCGCCTATTAAGTTCGGTAATACATGAGTGCGACTGACATGAAAAATCTCAGACCAGTGGCGGCGTAGCATGGGATGGCACCCGGGGCGGACACCCCCCCCCCCCCCCCCTTACGCCGCTACTGCCTCAGACCTTTGCTACATGACAAGCCGGTTTATTTAAACCCACGACACTGATAATCCAAAAAATCCACAAATTAATTCAAAAAATAAGATCAAGTATTGAACTTGTCCGAGACTTGCAGCTATGCCTGCCTTTGATTCCTACCTACGCATGCCGCCAACATAATTATAGTGAATGGCGGCAGATGGACGGGATTTACATCATCGCGTTTCGCGTCGAGTTCAGTTGTGTGCTGCTCCTTGAACTCGCCTCTTCACAATCTCCTGTCATACTAGGTTGTGCTGCCAAAGCTTACCATTGTGATTTAAGAGGGCCCATTTTGCATATTTTCATATGCTGCTTCTGGACATCTTTGTACCTATCTTAGGGGTTGCCCGCCATGTTTTCGCTTACCCTCCTCAAGTTAAAAGTAGAAGATTGATTCCTACTACGCTAAGAGAGGACGAAAGTGACTGACATAGCCCGCAGAATCGCTAAAAGTGGGAGGGGCACATAGCTCGGAGAGCTGATGGCCACTGGGGCAGGAAAGTTCTTGATTGGCAACCACGAGCCGGAAGACGTAGCGTAGACAGGCCGTAGGTGGAGTGGACCGACGATTTGGTGAAGGTCGTGGGAGGTACTTAGATGCGAGCGGCGCAGGACCAGTCTTTGTCCAGCAGTGGACGACTTTCGGCTGAAACGAATAAACGAACGCTAAGATAGCCAAAATGGACCCTCGTAAAGCACCTTCATTTGATCTGATCACCATTCACTCCATAGTCTTGACAATGACACACTGAGTGAGATCCTCGCAAGTCTCTTAACTTTGAAAATGATCCATAAGCCTGGCAAGTCGCCTTACGAAATCTCCTCCTATTGCTCAATTAATCTGACATTTGTGTTGTTAAAATTATGGGAAAGGATTATTCTTGCTCGTTTATTCCCTGGCCTAAGTATGACCCATGTAATATAGTATACCCGACTATAAATTTTGGCAGAAACCATATCAACCATGTAAAGCTGGAGTACCCCAGGTCTCTGTACTTGGTCCGGTACTCTACAACATTTACTAGTGAAGCAGCCCAGACACCAGAAAGCTGCGGCTTTCCTCAAATGTAACTGTGATCTTAAAGCGACTAGACTGTTGCAAAGTCAGCTAAATGCCAATAATGCTTGGCTGACCAAGTGGCGCATGTAAGCAAGCCCCGAAGTCTCACCATATTATCATTTAAGACGTCGTAAACTTATCTTCCGGTCAATCTAGACCTCGACACATTGCTGCAATCAACCTGCATTAAAAACCTGGACCGTAGGATGACATAGAAAGACCATAAATATAAATAAAACAGATCGTTCGTTCGTTCGTTTCAGCCGAAAGACGTCCACTGCTGGACAAAGGCCTCCCCCAAGGATTTCCTCAAAGACCGGTCCTGCGCCGCTCGCCTTCAGGCACCTTCCGCGACCTTCACCAGATCGTCGGTCCACCTAGTGGGAGGCCTGCCCACGCTATGTCTTCCGGCTCGTGGTCGCCACTCAAGAACTTTCCTGCCCCAGCGGCCATCAGCTCTTCGAGCTATGTGCCCCGCCCACTGCCACTTGATTTTAGCGATTCTGCGGGCAATGTCAGTAAATAAAACAGATCTGAACATAATATTATGGCATCATACATGTTAACGGCACATTGGTACGATCGCCTTTAGGAAATACACGAAAACCTGATCTCAGCCAAACCTGCTATCCAAATATCAAAGTATCTATGATCAAGAGAGCTAATTTACTAGGGTAAACCACTGCTCTAGTAGCTCTACCGTGTGAAACCCCAACCAACTGTAAATCACCTGATTAGTCTTGACAACACATACTAAAAAAGCGGATTTAAAAAAAACCTAATGAATAAAGGTCAAACAAGGTCACGCCGCCGACGCCGCCGCCGCCGAAGTCAAAAAGTCGGCGCGCCGCCGCCGGCCAATTATATATCGGCGCCCACCTCTATTATTGAATCATAAAAGAAATGAAACGTTCACCAAATTACAAAGAGAGGGGATCATAAAAAATCCCAAGAAACTTCGCTGGTCAAAGTTGATCAGGAAGGAGGATTTCATGAGAAATCTTATGGGAGCTGTAATGCAAATAACCCCGAAAAAACGGCGTAAAAACTTCAGATTACATAGTTAGGCTGGGTTGCATTATTGTAACTTTGATAAACGGCAAAAATCTGTCAAATTCCATACAAAAGCACCGGTTATCGTCATAGTTACGGTCAAAGTTAAGTGGTGCAACTCAGCCTTAGTTATTAATTTCGCGTTGCATAATTGAATTAATTTAAACAGGTTTTAACGCGATATGCGGATAGGTAATATTGAAATATTACCTGTATTTGCCTGACGTTTCGACCGGGTTACACCGGCCGTGGTCACAGGCTGACTGCGCGATCCGTTTGGTAGGTAGAATCATCTAATTGTACTCCTATGTTATTATTTCTTCTCCAAATACCGTCACACACTACACTAATTGTTTCCCTATTCTAGCCGTCAGTGACGGCCTCACAGAATAATTACCTTACCTTTCCGCGTATCGCGTTAAAACCCGTTAAAATTGATACATAGTCAGTTCTTGCACACCCTGTATAATACCAGTGACGCGCGTGTCTTCTTAGGTAAGAGCTGGCAGCTGTCCAGATTCCAGCAATTAAATTTCTGTTATTATAACTAGATGCTCATTTGGTTAAGTGGTTCAGCGGCACACGGCTGGATTATTTTAAACTGCTTGTTTTAAAGCCGCATTCATACCGAGCGCATTGTCAGTCGCGGAATATGAGCTGAAATTAGGAGTTTTTCTTTTTAAACCTACGAGTACAATATTGTACAGATTACTTAAAGTCAAAGTCAAAATTTCTTTATTTGTATAGACTACTAGCTGTGCCCGCGACTTCGTACGCGTGAAAACCCGTTTTCGCAACATTTTTCATTGTTGCTCTGCTCCTATTGATCGTAGCGTGATGTTGTATAGCTATAGCCTTCCTCGATAAATGGGCTATCTAACACTGAAAGAATATTATTTTCAAATCGGACCAGTAGTTCCGGAGATTAGGGCGTTCAAGTAAACAAACAAACAAACTCTTCAGCTTTATAATATAAAACAAATACAATATAATTATATACTTACAAATCGCCAAATATTTTGCTCTTAAGGAGCCTCTTTGTCTCATAACTTACCTTCAACAGTAGGTAGGTACATTTTATGAACTGTTCATCATCATCATCATTAATTACTTAGTTCATTTAGTATCCACTGCACGAGCATGACGCTCTCTAAATGCCAGAGGCAAATGGAGAAAAAAAATGTTCTACACTCCACATACTGACTGTTGAGTGAAACAAACGGAAGCTAGTTTGACACTGGTTTATTTTTTCTTAATAGTTAAATCTGTGGTACAAAAAAGTATGTAAAAGGCTTATAAAAAGGTGGTCTTGACACTGACATTTCAACTGTTATGGTAAATTGCTGACAAACTGCATCTTCGTAGTTTTATACTCAAAAGTCAACATTTATTATCTGCTCGTGCTAAGTGGCAGAAGATACTAGCACCAGTATTCACAAACGATGCTTTCTTAATAGAGCTCTGTGATTGGTCTGGTCACCCTGTGCGTCCACGCGCACTGTGAGACCTCATAGTAATGTTGACGAATACGGGCGTAGGTCAGTTTGTCAGCTCCCGATCATTGATGTCAGCACGTTCTATGTGAACACGGCCTAACACTCAATCTTAATGTACAGGTGTTTTTATTCTTCAACTAGTCAAAGCTTGTGAACAACGTATTACGTTGAACATAAAGTATGCAGTCGTTAGTATATTTAGATAGGTACTCTTTAATGCAAACTATACTCGTACAAATACCGACAATATTAATTGATTACCTATTAACACTAGAAGTGCCGAAGATTACGACCCCCCTAAAAGCGCCGCTGGGTCAATTTTGTCCCAGTATATATTTTGTAACATTTTTAGTTTCAGGCATGAACATTATGGTTAAACCTATTTGTAGTATACTTAAAAAAGGTTTATCTAATATAGTTAAATCAATGTGTACTTATTTTTTTAAAAATATAAATGTATTCAATTTTAATTTTGAATTATTGAATGTCTGATATTTTTGGTTTCATATAAAAATAGTCACATATTACATGGTGTTATACTGTATTAAAATTATGAAATTACTACTTTAACTAGTCATTATTATTCTTGAAGGAAAAAAAAAAAATCTTACAAATAATAGTGCACATTTTGCACAAAGATTTTTTGTATGGTTTTTTTGTATCTCTGGTGTACTATGTATTTAGGAATTTCTATAGGTATGGTGATTTTTCTGTTATCCGTACACACACAGTGAAGTTTTTACCAGTTACAATGAAAAGTATGTAGGTTTAATTTTCAAAATTTTATAAGTCACGCATTTTAAAAATGTATCAAATCATACAATGTATGAACTAGCCAATGTCTAGAAGCCACCTTCCTGCTAATATTATAAATGTAAAAGTTAATAAAGATTGATGAATTGAAGGATGGAAGGACTGATGAATGGATAGGAAGGATGAATGGGTGGATATATGCCTTGAATTTGAACTAAGTGAGTATGGATTCATGGTTAAATCGACGGATGTTTTTTCACTCTTTTACGCAAAAAATACTAAGCCGATCTTAACAAAACTTTGCAGTTTTATTGTTAATACTTTAGAATAACATAATATAGGCTAAAATTTAGAATAATATTCAGTTATTTGGTCAAATAACAACGATAAGTGTCAAAAAATTAGGTCTTTCTATGATAAACTTAATCTCTCACGGGTGAAGTCACAGGCAAAAACTAGTGCAATATATTTACATTTATGCATTGTCACGAGTCACCTAAACGCTCCTTACCTCTCCACTCTCGTATCTCCTCGAAACAATGACTCTTCATCGAATTATTGTTGCAAATACCAGGGTGGGACAAAAATGACCCAGTGGCGCTTCTAGGTAAAACCGATTTTTAAAATTTTTCTATTAATGTCATATTATCAAAAACATTCAAATATGATAAAATTCAATAAATCAGTAAAAGTCAAAAAGTTTCATGGACTTTCGTTGAAAAATAAAAAAGTTAGAGACGATCAAACTCGCGAGTGGGACAAAAATGGGACGGCGGCCTTTCTAGTGTTAAATCTATACTAATATTATAAATGCGAAAGTAACTCTGTCTGTATGTCTGTCTATCTTGCTTTCACGCCTAAACCACTGAACCGATTATGACGAAATTTGGCATAGAGATAGTTTGAGTCCCGAGAAAGGACATAGGACAGTTTTTATTCCGAATTTTGAAACAGTGCCGCACGTGATAAAGTTTTTCTGCGACAGACAAAATTCGACGCGGGCGAAGCCGCGGGCGGAAAGCTAGTTAATTATAAATAGTAGAATAGAAAGACATTGTAATAAACTTTATATAACATTTAATCCAAAAACATCTCAATGATGAAGCTTAGAATCTAGTTGCTATAACAGTACGGAATAGGAGCGCCCTTTATGATACCAAAACTAACGAGTCATGGCCATAAATTATATTTTTCCTTCGCGAAGGAGTTATTAGCTTATAACGCTCCGAAATTAATGGGTAAAAATTAATCTAACGTAGAGTAAGGACAGACGAACAACACGGTAAGATGGTTGATTGGAATCTAAAAATGATTTAGGTCGAAGATTGAACAGTCGCGAACACACAAAAAGCACATTTTTATAAAAATAAAATTATATGAAAAAAAAAAACCCAACTGCGTAAAAATTAACAAAAAAGATAAAAACAAGCCTTAGGCTGGTTGCACCATCTTACTTTAACTTTGACAAACGTCAAAAATCTGTCAAACTTCATACAAAAAGCACCGGTTATCGTTATATTTACGATCAAAGTTAGGTACTGCAACTCAGCCTTAGTGTTCACAAATGCAGTCGGAGGCATCAATGACTAATTCTTTTGTTGGTGATAGGTATATATAACATACATTTTTGTAAGCTACTTAAAAAGCCTTTTATTTTGATAGCACTGCCTGAAAGAATCACACAACCTATTCCGACGCGCTATGGAACCGGCTGGGAAGAGGTATCTTTGTTCAACAATTACGTCGAAACTAATAGACGTAGACTAATAAATTTACATTCGTTTTGTAGAATAGCTCAAATACTAATAATACAATGCAAATAAAACATACCTTAACGACCTGGTTTTTCTTGTGTTGGAAAATAACTGAAAAAGAAGTGAAAAACGTAATGTATTTTTCTAATTAAATCCATTCTTACTCCCATAAAATGTATAAAACTTGTGTCTACTTTCTTCTTCTACTAATAGATAATTTTATTGGCTATCGCATGATATAAAATATTTGCCTATTAATGTTAAGCTACCCACGCTTTCACTTGTTTTTTAAAGAAGAGGTGTAAACTAAAAATTAAAAACTTAAATCGATGTAATTTTTCGAGAAATGGGTCAGGCCCCAAATTTGAAGTATTTTCATCGATAAAATTGTCCATAGATTACGCCCTTAAAGTTTGATCACTACATGCCCGGACACACTGTATACAGAGTGTTAGGTAAATGGGTATATGAGCCGACACTAGCCCATGGTAACATGGCCATATAAATGGTATGGTGAAGTCAGAAATTTGATATCATCAATTTAGTTTTTAAATTTTCATACAAAATAATTATTATAAAATCCGATTTGTATAAAAATTAAAATAATTATCTAAAAAATTAAAATAATATCTTAAAAGTTTGTGTGTGTATATTTGTTAAATTGTAAGGGGTAATCTCACCAATAGAAAGCCACATTATTGCTAAGTGTCATAGGTTATAATTATAAAAAACCGAGAAATTCCACGCGGGCGAAGCGGCGGGCAGAAAGCTAGTCTTTTAAATAATCATCGACTTTATATTAGCCCTTTTTCATTAAGGTTACTTTTAATATGTGCTTTGAATTTATGATTGGGAATATACTGCAAAAGAACTCTATTACAACTACATAACATGCCACATAACTTAAGCTTGACTGTTCTCGAGTAAACCATATAATTTAACGCTCCAACGTAGACATAATAGAAAATTTGTTATCTAGACTTTTCGGTAATGAGGTACTAAATCATTGCATCAAATGCAGTCGTTGATCTCTATTATTAATGACGTAAAGCTCAAATTAGATGTTAACAAGTCGCTATAATACGATTTTTTGCAGAAATGTACTCGTTGATTAGATATAGAAACAAGCAAGCTACATTATTCAGCTGAGTTGTACCACCTAACTTTAACGGTAACTACAAGGATAACCGGTGTTTTTTGTATTGAGTTTGACAGATTTTTCACGTTTGTTAATGTTAAGGTATTAGATGAATACAAGATCTCCAGTGAATTTGAACTTGAAAGAACGAACCTATAAAAAGTAGAGGTATGATAAACAAAGAAATAAATGTTCCTGGAGTTTAACACAGCGACGTTTAATCCCCAAGCTGTATTTAACTACCATAAATTTTTAATTATCTTGATACTACTACAGTCTTAAATAATAATTAAAGATTTTAACTGTCTAAACTGGTACGAGGTACGGAAAATTATTCTGTCTTACGCGAACAACAGATGTTGTAGCAGTGTTACATTCCGTACCGTAATTACCATACAACTGTCGCTACAGTTAAAGTGCTACGGTAATTTGCTTCCACTACATGCGTTAATAGAGCAGTCTACAGCAGGGATGTTATGGATATCCGTAACCGTAACCGAAACTATCGGATATCCGAAATAAAAAAACATCCGTAACCGTAACCGAAACCGATTCAAAAGTTTCGGATAAAGGCGGAGTCTTAATCTTAATATTTGTTATTTGTCTGGCATTCCCTGTTACCATCTAATATCCCCGCCTTTTTTAACCTTTATCATAGGTGTCGTTATAGTACATAAAGTGGCAATGTGGGTCGCGCAGCATCTTGCTATTTGAATTTTACATTTTTAAAATACTAATAATATCCGTAACCGAAATTATCCGAAACTTTCGAATAATCCGAAATGATTTCATAATCCGTAACCGTAACCGAAACCAGAACAATATTATTCCAATATCCGTATCCGTATCCTTAACCGAAACTTCATATCCATCCCTGGTCTACAGCAATTCGTAGCGCTGTAGTTCACACTACAAGAGATGAATAATTAAATTCGTAGCACTGTCACGTTCCGTAGCATGATCAATCACGTAGGCAACAAACCGACAACAATGTTTTCAATCTGCAACAAAAAGAAACCTGACAATAGTCCCGAGTGAATGAAATCATTTTACAGCTGCTGCATCGATTACAGGCTCTTACTACGGGTTTTTCACGAATATTTTTGGAATACTATTATCATATTTTATGGGTGCAAATAGTTTTATTCTGTAAAAAATTTATCAAATAAGTATTGTTTTACTATTGTGAATGTAGGTGCTTCATCAAGGTTAAAAACCAAACAATATCAAAGAAATACAATACATAATTCCATATTTATGAAATGCCAGTCTCAAAGTCCTCATTTCAGTTAGGGTAAGGTTGCCACTATTGGACCACTTAACTTTAAAATGACATAACAGCGGAATTGTGATAAATAGGAGCAACATGATTCAACATTTGAATAAGCCTTATATATAAGAACTTGCATGTGTCATTTGTGATTTTTAGCATTAACCATAAACAGAGAAAATAGAAAAAAACTGTTTTGCCATGGTTGCTTTCTTTGGACCACTGTTTCTTTAATTGGACCAGTGAGTTGCTATCATTGGACTTAGGAAATTTTGTGCAGTGGTCCATTCAACGGTACCATGAGAATTCAAACAAATAAAAGACAATAATATAATAATCAATTTTATTATTCTACAATTAGTCAACGCTTTATAAAGCTATTTTGTAAGCTAAGCTTCTGACATCTTTTGGCGTGATTCCGTATAAACAGCTTTCCAACTCCAAAATATGATCGACTAACTTTTTCTCTAAGTCAGGAGTAAGGTCACCTATTGAACCAATTATTTGTTTTGCACCTATTGCTCTTAAATTTTTGTCGTCCAGCCTTCTTTTTAGCGTCGCTATTGGTACACCATATATCCTGCTTGCCTCATTCAGTCCAACTTCTTGTTTACTTAAAGCTTGTAGAGCCAATGTCATGCTTTCTTCGTTCCACGCATAGTATTCTCCTCGTTTTGCCATGCTACAATAAAAATAAAACCATTTACATTTCTATTTTAAAAGTTGCTATGATTGGACCGGTCCAATTAAAGAGAAACTTACTGGTCCATTGATGGCAATTCATAGCACAAAGACAAAAAGGTTAATACATAAAAATCTGTGAAATATTGCAAAAAACAGTTTACAAATCTACTTGAACAACTAAATAAGGCGTGCGATTCACAATAAATAACATTAAAAACATTTAATAAACTGTACTTACCTGGTAAACTGAGTCAAGAGAATATTACATCGGGAGCGCGCGAAACACTGCAGCAAACGTCCTTCCCCAACGGAGTTCACGGCGACACTGGTGGGAGCGGGGGTTGGTACTAGCTCAAATAGCTAACGTTTCGTGCAAACGGTTGATTTTTAAAGTACTTAGGTTCCGAGAAATCAGAGCGGTCCAAAGAAAGAGCCGGTCCATTGATCGCAACCTTACCCTATAGGTATTTCATTATTATGCCAATAAAAGGATTTTCAAATCAAATCAAATCAAATCAAATCATTTATTGCATTTTGTGAATAGAATGCTCGTGAAATTAAAATTATTCTGTAGATACAGTAATATATCTTTCTTAATCTTCTGTAATATAAAAATGAATCGAAAAATGTTTTGGTAAGCGCATAACTCAATAACGCCTGGACCAATTTTACCAATTTTTTTTTAATGTTCGTTGAAGTCCAAGGTTGGTTTTTACGGCGAGAAAAATTCTAATAATTCCCGGGGAAACCCCGGGCGAAGCCGCGGGCGGAAAGCTAGTATATTACAGTATTTTAACTCCAATAAATTGCAATAGTAAGGACATAAATGCCCGTCAACCAGCGCATAGTGGATTTATTGAGCGTGACTGTACCTTTCATTGTTCCTGAACTATACCCGATGGTAGTTCAGCTCCACCACTCCACTATAAAAAGGCTTGTTTTTACCTAGTTCAAAGTTGTACAGGGCTTTCTATGCTAATGGTTTATCCACACAATGCTTTGAATATGAGTTGCTTATCTTTTTCTTTTCGTGTCGACAACAAACCTACACAGTGTCAGCCCAAAACTCCGCCACAAGAGTGGCGTTGTCAGCAGCACTCATCAAATCCTCCTGAGTGCAATTGCTTGGGCACTCAGGGCACGACATCAGGTGCTTCATCGACTTTTGAGTTGCTTATTAAAGCAGTAGAGATAGACGCCCATATTCACAAACATTACTATGAGGTCTCACAGTGCGCGTGGACGCACAGGGTCACACACGAACCAATCACAGAGCTCTATTCAACGCTGTGCGTTCGATTTGCTGCTTTACTTAGGCAAGCATCGTTTGTGAATACGGGTAAGAGAATCATCGTCATCGTCAGTATTAATCACGTAATTTAGTCTTCACTGCTGGAGCACGATTATTTACTGATATTTTGCCCCGCACTGGGAATCGAACCCGGAACCTTTGGGTCTGAAATGTGGTTCTACTTAACCCGTCCATGTAACATAAAATAGGTAAATGTTTTGTCAAAAAGAAGAATTAATTTCGTTGCGGGTCAATGACAGTTTGACTTTCCCCCGGGAAAACCTTGACCTTCACTGGTTATGTTTTTGTTGACGGTCACGCTGTAGATCCTGGCTACACAGGAGTTGCAGCGGTGGGAACGAGAGGTGGGAATAGTCCCGTTATAAAAGAAGAGTAAGTAAGCACTCAGCTGTTTAATTAAACAATTAAGCAACTGGTTATACCCACTTTCAGATTGTTCGACCTTTCCACGTCTGATAAAAAAATCTAGATACTATTTTAATAAAGGCAGTGTACCAAAATGTCCGTCCAAATATAGGTATCTATCTTTATTGAATATCCACTCCAGATAACTGAGATTGGCAGTGCCACATTTGGGCGGGCGACATGTTGTGATAATTAAAAAGTTATCTAAGCTTTATTTCACCTACCTCGGGAGCGTCGTGTCAGAAACTGGAGGTACTGAAGAGGACATCACTTCGCGCATTGCCAAGGCCAGAGCTACCTTCGCACAACTTCGCCCCATATGGCAGTCACGGAAATTGACCCGAAGGGTCAAGATCAAAATATTCGGGTCCAACGTTAAATCCGTTCTGCTCTATGGGTGTGAAACGTGGAAGGTCACCAAGGTTGTCTCGCACCAGCTGCAGGTCTTCATCAACCGCTGCCTTCGCCGAATTCTCGGCATATACTGGCCCGAGAAAATCTCCAACGTCGAGCTATTGGAACGCTGCCACGAAATTCCGATCGACCAGCAGTTCAAGCGCCGCAAGTGGAACTGGATTGGCCACACTCTCCGAAGGGACCCCGATCACATCCCTAAGCAGGCTCTGGATTGGAATCCCCAAGGAAAACGCAAACGTGGTCGACCCAGGCAAACTTGGCGGCGCACTGTAGCGGACGAGGCGAAGAAGATCGGCAAAACCTGGAGCGAGATCAAGCGAGAAGCTCAAGACCGAACGAGATGGAGGACTGTTGTGGACGCCCTCTGCCCCATCTAGGGGACATAGGACCATAAGTCAAGTAAGTCTAAGCTTTATTTATTGGTTTTGTTGGGTTAATTTTAGTTAAAAGTTGGAGTTGTTTGTGTGGTGGTTATCCCAAGAGTATGATAGTATAATTATGATTAAATTGCTGCGACTTCAACACGTATTAACCTAGCCTAAAGCTAACAGGCTATCAAAAAGGTATAGATCCCTAAGGGGTTGATTCAGAGAATTTAAGTATAATATACTGACCTAATATACTGGGACTGGCCCATTTATTGTCCCGAAGCAGTGGTAGGGTTAATACTGGAACGTGTAAAAGTGCTTTTTAAAAGCATCTCTAAAATTAATTTTAGATTTTTTAATTATGTTGCTTTTTATGGATTATGTGTTATAGAATACTCCATGGCTCTGGTTATATAGAAATGCACATTTTGTCGCCTTCAGGATTCAAAACCAACTACTTAGTAAATGGTCAATTTTGAAGTTTAAATTAAATCGTTAAAAACATCACTTGAGTGTAAGCATTTTCTTATAAACAAACCATTTGATTTTTTAGAAAGTTTTAGGCTGAGTTGCACCACCTAACTTTAACGGTAACTATGACGATAACCGGTGCTTTTTGTATGGATATTTCAGATTTTTGACGTTTGTCAAAGTTAATACCCTTGATGTATATTTCGAAATGCATTTAACTATTTGACCTACTCAAGTACAACTAGAAGTTTGCCCTCATATAAACAGTGCTATCTCAAACAGGGTCCGCACAACTAGTGGCGCTAGAACAGGGTAACAAAAGTAGTTACATAAACATTAACAAAGATAAGTGTTCTGGCATTAAAGCAGCGTGCTAAGTTACGAGACACACGGTCAGAGAGAATGGTCACCTGTGGGATATAGTCTAACGCCCGTATTCACAAACGATGCTTGCTTAAGTGAAGCAGCAAATCGAACGCACAGCGTTGAATAGAGCTCTGTGTTTGGTTTGTGTGTCACCCTGTGCGTCCACGCGCACTGTGAGACCTCATAGTGATGTAAAAATCATCAGCAGAATTGCGGCTTAAAGCAACGTGCGATCAAAGATTCAATAATAATACCTCCGATATCTGACGATTGGCAAATCAAATCATTAATTCAGTACAAAGCCCTTTCCAGGGCACTTATACACGTCCCAAATATAGCTTGCCCTACCGCCACTTTGGGACAACATATGGGCTGGTGGCGCTGGTGCTGAGAAGAAATGATAGCGTAATAGATAAAATTTTTGAGTAAAGCAAGTCACCAGTCACAAGCACTCAGTCATCATCTAGAAATCGGTTTTTATAAACTTTAACCATCTGTGAAGGCTGTGTGTCTCAAAACACATTCGCAGCGCGAAGAGTTGCCTAATTGTTATTTTTTGTTGCCAGCCTATTGCAAACGACCTTTTTATGGTAGTTTTGTGGTTGAACAAAGACAAATAGCGATTTGCACCCGATTTAGAAAAGGACAAAAATACAATTTTCAGATCATGACCTTCGATTCTTTCTACGGGACTATTCCCACCTCTCGTTCCCACCGCTGCAACTCCTGTGCAGCCAGGATCTACAGCTTGACCGCCAATAATAACCCAACCAGTGAAGGTCTAGTTTGTCACTGGGGAAAGTTAAACTGTCATTGGACCCGCAACAAAATTAATCAGAAGAACATAGGAGTTCTGTTGAGTTGAGGAGTTTTGTAGTAGTAGCTCGATGCATAGTTTTTCTTTAACGGTAAATGTTGTAGCAACTTATTAGTTTACATGCGATCTAACAAAAAATGTGGTGTTGCTGCCACAGTCTTAACGTATTATATTCTGGAGAATTATGTAAAGCTAGTCAGTTTTAAATCGTTTTTACTGCAGCACCTAACCGTGAACTGTCTTTCATAAAAAAAAACACCCAAAAAACCTACTTACCAATATCCCAAAATCAAATATCAACAGCTTATAAGTGGATTGTTCTGTGTAGGATATTTACACCTGTACGAGTAGGGTTGCCAGGTGTTCGGCTTTGGCCGGACATCTTTGGCTTTTTAAGGACTTGTCCGGCCAAATATTCTCTTGTCTGGCTTTTGTTAGGATTTTTACGCGCCAGTCGAAAGTCGAGCCACTGAATAATCGAGCACACGTCATGGGCATGGGATGTTGGGTTACCGATACGAAGATGATAGTTGTAGTCATGAGGTATGATACTAATTGCTTAAAAAAGGTATGTATGGGTTAAATGTCCGGCCAAATTAAGCACCGAGTCCGGCTTTTGTGTTTTTGGACCTGGCAACCCTATGTACGAGTATGATACCTGTCGTTCAACAGTCCGCCTACGATTTCACTCCCGCCCAAGCACGCGTGGGCGGACTCGCACTTATAACTATTTCTTTATTACACCTACAAGAAAAGTCTATGCGAAAGTTTTTGAGGAGGCATGTATGTTTGCTATTCTTTCACGATTAAACCTCTAAACTTATTTAGTGGCGCTTTAATATAGAGATAGTTTGAGACCCAGCGAAATCATAGGATAGGTTTTATCCCAGATTTTGGACGGGCGCAATTAAGACTTTCTGTGATAAACCGGGATTTACAATAATAAATGTAAGTATGAAACCTTTGAAAGGCCGCTACCAACCGGGCAGCATGGGAAGCATTGGGGGAGGCCTATGTTCAGCAGTGGACGTCCTATGGCTGAGATGTTGAAACATTTTGTCGTCTTTGTAGCTTTAATGGATCTTATCTCGTTGCTTACTTTGGGGCTATATTCTCGCAAATATGATGAAAGGCAACTAGAACATTTGGAACATAATAATCACAGTACGTGAATCTTTTAAAAATATACATTACCCGCGGCTTCACCCGCTTGAAATTTATTTTGTCACAGATCGTCATAAATTATAGCCTATATATTATTCTGAGTTATAAGAATAATACTGTAAAGTTTCATCAAAATCCGTTGAGTAGTTTTTGCGTAAAAGAGTAACAAACATCCATCCAGACATCCAAAGATCCAAACTTTCGCATTCTTAATACTCGTATTAGTAGGATGTTACAAGTAAGAGGTTCCAAGTCAATGGTTCACCTTAAAGTTAACAGCCAAAATGTCAACCGCATTTTCACAAAAACAAAAGCAAAGTCCTTTCTTAGTTTCAAAGAGCACCTAAATAAGAAGTAGACAAACCCAAAAGTTAGCGAAACTGTAAAGTAGTCTAGTAAACCCGTAAGAATAGAAATAAATAACTCTAGATTTATTGGACGAAACTGCCAATCCCGTCTAGATTTAAAATATGGACTGTGTAGATTTAAGGACATTTAAGTAAGTTACCTCAAGGTGAGCCTTTAAGTAAGCAACAAATAAAATGAATTGAAAATGTTACTTATTATTCTCTGCTGACTATAATGAAAGTTAAAAAATCTCTTGAAGATTTCATAATTTTTTGTCTCCATATCTTCAATTTGAGATTTAGAGACAAAAAAAACTCGGACAGACAGACAGACAGACATATCGAAACTATAAGGGTTCCTTGTCGGGACTACGGAACCCTAAAAATGATAAGTGTTCTGCGAAGAAAGTTATACTTTTTAAGAAAACAAAAAACTCTTCGAATTGATAACCTTCTTTTTTGGAGGTCGACTGAAAGTACTGAAAGCTTGTAAATCTATACTTATAATAAATCTGTAGAGAGGTCAATTCTGTACATGAAATAATGTATTAATAATATATAACTATCAGGGGGTGATTAGTGATCGATACTGATGCCAAAAATGCAATCAGTAAAATTTTTGTCTGTCTGTCTGTCTGTATGTTCCTTATAGAAACAAAAACTACTTGACGGATTTTAACGAAACTTGGTACAATTATCCTTTATACTCCTGGGCAGGTTATAGTATACTTAAGAATTCCCACGGGAACGGGAATTAGCGGGAAAATCCTTTTGTATGAAAAATCTAAACCGCTTAAGTTAGACGCTTGAAATTTGGCATGCAGGTACCTTAGTAAACTTAAAGCTTAGTTACAACAGGATATAGCAAAATTCCCACGGGATCGGGAGTTAGCGGGAAAAAGCATTTGTATGAAAAAATCTAAACCGCGTAAGATAGATGAAGGGGGTAAAACGGGATCCACGCGTACGAAGTCGCGGGCGGCCGCTAGTAAATCGTAAAGGTAAAAAAACCTTAAAAATAATGTATTTCTGTAACCTAAAAACATACCAAAATTGGCTTTATACCTTCATAGAATGAATCACCTACTAAAATCTGTGATGGTTGAATTTTAATTTAACCAATCAAGTCCTCAATGTATGCTTCCAAGTTTCCAGTTTAATTTCACAATACAAATCTCAGTACTACTATTGTGTTAGTATCTATGAGCATACGATAGGTTAATGTATTTACCAACATAAAGTTACTCACTACCGATCAAAATTTAGGCCGGGTTTCCACAGAGGAAGATTATAATATTTCTTCATTTTCATCTCTCCGCTCAGCTTAATTATTTTTTTGTTTACCTAAAATCTTTATTGCATCAACGGGACTATTCCCACTTCTAGTTCCCACCACTGCAACTCCTGTGTAGCCAGGATCTGCAGCTTGATCGCCAATAAAAACCCAAGAGGTCAAGTTTGTCCCAGCCCAGGGGAATGTTAAACGAAACTAAAGAATATAGAAGGACTTCGAAGTAAAGATTCGACTTATCCAGTGCAAAATGACAGGATTGTGCCGATAGAATGTAGGTACAAAGAGTGAACTCAATGCGAAAAGCATTCGCACCAGCCAATTTTAGGGCCATGCAGAAGACTGTAAGTACGTACGAAAATCTGAATGGCTATTCAAAACCTCTCCTATACGCTTTGGTGGAAACCAAGTCTTACTGCCAATACAAGTAACTTAAAAACTTAACCTAGCCCCTAGACTACAAGTTTAGCCCGTCCCTAGAGACACGTGTTGCCTAGTTTGTAGACAGCATACTCTAGGTCTAGAATGTTTAGAATTACTAAGCACACCAGAATTCGTGAAATTTCTTACACGGCCCCGTAAATTATTAAATTCAGCAAGGAGTTGGTTGAAGTTGTTGAGGATTACACGATAGTATGCACATTCTTCAGACACCATTTGGTTACCAAAATCTAGTTAGTTTAGTCTTAGATCTTAATTTATCCATTATTTGAACACACAGTTAAAAGTAATTATAGCATCATATTACGTAGGTACTTTAATTAAAACTCTCCGTACATATAAATGCGAAAGTAAGTCTCTCTGTCCATTTCTCCTCTATAGAGATAGTTTGAAAACCAGGGAAAAATATAGGATGATTTTTATCCAGGTTTTTGGAGGTGCCAAACTGCGAAAAATGGCGGAGGAAATACATGATTAAGCATTAATTATATTTTGTTTCTATTATTATTATTCAGACAGTTAAAATACTGCTCAGTATTAATTACACCACCGTTTTTACATACATAGTTTATTGTCTTTACAATGCAAATGGGTGAAGAATACACGTGCGTGCGTCAATGCTCGCTCGTGATTGTCCTGTCGATTAGATATCTCAGGAGGTGTAGTCGCGCTTGTTTTGTTTTCGATGCAAACTCGCGGAGATGAACAGGCCTGGTATTACATATTTATACCTTTAAGGCGATTAGAGTCCTCAATCCGCGTCAAATGGGCATTTTGTAAAGCCTACTCCTCTTTTACTATTGGACAAAAATAGTTGAAAAAAATATAATAATATGTTATACAACAGTTCAAGAACTACATTTGTGACGTTTGAATTTTCGCTATGTCTCTTTGTTTTGGATTAAAAAAATAAATACGGGACATCGATTTTTTACTTAAATTCCCTACTCCTCCAAAACGGCTATGTTAATTTAAAAGATTTTTGCACGAATAGATTAGGAATTCTTTAATCTTTAAATGACACGTTGCGTTTTTCAATCGAATATTACTTTCATTCATAAATTTTACTTTTGATAAATTCCGAACGTTTTGCTGTTGAGGGGGCCTTCGCGGGGTGCGGGCGGCAGTCGGCCGCTGGCCTTCAGACGGGGAGGTTGTGTCACTCGCTGCAAACTGACATTAGCGATCAAAATGAATTTTTTCTTTGGCTGAGTTGCACCACCTGACGTGACCTAACTTTGACCGTAGCTTTGGCGATAAGCGGTGTTTTTTTGTATGGAGTTTGACAGATTTTTGACTTTTGTCACATTTAAAATAAGATGGTGCAACCTAGTCTTTGTTTGACAATAGTTTTTATGTCAGAGTTGTTCATAGAGCACGTTCAGTCAGACGATACGATTGAATTAAGGCATGCTCGGACGCTATTATCTACCTAAATAGAATCTATTAGTGTAAAAAAATCGACTCCAAAAAAAACGCCACTAGATAAGTAAAAGTTGAAAACATATTCCGTTATTTATTTACTAGGCCTTTGCAATCAGTATCCAAATTAGGAGCGAGTCAGAATCAGTAACTTAATCGATTTACGTGAAGAAAACAATTTATATTTTTCATACTTAGGCTCGGCGCAAATGGGCCATTTAGAATTAGATTTTCAATGTTTCTTCGCGATAATACCACAGTTAAAAAAAAATAAGATAAAGTGGTATTGATAAATTGTTCTATAGAGCTTATTAAAAATGTGGATACTGATTACAAATGCCCGTATATCATGATTGATATTTTCGGAGTCGGTGACAGCCTACCTTTTGGTGATTTGTTTTGGAGTTGGTTTTAAATTTTGGTGAAAATTAATTTCGGCTGAAACGAACGAACGAACGAAAATTAATTTATTTCATGCCTTTAGTAGACTATAGGTACTCAATAGACCTTGTTGTTGCCACTGAAGGTGCATAGGTACACAGTACATTGATACCATATTTTTCATGTTAAGTGCAAATAAACTTCCCTAAATTACCTAACCATGAAACGTACCTATAGGCTATAATAATTAAAAAGTTTCGTCGATAAAAACTGAAATCCTCTTATAAGATGATGAATTTGGGGAGCATGTCATGAAACTAAAATTATTAGCATACAAAAACTTGTTTTAAAAAAAGGTTTTTTCTTTTAATTTATTTTTTTATTTATGATGCGGAATTTGCTGCGGCGTAGTAGCAAAGATTTTTCGTTATGTTCGTTCGTTCGTTCGTTTCAGCGAAATGACGTCCACTGCTGGACAAAGTTATGTAGCTCGTAATAATTTCGAAGAATAGGGATGTTTCCTGGGTAAAGCAAGAGTTTGAATTAGTCCGTCGGTCAACTTACCAAAAAAATACTTTAAATGTATTTTTCACTTTTTTAAACTTATGAAAATTTAAAGAGATAAAGCGCGCCAAAGTTCAGAAGAGGCCCATGACATTAAGGCGTGCTTAAAATTGTTGCGATTTGTGACGTCACGCGGAATTTCATCGCATCATAACTTCGTAATTACTTGTTTGTTGACAAATAAAAATATCAATATTTTTTAATAGTGTAATTGACGGACTAAAAGTGTTTTTTTTAATAAACTAGCCTATTCCTACGGCCACATTCCAGCTCCATCATCAGACCCTGTTAGCCTTTGAGAATTGAAGTAGGTAGGTAGGTACTCGTGATTTTTAAAGTATACATAATATTACTTACTTATATTTATATAAATAAATACAAATCAAACGAGCCTAAACTCGATGGAATCGTTTAATCCCGGAGTTGCTATGGGGCCACTGGCATTCCAGCTCTATCATCAGATCGACTCCATGTCATCGCAATATTGCATTGTCATCCGAATTACATGTATATCCAAAATTTTAACTCAATCAGTTGTTGAAGGATTTCTAATAAAAAGACGAGATTAAGCACATTTTCAGTTTATCCTTCATAAGTGACACAAAGAGAATGACAATAGACAAAAGAAGAAACATTTGCTTTTTTAAACCATAGACAATACTACTATGTGTTCCAATTGGGTCAGGAAGTTTGTTTGACCTACAGTTGTCGTCAGGAAGTTTGTCTAAAAATTCAGCTTGCAAGATTCCACCCGAAGTTACCTACATATTATTACATGTTCAAATTTCGAGAACGGCTGAACCGACAAAAACATTAGAAATTTACGAAAAAATTAAAAAAAAAATATCCCGTACAAAATGTTCATGGATTGTGTTATTTTTATTAAATACCTTTACGCCTGAGTTAAATGACACCGACATCAAGGTTCATCAATTCAAGTTTAAAATAATAGGCAGTAATGTCATGAAAAAAGAGCTTCAATTCTGTATCTACCTATGCCCGTGTAATTTTGATCGGTGTCAAATCGGAGTTTTCGTGCGGGGTGCGCGGGTGTTTCGCGCGGCGTGAAGGTCAAACGCCCAAGGTCATTGAGGACTCTAATCGCCTTAAATAAAACCTTTTCATGTCATCAATGTTCATGCATTTTTATTGCCGAATAGCGCCTATGATATCTATAAAAGATGCCAAGGTGCTATTTAAACGTCGTGTTGCCACTCAAGGTTGCCACACACTTTACAGCTACTCCGGTATTTCTGTTTCAGTTTCAAAATACATACTTTAATACACCATTTCCATTTTTACTTTTGTAGTTTTCCGATACAATTGATGTGTATTCCTTTTAGGCAATAACACCGGTGCAGTCCCCAAAAGTCGTAAATATTTTATGATGTTGTATGAATACATGAGAGAACTTATATCGATACAAATGTATGCATTTATACAGTAACCTCTCTCCTGTCTTACTTCTTTTAACCCTCTACGCAAAATATCTGTGGCATCGGAGCTTATAATAAGTAAACAATTGATGCTGTTTTTTTTTTGTTTAAAAGCTGATATGTTTTTATAGATCGTTGGAATTTATGAAAATCTCTTTTTTAATTATTAGGACAATCAACAAGACAATCACGCATAGAAGAAAATGAATTATGTATTATATCTATGCCATTTATGTAGTTGTAAGCTGTTTGTTTTCTGAATAAAACAAAATAAATAAAATAATAGAGGTACCTTTTAATAGACCTAGGTAGGTAATTGAGTAACATTTAAACTTAGTTCTGCTTTTGTCGTTTCAATTTTAAGAACCATTTTAGAATTACTGTATATTATTTTGTTGTGGTGTATCATTTTCACGTTTCAATGAATAGATAATGAATTATTATTTTATGTGTAGGTACTTATACTATTGATGTTTCTAGTAGCTTTCATTTCTAAAACGCAATGCATTTTCGATAAGCTTTCATTTTACGTTAGGTGTGCTCGCTAGCGACTGCGTAAAAAAATGACATTAAGGCGATTACCACACTGCACCGCGCTCCGCCGCGGTACGCGGGACGACGGATTTTAATCATTGTATGCAAGTACCTCAGTTTGTGTAGACAACACACTGAAAACGCGTTTGCGCGCGGGATTCGTTATAATAATATTTTATGTCGCCACGCGGACCGCGGCGGAGCGCGGTGCAGTGTGATAATCGCCTAAATGTATGACATATTGCGCAGCGCCCCTAGCGGTTACTTTCATGAAATCTTCATAGATTTTTCTGACGTACTCGCTAGCGAGCACACCTAACGTAAACTCATGGTAAGCACACTGAAGGGTTAAAGGAAAAAGACCAAAAACTGGATACAGTTTTAAATTAATAACTTAATAAACATTAAATTCAAAACAACGAGACGAGTTTCTGAATTATACTTGTGATTCAGTTTAATTAATAAATGACACTGCATTCGTACGGGACTTGATTGAACTCATAGCTCAAACAATTAATTACGAATCGTGTAATTACAGGTTATGTCTCTGAACTTTAGCTTAAAAAGATAATTACGAATAACAAAATTACAAGTACACCCTGTAATCCCCTAAAAAGGAGGCTGACAATAGTGACTGAGTTTCTTGCGCTGCTTCTTCGCAGCACTGGCCCATTTATTGTCCCGAAGCAGAGGTAGGGTTAATTCTGGGACGTGTAAAAGTTCTTTTTAAAAGCCTAAGTACTTGCAAAAAATAAAACGAGTTTTATGAGTAGTTAAAAATACGTATTTATAAATAAATAAATAAATATCCTTGGACATTTTACACTGTGCCTCTAGTCCCAAACTAAGCCAAGCTTGTACTATGGGTACTAGACAACCACTATTTTGGCACACTTACCTATTTATTGTTATTATTGTACTTGAGAAAAAAATAAAACAGTTACATTCGTACCAGAGAACCCACCAAAGAACCATTACCATGCAGCAAACACTATAAAACCGACTTGGCGAGAGAAAAGCATAATAAGGGGTAGTTTCAAACCGCACTGCACACTTTACTTCGCTTTTGCATCCGCTGAAAACCAGCGTCGGGGCACGCGTGGCTCGATTAATGCTGAGCGGGGGCATTTTTGGCACAAAAATATGCGTGTATAGTTTTAAGTCCCTTTGTTCTGTTTTTTATTTTCTTTTTGTGTCAAATAAAGTTTTTCTTATTCTTATTCTTCGTTTCAGCCAAATGACGTCCACTGCTGAACAATTAAAGGCGACACTTGTTTTTCTAATATCAGGACTCTTCCAACCTTTGAGTCTCCTGTGTAGCCAAGTTCTTTACAGCAACAAATTAACTAAAAGAACATAGGAAGATCCGATAAAAGATATAAGGCACGGACAAACGGAAATAATTTAATAGGAAGATCTATGCTACTAGCAACTTGCAGTTTTATTATTTTCTATATTGTAACTATAGATAATAATAACGGGGCTATTCCCACCTCTCGTTGCCACCGCTGCAACTACTGTGTAACCAGGATCTACAGCTTGACCGCCAACAAAAACTCAACCAGGGAAGGCCAAAGTTGTCCCGGGGTGAGAAATAAAACTGTCCTTGGGCCCGCAATGAAATTAATCAAAAGAACATGGAAGGAGTTCGAAAAAGATGTAAAAGTAGAGACAGCATGGACTAAATTGAGACCTATCATGTGAGCAGCTTGCCAATTGTTTTTAGTAAAATCCTTTAAAAGCTCGGTAATTTTTGCCTGCAGCGTGTTTTTTTTCTATTCCTGTTGCAGAAACTCAGAATTAGATCTGGACCCGTTTTTATATGACACTTGTGTCGACATATTGAGAAATCACTAATAAAATATTTATTTAAATTCCTATCATAGGCAAGCTGAACTCAGCGATGACCTTAATAGCAACTTTTTATTTTGTATTTTCTCGCATACTATTCTTCAAATATGACAAAATGACTTCGTTTTTCGGAACCGCACCTTAAAACTTGGCAATAGCACCGCAGTAACTTTGAATGTAACTGTTCCCGTCGTTAGATTAACTTCGGCGATGCGAACTTTCCCAAAATGTGAAAGTAATAATACTGAAATAAATTCAACATGACATAGATAGTCTGCCTGACATTGGACATCGATGTTATGAAACTTATATAAAATGACCTTAAGATACTGCGTAAGTCAAAAATTGGCTGTGAAAAGTTTTTAACTAAATTCATATTTTATTATAATGTATAATTTCCATGGACATTAAACACTGCACCATTTAGTCCCAAGCTAAGTAAAGCTGGTAATATCGTTTCTTTATTTCTTTCTTTTATGAGTAGGTACCAGTTGACGGAAAACTACGAAAAAACATACATACTCGTACTTAATAATTTGTACATACAAAACACCCAGGCTAATGATTGTATTGTCCTCTAGAACAGGGTTTCCCAATTATTTTTTTCCAAGGAACCCTAATTGATTATACTTTTCCTAGCGGAACACACGTACTACTCCGCCCGCACGCCCTGCCCCTCCCTTGTGCGTAAACAAGTCGGTGCGAGCGAACAACGTCGGTCACGAAACGTGGGATAATATTTTTTACGGAACCCTTGCGGCCTTTCCACGGAACCCCAGGGTTCCGCCGACCACCTTTCGGGAACCGCTGCTCTAGAATCCGGTATGCAAACCACCAGGTTGTTATGTTATTATTTTTAAACACACATAATTACTTAACTTTTAATAAAATTTATCTAAAAATCTTATGCCGCTAAACTTCTTACGCTGTAAGTTTAAAAGTTCAAAATATCTCTAGGACTTTCAGGCTATCATTTGTCTTGGATTTTTATAAAATCTAATCAAGCCTTCTGAGGTATGCCTAAGAATATTTTAACACAGTTACTTGATCCTTCGTCAAAATTGAAGCAGAGGCATTTTGCTTCGTAATTGACTGAGCTTGGAGCTTTTTTGTTCGTCCTTTATCGTTAAAGCTTAGTGTCACACCGGACTGTAAGGTTTTAAAGTCGACTTTATTTTCCTTCGCCTTCTTTAATCGGCTTAGATTGCACGGGCACTCAAAAAAGGATGTAGTAAAGAAACATGATGTATTCAAACATCTTATATGCCTGTCTATAGGCTGTATGTATGTCTAAGTTATGCCGTGCCATGAATTCAAAGTAAAGCATGGATTTAAGTTTTGATTGATAAATTTGAGTATAATCATCAAGCTTATCTCACCATGAATATAGTTCGTAAAAGCGCTTTTCAAAAGCCTAAATATAATATTATAAAATTCAATAAGTTTTATTTAGACTGAGTGTATAGTCGTTTCATGGACAATATACATACTCGTACATTACTTGCCCAAAATTCTAAACTTTATGATTGGTTTTAACATAGGTATCATATTTGTTTCATTTTAAATATCAGTTTTCACCCCGAGTAATCTGAGATCTTAGATTATTTCCTATCAATAAAAATTCCGAAATTTTATTGTGCTGATCCTTTTTTTATGCACAACAAGGCAGTTATTTGACCACAATCGCACCTGATGTTAAGTGGGATGCAGTCTAGGTTGGTACATAATATCTACCCTGTAAGTGCCTATTCACTCTCGCCTTGAAAAGGCCTGGATTATAGTCTTCGGGAAAGACAGCAGCAGGCAGTGAATTCCAGTCCCTAGCTGTTCGCATTATAAAAAAGCTTTTTTTAACTATTTGTAAAGCCTGGTCCGTGAGCACGTAGAATTTTGTACAATGACACCAAGCTACCCATCCGCTCGCGCGTAATTATGTTGCTGTTGCGCTCGCACACTCACTGCGGGCGCCCGTCGCACAGTCGCGACAGCAATATAATTACGCGCGAGCGATAAGGATGGGTAGCTTGGGGTCATTGTACAAAATTCTACGTGCTCACGGACCAGGCTTTAATTGTATTTTTTTCTGTGGCATACTTACTAAAGAGCTTAATATTATCTTACAGTACAGTGTAAGAGGCGGTGCTCCCGTGATT
This sequence comes from Ostrinia nubilalis, assembly GCF_963855985.1. NCBI lineage: Eukaryota > Metazoa > Arthropoda > Insecta > Lepidoptera > Crambidae > Ostrinia > Ostrinia nubilalis. Next base: position 2,188,299 of record NC_087109.1, on the reverse strand, counting down.
TTCACTCCGTTGTGGCAATTTGTTTTTGCCGCCATCTGTTGAAAGTTTGTCCGGGACAGACAGATAAGCTATCATTAGAATATCTTGACAGAAAAACACTTTGGAATGAAATAGCGGTTTTGTTTCTTTCTTCAGCGATGACTCGATAAGATTTCGCGGCGATTTATTGTAAATTAAAAGGCCTTAAAAATAACTAACTCTGCCCTTGACTTTTTCTTCTTATTTACTTTATTATACCTCCATAAGTCCTACTACGCGACTACGTAGGTCTCTAACGCCCGTATTCACAAACATTACTATGAGGTCTCACAGTACGCGTGAACGCACAGGGTCACACACGAACCAATCACAGAGGTTCAACGATGTGCGTTCGATCTGCTGCTTCACTTAAGCAAGTATCGTTTGTGAATAAGGGTGTTAGAATGATAAATGACTTTCTTCGCTGTAGCATCTATGCTAGCATCCAGCATAGTTTCAAGATATCACCAGTGTGCTAACCATGAGTTTACGATAGGTGTGCTCGCTAGCGAGTACGTCAAAAAAATCTATGAAGATTTTATTTCTTGAAAGTAGCCGCTAGGGGCGCTGTACAATCTGTCTTACATTTTAATGTCATTGTTTTACGTACTCGCTAGCGAGGATACCTACAGTAGGCGCGCGAGTTCATGTTCATCGGGGCCTTACTTACTTACTTATTTACTTATACTTATACTTACTTATAAGTTGCAAAAAATATGGAATAAGTAGATAAGGTTGACCTACTTAATTCGTAATAATTATCGATATCGACATTAGCATAATTAGTTAGGTAACAGCACTATCGCATTCCTCGGGATGGACATGAACTCGCGCGCCTACTAACGTAAACTCATGGTAAGCACACTGATATCTAAATTCTTGAAGTCAAGCTCATCCTTAAATGGAGCCAGCTCAGTGCCCAGGGAAATCTACAGATACAGCCTGAACTCCTGAAGAGCAAACGCGAAATTGGAACAAATAGTAAATATATTACAAAGCAAAACATAAAAGTAAGTTCAAGAATCAAAAAGTATAACGTATAAATTCAAAATGTTTATTACAAATCTCTAGTAGATAGAAACGGTTTTCAAGGATACTGCGATAAAAATGCTTTTTAAAAGCCTACTTGCATAAATAAATAAGTTTTTGAGCTATTTTACTCACTCCTAAAATGCAGTGCCCGACAGGGTCCATATTATGTCTATATACATAATACATAGTATACTCCATAATGTAAGTACAAACTTATATTATTTTACCATACCACCATTTGTACCATTATGAATGCAATAAATTAGTGACTAGCGAGCGTTCCTCCCGCGGCTTAGCCTGCGTGGAATTTTGTCTGTCACAGAAAAACTTTATCGCGCACGTCCCTGTTTTAAAAACCAGGATAAAAACTATCCTATGTCCTTTCCCGGGACTCAACCTATCTCTATGCCAAATTTCATCAAAATCGGTTCAGTGGTTTAGGCGTGAAAGTGAGACAGACAGATAGATAGACAGAGTTTAATTTTGCATTTATAATATTAGTATAGATTGATACCTACAAATGCCTGCAGCCGCATTATTCGTACAATATAAAAAAAACAAATGAAATAAAATGTATCCCAGTATTATCAAAAAAGACGTACAAAACCCGGAAGACTAGAAATAGGCAGGCCTCCCACTCGGTGGATCGACGATCTATACGTCTCGCGAGGCGGCGTCTTTCCGTTCTATACATAGCCAGAACGCAAGGGTGTGAAACTAATCGAGTATAGTTTGGATGTGACTTTTTTTACTAAGCTCCTCCAAACTATACACGACCAGTACGCATACGCTGCGTACTGCTCGCGTATACTTTGTAGTGACTTAGGTCAATTATCTTCCTCCAAAATATACATCGTCAGTACGCATACGGACTAATCATGTATGTATTGTAATAAGTTCGCGATTACAATGTATACGCGAGTACTTAGTTACATGCTCGTCATTTTGACTTATTTACCTCTCTTTCTATTGCATATTAATTCATAACTGCGTGTCTACTTTAAACATTGAATCAATTTCGACACGTGCCATTGTTTTGATAAAGAGCTTTTTGGTGTTTCATATTCTGCCATAGAAAAGATATTTGTTTTGGGGCTGAATAACTCTGAAATTAAGAATTATGTATGTGAAAATGATTTTTGTTCTTGAGATAAAAGCTTATAAATAAAAATGAATATCCCTGGACATTTTACACTGCGCTTCTAGTCCCAAACTAAGCAAAGCTTGTACTATGGGTACTAGATAACGGATATAAACATACTTAAATACTTTTTTTGTCAATACATACTTATTATACATAGAAGACACCCAGTCCAATACAAACAAATATCAAAATATGTTCATGCACACAAATTAATGTTTGTACTGTGCGGGAATCGAACCCGCTACCTCCGGAACAGTTATCCGTTTCGAACCACTACACCGAGCGGTCGACAATTTTAGTTAATAATGCACGTTTAACTTTCTTCATTCACTCTCACTAATAAATAATTGTTATTTAATTTGAAATCTACCTAATCAATTTCATTTCAGAAACCACTTACATTAGTGTTATAAATCTAGATTTATTATAATAATATGTAGATTCAGTAAAACAATAATATTTTATGTAAAAATTAATGAATTTAAAAATGGCATCACCGTACGTGATCTACATAGGTAGTTCTTATTTCTAATCTCGAGGACAAAGCACGAGCATAATATCTAATAAATGTAATAATTTTAAATATAATTCCATATTTTATTAAATCAAATAAACTAAACACACTCTAGTCAACTGTAAGTGGTGTAGTATAGTTTGGAGCGAAGACGGAATCCATCCACGACACAAACTATACACGATCAGTACGCAAAATTCGTGTATAGTTTGTAGTGACCGACTTACAAAGAGACACTCCAAAATATACACGAGCAGTTTCCTATGGGTGCGTTCTGGCCATGTATAGAACGGAAAGACGCCGCGAGGCGTCTGAAATATTTAGGAGTGGTCTCTGTCCACTTTAAATATAAAGTGGTCTTAGTTTCACACGGCTTAAGTCACCCGGTAAACAAGGTATATTGCAATAGATTAAACATTAACAGCGCCAACTAGCGTCCACAACTTTGTGGGCTCTGTCACATTGACATTTACGTCGTATATTTGTGAAAAAATATCGAAATGAAAAAATAACAAATATTTTCAACTAATAAATTGTTGTGATACCACGATTTGGGTGGAAAAAAGGTTTTGAAATCATTTTGGTCATTCAAATCAAATGAGGTAAGTCCAAAAAGTGTGTTTAATTTTGATTGTGTCAGGGTTTGTTTACTTCATTTATAGTTGTAGTTTTACAGTAAAACAAAAAGAAAAAGCTACTTTAACGGTTTCATTATATTATTATAACAGTAAATATATTTAAATGTTTCTGTATCGCTAGTAATAAATTAAATATCGTTTTCAGATCGAAATGAGTATCGTTTTGAAGACCGGGTTTGTGAGAGTTACAATATCAAATTCCAACCACAAACCGTATTTAAAGGAAAGTTGTTGGTATTGGCTGGACAAGTCCAAGATGTAGAAGAATTAAGAACAAAACAAGGGCAGAGTTCAATAATTCACGCTCTCATCATAAGGCAAACATCTGTGCACAACAACTACTGTGACTCATTTTTGTACTACCACGTTGTATAGTTTCGTTATTTCCAAATTGTAAACGGCTATTAAAACAGCCCTATCGAAATACAGTCCACTCTTTTATTTAAGTTCCCAGTAGGACCCTTTTCATGCGATTAATTAATGATATTAAAATGTATTATGTAGAATCGCTTTGCCATTGACAGATACATCTGATGACAGAGCTAACATTATTTCTACTTTTGACCACCATGAGCGCTGCGATAGATTATGTCCCCCCTACCTAGTACTTCGCACCCAGCGAATAGGTGAGTAAATAAAGGAATGTTTTCTTTGAGTAAAATGTTATATCTACAGTTTTAAGAGTACTTTCCCTCCATATAGCATTACAAAATTATACCCTGTATACCTACTGACTCTAGCTGTGTTAGGTGGTTTTATAGTGTATGTAAGTGCACTTATCAAAATATTGCTCTTTATTCATGAACTTCATAAAGTTATTCAATGGATCGCCATGAATATGCATAGGGCTGTCAAGGTTTTCCGAATTAATACATATTTCATGTGCCTAGGTTTTTGTAACGTATATAGGTAGGGATACAGTTACAAAATGTTACAGTATATTAATGAAAGAGTTTTAATATCGTGTCACGTATATAGTCACGTACTTGTTTAGAAAATATGGTTCTGAATGGAACACGATACACGCTAAGTAGGAGCCATTTTGGTTCAATAAATTTATGCATATTATTTAAATTGTATTAAACTATTATATTTGAACCAAATAAACTATTTTCCTTTCTTTCTTTCTGAATATTTCACAATTATTATTACGAATATTTCACATAGCGATTTTCGATACAATTCTGAACGGAATAATCTTTGTAAATAACAATTCCTGGATATTTGGCTATTAACGCATCACTCGCCTTTAATAATAAGCACCAAAATGTCCACGCCAATGAGACCGACGATTTGCGGACTGGTATGTTATTGACATGGGAGTAGGGTTGCCAGGTCCAAAAATACAAAAGACGGAATCTGTGCTTCATTTGGCCGGACATTTACCCTAAAAGTCGGACAATTAGTGTCACAGCTCACAAGTGAGTACTATCATCATCGGTTGCCCAACATCCTGATGCGTGCACATTTTATTCTATGGCTCTACTTACGCCTGGCGAGGCAGCCAAATAAATGGCTTTGTTAGGATAGACAGGCCGGACAAGACCGTAAAAAGCCAAACATGTCCGGCTACAGCCGGACACCTGGCAACCCTAAATGGGGGTATATTACACAATGACACATTTCTGCTCGTGTGGATTACTATTTATTTCGGATGTTTATTGTATATTACCGGGTAATGCTCTCAAACTCTATTGTGTTGATCATGACACTGGCAATTTCCGTTAAAACAATACTAAGGCTCGGTTACGCCATTTTACTTTGACTTAATCTAACGTCAAAAATCTGTCAAACTCCATACAAAAACAACCGGTTAACGTTATAGTTATGGTGCGTCCACACTGGGCGAACGCGCTCGCGCGGCAAACTCGACATCCTGCTCACTCAAGAGCAGGGTGAGCAGGATGTCAATTTTACTGCGCGAGCTCGTTCGCCCAGTGTGGACGCACCATTACGGTCAAAGTTAGGTGGTGCAACAGTAACTCAGCCTAAGTTTAATTAATTTAATCCTGAAAACTGTATTAACTGATACGGGTAACATTAATTTAACAGTATACATATATTATGCAACGCGAAAGTTTAAAATTAATTATATCCAAAAAAGCTTTGACCGATTCCACTAATACGATTACCAACAATTTGTGTGGGAAGTGCTATTTTTAATTTCGATCTCGATCGCATAAAATTAGTTAACCGCCTCTGTGGTCTAGTGGTAAGACCACCTGCTTCAGACGCAGAGGCAGTCGATTCCCAGTGAGGGCAGATTTTTCTGTTCGGTTTGGTTGGTGGTAGGGCTCGTTCTAAGTTCGCCTGGCTAGCTACCAACTTCCCCCCGAACGTGAAGCTTGCTTCCACCTTTGGCCTGATCATCACTCACTATCAGGTGAGATACAGGCCAAGAGCTTCCTCGTTGTGGATAAAAATAAAGTACCAGAGTCCAGAATCTCCTATTTTCAGATAAAAAACATTGTTCTGTGGCCATACTAAATTCCAGTACTTGTTGTCAATTTGTCAAAGCATCGCTGTACAAGCTGTGAGCTGGAGCCATTAATCCACGAGCTGGGAAATTCGCGTTAAAATAATTCCTTTTAAAATTCCGCCCTGTTGCTAGGCTCCCGTCACCGGTGTGAAAAAGATTTGAAAATACAGGGTGTCCTATTTAAGGAGTCCTGATTTCAAGGATTTTTACAATGTTTTTATTACTTCAAGATTGATTGTTTTAATCAAACGAGCTAATACTTTAGTGACTGAACCAGGTTTTCGAACAGCCCATCAACCGTTTTAAAATTTCGTGTATAAAAATGCAAAAAAAAATTGTCTGTAAAAATGATCACAGTATTTTTTTTATGTATCCATAGGATGCATTAATAAAATAATACAAATTATCAAGACTTTCCAGAGTCTAGAGCTCTTTGAGATTACCTAATTTGAACCGCACGATTTTACTAATTTATAGAAGGAAAATAAAACCTTCAGATATAAAAGTCTATCTACGCTTTCTAAAGAGGAATTTTCCTGTCCCTTCCTTACATTTCGTTCGTTTTAGCCAATTGACGTCCACTGCTGGACAAAGGCCTCCCCCAAGGTTATCCTCAACGACCGTCCTGCGCTGGCCGCATTCAGGTGCTTCCATACAGTTTTCTACCAAATTGTGTAAAACCCTACTTAAATAAAGCTCTTTTATCTATACTTCCACACTAGGAGAGACCGAGGTGAGGTGTAACAGAAGTGAGTTGTGACATTGTCGATTTTTAGGAACTTATTAACTGCAAGCGAGCTCGTAACAGTGCACGTTTTTAGTTTAAGTCTCAAGCCACCATATACTCGCTGTTCGTTAATGTGCTCGCTGTTAGTAAATAAGGTTTATTTATTTATTTATTTTAAGGACAGCCAACAAAGCATACACCTTATCTAATATAACCTTAATACATCAAACATTCTGTGGTGTTGCCTTACTTAAAGGCTGCCACGGCATGCAAATAAGTGTACTACTAATAGAAGGCAAAAATATTTTTTTTCTCTTTTACATAAATCATTTTTAGAGTCTACAGTTCGTTTAGAATACATAGTCCAATCTTTAGACTATTTATCCGAAACGAACAAGTCATGCAATACAGCTTTAAATTTACGAGGTGAATATGATATTATGTCGATGCTCCCAGAAGAAGATGACCGTGACAGGCGGCTAAACTGCGATTGGATTCTATTGATTGTTGAAAAATGGCCCAAGTTTTTCAAAAGTTTCCAAAATCGACAATGTCACAAGTCACAACTCGCCTCTGTTACAACTCACCTCAGTCTCCCCTTTATTTAATAGTCTATACAAATAAAGATATTTTGAAGTTAACTTTGACTTCTAAACCCCCTGTATAAATCGGTACACGCCGTATAAGTCACTCAATATCAGCTTCCCATATCCACGTGCCACTCGCACTCTTCCAGAAAATAACTGAAACTGAGCCACGGAATAACCTTAAAAATATCATATTTTATACAAAGCTGGTGCTTTCTTTTGAAGATCAGAGGAAAAACAATACAGGTGTGACAGTGCTACGAAATATTGGGTTTAAGTAAGTAACTTTAGAATATAATATTAAAGGGCCCAAAAGACAAGGAAATGTGAAGGCCTTTTTCGCTGAAAATTCTACCAGTTATAATTAGCTCTTTAGGTTCGGCCAAACCAACGCGATCAGCCTGCGTGCGTGATGGCGATGGCAGACTTAAATGCAAAGATCGCTGAAGTACGCAAAAGATCTATTTCGCAGAATGATTCGCGTTATGGACTTAAAATAAAAACATTTTTAAGGAAAAATCATTGTGGTATTCTAAAATACAAAACAAAACATAGTTATTTAATTTTTAGCGTTAAGAGTCGCATCTCAAACTAATTTGAAAATTATAAATAACTTGAAAAAATTCCCGCCTTAGGCAGTTCGATTTTTTCAAGTTATTTATAATTTTCAAAACAAAACATACTGTCGAATTGATAGACTTTTGGAAACGGTTAATAAAATGGAGACATGGTTTGCCATCATCTATACTTAATATTAAGCTGAAGAGTTTGTTTATTTCCATAACCCATTTATTATCGAGGAAGGCTAGAGGCTATGCGGCATCATGCTACAACCAATAAAAACCGGCCAAGTGCGTATCGGACTCACGCACAAAGGGTTCCGTACCATTGATTTATGAAATTAAATATTATTTTTTTTTAAATTAAGTTATTTGTATGAAAGATTACGCGGTAATAAGCGGCTTACGATTTACGAGGTATTAAAAAAAACTACTTACTAGTAGATCTCGTTCAAAACAATTTTCGTTGGTAGTTTTTATAGTAATGTACATCATAAATGTTTTTTTTAGATTTTTCATTTTCTTATTTTAGAAGTTAGAGGGGGGGGGACCAACTTTTTTCCACTTTGGAAGCGTCTGTCACGCAAACTATTCGGTTTAGAAAAAAAATATTTTAGAAACCTCGATATCATTTTTGAAGACATACCCATAGATATCCCGCACGTATGTGTTTGACGAAAAAAAAATTTTTGAGTTACAGTTCTAAGTATGGGGAGCCCCCAATTATTATTATTTTTTATTTTTGCATCAAAATCTTAATGCGGTTTACAGAATACATCTACTTACCAAGTTTCAACAGTATAGCTCTTATAGTTTCGGAAAAAAATGGCTGTGACATACGGACGGACAGACGGACGGACAGACAGACAGACAGACATTACGAATCTATAAGGGTTCCGTTTTTTGCCATTTGGCTACGGAACCCTAAAAAAGAAAGAAAGATAATACATTTACACATTAAGAACAGCGAAACAAAACCTATGCGAAAACGGGAAAAAATATTCAAACTAAGTATTTTCACAGTACAAAGTCGCAGACACAGCTGGTATTATTATAATGTGGCAATTAGCAATCTAAGAAAAACCCCTGGCTAAATTCCGTAGTCATAACCGAGTTACTTCAAGGTAATGTCTCATCACCCAGTCAGACAGTGTTACCCGCTCGCGTTACGCAATCTACTAATGGCACGTTTGGCTAAGGGTATCACATCACACAGGGTTGCTAGGCTATGAAGATATTTGTTATTTTTAGAAAGAAAGAGACGTCTACTATTACAATAGAAACAACGTTCAAACATAGTTCGTAATAAATAGCTAGGTACACAGGTAAGATAGATCAACTCGAAAAAAGACGAAAAATGAACTGGGCAGTGACCTTGTCGCATTGCAAAATTTAATATAATACTTGTAAGAAAGTCCCTAATGGATTTTGAAACTTTACTAGTAGATATTTAGAAAATAATTTTACCATTCACACCCTGTATGTAACCATTAGACATGTCCTTAATTTGTGAAGCCGCGTCTAAATTACACAGCAGACAATTTCTAATAGTATAAATTATTTTAGCGCAGTGACTACGGTTTACTTGTTCAAGTTTTTATTAATGTTCATCCCTATAATAGACCTTGGTCTAACACTTTTAAATCCAGAAAAATGAACTGTTTATACCTAAACGAGATTTTAACCCTAATAAAGCACGAGTTTTCAGCCACCTTCTAGGCAAGCTCTCTCTACCATAAATCGCATTTAGACCCCCTGTGTGATATTGTTATCAAAAAATACATATAGATACTATCCTGTACGTTCCAGGATTCTTTACATAGGACTTTAGCCTGACCTTGATACTAAATTTCTGAGAGCTGGACGTAATCATCTACTAAGGTTTTAATACACCTGAGAAACTCCGTGGAATACTAGAGGCCACTGCCAATTTTACAAACGCACTCGCAAATCGTAATTTACAGGTCTCCAGGGCATTAGATTTATAGTGTAAGGCCTCGCCCTAATAGCGGGAAGAATCCTACACGACCTATTAGAGATGAAAACAAGAGGTGAGAATGGAGAACTACCTACTAAGAACATAGGTTCTACGTAACTGAGTAACGTGAACATGTAAAACAACTGATCAGAAACAAATACAATAGCTTTTTTTATAGGAAAACGAAGAAATCTAAAAAAAATAAGAAACTATTGGAACATTCTGTCTGTTTATAAGTTGTTATGAAAGCTCATTTTGTATGCTATAAGCTGTTGTACATGAGTACTGAAATCACTTAAGGGAGACCAAGGAGAGTTGTAAAAGACGACAGTGTTTTGTGACCTCAGATCATAGAAATGATCTGAGGTTGTGACATAGTCGATTTTTTAGAACTTATTAACTACTAGCTTTCCGCCCGCGGCTTCGCGCGCGTGGACTACATTATCTACATATTTTGCGGAACCCTATTTTTTTCCTAAATAAAATTTAGCCTATGTTACTCGTGGATAATGTAGCTTTCGAATGGTGAAAGAATTTTTAAAATCGGTCCAGTAGTTTTTGAGCCTATTCATTACAACCAAACAAACAAAGTTTTCCTCTTTATAATATTAGTTAGACAAGCGAGCTCGTAACAGTGCACGTTTTTTTTTAACTGCCAGGAGTCAAACGAGCAGGCGGATCACCTGATGGTAAGTGATGATTACCGTCGCACGTTTTTTACTTCAATGCCTCTACCATGAGTTTACCTACCGAGCATCTCGCTATCGAGGGCGTAAAAAAATGTATGGCAAATTGTACAGCGCCTCTAGCGGTTAGTAGCTGAACCACAGCAAAACTAAAAACACTACCATGAGTTCATCTCAAATCGTTAGGTAAAAAACCTATCTAATTGAATACGATAGCGACTAAAGTTTTTATTAAGTTTCATACAAATAACTTACCATGAGTTGCAATTTTCAAAGATGTCATCGAAAAATACCTTAGCTGTCACAGTAACGTAACTCACTGGCTTATTGACGTGTGAAAAGCAAAATAAAATGAGTGTATATCATAGTTGCGACAAACAAAGGTGCTACAAACGTAGTGGCGACAGTACGTTATGCCGACAATCGATGGCGCGACTGCACATTAGCTCGACGAACGTTAGCGCGACAGAACGATGGGTCGACAAACGAAAGCACGACAGTACTTTGGAGCGACAAACCCTAGCGCGACATTACTTAGGCTCGACAAACGATTGCACGACAGAACCTCCGATCGACAAACTACACTGTGACACAACTTTTTACTCAAAGACCTAAAGCATGACAAACATAGTAACAAGTTATTTTAAAAAATACCTATACGAGTATGTGGATGTATTAGTAATGTATAATAATAATTAGGCTTTAGGTTTATTTTTTAATTACATGTTTACTTTAAAATTAAATTATACCTACATAAACGTTAACAAAAATTTTATTGTATAAAAATGTGAAAGTAAACATGAAAGTAAAAAAAAAACCTAACTAATTATGCATTATTTATTTATTTATTTATTTATTTATTTATTTATTTATTTATTTATTTATTTATTTATTCAAATATTTTTTCGTATAACATTAATGTGATTTAAAAAAATATTAAAAATACAGAGAGTACATTTTTGTTAACGTTTATTATTTCTATTTTATAATTGATTTTATTCTATTTTTGTGTATAATTAAAGTAAACATGACAGTTTAAAGTTAAGTGATACATACTTATGGCACATTAAGTTGAAAATGTAAGAATAAAAATAAACCTAATATATCCACATACATATTTTTTTAAATAACTTGTTACTATGTTTGTCATGCGTTGAGTCGTTGAGTAAAAAGTTGTGTCACAGTGTAGTTTGTCGATCGGAGGTTCTGTCGTGCAATCGTTTGTCGAGCCTAAGTAATGTCGCGCTAGGGTTTGTCGCTCCAAAGTACTGTCGTGCTTTCGTTTGTCGACCCATCGTTCTGTCGCGCTAACGTTCGTCGAGCTAATGTGCAGTCGCGCCATCGATTGTCGGCATAACGTACTGTCGCCACTACGTTTGTAGCACCTTTGTTTGTCGCAACTATGATATACACTCAAAAATTGTGGTTTTAGGTCATTTTAGGTGTTTTCTTTATTAAATTATGTCGGAAAGAAGTTTATTACGATGGAACATGTTATCAGCATGTGGGCAGACCTCCCACTAGGTGGACCGACGATCTGGTGAAGGTCGCGGAAAGAACCTGGATGCGGGCACATTGTGGAGATCCTTGGGGGAGGGAGAGGATGCTGCGTTTCCCAGAGATATGCGAGGGAATTGTGTCGTGCGAAGATGTCTAGCTGTGCTGTGAAAATGTGTGCGGGTTTCCACCAAAGCTGTGCGAGGAAAATGTATCGTACGAGGATGTGTAGCAGAGATTTGAAAATGCTCATTAGTGTTGTACAGCCTGAGCCTTTTCTACCAGAGATGTGCTGACCGAGGCGAGGTAAATGAAGCGATTCTATTGGTTCTTTACAAACACATCCTTCGCTACGCACCCTCGCACATCTCTGGTGGAAACGCAGCCTTACGAGATCATGATAGAAAGCTAATCCGACAATGAATATGTATTTTCATAAGTTGAAATTTACTTTTGTTTTTAATCAGTCTGTGTATTATGTATTAGGTTTTGTGAAATAAATAGTCAATAAAAATTAATCATTTTATTTTCAACTAGCTTTTGCCCGCGGCTTCGTCCGCGTGAAATTTAGTTTGTCACAGATCGTCATAATTATAGCCTATATGTTAATCTGGGTTATAAACAATAGTACTGTAAAGTTTCATCAAAATCCGTTCAGTGTTCGTGAAAGAGTAACAAACATCTAGACATAATGACATCCAAACTTTCGCATTTTTAATATTAAGTAGGATATTAGTAAGATATGTATTTACTTAATTATTATTACTGACGAGATTGCTACCATGTATGTTTAGTGACCATGAAAGATTAAAACAATATAATGTATATAGTGTATTTAATTAATTAGAATATCTTAAGTTTTACAATAATAAGGTAGGTATATCCATCCAGTTACCCTAGGTCTTTATTATGGATTTAATTTACAAGTAGGTAAGCACTCTGCTCTAATCCCTTTGGCTTCAGGGAAGAACCTGGACCGCCACCAGTCCAGTGTTCCCTTGACAGCTCTGTGTATGCGAGTTGCCTTCTTGCTGTTTAAAGTCACTCCACACCTTAACAAATAAACATTACAAATAATAATGACGAAATAAGATAAAAGCAATCAAAATGAATATAATAGTAGGTATTTATACACACTTTTCTCAATTTCTGAGTAGTTTTCATGACGCGGGTGGCATCAGCATTTCACGTTCGCGTGTCCGTTAGTTCCACCCACCGTTGACTATTGTTGGCTCTTTCTTGGGGCCCTTCAGTGGGCATACTCAGATCGCCATATCTATAGAAAAACAACTTTATTGTATCTAGAAATATAAATCTAGCACTCATATTAATGAATTTTAGCTAGGCACGTGGAAGTTATGCTGGAAAGGTTGTATTTCTCCAAAAAAACCAGCTCAAAATTATTCGTTTAATTTCGAAATTACTCCACTACATAGTATGTTTATTTTTACTTAACTTACCTTTCCATAAATTCTACAATCGGTTTAAAAGGATAGGCGCAGGTTCTCATTTTCCTATCCTGGTTAAAATCCATTTTTTTGTGGAAAATTATTCATCAATAATCCTTCAACAAAACATGTTTTGTTATCTGTTGTCATGACAACAGCTGCGTCAAAGTCGCAATGACAAGAAATAAACAATACAAATTTAAAATCATCATGTTAATTCAGCTTTAAGCACTGTTCTAGGACACTTAAATTTTGCAGTGTTATTTTTGACATTTTCGTTATTTCCTACTCTGTCTTTTCTATATAGTTAGAAAGGAGCGGCATTCGTTCTTTCATTCATCCATTCATAGAGTGTGAAGTTGGATACGTTAACATGCTGACCAACATGACATCACAAAACCATCGAATTATCGCTAGCGAGTAAAGTATACGGTAATTGAACTCATGGTATGATTTTAATGCAAACTTCATCAATCCACGTTTAAACTCTATCGACTGTAGTATACGAATACAAGTTTTCGATGGCAACTCATGGTAGAGGCACAAGTCTCGAGCTAACAAATACGCGCTGTTGCGAGCTCGCTGATAGTTAAAGCAGGCCTGTTCATCTCCGCGAGTTTACATCGAAAACAAAACACGCACGATTGCCCCCTACAAGAGTACTATTCGACAAGGCCTCACATACGAGCGAACATTGACTCACGCACGCGTATTCTTGTGTATGATGGAAAAAAATAAAGAAAATGGTGTACTAAATACTGTGCAGTATTTAACTGCCTAAATAATAATAAAAACACAGAATGTACTTTTTTAAGTTGCCTCAAGACACTGAGAGGTAAATAAGTAGTTAATATTATTCATGATAATTCATGCTAAATCATGTATTTCCTCCGCCATTTTCTGCAGATTGGCACCTCACGTCATATCATTTTACCGAAGTCAGCCCTATAGCTTCGGCGCAGTACCGATCACTGACGTTTGTCAACAAAACTTCTGACAAACTTACTTGACTCTTGAGACAAGCTAAATTACACCATATTGTTAATGACATTGAGCATACATTTTTTTAAATACCTTCGCGAAGTAAAACTTCTGTACGTAGTACTTATTATTATTCTGTGGTTAAAGGTTTCCAAAAATCGACAACGTCACAACTCTCCTATGTTACGTCTTTCCTCCCCAACTTATGGATTGGACAAGGTATTTTTTACATGCTTTAGGCCCAGTTTTTTGATTCATAATTAAAATAACTAATTGTTAAATTTTGCTACTATGGTTAAATATTTACAAAATGTAAACTAATAAAATGTCCAAATGTCCAATAGTTAAAAAAGGTAGCGCATTTTCTTACATAACTTTTCAATTCCTATCATTGGAGGTCCGAAAATGTTTCTCATACAATTTGATACCATAATGATCATTCTTCATAAAAAATTTAAAACCTACATATTTAAAACCATAATCATTGATATTCATAATATCACTAATCATACACTTAATTTTTACTAATATTTGTTTTCATATATTTTTCTATACTAATGATCGAAACTCATAATCATTCAAATAAATAACTATAATATTCATAAATGTGATGTATCCTAATATTTGTTTTCATAAATTTATTACTCATAAGTGTATTATCCATATTATTAAAAATCATGATGTCTATATTCGTATTAAATCGTATTTTAACATTAAATTAATTTGAAATGGTCCAAAACAGGCAATATTTTGTGCCACAAAACTAACGTGACAGAAACGAATCGCTGCAAAACCGACTCCACGTAGTCTTGTCTGCCCTACCCCTAGAGTGTAATTTAACCCGCAGCGCCGGAGACGAGGAGATACCAATGCATGCTGCATGCTTGCTTTCATGCTGCATGCTCTGCATGCTTATCTACTCTATTAAATTATATATGTTTTTTTAAAGATACGAGTATGTCTGTTATAAAGTAAATTATTCTGAACAACAACATTATGAGTTGAAGTATGTTCTTAGTAACAACATTATTTATTAAAACAATATGATCAATGAATGTTATGAAGAAAAAAGATCTGAAAATAAAAATTATGTATTTTAAAAGGTTCTTGGTAGTAACAGTATTGATAAAAAAAAATGATTACTAACTGTTATTAGTCCAGTCAATAAAGCATTATAGATGGAAAACTGTAGAACACAATTTCTGACTTCAGGACTTTATTTAGACTAGTTAGGAGGTGAACATAGCAAAAGTCCCCGCCCTTAGCCCTTGAGCCGGCGGGGAGAGGGGGGTTTAAAGGTGCCACTTTTCGGTTTTTCGCTTAATCCTCGGAAACTATGCATCCTAGTGACATGACAACTTTGAACCAAAAAAAGCATATTCAATTTGCTACAGGTAAGATAGACAAGTTTTTCTATAAATTGTATAGTTCTCGCGACATCTGCTCTAGAAGGTCTGTAATATTGGAAATTTTATTTTTGTCTTACATGTTTCCATCAGGAGAAAATCGACTAAATCAACATTGAGCAATCATTCTAGACATGCGGGAGCATGTTAAGCCTAGTTCCAGGGAGGGGACTGCACCGTGCGTATATTTAGACGAACCACTTTGAGCCACTATTGACTCCTCATCACTCAAAAACTACTGTGCATTAACACTTCAAATTTGGCTCATGTGTTGAGACTTGCAAGATATACATCAGTTTCAAATTTCATAAATATGCCTCAAACGGTTCTTTAGATATTGACATTCAAAAATCTACATGTCTGACCTATAGACCAAATTCTAACCACTTCCAGATGACCTCGAAGGTTCAAATTTGGCATCCAGAAAGGTAGTTATGTAAATACATAGGAACAAATAAAAAACCAGTAAATTTTAACATTTCACATGTGATAGATAGATTTTAGTGCTCTAAATATCGATTTTTGAACGTCAATACCTAAATAACCGTTTGAGATATATTTATGAAATTTAAAGCTGATGTATATCTTGCAAGTCTCAATACATGAGCCAAATTTGAAGTGTTAATGCACAGCAGTTTTTGAATGATGAGGAGTCAAAAGTAGCTCTAATTGGTTCGTCTAAATATACGCACGGTGCAGTCCCCTCCCTGGAACTAGGCTTAACATGCTCCCGCATGTCTATAGTATTTGCTCAATGCTGATTTAGTCGATTTTCTCCTGAAAGGAACATGTAAGACAACAATAAAATTTCCAATTTTACAGACCATCTAGAGCAGATGCCGCAAAAACTATACAAGATATAGAAAAACTTGACGGTCTCACCTGTAGCAAATTGATTAAGCTTTTTTTGGTTCATAGTAGTCATGTCACTAGGACGCATAGTTTCCGAGGATTAAGCGAAAAACCGAAAAGTGGTACCTTTAAACCCCCCTCTCCCCGCCGGCTCAAGGGCTAAGGGCGGGGACTTTTGCTATGTTCACCACCTAACTAGGCTAAATAAAGTCCCGAGATCAGAAATTGTGTTCCACGGATTTCTCTCTACACCGTCGTTAAGGCATTCATTGACTGGACTATATGAGCTCCGATGGTAGTAATAAAAATGTATGAATAAAAAAAGTATGAAAAATAAAATTATGAAGAGAGATTATTATGAACACAAATCGGAAGTAAGACAAAGAATAGGATTTAGAATTTTATGTGAGCCAATATAGAACCGTTAAAAAATGTACTAAATGTCAAGCTAACCATTGTTCGAAAAACATTTTTTTCTGATATTTAACCACTTGTCATTTGACATCTGTCAAATTTGACTATAGGTTATTTTAACTAAGTACGAATCAAAAAACTGGGCCTTAATAGTGTGTCTCTCACCGTGGCACCGGCGTAAAACACACATTTGCTTAGTATCACCCTGCGATCTACCGTAGATTAGCGATTTGACCTCGTCAGTGCGTGTCGAACCCCGATAAATGAATATGAGTACAGTCAACTTAGCACATTGATGGGGGTTACCTACGCCATATCGAATGACAAATGATCGAAAATCAAAATATCGAATACGTTTCATCGAAAGATCAAAATATCGAACGATCAAAATATCGAATGCTCAAAATATCGAACGTTCAGAATATCGAACGATCAAAATATCGAAAGTCGATATAGACGTTTTTATTAAATTTCATCATGCATCATTTCTTCAAGTTTATAAATTTTGAGAATAATGTCCGTGGGGACCTATTATAAGCCTAGCCTGTCCCAAAAAAGAAAGTTCAGAAATGATGCATGATGAAATTTAATAAAAACGTCTATTAGGCCAGTAGAATTAAACACAAAAATTGATTAAATCGGAAATAATTCCAACAAAAGATTTTTTTGCTTTAATGGCTTCATTGGTTGCCCATTAAGACTCTCCAAAGTTTTCGACTTCGACGGAGTTGTGCTTAAGTGGTGGGGGCCCCCGAAAGGGGCGTTTTTTCGGTTTTCCGGTTATACCGCGTAAAGGACTTACCCTATCGAAAAGTGGTCTTCATGTCGGTTAAATGGCACTTAATCCTGCATTGAATAAGACCAAATTCATATGTTTTGGACAAACCGTTCTCGCGCTAAAGTTCGGCAAAGTAGAAAATATACGTATAATTAATGACCCTCTCCACGTCCAATGGCTTGTTACCCACATGCTTCCAAGCCTTGTAAAGGGTCGCCTTAACCAGTGTAACCCTAACAAGGCTCACGAGTTTGATTCGCTTATCCTTGTTCGTCCCAGCCGTTCCTTAACTGCGGTTGCTGCACCTCTTCCTGGCACTCTCCTGAACGACTCTGTGTTACCTAATGTGGCTGCCCCTCTTCCTTGTACCCTCCTGTACGATTTCATTGCTTAGCCATATGCCTGGTCCAAGGTTCGACGCCACAAAATTAACTTCGTACGAGTGAAAATAGTTTAAATACTATTTCCCGTGCTTGCAACATTTTTCTTTACTGCTTCGCCTCTATTAGTCGTAGAGTGATTGTATATATCCTATAGCCTTCCTCAATGTATGAGCTATTCAACACAAAAATAATGATTTCAATTAAACTGGTAATTCTTAAGATTAGCGCGTTCAAACAAACAAACAAAAAACTCTTCAGCGTTTTAATATGAACTTGTTGTTGTTGATTTTTGGCGTCGAACCTTAGACCAGGCATACGGCTAGGCAACGTAGTCATGCAGGAGGATACAAGGAAGAGGGGCAGCCACAGTAGGTAACACAGAGTCGTTCAGGTGAGTGCCAGGAAGAGGTGCAGCAACCGCAGTTAAGGAACGGCTGGGACGAACAAGGATAGGCGCATCAAGCTCGTAAGCCTTGATAGGGTTACACTGGTTGAGGTGGCCCTTTTCAAGACTTGGAAGCCTGTGGGTAACAAACCATTGGACATGGAGAGGGTCATTAATTATACGTATATTTTCTACTTTGCCGAACTTTAGCGCGAGAACGGTTTGTCCAAAACATATGAATTTGGTCTTATTCAATGCAGGATTAAGAGCCCTTCAACCGTCATGAAGACCACTTTTTGATAGGGTAAGTCCTTTACGCGGTATAACCGGAAAACCGAAAAAATGCCCCTTTCGGGGGCCCCCACCACTTAAGCACAACTCCGTCGAAGTCGAAAACTTAGGAGAGTCTTAATGGGCAACCAATGAAGCCATTAAAACAATAAAATCTTTTGTAGGAATTATTTCCGATTTAAAAGCTAATTCTACTGGACTATATATCGACTTTCGATATTTTGATCGTTCGATATTCTGAACGTTCGATATTTTTATTTTGATCGTTCGATATTCTGAACGTTCGATATTTTGAGCATTCGATATTTTGATCGTTCGATATTTTGATCGTTCGATGAAACGTATTCGATATTTTGATTTTCGATCATTTGTCATTCGATATGGCGTAGGTAACCCCATTGATGGACAGTAAAGCCTTGATCACACGTACCTACCGAGTAAACGGGCGAGACAGTAAAAGAAGCAAGTAGCTGTTCACACGTGTTTTGAAATTAGCACAGTCAGTTCAGTTCTATTGAGACTTTTCTTTTTCTCTAATCTGTGGACGTGACGTCAATCATTTGGCCGAGTGGCGAGTGGCGAGACAGTGCACGTTCAGACCTGCCGAGCGAGCGAGCGAGACAGTGCGAAGCGGGAGGGTGGACACTCGGCCTAGTAAGTAGAACGGGAGTCGAGCTACTGTCTCGCCGCTTTGCTCGGCCGAGCACTCGTCTCGCCCGATTACTCGGTACGTGTGATCAAGGCTTAACGCCCACGGGCGTTCAGAGGGCCGAGTGTGAGTTTACATCAAAAGCCTTCACTAGTGAGCGCTTTAAAAAAATATAAAAATTTTAGTTCTTGAAAGTTTCCGCTAGGGGCACTGTACAATCCGTCATACATTTAATGTCATTTTTTTACGCGCTCACTAGTGACGACATTTGATGTACCTAAACTCACACTCAGCCCTCAGGTGATAAAGAAGGAAAGGAACGCCTATAATAAACGTCATAGTTTTTATACAGGGTGTCCCGTAATGTAACGTCAAGCCGGAACTGGGTATTGAGGCAAGTTATGCTGGTTATCAGAAAAATATAAAAAAAAATCTATGTGGCATATTTTCAAAATAATGGGCATTTAAAAAAAATCAAAAATTTCTACTCCAGGTGACGGTCTTTTTACTCGTGTTGCCACAAATCTTCACTTTTTCCAAATTTTTTTTTTGTTATGTAACCCTGAATAATGCTTCTCTAAATTGTTATCAAAATTACAAAACCAGCTGCTCCAGCTTGGATAAAAAAAATACATTATTCCCAAAAAATTTTTCAAAATAAAAATTTTGTCTCGTTTAAACTGACTGTACTGAAAAAAAAAGTACTACGCAAGTGTGGCATGTGACGTCATAATTTGGCGCATTTAGTAAGGATTCCAAAATGGTATAACACTTGGTAAATTCTTGCTGCAGTTGTCGACAATTTTTGGTTTTTTGGAAATAATCCCGTTTTTAACTTTATCTACCTTGGTTAAAAATTATTATTCTAATGTGCCCAAAATTCAAGTTTCTGTGACTGACTACCGTACAGTCAGTCACAGAAACTTTTGTCACCATGACAGTAATTAGTAGTTGACATACTGTGACAAAAGTCACCCGTGCGTGCGCGCCGTTACTACCTGCTCTGCCTGCACTTGTACTTGGTAACAGGGATAATAAGGATATGAAGTTTCGGTTATGGATACGGTTACGGATATTAGAATAATATTATACCGGTTTCGGTTACGGTCACGGATATAAAATCATTTCAGATTATCCGAAAGTTTCGGATAATTTCGGTTACGGAAATATTAGAATTTCAAAAATGTAGGTATAATTCAAATAGCAAGATGCTGCGTGACCCACATAGCTACTTTATGTACCAACTAAGACGACACCTATGTATGATAAAGGTTAAACAGGCTGGCATATTAGATGGTGCCAGGGAATGCCAGACAAGTTGGTAACAAATATTAAGATTTAAGGTACAATTCCAAGACGGGCCGCAGACCGCAAACTGCAAAACTCTATGAAATCGGCAGCGCGGCATTGCCGCTGCGGCGTGTATACTGCAGATTTCATAGAGTTTTGCAGTTTGGAATAATTGTACCCTTAGACTCCGCCTTTATCCGAAACTATCTGTAACTTTTGAATCAGTTTCGGTTACGGTTATGGATATTTTTTTATTTCGGATATCCGATAGTTTCGGTTACGGTTACGGATATCCATAACATCCCTGCTTGGTAAGATGGCCCTCTCCGTCCCGCTCATACCTTTTAAAATGGCTTCTCCACCTCATTTAAGCCAGAAACTTGAATTTTGGGCACATTAGAATAATAATTTTTAACCAAGGTAGATAAAGTTA
This sequence comes from Ostrinia nubilalis, assembly GCF_963855985.1. NCBI lineage: Eukaryota > Metazoa > Arthropoda > Insecta > Lepidoptera > Crambidae > Ostrinia > Ostrinia nubilalis. The sequence goes on along the minus strand of NC_087109.1, from coordinate 2,167,129 downwards.
AAAACGGGATTATTTCCAAAAAACCAAAAATTGTCGACAATTACAGCAAGAATTTACCAAGTGTTATACCATTTTGGAATCCTTACTAAATGCGCCTAATTATGACGTCACTTGCCACACTCGCGTAGTACAATTTTTTTTCAGTACAGTCAGTTTAAACTAGGCAAAATTTTTATTTTGAAAATTTTTTTGGGAAAAATGTATTTTTTTCATCCAAGCTGGAGCAGCTGGTTTTGTAATTTTGATAACAATTTAGAGAAGCATTATTCAGGGTTACATAACAAAAAAAAATTGGAAAAAGTGAAGATTTGTGGCAACACGAGTAAAAAGACCGTCACCTGGAGTAGAAATTTTTGATTTTTTTTAAATGCCCATTATTTTGAAAATATGCCACATAGATTTTTTTTTATATTTTTCTGATAACCAGCATAACTTGCCTCAACACCCAGTTCCGGCTTGACGTTACATTACGGGACACCCTGTATATTGATCGTTCGTTCGTAACAAACAGGATGATTCCACACTTGTTCGCGAGTGTAGATCGTTTCATCATCACGCAATAAAAAGAATACAACAAAATATTGTTAATGGGCTGGCATACCTAATCAGTAGGTATGGCGTTGATATGACAGTGAAAACAACAACTTTCTCTTTAGATAAACAAGCACTTTGAGAATAAACATTATCTTCATATAAACAGTTTATAAACAACAATAAATGTGTGTACAAAAACACAGACATCAAAAAGTTTTTTAATGATACCAGGCCTGTTCATCTCCGCGAGTTTACATCGAAAACAAAACACGCACGATTGCCCCCTACAAGAGTACTATTCGACAAGGCCTCACATACGAGCGAACATTGACTCACGCACGCGTAATCTTGTGTATGATGGAAGAAAATACAGAAAATGGTGTACTAAATACTGTGCAGTATTTAACTGCCTAAATAATAATAAAAACACAGAATGTACTTTTTTAAGTTGCCTGAAGACACTGAGAGGTAAATAAGTAGTTAATATTATTCATGATAATTCATGCTAAATCATGTATTTCCTCCGCCATTTTCTGCAGATTGGCACCTCACGTCACATCATTTTACCGAAGTCAGCCCTATAGCTTCGGCGCAGTACCGATCACTGACGTTTGTCAACAAAACTTCTGACAAACTTGCTTGACTCTTGAGACAAGCTAAATTACACCATATTGTTAATAACATTGAGCATACATTTTTTTAAATACCTTCGCGAAGTAAAACTTCTGTACGTAGTACTTATTATTATTCTGTGATGATACGTACAAGTTGGATTGGACTGTACCTGCTCATATCAAGAGACGCTCTTTAGGTATGAACCTAAATAGGATACTTTATGAGCTTATACATAAGTGGATAAATGGTACTTTGTAGGCTCTGAAAGTTTTTTGTCTGACGGTTCGTACGCATAATCGCATAAGACAAAAATGTTTGTTTTACAAATGAAAATTAATTTAACTGATGGAAAATGCGAAAATCTTTGATATGAATTTAACTAAATACATAACCTCACTTTTATTAAGGAATCATCAGTGATTTTTTCACTAAACCCGTGTAAGTAGCTTAGTACCAAGGCCGGATGTCTGTGTAAGTAGCTTATAAGGTCATATCACGGTGTTATAACATCATCGTCATCAAGCCATTCAGTCTCCACTGAGCACCTTTGTAATTTAAGCGTAAAATGGAGGATTTGGTCTACACCTCTACGCTGCTGGCTAGACGGGTTGTGACGTTTATTTATTTTATTTATTTTAGAAGGCTGCTGCATTTATTTTAGAAGGCCGCGTTGGATTTTCTGTAAGCTGAAGGCTTACAGAAAATCCAACGCGCCAACAAGTTATAGATACAATTGTGCAAATAATATAAATTAAAATTTGTCAATATTGTGTAAAATTGTCAAGTAAAACGATAACAAAATCAGTCAAATAAAATTAAAATAAAATACATAAATAATTGTCTTAGAATGTCATATTACGTAATGACGTTGACTCTATATCTTCGAAATAATGATAGGTTTTTGTTTATTTATGGCATAATTAAAAAAATGAAAATAAATAAACAAAATTAATATCCTTGGATATTTTACACTACGCTTCTAGTCCCGAACTAAGCAAAGCTTGTACTATGGGTACTGGACAACGGAATAGATATAATTATGTAGATAATATAATAATTTTCTTGCAGTAAATATTGTAGTTCACATAGTACGCAGAACTGACGGCTGATGGGGCAGCAAGATTCTGGAGTGGAGGCCGCGTACCGGAAAACGCAGCGTGAGACGCCACCCACAAGGTGGACCGACGACATCATAAAGGTAGCAGGAAGGCGCTGGACGCAGGCCGCTACCAACCGGGCAACATAGAAAGCATTGGGGGAGGCCTATGTTCAGCAGTGGACGTCCTATGGCTAAGATGATGATGATGATGATGATGATGAAATTTGTAGTTTTGTACTTACACCCTTATACGTCGTACGCCCGATCGAAACTGCGTAAATAGGTGGAACGATAAAACTTACCGAAGGAGTTCATACTTTACTTGTTATAACTTAGGCTCTATTTTCGACAAACTTTCAATTGTTTAACAGGATAATCCTTTATTTGAACAATCATATGCCTACCTTCACAAACAGGATGGAAGTTTGTTACAAACAAACTTTGGATGTAGGTCTTAAGGACGTAGCACACTTTTCAACCTGGCAAGGGATCGTAACCGTATCAACTCGAGGCGATCAGTATTCTTTGGATGAAACTCCATACTAAATATAAATAAATATATCTTTGGACAATCTCACACAGCGCCATCTAGCCCCAAAGTAAGCAATTAATATGCTTGTGTTATGGGTGCTAGCTTAACGGATATACTACTTATATACTTTTTTTTTAAATACATACATATTATACTTAGTAACACCCAGACCCGTCACAGAAATTAAAATTCATCATTTCAATTTCTGCCCGGCCGGGAATCGAACCCGGGACCTCTCGGCATAGTAGTCCGTTCTGAACCACTACACCAAACGGCCGACAACGATACACAACGGTACACGATACTGCAACGCACACGTATCCGCACTGTAACGTAACAGCCTCGACTCGCGGTTGACAGCGCGCGTAAGGCGATGACAGCTCGCGAAAGGCGATGCGGTGTTGATCCCTTTCCGAGACGATAAGTCTGCTATGACCTTTAGTTAGAACATGGACTAATTTAAGAAAAGTTGAAGACGGAGGTACTCAAAAACTCGTAACAACTGTTCACATGTTCGCAAATAAAAATGATTTGATTTGATTTGAAGAACTGTAAAGAACTCAAAATATGATTTATTCGATAAAGAAAACTGTGTAAAGTATGTTCTGAAATGGCATTCTACTTATACTAATATTGTGACGCGCCCCGCGACGCATCGACAGCCCTAGCACCGAGCGCAGAGATTTTGACAACCCTACGGCTGCGCGGCCGCACGCCGCACAGTGTGTTATGGGACTGTATAAACGGACATTCTCATTGATTTGATGAAACGTATAGAGTTCAGTTATACAAACATGATAGTAAAACTCCCGTTTGAAAATTCCACGTAGTTTTCGCGGTATAAAAATTCAAAGTTACCTATTTTTTTACTTCAAAATTATGCAAAAATATTCTCACTCGTTAACTAATAACATTTAATTCAGAATTGTTATAATACTTCATAGAGCTCTTAAAACTACACGTAATAAGCGTATTAAGTGCTTCGTAAACGCATTCAGTTAATTAGGAAAAAATATTTTAGTGATTTTTGTTTTCATTTTTTTTCTCAATTATACCTTAATATATGCAAACATTTTTAATTGCAAGATATAGTCTGATATTTAATCTAATTGTATTAATAAAATCAACTTTAAACTCCGTGATATATTTGAGAAAAAACATAAAACGTCTTAATAAAATTTTTACGAGTCTAGGGTCGACAATTTTGGAAGGAATAATTCATGTCTAAAAAGTTTCAAATCCCGCCTGTTATGTGCATAGTGTTGTGGGTTCTAAAAAGTAACATTCACATTGTTTTTAACCGACTTCAAAAAAAGGAGGAGGTTCTTAAGTCGAGTCTTTTTTCTTTTTTAACACTCTTATATTAACTTAAGTTGTATGTAAGTAACTAACTAAAAAAGTATGTAAACAAATCTAGGAAGTCGAATTTATCCTACCTTTAATAATTTTCTCATCGATTTGAAACCTATGTAAATCAAATGTCAATACAATAATTTGGTACAATCGAGCTGATGATATTTAAACATCCAAAAGAAATATTGCTATATAAAAGTGATGGGAAATCTACAATTCTATATGGCGCATATTTTCAATTTGATTTTCCTCAAATACATCACGGAATTTAAAGCTGATTTTTTTCATACAATTAGATTAAATACCAGACTATATCTTGCAATTAAAAATGTTTGCATATATTAAGGTATGATTGAGAAAAAAAATAAAAACAAAAATCACTAAAATCATGTTTCCTAATTAACTGAATGCGTTTACGAAGCACTTAATACGCTTATTACGTTTAGTTTTAAGAGCTCTATGAAGTATTATAACAATTCTGAATTAAATGTTATTAGTTAACGAGTGAGAATATTTTTGCATAATTTTGAAATAAAAAAATAGGTAACTTTGAATTTTTATACCGCGAAAACTACTTGGAATTTTCAAACGGGAGTTTTACTATCATGTTTGTATAACTGAGCTCTATACGGTTCATCAAATAAATGAGAATGTCCGATTATACCGTCTCATAACATACTGTGCGCCGCACGGACCGAGCTAATATAAGAGACGGCGGCGACCGCGGGCGCCTAGTCCCCTCGATCGGGCCCACTTAGAGTGAGCCCGCCGTAGGCTGGACTTTGGTCCAACACCGCGGTGGGCAACCCTCTAATTGGGTTCGCCACTGATCGGGCGCCTTATGCGCTCGATACGGCCCGATCGCGAACGTCGGTCTGCGACACTCGGCCTCGTCGGCACGCGCACCGACGATCGCCAAACGGCTAGAGTACCTTCTGTACTCGCCACTCTGCCCGGTGAAGCTGGAAAAGCTCCTCAAGCTACCAGCGCGCGTCCCTTCAAAAAAAAAAAAAAAAAAAAAGCGGGCGCCTAGCATTCGCTCGGGAGCCATTGCAACAGCCAGACGTTCGCGCCCGCGTCTATCGTTCCCTCGGCTGCATTGCACAGAGTCCCTAGCGAATAGCTATCCACATTGTCCCTACTAACCTTGACTGTTCGACTCTGGCTTGATCCGATACCTCGTCACTAATCCGCGGCGCCATAAAGCGTCGTGTCGAGACGTTCTATCGTTGATAGCCAACCGGTTCTCGTCCTTACCGAGTAGTGCATGTGATACTCATCCCGAACCTGCGGTAGCAATCCTGCTGCCACCCTTCCTGAACTTCACACCCCCTCGCCCCGTAGGTCCGACGCCTTTCCCTAGTGGTCGTACTCACTATCGAGGCTTCGGTCTCTGGCTTGAGCTAACGAACCACATCCTACCCCCCTAGTTGTAAGTATCCAGACTAATACTCGATAAACCTCGCACAGGGCGCCGCCCCTCTCGCGGATACGAAAACTAGTTTCGGGACGTGAACCGGGCACGTCACTATCCCTCTTGTCATAGTAGACTTGCAATTGTGGAATAACTTGCTCGTTATTTAAATAATAGTAATTTAGAGTCAGTGAAACTAGAATAAGTAAACTATTGTGGAACCTGAATTACAAAGTGCCATTGTGTTATTGATTGTGCGTTTCCTTGGTCAAATATCCCTGTAGGCATCCTGGATAGGTACACATCCCTCATCGCAGAAGGCGAACTGGGACTTAGTACTAAACAGCGGGGTGTCAGACTGAGCTAGCTAAGACGCCCCGTTGCATTATAAACGTAAAAGCGAGAATGTTTGTAACAATGGACGAATTTTGTTGAAACTTTACAATGTTCGCTCGTAAATCAAAATATCACATGGGCAACATTATTATTAGTAGGCTTTTTGGAGACTTTTCGAAGCGGCCTTTACGCAAATAATACCTACTCGTATTGTAAATTAAAAACCCTATATCCTTTTTCACATGACAAAAACAGAGGCCTTTTATGTAACCATAACAATATTTAATTTTGGGCTCAGTTGTGTAGAAATGAGGTTTCATATTCATAAACCGGATTGCTTTATGAGTATGGGTCGTTGTCTACTTCGGTATATTGCTAGTGTAAAAACCACCATTTTCTTTATACGACACATATTTAGAACTAGCAGCCGCCCGCGACTTCGTACGCGTGCATCCCGTTTTACCCCCTTAGGGGTGGAGTTTCATAAAATCGTTTCTTAGCGAATGAATTTGTATTTTAGAAGATAGTAATGATAGGGCATCGCTTACGTTGATTACAAGATTAATTAATTTTCACATTACTCCTTCTGACGGAGATCTAGGCATAGAATAGATCGTACACAGGGGGAAGCCTGAAGTCACTTTGAAGGAACTATCTGGCATAAAAATCTGACTTGCCCTCCGCCTAGGCCAGAACGCCCATGATCTGGGGGTAACATAGGACCGGACTTTGTGGAAATCCTTGGGGGAGGCCTTTTTATTACAAGCTTTACAGGGTGTTAGGTAAATGGGTATATGAGCCGACACTAGCCCATGTCAACATGGCCATATAAATGGTATGGTGAAGTCAGAAAATTGATATCTTCATTTTAATTATTTTAATTTTCATACAAATCGGATTTTATAGAATTTATTTTGTATGAAAATTAAAAAAATCAAAATGATGATATCAAATTTCTGACTTCACATTAACATGGGCTAGTGTCGGCTCATATACCCATTTACCTAACACCCTGTATATTGACTTCACTTGTTAGTATGTGTGGAACAAATCTTGCAACTGAATTTGAGACCACTTCTTCTCAACCGATTGAGCTGAAATTTGGTATACTTATGTAAGTACGATGACAATGCAATGTTATGGTACCATTGAGCTGGTCTGATGATGGAGTCAGGAGGTGGCCATAGGAACTCCTAAACTAAACGGCAGAATCGCATTACAAGTTTTTGAAATTATTTGAACCAAGCATACAATTATTTATTTCGTTTTAGTACAACTACATTTCAGGATAAAGCTTGTTTTTGAAAAAGTTTTTTTTATTATAATTGTACATCAATGATTTTCAGGATATTTTCTAACATTTTCTTTCTTCGTCAAGGTAAAAGAACTTATTCATTTTCAAAACCTTAATAACAGGTAACTGAATCATAAAGTTCAGGTTAATTATCATAAAATGTCTAACGTAAAGGCTAATCCAAATAGGTACTACACAAATTCGACGAATTTCTCCAGGGACATAACGTTAAAACCACAAAAACCTTTTCATTAAAATCAGTAAGTATTTCGACGTTTAGTGCTTGTTTCTGGGAGGAAAAGGCTAATAAAATGGTATTTCGTTAAAATTAATTTTTACAAATAACCTGACAAGCTACTCTTGTGGCGTTTTTTTTTGGGCTGACACTGTGTAAAGTCGCTCGCACACTCACTGCGGCCGCCCGTCGCACAGTCGCGACAGCGATATAATTACGCGCGAGCGATAAGGATGGGTAGCTTGGGATCATTGGACGAAATTCTATGTGCTCGGCGACCGGACTTTAGGTTTGTTGTCGACACTACAAGAAGATCCTACTAATATTAGCCCTCCAGTGCAATACCTCAACTAGGTTACTAAGTTTTAAGCGATGTATTTTGTTATAAGACCTTTATTTATTAACTAGCTTTTGCAAATAAACATATATCTATCTAATATAAATGCAGAAGTTTGTGAAGATCTATGGATGTATGTTTGTTACTCTTTCACGCAAAAACTACTGAACGGATTTTGAATAAACTTTACAGTATTATTATTTACACATCAAAGACTATAATTTACAACGATCTGTTGCGGGAAAAACCTAGCTTTAGTATTTTAAAATCACAGAAAAACAATGCAAACTAGACAATAAATAAAGTTAAGAGAGAACATTTGCATCGATAGAATCACAACAAGCTAACCGCAGAAATTCTGGAGGAGCCAAAGGAAACGGAAAATTGCATCGCTGACCACATGCCGTAATGTAACAGCCAGTCCACCGCAGATCAAGCTTGGGCTGCCACTTATGTGAAGTCAGTACGGATAGCACGAAAAACTTTCGAGTTTGAATCGTTTGATTATTCGAATCGCCATCAAAAGATTTAGTACGAATACTACAACAGCGCCCTTGTGAACATGTAATAAAGAGAATCAAAATTGTCACGTAATCGTTTAATTCGAAGGTTGAGTATCGAATTTTGTCGAATACGCAGACGATTCGAAGACGAAAGTTGTTCTTGCTAGAGGTACAGGATCTACTGCTTGACCGCCAGTAAAATCCCAATCAGAGCAAGCGAATAATATCAGTGCGTGGTGACACGGCAATTGACAGATTGGACTGACCATCCTCCCAGATTGTTATACCAGAAATCAACATTAAAAAATGACCTATTACAACTTTTGTATATCATTTAATTAAAGGGCCAATACCTATAATTGAATTGGTGTAAATAGGTAATATTATACACGTTGGATAAGCTACAAAATATCAAGTTACCTTTTAGCATGGCTGTCCTCTCTTAGCTATGGCACGATCGCGGTTAAAACCTACTCCCGGGTTCTGTTTTACACTCCGACAAAACTCAAAGCTTTCAATGGACAAAAAAGTTCTTTATTTCAGTGGATTTCTTCATTGGAAATGTTTTATCGAAAGAACATAAAATGTAGACTTTTAGCAGTAGGTAATTTTTTTAAAATCTAGGTCAGTCTTTTAGTTTTCTACTTTTAATCTACTCTGATAATAAAATCAAGGTTTAGTCAGGAAATGCCACTGAAGTATGAATTCCACTGGTCCACATTTGTTTAAGATTTTTGATAAGTAGATGTTGTGATCACCATCAATACTTATACAGGGTGTCCCAAAAAGTAGCATCAAGCCCAAGCCCAGAGGTAGAGCATCACAAGGGCTACCCGAATCACCGCGACTTTTGATACTTTTTAGGACACCCTGTATACTTATTTGCTAGCTAGCGTAATCGTAAGACCCGCATTGCCCCTAGTAAAAAAATTAAACATAATTTATTTATTAATTCAACGTTTTAGCTAGGTGACTGACTAACCATGGTGCTCATTTTGTTAACATAGATAAACGTTAAGGCTGGGTTGTACCATCTTATTTTAACTCAAAAATCTGTCAAACATCATAAAAAAACACACCGGTCATCGTCATAGTTACGGTCAAAGTTAGGTGGTGCAACTCAGCCGAAGACACCGTTTTTATTCTAAACGGCCATTTAAAACTCATAATTTCATAAAATAATCTCGTAAAAGTCTCAACGTGTTTTTTCGAATTTTCCACTAATGAAAAAAAATTTTCAGCCTATTTCTTACCCTGCTCATAAAAAAGCGAACGACCGTTCAACCCTAAAATGTAAGACAAAAGAAAAAGAATGCCAATCTGTACACAACATAACCGTTACGTAGGCCGGTGGAACAGACTATAAAGCGAATTGAAAGCGCTAGCGACAAAAGCTCCTACAAAAGCTCTGACAGCGGAAAATCAACGAACAAAGGGTGCTATGTGTAAGCTGTATCGAGTTCCGTAGGGTTTCGGAAGCAGCCATTGTAGTACTATTAGTATAGTAGTGGTATTGTACTATAGAGATTCTGTTTTATTGGTTAACGAGCGTTTGGGTATCGATCAGCAGTTAAATTACAACTAAAAGTTATGACATAGTTGACAAATCTCTGCAGAATGATTAAGCCATGTTGAAAATAACATAAAATTAATGTAAAAAAAATGATTACCTTATTAACAAAAAACACCCATCTCGGTGTTACTTACCTGAAACAAAACCAGAATAACGGATTAATTTAAAAAGTATTAAAGTCGCTATAAATAGTCTTCTTATTTTATAAATATACGTATATTTTTGTCTCTACTAAACCTGTCTTAGATTTTTGAATTACCTACTCAACAATGTCAATTTCAGTCTATTGCTTGAAAATGCAGTGGAAATCTCTAAAAACTTTCAACCTAAATCCTCCCGGGCAAAGCCGCGGGAAAAATCTAGTATCCGAATAAATGATGGGTTCTACGCCATTTGCAGGCATCCATTGTGCTGAAGATCAAGTTTATTTGCCTTCGTTCACAAATACTTCAAGTTTTGTGTATCCAGGATCTTAAAATATAAAGACAGCGTGAATCCTTCTCCTGGGACTTAGCTGATAAAATAAATATCTATACTAATATTATTAAACTAAGGAGTTTGTTTGAACGCGCTAATCTCAAGTACTACGAGTCTGATTTGAAACATTCCTTTGTGATGGATATCCCATTTATCGAGGAAGGCTTTAGGCTATAATATAAGATCACCCTACAGCCAATAGGGGCGGAGCAGTAAAGAAAAATGTTGCAAAAATGGGAAATATTATTCAAACTATTTTCATACGTACGAAGTAGCGGGCACAGCTAGTTATGCATAAAATATAAATTACTTTAAATATGACGTCTTAAACGGTAATCTTACACAGAACAGGTTCCATTTTTTAGAAAAAAGTGACGGAGCCCTAGTCAATTCTTATTAGAATACAGCAATCAGGCAAAATGTACTATTTTTAAACTACTCTATTCTAATTCGAAAAAATACGCACAAAGCTGTATAGTGTCTACAATTTGTGCTCATTCGCTCACAAATTTTATTGGAACTTAGTTTTAAAAAACTGATTTGGGATTTTATTGTATTTCGTTTAACCATTACACCAATATTTTTTTAAGAATTTGTGCATTACTTGTCCTACGAAACCCTCGCATAATGGTAAAAATATACTTGTGTTATGAGTGGGTTCACCGTAGCCCAGTGGCAGTGGGGTTCAAACCAGCGTTCCTCGGATCTCGAGTCAGCCAGTCTGACACCTTCGAAATTCAGCTATTTTCGCTTTTTATAAGCTCTTTTATAACTATTAAATTAACTGTGTACTTACATTGTGATGGAAAGCAATGTATCTATTAGTTACAGCTCCTGATTTATTCAAAAACGCTAAACAAAAAGGTATCCTAATTAATCATTAGTCCACAGCCAACAAACGGGCGATTAGTCCCTGTCTACCCTCACATTCGTTTGGGCCTTTCACATGGGACCCTTGTGGCCGCTTGGGCACAGTACAAGAGAAGTAGTAAAACCACTTTATAGTAATCGTATCATGCTTAGTTCGTTTCTACCTGGAGCCGTTCACTGCTGGACAAAAGCCTCCCCTAAAGATTTAAACAGCAACCACTCCTGCACTGCCTGTGCTTCCCGCGACCTTCACCAGAAGGTAAAAAACAATCAATTAATAATAATAAATAATATACTAACCTGCGCTTACTTGAACTCTCTTCTCTCGCCATCTCTCGATGAACACAACACCTCTTCACTTCACTTTTCACTTCACTATTTTTCATCCTAACACTAAGTAGTAAGTAGGTATCGAATGAATTAATGATACTATCAATTCATTCGATATACGATGTTGATGATATGAATAGATCAACTTTTCGACTCTAATGAGTATACCTAAGGTTTTTAGGTACATCTTCCATCTGTAACAGATCTTTGGAGTTAAAAAAGTGTTTAAAGAAAATGCTTTAAAAGACGTAATATTTTTGCTCTGTATTATCTCACTAGCTTTCCGCCCGCGGCGTCGCGCGCGTGGACCCCTGAACCCTATGTTTTTCCAAAATAAAATTTAGCCTATGTTACTTGTGGATAATGTAGCTTTTGAATGGTGAAAGAATTTTTAAAAACGGTCCAGTAGTTTTTGAGCCTATTCACTACAACCAAACAAATAAAGTTTTCCTCTTTATAATATTAGTGTTGACTACTAAAATATTCTACTGTTTTGTTGTACTGTGGCAGTATTTTCAACTGAGCAATATGAAAGGCATGTGGGTGGACGTAATATAGCGTCAGTGGGTCTGCCATACCTGACATGTGTATTGTGATCAGAACCAGGAAGTAGAAAGGCAATTTCCAGGTGTACCTACAGTGAAATTTGTATGATGTCTAGATATTTAGGTTATGAATTTAATATAATACTTTATGGTTATACTAAGATTTATGTGCACGTTTCAATTGAGATTGGTTGAAAAGCAAAACCAATTAATTTGAAATAATTGTAATAAATAATAACTTCTCTGATCTCGGAACACTAACGTCCGTATTCACAAACATTGCTATGAGGTCTCACAGTGCGCGCGGACGCGGGGTGACACACGAACCAATCACAGAGCTCTGTTCAAAGCTTTGCGTTCGATTTGCTGCTTCACTTACAAGCATCGTTTGTGAATGCCCGTTACTCGTGTAAAGACTACATTAACCCAGCTTCCGCTGCAGAATGACCGAACAAACCTTATTTATTTAATTCCCTACATCCGAGCTCGTTTTACCCACTTTTACTGGGATAGTTAAATAAAATAATACTCCTTTTTTATGTTCCCGCCAGTTACCCAGCTGAGCACAGGCAAGCACAAAATGGCCTCCAAAGTCCGCTCTAGCGCTCACAAAACCTCGTACAAGCTACAAAATGTTTTATGGACACCCTGTATAACATCACTAGTACTTAAACAGCCGTTTATTAGCATTATTAAATCTACAGTAAGGGAAAATAAGGACGTTATTAACCCAGATGAGCCTGAAACTATTTTTACTTTAGAATTTTGAGATTTTTGGATATACGGTTTATTATGATCCCAGTACCCTACGAAAAATAATTAAAAAAATTAGTCACCCCCGGGAAAGCGGGAAAATGATGACCCATACATGGGTCGGTCGGCACAAATACTGCATTTTACTTACCCGTTAAGATCAATAAATAGATATTAAAATAAAACACTTTTTATCAATGAAACATGTATGTATTAGTATGAAAAGGTATTTTTATTTATTTTATGATAATTATGTTAGTCTGTAACAGTATTTTTATATTGTGTGATAGATAAAAAAACATTCTTCAGGATGTAAATGTATGTTGCACTTCACACAAATGTAATTACATTTTTTTTACATATTTTGCATTTTAGAATCTTACTGACATAGTTGATTAGATGACCTGTTTGATCGTATCTTGAATCTCCAAGGTGGCAGGTACAGGGCAAGGCCCACGTTTTTCACACCGTTTGAAAGTTTCTAATAAGGATCTTGTAACAGGCCGGCCGGAAAACCTAGGTGATCAAGATCTCCACCATCGTTCGTTCGTTCGTTTCAGCCAAATGACGTCCACTGCTGGACAAAGGCCTCCCCCAAGGCTTTCCACAATGAACGGTCCTGCGCTGCCCGCATCCAGGTTCTTCCCGCGACCTTTAATAGATCGTTGGTCAACCTAGTAGGAGGCCTGCCCACGCTACGTCTTCCAGCCCGTGGTCGCCAGTCGAGAACCTTTCTGCCCCAACGGCCATCGTCTCTGCGAGCTATGTGTCCCGCCCACTACCACTTGATTTTAGCAATTCTGCGAGCTATATCGGTTACTTTGGTTTTCCTGCGGATCTCCTCATTTCTGATTCGATCACGCAGGGAAACTCCGAGCATAGCCCGCTCCATCGCCCTTTGGGTGACCTTGAGCCTTCCTATGAGGCCCATAGTAAGCGACCACGTTTCAGATCCATATACCATGACTGGCAACATACACTGGTCAAAGACTTTTGACTTGAGACACTGCGGTATTTCGGACGTGAGTAGGTATATCGCGAAGCTTTCCAGACGCTGCCCAACCGAGTTGGATTCGACGATTGACCTCTTTCTCGAAGTTCTACTAACATTTATCGCTGTATCATTGAATAATTGGTCAAAATAGTTTATAAGAAGGTTACGCCCATTTTTGGGTCCTTCCAACGGCTGAATCTTCATCAGTAACAACGGTATTTGCGTTGTCAGGTGGTTCAAATGTAATGTATTCTGGGACCGGATCATTGCTATTTTCTAGTTCATTCAATATTTCATGCAAGGACAAAGGTTTCGATCTGAAATAGCAAAATCAAGCATATTTACTCATATAGATCAAATGTACTATGGTTGTGCCGACGGGCCTATGTATGGGTCCAAGGAATCTACGGCTAAATAAAAGAGGGAAAAAATTACGCTGATTTAATTTTTTTTTACATAATCAATCTACAATGTATTCTATTTTAGAGTAATAGTTCCGTATTTTGAAAATAATAACATCAAGTAATTATAATCTTACCTTTTTGAAGACATGTTTTAATTTTTTTTCTCTGCACTTGTTCACTTGCAAATAAAAAAGAGAAATGATTCAGTTTACTGCTTTAGTTGTCATTATAATCAACAAGTACCTCCTAAAGTTTAAAAAAAATACTTTGGTTTGTATAAATAAAATAAAATAACGACAGTAGATTTTTTTATTTGTCATAACCCATGTATGGGTCGGTAGGTTCATCTGGGTTGCTACTTTTGACCTAACAATTTGTTTTCATTTAGAACTAATTTATCAGTTTCATTATTTTCTTTAGGCTCAGCTTTTACAAAGACCCTATTCTTGTGATTAAAAACATTCACTTAAAAAAGAATACACGTAGTATATTCACCCACATGAGAAATAAATACTAGCTACTAGATACCTATTTAGATGCACTGATCTCCACACAAAATTATATTTCGGATCACAACACCAGAACACTTTTCACAATATCACTTTTAATATCAATTTAAAATCAACACAAACTAAATACCTACCTAGTTCCAAATAAGACAACTTTCATGGTTAACATTTTGGAACTGAGAACAGGGTATCAGAACGCGACCGCGAAATGAAGAATGTTCACTAATTTTGTTTTTTAGCTTTCTGTATTCTCTGTTAAAAATAAAAAATACACGTGAAAGAATTATTTCGATACGTCAATTAGTTTCCAAGATATTGAATTTTAAAAGTGCGGGCGGCGGCCGGCCCGCCATTTTATGCGCGTGACGTCATATTACAACGACTGGCTCATATTTGTATGGGTGGAATCTTGCAAACTGAATTAAGACCCACTTCCAGGCAACCGATTAAGCTGAAATTTCGCAAACACATGTGATTTGGATGACCATGCAATATTATGATGACATGGAGCTGATCTGATGATGGAGCTGGAAGGTGGCCATAGGAACTCTATAATCAAACGACTTAAATGCATCGAGTTTGGGCTCGTTCGTATTGTATTGATGAGTATTTTAATTCTATATAGTAATCGGGGTCTAATGATGGAGCTGGAAGGTAATTCGCAATAAAACGACACAATCGCATCAAGTTTGGGTTTGGTTCAATTTTAATTTCTGTGATGGGTCTGGGTGTTAATATGTATAATAAGTTTGTATTTACAAAAAAAAAATATTTAAGTATGTTTATATCCGTTTTCTAGTGAGCGGACGCTGTGAATGTACGTCACACGGGGTCACGTGACCGTCGGCGGGACTCAATATTTAAGCGAACTTTGAATGCCTATAAAATCATAACTACTGGGTATTTTTGAATGAAATAAAAACTAATGTATTTGTAAATGTAAAAGCTTAACTGTAACATAGGTTTCAAGTGATTTTGCATACCTAGTAACATTCTCAATTCAGTTGTGTACGGTTCGGCTGGCACAAGCAGACTGGTAGCTCGCGGCGTCTGTTCGCGCGGGATTAAAAATGTTCGGTTACCCTCAAATTGTCACTTATTATTTTGCTAGTTTTTTTTTTTATATTTCTTGATTCTAACCGCTTCTCGAACAATTTTAGTATCATATGAATATTTAAAACTCATAAAACTCATTTATTTTTGCAAATAGGCTTTTAAAAAGCACTTTTACTCGTCCCAATATTAACCCTACCACTGCTTCGGGACAATAAATGGGCCAGCCAATTTTGTTAAAGTGAAAAGGATTTTAGGATAGATTCATCCAATGAATAACAAACTCCGGTTTCTAGGGTTTTTTTCTTCTATAAGGCTCTCGCGGATTGCGTTTAGAGTTGAGTTCTTGAGTTTTGCGTATGGTTTTGCGTTTAGTTTTGCGGACATTCTAGGTTTCTAATGGTTTATGTTTATAATAGTAATTTTCTTTGACACCTGGCGTCAGACTTCACTTAACTTTTTCACACATAAACCTATGTACCTATGTGTAAAAAGGTTTGTTTACGTTTTCAAGTTAATAAAACGTTTTATTATTACCGAGTACCATGGGGCCTTTTAAACGTCAAGGCTGCCATTACCGCGCCTATTTTATGACGTTCCCAATACCCGATCCAATAAAAATGTTTATATCGCACCTCTAAAAGGATCTTACGGACGATTTTACTATAATTGATTTGATTTTGGCCCTTTGTCGAGCCCTCTGATCAGATTTTAGGTACGAGCAGGGACGTATTTGGAATTTTCTAGGATCGAAGAATTACTTTTTACGAAAGCGTGGTAGGAAACGGTAACGACTCTTTTCGTTCTTGGAAATATTATTGGAATATATTGCTATATTTTTTTTATGCATGACAAGGCAGGTATTTGATCGCAATCGCACCTGGTGAGATGCAGTCTAAGAGTAGGCGCACACCGTTGATTTTTCGTCGGCCGATTGTTTAGTCGGGCAGTTGATCAGTATGGGCATGTATGGGAGTGCGCACACTACGCCGATTCGATTTTGCCGATTCTTCATTACAATTTAAAATCGGGCACAACTATCGGCCAACTAAAAATTAACGGTGTGCGCCTACTCTAAGATGGCACATATCTGCCTGTGTTCAGGAAAGACAGCGTCAGTCCCTAGTTGTTGTTTGCATATTGCTCCTTGAGGAGGCTTATGTCCAGCAGTGGACCGCCATTAGCTGAATGATGATGATGAAAATTACTAAGTCTTCCAATCAACAGCTTCTTCTGTTCCATTTCTTCTTAGCATTTGCCATAATTATGTTTGTCTTGAAGTGCTGGTAGGGCCCAAAAGATAATAGCCATAATAGCTACCTTTTTATTATCATTGACGTTCATATGTGCCAAAATACTAATCAAAATTGGAAAAAATATTATACAGTGTGAGTCACGTTAAAGTGTACATATGAAAATAGATGAAACTAGACCTATTTTTATCGACAAAAAGGAGGTCAAAAAATTTTTGAGATTTTTTTTTAAATTTTTTATAGAATTTTTTTTCTTCTAATTACTTATTGTAAAGAAAACGTAATAACTTTTAAACTAAGCGGTATATCCTGATAAAATAAAAACAGTAATAATGCTAAATAACAGGCGATGCTAAAAAAATACATAAAATACACAAAAAATGCCAACAAATAATAAAAAATTATACTTTTTGAAAAAAATCTGCTCAAAAATTCGTGTTTTTTTGGTTATTTGATAAATTTCTCCAAAAAATGCCCTTATAACAGGTGGTTTTTATTACTTTGTATTATTCTCTATCGTATTATCTTTGTAAACCAAAAATCGCATGTCTCTATCCCTATCACAACATTTGCTATGATCGTTTGAACAAAGGCCTGCCACAACATTATTCTCCGCTACAGGTAGAGACAATTTTAATTTTAACTAAAATGCTTATTTTACTTCGAAATCTTTTGTTTTTATTTGAAATCTAACTTTTCTTTATCAAAATTACAAATCTAGAGCCATTTTCAGTTTCGTTGTTAACGAAGCGTTGAATGGCGCGCTCGGAGAGGCTTAGTTCAAACGATCATTGCAAACGTTGTGATCGGGATAGCGACAAGCGATTTTCGGTTTTACAAAGATAATACGATAGAGAATAATACAAAGTAACAAAAACTACCTGTTATAGGGGCATTTTTTGGAGAAATTTATCAAATAACCAAAAAAACACGAATTTAAAAGCAGATTTTTTAAAAAAAGTATTTTTTTTATTATTTTTTGGCATTTTTTGTGTATTTTATGTATTTTTTTAGTATCGCCTGTCATTTAGCATTATTACTGTTTTTATTTTATCAGGATATACCTCTTAGTTTAAACGTTATACGTTTTCTTTACAATAAGTAATTGGAAGAAAAAAAAATCTATAAAAAATTAAAAAAAAAATCTAAAAAAAATGTTGACCTCTTTTTTGTCGATAAAAATAGGTCTAGTTTCATCTATTTTCATATGTACACTTTAACGTGACTCACACTGTATATTTGATTTGATTCGACTAGCATGTATTTGAAACTCTTTTGAAAAATATTTCAAAGAACTTATTTTGTTTGGTAAAGCATTAGAGTTCCATCTATTGAATAGTTTTAAAAAGGCCGAATAACCTTTGGTATTATCGAAAAAGCTCTCTCTCAAATAGAGGCAATGAAGTGAAAATCAAAATGGACTGAGCTGGGCCCACAAAAAATCACATCAGTGCGACACTGTAGATCGGACGGAGCATAATGGTGAGTGGGAATTTTCGCTGAGGGCAAAGTGGTATAGTGAACAAAATAAAGAACACACGACGAGGTATAATATTGGGCTGTCCCGGGGCATTGGGGAGATTGCGATACTTAGGGCGACGATTCACTATGGAATTTTGGTAACAGGGTATAGTAAGTAACTATGACTATGACGCGAATTTGCAAAATTATTTGAACGAATACAGAAATATGAACAACAACTCAAATACAGAACTTTAATAGCTCTCTGGTAAGTCCTGTCACTCGCTAGACTATAATAGGCCTAACTGGAGAACGCTAAATCGGTATTTGGAGCATCGGAATTACAAACACTCAACAAGGTGGCACCCATAAAGATATATAGAGATGTCAACTAATGCGCTGAGTTCGAATCTCAGTGTCGCGTTAGAAATTCACACACACAAAGTGATCAAAATAAAAACAATACGTCCCGAAAAGTGTGTGTCATGCACATCGCATTCAGAGCTACTATTCGTTCGCATACCAGGTTGCAAATAATACGTACAGCACCACTACATACGCAGTGACATGCTATTGAATGCATTGTGTTAGTTTGAATGTGCTCATTATCCACTGCGGTATCAATACTCAACGTTTGAATAATCTTTAGTACTACGCAAGCAATGTAAACTGTTTACGTATATGATGTCGCTGCTGTCATCTTTGCTGTCACGAGCAATGTGTTCTGTTTTTGGGCCTATTGCTGTCACATCTTCCTTTAGTTTCTGTGATCTGTGGTGGCACCAACAGTAAATACATATTATACATAGAAAACACCCAGACCAGTCACAGAAATTAAAATTCGTCATTTCAATTTCTGCCCGGCCGGAAATCGAACCCGGGACCTCTCGGCATAGTAACTAGTCCGTTCTGAACCACTACACCAAACGGCCGAATGCTATAAAATAACCCTTAATGATTGATGGTGTTATTAACCTTTACTTTGTCAATATGTATTGAAAGAGCCGGTCATCCAAGTGTATTAGGTGCCTTACCCAAAACTTTTTTGTCCATTAAAGTAATTGGCAGATACCGACCTGTCAGGAAATTACTTTCAGTTCGCTACAAATGCGTGTTTGATGGGGCATTTCTTACCTAACTACTTACTGTAACTATACTAACACACACACGTCTCACAGTGCGCGTGGACGCACAGGGTCACACACGAACCAATCACAGAGCTCTATTCAATGATGTGCGTTCGATTTGCTGCTTTAAGCAAGCAAGCATCGTTTGTGAATACGGGCGTAAGATTAAGAAAGAAGTAATAATTTTATTTAGGTACAGATAATGGAAATAATATCTAGATTATCTTTTTCCTACATTTGCGATTTCAATTACCTCAAACATCGAAGTAAGATTTTCATCTACTACGCTTGTTGTTCGAGGCAATGAATCTTGAAGAAATATAGGCTTTCTTACAGATTGTTTGAAATCCACAGCTGAGCCTCTGTAGGTCTTGTTGTTTTGGGCCAGACTATTGGGTTTATATTTTATTTATTTTGCCACCTGTAATAATCATAATGTGACGAGAAAAGAAATCAAAAGTGTTGAGCAAAAATATATCGTTCATTTCAGCCAAATGACGTCCTCTGTTGGACAAAGGCCTCCCTCAAGAATTTCCAGAGATAGGTAAAAAATCGGTCCAGTATTATTATTATGTGCTTCAGCTATGTCCATAATCCACATTTATGTTTACCAACCGAATTGAGAACCTCCTTTTGTTGAAGTCGGTTAAAAAAAAGTAAACAGCAGTACGAATTAGGTACGATAGATGTTAAAATTAAATGGTTACAATAAAAGCGCTTTTCCAAAATACACAAGTATAGGTCGTTCTTCAATAAATAAAGCCAATATAGACTAGTTTATTTTCTATAACAATAATTCAGAATTTCAGTAAAGGTATCCTTTTCATCTGCTTCTCAATCTGTTTGTTCGTCTTTTTCTTCAGATCCGGGATAGCAAATAGGGAGTATACCCCGCCGTATATGTTGATGCTGGTAAATATGTACAATAAGGTATATATGCCCATGTAATCTTCAATGTACTGGTGAGTGTGGATGTGTATTAGCTTGATTATTTGCCCGTAAGTGAAGAGAAGGCCGATCATTGTTGCTCGGATCTGAAACAAAAATTTATTACTTAACAGAGTAACTACCTATGTAGTCTTTCCTGTAAGATTTAGAAGTCTGAAAAAGGTAACGGAGTTTCTTCGACTACTTTTCATTACCACCCTACAGTTGTTCCATAGTAAAGAGAATACTAGCATTTGCCCGCGGTTTCATCCGCGTGAAATTTAGCTTGTCACAGATCGTCATAAATTATAGTCTATTATGTTATTCTGGGTTATAAACAATAATACTGTAAAGTTTCATCAAAATCCGTTCAGCAGTTTTTGCGTAAAAGAGTAACAAACATCTAGACATCCAGACATCCAAACTTTCGCATTTATAATATTATATTAGTAGGATATTTACGACACGTATTTGTCCTGAAAAAAGCCTTAACTTATAAAGGATTTGAATTTGAAAAATGTTGAGTCTTTATTTTTCTTCTTCTTACTTTATTTTGGTTTATAGGTTGTAACAACTACAGTAACAGCGTTATAGATTTATAAACTTCTAAAGATGTCTAAAATATCTGAACCTCAAATGTTTAGAAGAAACATGTTCTTTTCAGTCATTGATTCAACCAAACTGGGAAATAATATACGAAGTAACTTTACCTCCTTCAAATCTCATTTTTATCAATAGAATCATCACCATCATCTCAGCCATAGGACGTCCACTGCTGAACATAGGCCTCCCCCAATGCTTTCCATGTTCATCAAAAGGTAGCAGGGAGGCGCTGGACGCAGGCCGCTACCAACCGGGCAACATCAATATAATACACTGTACTACTGCTATTAGCTATAAAACTATTAAGTTGGGATTAATCGCTATCCATCTGTTAAAGAGGCCACGTAAGATCATTATTTGATTTTATAACCATAAAAATACGACGCTGAAAAAGTATAAAACAAGATTTTCAGAATACTGAACTGAACAAAGTTGCTAATGTAGTTGCATAATAATTTTCATGTTTGGAAAACCGCAGTCACACGTTGTCAAAGTGCTACGGTAGGTAGGTATATGTATGTATGTCAGAAGAAAATCTTTAAAGTTCGCGTCGCGGAAGGTGCGGTTTATTTGATGTTGAGTATATTTTAATGAAATACATAAAATTCAAAGTTCATGATTCAGTGGTCACATTAGAAACAGTGTTTATCTAATGCACACAACGTTCTTTTTATTTCATTGGATGTCTATTCGTTCGTATTTTGTTTTTCACAAACCTCCACAATCAGTACGTGGTCACTCAAGTGTGCATGTGTGCGTGAAACAACGAAATCTATGTTCTACTAGACAGGCTACGATAAATAGATAGATATATTGTTAAAGTTACTGATAAAATTATGGTACTTATGTACTATTACGAGTATTATCAAGTAGCCAACCGCTAGCAAGCGAGAGGGTCAATCTTTCGTTAAACCAGAAAAGCTTTCAGAGTTTTCAGTCAGAAAACTAACACTTACATTTTACATAATAACACCAAGAAAACTCAATATTTTTTTTAATATCTTCTTTCTATGTACATTTGACATCTATAAATGTAACTAGCTGACCCGGCGAACTTTGTTCCGCCTTAATGGCAATAAATAAGCAGACTTTTTTTTTTAATTTCGAACGGGATAAAAAGTATCCTATGTCCTTCTCCTGGCTCTAAACTACCTCCCTGACAATTTTCAGCTAAATCGGTTCAGCCGTTCTTGAGTTATAAGTGGAGTAACTAACACGACTTTCTTTTATATATATGTATAGACTAGCTTTCCGCCCGCGGCTTCGCCCGCGTGGAATTTTGTCTGTCACAGAAAAACTTTATCGCGCGCGTCCCTGTTTCAAAAACCGGGATAAAAACTATCCTATGTTCTTTCCCGGGACTCAAACTATCTCTATGCCAAATTTCATCAAAATCGGTTGCGAGGTTTAAGCGGGAAAGCGTAACAGACAGACAGACAGACAGACAGACAGACAGACAGACAGAGTTACTTTCGCATTTATAATATTAGTTGGGATGGGATAAAAAGGTAGCCCCAAAGAGTTTATTTACACGTCTCCTTATTTTTTGGTCTCTACCAAGTACCAACGCTTTGAGAAAAATATGGAAAGTGCTCAGAAACTGCGCCGAAAAAACATTTACCTACTTGCGCATTTTGTTTACATAAAAATATTTATGTATAAGCATAGACTTATGAGTACAAGTAAGTAAACTGACGCATTTTAGGCTCTGTAAGGGCTGATTTTTCAATCGTCAGATATTATTTAACTGAAGAACAAGCTTGTCATTTTGACATATTTCCCATACTGAAACTGTCAATGTGTCAAACTTATTCTTCAGTTAAAAGTTATCCGATGATTGAAAAATCAGCCCTAAGTTAAATATTTATTCCGAAGGGCTTGTCTTATAGTCTTCTTAGAAGTCTATGGCGTTAACCGACTCTGGATGATTCGGCATATCTTCTGCAACACTGATCCGATTATAGCTTATTGGGTACATATAACAAATCGAATCGTTTGGCTGTGATACACATTTTATTTGGCTAACTAGCAATGATAATCTTAATTTATTTCTACGCGTTCATAAATCTCTTTGGTTTAATACGACATTACTTATTATTTGTCTTTATTCATCAGCTTTATTATTTACAAGTTGCCAACTTAATACGGTTCACGATGATGACCTTAAAATAACAGACTTGGAGGATCTTGGAGGTTAACGTTAGTAAATGAAATGAACTACTACTGAAGTAGGTAGTTCATTTTATTTATTTAAAATCTTTATTGCATACACAAAAAAGTACATCTATGACTGACTGACTGACTGATATAGTGATCTATCAACGCCCAGCCCAAACCACTGGACGGATCGGGCTGAAATTTGGCATGATGAGTTATGACGTAGGCATCCCCTAAGAAAAGATTTTACGAAACTCCACCCTTAAGGGGGTAAAACGGGATCAACGCGCACGAAGTCGCGGGCGGCCACTAGTTATCTGATAAAAGAGAGACTGCTGGACAAAGAACTCCCTCAAGGATTTCCAAATCCACCGATCCTGGCTGCCCGCATGCAGGTAATTCTCGCAACCTTTACCTGGTCATTCCACCAAATGAGAAATGAGATCCCTGCCTACCTACATGATTAGCCTACATAGCTACTCACCTCAAAATTATAAATCTCCACCATCACAATGTAAGGCAGCGCCCACATCACGCCATACCCGAAGTTCAGGACTCCCAGCGCCACAACGGGGAGCCATCTTAATGACGTCACAGTCAGGTCCATCTGTGTGAACACGGCCAGGACCCCCATGGACACCATCATGGTGAAGAAGCCGAAGGGGACGAGGTACTGGAAATATTCAATTAAGGGTTAATTCTGATACTAAGATTTTAAACATTCGCGTTCTATTTCAACTAAAATATGTAGTAAGTGACCACGGCTGCAGCATAGCAGCCGAAACGTCAACTACATCATAATGTAGTAAATAAGTCATTAATAAATGTCGCATTAAGACCCGTGTCTTACTATTTTAATTTTGATAGTATTTTTAAGTGTGGCGACCACGGGCTGGAAGACGTAGCGTGGGCAGGCCTCCTACTAGGTGGACCGACGATCTGGTAAAGGTCGCGGGAAGAGCCTGGATGCGGGCAGCGCAGGACCGTTCATTGTGGAAAACCTTGGGGGAGGCCTTTGTCCAGCAGTGGACGTCATTTGGCTGAAAAAAGTAAGAAAAAGAAAGTATTTTTAAGTGTACGCTTGTATGGAAGTAGCTTGACTGGTTTAGACATTACTACTATTAGATTAAGTGAGTGTCGGAATGATTATTAGGGCTAAATAGTTATTTTTCTGGTAAATCAGTAGTTTTGATAACTACGAGTGAGCATGATAACAATATCAATAACATTTAAACTAAACTTAGTAACTTTCAAGAGTTATCATAGTTGATTTTTGCTATAATGGAAATATGCTCATACATAACGGTGTTCGCGATAAAATAACTTTATGAATAAGGGGATATAGGTACATAAACGGCATGTTTTCTGAATTTAGCGAAAAGAGACACACGGAGAAAAAATCTTCCCTGTACCAACTCCTGGAAAACCTCACCTTTCTCTTCACAAAGCTGATCAGCCGCTTGGTAAATAAGCTGCCAGCACACAGGCAGCTCAACACCAGCGTCTTGTCAGGGTTAGATATACCCAGCTGTAGCAGGGCCTTCTCTGAGTCCAGGAAGACCATAACCAACCAACTCTTAGATAAAAAATTGATGGAAACCTCATCTTTCTCTCCACAAAGCTGATCAGCAGCATAGTTAACAAGCTACCAGCACATAGACAGCTCAGCACCAGCATCTTATCAGGGTCAGATATACCCAGCTGAAGCAGGGCCTTCTCTGAGTCCAGGAAGACCATAACCAACCAACTCTTAGATAAAAATTTGATGGAAACCTCACGTTCCTCTCTACAAAGCTGATCAGCAGCATGGTAAACAAGCTGCCAGCAACCAGGCAGCTCAGAACCAGCGTCTTGTCCGGGTCAGATATACCTAGCTGTAGCAAAGCCTTTTCTGAGTCCAGGAAGACTCCCGCATAACCAATCAACTCTTGGATAAATCATCATCATCATTTCAGCCATAGAATGTCCACTGCTGAATATAGGCCTCCCCCAATGCTTTCCATGTTGATCGGTTGGTAGCGGCCTGCATACAGCGCTTCCCTGCTACCTTTATGATGTCGTCGATCCACCTTGAGGGTGGACATCCCACGCTGCGTTTTCCGGTACGCGGCCTCCATTCCAGAACCTTGCTGCCCCATCGGCCGTCAATTCTGCGTACTATGTGCCCTGCCCGTTGCCACTTTAGCCTGCTTATCCGTCGATAATATCTGCCGGAAAACCTCACCTTTCTCTCAACAAAGCTGATCAGCAGCATAGTGAACAAGCTGCCAGCACACAGGCAGCTCAACACCAGCGTCTTGTCAGGGTCAGATATACCCAGCTGTAGCAGGGCCTTTTCCGAGTCCAGAAACACAATGCTGCCGCATAACACTGTTGTGGTGTTCAGTATCACGCCTATCTTCGTCTGATCGCGGTACATGGGACTCCTGACTGGAAGTAAAATGTAAAATTAAGAGCGTTAAAGAGCGAGTAGTATGGCTGGTTTTAGTGTCACGCGGACCGTCCGGTGCGGACCCGCTACACACGGCCAATCTGTATGAACTTCTAGAGAGCGTTTTAGAGTAATGCGGTCCGGAGGAACCGCTCCGCTCCCTAGCTGTTCATACAGATCGGCTTTGCGGAGCGATCCGCACTGACAGTCCGCGTGACACTAAAACCAGCCTAAGCCTTTGTTGTGGAAAATAGCATCTTTAGAAAATATCACTAAGCGAAAGGCAGTGTCGATCAATGATTACACGGAGAAATGACTGTTAGAAATACGATTCATAATTATTACACTACACAAAATACTACTGTGTCTTACCGTTGTAATTTTTTTACCGTAATTAAATTAAAATATTGGCAAGCTATTCACCTGTCTTATTTGTAAAGGAGAGAAAATTAACCCCAGACCTCAAATAACTCGAAAATATAGTAGTAAGAAATGACTTAATCGGATTAGATCGCGTCTATTAATTACTCTTGGATTAAGATTATAACCTACCATCTACTAATATTATAAAAGTGAAAGTTTGGATGTTTGTTACTCTTTCACGCAAAAACTACTGAAAGGATTTTGTTGAAACTTTACAGTATTATGGTTTATAACCCAGATTAACATATAGGCTATAATTTTTGACGATATATTGTGACAAATACAACAATAAATAAATAAGACATGTCTAAAAAGCGCCATCTATCGTCATTGGTTAAAATCTACAGCGCCGGACAATCTACTGTCTTTTTTTTTGAAGGGACGCGCGCTGGTAGCTTGAAGAGCTTTTCCAGTTCGTAAATATTCATGCCGTGATATAGAGATATATAGATGGCGTTCATCTATGAACATGATATCTAACGGGGGTAAAACGAGGTCCACGAGTACGAAGTCGCGGGTGGCCGCTAGTATTAAATAATCAAATTAAGGGCATTAACCCCCAGTAATAACCAAGGAAAATAACATCCAAAACTCCCAAAATATTGACGACGATGTGTGTCGTCAATATAAGATTACCGAGTGCCTTGTTTTGCTCAAAGTGATTCCATATTAACGAAATTTGGCTCCAAAGGAATTTTAATTCCACATGTATGTATGGTGATGTAATTTGCCACGTTTCTGGAAGTTTCCAAGTTTTGATTTTGAAAGGAAATTCTCATGAAAATTCACGGTTTCGCGAAATTTTATTAGAAAGTATTAGCTAGAAGACATTTTAATGTTGTTTGCTCATTAACATTTAAATCATGTTCCTATTTTTGTAATATTATTTTCTATTTTACTTTTTTTTCTAACTTATAAAAAGTCTAAGCTTTTCTTGTTCACAATATTAATACTATTTTCATTACCGTCTCTTCAAATCTAGATTAACTGCATTATTTAAGATTTATTACAACTAAGCTACAACTTAATACCTTAATACCCGAGCCCCAGCTGTTATTCGATACAGCATTTTTCATTATCCCTTAGATTAAACTGCATTATTTAATAGACAAAATTCATCAATTACTAAAACTAATGATAATAGCAAGAGCCAATATTTTAGTGTACAGTCGACAGCACAATCTATAATTCTATTAAAGCGAAAGGTCACTGACTGACTCACTCACTCATCGCGAAATCTCAGAAACTGCAAGGCTATGCGTCGCAAATTTTGCATTGAGGTTCCTTTTAGAACGTAGGTTCTCAAGACGAGATTTTGCAAAATTCAACTTCAAAGGGGGTAAAACGGGATCCACGCGTACGCAGTCGCGGGCGGCCGCTAGTAAATTATAAACTTGTATTGTAAAATAGCATCTATCTAAACAACCTTAGATTCAGAGTCTAGTATGCTGTATCGTCGTCTGTACCTAGGTCATAAATATTCAAATTAGGTCTAGACAGCTGTTTTAAAACCTAGCCTCAGGTGTAGGCAATTTATAGACGTCTGAAAATATATTTGACCGAAAATAATCCCAATGTAAATTACTAAATCGTAGAAGCTTCAAGTTTACTTTTTCTTCTTTCTAGTGGGTTGGATCAACTGCTTTAGACAATGAAACATTGTATGTAGTCAGTTTTAATTCCAAAATCACTGCACAAAGCGAAGTAGCAGGGCAGAAGAAGAAAGGCAGATGTACCATCCTAGACTGCATCTCACTTAACACCAGGTGCGATTGCGGTCAAATACCATAAAAAAGTAACACATACAAAAAGACACCAGAGCGACAGTGTAACATTCGTGACCGAACTCCGAAATCGCTTCTCTCTTCTCTACCTTTGGGCTTCGGCTTGACACTACTTTTTGGGACACCCTGTATAATATTCACAGTTACATCACTTTGAATAATGATGTAAAAATATATTTGCTGTAAAAGATTGTGACATAATACAATCAAAGTACTAGGGCACTATTTAAGTTGTGAGCCTCGACAACATAACGTGTTGTTAGACGACATCTGATACTTTTAATGAAAAGTTTGACATTTTTTACTACAACCTTATTCAAAACTTTTTATCATTTGAGCACGTTTTGTATTATTAACATTGAATTGAAAATTATCTTGACTACAAAAACATGGAATTGACTTGCGGAAATTTTCGCGCGAAGATTTATTATGATTTTCGACGTGGTTAATCAATACAAAACTGAAGCGGTCAGCTAAATTTCACTTTTGGTGATAAAGATCTGTCCTTTACCATTGTAAAACGCTAATTTAAGAAGTATAATATTGTATGTCATTGGCTCACCAGTGAACTTTGCGAAAGTCGTCCAAAATTACTAACAGTGGCGGAAAACATTGATGTTGTCAGAAAAATGGAAGAGAAATCTCGTCATGTGATATATCGTAGGATTGAGATAATCCTAGGCATTAATTCCACTAGCAGTAATAAAATATTGTATGACCATATTATGGTTAATACGTTTTTTTTTCGCTAGATGTCACAAAATTTTTGAAACGCTCAATAGGACGCTTGTGTCGTTTAGTCCTTGAAAATGTTTGATAAATACGTTTAAAAAGCTTTAAAAGCCGTTTTTAAAATTGTGACAGTTGACGAATTAAGGATCTATGCATAATGATCCTGAAAATAAACAGCTATCGACTATGGAGGTGTTTTAAGATGAACCAATTCCAACAAAAGTCCCATGCGCTCGGAACACTTTGAAACTTACGGTCGCCTATTTTTCCGAAATATCCGATTATATGACAGAAACGTCACTAGAGAAATTTAGAATGGTTAATTCTTAATAGTAAACAGCCACTTTTTTCCAAAAGTCTTCAGTTTAATAAGGGAAACTGACCAGCATAGTCGAATCGCCATTCGTGACAAAAATGTGAACTTTTACACGTCTCGTCAAACAACTGACTATTTGAACACTCAAAATATGAAATAAACAGGTCCAACGCTACAAAATTCTTGCTTGGAATCTAAACACTTCTTTTGGTACCCATTACATTAAAATTAAATGCGTGAACAGCGATTTATGTAGCCAGAAGCAACTGTCGGTGCGGTCAAAAACCATGCTTTGGAGGTGCCTCAAGCTGAGTGGAAAAAATGCTATGAAAAGTGTTTCGGACACATTAAAAAGTACATAAATCATGAAAGACAATACCAATAAACGCAATCAATACCATTTTAATAATATACTACTTTGTTTTCATAGTTAGGTTCACAACTTAAATAGTGTCCCACGTAATGCGTAATACTTACATATCCCTATCACAGATAGATTTCCCTTAGACCTAGCTCGTTCACTTTCGTCCTTCAGATTATTTAGTTCTTTTGTCACATTCTCGCCGTTGCTGTCTAAGCATTTGAGTTTTGTTATATTTTCCTTGGCTGCCTGAAATAAAACTGTAGTTAGTAAGCTATAACTAAATACAAGACACCATTTTGAACCTATTAGAAAAAATCCTAAAAACTGAACTAATGAGTCGTGAATGGATAATAAAATGGACCAAATTCAGCAGGAAACATAATTAACAAAATATTTTCTAAGTTACAAAGTTTCTTAAAAGTTTTAAAGAACGATTTGTTGGTCATCTGAACAAGAAAATAAATAAATTCCTTGAGCCACATTAGAATACTGTCTGAAAACACTTCCATTTCCATTAATTATTGTATTACATATTTTATAGTCGTGATTCGTGAGTTGAGTAGGTACTGAAATTAACTAAAAAACTTTGGCCATGTTCATCCATAAGCTTCTGAAAATTCCATGTTTTCCATGGAACTAGTGGGAATAAAGAGGATTTTACCTATATCATACGATCTCCCGTACTAGCTGATTCACAGTTATTAGCAGTCTGTCAGAGATAGTTTGATAATATTTGACATTGAACGTAAGATATTTATTTATTTACTAAACGCCGGTCACAGACATGTGTCAAGATACGTGTGTAAATATGTATTAAAAGATAAAGATATTTATTTGCAAGAAAGGTGTAGGTAATGGTTGTAGATAGATAAAGAAAGACTGTATTCTGCTAATATGCAAGTTTTTTTGGGAGAAACTCCTGAACACTGTAGAATCAGGCAGTGGTCATCCATTCAAAAAGATTTCTTACTATGAATTTCATAAGGCCACTTTTATCAACATCTCAACACACATGAATATAACATTTTTCTTAAAAAAATAAATTCCTGAGCAAAAGGTGTGTAGTAGTCTATCGAAAAACCTCGTGTTCTTCAGAAGGTACACATTAGCTGCAATTTTCAACAGTCTTAGATATTTTGTTACGAATTTGAACATTTCAAGTGTATATCAATCTAACCTAACCTAACCCACTGTTAGTTTACAATCTAACGCGTTATATTATAAACTGACAGAGTTCACAATTTCACGTTGACATACGATTGAATCAAATTTTGAAATACTTTGTAGTATTTACTTACTCAAGAATATCAATACCCTTACCTCCTCCTTCCCTCTCATCACCAAATAGCTCGGCGTCTCTATCAGCAGCACCATCGACAGGAACTGCACCGCTACCACCGCCGTCATCACATACATCAGGTATTCCATACTCATGACCAGCTTCATGGCATATCCCACTGTTGTCATCACCATCATCAAAGAAAGAGAGAAACCCTCAGTGGTAAGGGAATTGATCTCACGCACGTAGATTGGCAGGACGGTGAAGAGGCCGCCTGAGGCTATACCAGCTACCACGTGCAGGACTATCACGGTGATGAAGTCCTGTGATAGGAATAGAGGGATGCAGGAGGCCTGGAATCAACAAATTTTTTATAGAATTTCCCAAACAATGGCTTTTCTTAAGTGCCTACTTTGTCGCGTTCATTGATAGCATCGTTAAATATTTTTTGTGTTATCGTAGATTATGGCTTTATGAAGTCACGAAGACTAAAGTTTCGCGATGTTCTCACATTAGAACAAGTTGACTTACCGAATAGATAATCAAATACTAATTTTATGCTACTGTTTAATTTCTGGATAATTTTTAACCAACCATTTGCATGTGCCCAGTTTAAGATACACAATAATTGGTATTAACTATGTTGAATTGTGTTAAATACAAGTTTATTTATAACACCATTATTAAGTACAAGCCTTTACTCTCCATTCTATTTCTACACTGGATAACTTAACTTTACAAAAGAATATGCATCTTCCTTTGAAACTTTTCAATAGGAGTCGCAGGCAAAATCTAATTGATTATCTGAGTTACGAGCTCATATTATTTTATTGTCCGAAAGTGGTGGCAAGGCAAGCAATATTTATTTGTACAAGCGCCCTGGAAACGGCCTAAGTACTGAATAAAAAGCTTTGACTTTTACTTCATCAATACTCACCCCTTGCGCCAGGCTGACCAAGAAGATCCCCACCTTCCTCCCACACTTATCCACTACATAGCAGTACACCGGCGCGCTGACCAGTGCAGCGAGGATATACGCGGTGGCGTTCCATGGAACCCCATCCTCTGTGCTCATGAAGTGCCCTGAGTGGGATGACGAGGCCAGCTCTGTGGTCTCGAGGCCATGGGTGAAGAAGGGCAGGCTGGCTGGAACAATAGCATGAATCATCAAAAGTGTTTCATCATCACCATCATTTCAGCCACAGGAGTTCAGAGGACATAGGAACATAGGCCTCTGCCAGTGATTTCCACATCGCCCGGTTGGTATGAGCGACCATGCGTCCCACGCTACGTTTGAAAAGTGTTTAAAGACAATTATTTGAGAGCAAAGCATCAGAGCTTAAGTAAAATAATAAAGTTGGTAAGCATGGAGCTCTAGATAGAAACTAGATAGAAAAAAAATAATGGCGACACATAATTGGGAAAGCCAACCCCGCGTAACGGGATAAGGCGAGGAAGAAGAAGAAGAAAGTCGGTGAATATGGGATAACGAGTTATTTAACTGCAAAGTTAAGTTTGTTTATGTCTCCGATTTATCACATTGTATTGTCGTATCGCAGACTTAAGGCGAATGACCTTTATAAATAGGTATTTCCTGATGAGTTCTTGTTATATTTAACTAGAACAAAACGTCTACTGTGTTATCTTTACTACCTCTTGTGACTCATATCTCTAAATCCGAATGTAAACTGTGAGTCGTAAAGCCAAACTACCACACGTAAGTGTGTATAGTGATCACAGATATTAAATTAAATCTGTGATAGCTAGGTGGAATTAAAAACATCCTAGAGTGACTTTATTTATTCTAAACTATATTAAAATCCGAAAGTCTATTATATTTTCTCATCTGAATCACTGAAATACATATTAATTTTGCTACGGAAAGGGAATAAACAGTAATTTTGTCTGAATAGCCAATATTTCTCAAGTAAAGATTTGACGGCAGGCGAAGATCCAAATTAGTATTTGTAAAAAAATATAAAGTACCTAGTACCTATGATGTGCTGTTAAAAGTAAAGCCTGTACCTTCATAATGGGGCTAAGTACCTATAGCATTAAATACACTGGACCGCAACTAAAAAGTTAGGTCAGGTACTTTTGAAGATATAAGTAGAAGATTTTATAACCAACCCTTATTAAATTATATGAATTAAGTAAGTATCTGTAGGGTATGTACATTGCATGTTCATTTTATTAAACTATGATAAC
Source organism: Ostrinia nubilalis (assembly GCF_963855985.1). NCBI lineage: Eukaryota > Metazoa > Arthropoda > Insecta > Lepidoptera > Crambidae > Ostrinia > Ostrinia nubilalis. The sequence goes on along the minus strand of NC_087109.1, from coordinate 2,134,304 downwards.
GGTGGTGTTGACTGTCCAATTACTTAGTCTTAATATTTATTGAACTATCTTAAGAAAAATATGTATTGTGCAGTTGTTTGTTTTTCTAAATACATTTAAAAAAAAAACCTTTTTCTTTGTGGTCCAGTGTACTTCTGGTGATTACCAATCAAGATCTTGAATTTCTGAGCAAAGTAGTAAAAACGTGAATCACTTTTGTCTGAAGGATTTGACCCATTCACATTCAGTAATTAAATTACAGGTCGCAACTGGGTAAAGACGCAATCGCGTAAGTCGTCCGGTGCCGCGATTGGACTAAATTGGCTTCAAAATTAGTCAACCATTAGGATTAGGTTATAAGATAAAACACTATGTTTGTATTTTGTATCTTTGTAAGACTTCCGTTAGTTGAACAGCAAGAAAAACACGGCAAAAATCACGCTAACTGACTGTTAGACATACAAACATCATCATCATGAAGTCATTTATTCTCAACTGCAGGAGCACATCCTTCTCTATTTTTTTACCAAAGGCAAATGGATATTTTAACCTACACTCTCTACGCCCTGGCCGACCCTGGACGGGTTGGTGTCCGTTTAGCCGGACATGTTTGGCTTTTTACTGACTTGTCCGGCCAAATATTCTCTTGTCCGGCCTGTCCAGCTTTTGTTAGGGTTTTTATGTCCGGCCAAATTAAGCACTGAGTCCGGTTTTTGTGTTTTTGGACCCAGCAAACGGACAATGGTAGACATTATCAAGGGGCACTATAGACACGGAACCCAACGAACGATAAGGGTTCGCCTTCAAAAGGTGATCAGATCTTTACGGTATCTACAGCCAATCTTAGATGGCACCGTAAGCATCTAAACATTCAGTTAATAGTACTTAGTTTATAATTCCTTTATGTAGCTGCAGTCCGAGGAATGGCGCCATATTGCAAAAATCGTGATTCACAACGATGACCACGACCACTCTGGTAAGAGTGTACCGACTAAGATTGTCGGCCGTTTGGTGTAGTGGTTCAGAACGGACTACTACGCCGAGAGGTCCCATTTTCGATTCCCGGCCGGGCAAAAATTGTAATGATGAGTTTTAATTTCTGTGACGGGTCTGGGTGTTACTATCTATACTTATAATAAATCTGTAAAGAGGTCAATTCTGTACATGAAATATATTTTCAAAATAACTATCAGGGGGTGATTAGTGATCGATACTGATGCCAAAAATGCAATCAGTAAAATTTTTGTCTGTCTGTCTGTCTGTCTGTCTGTCTGTCCGTCTGTCCGTCTGTATGTTCCTTATAGAAACTAAAACTACTCGACGGATTTTAACGAAACTTGCTACAATTATTTTTCATACTCCTGGGCAGGTTATAGGATACTTAGGAATTCCCACGGGAACAGGAATTAGCGGGAAAATCCTTTTGTATGAAAAATCTAAACCGCTTAAGTTAGACGCTTGAAATTTGGTATGTGTGTACCTTAGTAAACTTAAAGCTTAGTTACAACAAGGAATTCCCGAAATTCCCACGGGAACGGGAATTATCGGGAAAATCCTTTTGTATGAAAAATCTAAACCGCTTAAGTTAGACGCTTGAAATTTGGCATGCAGGTACCTTAGTAAACTTAAAACTTAGTTACAACAGGATATTGCAAAATTCCCACGGGAACAGGAGTTAGCGGGAAAAAACATTTGTATGAAAAAATCTAAACCGCGTAAGACAGATGAAGGGGGTAAAACGGGATTCACGCGTACGAAGTCGCGGGCGGCCGCTAGTGTATAATATGTATGTATTTTAAAAAAAGTATATAAGTAGTATATCCGTTAAGCTAGCACCCATAACACAAGCATTAAGTTGCTAACTTTGGGGCTAGCTGGCTCTGTGAGAAATCGTCCAAAGATTTATTAATTTATTTAAGAAGAAGAAGAACTCCTACAACGTCCTAAACGGAAAAGTTTAAATGTAGAGACATGTTATTTCAAAGACTTTTTGTAAGATAGTCTTGAAATTAAAATACTAACTAAGCCTGTGTCTCGCACGGAATTTGTCACAAAAGCAAAACTTCAGATTGTGGCGCATAATTTAAGTTGCACGAAGAAAATTATGTAGGTGATGTTAAGGAATATACAGCGAGTTTTGTAATGAGGAAACGTCGTAGCTTTGCTCATTTTACGTAAACATTTTTGTTTCAAAGTGGCACATATTCCGTCTACATAAGATGCTACAGCATTTAACTTGATATGCCTTCGTTAGTTCAAAAAACACTCTAAGGTTCATACCAAAAGATAGTGGAGAAAATAAACATTTATTCTAAACTAGCGGCCGCCCGCGACTTCATACGCCCACCATAACTTCATACGTCATTGACTATTAACTCACTCACTCATCACGAAATCTCAGAAACTACAGGTAGGAATCTCAAATTTATGAACTTTAGAACGTAACGTACGTAACCAACGGTTCATTTTAGAACGTAATTGCTCACTAAGACGGGAGTTTGCAAAATTCAACCCCTAAGGATGTAAAACGGGGTCCACGCGTACGAAGTCGCGGGCAGCCGCTAGTGTATTTTAAAGGAACAACCAAGTAGCCGTAACACTGGAAGTAGCTAATCTAATGGCTAAGAATGGCTTGACCTTTATCTGAATCAACTACGAGTATAAACACAAAAGAGAGATATCGGTAGGCCCACGGTACCTACTTTTAGAAGTTGATTCAATGTTGAGCTGAGATTAAAAACTGTGATTTAATTTTATCTACACACTTGCGACCTTTTGAATCACTCTATCTATTAAAAAACCACATCAAAATTCGTTGCGCAGTTTTAACGATCTAAGCATACATAGAGACAGACAGCGGAAAGCGACTTTGTTTTTTTTTTTATACTTTGTAGTGATTAAAATTCAATAATCTATTCTAAAGTTTGAATTAAGTTTTGAGTATCAATCATTACGAGTCCTAGTAGATTCGACTCGTAGTTTACTAACTCTGAAAAGAGCTTTTTTCGCAAAGTCTGCTGCAGTTCCATATTACCTACTGCAGGTAGCTCTAACTGCCTGCCGTAAGTATTAATGTGGAACTGCTTAGCGAATGGGACTCAGGCGCCGCCAAGTTAACCCATTAAAAGTTTCACGTGTTTCTTCAGACCACTATTGGTGAGCGATTAGGACGAACGAGGAAGATCACTGTAGTGTCGCCTTCTCTGAAAGAATTTGTCCCGAATTGTTACTAGAAAATGTCTAGTTTGCCGTAGATATGATTATAAACGAATGGGAACCAAAGGTTGGAAAAGCCCTACCTACATAGGTACTAACAAAGAATTTGATTTGAACCAGCTGCATGCAAATACTCTGTGGTATGAATTTTCCTCTCATCCCCGAACAGACAACGCAGTTCGCGAGAACCACCCACAAAATTCGTGCCATTTTCGCTCCAGAGTTGGCTACAATGGCCACGTCTGGCGACATCCTCTGAGACGTATCCCATCGGATCGGTAAGCAGCTGGAAAGACACTCCAGCGCCTCTCGCAATGACCGCTGTCTAGCTGACGCCTCTCTGAAAAGGCCTAACTTACACACAAATGAAGAATTTGAATTTGAACCTACTGCATGTAAGTATGCTGTGATATGAATTATGTCTCTGAGACATGTCCCATCGGATCGGTAACCAGCTGGAAAGACGCTCCAGCACTACTTGCACTAACCAATGTCTAACTGACGCCTCTCTGAAAAGGCCTTCCTACCTGAGAATTAAGCTTAGAAGATAAGCTTCTTGTCGTGTCGACAACAAACCTACACAGTGTCAGCCCAAAACTCCACCACAAGAGTGCCATTGTTAGTAACCTTGATTAAATCTTCCTACGTTCAGTTGTTTATACGTTCTAAAAATGAAGAATTTTTAATTTGATTTGAACCTGCTGTGTATAACTATACTGTGATTATGAATTATGCCTCTGAGACGTGTCCCATCGGTCGGCAAGCAGCTGGAAGGAATGTTAGTCCCGAACATGTTTTATTAGTTTACTTCCTTCTGGCACTGCGATAGGCTGTAATAGGCACACTCAATATTGGCACAATTCACAAAGTCAGGAATTATTGAAAAAAACCAAAACGCAGCTTGATATAATATGAGGAAAAGAAGCATACTTTGAGACCAGAAAAGGTCAGAAATCTTGGAAATCGGATTAGTGTTATTTTTAGAATATCTTAAAGCAGGGTTTCTCAAACTATGGGTCGCGACCCAGTGGAGGGTCGCGTGCGAACATTGAGTGGGCCCTGCCTGTAGAACGACATACCACCCTACAGATCCGAGTCCTTTATTTAGGCATATTGGTAACGGTTAATTTCCTATAGGGGGGTCCCGAGTTTGGGAACTTGTATTAGATGAGTCGTAGCCCAGACAACTTTGGGAACCATAGTCTTAAGGAATTAAAATGTGTCATTTGTTTATGACTCGTATATTATTCCTTTATTTTTATTGTAATCAGAAGGTCATGCTCATAATAATTTAACAACTGCTTTCCATTTAAATGTTATAACTTGTGTACATCTGAGTGAAATGAATAAATAAAATATTTTATTATTATTGTTATTGTCCCTATTTCTATTCAATTGATTTGTCTATGTTTTATTATTGTGATTGTTTTGAGAAAAGTTATACCAGAGTAAGTATAGGTATAATTCATAACATTATCATTTATTATGATGGTAGCCTATAGAATTAGTGATAGCTACTTATAGATACCATAGACTTATGTTCAGATACAAAATGTACCGTACTTCGACAGGTAATACGAAGTTTATAAATCCAAGAATTATACCATTAAGGGTGGATTCGACCAAACAAGAGTAAATATTAATCTTAGATTCAATCGTCAGTTATTCGACATTTTGACATAATAATATTTCCCAAACTAATGCCCGTATTCACAAACATCACTATGAGGTCTCACAGTGCGCGTGGACGCACAGGGTCACACACGAACCAATCACAGAGCTCTATTCAACGCTGTACGTTCGATTTGCTGCTTCACTTAAGCAAGCATCGTTTGTATACGGGTGTGAAACTGTCAATGTGCCAGTTATACCAAAAGTTATTCTCGGCTAAAAGTTTGTTCGAATCGGGCCTAACTGAGAATAAAAAACATTCACTCACCAATAATAGACAACAACACCTCCTTCCACACACTGGCCTCTCTCTCCTTCCTCTCACCACCACTCTCCCCTCCATTTACAACGTACACCATTTTCACCACACATATCACTAACTCTCCAACTGTTAAACTTAATCTTTTATATCACTAAAGACGGTATCAGGGGCATAAAGTTGACGTGTATAGTAAACAGCTGATAATGGACTAGTATAGTGAGTATTAGTTGGTGTTGTCTTGTTTTACAGCTGTTAAAAAGCGAGGTAGCATTAGTACTGTCAACAAGACGTGACTGCGCGAGCGTGGCGTATGTTGAATTGAAAGGACCTTTATAGAGGACGATTGTGTGCGCATTGGCCACGTTAATGTAACGTAATGTGTACTATGATTTATTGGTTCCGTGACTGTTCTTGTATTATATCCTTTAGAGACTCGATTATTGTGCACCATTTTGAAGAGAACATCTTTTAATTTGCAAATAAATCAAAAACCAAAGTAAAGTAACTACATCGTTTACCTACAGGTTTAGAAATACTCATAGATACTATATTTTGAAATTCATCATCATCATTCAGCCATAGGAAGTCCACTGCTGAACATAGGCCAGAGTGACCGGTTGGTAGAGGCCTGCATCCAGCGCTTTCCTGCTACCTTTATGAGGTCTTCGGCCTACCTAATGAGTGGAACACGTTGCGCATTCCGGTACGTGCACTCCAGAACCTTGCTGCCCTATCGGCCGCCAGTTCTGCATACTATGTACGTATTTTTGATTGATAATTTTGTTACAAATTTTGTTAAAAAACTCCTCCTCCTGACAGATTACCTGTGACTTCTTCCGCGTATATCAACACGCAATAACTAAGTCTACATTTAGCCAATGTAGGTAGGTACTTTTTAGACGTAAGTAAGCTCTTCACAAACGTTCAAAAGTCGTACCGTGTAAACCGCCCTGAAGCCAGTGAAGTTTAACAATCCCTGCCGCTAGTAATTGACGAAAATTGATTCCAATCTGATTGTCGGCTGATTGGCCCAGTCCTGGCAATTCGGTGCCGTTCCTAAGCGAAATTGACTTTGTTTCTTTATAACACACGGAAAAGAGGGGTGTTTTATTTTTGTACAGCGGCCGACTTTGTGCGCGTGCATCCCGTTTTACCCCCTTAGGGGTGGAGTTTCATAAAATCCTTTCTTAGCGGATGCCTACGTCATAACATCTACCGGCATGCCAAATTTCAACCCGATCCGTCCAGTGGTTTGGGCTGTGCGTTGATAGATCATGTTGGTCAGTCAGTCAGTTACTCACCTTTGAGTTTTATATATTTAGAAGATTGTGTGTCTTTATGTAGCGTCGTACCATAACAGATGAAGCACAAGTAAAACAAATAAAAAAAATATGAATTGCATAAGGCAACTTGACATTACTAAGTTATCATCATTATCTTACCATCAGGTGAGATACAGGCCAAGAGCTTCCTCGTTGTGGATAAAAAAAATGAAAAAATCATCAGGTCATTTAGTCTCCACTACAGGAGCACGTTACAATTTTCTAATTTACCAAAGGCAAATGGAGGATTTGACCTACACTTCCTACGCTGGACAGACGGGTTGGGGAGGTTGGGAATTATTTAGTAGGTACTACCACAGAATAATAATAAGTACTGTACTAGTACAAAAATAAAAAGTCAAGAATTTTCCGGGAAAAAAACACCGGTTTATATTACACCGGTATTTATAACTCTGTCTCTGATAAAGTGTTTAGCAAATTGACCCTTACACCCTTACAGATTAACCTTTAACAAAATTATATAATTTACTCTGCGAACAAGGAAACTTAACTTCCCAATCAAAACTTTCCTCAATTTCATACCTACTCTTGAGTGAAACAAGGAAATTGGCGATATTACCGTTACCGTACCGTAGAAATTTACGATTTCTCAAAGTTAGTGTAAAAAAGTAATTAATCCGATTTAATTTGATTTACCAGCTAGTTCCTGTGAAATTCTTTCCTTTACATTTTCACTAGCTTTTCACCCGCGGCTTCACCCGCGTGGAATTTTGTCTGTCACAGAAAAACTTTATCGCGAGCGTCCCTGTTTCAAAAACCGCAATAAAAACTATCCTATGTCCTTTCCCGGGACTCAAACTATCTCTATGCCAAATTTAATCAAAATCGGTTCAGTGGTGTAGGCGTGAAAGATAGACAGACAGACAGACAGACAGAGTTACTTTCGCATTTATAATATTAGTATAGATTAAAGTCTCCAGATACAGTCTAACTAAGCCGTGGCTAAGACTAACTGACTAAGCATAATATGTACATTCTTGCACCTATTAAAGGTGACATAAGCTGCACCCACAAGATGTACCGACGACCTCATAAAGGTAGCAGGAATGCGCTGGATGCAGGCCGCTACCACGCTACGACATTTTGAGAATTGGACATTTTGAAACCGTTGGACATTTTGGGAATTGGACAATCTGAACTAGGTACCAAACGGATGATCTGGAAATCATTGAGGGGGGGTTTATGTTCAAACAGTGGGCTTAGATGATGATGATGAAGAGGCTGCACTAGGTAAAGATAAAAGTTACACTTTAGCTTGTTATGCTGTCGTCCAAACTTATCATTTTTTATAAACATGTTCAACATTTATGAGTGAAAGCCCTAGCCAAGTAAGTAGAAAAATAAACAATAAAAAATCCGAGTCATCCTTACAATAACCTAGAAGTCTCAAAACCAAAAACACTGCACATTTCTTTTTATTTTTTAGGAAAAAAGTAGGTAACCTTTCAACGAAACCGGTGGAAAATACCCAATTCAAATAGGTAAAAAGTATGTAAATATTTGTAGGGATCAGAGATTATCCCTTTTAACGTGGGTAGGTACTCGTCCTAAGCCGCTGATCTGATTTACAAAGTCCTAGGTTTTCAACAGGATATTATTTGGATTTAGGTATTTATTACGCTATTTACTCGTACCAAACACAGTACATTTTCTTTTCAAATAATTTACCCGCGGGTTTATTACGTGAAGCAAAAAAACGAACACTCCTTGTCAGTGTCGGCTATATTTTTCGCCTTTTCAAACTTAATTGTAATTTGAAACATTAAACAAGTTGAAAACATGTAAGAGGTTATAAAACAAATTATTTTACCTATGTTTTCAGTTTCTTATAGCTAGTCAGACAAAAACTCGTACAATACCGCGATGTAAAACGGGATAAACCTTACAAAGTTGTGACCAATTGACACTCTTATTGAAACAAATCGAAAGCTACAAAAGACGAGACACGGCAAAATATCGTTTATACGAGTTTTATTTAATCTACAAATGTTTACCTTTAGTATTCCTTCAAATACTTCAGCAAGGCTCATGAATGTTAAAGTATATTCATGAAAATGTTCGTGCAAATGTATTACTTCTTGTCAAATAAACGTTCTCATTTCGGCCTACAGCGAATAACACTGAGAATCCTTGCTTTTCAGGTTGTATTAATAAGGATAAACAGTTTTACAAAGATGCCTACTTTAAAGGAATTGGATTACTAAGGATTGGGATTTCACTAAAACCAATTTCCTATTTAATTTCTACAGCATTGGTTTGATAGCTCCAAATCCTACTATCCTACTAATATTATAAATGCGAAAGTTTGTATGGATGTCTGGATGTGAACATGTTTGTTACTCTTTCACGCAAAAACTACTGAACGGATTTTGATGAAACTGTACAGAATTATTGTTTATAACCCAGAATAACATATAGGCTGTAATTTATGACGATCTGTGACAAATTAAATTTCACGCGGGTGAAGCCGCGGGCAAAAGCTAGTTCTCTATAAGTACCTATTTTGTTATTTGTTACGTCTACTAAAGACTGGTTAGAAATTAAGTTAAAAGGTCTCACTCAGTGAAAAGGTCTCTATGATGTTTTTTATAGAAGGTGACACCCAAAATGGGCAATAATTACAACACAATCTTATTGCAACCTTTTTCACTACTTTGGGTGTCAAACTTGACCTTCACTGGTTGGGTTTTTATTGGCGGTCAAGCTGTAGATCCTGGCTACACAGAATTTGCAGCGGTGGGAACAAGAAGTGGGAATAGTCGTTACTTTGGGTGTCACGAACTTAATTGACGCTGACTGTACGTACTACGATAAGCCAATCACGTGCCGCAAATGTACGATTCCACGTACAACCTTTATAAACAAAAGTTCCTGGAATATTCCAGAAAACAAACTATGTCGTCCGCAGGTCCCGCATTCGATTGCCGCCGAAATCAATTCGGGTAACGAACCATTCTTGATTGGCTCGGCCTATGCCTCTGGCTAAATGGTTAGTTACTCAATAAGTTGGAGGTCCGGCTAATACGAGGAAAAGGTATTAATTTTTAAGAGTATGTAATTGAAAAAGAGGCTGACAATAGTGACTGAGTTTCTTTCTGAAGCAGTGGTAGGGTTAGTACTGGGACGTGTAAAAGTGCTTTTTAAAAGCCTACTTGCATAAATAAATGAGTTTTGTGAGTTTTTTATTTATTTAGTCTTGTAGTTTCGGCATAAAATAATAGGACCACTACTTCTCTTCTCGTGGATGTCGTAAGAGACGACTAAGGAAGAAATGCGCAACTGGCAAGCCTGGGGAGTGTTAACCAAATCCTACATTTGCCTCTGGCATATTAGAAACGGTTGTATTCCTGGAGTGGCGACTAAATGACCTTACGATCATAATGTTTGCAATTAAGGTGTAAGTTTAGGTTTACCCAATGTCTACGCAGTTAAGCTTACTAGTCCAGTAGAATTAGCTTTTAAATCGGAAATAATTCCTACAAAAGATTTTATTGCTTTAATGGCTTCATTGGTTGCCCATTAAGACTCTCCTAAGTTTTCGACTTCGACGGAGTTGTGCTTAAGTGGTGGGGGCCCCCGAAAGGGGCGCTTTTTCGGTTTTCCAGTTATACCGCGTAAAGGACTTACCCTATCGAAAAGTGATCTTCCTGATGGTTGAAGGGCATTTAATTCTGCATTAAATAAGACCAAATTCATATGTTTTGAACAAACCGTTCTCGTGCAAATGTTCGGCAAAGTAGAAAATATGTGTATAATTAATGACCCTCTCCACGTCCAATGGCTCGTTACCCGGAGGCTTTCAAGTCTTGAAAAGGAGCGCCTCAACCAGTGTAACTCTATCAAGGCATACGAGCTGGATTCGCCGATCCTTGTTCGTCCCAGCCGTTCCTTAACTGCGGTTGCTGTACCTCTTCCTGGCACTCACCTGAACGACTCTGTGTTACCTACTGTGGCTGCCCCTCTTCCTTGTATCCTCCTGCACGACTACGTTGCCTAGCCGTATGCCTGGTCTAAGGTTTGACGCCAAAAATCAACAACAACAAGTTCATATTAAAACGCTGAAGAGTTTTTTGATTGTTTGTTTGAACGCGCTAATCTCAAGAATTACCTGTTTGATTGAAATAATATTTTTTGTGTTGAATAGCTCATAAATTGAGGAAGGCTATAGGATATATACAATCACTCTACGACTAATAGAGCCGAAGCAGTAAAGAAAAATGTTGCAAGCACGGAAAATAGTATTTAAACTATTTTCACGCGTGCGAAGTTGATTTTGTGGCGTCGAACCTTGGACCAGGCATACGGCTAGGCAACGTAGTCGTGCAGGAGGCTGCAAGGAAGAGGGACAGCCACAGTAGGTAACACAGGGTCATTCAGGAGAGTGCAAGGAAGAGGTGCACCAACCGCAGTTAAGGAACGGCTGGGACGCACAAAGATAGGCGCATCAAGCTCGTAAGCCTTGATAGGGTTACACTGGTTGAGGTGGCCCTTTTCAAGACTTGGAAGCCTGTGGGTAACAAGCCATTGGACGTGGAGAGGGTCATTAATCATACGTATATTTTCTACTTTTCCGAACTTTAGCGCGGGAACGGTTTGTCCAAAACATTTGAATTTGGTCTTATTCAATGCAGGATTAAGTGCCCTTCAACCGTCATGAAGACCACTTTTCGATAGGGTAAGTCCTTTACGCGGTATAACCGGAAAATCGAAAAAACGCCCCTTTCGGGGGCCCCCACCACTTAAGCACAACTCCGTCGAAGTCGAAAACTTAGGAGAGTCTTAATGGGCAACTAATGAAGCCATTAAAGCAAAAAAATCTTTTGTAGGAATTATTTCCGATTTAATCAATTTTTGTGTTTAATTCTACTGGCCTATACAGAGAAAGCTGTGAACAAAAGGCCAATCTACCTGAATCAATCGATATTTTTGTAAAAATTTTAAATGCACCTGTTAAATGCAGAAATCCAAATAATTTTAGACTCATAAAACATGAATGTGAATTCAATAGACTATACCTACGTTAAAAAGCTTGACTTAAAACAGTGTTAATGCCATTACCAAATAAAGAGACTTACAAGACCTACTTAACCCAAGCACTTACAATGCAAAGCGGAGCGGGAACGCCAGGGACTACTCAAAAACAAATCTTGTTCCGAGCACGATTCGGTTTAAAGTTATAAATCCGCGAAGTTTTAACAAGCTGCATAATAGCGCTGAAGCTTATTGCAGCAGCGTGGCTTTTACACGGCACAGAAGTCTATTCTTTGACAAGAAAACACTTAGGCTGGGTTGCACCATCTCACTTTAACTTTGGCAAACTTCAAGAATCTGTCAAACTCCATACAATAAACACCGGTTATTGTTATGGTTACGGTTTAAGTATGTTGGTGCAACTCAGCCTTAGTATAAATATTTGCCACCACCAATCAATTGACGTACTTTTTAAAACTGTTAATACGAGACTTTCCCATAGATTATTATGGCAATTCTAGCCAGTAACGTCACTATTTTGTCAACTCAATTAAACTACTTTCTTCAATTAGGTACAATGCAACCAAAATTACAGGTAATTTAAAATTAATCAAGTTTTTAAGACCAGAATGAAGTGCCTTTTTTAAAATGTTGTGCTTTAGAATTATTGGGGAGTGGTAGCAAATACCCAATTGGGGAAAATATGAGAAACTAGCTTTTGCCCGCGGCTTCACCCGCGTAAAATTTAGTGCCACAGATTCGCATAAATTATAGCCTAAATATATAATCTGGGTTACAAATAATAATACTGTAAAGTTTCAACAAAATCCGTTCAGTAGTTTTTGCGTGATAGAGTAACAAACATCCACACAAACTTTCACCTTTATAATATTAGTAGGATTATACCACCTTACTAATATTTCTGCCTTTTCCATCATCAGCAACCAACGGCATTACAGCCTCTTCTATCTTATTTCAGTCAAAGGCACTCTAATTACAGGTGTAAGTCGGGAGGGAATTGCTTGGGAAAGAAACCACAAAACACGTTCGATCGCGTTTTTTCATCCAGACTTTGCCAAACATCTTTCCAATGATTTTTTGGGTCCATTAATCATATTTTTCCTATCCGTCGTAAATTTCAAGAGAACCTTCTAGATGCCTTAAGATTTTATGACCTCAAATACCGGGCCGTGTAAAGCCAAAGGCCCAAATCGCTTAGCGTTTCAGTGTGTGAGGTGCCAAACCGTTCCGCCTCATAACTGCGTTATGCCCTCAGGGCTGCCATCTTAGTGTTTAAAATGGAGATGGCATTCGTTAGATAAGGATGGATTCGACCAAACAATGCGAGGAATTGTCGAGGTTTTTGGAGAGTCAAGAAAATCATCCGACTGGTTGCGTTCAGATGAATCTAATTCTCAAACGCAATCTTGAACTTAAATGAAATTTTTGCCAGTTTCTAGTGAAGAGTTAAGCTACCTGCCCAATTTTTTTCAATATTTGTGATGGCTTGAAATATCTCATTCTCATTACTTTTTGAACACCTCTCGTATTTCCCATACTGAAACTGTCAACGTGCCCGTTATACCAGGAGTTATTCTCGGATAAAAGTTTGGTCGAATCGGGCTTAAGACTGTAGGAAACAAAATAAAGTGGCATCCTCCTTCTTCTTTTTCTTCAACTTTATAGCAATTTGTGATTCCACGTAAGGGACTGGTCTAAGTAGCAGTGCCCGAGGCGCACGCCCTATAAAAGGGTGCGATTTTTTATGCAACGAAACATCAAGCCCCTGCAATCAATCAATTTTATAGGGCGCCCGATACGTGCCCTTCTCTGGGCTTCACACTAAACATAGCGATATGCAATGCCTACATGCAAATAATGTCAAAAATGAGCGCTGTTTTATAACAATTGTGTATTATCGTTTTGATTATACACAAAATAAAAATATATCATAATAATTGCCTCTTTAGGCTCTGGCAATATTAACCTCCGGGCGTTGACTTGGAAATTGGCTACCCCAAGATGCTGCCTGTTTGCATCTAAAAACGAACATTTTATAGACCCGAAGATAATAATATGGGAAATGTATAGAGGAAACCAGTGGGGTAGGATTCTGCAGAATTTCATTAGCACAACAATAAAATCTTTTGCGTGACGTTTCCCGTACAGTCAACTGCAAATAAAACTAATAAAATTTTGTTACACAATGTGCTTGGATAGTATTTTGCAGTAAAAAACGTACTTATGGTACGATTATCTGGTTCAGTAATACATATAAATTAACTAAATATGCCCAAAACTGCAAATTATAACCCTCACCCCTTGACAAGCATTTGTCACGTTTTCCTACAACCAACTCCAATATTATGTTCAGCATATTTTGTAGTATAATGCATTCACGCGTGCCTTAAATTCTCATACTTCAGTACAAGGTATTAGCCTTATTGCTGCAGGAGCTGGAGCACTATAACATTGCTGCACACTTGGCAACTACATAGTTGCCACAAGTGGCTACCACAAATACTGTAAAGGTTTTATTCTACACTGAATCAGACATTTACTTACTAGGTATACCTAATCTAAGTAATTGGTATATTTATTTTCATTTTTGAATCGGCTGCCAAAACAATTTTCCATTGTTTATTTAGATCGGATTCTTTATTTGTGGCAAGAAATTAAGAATGTAATAGCTCGAACAGCGTTCGTATGTAGCAGGTATAATTTGTTCGCATCAAAAGGTATCTTCAGACAAGCTGAGACTCGGTTCAAAATATATCAGCCTCTCCTTAATAAGTCATTTATTTTCTGTAAATAGGCTTTTAAAAAGCGCTTTAACAATATTACTACTGCTTCGGGACAATAAATAAGCCAATGCTTAAAAAAAACCAATTTGGTTGCTACTTGTGGCGACTAGTTGGACTGGTTTCCTATTTAATAATAATATTACTTTAACTTCTGGATAATAAATGGCCCAGTGCTGTTAAAAAAGGATCTGCTACTTAGTGGCTACGTATGGCGACCTACATTGGCGACACCTGGTTTGGTTACCTAACGTACGCGGCGGTCCTTAGGTATGCTGTGCAGGTTTGAGCTCAACACAAAGCCAACAATGCGCGAGCTTTTGTAAGAAGTTTCGAGCATAGCTCAGAATTCATAACTTGTTCGAGGTTTTGTATGTTTCTGAAAGCATGCCGTTTAATTTAATGCTGTATGGTCTGCTTGTTAGCAAATACCTGGATAGTTTTTCAGACTTCGTAATAATAAAACTATTTATTTTATTATGCAATTTGTATGCTAAGAAAGAAAATTAAAAAAAGAAAGAAAAGAAGCGTTTGACCCGTATCAAATAACTTTATTTTCATATTACTGTGATAACAGCGTTGCAATTGGATAATATCCATGAGTGCACACGCACACTACAATAATGACGCTCGGATTGCTCGGACCAACTCCCCGCACCCTGCGCTGCCCTCGACCAAAAAGTGGTGGGGCGCGTCTTCGTGGAAGAAAGACGATCTATTAATTTTACCAAAAAAAATAAAATTACAATTACAAAATACTTATTTGTTGATGTAAACTTAACTTGTGTTTAAGTTAAACTTCAAATAAAGTTCTAATAAGAGAACTCTAAACTCAAATCCTCAAAGTTTACCCACCTTCCCTCGATTTAGAAACAAAACTTTCACACAAGTTAATCATCATCTTGTTCAACTTTTCAAATCAGAAACCGATCGAGTACCTACCTAGTTAAATTGAAAATTCAGTCCCAATCAGTGTAGCTCTTAATTTTGAGACAAATCGTGTACCCATTAACATTTTTCTTCTTTATGTTCTTGGACATTTTAGACTGCGTCATTTACCAGTTCGCACTAGGCAATTCGATAACTCTTTTATAATGCGAACAGCTAGGGACTAGAACTCGTTGCCTGCTGCTATCTTTCCCGAACACTATAATCCGGGCCTTTTCAAGGCAAGAGTGAATACTTAAGCACTTCCAGGGCGGATATCTACCATCCCAGACAGCATCTCACTTAACATGAGGTGCGATTGAGGTCAAATACCTGCCTGGTTCTGCATAAAAAAATGGAATAAAATCTAATTTCAAACAAAGCAAATTATGTCCATATCCACACTACTTCTTCGGGCGGTTGGCAGCACGGCAAAATTTCAATTGACTTTGACTGCAAGAGCGGTTTGAGTATGATTATCACTGGCTAACTGCTCGAGCTGTGTATGGCGGGCCTTAAGTAAATAGTCTTTTCTTCTTCTTGTCGTGACAACAAACCTACACAGCTTCAGCCCAGAACTCCGCCACAAGAGTGACGTTGTCAGTCGCCTTCATTAAATCTTCCTGCGTGCAGTTGTTTGGGCACGCAGGGCACGCCATCATAATGTGCTTTGTCGACTAGGGAACAAAACGACACTTGCACTCCAAGTTTGTAAATAGTCTTTTTTTTTTTAAATACATAATACATACGTATGAGTACATGGACAATATCATGCTATTTTACTGAAGTTCTCTAAAGCCCCATATATTCCCCGTCCAATGGACGTAAACCTGTCCAGACGGGTAATTTCAAGCTAACGGCGGAAACGTGTGCCCTCCTAAGAAAATAAGGGTTGTTTACAGTCTACAAAACGCAATTTATTATAGGAAGGTAGACTTTGAAGTGGGAATTTGAATACATCAATAATAAGTAGAGGTAGGTACCTACAACTAGAACTTTTATAGATCTTTTCATCCATGAAGACGCGCCCCACAATTCTTCCGCTAATGTTTGAGTGTTATAGGTACACGCTAAATATCAATGAGTGCACACGCACACTACAATAATGACGCTCGGATTGCTCGGATCTAACTCCCCGCACCCCGCGCTTCCCTCGACCAAAAATTGATGGGGCGCATCTTCGTAGATGAAACGATCTATACGTTGTAGGTTAACCATGATCATCCAGTTGTTTATGAGCATCGAAATAGCTATTAATCGTATTAATTTTAACTGAATTTAAAAAAGATATTCCATACCTCCAGGCACGTGGTTCTGAGAGAGTAGAATCAAATCACTCCCAATCTTCCCGAGGATATTGTAAAGAGCGACTGGCCAGCATGGAGTATTGGCCAAATCATAAATTTTCCTGTAAATTAGATAGTGAATGAGTTTCTTGCGCTGCTTCTTCTCAGCACTGGCCCATTTATTGTCCTGAAGCAGAGGTAGGGTTAATACTGGGACGTGTAAAAATGCTTTTTAAAATCTTACTTGCAAGAATAAATGAGTTTTATGAGTTTTAAGAGGGTCGTACTCCTACTTACTGCTTTGCTAGGTATTTTTGGAATTTGGAGATATCTCTATAAAAGTGGAGATATATTTTAATATCTTTAGAGACACGTGTTTGCGTACTTTTGACCCCAACCGAATGGACAGCCCCAAAGAAATATAATTAATGAATGATTCGTTTATCTCTAGACTCTACAGTCTGCCTGTAATTTAATTTGGCGTCAAAGCACTTCTATTCCATTGGTATTGAGGCAAATTAAGTTAACTTTAAAGGCTTCACCTGTCCCGGCAAATTGATGTTTTACTTTGACTTTGATATTTATTTTACTTTGAACAACCATAATTCTCAAAGTTAGCTAAGTACCAAATAATTAAATTGTAATATCATTTATTGATACCAACTGTTTGGCATGACAAGGAAATGTAGAAATAATATGTTCAATATAACAACATCTCGAGTTGAAAAGATGTTGTAACATAAGAAACGTAAAGATCTGCGCGTGCAGCGATGGCGATCAGACTTAAGGTTCGGCCAAACCAACGCGATCAACCGGCGTGCAGCGATGGCGATCAATGCATTTAGGTCTGGTCGCCATCGCTGCACGCCGGCTGATCGCGGTGTGATCGCGTTGGTTTGTCCGAACCCTTAAGGTTCGGACAAACCAACGCGATCACAGCGCGATCCGCCGGCGTGCAGCGATGGCGATCAATGCATTTAGGTCTGGTCGCCATCGCTGCACGCCGGCTGATCGCGCTGTGATCGCGTTGGTTTGTCCGAACCCTTAGGTAAATGCATTGATCGCCATCGCTGCACGCCGGCGGATCGCGTGTGATCGCGTTGATTTGACTGAACCTTAACTTCGAACTCCTATGTTCTTCAAATTAATTTCGTTACCTTTCCCCCGGGACAAACTTGACCTTCACTGGTTGGGTTTTTATTGGCAGTCGAGCTGTAGATCCAGCAGTGGGAACGAGAGGTGGGAATAGTCCCGTTACAGCTCTATAACTTTACAAACACCTCGTTTACCTACTTCTAGTGTATATTTTGTGTTCCGGAAATACTCATACGTCTGTTTCTACAGGACACCTGAATTATCTGAAGCGTAAAGCTCGTGCTCAAAGGATACGATTGGCTGACAACGCCTCGAGGTGTTTCTTAACTACACTGTAGGGTGACAATGTTTATAGGGAAGGTAGTTTGTTGTATTTTTTTAAGAAAGTAACAGTAGGTATGTAGAGACAGCAATTTCTATTTATGTAATAACTAGCTTTCCACCCGCGGCTTCGCCCGCGTGGAATTTTGTCTGTCTTAGAAAGACTTTATCGCGCGCGTCCCTGTTTCAAAAACCAGGATAAAAATTATCCTATGTCCTTTCCCGGGACTTAAACTATCTCTATATCAAATTTTATCAAAATCGGTTCAGTGGTTTAGGCGTGAAAGCAAGTCATACAGACAGGCAGAGTTACTTTCGCATTTATAATATTAGTATAGATTGAAAATCCTACTCCGTATAACTAGGATGAATAAAGTGTAAGCTCTGAGAAACATTGTCGAATAATTACTTAAAGATCCCTAAGCTAATTTCTTTAATTGTGTCTATTTTTTATTATTTGACTGATAATATTGTGAAGTAGGCTAGTTCCTATAAAATTCGTATACAAATCAACCAGACACCGCTGCCAACCGGCCAATCTAGAAATCATAGAGGAAGCAGGCTTATGTTCAGCAGTGGACGTTCTATGGGTGAAATGATGATGATAATGATGATCCAATTCAAATAATTTACAACAAGCCATTCAAAAGCTTTCGTTCGTTCGTTCGTTTCAGCCGAATGACGTCCAAAGCTGGACAAAGGCCTCCCCCAAGGATTTCCACAAGACCAGTCCTACGCCGCCCGCATCGAGGCACCTCCCGCAACTTTCACCAGAAGTTCTCGAGTGGCGACCACGAGCCGGAACACCTCCCACTAGGTCATTGGTTCCCAAACTTATTTGAGACGCGCCCACTTTTCGACCATACTAAAAATTCCGCGCCCCCTCCTCCAGTCAAGATATTTATTGGTCGTATCGAGCAGTCTGGAATCCACTCTCTCAGCGGTCGCAGGTTTTTATACTTAAGTTTTGGAACCAATGCACTAGGTGAACCGACGGTCAAAAGCTTAATACGCAATACATAGCACGGCCCACGTTAAAGATGCAATATCTTTTTATGAGCTAATCGGTTCACGTTGGCGGTAACATCTTTCTTTCCACAGATTTTTTTCTTGTAACTGGATAAAAAAGGAGAATACTGTGGGTAGGTAATAATTGTAATGAGCACAATTATTACCTGCCTACAGTACCTTATAATAAAAGTCCAAGTTTGGGAATTGGATGAAATGAAATGGGTGGATGAAATTATTTCATCCATCCATTATGTGATGTTACTAGGAATACTTTTACTGCTTATTGTTAAAATGACGATTTTTATTACCATTTGTTGGTTAACGACAGGTTAAACGAAAAACAAAATAACAAAGATCATTAGGATACATAATTTACTTTTTTTTGTAGAAACAAACGTAATTGAGGTTATTCGTCAAAGTTTTGTGAAAATGAAAACTTAGTTTATGATTTATTTAGTGAAAGTACAAAGCCTACCGAGGAGGATTCTACGAATGCTCATTCTCCTTTACTTTTAAAATGTTTTAATAGGGCAAAGGGGTCCCTTAGTCCCTTAACAATCCACGGGTCGAGATTCGCCTCATTTTCTCCGGAATATGGAGCATAATCCAAATCAGCACGAATAAACTGTTGTGACTGTTTCTGAGGGATTTTAAAGCTTATTAGCTTTTCCCTGTGGCTTTGCCCATGTTTAAATAGCCCACTTATAAGTTATTCCAATGCGTAAACGTTTTATCAAAATCAGTTCAGTAGTTTTGCATAAAAGAGTAACAACAATAACAAACATTCACAAAAGTATAAACATTAATTTATAATTTTAAGTAGGACTAAGCGTGGTTCAGTCACTGCATAATAAATAAGTTTATTTTCTCACCACAATTATCATAGTACAAAAGTGTATTTGGTACAACTAGATTAATATTAAATTACAACTAAGATCGTAAACGAACTAAAGTCTCTGACATAGCTCGACGGATTAGCAAGCTGAAGTGGCAATGGGCAGGGCACATAGTACGCAGAACTGACGGCCGATGGGGCAACAAGGTTCTGGAGTGGAGGCCGCGTACCGGAAAACGCAGCGTGGGACGTCCACCCACAAGGTGGATCGACAAAATCATAAAGGTAGCAGGAAAGCACTGGACGCAGGCCGCTCCCAACCGGGTAACATGGAAAGCATTGGGGGAGGCCTATGTTCATGATGATGATGATGATGAAGATTGTGGCAGACTGGTGTCTAATGTAGGCAAAGATTCCCTCTGTCTTAGAGCACCAGGCCTCCACTCCTGGTATGGATTCTGTTGGCATTAGAGCTTGTTTCTTACAGTAAGATACACATTTGAATAAAATGTTACCCTATGCGTCCACGCGCACTGGGAGACCTCATAGTAATGTTTGTGAATACGGGCGTCAGTCTGCCACAGAAAGGGTAACTCCCGCGGTGGACCTTACAAAAACGACCTAGATAAAAACGAATCTGTTCCCTATGAGCCTCGATATATCTGTATACAAATTGGTCCAGTACTTATTATTCAGTGTTTTAATTGTAAAAAGCTAACAGACCGAGAAAGTTACTTTCGAATGTAAAATATTATACGTCCGGATAATGACGGCCGCCTGCCTGGCAGTTATCCCGGATCACAAAGCTTGCGGTTGTATATTTAAGTCCGGTAGGAGCAAATAATTGGCTTATATTTTACGACAATTTATACCCAGTTGTGGACGTTTATTGTGTGATCCAAAAGAGGGATTCTGGTGCTCGGATACAGCAACTTTTTGTATGGACCGACATCAAAATCACACCAAATCCTCATGTTTATACAGCATAAAACAGGTACCTATTTGACAGCAACCACACCTAATGTTAAGTGAGATGCAGTCTAGGGTGGTACATAACTGCCCTGTAAATGCCTATTCACTCTCGCCTTGAAGAGTAAATGTCGCCTGAAATGTAGAGTAACTATAATCCGGGCTTTTTCAAGGCGAGAGTGAATAGGCACTTACAGGGAAGATATGTACCATCCTAGACTGCATCCCACTTAACACCAGGTGCGATTGTTGTTAAATACCTGC
Source organism: Ostrinia nubilalis (assembly GCF_963855985.1). Classification (NCBI taxonomy): domain Eukaryota; kingdom Metazoa; phylum Arthropoda; class Insecta; order Lepidoptera; family Crambidae; genus Ostrinia; species Ostrinia nubilalis. The sequence goes on along the minus strand of NC_087109.1, from coordinate 2,113,353 downwards.
CTTGATGTGCATAAAAAACACGAATTTAAGTCTTGCAAATTATTACAGCTTTTGTAAATATTTCGATCCGAATGGGAGTGATTCTCATGCTCAAAATCAACAAATTTTTATAGTGCCATCATCGAAACCCAAAATAATTAAATATTAGCCGAACGACTAGTAGGTTAATAATAGTAATTGACTCTTTAATTAGCAAGAAGTGTGTTATTAACCAACGCAAATAAGCACTTAAATGTTCACCCCGATCTCTAATCATATCGACATTAATAAACCATCTCATTTTTCCCTCAGGAGCCGTAATATATTCGGGTCTAATTACATTTCACGAGAGAGTTGTCAATACAGATTTATTTACTTGGAAAACATAAACGTGACTCCTATCTGAAGTCGGTGAAATGTGAGATCCAATAAAAATTCTGTCCTGGTAGAGACTGGGGCTTGTATGTAGGCGGGGACAAGTTTACTGAAAGCACAGTCATCATTTCAGCTCATAAAGGTAGCAGGAAGGCGCTGGATGCAGGCCACTACCAACCGGTCATTATGGAAATCATTGGGAGAGGCCTATTTTCAACAGTGGACGCCCTGTGACTAATGCCCGTTTTCACCATCAATCCTTAATTTTTAAGTCTGTCTCCCACACTTAACAGGAATTTTGTTTTCAAAGGGGTCATTTAAAAATTAGGAATTGATGGTGAAAACGGGCTGTTTAGTAACTTTGGAAACTTTGTAATAGTTTTATGCAACGTTTGAAAAGTATAAAATGTAACCCTCATAATTTAACTTTTTAATTGATAATTTAATTCTGTAAATAGCAACATTTCATCCAGTGGCTTTCACGTAGTGTTTACCTGTAAGCCCAAAACAATTTTTAACGTTTCTTCTTATAGTAAAAAGTTCGTTACTGACTGTGAATATCCATTATAGGTATTGCAATTCACGAAGGCGAGTGAGCTTTACATGTGTGGTGGCTCGCTACTGTTCGTTTTTCAAAAGTTTTCATAGACATTGCATGTATAGGTACGTACACACACAAGTAAAGCTCACTCGCCTTCGTGAGTCGCAAAAACTATACCGGTAACAACTCTCAGTCAAGCCACAGCTCTATAAGCTGAGTATAGGTACCTATACGATCGGAACCAGTCAAGTCACAGTACCTGGAATTCGATTCTTTATAGTACTAACACGGAAATATCAAGAATTTCCGAATTCACACTTCAGTAGGTAATTCTAATACCATCGTCAATTTCTAGGAAATGATTTTATATGTGAGTGAAAATATTATACCACCTAAATAATTATTGAATGTAGAGTCAACAGCACATAAAATTAGAATAAATTCCTACCTTTTTTGTTGAAAAATCACACGTGATAACTTTTTTTTGTTAAATTTTTAAATTAATGTAATGTGTTTGTATGTGTCTTTTGTTGCCAGATTAGTTACTTTCTTTCTTCTTCTGTGCCAAGGTACATAAAGATGTGACAGTGTTTAACTACAAATTAGTAGTCTGGTACACGAACTACTACTAGGCCAGACTGTTAAGTTAATACAATGCCGTAGACTCAAATGAAATAGATCGAAAACGTGACCATCCGTAATAAAGTCGCACGCGAAAACGATCCGTATGCGAATGATAAGCCATCGGCGAAATCCAATAGTCGGCTGGCAAGTTATCACACGCTCTACTACCCTCCGATCGCTATAATCCTACTAATATTATTATGTGAAGGTTTGTGAGGTTAATGTATGTTTGTTACTCTTTCACGCAAAAACTATTGGAGGAATTTAGATGAAACTTAACAGTATTATTGTTTGTGCAATAGAACAAGATATAGGCTATAATTTATAACGATAATCAGTAAATTGGCCAAATTACAACGATAAGTGTCAAGCAAGTTGCTCTTTCTTTGACAAACCGTTGAGGTTTGTTGTTGAAGATTTTCACCCGGAATCTTCAACAACAAACCTCGCTCTCTTCCACCTTCAAAACAACATTTTCCATCAGGTGAGATGCAGAGCTTCCTGGTTGTGACTAAAAAAAACTGAATTTCACGCATACGAAGCCGTGGAAAAAGCTAGTGTATAAACGTCCCAGCGACTGTGTTCACGCCGTTCACGCGCAGTTTATTTCGTAATACACCTACATGAGTTCGTGGAAATGTTTCCAAAATCATACGCTTTGTTGATACAATGGAAATGAAAGTAAAAATGTTTCTGATAATAACATCCTACCAAAAGTAAATTGTTGCCAAGACGATACCATAATATGGCCATTATAGCTCGCATCGTCAAAAAGTTATCAGTACTCATGTAAAACTAAGCTTCTAACTAACTACACGCCCTAAAGGTGCGTCCAAATTATGTAACATGTTCTATATCTTGTACTAGGTATATAACATGTTACAAACTGTCTTATTAGGTTGTAGTAAATCGTGTAAATACGGCTTCCATACTTAATAACATGTCATATAACTACGTTTTATATCGTGTTATGTTACATAGTCCTTAGGCCTCAGCCTCGAATTTAGCGGGCAGCGGGGCGGTGGCGGTAGCGGCGCGGTAGCGGCAGGATCATATGCGTAAAATCAAATAGACCGGTTCTCGAAAACAGCGGCGCGGGAACGGGCAACGAGCGGGCAGCGGCGAGGGAGCGGGCAACGAGCGGGCAGCGCACTCGTTCTTTTGCCCACAATAAATCGAGCGTTAGGAATAAATTAGAATCGAAATAAAATTGACGCCGTTGTTCAGACATTTCGTTTGCGAATAAAAACAAATATCTCGACAACACAACCCCGAACACAACACTTCGCCGCTAAAGCGCCGCGCGAGCTGCCCGCTTGTTTCGAGAACGGGTCTGCGTTGCCCGCCCCGCTCCCGCTGCCGCGCCGCTGTTTTCAAGAACCGGTTCTATTTGATTTTACGCATAAGATCCTGCCGCTCCCGCGCCGCCGCCGCTCCCGCCCCGCTGCCCGCTAAACTCGAGGCTGAGGCCTAAGAGCGAAAATACACAATGCGTTGCGGCGCCGCACCGCAGATTTCACCGTATCGCGCGTCGCATGGCGTCGCACCGGTTTTGTGCCCGCCACAGATATTTGTATGTATGTAAGAAGACGCAGCGACACCGCTCCGGCGTCGCACCGACGCCGCAACGCATCGTCTTTGTAGAGTAAGAGCGAAGTACACGCTACCTTCACAAACTATACCTCAGTCAAAATATTTTGGCTCTTTGTTGAAATCATTTCATAAATAATGTAACAGAAATCCTGAACACCCAAAAAGGGCTGATTCTGATGCTTTAATACAATAGAACCAACCTCAAAACCCCGAAAACTTGTTACAGTGTGGAAATCTCAACCAGGTCAGCTGAATCGGTCCCACGGGCGAAGTTATTTGGGCAGAATCGGCCCTTTCGGTTTGAGCCTTTTGTTAGCGATATTCTGACACTAAGCATTATTCATAACCACATTTCGGGCCCTTTGTATTGTTTCGGCTATGATTTGGTGATTAGAAAACGCTACGATTGCTAAGAAACCTGTGGTACAGTCTTTGCATAACAACTTAACATAATCACCACGATTGAAATGGGTCCATATTCGGTTGCATAAAAAATATTGTCATAATTTAAGAGTGCATAAAGTTTTTTGGCATACTCATCATTTCGCATAACGTTCATACAGAATAATTCATAAGGCATATTTTTTTTGCCATAACCACTTTTATTATAATAATATTTTAGTATATATTTTTTCTGTATACCCGTTTTTTTAATAACGATTTCTAGGCATAACATTTATTGGCATCTAAACCAATGCCATAAATATTATCATTCATAATATACAAAATACCATAATTTTAACAAATATGAAATATAAAAATGTTATAAGTTAACAAATATAAATAGACAAGCAAGCATGCAAACAAGCATGCAAGCAAGCAGCAAGCATGCAATCAAACAGCAAGCATGCAAGCAAGCTGCAAGGAAGCATGTAAGCATGCATGCAAGCAAGGATGCAAACAAGCAAGCCTGCAAGCAAGCAGCAAGCAAGCAGCAAGCAAGCAGCAAGCAAGCAGCAAGCAAGCAGCAAGCAAGCAGCAAGCAAGCAGCAAGCAAGCAGCAAGCAAGCAGCAAGCAAGCAGCAAGCAAGCAGCAAGCAAGCATGCAAGCAAGCATGCAAGCAAGCAGCAAGCAGCAAGCACGCAAGCATGCAAGCAAGCAGCAAGCAAGCATGCAAGCAAGCAGCAAGGAAGCATGCATGCAAGCATGCAAGCAAGCAAGCATGCAAGCAAGCAAGCATGCAAGCAAGCATTAGGATTGCCTTATCTCCGGCGCTGCGGGAAGTGCGGTCCTTCCGCTCTGGCGTAACATATACCCGGCATGCCATGCTCGCTTCCGCAGCTTCGGCTTGCTGGTCGCCTTCGGCGACCAGCCTCAGCCGCTCCAGCTCGCACGGCTGCCGGATATATGTTACAGCGAGCGAGGACCGCACTCCCTCCGCGGCTCCGGCTTTTAAATTACACTCTAGTATAGGGCAGACTAGTACCACGTGGAAGAGACCACGGCCAGTCGGGATCTACATAATTTCAGACCAGGCAAGCTTAATGTTGTAAAAGAAATGTGGACTGTATAATATGTGCGTTATAATAGATAAGAGGGATTCAAGATCAAACAGAATGTAGTTTCACGAGCTTAAGTTTTCTAAGAAACAGGTCAAAAATTAATAACAAAAATGACAATGATACAGAGAATTTAGTTTTTGCAAATCTATAGGCCGAAAGAGTATAAAGGTGGAAGGAGGATCGTTCGCAACATCACAAATACATAATTATTTAATCTTCAATGTTGGTTGCTCTTATAGACAATATTTATGACTTTAAATGTTATAAATAATTAAATTATGTTTATAGTATTTTATTAAAAACAAACTTTATGTATATAAAAATTATGTTCTTTACATTTATGATTATTTAAATTATGGTATTGAAAATTAGAGAAAGTTATTATTATGCCTAAGAAACCATTATGCATTTAGAAAACTATGCATATCAAAGTTTATGCGAAAAAACTTTATGCAAATACTGTTATACCAAACTAAATTATGATGAAAAATGTTATGCGTCTAAGAGGGCACCCGATTGAAATTAGACCTTATAGTACTGATGCAGTTAAGTTCAAGATAGGTTATTTATTTATTTAGTTTTCGAAGACTGCAAGAGTCAGTTCAATGCACACTAATGCACTAGGTATGTGGACTCACATTTTCGAACTCGTTTAGCGCAGTGAGCCAGGAGAATTCAAAGAAAAGTTGTTTAGTTATAAGTTAAGAGGCGAAAAGCTTGCTTATGACTGTCGTATTATTGAAACCTTTGTGTTCTTTTTTTAGGTTTTTAACGTAAACTTGAAAGGACATCGTAATACGGTTAGCGTCAAATAGTTGGTGACACCCAAAGTAGCCAAAAAGTTCGCAACACGTCTTTTGCTACATTGGAATAATATATAATAATAAATATCCTTGGACATTTTACACTACGCTTCTAGTCCCAAACTAAGCAAAGCTTGTACTATGGGTACTAGACAACGGATATAAACATACTTAAATACTTTTTTTGTAAATACATACTTATCTTATTATTATACATACAAAACACCCAGTCCATTACAAACAAATATGTTCATGCACACAAATGTTTGTACTGTGCGGGAATCGAACCCGCTACCTCCGGAATAGTAGTCCGTTCCGAACCACTACACCAAACGGCCGACGAACAATAAAATGAATGTGTGAAAAACATGTCTCATTCGTAAAGGTTTTTCACAAGTTTTCAAAGCACGATCAGACACATTCTGTAAGTTTTTAGATTTTAGAAATCCTATATTATTTATTTTAAAAGGTTAAGGTACTAATGGAAACCGACTGATCTGAATATCCAATCGCCCATTTTCTCCAAACCTTTTAGAACGCGTGACATGTAAAAACATAATTTCACACATTTGCGCCCAAACTTTCGGTCACACAAAATGTGTTTTTAATTACCCCACGCATCTGGACTATAAATCAAATTACGCGAATTATTTGAACATTTTAGAAGCATTTCCAATATAAATATTTGGCTGAAAGTACGCGACTTCAAAATATGTACAGTGGATATTTAATTGAAATATTTCATGTTACGTTTTTGTTTGAGGATGATCATATTTCAAACGGTACGTGGCGGTTATGTTTTGGCTTTTAGGAATTTTATATGAATATTAATAGTATGACATGAAATATATTGGAATAAACACCGGCGAAGCGCGAAAAAGATTCGCAAACTAAGCGTCCCGTACAATCGTGTATTATACGTGTACCACCATACTTTAACCGTAACTATAACCATAGCCGGTGTTTTTATAATGGAGTTTGGCAAACTTGCCGTTTGTTATAACTTATAGCAACTAAGCCTACGTACTTTAATAAAAAAGCGTTTTATGTCGCTGCTTACATTTAAAGTATCAAAGAATTAACCTAATCTGAGGTTCAAATGAAACCTGCAGACAAACCTAATAACTCTATGATAATTATACAAATCTTAAGATATTCCTAGGGTAAGGGTCCCGTTATAATACCGTTTGGGTGCCAACCCTTAAAATATCTGGAGGAGTATTTATTAAAGCATTATCATTTCAATTCGCTTATGAAATCATCCAATAACTCATTATGAACTCCCTCACAAGTTACACGACATTTTATTGTAGTTATAACTCCAATAATCCGCCTTCTGTCTTACGTTTGTATTAAATTCTGATTGCAATCGCATTTGTATTTTCAAAGGCCTCAAAAACAAAAGGTCACTGAAACAATTTGCGAGAATAACTCAAAACAAAGGACTCATCAACGGTCAGTATACGCAAATTGAATCTGAACCCTGATTGAAGGGACATAACATCAGAGCTGAAAAACCGAATAAAAAAGGCTTAAAACAACACTATTCAATTACACAACACACGGTGATTGTGGTCCTTTGTTTATTAAAACACTAGTTCATATCGAGACTGCAGTTACAATGGGTTTTACAGCTTTAACTGCGTTTTTACTAGCCTTTTCTAATGTACAGGCAAAATTACGGTATTCCACAAATACCAGACAATATAATGCGCTAAGTGACCACACAGTGGTGACGGAAAGTAACGTATTTCCTTACGTGGTATCTGTATTGAAGAAGTCTTCGTATTTAAGTGCTGGAGCCTTGTTGGATGATAAATGGGTGCTGACGGCTGCTGACGCTTTGTTTTTGTAAGGGAGTTAAGATGATATCCTTTTAAGTTCGTTTGTTTGTTCGTTCATTTCAGCCGAAAGACGACCAAGGCTGGACAAAGGCCTACCCCAAGGATTTCCACAAAGACCGCTCCTGCGCCGCTCGCATCCAGGCACCTCCAGATTTTTTAAATGTGTCGTAAGAGTGATAAACTTCATAAAAACTTCATAAATTCCAAGACCTAGAGTTAAATCTAGGGGCATTTCCTAACTCCATTTCGTACTTTAAATATATCGTACTTCTTTAAACCGCTATCAAAGTTTTATTATTAGAGCATCACAATAATTTTAAGTAAGTATTCTTGTAAGTTGTATTGTCGATGACACTGAATAATCATTTCTTCTTCCTTTTTTTCTATTATAGGATGTCCTCCAGAAAAGTGGTGATAATAGTACGAGATTAGGACCCGATGGGTTAATCAAGAGTAACAAAACAGATTCAGAGGCTGTTTTTACCATTCATCAACACATTGTTGCAGAGTCCGAGAATCAGCAAGAGTGATCAAAGTCAGATTGGGCAGCATCAACTACAAGAAAGGTGGGGTCCTTCTCCCGGTGAAGAGTATAGAAGTACATCCACTCTTTGACGACAGTAAGCCGGCCTTCGACGTGGCTCTCATCATGCTGGCTGAGCGGGTGTGGCTGACCCCGACCCTATCTCCAATAAGAATCCAGACAAATTTGCAGGAGATCACTGCTACCCACTTTATTGTGACTGCGTGGACTCCTTTATTAGTAAGTCTTATTACAACTCTCATCATCATCATTTCAGCCATAGGACGTCCACTACTAAAAATAGGCTTCCCTCAATGATTTCCATAATGAGCGATTGGTAGCACCCAGCACCTTCATTTCATCCACGAAGACGCGCCATTTTTCCGCTAATGTTTGAATGTTATCGGTACACGCTGAATTATTTATCCATGAGTGCTCACGCACACTACAATAATGCCGCTCGGATTGCTCGGATCAAACTCCCCGCACCCCGGACTTCCCTCAACCAAAAATTGGTGGGGCGCGTCTTCGTGGATGAAACGATCTATACTGTCTGTAGACAATGATTCCAGTTGCTAGACTATGCGCCCATATGCACCTGCATCTTGCTATCAAAATCAAAATCAAAATTATCTTTATTTGTTTAGACTAATTAAATTAGTACTTGCAAATCGTCAAATGCTCTTAAGGAGCCTATACATGTCTCATTCTTTTTTTGCCCTACCAGCGCTTCGAGACAAACATTTGGCAAGTGCTAAGAAGAAGCGCCGCAACAAACTCAGTCACCACTGTCTGCCGGTTTAAAAATATAAAAAAGTAGGAAGTTACAATACATTCAGAAGCAAGTTACTTACCACGCGCTCCCGTTGATAGAAGGTGGCCTTTAAGACGCCCATCTAGCACGAGACCGCGTGGCAGTTTTGAATATAGGTATTTCTTTAGTGCCGTGCTAATTTCTAGGTTAATTGTTGCGTTTTGATACATATATTTTATGTCAGGTATATCTTTCCTTGACCAGTCCCCGAAGGCAGCGCCTGTTCACAGACATGACGTGTGAACCAGCCATCGCTTCACTTGACCATATTATAGGGAATGTAACGACCCGCCTCACACGCCACTACCCCAAAGACATTTTAGTGAGCATGACAAGTCCAAGATACCCTTCTGACTAAGTGCCAGATATAAAACTATTTAGTAGACAAGGTATGAAAACTCCAGACAGAAAAGCAAGGCACCATAATATAATAGAGAGAGATGGCAACTAATGTATCTATACAATTAATTAGGTACATTGTGAGAGCCTGAGAGACTTATTTCCAAGGTAATTTATCATTAAGGTAATCATTTGTAGTGTAATAAGCATTTTTAGTAAGTGTTCTTTAACATTATCTGGACGATAAAAGTAAAAATCCAAAATCTTCATGAGTTCTTGTTATCTCCATTAATTTCCACAAAAAATCTAAAACCTACCCTCTTTACAGCGTATAAGAGCCAAGCCTCATCACATCATATCAATGGACACGATCAAACAGCGCCGTATGCTCTCAGTCTCCCATCTTCACCCTTCAGACCCTGAACTATGTAAGAAGGAGCTCAACGATATGGGCATCAATGACACGGGGAGCATCATGTGCCTGGACCCGGATTTGAACGCTGATCCTTGTTGGGTGAGAACAGTTCCTGGGTGTGAGAATTCAGGTTTATTTTTGTTAGATTTCATCCACTGTCAGTATTGTAAGAGAGTGGGAAGACAATGGAAGTGGAAGCCGATGAAAGATGGAAATCCATCTTCTTGCAATCAGCATCAATTCGGCCAAAGTAGGTCTACTGCTTTCCAAGGATTTCTACAAAGTCCCGCGCTGCCTGCATCCAGGTATTTCCCACAACCTTCACCAGATCATCGACCTTCGGATTGGGAAGTCAACCCAAATTGCGTTGTCCATGGTCGCCTTTCGAGAATTTTTCTGCTATCATCAGACCATCTGTTCTATTATCTATGTGCCCCGCCCGCTGCCACATAAACTTTACTGTCCGCTTACTAAGCCGCACGTGTGGCACGTCGTAGCGTCCTGCGTTCGTCGTAAAATGACCGACCGTGGACAGTGTGCAGTTACACGTAGATTATCTTTGTAATGTTATTCCCTCATTCCAGAGGGACACTGGAGCCCCAGTGGTTCTCAACGGCGTCCTTTGGGGCGTGGTGTCCTCGTGGCGGCCCGACGACTGCTACTCGCGGCCGGGGCGCAGCTTCGCGGTGCGGGTGGCGGCGCGGGACGTACGCAGCTGGCTGCACGCCGCCACCCGCGGACACAGGTGGAACCGCACCGAGTACGACGAAGAGGATGATAGTAGTGAGAGATGAGGGTTTAGACCATCGTTCACAAGATTAGAATTGAAGAAAAAAGTCAATGTTTCTTAAAGAAAACTGCGTTTTGCTTGTAATAAGGGTTTCCTAAACACTCACCAGTTGACGCCACTGGCGTGCAAGGTCTTCAGAAGACCTTGCCACATAACCTAGCCACAAGCACGTGAGAAGATCGTTTTCTCACGTGCTTGTGGCTAAGACAGTGGTGCCAACAAGAGAGCGCCTGAAACGTTGGAGGACTATCGTCGTTCCAATTTCCAAACCCTACTAGGTAGACGCCTGTGTCAGGCAAGGTCCTGTCACACGCCAATGGCGCCAATTGGTGAGCACAATCAAGGAACCCATCATAACTTTACTGAGGTCCCAGTAGTATTTTCGGCGTCTTCTAAGGGTAGTGTCACCGGGCCCCAGTGGTCCTCAACGGCGTCTCCTCGTGGCGGCCCGACGACTGCTCCTCGCGGCCGGGGCGCAGCTTCGCGGTGCGGGTGGCGGCGCGGGACGTGCGCAGCTGGCTGCACGCCGCCACCCGCGGACACAGGTGGAACCGCACCGAGTACGACGAACGAAGAGGATGATAGTAGTGAGAGATGAGATGAAGAGGATGCTATAGGATTGTAAAAAAAGTAAACGTTTCTTTAAAGAAAACTGGGTTTTTGAGACTCCTTGTAGTAGCATTGTAAATTGTATTAATACACAAGATAGTATGATTGTAGATTTAGTTTTTTTTTCTTAATAAGATCCTAGATACGTTTACCAGAAAGTGCTATCAACTGGTGAGCGCTGAAGCGGTAGAGAACTATAGCATTTATAATCACCAGGTAGGCGCCACTGTCGAGTAAGATCCCATCACTAGCCAGTGGCGCAAACTTGTAAGCATAATCATGGAACCCATCATTACTTTATTGAGGCCCCAGTGGTCACTCGCCGATGGCGCCAACTAGTAAGCGCAATGAAGGAAACCCTCATTATTTTACTGAGGGAGTACCACTGGGGCAATGTTACTCTCGGCGTCTGTCCTAGTGTCACCGGGGCCCCAGTGGTTCTTTGATACTCTCAACGTCCTCTAGTAGTAGTGTCACCGGGGCCCCAGTGGTCCCCAATGGCGTCTCCTCCTGGCGGCCCGACGACTGCTACTCGCGGCCGGGGCGCAGCTTCGCGGCGCGGGCGGCGGCGCGGGACGTCCGCAGCTGGCTGCACGCCGCCACCCGCGGACACAGGTGGAACCGTACCGAGTATGACGAAGAGGATGATAGTAGTGGGTCAATTTCCCAAACACATTTTTTGAGCGGCGTAGCTGAAAATCATATGTTTTTTATGACATAGAACTTTGATTTTTTTTTTAAACGAAAATATACAGAGGTTCCATTTTGAGGACAACATTATTAATGAGTATTTTCTTTTACAAATTCGACAAAAAATAATTGAACTAAGCGTTTCTAATTTTGGTGCAGTGTCCACATCCTTAATTTCTTACAATATGTATTTTTTTAGCTGAAGATCAAAACAGAACTTAGGGAAAAAGTATATTTTTGGATTATACAATCTATCTATTATCTAAGATTACCAAATTAAGCAAGTTTCCCAATTAACTGTGATTAAGTCACGTCCTTAAGTTTTGTCCGCGAAAAATTTATGATTTTGGTGTCAATAATGAAATAGCTCGTCAGTTTCTTTAAAGATCAAACAGGATTTAAACACTCCCATCATTCGTTAGGTTTAGTACCGCCCCCGCGAGCAGTGACGGCAGACGGGTGCAAGACCTCTGCGTCTTCCCGCCAAAAACGTAAATGTGTTGTTTTTTTTTAAACGGACAACAATTCTGCAATTTTGGTGTCTTTTTGTATAAGATTTCTAAGCTATTCTTTTTAGTTGAATTCCTCGTATAATGTAAAGGAACTGTTTTCATACCATGTGTTAAAATGTTATTGTTATATTTAAAACAGATTTCATATAATTTAGCTTTTTCAACGAGAATCTAATTTTGGTGAGTCAATTTTGGTGTTTTTGGTGGTGCACCAAAGCATTTTTAACCGACTTAACTCCGTCAATTGTGAACCGATTTTCAAAATTCTTTTTTTGTTCTATAGGGTACACTTATGTGGTGGTCCCATTGTCACCAAGTCAGGATCTAATGATGGGATCCTAGGGAAATCGAGAGTAAACCTCAAATTTTGTAGAAATGCAGTACGTTTTCTAAAGTTATTCAAGTAGTCATCATCTAATGTTGATGAGATGATGATGGAAGGTAAAACTCCTTAACGCTTAGGAGTTGGAGGATAATTCTTTAAATATTTTAGGTAGGTATGTACATACAGTTGTATTATTTCAGGTATTTAAGATGAGCTGATGACGAAAGGTCAAACAACATAAGTTAGGAGTTAGATGATACTCAATACTCATTTGTTGATACATACATTGACACATGATACATTGATACTTTTTAGTTGCCGATATTTAAAGTAGGGAGCCTGTATTTTGCTAGGAAGATTATTTACACTTGGATTGTGATTAAGACTATAATTTTCCATTACAAAATGGATAATTATAGTCTTAATCACATTAAACATAGGTACTGTCCCTCTTCAGTGACAATAACAAGGACTAATCAACTAAAAAGCATGAAAAAAAATAATTTTAACAAAAAAATTAAAACCGACGCCAAAAATCACTTAAAAGTAGAAAATAAGTACGTCGTTATTTATTTATTAGGACAATATACCATGATTAATATTTTTGGAGTCGGTGCTGGTAAATTTAAAACCATTTCTTGAGCTTGGCACTAAGATATGACCGACTGATAGCATATTTTCTAATTTTGGTGCTTTAATATAAATTTTGGTGTTCTCTTAATTTTGGTGTAAGGAAAATCTAAAAAACTACTGGACAAAATTTAATGTCTTAATCATTTTAGAAACAGTATAAGTTTCCAATAAATTTGATCTATAATAAAGAATAAAAATACACAAATAACAATTTCCACCAAAATTAGGCAAAAATATGCACTTGTTGAAATTCACCCTAGTGAGAGATGAGGGTTTAGACCATCGTACACAAGATTAGGATTGAAGAAAAAAGTAAATGTTTCTTAAAGAAAACTGCGTTTTGCTTGTAATGAGGGTTTCCTAAACACTCACCAGTTGACGCCACTGGCGTGCAAGGTCTTCAGAAGACCTTGCCACATAACCTAGCCACAAGCACGTGAGAAGACCGTCTTCTCACGTGCTTGTGGCTAAGACAGTGGTGCCAAATAGAGAGCGCCTGAAACGTTGGAGGACTATCGTCTTTCCAATTTCCAAACCACCACTAGGTTGACGCCTGTGTCAGGCAAGGTCCTGTCACACGCCAATGGCGCCAATTGGTGAGCACAATCAAGGAACCCATCATAACTTTACTGAGGTCCCAGTAGTATTTTCGGCGTCTTCTAAGGGTAGTGTCACCGGGCCCCAGTGGTCCTCAACGGCGTCTCCTCGTGGCGGCCCGAAGACTGCTACTCGCGGCCGGGGCGCAGCTTCGCGGCGCGGGTGGCGGCGCGGGACGTTCGCAGCTGGCTGCACGCCGCCACCCGCGGACACAGGTGGAACCGTACCGAGTATGACGAAGAGGATGATAGTAGTGAGAGATGAGGGTTTAGACCATCGTACACAAGGTTAGAATTGAAGAAAAAAGTAAATGTTTCTTAAAGAAAACTGCGTTTTGCTTGTAATGAGGGTTTCCTAAACACTCACCAGTTAACGCCACTGGAGTGCAAGGTCTTCAGAAGACCTTGCCACATAACCTAGCCACAAGCACGTGAGAAGATCGTTTTCTCACGTGCTTGTGGCTAAGACAGTGGTGCCAACAAGAGAGCGCCTGAAACTTTGGAGGACTATCGTCTTTCCAATTTCCAGACCACCACTAGGTAGACGCCTGTGTCAGGTAAGGTCCTGTTACCCGCCAATGGCGCCAACTAGTAAGCGCAATCAAGGAAACCTTCATTACTTTACTCAGGGAGTACCACTGGGGCAATCGTACTCTCGGCGTCCTCTAAGGGTATTCTCACTGGGGCCCCAGGCCCTCAGTAGTCCCATCGAGGCGGCTGAAGAGGAGGCATTGTAACCATCAATAGAGGATACTCTAGATTAGTAGTAAAAAGTAAATGATTCTTGAAAGAGAACTGCGTTTTACTTGAAATGAGGGCTTCCTTGCGCTCAACAGTTGACGTCACTGAGTCACTGGCGAGTAAGATCCTGTCACTTACTTGTGGCTATGTCAGTGGAGCCAACTGGTGACGCTGAAGGAAGGAAGGACTATCTGTCAGAGTATTATAACAAGTTAGTATTATCTAAGTACGAATATTCTATGATAATATTATAGATTAAATTCATTTTGAAAGTGTGAATCTTATCGCGATTTTTTGACTCATTTTCTACTATAACCGCAAAAAGCATGGCCTTCCCATACTTTGTACAAAAATTGTAATCTGTCCCAAAAGCATCGAATACAAATCTTTCGGGTCACAGGTGTGTGTTCACCTTACGTGAAACCCATAAATAATAAATGCTGACATCGAATAAAACCGCACCATAAAATACTTGATAGTTCGCACCTGGCCTTATTATTATCTGGCAACTGTGTAGTTACAGGGAAAGAGTGGAAATAAATGAGCAAGATAGTCCGGCTTACAAGTCAATAAAGAGAGCGTTTAGTTTCAATAATGCTAGTTGCAGACTAAACCCTAAGCTAAACATGTGCATGTGGATTGAGTGATCCTTGCTTCAATCTTAACAAAAATCGAGGAAGTTTTACTTAAAATATGTTAAAACATTGCGATGAAGTTTAAAAATTTGTTAAACCTAAGATAAAAATGTTATGGCCAATAAATAGGAGCACTCATACCGCACGCTTTAAGAAAACGTCAACATGTTTATTTCAGAAAATAAAGCCTTTCCACTTCTTTTTATAGTATTGAAAAATTGTTAAGAATATGTTAAAACTATTAACAAATTCAGAAATTCCTTGCACGTCCCGTTCCAAAGTTATGACGATTATTTAGGATCACTCACACCGCACACGGGCCGTATGAGTGCTCTTCAAAATAATGACTTTTTATTAATAAATACGTTTTATTTCTGTTGGGAAATGTGTGCAAACTGACGAGCGAATTTGTTAAAGAATAAGTGTGACAAAACTTAAAAGCTGAAGGAAGAAATTAACCTTTATTCTTTCCTCCAATATGCCGTGTGAGTGATCCTTACTTTTACCTCTATCTGCTCATATGTAGTTCGTAGGCAGACTGAGATAGTATCTAAAATTGTTAATTGTTTTTAACAATTATTTGGCATATATTTTGCTTTTATTAAGGTCATAATTTAAGAAATATCAGGCTTAGATGATTCCTAAAGGAAAATGTTGATTAGGGTACGTATGATTTTTTATTTTGAGAGACTGTTTCGATTCATCAGAAGTTTACATGTGAGATTTAATTATATTATTTTATCGTATTTTATAGTCCAACAAAAAAAAACAGTTTTGTTGAGAAATTTGTAATTTATTTAAATAAAACCGTGAGTATCTTTCTCAATTCATATTACAAGTCAAATTTGAATTCAATCCTATAAACAATTGTAATGTTTCTTTATTTCTATCATTCAAGATGTAGGGGTAAACCACTAAAACTCGCGCTACTGCCGACCGCGGCGACGGACGCCCCCCGCGAGTTTTAGCGGAGGCCCCTAAACCTACTACATATTAGATTGCATTGGTTTTGCATTGTCACGTCTGACGAATCGGAACAGTCTCACAAAATAAAAAATCATATGTACCCTAATCAACATTTTCCTTTAGGAATCATCTAAGCCTGATATTTCTTAAATTATGACCTTAATAAAAGCAAAATATATGCCAAATAATTGTTAAAAACAATTAACAATTTTAGATACTATCTCAGTCTGCCTACGAACTACATGTGAGCAGATAGAGGTAAAAGTAAGGATCACTCACACGGCATATTGGAGGAAAGAATAAAGGTTAATTTATTCCTTCAGCTTTTAAGTTTTGTCACACTTATTCTTTAACAAATTCGCTCGTCAGTTTGCACACATTTCCCAACAGAAATAAAACGTATTTATTAATAAAAAGTCATTATTTTGAAGAGCACTCATACGGCCCGTGTGCGGTGTGAGTGATCCTAAATAATCGTCATAACTTTGGAACGGGACGTGCAAGGAATTTCTGAATTTGTTAATAGTTTTAACATATTCTTAACAATTTTTCAATACTATAAAAAGAAGTGGAAAGGCTTTATTTTCTGAAATAAACATGTTGACGTTTTCTTAAAGCGTGCGGTATGAGTGCTCCTATTTATTGGCCATAACATTTTTATCTTAGGTTTAACAAATTTTTAAACTTCATCGCAATGTTTTAACATATTTTAAGTAAAACTTCCTCGATTTTTGTTAAGATTGAAGCAAGGATCACTCAATCCACATGCACATAAGCTAAACTACCTTAATTTAGCTCTTGGTCTGCTGCACTAATATGAAACAATAAATAAAAATTCGAAAATTGCAAAAATGCGAAATATTGTTAACAACTTTCAAAGAAGTTGGAAAATTCAATATTGCTACTTGGTATTTAAGTAGTTACAGGATTCTGAAGAAACTACTGAAGTGGTTTAATGTAAAACCCTTTGAAACAAAAAGAAGATTTTTAAATCGGTGCTTGAGTAATCGGGAAAATTCTGAAAAAACTTCTTATTTTGAAGTCACTTAAGAATACTAAGCAACATCGGCCGAGAAGAATGATGTGAATAACCAAAAGCAAGAACAGAAAGTCAAATAAAATCTTAACTTAACTTTAAGGTCCCAGTCTTGGGCCACACCATGAGAGTTATCACCGACGCGTCCTGTGGTCAGGACATTAATAAGATCCTATCGCACGGATACTTCGCTATTTATTTCCGACAAGGATTCTGCATTGTGCTTTACTTGATACAGGTAACCTGTAGGTTTCATTTGCAGGAAGAATGCAGTTAGATAAGTAATTTTTCACCGTAATATTATATTTTTTGGAAGGGATTAAATTCAAATTCATAGAATGGAGCATTGAAGGTGAAAGTCGACGTAACTGCATGTTTGCATATGCCATATAAGTATGGAGTCAAAACTAAAAAATGTAGTAGGTATTGTAATTTCACCAATCCCTTATAAATCCATAGTTCGTTGGTTGTCTATAGAGATTAGTTTAGACTTTATTCTTTTGTTTCACCATCCAACTTCCGATCAGAGTTCCGTCACCCATATTCAAACTTTCGTTAAACACTCCAAATCTCTAATAACTTGGAGTTTGAAGTCTCCTTAAACTTAAAGTTTTAGACGAGCTTATCCACAAAAAGACACCACCACATTACCTAGACTAAGAGCTAGTGAACGCCAGACCTACGTCATTTTATAAAAGCTGAAAGTTTGTAACCGTATGCTCCCAATATAGGATCGTGGCTTTGGCAGCTATCCAAAAAAAAACTGTCTGGCAAGGAGTTGGAACTGTCAAAACTGTCTGGCAGATGAGGTAACTACTTCTAATTATTGCCCTAATATTTTATATAAATCAGCTTTTATGGTAATAACGTAAGCCTAACTTTTCCGGTGGATTTTTCTGTATATTCAATAGACTGTAATTCTACTTACGTTATACCTTAAAATCAAATTTTTATGTATAATATTTAGGCAACTATTAGAGTCATTCGGGGTAACAGCACGCGGTGGGTAAAAGTACGCGGTGGTCCGATCTCCGACAGGGGTGGGGGAGTCGAGGTCTGTGTTTGTAAAATAGAGTGGCGCTACTGTCGCCGTTTAGGAGCCACGTGCCGCGCCGACGCAATCTAAGTACTGGTCGCGACACGTCGCCGAATACTTGTAGCACGCTTATTTCGTTTAATTTTTATGCCACGGAAAAGTGTGCTGTAGTTAAATGGATAGCTCTGTGCCAGTAAGTATACTATATTTCTATTGTTCATTTAATGTAGTTTTGATCTAAGTTTATCATATTCGTAAAAAGTATTTAACGTGTGTGTTGTGACTGATTATTTGGTATATTTGCCGATTGGGGTAAGAGTACGAGATTAATAGTACGCACGCGTACGTTTACCCCCGTTGCGTACTTATACCCCAAATGAAATAAAAATATCAAAAATTGTTCAATCTTTCAGAATACCTACACCAAAATGCCGAGAAATTACATAAGGAAGGCCTCTCAGCGGATCCTCATCTCATCTCAGATGACCAAATAATGAAGGCCAATTATTTTGATCTCAAAGTGTGACTATTGCCAATATAAATAATTTTTTTTTTTTTTTTTTTTTTTTTTATGTGATAGGAGGCAAACGAGCAAACGGATCACCTGATGGTAAGTGATTACCGTCGCCCATAGACACCCGCAGACCCAGGGGCGTTACAGGTGCGTTGCCGGCCTTTAAGGTAAAGATACGCTCTCCTCTTGAAAGCTTGCAGGTCGTATCCGTCCGGAAACACCGCAGACGACAGTCCATTCCACAGTTTGGTTGTACGGGGCAGAAAGTTTCTAGAGAAACGTACTGTTGTGGACTGCCAACCATCTAAGTGCTGGGGGTGGAAGTGCTGTCGGGTAGATCGGTGGCGAAAAGTGGCGGCAGGAATAAGTCCGGATAATTCTTCGGAGCACTCCCCAATTTAAGACAAGATTCACATTATAATAGATACAGGGTGGAATTTTGTAATGCCACCTGGAGGGAAAGTACTCTTAGTAATGTAGAGGAATCGAACCAACTAAAATTTGTTATAAATTACACCCTGTATTTTTATTGCATCGATCGTTAGGGTTATGGTTTATGGATGAAATCTCTCTAACAAACTTGCTTAAATTAAATGAAAGGAAAACCATGAAATCTTAAATTATTTTAATTATTTACAAAAAATTGTATGTATGATAGTGAATTTTCGTAAAATTTTCAAAAATCTTTGAATGGAGTTCTCTTTGTTTTCAAAAATTAAGGAATGTTTTATTTGAGTAAAATTTTCTATCTACAATATTAAGAGTAGGTATTTTCCCTCCAGGTGGCATTACAAAATTCCACCCTGTATAATACAAAGAGTTCTTATTTTTTTAATGTTAAAGTTCTTAAAATGTTATTTACAAGATTAAATAAATATTGATTATTGCCAATCTTAATTGTATTCTCTTAGAAATCTGAATGCGTACGTTTACCCCGCGTGCGTAACTTTACCCTAAGACTTGCGTAATTTTACCCACACATCGGGTCAAGAGTACGCATTGGAAAAGTTTTCAGTTAAGCCTATGTAGGGCTAAAACTAATTAATCTTGATGGAATTTTTTCTTAAATAGTGAAAATTTATTAAATATTCTACAGATTTAATATCATAACATGCCAATTATATAATTCTTTATAGGTCTGGGAGGCCATAAAAAAAAAAGTGCGTGCTCTTGACCCGAATGACTCTAGAAGTTGTTTCCACATCAGACAGTTTTGACAGTTCCAACTCCTTGCCAGACAGTTTTTTTAGGATAGCTGCCAAAGCCACGATAACCCAAACTTCATGATTCACCAACATTCTTCTATCCTATATTGGGAGCATACGCTGACAAACTTTCAGCTTTTATAAAATGACGTAGGTCTGGCGTTCACCAGCTCTTAGTCTAACCCCTTCGTTCAGCTCATCCTTGGCATGTCAAAGCGTTGAAGTTTGACAAGTTGAAACTAGTTCCAAACGCTTCTCAAACTTCTAGAAAGTTCGAGACGGTCACGATAAAGCCCATCTGTTGTTGGATATGAAGTAATTGAATTGTCTGTCTGTGACGCGTCTGGGACGTGATAGATGGTGTTAGGGACAGGTATCAAAAACTGTTTATGTTTTTGATGATAAGTGTGGAAAACGTTTGTTTTGGTTACCTTACATGGTTTTAAGGCGCAAAAATGACATAGATCTTTTTATACGAAATAAATTAGTATAACTTTTTGTAAGATAATGATCATTGGGGGAGGCCTATGTTCAGCAGTGGACGTCCTGAAATTTTCCATAATATTTAAACAATAAAAAAATTCGAAGGCATAAGTTTGCTAGTGCGCCCGGGCGAAATATTTTTGTAAACCTAAACACTACACACTGATAACATAAAGATCAGTATTTGCTTAGCTATTTTAATAACATCCTAAGAAATAGACAGACACTAAATAAATAAAAAGAACGTTGGCATTTTGTTTTCTAAGAAAATACTAATGATGTCTAATTTGCTAGTTCCATTTTTTATGAAGTTCGGGCACTGACTCTATTTTAATATATTCTGTTCGGGTAGTTTAATGGCCTTTTAAACATAACACATGAAAAAGGCGCGAGTATAATGAATTGTGAGAATTAACTCGTTAAGGATAGTTTCCATACAAAAAGGGCTAAAACGATCTAATACTGAGGCGAATGCTTCTTTCTTATTTGCTAAACTGTCTTCCATAGTTACAAGTTACATGTACTAGTTACATAGTTTTCGCACGAGTAAAGGGCTATAATGATAATGCTGAAACGAATAGTTATTTCAATTTTGCCGAACTGTCATGAAAAGATCACGTGCTAAAGGCTAAAGTTGTGTGAAAATAAAGCCATGGATACACTAGGGGACAAATGGAGCAACATGTTGCTGAACATCGTTTGCTTCAATCAAATGACGTCCATCATCATCATCATCATCTCAGCCATAGGACGTCCACTACTGAACGTAGGCCTCTTCCAATGCTTTCCATGCTGCCCGGTTGGTAGCGGCCTACGTCCAGCGCCTTCCTGCTACCTTTATGATGTCGTCAGTCCACCTTGACTGTGGGTGGACGTCTCACGCTGCGTTTTCCGTTACGTGGCCTCCACTCCAGAACCTTGCTCTTCCATCGGACGTCAGTTCTGCGTACTATATGCCCTGCCCATTGCTACTTCAGCTTGCTAATCCGTCCACTGCTGGACAAAGGCCTCCTCCAAGGATTTCCACAAGGACCGGTCCTGCGCCGCTCGCTTCCAGGCGTAGGGTTGCCAGGAGTCCAGAGACCTTGAGGGTCCGCGAGTATAATATGTATGTGACTCCGTGACCATGGCGCTTGCAACAGTGCCGAAATATCGGAAACTCAAAATTAAGGTAGGTACATGGTAGTAATCCCGTCAGTAATAATAATTATGATAGTGACCATGAAAGTTTAAAACAACATAATTATGTATGGGGGTCCGCAATGGGCGTCCACAGCCTTATTTGTGTACACATTTAACAATCATAATATAGCTGCTTTTTAATATGGGGGTCCTTAAAATTGTGCCTGATTTCATAAGGGGTCCATGTACAAAAAAGTTAAGAAACACTGCACTAGACCACAGAGGCCGTTAAATAGTTGCACAAGATATAAAAAAAATTGTCCCCCAGTGTATCCAGGGCATATTAGTCGGCCATAAGTTGCCGAAAAAGCGACTAATGAGCGTCGCGAGCACGAACATTCGTCACTGTCAGCGTACTACGTGACGAGCCTCGAATGTTTGTAAATTATTTACTGGTTTGGCTGGGAATTCACTTGTTTTGTATTTTTGGGTCGAAACAGTTATGAACTTATTAGAGGCGTTTAGTCGACGTTCTTTTTGTCATAAGTATTTTTACTGGAACACATTACGATACCTAAGGGCATTTCCCACGGCAATCCACTTTTGCGGGATCCCATAATGAAATAAAAATCCCGCAAAAGTAAATTCATCAATTTGTAATTGCTTAGTACAGTGTTCTGCTAACGGTGTACCTCGGCACACTGGTGTACCATTATCATTAATTAGATCGTGTGCCTCGGAAAAATAAGACTAAAAATGTAATTACTTAAAATTTGATTTTTCATGTGTGGTGTACCTGCATTACCTCCAGTAAAATTTCTTTTTACCTTGAACACAAACATTTTGCGGAACACTAGCTTGGTAGACCCAACCAGCCTCTACCTTCAATATTTTATGATCATAATCAAAATACGTAGCTTCCACTTCCGAATCCGTCGAAATTCACTAACTTGTGTGCGTTTAATCATTATCTTGGCTTCGTTTGTGATTGACCAACTGTCGAGTCTAGCTACCTCTACCTTAGATATTAATTTTATCTGGAAGATAAACATATCGAGCATTATTCCTCAACAAACCGAGCATTAGCCACGTTCCCGCTGCCATTAGTATCCGCTTCCCCCAGGACCTCATGGCCACATAACACCTGCCGTAAACTGCTGCAAGGCCGTGCTAGTGATGTGACAACAGCAGTGTGGAGCTATCGATAAAGCGCTGACTGGTTGCACAGCCACGGATGCAACAAATAGTGATTTTATTTAGAAATAGCTTTTGCCCGCCGCTTCACCCGCGTGAAATCACAGATCGTCATAAATTATAGCCTATATGTTATTCTGGGTTATAAACAATAATACTGTAAAGTTTCATAAAAATCCGTTTAGTAGTTTCTGCGTGAAAGAGTAACAAACATCCAGACATCCAAACTTTCGCATTTATAATATTAGTAGGAAGGAAGTAGGATTAAAGCCAAACTGTTTTGGAATCATTTGTGTTGTTAACCAGCCTGCGACTATAATTATCTTTAATGTTTTATCTCAAGGCTCATAACTGAGCAGTCTTCCTCCACAAACCGAGCATTAGTATCCGTTTCCCTCAGGACCTCACGGCACATAACACCTGCCGTAAACTGCTGCAAGGACGTGCTAGTGATGTGACAGTGTGTAACTATCGATAAGCGCCGAGCATTAGAACAAAAACGGATTTAGCAAAAAGTGTCTTCGGCAAACAGTGTTTTTTTTATCTGGAACAATCGATAAAGCGCTGAGTTGTTATGAATTGAGGAACAGTTTGACAGCCGCGGATTCTTGCGGGCATGGCTTCAACGAAAACGAATAGCTAACCCACAAGGTGGACCAACGACCTCATAAAAGTAGCAGGAAGGTGCTGGATCCAGGCCCCTACCAACCGGGCGATGTGGAAGTCATTGGGGGATGCCAATGTTCAGCAGTGGACGTCCTGTGGCTGAAAATAAATGATGATGATGATGAAGTAGCTAAGCTGTAGCTGTTTAGCCAAAACATATGAAAATTCCGAAATCCATGTTAGTGAGTTTTTTCCCGAAAGTTAAAGACCGGCGTTTGTTTTTCATTTCTTTTTGCTTATTGTGTTACCTCCTCACCAGTTTTCTTAAATTGGGTTATGTTTTCACAGACTCACATTACAATAAAAGAAAGAGGAAAACAAAAACATTGTGAGTTTACCGAGAAGCTTCCCCGGTATTTATTTAACTTAATCTGAGCTTACTAGCTTTCAAGAAGGTTAAGATTTAAATAATTTTATTTCTCATAAGAACTTACAAGTTTAGTGATAGAATAATTCACATAAAATGATATTTTCTAAAAATCACAAAACATAACATTTTTATCACAACCAAAAACCAAATGTTATTCTGTAAAAGTTTCCGCCGACCTGTGCCCATTGTATCGAAACCACAATCAGCTTAATTTATCGATATGATTCCAAGCATCCCTAATAACACTACCTATTATGTACTGCACTAGAAATCCTTATATCACACTAACTAGAAAGTAGAGGTGTTGGTTTCATCTGAATGAATATGGCTGGGTAATTTAATGCAAAATGAAACTTAGAACGGAATTTAGGTGAGAACAAATAAAAATACTGCTGCTTGTTATGAAGGCTCACAACGCTTTCGGAGTGGAAAATATTTTTCAGGAATGCATATTACAGCAAGAGCACAGCAATACGTAGTATAAACTTTGTTTGTAGACTGAAGAAGAATTTGTTGTTTGTTTTGAATAGACTTCGAAGCTACTGAATCGATTTGAAAAAATATTTCATGATTAGAATTATTGTACACACGGCCACACTGTTAACTATTTTCCGTTTTTGCTCTCGCTCTCATCAAATGGCGATTCTTTGCGATAGAACGAGACGAAATGACAGGCAATGGATAGTTAACACTGTTGCCGAAGGTACAACAATATCCCTGATGAACATTAGGCGATAGAATGTTTTTAAAAAAAGTTAAGGATAAATTAGGGATTAACTCTGCCATTTTCCGCCATTGATACCCTCAAGTCTCGCAATAATTATGGACGGTACAAAGTTCGCCGGGTCAGCTAGTAATAAAGTAAAATAGACGGTAGCTGACATAGTACATCGTGTAGACTGTACACTCGTATCGCAGGTCACTTGGATTAACCAGTCACCGAATGTCCACCTTGCGGATCGCAAATAGAAGAGCCAGGACAACCAGAGGTGGAATTGTGTAAAGCAATCGTAATCATTTGACAGTTTATAACGTACGATAAAGTCAGTTAAACAAAAGCGTTTGACTGAATAATCGTACGTTATGAACTGTCAAAATGATAACAATTGCTTTACACAATTCCACCTCAGAGCCCCATAAAACCTGCGTGGAAATGTTTCTGACACTGGTCATGATGTGACCCTTCTTTAAATTATACAAGCCTTCAGTTTCACATGTAACAAACACAAATACAAAAATGTGTAATAATTTGTTTTTGATCCACATGATTAGTAGGTAAAAATGAATTACCAATACATATTTTATAGTTGAGAGAAAGAAACATAGAAAGAAGAAAGATGCATTTATTACAATGGACATCACACAAATACAGGCAATTACATAGACATGACAGTGGCACATAATAATGGAAGAAGAAAAAAAATAAAAACTAGAGTAAACAGCAGTGCCACCCATTCACCAACAAGATGCCCACTGCAACGGGACCCCACTCAGCATATGCCGTGGCCCACGGTGACGAAAGCCACGGCGCTGGTTTTCAGTGTGCCCCATGCCGAGTGAGGGTCACGGACCATTGGTAGCAGTAGATACACTTTGGAGCGCGCAGTAGATACACTTCGTTTTACTAACTCTCTTCTTTCTTTCAACATTCACTACCTATTTGGGATTCTCTTTAAGCAATCAACGCCTACTAAGGACTTTAGATATTTTAGAGCTGACCTGAAGACGAAGGGCAGCGAGGAATAAGAAAGACGAAGAACATGGACAAATTCTGTAGGTAAGTAACAAGCCTGATTAAATATTTTCTGGCTGTTCTTTTTGGCCTAAGTCCACAGCAAGAACGAATTCAATTTTCTGCACAAATTCTCTGCTTGCGCACGAAATGCGATCCGGGGGATTGCACCAAGTGGGTGGATAAGATTTGGGACCAAGTACAGCAATTGTTTTCACTCTAACAGAGTTATTCAAGGATAGCTTTACAAGCTTTTATGAAGCTACACTGATTCTGGTGGCCGGATAATCAAGGCAAGTTAAATTTTGACCCTTTTTCCTTAGTTTAGTTTAAAGTAATTGTTCACTCCACGAGTGTACAAGAAAGGCTGCAATGTGGGAGGAATGACAACTTTGACTTTATTGTAGAAAGTATGTAAAATAAATAGAAAATTTTCTTTACTAACGCGAAATTCGCGAAATATCCAATAGTATGTTATAATTTTCATTCTGAAACCAACAAATTTTACGCCATAAAATTTCAAATTTCATTGGATCAATAGTAGAAGACAGCTAGATTCACAAATTATGATAATTATGATTTGGTATTGAAAATGTCCTTATATTTGTTGTATGTATCACTAGCTCTAAGACCCAAATGAGTTCTTAGCTCTGCAAACAAAATCAAATCAAATCAAAATTATCTTTATTTGTTTAGACTAATTAAATTAGTACTTGCAAATCGTCAAATGCTCTTAAGGAGCCTATACATGTCTCATTCTTTTATTACCCTACCAGCGCTTCGAGACAAACATTTGGCAAGCTGAGAAGAAGCGCCGCAACAAACTCAGTCACCACTGTCTGCCGGTTTAAACCAAAGAAACCCCACTCAACCTAACTAACAAGCTTAAATAAATAGACTTATTTATTAATCGACCTGTCCCACTTAACAAATTAATTGACTTATTATAAATCGACCTGTCCCACTTAACAAATTAGCTCAGCTGGACCTCAGAGGTTCCAGTTCCATCTAATTTCGATTTCAGGTAGCCGTTTCATTTATTTGTAATTTCCCCGTAATATTGCCTGGACCGGAGGGCTGGCGAGTGGCAACAGACTGTGAGATGATGGCAAAATTTTCATAATTTTAATTACTGAATGTAAAAACGTTTTCTTTTTTTATTCTTCATTTTTCCAAACCTATCTTAGGCCAAGCTCTGGGTCATTACCATGAGTTTACGTTAGGTGTGCTCGCTAGCGACTGCGTAAAAAATTACATTAAATGTATGACATATTGTGCAGCGCCTCTAGCGGCTATACATTCAAGAAATAAAATCTTCATAGATTTTTATTACGTACTCGCTAGCGAGCACGCCTAACGTAAACTCATGGTAAGGGGGCGTCCATAAATTACGTGAGACAATTTTGGCAATTTTTCAAACCCCCCGCCCCCCTTGGTGAGATTTGGTGAGATTTTGCCTGACCCCCTCCCCCACCCCCTAATCTCACGTGATATTTAAAAAAATCCGAAATTTAATAGTTTTGGAGTAATTTAACTGAGTTTCAAAGACTATTTTTCGATTTAGGGATCCGTTTGCAAACTATTAAAGTTGAAAGTGCCAATTTTTATTCGAACGGGGCGTCCCCCCTAAAAACTAGACTGTTGGCTTGAAAAATCTGGAAAAATTCATAATAATACTGCTTTTTATGAACTTTCAAGAAAACTATAACGGTTAGGGTAGGTCAGTTAGTTTATGAGTAATAGTCATTTAACTCATGTATTATAAAATTGCATATCTAATAAAAAATCCTTAGAAGAAAATATTAAAAGTGACTTTAGATGAAGTAATTGCTTGCTTCTGAAATATATTTTGTTAACGACGGACAACTACGGAACCTTACACTGCGCGTGGCATGACACGCACTTGGCCAATTTTTTTACTTAAGATTTAAACCCAGTTTTCTGGCAAACTCTATTTCTCTATTTCTTGCGAAAAAATTACGTGATATTTCCTGAGACCCCCCCTCTCCCCCACGTGAGATTTAGTGAGGTTTTTGTTGACCCCCTCCCCCCCCTAAAAGTCTCACGTAATTTATGGACGCCCCCTAAGCACGCTGACCTGCATTAATTATTTGAAGATCTACAAATAATTAAGTAACAACTACAAGTTATATTATAACTGTTTTTTAACTTACTAGCTTACAAATAAAAAGTTACACGCTTGTTGAACACTGTTTTAAAGTGACATTTCCATACTAAACGTCCACTTTAAAACACTGTGTGTATTTCTTATTAGTAGGGGTTAGTATTTATTCTGTTATAATTTATTTTTAGGAATCTACTTATACATTTTCAATTTTTCACACAGATTTCGTGAAGCAAACCCAAGTCGAACGTAGCACCCCTGATGCCGGCTTATTTGCCGGGGTGCAGGAAATTAACGAATTCGCCCGGCCCGGTTGACTGGTTCCGTGTCTAGGCTTCTTTATTATCAAGTAAGGGTTTTTTGCCTATAACCTTACAACACACTCGACAAACAGTTATACTTAAAAAGTCACGTTAGAGACGATCTTGCTAGAGAATTATTGTTGCAGTATGAGTAATAGGAAGGAATCGTATTGAATTTATTGATAAGAAACTTTTTACATAGCCATTTATGATCACGTCCACCCAGTTCCTATGTCACTTGGATTTTTTTCCGAATAAATACTTTATTTGCATTCAATGATAAGTATGGTAAAGGTGCCACAATATTGCTGCTAATTCCCGCAAAATTACGAAAAAATCTTAGTACCTACTTTGAAAGGGCCACTAAGTGCCACTATTAACCCTTCAGCAGGGATGACATGTTATATTCACGCAATATTGCAAGCAAACTATACCTACTCGTTTGAAAAGGCCTCTAAATGCCACTGAACCCTTCAGCACTGACGCAATTAATACTTTTGTCAACCCAACCCAATACATAACCGTGATGAAAAAATCTAATTAATGCTGTACCCAAATTTTATTTGATTAGGCCTCGCCCTGTGTCAAAAAGGTAATTAATTCTCCGACAAAGGATGGCCAATGTTGGAAAATTGCAACAATTCGACACTTCATTGGACAAATCAAATCAAAATTACAAAAGGTTCATTTTGTATACTTGAAGTCAATTTCGAATGGACTGACGACCTCATAAAGGTAGCAAGAAGGCGCTGAATGTAGGTTAGGGGAGGTCTATGTTCACCAGTGGACGTCTTATGGCTGAAATGATAAAATAAACTGTATAGTTTCGGTTGTATAACCGAAGTAATGAAATTAAGCATTTTAACTACCTACCTAAGGTATTATATGTATAAACTTCTGTCTATATATAAATCAAGTGGGACTAGTCAAATACATATAAAAGCTTCAAGGTTTGTTAGCAAAAGTAAACCTAAGTAGTCTTCATTAGGTCTACCTCTAGAACAGTGTTTCTTAACCTGTGTGGAGCATAATATGTATGGGGGTCCGCAGCTTTAACTATGAACAATTTAATCTTAACAATCATAAATCCACCAAAGGTAATTGCTGCTTTTTATTAAGGGGGTCCTTAGGACCCTTGGGGTCCACGAGCATACGTATGGGGGTCCGGAGCCTTATCTATGGACCATTGAATTTTAACAATCATAAATAAATACCATCAAAAGTCTCGTAATTGCTGCTTTTTAGGGATTTTATTAAAAATTACTATAACAATTTATTATAAGATAATTTTTAAGTAAATCTCGCCAAAATTTTATTGCTGCTTTTTATTAGGGGGTCCTTAAAATTGTGCTTGATTTCCTAAGGGATCCGTGGACAAAAAAGGTAAGAAACACTGCTCTAGATAATAAAAGCCTAAGTAACCAAATGAAAAATATTGGGATAAGATTCAGAATGCCTTAGAAAAGTCCTTTGGGAGTCCGATAAGAACTTAATATTGTAAGGAAAGTCCTGGAAAGTTTAGCTTGTGGTACAAAAATCCTAAGAGAAAAAAAGTCCAATACAATGTAACTTAACTTTATCAACCTATATTCATAGAAATGACTTCTCATAATTCTGATTATGATAATTTAAGTAAAGAAACCTTAGATGATTTTCAACTTCTAAGAATCCAGAAGTAAAACCTTTTCAATGTAAATTAGGTAACTACGATTATAATAATAATAACGTGTCCCACCAAAAAATTTTATGAAGTACAAAAATGTTACCGACACAGAGACCATAACATTGTCATCTCATGTAGAGCCAAGCTTCTAACTAAACTAACTTTACACTAGGGATATTATGGATATGTAGTTTCGGTTACGGTTCGGATATTTTGTTTATTTCGGATATCCAAAAGTTTCGGTTACACTTACGGATAATATCTGTGTTAAAATGCAAATTGCAATAGTTGTCCAACACGGTTCATTCTTTTGGCATCTGTCACGCTCTCACAAAAAAGCTTTCATCATGGAAAAAGTCTTGTGTACTTCAAAATGCAATCACTAAATCAGCGTAGGGACTAGGGACTTGCTTGACTCTGCCTACATCCGAAACTATCCAAAACGTTTGAATCGGTTACGGATATTTTTTATTTCGGATATCCGAAAGTTTCGGTTACGGTTACGGATTAGCTTAACATCTCTGCTTTACACCACGTATAAATGTGTTACTACACGGTCGCTCATTTCGCTATCATCACCGCGCGCTCAGGTGATTTTGTTCACTGTTCATTACTTTCTGTTAGGACAAGGTTATACAATAGTTCTTCTAGTAACGAAACGGATCTAATCCAGGTCACTGAGCATTCAGAAATATGTACTAGCTTTGCCCGCGACTTCGAAAGCGGAAAATAGTGTGAATATTTTTTCCCGTTTTTGCAACATTTTTCTTTACTGCTCCGCTCCTATTGGCTGTAGGGTGATGTTATGTAGCCTAAGTCTTCCTCGATAAATCTACTATATAAAAATAAGTCGGGTTTTCCTTCCTGACGCTATAACTCCAGAACACACGAACCGATTTCCACGGTTTTGCATTCGTTGGAAAGGTCTCGGGCTCCGTGAGGTTTATAGCAAAGAAAATTCAGGAAAATTTAACAAACGAAATTCCACGCGGGCGAAGCCGCGGGCGGAAAGCTAGTGGGCTATATAACACAAAGATTTTTTTCAAATCGAATCGGTATAGTTCTGAGATTAGCGCGTTCAAGTATAATAAACCAACAAACTCTTTATAATATTACTATAATAGATGAATACTCAGGACTCGACCTATTTAGACGATTCTCAAAATTGAATTTTAACTCGAGCATAAATGAAATTCTTTAGTTAGATGTACTGAAAAGGCTCAAAACTAAGTACCAGACATAAATTCAAACCAGTCCGTTGAATTAGAATGTCTTTAGTCATTAATAAGAGCTCAAGCCTTTAATAATAATTGTAGATTTATTTGTGAGTTGTAGGAATTTCAATTGAGTTCACAGCATTTCTATCGCTCATTTTTCTTTTAAAACCTCTTGCGGAAGAGTTTCTTTATTGGCGAAATCTGAATTTTTATCTTACTTCTTACTAATATCATAAATGCGAAAGTTTGGATGTCTGGATGTTTGTTACTCTTTCACATAAAAACTACTGAACGGATTTTGTTGAAACTTTACAGTACTTATTATTTTTTATAACCCAGAATAACATAGGTATAGGTTACAATTTATGACGATATGTGACAAACTAAATTTCGCGCGGGTGAAGCCGGGGGCAAAAGCTAGTCCTAAATATTTAAGATACTGATCGCCATAGCTTCAAGCAGTGTAGATTCTGGTCGTGGGATTACATAAAACATAAGTTAGGTACCTAACTTACGGGTGTTAGGCTGAGTTGCACCACCTAACTTTGACCGTAACTATAACGATAACCGGTTTTTTGGTCTGGAGTTTGACAGATTTTGACGTTTGTCAAAGTTAAAGTAAGATGGTGCAACCCAGCCTTAGAAAGAGTTAAAAAATTGAATAATAGAGTCGTAGTAATTCAACCAAGGCACATTTTTATTGAGACATATTTTAGAACTATATGCCAACTAACATCTAACAAAATATGGTAGTAAGAATCAGCTATGAGCTTTATAATCCACAACCTTTTAATCCTTATTATAAATCCGGATTAAATTTTATACCATCAACTCCAAAAGTAAATTATAAATATTCACCGCGTTGCTCGATTTTAATTCGAGTAGGTACTAACCACAAAATAGATAGGAGCAGAAGGCAATCTACATACAAAGTGCAAGGGTCAACGCTCACATAAACAATGCTCACGGACAGTGGACACGATATCGCCAATAATCGCGAACCAGTCTAAACCAGTGTGAGCGCGAATGCCGCCCGTCTGTCGTCATTATTCGTCATTGCAGCTGAATGACGTCCACTGCTGGACAAAGGTCTCTCTAAGGATTTCCACAAAAACCGGTTCTGCGCCGCCCGTATCCAGGCACCTCTCGGGACCTTCACCAGATCCTCGGTCCACCTAGTGGGAGGCCTGTCCACACTGCCGGCTCGCGGTGACCACTCGAGAACTTTCCTGCCCCAGCGGCCATCTTCTCTACGAGCTATGTGCCCCGCCCACTGCCACTTGATTTTAGTGATTCTGCGGGCTATGTCTGTCACTTTGATTCTCCTGCAGATCTCCTCATTTCTGATTCGATCACGCCAGTCTGTGTGCGTATGCAAAATGAAGTAGGTACGTATAATACAGGTTTTGTCTTCTGATACTTTCTATTCTGTGACCTTAGCTAGGGAGATACTTAGCTATTCGCCGGAGACGTTATTTATAAAACCTCTCACAGATCTCCACAAAGCTTAATTCCAGTAATAAATTACGTTTAGTCAGTTAAGTAAATGTTCTTCATTTCTAGGCTTTATTTGTATAACAAATTATATTTTAATTCCTGTATCGGCCTAAATATTAAATCTAATTAAGTTTCTATGTTGATTAATGTTAAGTAAGTGTACCT
Source organism: Ostrinia nubilalis (assembly GCF_963855985.1). Taxonomy (NCBI): domain Eukaryota; kingdom Metazoa; phylum Arthropoda; class Insecta; order Lepidoptera; family Crambidae; genus Ostrinia; species Ostrinia nubilalis. Next base: position 2,081,176 of record NC_087109.1, on the reverse strand, counting down.
AAACTCTCATTGAACTCACTCTCTCTTGTTTAAAATTACCATAAAACAATCCTGACCCCTCATTTTAACAGAAGGAGAGAAAACACTCAGAACGAAAACACTGACAAGTTCATGATAAGGTAGGTACCTCTGATTAACACAAAGGTTTCAAATCAAATCAAATTTCTTTATTTGCGTAATTCCAGATACATCAGTGGTCTTACATAATATCAGTACTAAGTCAATAAATAAAACTAAATATCCAACTTTACTAAAAAAATATACCTGTATGTACACCTACTACTCTGATAAAAATAATCATGTCGATTAGTGTGTTATTTAGGTACGCAATAAGTATTACCACTTTTACTACAATAAATTCTATTTCTCGGCAGTTTTCTTTAATTTCTACTGATTAAATGCAGCAAGGTTCTGGAATGGAAAACGTAGCGTGCGAGGTCCACCTACAAGGTGGACCGACGACATCGTAAAGGTAGCAGGGAAGCGCTGGACGCAGGCCGCTACCAATCGATCAACGTGGAAAGCATTGGGGGAGGCATATTTTCAGCAGTGGACGTCCTGTGGCTGAAATGATGAATGTATTTCCCCCAACAGTTACAGGTGTAGAGATGTACACGTTTTTGGAACCAGGCTAAGGTTCTACTCTAACAAAACAATTAAAAGTAGCCTCTCTATCTATACCTCTCTCTCAATATCAAGGCAAGTAAAAGAGATAGGTAGAGTCGGATGTGCGGAATCGATTTCCGAAATAGGTGTCTGTTTCGGTGAATCAGCGAATTTTCCTTTCGACGTGACTTGCTTCAACTGAGCCACTTGATCTAAAAACCATTTTGTAGATAATAGTGTGTTTGGGAATTCGAATCCCACAGAGGGCAAACGTAGTATGCTTAAGAGTTTAAGTAGTTACTATCCAAAAGTGCCGGAGTCATGGACGTTTTAGACAGCTGCAATAGCTATATTTTTATAGGCAAGCTTTTGCCCGCGGCTTCACAAATTATAGCCTATAATGTTAATCTGGGTTATAAACCATAATACTGTAAAGTTTCATCTAAATCCGTTCAGTTATTTTTGCATGAAAGAGTAACAAACATCCAGACATCCAGACATCCAAACATCCAAACTTTCGCATTTATAATATTAGTAGGAATAAGGACTAGCGGCCGCTCGCGATTTCGTACGCTTGGATCCCGTTTTACCCCCTCAGGGGTGGAGTTTCGTAAAATCCTTTCTTAGCGGATGCCTACGTCATGACATCTACCTGCATACCAAATTTCAGCCCAATCCGTCCGTATAATAACTTATTAGATACTTTTGACTAAGAAAACTTTTTGCTTCCCCAGCTACATAAGTAAGAGTGGGCAAGCAGAACTGACAGCCAATGGGTCAGCAATGGTTTGAAATGAAGGTCACGTACCTGTAAACGCTGCGTGGGATGTCCATAATAAATTGTCCGTCCTCAAGGTAAACAGAATGACCTTGGCCTTCTAAAGGTTTCAGCAAGCCGCTGGATGCAGACCGCTTTCATCCGACTAAAGGAGTCCTATCCTATATTCAGTATTGGACGTTTTTTAAAATAAAATCTTTATAAGTTTCTATTTAGAGAAAACACATTACCTACCCTACGTCGGTCTAAATTGAGCCACGACGCCCACGGCTCAAAAAGTTCAACACCTGAACCCCAACCCACACAATGAACGAAAACTTCTTTTCATTCAACATGCAAATGGCCGCCAAACTCGATTAGCCTTTTATAAGAATTTGCAAGAAAAAAACAAAGTTACAAAACATGGCGCGAACAAATCAAACTTTTCTCCTGATCGATTGGGGGACCTTCTAAAGAATTCTTTGTTGCAACTTTTTAGACGTCGTCCATAGTTCTTCGGAGTACTTAACTTGTACTTTGCATGAGAGAATTTTGCAATATTCATCTAGGCGTTAACTTGCCGCAGTGGGGTAAGTTAGGTTAGGTTATTTTATGACATTATTCTAAACTTGTCGCAATAGGTAAGTAGGTACAGTTTAGGTAGGATACCTACAATTTTGGTAATAACATTGTACTTAAAGATAATCTATTCGTAGAGAAAATATTTAGCATATTTTAGTAACCAACCATGTAATTAAAGACCGAGAAAGTTTAATCGCCGTTTGATTCGATTGTTTAATATGATTATGTAATATTTACTATTATTATTTTATTAATACTGCTATCAACTTAGATCAACAAAAAACTTTTTCGCGCGGTTTAAAAAAGCAGTGCAAGACAAAGTGTAATCCCAACAATACCATCTAGCGGATACTTTGTGAACTTTCATGTTCTTTCTACGGCTAGACTCACTAAAATAAATATTAATAAAAACTCAGTGTTGCCAGAAGGTTACTTTTGTAACCTTTTAGGTTACTTTTGAACTGCATTGGTTACTTTTAGGTTACACTAATGAAAAGGTTACTTTCAGGTGATTTTTCAGAAATTGTAGAATTAACTTTTACAGGTTATTCAGTAAAAAATATTAATAGTGACAATTTAAAAATTATGTCATAAACTGCATTTAAACATGAATTTGATTTATTATTTGTTAAAAAAATGAGTTTTAGCGAATGTTTTTCTATAATAAAACGCAAATCCAGGAAACGTTTTTATACGACCGGTCACTTTTCGGTCTTCATGGAATGGTCGAATTTAGGTAAAAGATAGATTGATGATCAATTGTATTCATTTTCGCTCCCCCCCCCCCCCCCCCCCCCGTATGAAGGTTACTTTTTATTCAAAAAGGTTACATTTTTTTATATTTCTGGTAATTTCTGACAAGACCCGACTGGCAACACTGTAAAAACTAAACATGATAAAAGTTCACTGTTAGAGGTACGAATAAATAAATTGTTATAATCTAAAAATTGTATTAAGTACCTACTTCGTTCCCTGCACAATTTTATTTATTCTAATATTCTATCCAAAAGTTTTTACAAGTAGCAACCCTGATTTGAACTTGACATCTAATTTTTTTGAAGTAAAATATAGCAAAAAAAAAATTGTGTGTGATTTGTGATTGTTTTTATTAATTTTCTTGTTGTTTCTAGTCTTCCTAATTAATCATGTAGACTGAAAAATGTGTGGTTTCAAAGTGTGTAGGATATGCCTACGAAATGATGGAAAGTTTTATCATTTACAAGCATTTGACTTGCATAAATTCTATGCAGAAGTTACAAACAAACCTGTGAGTGGCGACCTATTTTCTAGCCTTTCTCATTATAATATTAAATAACAAATCTTTAATAATGTGCACTACAATTTAAAGAGCAAAATTGAGTAATATGGTGTTAAAAAGTATGATAGTTTGGGTATAATAATCCAAGTGCTTGTGAGCATAATCTTAATCAATTAAATCTTTATTTCTGTTTAAAGTTTATTTTTTCTTATTTCCACTAACTATAATTCCATCACACACTTAGAGCTTCAAATTAGAAAGAAGAATAGCTATTCATAACTAGCATTCCGCCCGCGGCTTCGCCCGCGTGGGTTTTTGTCTGTCACAGAAAAACTTTATCGCGCGCGTCCCTGTTTTAAAAACCGGGATAAAAACTATCCTATGTCCTTTCCCGAGACTCAAACTATTTCTGTGCCAAATTTCATCAAACTCGGTTCAGTGGTTTAGGCGTGATAGCAAGACAGACAGAGTTACTTTCGCATTTATAATATAAGTATAGATTATTTTATAAGATAGCTTTATTTCTCTCATCTGCATATTTAATAATCTATCTTTTTATCATCGTACAGCTGAATATCAAAGATGGATTACCGGAGTACCTGTGTTACGAGTGCGCTGCGCTGCTGCACAAATACCATCGCTTCCGGGAGAAGTGCCATCAAGGAGACAAAATGTTTCAGAACATGCTCAGGGGTGGTCCGGTAAGTCTATAAACTACTTAACATTTATTTGCAAGGGTTTTATAAAGGCAGCCACGAGCCAAAAGAGGTGGCACTAGGTGAACCGACGATCTGGTGAAGGTCGCGGGAGGTGCCTGGATGCGAGCGGCGCAGGACCGGTCTTTGTGGAATTCCTTGACCTTTGTCCAGCTGTGGACGTCTTTAGGCTGAAACAAATGAACTAAATTTTTTTAAATAAAAGTGGGGTACACGGCACAAATATTAGTATTCTTCATTTCTTCTTAATTATTCATAAAAAATTTTTCTTAACTTTCCTTGTATTACTAGTTTTTAACTTTAAATAATATTGTTCTTCTTTCACTTTCACAGCTCACATATGAAATCTGTGAAATAAACCGCAAAATAAACCTCAAACTTCGACCCAAATTCATAACGTTAGAGATTCTAAACATCACTGACCGTGTTAAAACATACACCTTTAAACACGAAAACCCTGCCAATATAAAAGTGGAAGTAATCAATGAGGATTTCACCGAGGGCCCCTTCTCTGACGACGAAATCTATAACAAAGACCCAGAAAGTGATCCTGTAGGGGAAGACGATGCATTTGATCATTTTGAAAACACTGCAAATAGTGATGATGAAGATAAAAAAGATTTTATTATATCAGAAAATTCTAATAACGTACTTCAAGTAGATGAACCAGAAATACCCATTATGGAAGATAGGAAAGCAAAAGTAACTTTGACTGTCGAATCAGTAAAAGGATTAGCCAAAACAGCCAAACCAAAAAAGAGAGCGAACACAAAACTAGCAAGAAAGCCCAGAAAAAATAATAAACAAACAAGTAAAAAGATAAAAATCGATTCAGGAGATGAAAGTGACGACATAGAGCTGAGCAAAATCAAATCGAGTAAACCAACAGCTGTGATGACACCTGCTACAAAAAAAACTTACAAATTCAACAAACCTATAAAAGGGGTGTACGAAAATAACTTTGAATTTTTACAGAACACAGAAAACTGGAAGAGATCACAATTCAGTGACGAAGAGGCTATGGAAGCATTCAATAACAGGGCATTGGAAAAGAAATACATACATGCACCGTTTAAATGTACTTTATGTTTTAAGGGTTTTTCACAAAAGAGTATGCTTGACAGGCATATCGCACACAGGCATAATGAGGTAAGTGATTTTATTCAGTCTCTGAGCTATGGGAGTGTCTTCTTCTTCTTCTTTTGTTGATGGCGATGAACTAGTGCTGTTTCGCTGCTGTTCCGCCAATGTCACGTGCTCAGCTTTTACGCAGTGTTAAAAAATCAAAATAAAAAAAAATTTAACTACAAGACTACGAGAACTTATCCTACGGGAGGACGGGAGGGAGTTTTTAGGACGTCAAACGTCAGCGAGACTTAAATTCAAATTCAGCCCCCCTAGACAAAACGCACTTTTTGATCGAATCGAAAATCGAATCCTTCAAAACTCCATACAAAAAAGGGGCTTTTCGACCACTTTTCGACTGGTTTGCGATTATAATTTGCACTTTGTCTAGACCCACAGATTTGCATGCTCTGTCCTGTCATGTCATAATAATTAATGTCACTCCTCCCAGTACCGCTCTCATACCTCAGGCACTCAGATAATAATATGCGCTTAACCAATAATTAAGCCCTTTACACGTCCCAGTATTTAACCCTACCACTGCTTCGGGACAATAAATGGGCTAGTGCTGAGAAGAAGCAGCACAAGAAATAGTCACTATTGTCAGCCTCTTTTACAAGGGTTTACAGTCTAGAATATATGTACCTATAGTCTGGTCCGTGAGCACGTAGAATATTGTCCAATGACCCCAAGCAACCCATCCTTATCGCTCGCGCGTAATTATGTTGCTATCGCGCTCGCACACTCACTGCGGGTGCCAGTCGCACAGTCGCGACAGCAATATAATTACGCGCGAGCGATAGGATGGGTAGCTAGGGTTATTAGACAAAATTCTACGTGCTCACGGACCGGGCTTTAGTCACTACATAATAAACTCAAGGGGGTTATATTAATCTATGAATTACAGGCGGTGGGTCCATGCGTCTGCCGGTTCTGCAAGATGCGTTTCAAGTCCAACTACTTCGTGAACAAACACATGCGACAACATTACAACAAGTACGAGTGCCTGAGATGCGGACTCGTTTGCGACTTGGAGTAAGTGCTAATATTTTTTTGAAATAAAAAAAATGGATAGTCCATGTAAAGTAAGGTACTGTAAGTCATCATTTGACACGATCCCGCTATTTGGCGCCACTGATGATGATGCATTAGCAGTTGGCGCCATTGACGAATGACGGACGACAGATCCATTCCAGTTGGCGCCATTGGCGAATGACCACGACAGCTCCATCGCAGTTGGCGCCATTGGCGAATGACCACGACAGCTCCATCCCAGTTGGCGACATCGTCAAGTGATAGCATCTTACTAGTTGGCGCCATCAATCAGTGATATTGTGTTCCGGCAGTTAGAGGTAAGATAGCCAGTTCCTCCGTGGTTGAGGATTCCGGGTGAAGCTCGCTTCCACCTTCGGCCTGATCGTCACTTACCATCAGGTAAGATACAGGCTAAGAGCTTCCTCGTTGTGGATAAAAAAAAAAAGTACCTTACCAGTTAGCACACCTTCCCAGTTGGCGCCACTAGGATGATACAGTACCGTACCAGTTGGCGCCACTGACCAGTGAAAATATCTATGTTGTGTATTTAGTTGGAGGAGGCCTTTGTCCAACAGTGGACGTCATTTGGCTGAAACGAACGATGTATTTACTTACGAATAAGTTGAACACTTTAAGCTTCAACCACACCAACGCGTGCAGATCGCCATCGCCGGCGCGATCAAAGGCCAATGACAGGGTGCGCGACCCATGACAATCAGGGTTTTCGCGATTGAAAAATCCGCCAGATGGCAATACGTAGACGCGAGGTCCAAATGCTGCATGATTGGTTATTTTTGACATGACATGTTGGAATTTGAATCGTAAGAAGGAAAAGACCATGAAGATTACCACGGATTTATTTTAGAACATACAGCACACAGAGACTACATGAGATCGAGTGATTGATCCAGAAGTCTGGAAGCCTTGCATTGACAGCGGAGTGCCAAATTCAAATATTCAAATATGCTTGCGTTTAACCAAAAAGTTGTCAAAATCCACCAATCATGCAGCATTTGGACCTCGCGTCTACGTATTGCCATCTGGCGGATTTTTCAATCGCGAAAACCCTCATTCACGCGACCTGTCATTGGCCTTTGGCTTTGATCGCGCCGGCGATGGCGATCTGCACGCGTTGGTGTGGTTGAAGCATTACACGTGCATGTAAAATGAGGGCTATCGTTTTTATACTTAACAGTTGGCACCCCTGGCGATTGACAGGACCTTACTCTACAGTGGCGCCATCTTGATGAGTGCAAATGCGATAGTCCTCCTACCACTTTAGCGCTCACAAGTTGGCGCCACTGTCTTCGCTACTAGCAAGTGACAGGACCTTACTCTACAGTGGCGCTAACTGGTGAGCGCTAAAACGATAGCCCTCATTAAGGCCGTTTATAAATTAAATGGTTTTTATTTACAGAAGCACAGCCTTGTTTCACGAAGAGTATCACAGGAATGTGATAAGGAAGTGCCCGCATTGTGAGAGAGAGTTCAAGTAAGTTTATTTATTTTAATCACCAACAAAAAAATGTTAGTTAACATTAGAAAATGTCTAAAGTTTTTATAATAGGGTAAACTGCCAGTTATTGGACACTTAAGAAAGTTATTGGACAGTTTTTACTGAATTAAAAATAGCATTTCTATTTCAACAACTGAGAGATTCCGACTGATGGATATAAAAGGGCGTTTTTTTTTTGAAGGAATATTCATTGTATTTGAAGGAATATTCATTTTAAGAAAATTCAAGGGTTGTTTTGTCCAATGACTGGCAGGGTCCAATGCCTGTCGGTTTACCCTATGTATTTTGTTCTGGAATCTGTATCGATCTCATTTATTTTTAGGTCTATAAACTAGGCATTTTCATTTATGTCTGCCTTAATAGATTGGACTGGTGACAAAATTGAGGGTGCCATTGATAGGACTCATAAAGTTAATATTCCTTCGGTATACTATAGAGCAGGGCTGCCCAAACCATGGCCCGCGGGCCGCGTGCGGCCTGATCAACTGCGGTCTAATCAACTGAAACTGTGTGATCTACAATCAGACCCCTTTTACAAGGGCAGAACTGAAATAGGACTTGATTTTTTTAAGCTCCTTCCTCGCTGAACGTTTCCCGAAACTGACGAGTTTTGTTGGGCAAAAAATAGGCTCGATGATGACCTACCTTTGTGAGAGTGCATTCAACAATGAAGCTTATTAAATCGAAATACAGGTCTTCATTGACAGATACTTCACTTAAACATGCACTGCGCTTAGCTACTACTAATATTGAGGTTGATATTGACAGAATTGTAAAAGACAAATTAATGAAAAAGACAAATTAACGATATTATTATTACCAGTATTTTATTTTTATAAATATTTTGCGGCCCACCAATGTATTTAGTCATTTTTATTGGCCCTTGGTCCCACCTAGTTTGGACACCCCTGCTATAGAGCATCATCAACCACGAGCTGTCAAACGAAACCGATTTTGGATGACACTGATCTTGTCAGTGTCAGGATTATTGAATAAAGGTTCAGCCAAACCAACGCGATCAGCCGGCGTGTAGCGATGGCGATCAATGCATTTAAGTCTGATCGCCATCGCTGCACGCCGGCTGATCGCGTTGGTTTGGGGACCTATCCCACCTCTCGTTCCCACCACTGCAACTCCTGTGTAGCCAGGATCTACAGCTTGACCGCCACAAAAACCCAACCAATGAAGGTTAAGTTTGTCCCGGGGGAAAGTTAAACTGTCATTGAACCCGCAACTAAATTAATCAGAAGAACATAGGAGGAGTTCGAAATTAAGGTTCGACTTCCCGATCGCGTTGGTTTGACTGAACCTTTAACAAACGTCGAGTTAAGACTCGTGTCTTTCTATTTTATTTTATTGAATAAATTTGCTATGGCGGATCCAGTTCCAGTCACCCTGTATGTAGTGTTAATGTTCCCTTGTAGGCACATGTCGTCATTCTACTCGCACCTGCGCACGCATCGAAGCAAGCATCTGTGCGCACTATGCGGAGAGTCCTTCGTCAGCCAGCTGGGACTCCATATGCACAGGAAGGCTAAGCATAGGGAGGTCACGGTAAGTCCCTCTTAACACCCTTTATCATCATGATCAGGTGTTTCACCATCAATCCCTAATTTTTAAGTGACCCCTTTGAAAACAAAATTCCTGTTATATGTTACCATAGGGGTCACTTAAATATTAGGGATTGTTAGTGAAAATGGGCATTAGTCGAGTCCTTCGTCAGCCAGCTGGAACTCCATATGCACAGGAAGGCCAAGCATAGGGAGGTCACGGTGAGTCCTTATCATCATCCTTCACCATTGATCCTTCAGCCGGAAACATTGAATTTCCGGATAGATCCAGTTTATTTTGTAACCTATTATTGGTACCGTTTGATAGAGCTCATAAAGCACTTCCAGGAACAGTAACTAGTTTTTTGATATCTTGTATAGTTTAGAAATAATCAAGGGAGATCACTTATCGTTTCCACCCTGTATAGGCGCCTAATGGTGAACGCTGAAGCGGTAAGAATATCGAAATCGCACGCATCGAGTTGGCGCCACTGTTGAGTAAGGACTTCTCACTCGCAAGTGGCGCCAACTAATGAGCGAAATACGATAACCCCCATTTTCTGGTATAGTCCGGTCACCGAGCACATAGAATTTCGTCCAATGACCCCAAGCTACCCATCCTTATCGCTCGCGCGTAATTATATGCGAGTGCGACAGCAATATAATTAAGCGCGAGCGATAAGGATGGGTAGCTTGGGCTCATTGGATGAAATTCTACTTGCTCGGCGACCGAACTTTCCGCAAATACTACCTATTATAAAGTTGCGTCTTAAAATTGAGACCGTGTCTTTTTTTTCTAGTTCAAATTCAATATTTTTTACCATCTTTTGCTAAATAGACATGTTGACACCACAGTCAATTGACGTACTTTTTAAAACTGTCAAAACGAAACTCTCCCATAGATTTTGTATGGCACTACAAGCAAGTGACGTCACTATTTTGTCAACTCAATTAAACAACTTTTTTCAATTAACTACAATGCGAACAAAAATCGTAATTTACAGGTAATTTAAAATAAATTAAGTTTTTAAGACCAGAATGAAGGGTCTTTTCAACCGACTTCAAAAAAAGGAGGAGGTTCTCAATTCGACCCGTATGTTTTTTTTTCTATGTTTGTTACGCGATTACTCCGCCAATTACGAACCGATTTGAACAAATCTTTTTTCGGCGTATAGGTAATACCTCAAGGGTGGTCCCATTTAAATTTAATAATAAATAAAACAACCCCCAAGGGTGGAAAATTGGGGATGAACTTTTTTATACGCAATATCTCCGCCGATTATAAACCAATTTGAACGATTATTTTTTTGTTGAATAGGTATTATCAAAAGGGTGGTTTCATGCGAATTTGAAGAAAATATTTCACCCCCAAGGGTGGAAAATTGGGGATGAACTTTTTTATACGCAATATCTCCGCCGATTATGAACCAATTTGAACGATTTTTTTTTGTTGAATAGGTATTATTTGTGTTCACGCATTTGAAGTCGGTTTTTTTTTTTTTTTTAAGTTATTAAAACAGTTGTGGTTTCGAATTATTGGGGTATGGTGTCAAACTGTCTATTGTTATCTAACCTCATTCGTCCACCTTCAGCAGACAACCAACGTAGCCCCCGAAGGTGATCGCAACTCATGGTACTGTGGGGTGTGCAAGATCAACTTCGAATGCAAAACAGCCTACGAGAAACACCTGTCCCATTCCGCATTACACACTGAAGAGTGAGTACTTTACTCTATTCCACTTATTAATAAAAAGTTACATCTAGGATGAACACTAGATTAAAATGACATTTTCATACTAAACTAGCGGCCGCCTGCGACTTCGTACGCGTGGATCCCGTTTTACCCCCTTCATCTATCTTACGCGGTTTAGATTTTTTCATACAAATGTTTTTTCCCGCTAACTCCCGTTCCCGTGGGAATTTTGCAATATCCTGTTGTAACTAAGCTTTAAGTTTACTAAGATACCTGCATGCCTTAAGCGTCTAATTTAAGCGGTTTAGATTTTTCATACAAAAGGATTTTCCCGCTAATTCCCGTTCCCGTGGGAATTTCGGGAATTCCTTTCTTAGTGCACCTCTACGGTACCTAAGCTACGTCTCTTCCAAATTTCAAGTGCCTACGTTTAGCCGTTTAGGCTGTGCGTTGATATGTCAGTCAGTTTCTCCTTTTATATACAGTGTGAGTCACGTTAAAGTGTACATATGAAAATAGATGAAACTAGACCTATTTTTATCGACAAAAAAGAGGTAAAAAAATTTTTGAGATTTTTTTTTATTTTTTATAGAATTTTGTTTCTTCCAATTACTTATTGTAAAGAAAACGTAATAACTTTTAAACTAAGCGGTATATCCTGATAAAATAAAAACAGTAATAATGCTAAATAATAGGCGATACTAAAAAAATACATAAAATACACAAAAAATGCCAACAAATAATAAAAAATGATACTTTTTGAAAAAAATCTGCTTTTAAATTCGTGTTTTTTTGGTTATTTGATAAATTTCTCCAAAAAATGCCCCTATAACAGGTGGTTTTTATTACTTTGTATTATTCTCTATCGTATTATCTTTGTAAAACCAAAAATCGCATGTCTCTATCCCTATCACAACATTTGCTATGATCGTTTGAACAAAGGCCTGCGACAACATTATTCTCCGCTACAGGTAGAGACAATTTTAATTTAAAACTAAAATGCTTATTTTACTTCGAAATCTTTTGTTTTTATTTGAAATCTAACTTGTCTTTATCAAAATTACAAATCTAGAGCCATTTTCAGTTTCGTTGTTAACGAAGCATTGAATGGCGCGCCCGGAGAGGCTTAGTTCAAACGATCATTGTAAACGTTGTGATAGGGATAGAGACATGCCATTTTTGGTTTTACGAAGGCAATACGATAGAGAATAATACAAAGTAATAAAAATCACCGGTTATAGGGGCATTTTTTGGAGAAATTTATCAAATAACCAAAAAAACACGAATTTAAAAGCAGATTTTTTTCAAAAAGTATCATTTTTTATTATTTGTTGGCCTTTTTTGTGTGTTTTATGTATTTTTTTAGTATTGCCTGTTATTGAGCATTATTACTGTTTTTATTTTATTAGGATATACCGCTTAGTTTAAAAGTTATTACGTTTTCTTTACAATAAGTAATTGGAAGAAAAAAAATTCTATAAAAAAATTAAAAAAAATCTCAAAATTTTTTTGACCTCTTTTTTGTCGATAAAAATAGGTCTAGGTTTATCTATTTTCATATGTACACTTTAACGTGACTCACACTGTATTTAGATGACAACTCAAGCCAGAGTTCAACTAGGGTGTAACTTTTATTAATAAGCCGAATAATCTTACAATATTACTGTATCAAATACTAATTCTAAAGGTTGTCTCACACGTATCAACCCGGAAAGGGATCGTAACCGTATCAACTCGAGGCGGTCAGTATTCTTTGTATGAAACTCCATACTGCAATGCACACATCCGCACCGTAACGTAAACGCCTCGCCTCGCGGGTGACAGGGCGCGAATGGCAATGACAGCGCGCGAAAGGCGATAACAGCGCGCGAAAGGCGATATAGATGACCCACGCTGAACTGTCCCACCAAACTCAATGATAGGGGGGCGCTACCATCGTTCAACTATATGGTTTCCAACATGGCAAAAATCGAAACCAGCGATCCGGTATTGACGGTGGCGCCCCACTGTCAATGTCATGCATAGGACAGTTCAGTATTTTGGAACTATACGGCGTTGATCCCTTTGCGAGCTGATAAGTCTGCTATGACCTTTATGGTTCAAAGCGATCTCAAGTCTTTGGTCTTACGCTTATGATCCTTACTCAGTGTACATTTATTTGTTTTTATTATTTAATTACAGAAACGAAAAACTAAGCGAATATGCAACAGAAAACAGGGAAAAGCAAGATAAAAGAATCACAGAAACTAAGGAACCTGATCCAGTGAGTAGATCCTTTGTTATATCTGTATTTGTATTTATACAGTTCCTATCGTAGGAAGAACCTGGAGGAAAATACCGAAAGGCATTAAGTCCGCCTTATGTACTATCGGGGACTCTTCCGCCTGACCACTTTGTAGAAATTTTAGCGTAAGCGCATCGCTCCGGTCACGTGCTCACCCCGTCTCTAATTGGTTACGCATTTTACTATATTTTTACTACGACCACAGAATAATAATAAGTACTACGTACAGAAGTTTTTCTTCGCGAAGGTATTCAAAAAAATGTATGCTCAATGTCATCAACAATATGGTGTAATTTAGCTTGTCTTAAGAGTCGAGCACCGTTTTGTTGACATACGTCAGTGATCGGTACTGTCTTGATGCCATAGGGCTGACTGCTACAAGAAGCTACTGTGTCGCCATCTAGCGCACCACACTTGCATTCACTGCTCTTCGCGGCAACGCGCACTGCAGCTACATGCGGCCGCCAGTTATATAGTGTAAGAGCTAGCACCTAAATATTTTATAACACACATAACTGTGACAATTGAGAATGTTACTAGGTATGCAAAATCACTTGAAACCTATGTTACAGTTAAGCTTTTACATTTACAAATACATTAGTTTTTATTTCATTCAAAAATACCCAGTAGTTATGATTTTATAGGCATTCAAAGTTCGCTTAAATATTGAGTCCCGCCGACGGTCACGTGACCCCGTGTGACGTACATTCACAGCGTCCGCTCACTAGAAAACGGATATAAACATACTGAAATAATGTTTTTTTGTAAATACAAACTTATTATACATATTAACACCCAGACCCATCACAGAAATTAAAATTGAACCAAACCCAAACTTGATGCGATTGTGTCGTTTTATTGCGAATTACCTTCCAGCTCCATGATTAGACCCCGATTACTATATAGAATTAAAATACTCATCAATACAAAACGAACGAGCCCAAACTCGATGCATTTAAGTCGTTTTATTATAGAGTTCCTATGGCCACCTTCCAGCTCCATCATTAGATCAGCTCCATGTCATCATAATATTGCATGGTCATCCAAATCACATGTGTTTGCGAAATTTCAGCTTAATCGGTTGCCTGGAAGTGGGTCTTAATTCAGTTTGCAAGATTCCACCCATACAAATATGAGCCAGTCGTTGTAATATGACGTCACGCGCATAAAATGGCGGGCCGGCCGCCGCCCGCACTTTTAAAATTCAATATCTTGGAAACTAATTAACGTATCGAAATAATTCTTTCACGTGTATTTTTTATTTTTAACAGAGAATACAGAAAGCTAAAAAACAAAATTAGTGAACATTCTTCATTTATTTCACGTGGGCGAAGCCAAAAAGCTAGTAAGAAATAAAAATTCAATTCAGTAGGTATTTCAAACCAAATTTTATTACATAAACAAACATTATACTAATTTCATTATGGGCCCTTAGTATGTGAAAACTGCAATTGACGATATTTCGCACTGTTTTCAATATTATTTATTACAGAACGTATGTGTGATGGGATGATATTTTCGAAAACACGATTAGAAAAAAATTTTCTCGAAAAAAAAAAAACATTTACCTCTGGATTTTTTTATAAAAGTTTAATATGACCGTGTTTTACAATAAAATTCCTATAAAATCACAAAGGTATCATGTTTGCCTCTTTGATTTCCTGGCTGTTTTAGATTTCAAAAACCTAAATATATTAATTTATTAACTTTCTGATAAAAATGTGAATGGCTCTTACGATGTCCCCCCCTTAAATCAAAATGTCTTTATTTGGTCTATATGCCCATCATCACTACGTAATAATTATAAAAAAAGTCGCTTTCCTGTCTGTCTGTCCCTATGTATGCTTAGATCTTTAAAACTATGCAACAGATTTTGATACGGTATTTAGGGTTCCGTAGCCAAATGGCAAAAACGGAACCCTTATAGATTTGTCATATAGTCTGTCTGAAGTGAACATAGAAAGTTTTTGTGCACTTTTTAAAATGAGTTAACCAAGTATATGGCTATTAGACTTGCACACGTCCGTCCGTTTTTTGTAGGATTAATATAATTAAGTAACATTTATTTTTTGCATTCGGCTCTTGGTCTAACCCAAACGAAACACGAACAACTAATGAACTAACAATGAACAAAGTTGATAAATTAGTAATATGTAAATAATGAATTTGTTTTACGAGCTGTCCCGGCGTACTTCGTAACGCAAATTAATATAAAGTTGTTTAAGTGATTTATAAAATCACAATATTAATTTTTGAAAGTAGGGTCATTGTGCTGGTTTTCTATCTAACTTCGGTTTTCGTCCATTTCACTGAGCTGCCATAAACACATGCGTAAAATTTGAATACAAAGTATTGTATTCACAAAAGGCAGTAGCCATCCCGCGCTAGTTTTGTTGCAATCTATAATGCCTAAGCAACAGTTCTACCTAAATGAAAATGTAATTTAAAAAGTAGTGAGTTCCAAAAAATTACGTAAATGCGCGGCCTTACACCGGTCACCGGTACATTGCAGAAATCATCGCGCTAGAAAAAAAACGTGCTGACAGGAAAAGTTTTTGGCACGTATGTCTAATTGATAGCATTATAAACACTATTTTAAGTGTTTATTAAACTTCTTCATACAAAATTAAATCTTAGATGACTAAGGGTCATTTTTTTAAAGCATAGCTCAGGTCATATAGCAGGCAAATCAACTCGGAAAGGGATCAACAACGTATCGCCTTTTGTGGCATGGAGGTAATAGTGGAGAGGAAATATAGATCTATACAAAAATTCGACAAATTAATGACAAACAGCTGTTTATCTCTTTCTAACTTACCCCTGGTGATGTATAAAAAAAAGAAATAGATAATGTTTGGTCAGTACTCATTCTGGCAACATTTTCATGTGACGTCACTAACTACCTGACTTGTGCTGAGTAGGTACCTACATACAAGATTTAAGAAAACAACATATTTATAGGCAATCAGCTGCAACTACACGCACACACACACAAATACCTGTCAGCTGATTGCCTATATTGCGGCCATGTTGTTTTCTTAAATCGTGTATGTGTTTATAATGCGTGTAAATGTGTGCGTAATGTACCGAGTACGTTTATTTTAAAGTTACGCCAAGTCCATGAGACACTGATATACGTCAGTGTTTTGCGAGCTGTCATTGCCCTTCGCGCACTGTCATCGGCGAGGCAAGGCGTTTACGTTACGGTGCGGATTGTGTGTGCGTTGCAGTATGGACTTTAGTTGACTGCCTTTATGAGCACTCGAACGACATAAAATAATATGATACATTTATGTAAGGGTATTTTAAGATCACAAAGTTGGCAACTCCGATAGTTGGACGAAAACCAGCGCAAAGACCCTATCCTGTTTGACACCTATAATAATTGACAATAGCTGGCTCGGCGAACTTCGGCAAACTAATGTGTGACGTGAAGTGCCAAATCGCGGAAAATGTCGGAAGAAATACATGAATTTGCATGAATTATCATGAATAACAATAACCACTTATTTACCTCTCAGTGTCTTCAGGCAACTTAAAAAAAGTACATTGTGTGTTTTTATTATTATTTAGGCAGTAAAATACTGCACAGTATTTTTTACACAGTATTTTTTTATTTTTTTCCATAATACAAGAGTACGCGTGCGTGTGTCAATGCTCGCTCGTATCTCGTATGTGACGCCTTGTCGAATCGCCTCCTGTAGGTGGGCTATCGTGCGTGTTTTGTTTTCGATGTGAACTCGCGGAGATGAACAGGCCTGCTACGACCAATAAGAGACAATCAGGGCTTAGGTTGCAATACGAAATACCATTGTGCACTTTATTGTCATACGGTTAAGGTTTAAAACGAAAAGTTTCTTTTTCTTCAATCTTTCTTAGTTTTAGGCTGAGTTGCACCACCTAACTTTGACCGTAGCTATAACGGTAACCGGTGCTTTTTGTATGGAATTTGACAGACTTTTGACGTTTGTTAAAGTTAAAGTAAGATGGTGCAACTCAGCCTTAGAATTTTTATAATAGAATTTGGTTACAAACAAATAGATAATATGTATTTTTTTATATTGTGTTTTTATACGAGGTCTGTCTGCTTTTTACTTTGGCGAACTGTCGACATATTCTCTTCTTTGTTTTTTTGTGAAGTTTTGTGATCAATAACCGATTGATTTTGTTTTGTGTTGACCCGTGCTAGTAATTGGACTGTTTGATTGCCTTTTTATTGACCTCCGCGCGATTACTGAACCATGCCTCTCAAAATAAATCTTAATTCTTATACATAATATTTACTTACATACTTATCTATACATTGTTAACTGTTTAAGTATTATTACGTTTAAAGTTTAATTGTTATTGATTTAAGACCTTGTGTAAAGACACTTAATGTGCAATAAAAAATTGAATTTGAAATAAAACTAACATAATATTATAATATTTACGATAACCAATTACCTGGATCATTGCTACCTAGTGCAATATTTGTATTAAATTGTAATAACGTAGATAAGTGTTTCTTTAAAACGGAAAACAAAAGTTGCTAATGTATTAAAAATAAATAGAAACCTATTATAGGTTTTTATTTACATTCAAGGATTTAAGAAAGTTATTATGTAGCCAGATCTTACAATAATTCTTTTTAAGCCACAAATATTCCTTAACTCTTTTAATTCAATAACATATTGTTTTAAATAAATTATAAGTTCCGAATAAATTAAATACCTATTAAATAAGTAAAATTCGAAAGTAACTGTATGATTTTGTATTTCTCGCCTTAACTAGCTAAACTAATATCATGAGATTTACACTCTTAATATCAACAATAATTATAGAAAGGGCTACTTTTTTCTCGGGAAATTGCACAGTTACAATGTGCGATACCAATTTTGTGACCCGAGCGGGCAATCGCTAGTTCAAATTTTACACGAAGCCCCATATAATATTTTGTAGCGATTCTTTACTGGGTTTCAAATTGACTAAAATGCGACGTTGCCAAACGAGCGCTACGGATGCGGGTAATAAGCAATACTCAATCCTAAACGCTTTACATAGAGCTTGGTTTGCTAGGGCAAACATCTACAGTGGTGCGCCGACGCTGCTTAGACCCGAAACATGAATGAACGGGGGCGGAGCATAATCGAGCGTGTGTGTGCAAACAATTTAGGCCCTTAAGGTGTCAAGGCGTCCGAGTCCCCGATAGTACACTGTTTTATGTGCATACAAGTTTAAAATCTATACTAATATTATAAATGCGAAAGTATCTCTGTCTGTCTGTCTCTCTTTCACGCCTAAACCACTGAACCGATTTTGGTGAAATTTGGCATAGAGATAGTTTGAGTCCCGGGAAAGGACATAGGATAATTTTTATCCCGGTTTTTGAAACATGGACGCGCGCGATAAAGTTTTTCTAGGACAGACAAAATTCCACGCGGGCGAAGCCGCGGGCGGAAAGCTAGTAAATAAATAAATAAGAACCTGGATGCGGGCAGCGCAGGACCGTTCATCGTGGAAAACCTTGGGGGAGGCCTTTGTCCAGTAGTGGACTTCATTTGGCTGAAACGAACGAACAGTTCCTATACTGTAAATAATGCTATGAGAATGCAATGCAAAGTACAGGACTTCATATACCCTTTTGATGCATAATAATACCTGTATAGGACACCACAGTACGATTATTTGTGCCTTGATGTGCTCAGTGCTGTCCTGAACCTTGTGTATAGTCTGGTCGCCGAGCACGTAGAATTTCGTCCAATGACCCCAAGATACCCATCCTTATCGCTCGCGCGTAATTATATTGCTGTCGCGACTGTGCGACGGGCGGCAGCAGTGAGTGTGCGAGCGCGTCAGCAATATAATTACGCGAAATTCTACGTGCTCGGCGACCAGACTTTAGTAGTAATAATAAGTGCCATTTTGCAACAAAAATATATATTTTAAGATAACATAAGATAAAGATAAGATCAATATTAGTGTAGGCAATTCATGTATAGAATATTTTCTCAAAATATACCTTTTGTTTCAGGAATCCAAAGGCCTGATTAACCGGTAAGCAACTTCCACCCTTCATAAGGCTACCACAAATTGCCACTAAATTTTGAACCTTACTGCTTTGTGTTAAGGACTAACCGATTTAAAATTTTCGTTTCTCTTATTTAGGAGATCAAACGTCGAGAAGGAACTATGTGCGGTCAGAAAAAGTGCCAAGACTCGTCTCACTACGAGGAGCACTCTTAAGAAACCGACCACGTGTCAACATGTGAGTGTAGCTTGTAAACTTTATCTGTCTCTTTCACTCGTACTAGAATTGAAGAGAGATAGAGATGGGTAAAGTCGAATGTGGTTAAATTATCCAGTGTTGTAAGATGTCATTAATGAAATGGGACGTCCACTGCTGAACATTCTTCAAATAATTTCCATAATGATTGATTGGTAGCCTGTTACAAGGCGAGAGTGAATAGGCACTTACAGGGCAAATATGTACCATCCTAGACTGCCTTCCACTTAACATCAGGTGCGATTGTGGTCAAATACCTGCCTTGTTATGCATATCTGCCCTGTAAGTGCCTATTCACTCTCGCCTTGAAAATGCCCGGATTATAGTCTTCGGGAAAGACAGCAGCAGGCAGCGAATTCCAGTCCCTAGCTGTTCGCATTATAAAAGAGTCATCGAAACGCTTAGTGCGAGCTGATGGAATGTCAACAATATAGGGATGGTACGCTAACCTGCGTCTAGTTCCTCGATGATGGAAGGGGGCTGGTGGAATTAAAGTCTGTTCGCCGAGAGTTGATAAAAAAAAATATCAGAGGTTCTAAACTCATTATAAATTGCGGCCCGCTAATTATTTTTGTCGATATAATGAAAAAGTTGGTAGATTATTATCATTATTATCTCTTTTAACGGGAATTATTCCGGTTAGGGCATACGTGGGGATACGGATCAAACACGTGGCGTCCATGTGTTGGATAAAAAGTATTTCATTATTATCAAGTGGCTTATAGTGTATCCCAATGTTGGGCAAAGCCCTACCCACTGTCATACCATTCATTTCGGTCTTATGTAAAATAAATCTATTCCGTTTCACACATTGCGGCCCGCCGGCCGGGGCGCTTGACGACAGCTGCGTGGCTCGTACCATGGTACTCAGTGCGCGTTGTGACAAACGACGCCCGCCATACACAATGCGATAATTAAGCGACAGTCGCTATTGCAAGACATTTCATAATATTTATCAACTCTCGGCGAACAGACTTTAGTTTGTGTAATTCTTTCGCACATTCTCCGAAGTGTTCCCACAATGGAGACTAAATTACCTGATGATGATAAAACTTATTGTTTACAGTGCAATGAATCGTTCGAAAGCCACTCGTCGTGCCTACGTCACCATTTAGCAGAACATCGCGGGAAGCCTTTCTACGCTGAACGCGTCATTTGCGAGATTTGCGGCGCTTCGTTAGCGGTGAGAATAATTTCATCATCATCATCAACCGCCTCTGTAGTCTAGTAGTAAGACCACCTGCTTCAGGAGGGTTCGATTCCCAGTGGGGACAGATTTTTCCGTTCGGTTTGGTTGGTGGTAGGGCTTGTTCTAAGTCCGCCTGGCTAGCTACCACCATCT
The DNA here is from genome assembly GCF_963855985.1 of Ostrinia nubilalis. Classification (NCBI taxonomy): domain Eukaryota; kingdom Metazoa; phylum Arthropoda; class Insecta; order Lepidoptera; family Crambidae; genus Ostrinia; species Ostrinia nubilalis. The sequence continues at coordinate 2,060,447 of NC_087109.1, read as the reverse complement.
TACCTAAGTCTGTCGCCATAACAATAATGTTAGCAGCATTGTTGTGTTCCGGCAGTTAGAGGTGAGATAGCCAGTTCCTCCGTGGTTGAGGATGCGGGTGAAGCTCGCTTCCACCTTCGGCCTGATCATCACTTACCATCAGGTGAGATACAGGCAAAGAGCTTCCTCGTTGTGGATAAAAAAATCTGTTGGGATTGGGCAGTTAAGACCTTTTGTACCTACCCTAATGGGTTTGTTTTATATGGGACTCCGCCAGAAGGGCAGGGCCTACCCACTGAAACTGAGGTACAAACGGTAAATATAATACTACACAAATGTACTTTTGTTAGCTAGGTACTGAACAATTTGTACCTGTCTATATGTTACGGTCAAAGTGATAAATGTGAAAATTATGAATAATCGCCGGTTATTATGAATAATTACCGCATGATTTGGTAAATGTGATTAATATTTTTCACTTTAAATCACAACATTATGTTATGGGCATCATGGAAAAGTAATATTATGCAAGAAACATTCCAAACTCATTATGCCAAATTATATTAATATATGATATCAAAACGTTCAAAAGTTTGGCTGTACACGAGCACGTACACAAGATGTTGTTCTCTTTTATGAAATTTGTTAGTACTAAGGTTGAATTATTAAATAATCACTGTTAAATGTGATTAATTTATCACTTTTACCGCGACTGTCGGTAATTATTCATAATAACCGGTTATTATTAATAATTTTCAATTTATCACATTAACCGTAACATATACATAATTTTGTAGATGTTTTTCTTCTAATAAATGACTGTTGGTTAAATGTTCTTAAAACTTAACCCACAGCTTTTAAGCCTTATAATTGTGTATCCCACAGTTGGGCAGCGTGGCCGCACACTTGAACCAGCATACCCGCAGTAAAATGTACACGTGTGACACTTGCGGCCGGTCTTTCACTACCAGCAACATGCTTAAGAACCATCTAGTGGTGAGTAGAAGGAACTTTTAATGCCTTAGCGGGCCCCTGGACTATAAAAGGGCGTGGTTGCCACTTGATCCAGCCAATAGATCGTACAGTCAGCGTCAAGTAGTTCGTAACAGTCATATTAGCCAATAAGTTGATAATACAAGGCTGACAATAGTGACTGAGTTTCTTGCGCTGCTTCTTCTCAGCACTGGCCCATTTATTGTCCTGAAGCAGTGGAAGGGTTCATAGGGGTCACTTAAAAATTAGGTATTGATGGTAAAAACGGGCATAAAAGCGGGGAAGTTGCCAAAAAAACTGATTCACATAAGCATCAGCCTACCAAGAGGGCTTATCGGGATTATTAGTGTATTAGTAGTTACTTGCGTATGTTATTTTGAAAAACCCGTGGTCTAAATGAACGTTGTTAATTCTAGACGCACACCGGCGAAAGGAACTTCCCGTGCACGCTCTGCGACAAGCGGTTCACTCAGAACGGCAGCCTCAGTCTCCACTACAGAACGTTCCATCTCAAGCAACCTTACCCGAAGAGGTTTGAAGCTTTTTACTATACTATATTAATAAGGCTAACCATATCAATATTTATAAATATTACTTGCTGTGCCCGTGACTTCGTACGCATGAAAATCGTTAAGATATTGTTTTCCGTTTGCGCAACATTTTCAATGGTCCTTCGAGCCGGATAATTGTAAATAATTATCAAGCTTTAATTACAATTATAAGCGCTGTTAATAAAGAACTATGTGCGTTTTTTGAATATTAACTATTCCAGCTTTCCTGTTACTAATGATTTTTATTGATTTACAGGATTCGAAGAAAAAACATCGTCAAGGAAGAAGAATAATTTTATCTTACTGACAAGTTTAGTGTTATCATTATTTATTTAACTAGAATATGTGTACCAGTAATATTCAGAACTAATAATCCTAACACCCGTATTGACAAACATTACTATGAAGTCTCACAGTGCGCGTGGACGCACAGGGTAACATACGAACCAATCACAAAGCTCTATTCAACGCTGTGCGTTCCATTTGCTGCTTCACTTATGCAAGCATCGTTTTTGAATACGGCGGTAGGAGGACTATCGCATTTCCACTCATCAGGATGGCGCTACTGTAGAGTTCGGTCATATCAATCGCCAGTGGTGCCAACTGTTAAATATAAAATCGATGCAGCGCAGTTTTATTTAATTTATTAATCGATTGTCTTCTATTTGAAAAAAAAAGACTTGATTGATTTCTTGCGATAATTTAATATTTTTAACAGTATAGTAGTTTCATGTTTCTCTATTTTACATAGTAGCATTTATTATAAAAATGTTGAGAGGTTGTAGATAGAAAATAAGTGTTACAACAATCAAGCTTTTTCAGTACTTAGAATCAAAAGTAAAACAAATCGCCCTGTATTTAGCTAAGATATATTTTTTAGATCAAGAATTTTATTGTAGAATGATATGATATTGTTTAAATAAATCACCGGCCGCGGCAACTCGAATATAAATTAACTTAATAAAGCGCATTTAATTGTTATTTCTGTACTTTATTTCGAATTAAATGTAGCGTGTAAGGTTGAATATTTGTGTAAAATCCAATATATTTCAATAAAAACTAATTAGCTCAATAGTTTTTTATTGTTATTCTCTTCCTATAATGTTTTTTTTACAACAGACAGCATGGTTAAAATAGAGCCCTAAAGTCCCTAGTCAAGGGCTTTCCAAACTTGATTTTACTATGACGCTCTTGGGTGGGAGTGTGTAATTTTTATGCGAATTATACAGCCTGGCACCGTGTAAACAGTTGCAGTGATAAGAGATAATGACTCCGTGATTGCAGGAGACCCACAAACCCTGTTATTCTGCCATAACCAAAATATTAACATTATTTTGCCCTTAAAATTATCATTATAATATTCTTGTTTGAATTTATAAAGTGGTTTTTAAAATATGTTTAAATTGCATTCGATTATAAAATTGTGTAGCACGTCACTATACGAACTGACAAACACAGATTAAAAAACAGATGCTTTCTTCGACTGACAATCGATTGACATTTGTTTGTGACAGACTTGTGTGTGTGTGAGTGAGCGTCACGGCCGAAATCGTAATTTGTCTTACGAAAAATGTTAATTATTTCCCGAAAAAAGGTATATTAATGCCTCAGGATGGGAGGTGATATTAAAGTGTGCAGGATATGCTTTCGGAATGATTCGAAATTTTACCATTTCGACAAATTTGACTTGAAGAAATACTATGAAGAAGTTACACACAAACCCGTGAGTTTCCTCCCGAATATCTGTTATTTCCCTAATAATTTGCTAATTTCCAAGTTAAGATATAAGATTCTACTGTACCGAGTTGTAAATACTAGCAAAAGACTTACTCTATCTTGCCAATCCATTGACCTAAAATCATCTTGGAATATGCCTGTCTATACAATAATAGTTCCTAGACTTCCTAGTGACTGCTTACAATATTTTCTTCTTTAGTATTTGGTTTCTGTCCAATAATTATGTGGTCAATAAGATATCTTAATCTAATTACATTAATATTAATGGATTTGAGACACACCTAGTCCAGCAGTGGTCAGGCTTTTTCAAACTTAGTTATTTGCTATAATGCTTTAAATATTGACCACAATGGAATTTGGTGGTCTATATTGAAAATAAATAAAATAAAAATAAATAAATATATCCTTGGACATTTTACACTACGCTTCTAGTCCCAAACTAAGCAAAGCTTGTACTATGGGTACTAGACAACTGATATAAACATACTTAAATACTTTTTTTTTGTAAATACATAACATATTATACATAGAAAACACCCAGTCCAATAAAAACAAATATGTTCATGCACACAAATGTTTGTACTGTGTGGGAATCGAACCCGCTACCTCCGGAATAGTAGTCCGCTTCGAACCACTACACCAAACGGCCGACGAATTGAATGAAATATACAGGGTGTTTGGCGCATCGTGTGCCAAAATGATTTGGCGGATAGAATGGGTCATTTCCTATATTTTCAGCCCCCATAACACGTTCCATGCCAGGCGGCTACTTTTAAATTATTTTTTTTAGTAATTTCACCAAAATACCCAAATCGCATCATTTAATTTCGATTTAAAAAAAAACTACTAGGCGCAGCCCTAAAGTAAATATTTTGTTTTGACGTGCATTTATGTAGGGTTCCATCAAATCTAAATTTACTGGCAAATATCATCTAGTTTTTTTTAAATTCAGCTTTGAAGTTTTCCGAAAAGTTAAAAATGGACTGAACATTTAAGTGTACATGGGTATTATTATTTTTTTAAAAGAGATAGAGATCTTAGGATTTTACCAAAACTTCTCTAGTCTATCCTCATTCAAACGGTATACTAATCTTGTTTAAACAATAACAACAACTTCACAAATTCCTTAAATTAGTGCATTGACTCTACTCGGACTGATTTGCGAAATTTGTGTTTATAGCCCCTTTATGTTTGAATAGCACGTTTAACACCTACAGGTAAAAAAATATTTATCTTATGCAATGTAAAAACCTTTTCCCAATCGTTTTTCAATGTGGATTTCTTGAATTTAAAGACGAAAATAATTATTTTGATCGTTTATTAATTATTACAAATTTTGTTCAAAATGGCCTCGGCAACGTATACACTCACGACATCTTCTTCTAATTTTCTCTTTTTATTACTACAAAGGCGTTTTCTACTCGTGGATTGGAAGAGATGGCTCTATACAGTGGCCTGCACGTTCCCCAGACCTAACTCCGTTCGATTTTTACGTCTGGGGACAAGCTAAAGAACTGGTGTACGTAACGGATTCAAACAATAGAAAAACTACAACGAATAGAAAACGCCTTATTAGTAATAAAAAGAGAAATGTGGCTGCATACGACAACAGTCGAAATTAGAAGAAGATGTCTTGAGTGTATACGTTGCCGAGGCGGACATTTTGAACAAAATTTGTAATAATTAATAAACGATCAAAATAATTATTTTCGTCTTTAATTTCAAGAAATCCACATTGAAAAACGATAGGGAAAAGGTTTTTACATTGCATAAGATAAATAATTTTTACCTGTAGGAATTTAACGTGCTATTCACACAAAAAGGGGCTATAAACACAAATTTCGCAAATCAGTCCGAGTAGAGTCAATGCACTAATTTAAGGAATTTGTGAAGTTGTTGTTATTATTTAAACAAGATTAGTATACCGTTTGAATGAGGATAGACTAGAGAAGTTTTGATAAAATCCGAAGATCGCTATCTCTTTTAAAAAAAAAAAAATACCCATGTTAACTTAAATGTTCAGTCCATTTTTAACTTTTCGGAAAACTTTAAAGCTGAATTTAAAAAAAACTAGATGATATTTGCCAGTAAATTTAGATTTGATGCAACCCTACATTAATGCACGTCAAAACAAAATATTTACTTTAGGGCTGCGCCTAGTAGTTTTGTTTAAATCGAAATTAAATGATGCGATTTGGGTATTTTGGTGAAATTACTAAAAAAAATAATTTAAAAGTAGCCGCCTGGCATGGAACGTGTTATGGGGGCTGAAAATATAGGAAATGACCCATTCTATCCGCCAAATCATTTTGGCACACGATGCGCCAAACACCCTGTATTATGTTGTTGAACACATTACCTATTTCTGACACAAACTACTAGAGTAGTGTAAATGTTACCGTAAAATTGTATAATCTGACGTATTAATATTATAATCTAACGTAACCTAACTCACTGTGAGTTTACAATCTCATGCGTTATAAACTGAACGAGTTCTCAATTTTTCGGTGACGTAAATAAGGGTATGCAGTTCGTTCGTTCGTTTCAGCTGAAAGACGTCCACTGCTGGACAAATCATATATGCAGTTATAATGATATAATTTTCTCATCCAGATTGCGAAGAAGGATAAGCTGCCCAAGTACTTCTGCTACGAATGTGCGTCGTTGCTGCATAAGTTTCACATGTTCAAGGAGAAATGTGACCACGGAGAGAAGGTCCTCAATAACATGTTGTGGAGCAAGCCAGTAAGTATTGTAAACATCATGATGTTCATTGTATGAGCGCTTTCACACTTAGGCGACTTAGCAGCGCGACAGACGCGCCGAAAATTTCATACTATGTGACAGCTGATGCCTCCCTTCACATTATAAAAACGCCGCTGCCGCGCTGCTGTCGCACTACTAACGCCCTAATGTGAAAGCGCTCTAAGAGTTTGTACAGTCACAGTTTGCCAAAAATAACAACTACAGTACCACAAAGTCAAATAATTTATTGGCCTTTTCCAAGGTTGTTTGATGTCCCATACATGCATCCATCACTTTGATTTGTATTGCTACAGAAAAATGTCAACTTGGTGAAATTGAAAGCTGGCTCTGATTTTTTTAGTGGTCAAAAGAAAAAATCACACTTACACTCAATGCTAAATATTAACTTCTAAAAAATCGTTAAAATTCTTAGATGACAGTTTAAAATTCTATTTACAGCTCACACACGCCCGAATCGCCGAGCTAAACAGGAACGTTTACCCTGTCAATTATTTGATGCTGGAAGTTGTGACCGTCAACAAAAAGGTCAAAACATTCAACTGTCAACATGGCTCTTCCCACGGCTCCCAGAACAAGCACAGCTCACAACATAAACAAAACATACCTATACCAAAACCGATCACAGTAACCATACCCGAAGAGAGAAAATCCGATGAGCTCAAAACGGAGGCTCTGAAAGAAGAAGACGCGTTTTCTGAAGGCCCATATTCGGACGGTGAGGACAAAAGCGACCCTATTGTCCCTGAAAAAGTTAAGTCTGAAGATGAAATTCCCATAAAGAAAGAAGACGAAGACGCTAAAGCCAAAACACCAGCTAAAAAAGGCAAACGAAACACTAAACCGAAACAGACTAGCACAAGACCTAGAAGAAAAGCAACTAAAAAATCTAAAATCGTCGACACAAGCGACACTGATTCTGACGCTGGTGAAGAATCAGCTGTCATGTCGCCTGAACCGAAGAAAAACTACAAGTTTAACAGATCAAGAACTGGAGTGAAGAGCCTCGCGTTTTTGGACTCTGGTTTCTGGAAGAGGTCCAATTTCAACGAAGAGGATGCAATGATTGAGTTCCATAAGAGAGCGCAGGATAAGAAATATCTGAATGCTCCATTCAAATGCACGCTGTGCTATAAAGGTTTCTCACAGAAGAGTATGCTTGATAGACACATGCCTCAGAAGCATGATGAGGTGAGTCACATTTTATTTTATAAAATAATTTCTAATTCATCAATACTGTCCAGTCAAGTAGGATCCACTGCAGAAGAACAACCCCATCTAATTTACCAGAGGTAAATGGATTTTATCTAATCACACACTGGTTAGTGTTGCGGAGGGCTAATGTTCGTATATTTCTCCCTTACACCTCGATCGAGATAACTGCGCAAGTGCGCACCTCGCTGGAATGCGACTTCCTCAAGGTTCAGCCAAACCAACGTGATCTGCTGGCGTGCAGCGATGGCGATCAATGCATTTAAAGGTTCGGCCAAACCAACGCGATCAGCCGGCGTGCAGCGATGGCGAATGCATTTAAAGGTTCGGCCAAACCAACGCGATCAGCCGGCGTGCAGCGATGGCGATCAATGCATTTAAGTCTGTACCTCTAGCATGAACAACTTTCGTTTTCGAATCGTTTGTGTATTCGACAAAATTCGATACTCAACCTTCGAATTAAACGATAACGTGACAATTTTGATTCTCAAAATAAGTTTCGTGCAACCATTTCTCATACTAAGTTCACTTTACGACACGTTCACAAGGGCGCTGTTGTAGTTTTCGTACTAAATCTTTTGATAACGATTCGAACTCGAAAGTTTTTCGTGCTAGCCGTACAGGTCGCCGTCGCTGCACGCCGGCTGATCGCGTTGGTTTGGCTGAAACTTCACACTCACCCGCGCACGTCCCCGCGTTGCGTCGATTTGACGTCATGGCTGCTAGGTTTGCAGTTAACTCAACCCGGTTGTAGTTAGTTGGTTGCCACTTACGACATCCACAAGAAGAGTGAGGGTGTTCTTGTCGGCTGTTTGGTGTAGTGGTTCAGAACGGACTACTATGCCGAGATGTCCCGGGTTCGATTCCCGGCCGGGCAGAAATTGAAATGATGAATTTTAATTTATGTGACGGGTCTGGGTGTTACTATGTATAATATGTATGTATTTTAAAAAAAAAGTATTTAAGTATGTTTATATTCGTTGTCTAGTACCCTTAGTACAAGCTTTGCTTAGTTTGGGACTAGAGGCGCAGTGTAAAAATGTATAAGGATATTTATTTATTCTTTGCCAAAACTACATTTTCTATTACACTTACGACATTATTCAACAATCTGTACGTTCACAGTCGATCGGCAAGGTGGTGTGCCGTTTCTGCAAGATGCGCTTCAAGCACCAACGCTTCCTGAACAAACACTTGCGGAGACACTACAACAAGTACGAGTGTCTGAGATGCGGTCTCATCTGCTGTCTAGAGTGAGTATATTACAGGCATAGCATAAATTAAATTTAACTGAGTTTCTTGAGTAGTTTCCGGCATTGTGTAACGGCGCGGGCTCGGAACTATTCCCACCTCTCGTTCCCACCGCTGCAACTCCTGTGTAGCCTGGGTCTGTAGCTTGACCGCCGGGTAGTGTAGTGATATTATGTTGTAAAAGAACAGCTCTACACGTGTTTCAAGCACATTTGACGTAATAAAACATACCTTGCCGCACCGTTTACTACCGAACAAACCTATTCAGTTAAGTGAATACGCCACTTTACTAAACCGTAACTTTGAACGATTTTGCCAGTGAATGGACCGCTCATTTATACAGAACTAGCTTTTGCCCGCGGCTTCACCCGCGTGAAATTTCTTTTGACAAGGATCGTCATAAATTATAGCCTATATGTTATTCTGGGTTATAAGCAATAATACTGTAAAGTTTCATTAAAATCCGTTTAGTAGTTTTTGCGTGAAAGAGTAACAAACATCCAGACATCCAAACTTTCGCATTTATAATATTAGTAGGTTTGCATCTAATAAAGAAAAAAGTTGCATGCCCCTAAAATAACACGTGTTTACCTTATTGTACCATCATTTATACAAACAAGATTATGTCTGTTTTTACAGAAACTCAGCCCTATTCCACGAGGAATACCATAGCGGTGTGAAGAGAAAGTGCCCGCATTGTGACAAGGAATTCAAGTAAGTCTTCTTAGATTGTTTAAAGTACTTAACTGTAGAGATGAAACTGCAAGTTTTCTCAAGGAGTCTCGTTAAGTTTTAATGAAGTGCCAAAGTTATAATATAAAGCTCAAGGGACAACTTGAATTATTTGACGTGACACTAGCCAAGTGTGGAAACCGTACATGTATAAAATGAGTGAAACTGCGTGCGACCCTTAGGCCCAGAACAGACGGTGAAACGCAACTGCAACGAAACTGCAACTGCTAGTGAAACTTAACTGAAACTTTCAATCTGGTCGCGTCATGTGTGGTCTCTCAACGGACGCTATGGCAGAAACTTAGATGCAACTCAAAAGTAACTAGCATTTGCAGTTTCGTTGCAGTTGCGTTTCACCGTCTGTTCTTAATTGCCTTACGTTTCTCACTAACAATAGTCGACTCCATCGTTAAACAGCTACCTTTCCACCTATATGGCGGGTTTTAGAATCGCGCTGACCACTCGCTGATCGCTCGGCGCTGACGCTTCATAGCCCACGACCAAAACCATGTCTCATAGCAATACGGCAAAAACCCTATAAAATCGTTAGATTGTATGATTCTGAATCCGACTAGGTGTGTAGTAACGGTCGAAAGTGTAGCAACTGCGTGGGAGGCCATTTCTGCTGTGTCAAAAAAAAAAAGACAGTCGGTATTATAGCAATACGTCTGATAGTGAAAATGTACATAGATTTTATAATTGTATTACGAAAAAGATTGTTTTCAGACATTTTGCGCGTAGCATATAGCCTGTGCGCATTTTTGAAAATGTCAACAAATTTAGCCGACCTGTATCATAGCAATACGGATAATTTTTTTTTTCACCTTTTCGTATTGCTGCCATGATTACCAAAAACCTGTTTTCAGACACTTTAAGTGTATCAAAAAGTTGTATGATAGAGAAGGTGCTACACGTAATTTGTCTGATATAAATTTTTTGCACATGTGGACAACTTATTTTATCATGTCCAACAATTTTCAGACATATTGCTATGATACCGATCGGTAAAATTTGTTAACATTTTCAAAACGGTCTCAAAATTTAATGCGTTCACATTTCCGTCTGAAAATTGTTTTGTTCGCATCAAATAACCAAAATTTACTAATGAAAAAGATTTTCAGACGTATTGCTATGAGACATTTTTTTTGTCTCATTTTTAATTTTTTTAAGTGATTTTACGGGTTTGCGCTACACCACTAACGTCTGAAAATAATGTTTCCGGTATCTCAGAACTATCATTCAACTACAGTCTGCAAATCAGACATATTGCTATGATGCAGTTCGGTAAAATTCTTTGACAATTTTGAAAATTCGGTCAGATCAAACGCTACGCGGAAAATGTCTGATATTGGTATTTTCGAGTTCAGGATAATCGTATCTATCGATTTGATGCGGTTTTGGCCGTATTGCTATGAGACAAAAATTTTGGTCGTGGGCTCTCGTACTATTAGGCTGACGTCGATGACAGATGTAGTTCTATGTAATCATCTGCCGCTGACGTCAGCGCAGCGTTGCTGTGTGGTACTTCATAGAACTAATTCGTACTCTCGAAATAATATCAGGAACCGACGTTTAGTAGGGAATTTAGTGCAATGATTTGTATGGAGACCCCTCCACTTTGGTATAGAAGGCTCATTTTTGCAACAGTGTTTCTTTGGGTGCTCCTGAGTGGATTTCCGTCGGTAGACAGCGGGAGCCCCCCCTGTGGTAGCAGGGGGAGGGGGGGCAAGTTTCCTTCCGCCGCGCTTCACTTTAAGGCCCATATCTTCAAAACTATGGGTATTAGGGCAAGTGTGGTATCATTTTCGGATAATTAAAGGATGGCAAATTCATTTCTAGAACAAACTATTTGCCTTTTCATACAAAAAAATTGAAATATTGAGTAAAATTCACAAAAATCAAAAAGTATTTTTTTAAATAAACGTCGTTTACTTTTAAACCACTGGAGATAATCTAATAAAAAAAATATGACCTGAAAGCTACATTTATCAGGATTATAAAAATATTACATTGTATGGTACTTTTTTTGCAAAAAGTAGGTGAAAAAAATTTTTTCTTCAGGACACAGCGGGCGAATTTTATTGCGCATCGGAAAAAAATATTTATTTTATCCATGAATTCATACTATTTGGTTCATAAGCAAGCAAGAATTATTATTTTAGAATTTATTTAGAGTTGCTGGCACATCAATCTACTATGATTTGTATTTTTTCGTCAATTGATTTTGAACTCTATGTGTGAGACATAAGGTTGAAAATAATTTAAATACATTTTAATATTGAAAATATTATAAGAAGAAAGCACTAAATAAAGAACTAATTTGTCTAAACGTCTTAATGATTATTATTATTTTAATTAACACTTTTATTTGTACATACTATTGTACCAGTGATTTAACGGAAAGGTAAGTGTGAGGAAAATGAGGTTTCACAATCATAGTACGGGAGATATTTTTAGTACACAGGTTACGGCTGTGACCGTTTTAGTTGTTTTTTTCAGACTGCACCAGCTTCTGCACTACTTCTTGCACTTACATCTCACCATTTCCAGGCAAGCCTCGGCAGCTACGGGCAAACCGGTCCATGTAGGCTCCATCTTGCTATCGACTCTGGTCCACCCCCAACCAGTCGGGTAAAGGGAAGACTCGAGTCGGTTGCTTGCACCTGATCCTATACGCGAATCCCTTGATATACTGCCAATAACCAAGGCTGATACAAAGCTGCTGCTGCTGTCTGGGTTATCTTATGTAGGGCCTAAGCTAAGCTAGGTCTAAGCGTAGTCCACAGCGACCCATTAGGATCTTTATGCTCCATTTTTTATTCCCTATCATCCAAAAAAATCCTATCCATTAGGTGAATTAAGCGTCTTAGTGAAAGCCTTCTAAGTCTTCTGATGCCGGTTATGCTGACCCAAGCAGACCCATCCTTACAGTATTGATTCATGGACCCTACATGTATTCCACATGCTCGAGAGCTGTCTTCTGTTGTTAGGCCCATTTTGTGGGACATGTGTGTGGCGACACCACATGACATACGTCCGCATCATACCGGCAGCACCGCCGCACTGGACGATGAGAGCTGCTTTGCCCCAGACTACTACTAGACTTTTTATTTTAATATGTCGGTAATCTGTTTTTATTTATTTATTAAAGTACCCTTGTTTTTGTGTAATATTTATGTTGTGTGAAACAAACGTATACTAACTTCTTGCTGTCCTTATCTATCTTGCTTATTAATTAATATTCGTGTACCGTCTTTTAAGTGTTATTTCCATGTTGTATGAAACAGATGTATTTGTAAGTTTAGGCTATCTCATTCTAAATTCAGTATCAATAATTTGTGTACCCTCCATCTTATTTATATTTGTGTAGTGTGAAATACATATACTGTTCTCCTTCTGTCTCGCTCTGACCGTTTATTATAATGTGTGTAGGTAATCGTTTTATTGTCTCACCCTAAAATGTTTGTAATTATTCTCTGTGAAATAGGTATATGTTTTGTCCTTGTCTCATTTTGTAAATATTTTCCTATATAAGACCGTCCGTTTTTGAAATAAATGTTCATTGTAATTTGGAGTCAGCATTTAATTGACCACACATAGCCCCTCTCAACAGTGGTGACCCCTACCGAACACATCATACATCAAAATGAACACAAACCCTGAGGGACGGCTGCCACAAGATCCTGCATCTGCTGTACCACCTACTGTCATGTCAAGATACAACGCGTTAGAAGACAAGATCGACAAGCTGACAGAAGCTATTACGCAACTAGTGACGCACAATAACCAACGAGGACGTTCGCCCTATCGAAACTGGAGACAGAATCGGCAAGCATCTCGATCGAATAGCCGCAACCGAAGCCAGACGCCCAGCAACTCGCCGTACTGCTACTATCATCGCAAGTTTGGCCACAACGCAAGAAAATGTGCAGACAATTGTACATTCATGAAGAAAAATGTGCCGGAAAACTAGCATTAGCGTTGGCAGAGACGGGCACCAGCGCTAGAGTTCAATCACACCGTCTTTTCGTTACCGACAAGAAAACAAAACTGATGTTTTTGATCGACACCGGTGCGAACATCTCCGTCATTCCCAAGAGAAGTAGCCAGCAAATGAAACCTACAACGTTCAATTTGTATGCAGCTAACAACACTATAATACCTACCTACGGTGAGAAGACGCTCGAGTTGGACCTTGGCCTACGTCGTCCATTCAGATGGAAATTCATCATAGCCGCCGTCAGCAAACCGATAATTGGAGCTGATTTCTTAGAATATCACAAGATACTCGTAGATATTGCGGGTAGAAGCCTCAGAGATGAAGTCACAAACTTATCAGTGAAGACAAAGATTTCAAACTACCCTACACCAACAATTCGAAGCATCGACAGCAGTCAGAAATATCACGATATATTAGCTGAATTTCCTGAAATAACTCGAATATCAACAATGAAAGAAACACCGAAACATTGCGTCGAGCATTATATAGAAACAACCGGACCACCATTATACTGCAAAGCAAGACCCATTCCGCCTCATCGCTACGCAGCTGTGAAGAAAGAATTTGAGATCATGGTGGAACAGGGCCTATGCCAACCGAGCAAAAGCCCGTGGGCAAGTGCACTGCACGTAGTGCCCAAGAAGAACGGTGACATCAGGGTATGCGGCGATTATAGAAGACTTAACGCTACCACTAAACCTGACCGCTACCCTGTGCCACGTCTTAAAGACTTCACCTATCAACTCAACGGAAAGAAGATATTCTCCACCATAGACCTCAACAGAGCCTACCAGCAACTGCCAGTATTCAGCGCTCACATCGAGAAGACAGCAATAATTACTCCCTTCGGCCTGTTTGAGTTCCCGAGAATGTGCCCAGGTTTGAAGAACGCCGGACAAACCTTTCAACGGTTCATAAATGAAGTGTTACAAGGGCTCGATTACGTTTTCCCATTCATTGATGACGTCTTGATCAGTTCTGAAACTGAAGAAGCCCACATTCTCCACCTGCGCACCGTGTTGAGTAAGCTGAACGAATACGGAATCACTATCAATCCATCGAAATGTACACTGGGCCAGGAAGAAGTCAAGTTTCTGGGCTACATGGTGTCACAGCACGGCATCAAACCACCTGATGAGAAAGTGAGTGCAATCAGTGCATTCCCTCGCCCTAATACTATCGAAGAACTGAGAAGATTCCTCGGCACTGTCAACTTCTACAGAGACGCCATACCACAAGCCGCATCTATACAAGCTCCACTGAACGCGTACCTACATAATAGCAAGAAAAACGATAAAACAAAGATTGTATGGACTGATGAAGCTACACAAGCATTCAAAGCGTGTAAAGTTAGCCTTCAAAACGCAGCTTTACTCGCGCATCCCGCATACGACGCACCGATAGCACTTATGTGTGACGCATCTAACACCTGCGCCGGAGCTGTGCTACAACAATACCAGCATGACAAGTGGCAACCACTGGGCTACTTTTCAAAGAAATTCTCCGATACGCAACAACGATACTCGACGTACGACCGAGAACTACTGTCAATTTACATGGCAGTAAAACATTTTCGCAAAATGTTTGAAGGCAGGCAGCTCACTATATTCACCGACCACAAGCCAATCACTTACGCCCTGCTGAAGAAAACATCTGACACTGAAACTCCACGTCGTACCCGCCAGCTACTATTTATCAGTGAGTTCACAAGTGATATTCGTCACATAAGTGGGAAAGAGAACATTGTTGCCGACTCGCTCTCTCGCATAGAAGACATAACATGCCCGAGTACTATTGACTACGATCAACTTGCATTGGCACAAGAAAAAGACAGCAACTTAACAACACTTATGAAGCAAGACAATTTACACTTCAAGAAAATTGCGATGTCTAATAGTGCAAGTATCTACTGTGAGACATCTATTGCAAACGTAAGGCCGTATCTACCTCAAGACTTTCGACGTATAGCATACAACGCAATACACAACTTAAGTCATCCTGGCATTCGCACAACCCGAAAAATGCTCACTGAAAGATACTTTTGGCCATCGATGAACGCCGACATCAGCAACTGGACCAAAGCGTGCATACCATGTCAAAAGGCCAAGATAAATCGACATACCAGCAGCAACTATACCTCATTTCCACCAACTGAGAGATTTCAACACCTACACGTCGATATCGTCGGGCCACTACCGCCTTCACAGCATGGCCATAGATATCTACTCACAATGATAGACCGCACAACCCGTTGGCCAGAAGCCGTACCTCTGCACGAGATAACCGCCGAGACAGTAGCCAGATACGTCTACGAAGGCTGGATCTCACGATTTGGGTGTCCCTCTACACTGACGAGTGACCAAGGACGCCAGTTCGAGAGCCAACTTTTCACATCACTCACTAAACTACTTGGCATAGAGAAGACAAGAACTACCGCATATCATCCGCAGTCCAATGGAATTGTAGAACGGTGGCACCGAACTCTCAAGACCGCCCTTACTGCGAGCCTAAACAGCCGTAACACTAAATGGCTTGACGCTTTACCTACCGTTCTGCTGGGACTGCGAGCTGCAACAAGACAAGACACCGGAGTAAGCGCCGCACAACTGACCTACGGAACTAACATAAGATTACCGGGAGATTTCTTCAATAACACCCCGATGACGTCACTACAAAATATGGACTACACCTACGTGGAACGATTACGTCACACTATCAACGAATTCAAAGCCGCTGAACCAGTAAGACACAACACTAAAACTTTCGTGCACAAAGATCTCCAATCCTGCGAAAGTGTATTTCTGCGCATCGACTCCGGCCGAAGATCACTGCAAGCGCCGTATGAAGGCCCGTATCCTGTGCTACGTCGAGATGACAAAGTATTTCGCATAAAACTACCCGACCGCGAAGTCAACGTCTCGATCGATCGACTAAAGCCTGCTTACACACTCAACGAAGACATTAACGATCACAACATCACTACCGACATCACTAAGAAGACGCCCGCGACCACTACAACCGCGACGAGAACACGATCCGGAAGAATAGTGAAACCAGTTGTACGCTTCGCTTGAGGGGGAGCTATGTGGCGACACCACATGACATACGTCCGCATCATACCGGCAGCACCGCCGCACTGGACGATGAGAGCTGCTTTGCCCCAGACTACTACTAGACTTTTTATTTTAATATGTCGGTAATCTGTTTTTATTTATTTATTAAAGTACCCTTGTTTTTGTGTAATATTTATGTTGTGTGAAACAAACGTATACTAACTTCTTGCTGTCCTTATCTATCTTGCTTATTAATTAATATTCGTGTACCGTCTTTTAAGTGTTATTTCCATGTTGTATGAAACAGATGTATTTGTAAGTTTAGGCTATCTCATTCTAAATTCAGTATCAATAATTTGTGTACCCTCCATCTTATTTATATTTGTGTAGTGTGAAATACATATACTGTTCTCCTTCTGTCTCGCTCTGACCGTTTATTATAATGTGTGTAGGTAATCGTTTTATTGTCTCACCCTAAAATGTTTGTAATTATTCTCTGTGAAATAGGTATATGTTTTGTCCTTGTCTCATTTTGTAAATATTTTCCTATATAAGACCGTCCGTTTTTGAAATAAATGTTCATTGTAATTTGGAGTCAGCATTTAATTGACCACACATAGCCCCTCTCAACAGTGGTGACCCCTACCGAACACATCATACATCAAAATGAACACAAACCCTGAGGGACGGCTGCCACAAGATCCTGCATCTGCTGTACCACCTACTGTCATGTCAAGATACAACGCGTTAGAAGACAAGATCGACAAGCTGACAGAAGCTATTACGCAACTAGTGACGCACAATAACCAACGAGGACGTTCGCCCTATCGAAACTGGAGACAGAATCGGCAAGCATCTCGATCGAATAGCCGCAACCGAAGCCAGACGCCCAGCAACTCGCCGTACTGCTACTATCATCGCAAGTTTGGCCACAACGCAAGAAAATGTGCAGACAATTGTACATTCATGAAGAAAAATGTGCCGGAAAACTAGCATTAGCGTTGGCAGAGACGGGCACCAGCGCTAGAGTTCAATCACACCGTCTTTTCGTTACCGACAAGAAAACAAAACTGATGTTTTTGATCGACACCGGTGCGAACATCTCCGTCATTCCCAAGAGAAGTAGCCAGCAAATGAAACCTACAACGTTCAATTTGTATGCAGCTAACAACACTATAATACCTACCTACGGTGAGAAGACGCTCGAGTTGGACCTTGGCCTACGTCGTCCATTCAGATGGAAATTCATCATAGCCGCCGTCAGCAAACCGATAATTGGAGCTGATTTCTTAGAATATCACAAGATACTCGTAGATATTGCGGGTAGAAGCCTCAGAGATGAAGTCACAAACTTATCAGTGAAGACAAAGATTTCAAACTACCCTACACCAACAATTCGAAGCATCGACAGCAGTCAGAAATATCACGATATATTAGCTGAATTTCCTGAAATAACTCGAATATCAACAATGAAAGAAACACCGAAACATTGCGTCGAGCATTATATAGAAACAACCGGACCACCATTATACTGCAAAGCAAGACCCATTCCGCCTCATCGCTACGCAGCTGTGAAGAAAGAATTTGAGATCATGGTGGAACAGGGCCTATGCCAACCGAGCAAAAGCCCGTGGGCAAGTGCACTGCACGTAGTGCCCAAGAAGAACGGTGACATCAGGGTATGCGGCGATTATAGAAGACTTAACGCTACCACTAAACCTGACCGCTACCCTGTGCCACGTCTTAAAGACTTCACCTATCAACTCAACGGAAAGAAGATATTCTCCACCATAGACCTCAACAGAGCCTACCAGCAACTGCCAGTATTCAGCGCTCACATCGAGAAGACAGCAATAATTACTCCCTTCGGCCTGTTTGAGTTCCCGAGAATGTGCCCAGGTTTGAAGAACGCCGGACAAACCTTTCAACGGTTCATAAATGAAGTGTTACAAGGGCTCGATTACGTTTTCCCATTCATTGATGACGTCTTGATCAGTTCTGAAACTGAAGAAGCCCACATTCTCCACCTGCGCACCGTGTTGAGTAAGCTGAACGAATACGGAATCACTATCAATCCATCGAAATGTACACTGGGCCAGGAAGAAGTCAAGTTTCTGGGCTACATGGTGTCACAGCACGGCATCAAACCACCTGATGAGAAAGTGAGTGCAATCAGTGCATTCCCTCGCCCTAATACTATCGAAGAACTGAGAAGATTCCTCGGCACTGTCAACTTCTACAGAGACGCCATACCACAAGCCGCATCTATACAAGCTCCACTGAACGCGTACCTACATAATAGCAAGAAAAACGATAAAACAAAGATTGTATGGACTGATGAAGCTACACAAGCATTCAAAGCGTGTAAAGTTAGCCTTCAAAACGCAGCTTTACTCGCGCATCCCGCATACGACGCACCGATAGCACTTATGTGTGACGCATCTAACACCTGCGCCGGAGCTGTGCTACAACAATACCAGCATGACAAGTGGCAACCACTGGGCTACTTTTCAAAGAAATTCTCCGATACGCAACAACGATACTCGACGTACGACCGAGAACTACTGTCAATTTACATGGCAGTAAAACATTTTCGCAAAATGTTTGAAGGCAGGCAGCTCACTATATTCACCGACCACAAGCCAATCACTTACGCCCTGCTGAAGAAAACATCTGACACTGAAACTCCACGTCGTACCCGCCAGCTACTATTTATCAGTGAGTTCACAAGTGATATTCGTCACATAAGTGGGAAAGAGAACATTGTTGCCGACTCGCTCTCTCGCATAGAAGACATAACATGCCCGAGTACTATTGACTACGATCAACTTGCATTGGCACAAGAAAAAGACAGCAACTTAACAACACTTATGAAGCAAGACAATTTACACTTCAAGAAAATTGCGATGTCTAATAGTGCAAGTATCTACTGTGAGACATCTATTGCAAACGTAAGGCCGTATCTACCTCAAGACTTTCGACGTATAGCATACAACGCAATACACAACTTAAGTCATCCTGGCATTCGCACAACCCGAAAAATGCTCACTGAAAGATACTTTTGGCCATCGATGAACGCCGACATCAGCAACTGGACCAAAGCGTGCATACCATGTCAAAAGGCCAAGATAAATCGACATACCAGCAGCAACTATACCTCATTTCCACCAACTGAGAGATTTCAACACCTACACGTCGATATCGTCGGGCCACTACCGCCTTCACAGCATGGCCATAGATATCTACTCACAATGATAGACCGCACAACCCGTTGGCCAGAAGCCGTACCTCTGCACGAGATAACCGCCGAGACAGTAGCCAGATACGTCTACGAAGGCTGGATCTCACGATTTGGGTGTCCCTCTACACTGACGAGTGACCAAGGACGCCAGTTCGAGAGCCAACTTTTCACATCACTCACTAAACTACTTGGCATAGAGAAGACAAGAACTACCGCATATCATCCGCAGTCCAATGGAATTGTAGAACGGTGGCACCGAACTCTCAAGACCGCCCTTACTGCGAGCCTAAACAGCCGTAACACTAAATGGCTTGACGCTTTACCTACCGTTCTGCTGGGACTGCGAGCTGCAACAAGACAAGACACCGGAGTAAGCGCCGCACAACTGACCTACGGAACTAACATAAGATTACCGGGAGATTTCTTCAATAACACCCCGATGACGTCACTACAAAATATGGACTACACCTACGTGGAACGATTACGTCACACTATCAACGAATTCAAAGCCGCTGAACCAGTAAGACACAACACTAAAACTTTCGTGCACAAAGATCTCCAATCCTGCGAAAGTGTATTTCTGCGCATCGACTCCGGCCGAAGATCACTGCAAGCGCCGTATGAAGGCCCGTATCCTGTGCTACGTCGAGATGACAAAGTATTTCGCATAAAACTACCCGACCGCGAAGTCAACGTCTCGATCGATCGACTAAAGCCTGCTTACACACTCAACGAAGACATTAACGATCACAACATCACTACCGACATCACTAAGAAGACGCCCGCGACCACTACAACCGCGACGAGAACACGATCCGGAAGAATAGTGAAACCAGTTGTACGCTTCGCTTGAGGGGGAGCTATGTGGCGACACCACATGACATACGTCCGCATCATACCGGCAGCACCGCCGCACTGGACGATGAGAGCTGCTTTGCCCCAGACTACTACTAGACTTTTTATTTTAATATGTCGGTAATCTGTTTTTATTTATTTATTAAAGTACCCTTGTTTTTGTGTAATATTTATGTTGTGTGAAACAAACGTATACTAACTTCTTGCTGTCCTTATCTATCTTGCTTATTAATTAATATTCGTGTACCGTCTTTTAAGTGTTATTTCCATGTTGTATGAAACAGATGTATTTGTAAGTTTAGGCTATCTCATTCTAAATTCAGTATCAATAATTTGTGTACCCTCCATCTTATTTATATTTGTGTAGTGTGAAATACATATACTGTTCTCCTTCTGTCTCGCTCTGACCGTTTATTATAATGTGTGTAGGTAATCGTTTTATTGTCTCACCCTAAAATGTTTGTAATTATTCTCTGTGAAATAGGTATATGTTTTGTCCTTGTCTCATTTTGTAAATATTTTCCTATATAAGACCGTCCGTTTTTGAAATAAATGTTCATTGTAATTTGGAGTCAGCATTTAATTGACCACACATAGCCCCTCTCAACAGTGGTGACCCCTACCGAACACATCATACATCAAAATGAACACAAACCCTGAGGGACGGCTGCCACAAGATCCTGCATCTGCTGTACCACCTACTGTCATGTCAAGATACAACGCGTTAGAAGACAAGATCGACAAGCTGACAGAAGCTATTACGCAACTAGTGACGCACAATAACCAACGAGGACGTTCGCCCTATCGAAACTGGAGACAGAATCGGCAAGCATCTCGATCGAATAGCCGCAACCGAAGCCAGACGCCCAGCAACTCGCCGTACTGCTACTATCATCGCAAGTTTGGCCACAACGCAAGAAAATGTGCAGACAATTGTACATTCATGAAGAAAAATGTGCCGGAAAACTAGCATTAGCGTTGGCAGAGACGGGCACCAGCGCTAGAGTTCAATCACACCGTCTTTTCGTTACCGACAAGAAAACAAAACTGATGTTTTTGATCGACACCGGTGCGAACATCTCCGTCATTCCCAAGAGAAGTAGCCAGCAAATGAAACCTACAACGTTCAATTTGTATGCAGCTAACAACACTATAATACCTACCTACGGTGAGAAGACGCTCGAGTTGGACCTTGGCCTACGTCGTCCATTCAGATGGAAATTCATCATAGCCGCCGTCAGCAAACCGATAATTGGAGCTGATTTCTTAGAATATCACAAGATACTCGTAGATATTGCGGGTAGAAGCCTCAGAGATGAAGTCACAAACTTATCAGTGAAGACAAAGATTTCAAACTACCCTACACCAACAATTCGAAGCATCGACAGCAGTCAGAAATATCACGATATATTAGCTGAATTTCCTGAAATAACTCGAATATCAACAATGAAAGAAACACCGAAACATTGCGTCGAGCATTATATAGAAACAACCGGACCACCATTATACTGCAAAGCAAGACCCATTCCGCCTCATCGCTACGCAGCTGTGAAGAAAGAATTTGAGATCATGGTGGAACAGGGCCTATGCCAACCGAGCAAAAGCCCGTGGGCAAGTGCACTGCACGTAGTGCCCAAGAAGAACGGTGACATCAGGGTATGCGGCGATTATAGAAGACTTAACGCTACCACTAAACCTGACCGCTACCCTGTGCCACGTCTTAAAGACTTCACCTATCAACTCAACGGAAAGAAGATATTCTCCACCATAGACCTCAACAGAGCCTACCAGCAACTGCCAGTATTCAGCGCTCACATCGAGAAGACAGCAATAATTACTCCCTTCGGCCTGTTTGAGTTCCCGAGAATGTGCCCAGGTTTGAAGAACGCCGGACAAACCTTTCAACGGTTCATAAATGAAGTGTTACAAGGGCTCGATTACGTTTTCCCATTCATTGATGACGTCTTGATCAGTTCTGAAACTGAAGAAGCCCACATTCTCCACCTGCGCACCGTGTTGAGTAAGCTGAACGAATACGGAATCACTATCAATCCATCGAAATGTACACTGGGCCAGGAAGAAGTCAAGTTTCTGGGCTACATGGTGTCACAGCACGGCATCAAACCACCTGATGAGAAAGTGAGTGCAATCAGTGCATTCCCTCGCCCTAATACTATCGAAGAACTGAGAAGATTCCTCGGCACTGTCAACTTCTACAGAGACGCCATACCACAAGCCGCATCTATACAAGCTCCACTGAACGCGTACCTACATAATAGCAAGAAAAACGATAAAACAAAGATTGTATGGACTGATGAAGCTACACAAGCATTCAAAGCGTGTAAAGTTAGCCTTCAAAACGCAGCTTTACTCGCGCATCCCGCATACGACGCACCGATAGCACTTATGTGTGACGCATCTAACACCTGCGCCGGAGCTGTGCTACAACAATACCAGCATGACAAGTGGCAACCACTGGGCTACTTTTCAAAGAAATTCTCCGATACGCAACAACGATACTCGACGTACGACCGAGAACTACTGTCAATTTACATGGCAGTAAAACATTTTCGCAAAATGTTTGAAGGCAGGCAGCTCACTATATTCACCGACCACAAGCCAATCACTTACGCCCTGCTGAAGAAAACATCTGACACTGAAACTCCACGTCGTACCCGCCAGCTACTATTTATCAGTGAGTTCACAAGTGATATTCGTCACATAAGTGGGAAAGAGAACATTGTTGCCGACTCGCTCTCTCGCATAGAAGACATAACATGCCCGAGTACTATTGACTACGATCAACTTGCATTGGCACAAGAAAAAGACAGCAACTTAACAACACTTATGAAGCAAGACAATTTACACTTCAAGAAAATTGCGATGTCTAATAGTGCAAGTATCTACTGTGAGACATCTATTGCAAACGTAAGGCCGTATCTACCTCAAGACTTTCGACGTATAGCATACAACGCAATACACAACTTAAGTCATCCTGGCATTCGCACAACCCGAAAAATGCTCACTGAAAGATACTTTTGGCCATCGATGAACGCCGACATCAGCAACTGGACCAAAGCGTGCATACCATGTCAAAAGGCCAAGATAAATCGACATACCAGCAGCAACTATACCTCATTTCCACCAACTGAGAGATTTCAACACCTACACGTCGATATCGTCGGGCCACTACCGCCTTCACAGCATGGCCATAGATATCTACTCACAATGATAGACCGCACAACCCGTTGGCCAGAAGCCGTACCTCTGCACGAGATAACCGCCGAGACAGTAGCCAGATACGTCTACGAAGGCTGGATCTCACGATTTGGGTGTCCCTCTACACTGACGAGTGACCAAGGACGCCAGTTCGAGAGCCAACTTTTCACATCACTCACTAAACTACTTGGCATAGAGAAGACAAGAACTACCGCATATCATCCGCAGTCCAATGGAATTGTAGAACGGTGGCACCGAACTCTCAAGACCGCCCTTACTGCGAGCCTAAACAGCCGTAACACTAAATGGCTTGACGCTTTACCTACCGTTCTGCTGGGACTGCGAGCTGCAACAAGACAAGACACCGGAGTAAGCGCCGCACAACTGACCTACGGAACTAACATAAGATTACCGGGAGATTTCTTCAATAACACCCCGATGACGTCACTACAAAATATGGACTACACCTACGTGGAACGATTACGTCACACTATCAACGAATTCAAAGCCGCTGAACCAGTAAGACACAACACTAAAACTTTCGTGCACAAAGATCTCCAATCCTGCGAAAGTGTATTTCTGCGCATCGACTCCGGCCGAAGATCACTGCAAGCGCCGTATGAAGGCCCGTATCCTGTGCTACGTCGAGATGACAAAGTATTTCGCATAAAACTACCCGACCGCGAAGTCAACGTCTCGATCGATCGACTAAAGCCTGCTTACACACTCAACGAAGACATTAACGATCACAACATCACTACCGACATCACTAAGAAGACGCCCGCGACCACTACAACCGCGACGAGAACACGATCCGGAAGAATAGTGAAACCAGTTGTACGCTTCGCTTGAGGGGGAGCTATGTGGCGACACCACATGACATACGTCCGCATCATACCGGCAGCACCGCCGCACTGGACGATGAGAGCTGCTTTGCCCCAGACTACTACTAGACTTTTTATTTTAATATGTCGGTAATCTGTTTTTATTTATTTATTAAAGTACCCTTGTTTTTGTGTAATATTTATGTTGTGTGAAACAAACGTATACTAACTTCTTGCTGTCCTTATCTATCTTGCTTATTAATTAATATTCGTGTACCGTCTTTTAAGTGTTATTTCCATGTTGTATGAAACAGATGTATTTGTAAGTTTAGGCTATCTCATTCTAAATTCAGTATCAATAATTTGTGTACCCTCCATCTTATTTATATTTGTGTAGTGTGAAATACATATACTGTTCTCCTTCTGTCTCGCTCTGACCGTTTATTATAATGTGTGTAGGTAATCGTTTTATTGTCTCACCCTAAAATGTTTGTAATTATTCTCTGTGAAATAGGTATATGTTTTGTCCTTGTCTCATTTTGTAAATATTTTCCTATATAAGACCGTCCGTTTTTGAAATAAATGTTCATTGTAATTTGGAGTCAGCATTTAATTGACCACACATAGCCCCTCTCAACAGTGGTGACCCCTACCGAACACATCATACATCAAAATGAACACAAACCCTGAGGGACGGCTGCCACAAGATCCTGCATCTGCTGTACCACCTACTGTCATGTCAAGATACAACGCGTTAGAAGACAAGATCGACAAGCTGACAGAAGCTATTACGCAACTAGTGACGCACAATAACCAACGAGGACGTTCGCCCTATCGAAACTGGAGACAGAATCGGCAAGCATCTCGATCGAATAGCCGCAACCGAAGCCAGACGCCCAGCAACTCGCCGTACTGCTACTATCATCGCAAGTTTGGCCACAACGCAAGAAAATGTGCAGACAATTGTACATTCATGAAGAAAAATGTGCCGGAAAACTAGCATTAGCGTTGGCAGAGACGGGCACCAGCGCTAGAGTTCAATCACACCGTCTTTTCGTTACCGACAAGAAAACAAAACTGATGTTTTTGATCGACACCGGTGCGAACATCTCCGTCATTCCCAAGAGAAGTAGCCAGCAAATGAAACCTACAACGTTCAATTTGTATGCAGCTAACAACACTATAATACCTACCTACGGTGAGAAGACGCTCGAGTTGGACCTTGGCCTACGTCGTCCATTCAGATGGAAATTCATCATAGCCGCCGTCAGCAAACCGATAATTGGAGCTGATTTCTTAGAATATCACAAGATACTCGTAGATATTGCGGGTAGAAGCCTCAGAGATGAAGTCACAAACTTATCAGTGAAGACAAAGATTTCAAACTACCCTACACCAACAATTCGAAGCATCGACAGCAGTCAGAAATATCACGATATATTAGCTGAATTTCCTGAAATAACTCGAATATCAACAATGAAAGAAACACCGAAACATTGCGTCGAGCATTATATAGAAACAACCGGACCACCATTATACTGCAAAGCAAGACCCATTCCGCCTCATCGCTACGCAGCTGTGAAGAAAGAATTTGAGATCATGGTGGAACAGGGCCTATGCCAACCGAGCAAAAGCCCGTGGGCAAGTGCACTGCACGTAGTGCCCAAGAAGAACGGTGACATCAGGGTATGCGGCGATTATAGAAGACTTAACGCTACCACTAAACCTGACCGCTACCCTGTGCCACGTCTTAAAGACTTCACCTATCAACTCAACGGAAAGAAGATATTCTCCACCATAGACCTCAACAGAGCCTACCAGCAACTGCCAGTATTCAGCGCTCACATCGAGAAGACAGCAATAATTACTCCCTTCGGCCTGTTTGAGTTCCCGAGAATGTGCCCAGGTTTGAAGAACGCCGGACAAACCTTTCAACGGTTCATAAATGAAGTGTTACAAGGGCTCGATTACGTTTTCCCATTCATTGATGACGTCTTGATCAGTTCTGAAACTGAAGAAGCCCACATTCTCCACCTGCGCACCGTGTTGAGTAAGCTGAACGAATACGGAATCACTATCAATCCATCGAAATGTACACTGGGCCAGGAAGAAGTCAAGTTTCTGGGCTACATGGTGTCACAGCACGGCATCAAACCACCTGATGAGAAAGTGAGTGCAATCAGTGCATTCCCTCGCCCTAATACTATCGAAGAACTGAGAAGATTCCTCGGCACTGTCAACTTCTACAGAGACGCCATACCACAAGCCGCATCTATACAAGCTCCACTGAACGCGTACCTACATAATAGCAAGAAAAACGATAAAACAAAGATTGTATGGACTGATGAAGCTACACAAGCATTCAAAGCGTGTAAAGTTAGCCTTCAAAACGCAGCTTTACTCGCGCATCCCGCATACGACGCACCGATAGCACTTATGTGTGACGCATCTAACACCTGCGCCGGAGCTGTGCTACAACAATACCAGCATGACAAGTGGCAACCACTGGGCTACTTTTCAAAGAAATTCTCCGATACGCAACAACGATACTCGACGTACGACCGAGAACTACTGTCAATTTACATGGCAGTAAAACATTTTCGCAAAATGTTTGAAGGCAGGCAGCTCACTATATTCACCGACCACAAGCCAATCACTTACGCCCTGCTGAAGAAAACATCTGACACTGAAACTCCACGTCGTACCCGCCAGCTACTATTTATCAGTGAGTTCACAAGTGATATTCGTCACATAAGTGGGAAAGAGAACATTGTTGCCGACTCGCTCTCTCGCATAGAAGACATAACATGCCCGAGTACTATTGACTACGATCAACTTGCATTGGCACAAGAAAAAGACAGCAACTTAACAACACTTATGAAGCAAGACAATTTACACTTCAAGAAAATTGCGATGTCTAATAGTGCAAGTATCTACTGTGAGACATCTATTGCAAACGTAAGGCCGTATCTACCTCAAGACTTTCGACGTATAGCATACAACGCAATACACAACTTAAGTCATCCTGGCATTCGCACAACCCGAAAAATGCTCACTGAAAGATACTTTTGGCCATCGATGAACGCCGACATCAGCAACTGGACCAAAGCGTGCATACCATGTCAAAAGGCCAAGATAAATCGACATACCAGCAGCAACTATACCTCATTTCCACCAACTGAGAGATTTCAACACCTACACGTCGATATCGTCGGGCCACTACCGCCTTCACAGCATGGCCATAGATATCTACTCACAATGATAGACCGCACAACCCGTTGGCCAGAAGCCGTACCTCTGCACGAGATAACCGCCGAGACAGTAGCCAGATACGTCTACGAAGGCTGGATCTCACGATTTGGGTGTCCCTCTACACTGACGAGTGACCAAGGACGCCAGTTCGAGAGCCAACTTTTCACATCACTCACTAAACTACTTGGCATAGAGAAGACAAGAACTACCGCATATCATCCGCAGTCCAATGGAATTGTAGAACGGTGGCACCGAACTCTCAAGACCGCCCTTACTGCGAGCCTAAACAGCC
Organism: Ostrinia nubilalis; assembly: GCF_963855985.1. NCBI lineage: Eukaryota > Metazoa > Arthropoda > Insecta > Lepidoptera > Crambidae > Ostrinia > Ostrinia nubilalis. Next base: position 2,032,493 of record NC_087109.1, on the reverse strand, counting down.
GTAACACTAAATGGCTTGACGCTTTACCTACCGTTCTGCTGGGACTGCGAGCTGCAACAAGACAAGACACCGGAGTAAGCGCCGCACAACTGACCTACGGAACTAACATAAGATTACCGGGAGATTTCTTCAATAACACCCCGATGACGTCACTACAAAATATGGACTACACCTACGTGGAACGATTACGTCACACTATCAACGAATTCAAAGCCGCTGAACCAGTAAGACACAACACTAAAACTTTCGTGCACAAAGATCTCCAATCCTGCGAAAGTGTATTTCTGCGCATCGACTCCGGCCGAAGATCACTGCAAGCGCCGTATGAAGGCCCGTATCCTGTGCTACGTCGAGATGACAAAGTATTTCGCATAAAACTACCCGACCGCGAAGTCAACGTCTCGATCGATCGACTAAAGCCTGCTTACACACTCAACGAAGACATTAACGATCACAACATCACTACCGACATCACTAAGAAGACGCCCGCGACCACTACAACCGCGACGAGAACACGATCCGGAAGAATAGTGAAACCAGTTGTACGCTTCGCTTGAGGGGGAGCTATGTGGCGACACCACATGACATACGTCCGCATCATACCGGCAGCACCGCCGCACTGGACGATGAGAGCTGCTTTGCCCCAGACTACTACTAGACTTTTTATTTTAATATGTCGGTAATCTGTTTTTATTTATTTATTAAAGTACCCTTGTTTTTGTGTAATATTTATGTTGTGTGAAACAAACGTATACTAACTTCTTGCTGTCCTTATCTATCTTGCTTATTAATTAATATTCGTGTACCGTCTTTTAAGTGTTATTTCCATGTTGTATGAAACAGATGTATTTGTAAGTTTAGGCTATCTCATTCTAAATTCAGTATCAATAATTTGTGTACCCTCCATCTTATTTATATTTGTGTAGTGTGAAATACATATACTGTTCTCCTTCTGTCTCGCTCTGACCGTTTATTATAATGTGTGTAGGTAATCGTTTTATTGTCTCACCCTAAAATGTTTGTAATTATTCTCTGTGAAATAGGTATATGTTTTGTCCTTGTCTCATTTTGTAAATATTTTCCTATATAAGACCGTCCGTTTTTGAAATAAATGTTCATTGTAATTTGGAGTCAGCATTTAATTGACCACACATAGCCCCTCTCAACAATGTGGTTCGTTCCATAATGCCCAGTTTTCGTACCAGTAATTGCTTGGGCTTAGATACCTTAATGCTTAATGAGTTTTCTCCATGACCCTGTGTTTCCCTTTAGGAATGATTTGGAGAGGCTCTTATATCGTTGGAGCTTTCCCATTCAGCACTGTGCTTCTTGGATATGGCCATATTATGGCCATGAGGTATGCCGTTAGATAAAGGTAAGTATCAGTTCTGACCCAATAGGTATCGCCTCTGACCCTAGTTTCGCTAGACTGTCGGCTCTCCCATTGCATTTGATCCGTGTATGTCCAGGTATCCCACATCAGGGACACTTTCATGCCTTCCGAGTTTGTTCATCTTTAAGATTGCATATAGAATAATTCTAGACTCAACCTTCACTGAGGCGATGGCTTTTTGTTTGAGTGCTGCCTGGCTGTGGATCAGAATGTAAATATTGCGTTTTTTACACCCCTGTTCTTTAGTGCACACATATTATAGCGTAGAATTCAGCTTGAAACACTGTAGCAAACTTCCTTAAGCGTTCACTATGTTCGAAGTGTTTACAGTAGACGCCCGTTCCCGTTCCCAAGGCCATCTTTACAGTGGCGGCGTTAAGGCACCCCCTGGTAACCCCCACGATTTTGGGGTTACCTACCGATTCCAAGATTTGAAAGACAATGACATAGACCGCAGACTTGATATGCAGATGCGCCAGTGAGTACTTATCTGTGCGACATGTGTCACCCTCTGGTGCTTGGCACCCCCCCTACGCCGCTACTGCATCTTTGAGCTATCAGTAAACCAGATTAGGCTGTTCTGTTGGGATTTTGGTCCTCTTTTCTAGTCGTCCCTTGTTCAAGATCTATCCACTTACTTATTAGATCAATCCAAGGGGTTCGCGTATAGGATTAGTTGCAAGCAACCGACTCAGTCTTCCCTTTACCCGACTGGTTGGGGGTGGACCAGACCCGATAGCAAGATGGAGCCTACATGGACCGGTTTGCCCGTAGCTGCCGAGGCTTGCCTGGAAATGGTGAGATGTAAGTGCAAGAAGTAGTGCAGAAGCTGGTGCTGTCTGAAAAAAACAACTAAAAAGGTCACAGCCGTAACCTTTGTGCTAAAAATATCTCCCGTACTATGATTGTGAAACCTCATTTTCCTCACACTTACCTCTCCGTTAAATCACTGGTACAATAGTATGTACAAATAAAAGTGTTAATTAAAATAATAATAATCATTAAGACGTTTAGACAAATTAAAGTTCTTTATTTAGTGCTTTCTTCTTATGATATTTTCAATATTAAAATGTATTTAAATTATTTTCAACCTTATGTCTCACACATAGAGTTCAAAATCAATTAACGAAAAAATACAAATCATGGTAGATTGATGTGCCAGCAACTCTAAATAAATTCTAAAATAATAATTCTTGCTTGCTTATGAACCAAATAGTATGAATTCATGGATAAAATAAATATTTTTTTCCGATGCGCAATAAAATTCGCCCGCTGTGTCCAGAAGAAAAAATTTTTTTCACCTACTTTTTGCAAAAAAAGTACCATACAATGTAATATTTTTATAATCCTGATAAATGTAGCTTTCAGGTCATATTTTTTTTATTAGATTATCTCCAGTGGTTTAAAAGTAAACGACGTTTATTTAAAAAAATACTTTTTGATTTTTGTGAATTTTACTCAATATTTCAATTTTTTTGTATGAAAAGGCAAAAAGTTTGTTCTAGAAATGAATTTGCCATCCTTTAATTATCCGAAAATGATACCACACTTGCCCTAATACTCATAGTTTTGAAGATATGGGCCTTAAAGTGAAGCGCGGCGGAAGGAAACTTGCCCCCCCTCCCCCTGCTACCACAGGGGGGGCTCCCGCTGTCTACCGACGGAAATCCACTCAGGAGCACCCAAAGAAACACTGTTGCAAAAATGAGCCTTCTATACCAAAGTGGAGGGGTTCTTGCACTAAATTCCCTACTAGTTAGCTTAAGGCTGGTTTTAGAGTCACGCTGACCGTCAGCGCTGACAGCCGAAATGTATGAAGCGTCGACGCCGAGCGATCAGCGTCACTCGGGAACGTTCCCTTCAATGAGGGCTATCGTTTTTATACTTAACAGTTGCCACCCCTGGCGATTGACAGGACCTTACTCTACAGTGGCGCCATCTTGATGAGTGCAAATGCGATAGTCCTCCTACCACTTTAGCGCTCACCAGTTGGTGCCACTGTCTTCGCTACTAGCAAGTAACAGGACCTTACTCTACAGCGGCGCTAACTGGTGAGCGCTAAAACGATAGCCCGCATTACATACATATTGATCTGTCAGCGCCGACGATCAGCGAGCGGTCAGCGCGATTCTAAAACCAGTCTAAGAGTAAATCAAGCCTATGGCTGTCAGTGCCGACGGTCAGCGTTCCTCAGTATGATTTCAAAACCAGCCTATAGCGTTATAAATTCTTCTAATGACTATTATCTCTTATGCTACAGCCACCTATCAACATTCTACACGCACTTACGCACGCACCGCAGCAAGCATATGTGTTCGTTGTGCGGCGAGTCATTCGTCAGCGAGTTCGGCTTGCATCTACATCGGAAGGCCAAGCACGCCGGCGTTGGTACTGCTGTGAGTATTATCACAGAATAATAATAAGTACTACGTACAGAAGTTTTACTTCGCAAAGGTATTTAAAAAAAATTATGCTCAATGTCATTAACAATATGGTGTAATTTAGCCTGTCTCAAGAGTCAAGCACCATTTTGTTGACAAACGTCAGTGATCGGCACTGCGCCGAAGCTATAGGGCTGACTTCGGTAAAATGATGTGACGTGAGGTGCCAAACTGCGGAAAATGGCGGAGGAAATACATGATTTAGCATGAATTATCATGAATAATATTAACTACTTATTTACCTCTCAGTGTCTTGAGGCAACTTAAAAAAGTACATTCTGTGTTTTTATTATTATTTAGGCAGTTAAATACTGCACAGTATTTAGTACACCATTTTCTTTATTTTCTTCCATCATACACAAGAATACGCGTGCGTGAGTCAATGTTCGCTCGTATGTGAGGCCTTGTCGAATAGTATCCTGTAGGTGGGCCATCGTGCGTGTTTTGTTTTCGATGTAAACTCGCGGAGATGAACAGGCCTGGTATATGCAGTTTAATTTGATATAGATTCAAATATAATTTAGTTAAAATTCAAAATAGGTTCAATTTCAATTTAGTTCCTATTCAAAATATGCAGGTTCAAATACAATTCAATTTTTTCTTATGCAGAAAAATACAGGTATTTGACCGCAATCGCACCTGATGTTATGTGAGATGTGAGAGAATGGTACATATCTGTCCTGTTCCTACTGTTACTTAAAATTCCAATTATTCAAGTTCAACTTCAATGCAATTCAAATTCGATTTGAATTCAATGAAATTTCAATTCGATTCGTATTAAATTAAATTTCAATTCAATTCTGATTGAATTCGATTGAAATTCAAACTCCATTTTAAATCTTAGTACTCGTAGTATTGTAGGCTCTTTTTAGAGCACTTAGTATACTGTGTGTATAGCGTTTCTAAGCGCCTAATTGTAATTAAGAAAGTTAACTAGTTATGTTCCTGTAAGCCTAGGCGCAGACCATCGATTTTTCGTCGGCCGATAGTTTAGTCGGGCAGTTGATCAGTATGGGCATGTATGGGAGTGCGCACACTACGCCGATTCGATTTGGCCGATTCTTCATACAATTTAAAATCGGGCACAACTATCGGCCAACTAAAAATCGATGGTCTGCGCCTAGTCTAAGACTTAATTTCTCTTCGTCAAGTCTCGATTAATCACAACGCCTTATAAAAATACCTCAATATTGTTATCTTACATTGCAGGACAAAGCAGTCGTGAACGTAGAAGACACGATATACTGCGAGGTTTGCAAGATGAACTTCGAAACTAAGGACGCGTACCAAAACCATCTGGCCCATTCGGCGATGCACACGGAAGAGTAAGTATTCATCATCATCATCATTTCAGCCATAGGACGTCCACTGCTGAACATAGGCCTCCCCCAATGATTACTACAAAGACCGATCCTGCGCCGCCCGCATCCAGACATTCACCAGATCGTCGGTCCACCTAGTGGGAGGCCTGCCAACACTTAGTAATTTTCTGCCCCAGCAGCCATCAGCTCTTCGAGCTATGTGCCCCGCTTACTGCCACTTGATTTTAGTGATTTTGCGGGCTGTCGGTCACTTTGGTTCTCCTGCGGATCTCCTCATTTCTGATTCGATCACATACTACTACAAAAGAAGTATTAGTTTACTGCAGTTTAAATAGATGATACTACTTAGAGCTTTTAGTACTTTATGAACGAGTGGAGTTCGTTTAAAAATAAACTCCAGTTTTGTTTCTAAATTTCTAAATACCAGCCATATTTTGAGCAAAATGCAATGCATACTGATTTCGTTTTAATTTCAATCTTCAGGAACAAATTGCTGGGCGAATATCTAATCCACGAGATGTTAGAAGAAGAAGAGAGAAGAGAGGGGAGGTTGCCTGACAAGAATGACGCTGTAAGTTCACTTTATTTATTTACCCTGTCACTGAGATAAAAACAAAATGAAGGCATTTATAAAATACTAGCTTTCCGCCCGCGGCTTCGCCCGCGTGGACTACATTATATAGCCTATAATGGACCCGCGGCCTATTTTTTTCTAAAATAAAATTTAGCCTATGTTACTCGTGGATAATGTAGCTTTCAAATGGTGAAAGAATTTTTAAAAACAGTCCAGTAGTTTTTGAGCCTATTCATTACAAACAAACAAACAAAGTTTTCCTCTTTATAATATTAGTGTAGACTAGCTATCCGCCCGCGGCTTCGAATTTTGTCTGTCACAGAAAAACTATATCGCGCGTCCCTGTTTCAAAAACCGGGATAAAAACTATCCTATGTCCTTTTCCAGGATTCAAACTATCTCTATGCCAAATTTCATCAAAATCGGTTCAGTGGTTTAGGCGTGAAAGCAAGACAGACAGTTACTTTCGCATTTATAGATTAGTATAGATTTATTTAACATTATTATTTTTATTTCAGCCTGTTGGTGGTCTGGTGAACCGGTAAGTGACTTTTTCTTTACTCAGTATCCATAACTACCCAGAAAGAAAGTAAAAATTATTTATTTGGCACAGCGAAAAAAAACAAGCAAGGAACAATAAATATCATAAGAAAAAAGCTATCCAGAATATTGCAAAGCCTATTGAATGAGGTAACAGGTCTCAAAATAGTATATTTTGTTAAATTCCATAGGAAATCAATGGTGGAGAAGGAATTATGCAAAGTTAGAAAGAGCGGCAAGAGTCGCGACTCGCGGAAGACAGCGAAGAAACCCACTACCTGCCAGCATGTGAGTACAGATATAGTCTGGTCTGCGAGCACGTAGAATTTTGTCCAATGACCCCAAGCTACCCATCCTTATCGCTCACGCGTAATTATGTTGCTGTCGCGCTCGCACACTCACTGCGGGCACGCGTCGCACAGTCGCGACAGCAATATAATTACGCGCGAGCGATAAGGATGGGTAGCTTGGGGTCATTGGACAAAATTCTACGTGCTCACGGACCAGACTATAGCACGGTAGCACTGCTCTACGTACCCCGTTCTTGCCGTGGATGTCATAAGAGGCGATTGAGGGACAGATGGTACAATGTAGGGAGTGTAAGCTAATTACTACATTATCCTCTGCTAAATTGTAGAATCATATTCCTTCAGTAAAAAATATAAAATTCACTGCAGGGGACTCCGGTTAGTTTTGGTTTTATCGTCACTGTCGCTCATGCTGGTTTTGCGTGAGAAGGATGACAACATTCGAAACTTCTGAAACGTTTTTAAGAGTAACCCCTCTAATGATGATTCTTTAGAACTACTGAATTGATTTTGATAATTCTTTCACCAGTACAAACTATACTTACTATACCCAAAATTCATGCTGATTATTATCCGACAGCACTAAAAAAAGGGTTATGTTTATTATAACAATGTTGTTTTCTTACAGTGTGGGCAAGCATTTGTGTCGCTGTCAGCAGCTTTACGCCACCACCTGGCCAACCACCGCGGCCGGCCCTTCTACGCAGAACGCGTCGTGTGCGAGGTCTGCGGCGCCTCGCTCGCGGTAAGTTATATTGTCACATATCTGACAAGGCATTATGTGAAGGATTTCTAATAAAAAGCGAGTTCAAAATACATTTCATTTTATTCCTCGTAATGGTAAGTGACACACAGAGAATGTCAATTAGGAAAACACAAATTTCTTTTTAAACCATACCATAGATAGACAATACTAATGCGTTCTAATTACTTCAATATGTGACTATGTGTACGAGGTTTATGATTCCTCGCCCGCGGTGAGTCACCTTAAATGTAAAGGACGTAGTGGACGAGGTCTGCGGCGCCTCGCTCGCGGTAAGTGACATTGTCACATAACTAACGAAGCAGGTAGTACGAGGTCTTTTCCGCCTCGCTTGCGGCGAGTCACCTTATCTGTAAAGGACGTAGTGGACGAGGTCTGCGGCGCCTCGCTTGCGGTAAGTTATATTGTCACATAACTAACGAAGCAGGTAGTGTACGAGGTCTTTTCCGCCTCGCTTGCGGCGAGTCACCTTAACTGTAAAGGACGTAGTGGACGAGGTCTGCGGCGGCTCGCTCGAGGTGAGTTATATTGTCACATAACTAACGAAGCAGGTAGTACGAGGTCTTTTCCGCCTCGCTTACGGCGAGTCACCTTATCTGTAAAGGACGTAGTGGACGAGGTCTGCGGCGTCTCGCTCGCGGTAAGTCACATTTTCGCATATCTCACAAGGCTCATAGTGCACGAGATTTATGGTGCTTCGATCGTGATGGACCCCAACCGTTATAGCACGTCGACGGTCGTATACTAGGTCTGTTCCGCCTCCCTCGTGGTTAAACAACTGACAAACTACGTAGTGTACGAGGTCTGTTACGTCGCGATCGTGGTGAGCCACCTCGATTAACAAAGCACTCCGTGTACGAGGTCTGTTACGCCTCACTCGCGGTGACTCACTCACCACAACAAATACATAGTAACGATAAAACTCGTATTATACGAGGTCTTTTCCGCCTCGCACATGGTTAGTTACTCTAATTAATTTTGCTTCTCTGTTCACAGGTGGGTAGCGTGGCGGCTCATATGAACAAGCACACCCTTAGCAAGATGTATACGTGCGACACTTGCGGCCGTTCTTTCACTACCAGCACCGTGCTCAAACAACACATGGTGGTAAGTCAACATGCACACATAATATCATAACATAATTATCCATTTCCGTTTTTGCTCTAGCTCTCATCAAATGGTGATTCTTTGCGATAGAACGAGACGACATGACCGGCAATGGGTAGTTAACACTGTTGCCGATAGTACGTGACCTTCTAATTCTTATTTTGCTTATGACCAGGCTTCTTCCATTCTACAGGGTGGAAACGATAAGTGATCTCACCCGATTATTTCTAAACTATACAAGATATCGAAAAACTGGTTACTGATCCTGAAAGTGCTTCACGAGCTCTTTCAAACGATGCTAATAATAGGTTTCAGAATAATCTGTAACTATCCGAAAATTCAATGTTTCCAGCTTCCATACATTTGGTAAAGTTACATAATTTTAAAAACTACACAAGATATCGTAAAACTGGTTACTGTTTCTAAAAGTGCTTCACGAGCTCTTTCCAACGGTATCAATATCAAGTTGCAGAATAAACTGGATCTATCCTAAAATTCAATGTTTCCGTCTTCCTTACATTTTGTACTATCACAGTCATTGCACTCATCTCTTGATAATTTTATAGCAAGTAAAACCTAAAAGTAATGTATTTCACAAATAATTTTAAATAAGATGCAAGTTACAAGTTTATTTAACGGACTTTTTAAATTTATTATTTAACAAAAAATTAATTACACTTCTAATATTGTGTCATCGCCATACATTTAGTATGGAAGCTGGAAACATTGAATTTTGGGATAGTTCCAGTTTATTCTGTAACCTATTATTGGTACCGTTTGAAAGAGCTTGTGAAGCACTTTCAGGATCAGTAACCAGTTTTTCGATATCTTGTATAGTTTAGAAATAATCGAGTGAGATCACTTATCGTTTCCACCCTGTATAGGCGGCAGTTGATCTGACGAAGCTGACGGGCACCTATGGGCATTCGGTCTGACGCTACGAATTACAACACACTGTAGAAGATATTTATCACTTTGTTGGACAGTATCGTCTACTAGCGTTCAGGTAGTAAAGAATGATACGACAGAACGCCTGTAGACGTCATAGTTTTTACTCGTTTTACATTGACACTACAGCTACGCCCATAGGGAATGTATGTGAATAAGTTTGGTACGTACACGTACACAATATAGTTGGTCTCTCAGTAGGACTATGGCGGGCTAATACCTGTATTAGGAAAATCCTGTATCTCAGGTTATTAACCCTCCTCCACCCCATTCTGGGGTCAAAACAAAAGAAGAAAAATATTAACAAGACAACAATAACATGATGAAAGTTAGCTTATTTCATGCTACATAAATTATTTGATTTCCACCAAGTAGTGTCATTTGGGAAGTAATTCTTAACTTGTACTGTACACCAGTGTTAAGTGTTAAGCGACCTCATTCTTTGACAAAAATACTGCTGATTGTAGTTTCATGTACTCACATTTCTGAACTTCTTCATTAATTTTTGTTATTTACAGTCGTATATTATTATTTATTTACAGACGCACACAGGCGAGCGAAAGTACGTATGCAGTCTGTGTGGCAAGCGGTTCACGCAGAACGGAAGCCTCAGCCTGCACGTCAGGACTTTCCATCTCAAGCAACCCTACCCCAAGAGGTAAGAATACTGGACGCCCTAGTCAATGAGGGCTATCGTTTTAGCGCTCACCAGTTGGCGCCACTGTAGAGTAAGGTCCTGTCACTTGCTAGTCGCGAAGACAGTGGCACCAACTGGTGAGCGCTAAAGTGGTAGGAGGACTATCGCATTTGCACTCATCAAGATGGCGCCACTGTAGAGTAAGGTCCTGTCAATCGCCAGGGGTGCCAACTGTTAAGTATAAAAACGACATACCCTCATTGACATACTTTTTGTGAGCTGTTAAAGCTATAACTATAACCATCTTAGACTGCAACCCACTTAACACTAGGTGCGATTGTGTTCAAATACCTTGTTGTGCATAAAAAAACGTGACCGATAGGGACTATGAAGTAATTAGATGGGCTGAATACGCCATGAAAATCTTACCGACGATTTTAATCGACAAAAGTATGGGCTTATCGTGCATATTAAAGGTTTTTTTTATTTGTTTTCTCAGGCCTAAAGGTCGAAAACTCAATTGACTGACAATCTAAAATTAGATTTTTCGAAATATCAAGATCAACTACTCGAGTAGTTAAATTACAATTAGATAGCCGCCTGACTTTGCTATCGGAGTGTTTTAAAGCCCCAGACCAAACAAAGGGGTAGCTCCTAAACGAATAGACCAATTTTAATACTGCTTTTATATCGTTACAGAAACAGAAAGACCACCGAGAAAGACGACGACGACGCCATGGCTATGTCGGCGGCTTGCTCCAAAGCCTTCGGGCCCAAGTACGTGCCCAGTATGTACCCATGGGTGCCTCCTAAGTAGGCATCACTTAAAACACAAGGGATAGATCACCGGTCACAAGCATCTGGTATGCAAGGAGGTATCTAGAATTCTAGGCATTGTCGCTAGGTACAAATAAATGTGTTGTCTTGTCTGTAATCAATCGACAATGGAAGAGCAATATTTTGAACCGTGCAATAGGGGAATAGAGTTCAAAATAGGGTGATCGCTATAGTAATTAGCCAATACATAGTTATTGACCAACTTGCCTAAAATAAAAAGAATCAAGCCTAATGGAAGTTAGTAAGAGAGGAAAAGAGAGAAATATTTTTTCTGAGCAATACGCAGTCCAATGTAGTAAATATTTTTGTCTCTTACTTATTAACAATCCAATATGCCAATAACTATGTATAGGCTAATTACTATAGCAATCACCCTACATCGAGTTAGTCGCTAGTTAATTACGACTAAATGACAAAATACCTCAATTTATTTTGAATCTTGCTGTGAAGAAAGAAAGTTCAAAATGCAACGGAGGTGTGAGTCAAGATTTGATAGCACCCGTACTTCGAACGAAGTAACAGTTAGCTGCTTTGCCTTCAATTTACTACAATACAATTCGAAATTACTAGAAAAATTTAAGAGTTTTTATACTTACAATGCAAGATTTCAATGATTACAATATTTTAACTCAATAATGTGTCATTTAATACGTCATAGATAAAAACCAATCGGGAAATTACAATGGCAAATAACTCAAACCGTAGGAGAATAGTTTTTATCGTAAAAACAATACGATTAAATAATTTATTAGTTAATATTTATGTTACAGTCTCCACCACGATGTTGGAAAAGTTCTAAAGTAATTTAGTTAAATTATAATTATAATTACGAACAAACTAGTATGTAGATATTTTTACGCGTGACGAATTGTTATATGTGCCTCTCTTTCTGTCGGTAATAAATGAAAAGAGAGAAATGTGTATTCTAATTTTAAAATGCAAGCTTAAATCGAGTTTTTTATCTTATTTATACTTAAATTGGTAACGTAGTGGCCACTAACTTTTACATTTAATGACTAACATTAATACCGAAAATCAATGAGTGCTATCGTTTTAGCGTTCACCAGTTAGCGCCACTGTAGAGTAAGGTCCTGTCACTTGCTAGTAGCGAAGACAGTGGCACCAACTGGTGAGCGCGAAAGTGGTAGGAGGACTATCGCATTTGCACTCATCAAGATGGCGCCACTGTAGAGTAAGGTCCTGTCAATCGCCAGTGGTGCCAACTGTTAAGTATAAAATCGATAGCCCTAATTGAGTCACACTCAATAATAATTATGAGTGAGTGAGTGTGAGTTATGAGTTACAATGATGTCTCTTTAATTTTTTAATAGAAACGCGTTGCATGTAGGTATATTGCGTTGTGACTAAAATAAGTATTAAATTAATATTTAATTGTTTTTTTTAACAGTAATAAAGTTACGTTTACAGTACCACGCGGTGAGTGCGGGGCGTTTGTATGAAACGGGCCTTACGCGGGTCGTTCGCCGGTTTCATAAAAACTAACGTGCGCGTCACAAATTCAAATAAATTATTAACTTATTCCTTTCTTCTTGTGGTGCCGACTGTAACTTCGATAGCTTTTTAATATACTATTGTATAATCTTGATTCTTCCAATTTCAACCCTCGGTTTCTTATTCTTATTTATTTCAATTTTATTTTCAAAGCAGAATATAAAACTGTGTTGTGATTGGTTGACGAGATTTTTATGTTGATCTCATAGATAAAACTGTTAAAGGTAATTCACTGTACAGTCATGTCAAATAGTTCGCGACACCCAAAGTGTTCAAAAAAGTTGACAACACTTAATGCCCGTTTTCACCATCAATCCCTAATTTTTAAGTGACCCCTATGAAGACAATATTCCTGTTATATGTTACCATAGAGGTCACTTAAAAATCAGGGATTGATGGTGAAAACGGGTATAAGTCTACCTTGTTCCAATTGTAACAAAGACGTGTTGCGAACTTTTTGGCTACTTTGGGGGTCACGAACTATTATACGCTGAATGTTTCACATTTGTGGGGAATTGCTATGCGATTGGCTCTCTGTGAGAGCGAACATACGCCCCGCTCACGCCCCGTAGCAATGTGAATAGATATAGTATTAATATAAATGTAAGTTTTACATATTGTAAATATTTATACAAGTTTTTCATCAAACCGCTTCTTTAAGCTAATATTGATATAATATTTCGCATAAGAAACCGAGGGTATATATATGCCACTTCTGTTTTTTAGTATTTTGATATTGGTAAATAAAATTAAGATAATAATTAAATTTTACATCTAAAGTTTTATTGATCTGTGTAAAATATGTTTATTCAATCAAAATTAGATCTTAATGGTATAGTTTTAAATGCTATCTTCTATCCTTATGTAGGATGATCGATGGACATTAATATACTTTGAAATTTTATTATGTTGTGTTCTTGAGAGCGCTTTAGAATAAAGATTTGTGCTACTTTGATGTAAATTCGGTAAGAATGTGTGAATTTAAAAGAAATGTCTGTATTAAAATGGCCGTGTTGTACTACTATAGAGTCAGTCCAGAGTAAATACAAATGAGTAGGTCATCTTCATCTATCGCACCTCACCGCTAATCCCCGCTAAATTTTGTCAGTGTGTGCGTGCGCGCCGCATACGTATTGGCGCGCTCACATACAAACCGCGCTCGGGCGTTTCTATGAAGATGACCTACTCAAGCCTTGTGGTGACGGCAGAGTAGAATACATTTGTCACCAACCCCTACTCTTCCCGCGGGTGTCGTAAGAGGCGACTTAAGGACTACACATCAAACAGAGAACGGGCAGCAGCGCTCTCTGAAAAACATCAATATTTTAAACTGCGCTCTCCAACCCGCCTGCCAAGCGTGGAGATTATGGCAAAACCCTCCACTATAGTGGAGGAGGCTCATAGTCCAGCAGTGGACTGTAAAGGGCTGTTGATGATGATTGATGACCTACTCATTTGTATTTACTCTGCTCAGTCCTTGTCTGAGGTATGGGAGCGGAACAAGAAGGTATTTATGTGACGTCAAACGTAAGCGAGACTACAGATCTTCAGTGGGCTGAGTGTGTTTACATCGCTCAGTAGTGAGCGCGTTTAATGCTGCTTTTACACTATGCTGAAATTAGCCGAGTCAAGTAAAAAAAACAGAGGAGTGGAGATGAAATTCATTCATAATCCATCCCCACTCCACTGTTTTTTTTACTTGACTTGGCTAATTTCCGCGCAGTGTAAACGCAGCATAAAAAATGTATGAACATTTTAGTTTTTGAACGTTACCCGCTAGGCGCGCTGTACAATCCATCATACATTTAATGTCATCTTTTGACGCGCTCACTAGTGAGCGCGTTTGATGTAAACTCACACTAAGCCCTCAGATTTATATGCTCTGTCACGTCATAATATCAAAATCAAAATCATTTATTCAGTTTAGACCACAAGTGGCACTTATGAACGTCAAAAAAAATAAAAAAATAAAAGGTAGCCCTTATGGGGCACTTTACATGTCTCCTTATCTTTTGGGCCATACCAGCGCTTCGAGACAAACATAATATGGCAAGTGCTGAGAAGAAACGCCGGAACAAACTCAGTCACCAGGAATTATCTAACGGTAAAAATAGCCAAATTTAAGTACATCAAATATGTGCAGACTGAACTGACCACGCATCCTTGTCATCAATATAGTCTCGAACCTTGTTGTAGTACCCTTTGGACATAAGGGCATTTTTATATGTATCTTAAATATGTCAATGTCACCCCTCCCGTGCCGCTTCTATACCTCAGACTGACAGAGTTAAGCGTTAGGTCTATAGCTATAGTCTGGTCTGTGAGCACGTAGAATTTTGTCCAATGACCCCAAGCTACCCATCCTTATCGCTCGCGCGTAATTATGTTGCTGTCGCGCTCGCACACTCACTGCGGGCGGCCGTCGCACAGTCAGTAAGGATGGGTAGCTTGGGGTCATTGGACAAAATTCTACGTGCTCACAGACCGGGCTTTACATGTGTTTTTGTTTTTTATTCGATGTTTGTTGTTATTTAAAAGCATTTTGCTTGCAATAAGGTAATCTGCTGGTAACATCGATATTTTGCGTAAGCGGAAAATATTCTGAAGTGTGATTTGTGCTGCACATTTTGTGGACAAAAATACATATTATACTTATTAGAGAAATGTTATACCTTTTACTACATATTTATATCTTTTAATGTACAGTCAGCGTCAAATATTTCGTGACGCCAAAAGGTTGACAATACAACCTTTTTTCAAACGTAACAAAGACTTTTTACGAACTTTTTGGCTACTTTGAGTGTCACGAAGTATTTGACGCTGACCGTTCCTAAAATATATTCATTATTATTTCTGTAGCAATCGTTTTTTTTTACTATACACGTAACATTACTAAAGCCTACAATGTCATGCTAAATTATTGTGTAAGAAGAATATACTCATTGCGACGAAAAATCACTTACAAATAAGTATAATATTTAAAAGTAGCTTTATAGATTTAAATGAGCTAGGAAAATTTATTGATATGTTAAGTATACTGAAGTTATTAACGGCTACGGCTAGTACGGCTTGGTGTATGTATGGGCATTTGTAGTAAAATCATGGACAAGGTTTAAACATGCCTTTTTTTATAGGTCCTAGCAATGTCACAATATTCGAAAATCCTTTGAGTAAAAGATAATTTACAACTTTTCGTGTTAAGTGACGGGCCATTTATTTATTTTATTTTAATTTTTTATATTACATTTTAGTAAAATAAATTCTACATCTGCAGTGAATTTGACATGGGTGTGCTGTAGAAAATACTTATTTAAGTCGTCTATACATATTGTGTAATACCTGTATAATGCTTTGCCCATGATAATACTAGGTAACGTTAACTTATATTGATAAATAAAGATACATTTATAAATACGTATTAATGTGTTTTATTTATTTCATTCCTTCTTGCCAGTAGGCTATCACTAAGCATTTAGTTTTCTAGAAAAATACCCTTGCGAGCGATATGTATTACATTACAAACAAATAGAGATGGGTAGTGGGTAAAAACCCATTTCACCCGATTGGGTTAAAACTGGGTGATTTGGGTAAAAACCCGGTTTTTACCCATTATCACCCATTCTGATGGGTGAAAACAAAAATAGCGTTTTTTTAAAGTGAGAAGTGGTATTTGTTGCTAAGGGGGCGTTCTAGTGTTACGTAATGCAATCTGGGGGGAGAGGAGGTCTTGAAAAACGTTACAATGCGTTACAGTGGCGGAAGGGCGGTTCGATTTATAGTTTTTAAGCAGAAGTACTTTGTAGTTGGTGTTGTTATTTGTAACTTTATACCGTAATGGCATCAAAGAGAGAGTTTGGCATCTTTGGCATCCCCCCCCCCCCCCTCCATGTCCTTGCCATGATCACAAATTATTGTGTTCCTACTAAATTTCTTCTAAATCGGTTCAACGATTCTTGAAATAACACCATTTTATAAAATAATTGGTCACATCATCATAACGTGATCAATTTTACGATTTGGCCACGATATAAATGCATATTAGTGTTAAATTTGACTTATTACTTATTAATCAATAAACTTAAATGAGAAAAATTCAATAAAAATAAAGAAAAGATACCAATTGAAATAATTATAAAATTATTTGTTTTCACCCGGTGTAAACACCCACGGGTGGAATGAAACGGGTTTTTATTGGGTTTTTACCCTCATGTGGGTTTTTACCCGGGTGGAAACCCATCTCTACAAACAAAATGCTTTTATTTACTAGATTCGATTTCCGATTGGTGCTATTTGAAAATCTATTTAATCGGACTTTTCGAAAAGTCCCTCGGCGATGCTCCTAGCTACAAGTAGTACAAAAGAACAGAAATTACAACTGAAATGCCTTTGGTCCACCCTCATCGTAAATTTTAGATTCCCTCTTTTTTAATCCATAATCCATCTTTTTTTTTTAGATGAAAAATTAATAATTTAATGTGTAACAACACCCATTGTGCGTAACGAAACGTAAAAGTACCAAGCTTCTCACACAACGCACCAATCACAGGTGGCCGTTCATTTTACATGACAGCTTTTCTACCAATCAAAGACTTCAAAGTTCTATGCCAATGCCATAGCATCAAGCTAGCCAAAAGCTGTCAGTTTGTGTAAAATTGACAATCTATCCCGATTTCTCGCTATGATTTTCGTGTAAAATAATGATTATTTAAATTGAACTTAGCTTGTAAGGTAGCTTAATTAAATTATAATTAAAATGTCTACGCTTAAGATATGTAGAATATGCCTGCGGACCGGTGCCAAGATGTACAAGTTCGATCGATTCCAGTTGCTATATTTTTATGAACAAGTTATGTCTCTCAAAGTAAGTATTTCTAGTGATTATTCTATTTACATTAATACACAGATCATTAGTTTATAATTTATCAATTTAGAACCTACTTAAGTTTATAAGCCTACTCAAATCTTTAGATCTAGGTACTATACATAGTCAATGTTGGTCATCAAAAACATAAATTACATAGCAGTTCTTTTCTGTTTATGTAATTTGGGCTTCGCTATTACAGTGTTATTTATTTTCATAACATTTTCTATCATGTAGCTGTTTTTAATATCTAGTTTAAATTAAATTTTGAATAATATCCATCCAAAGAAATAATTATGTAGTAAAAAAAAGTTGTAAAAATTAAAAAGTAACTGTAATTTAGCCATTTATTTAAAGTTTACAAAAAAATAATATCAAATAATTAAAAGGAAACAAGTAATAAACTGTTAATTTTTTTTATCGTTTAGGTGAATGAAAAAGATGGGCTACCACAATACTTCTGCTATGAATGTGCATCACTGCTTCAGAAGTTTCATGAGTTTAAAGAAAAGTGCTTCAGAGGGCTGATCGCTTTGAAGAAAATGCTGTGGAAAGGCCAGGTAAGAAATGCATAGAATATCAAGATCTTATAGTCTTAGATTTACTGAAATTAAGCTATGAGTCTTAAAGCAAAAGTCTGCGGATCAAAAGATTTAATTTAGAAATCTATTTGATAAAAAAATCAAATAAGCAATGCTATTCTTATTTTATAACTTTTCTCCTTGAAGATAAGCTTAGAGATTCTATCAATTATTTTGTAATTAATCTAATCAATGAAAATTTCCCAGTCTTAAGATTTATAAAATTGTTTACATGACTACCAACTTTATAAAATTTACACCTCTTCCCACACTGGATCTTTTTATTTATTTATTTTTACAGATCACATATAAAGCAGTAGACAATGTAGACAGATTGTCTATCAAACTACTGTCTCCGTACGATGTTCTTACTGTCTCAAAACGAGTGAAAACAGTTTCAACCATAGAGAAGCAAGAAATAGACGAAATCAAGGATGAAGACGATGATGTATCACAAAAAGAAGACAACACAGTCTCAGATAGCGACAGAAGTTATAGAGACGAGATAGTAGAAGTTAAGAAGCGTAAAGTGAAGCGAAAAAAAAGCTTAACACCGGACTTTGAAAACGATGAAGAACATATAAAAGATCATAAAGAAGAGAGTAAAAGTACTTTCTTTGATGGTGATAGTGACAAGGAAGAAGAAAAAGTTAAAAGCCATAAAACTAAATCGAAAAGCCGAAAAAGTTTAATAGACAAAGATAGAGAAAAGCCATTAAGAGATAGGGAAGCTAAACGTAAGAAGAAATCGTTTTACGAAAGCGATTTGGAGGAAGATTTTACAACGGAATGTAAAGTTAAGAGCCGAGAGAGTTCTGTGTCAGACTTTGGTGATATTACACTGATAGATAACGAACCTGCAATATACGTTGAAGAGAAGCCGATGCATAGTGACACAGAGCTGGATATAACATTCGAAGATGGCAGCAAACCGAGCAGCTCAACTACAATATTTGTGGATGAGAAGAAAGAAATTCCGCCTAAGAAAGAGTCAAAGGAAAAAGTTAAAGGTACAAAAGGTCCAAAGAAGACCAAATGGAATGCTAAGAATAAGGTGTTGGAATCAGGTAATTGGAAGAAGTATAGTTTGACGGAGCAGGAAGCCTTGGAGCAGTTCCGAGCAAAGGCAGTTGATCCGAAATATATTGCAGCTCCGTTCAAGTGTGCGGACTGTTTCAAGGGTTTCTCGAAGGAGGAGATATTGAAGAGGCACAGGCGTTTGCATGATGCAGTAAGTTACGATAACATACGCAATTTTTATAGATTTTATAGAGTAAAGTAATAAATAGCGCGAAATTCGTCTATAGTTGGCTCTAAACTTACTGATATGGTCAGCGAACCAATCTTCACTAATGCGTAATTGAAGTACCATATTTATTACATGTTTATATTATAATACTAGCTGACCCGGCGAACTTTGTTCCGCCTTAATGGCAATAAATAAGCAGACTTTTTTTTTAATTTCGAACGGGATAAAAAGTATCCTATGTCCTTCTCCTGGCTCTAAACTACCTCCCTGACAATTTTCAGCTAAATCGGTTCAGCCGTTCTTGAGTTATAAGTGGAGTAACTAACACGACTTTCTTTTATATATATAGATGTTACGGTCAAAGTGATAAATGTGAAAATTATGAATAATCGCCGGTTATTATGAATAATTACCGCATGATTTGGTAAATGTGATTAATATGAGGTCATTTATGTGTGTTTAAAACTAAATAGGCGGCTTAGGGGTGGCCCAAGGGCCACCCCCGCCGCACCTTAACCTATTTTTCACTTTAAATCAAAACATTATGTTATAGGCATCATGGAAAAGTAATATTATGCAAGAAACATTCCAAACTCATTATGCCAAATTATGTTAATATATGATATCAAAACGTTCAAAAGTTTAGCTGTACACGAACACGTACACAAGATGTTGTTCTCTTTTATGAAATTTGTTAGTACTAAGGTTGAATTATTAAATAATCACTGTTAAATGTGATTAATTTATCACTTTTACCGCGACTGTCGGGAATTATTCATAATAACCGGTTATCCCAACTAATATTATAAATGCGAAAGTAACTCTGTCTGTCTGTCTGTCTGTCTGTCTGTCTGTCTGTCTGTCTGTCTGTCTGTCTGTTACGCTTTCCCGCTTAAACCTCGCAACCGATTTTGATGAAATTTGGCATAGAGATAGTTTGAGTCCCGGGAAAGAACATAGGATAGTTTTTATCCCGGTTTTTGAAACAGGGACGCGCGCGATAAAGTTTTTCTGTGACAGACAAAATTCCACGCGGGCGAAGCCGCGGGCGGAAAGCTAGTTATTAATAATTTTCAATTTATCACATTAACCGTAACATATACAGGGTGTCCCGTAATGTAACGTCAAGCCGGAACTGGGTGTTAAGGCAAGTTATGCTGGTTATCAGAAAAATATAAAAAAAAATCTATGTGGCATTTTGTCAAAATAATAGGCATTTAAAAAAAAACAAAAAATTCTACTCCCGGTGACGGTCTTTTTACTCGTGTTGCCACAAATCTTCACTTTTTCCAAATTTTTTTTTTATGTAACCCTGAATAATGCTTCTCTAAATTGTTATCAAAATTACAAAACCAGCTGCTCCAGCTTGGATGAAAAAAATACATTATTCCCAAAAAATAAATTCAAAATAAAAATTTTGCCTAGTTTAAACTGACTGTACTGAAAAAAAAATGTACTACTCGTGTGTGGCAAGTGACGTCATAATTTGGCGCATTTAGTAAGGATTCCAAAATGGTATAACACTTTGTAAAATCTTGGTGTAATTGTCGACAATTTTTGTTTATTGGAAATAATCCCGTTTTTAATTTTATCTACCTTGGTTAAAAATATTATTCTAATGTGCCCAAAATTCAAGTTTCTGGCTTAAGTGAGGTGGAGAAGCCATTTTAAAAGGTATGAGCGGGACGGAGTGGGCCATCTTACCAAGCAGGGATGTTATGGATATCCGTAACCGTAACTGAAACTATCGGATATCCGAAATAAAAAAATATCCATAACCGTAACCGAAACTGATTCAAAAGTTACGGATAGTTTCGGATAAAGGCGGAGTCTAAGGGTACAATTCCAAACTGCAAAACTCTATGAAATCTGCAGTATACACGCCGCAGCTGCAATGCCGCGCTGCCGATTTCATAGTTTTGCAGTTTGCGGTTGCAGTTTGCGGTCTGCGGCCCGTCTTGGAATTGTACCTTAAATCTTAATATTTGTTACCAACTTGTCTGGCATTCGCTGGCACCATCTAATATGCCAGCCTGTTTTACCTTTATCATACATAGGTGTCGTCTTAGTTGGTACATAAAGTAGCTATGTGGGTCACGCTCACGCAGCATCTTGCTATTTGTATTATACCTACATTTTTGAAGTTCTAATAATTCCGTAACCGAAATTATCCGAAACTTTCGGATAATCTGAAATGATTTCATATCCGTGACCGTAACCGAAACCAGTATAATATTATTCTAATATCCGTAACCGTATCCATAACCGAAACTTCATATCCTTATTATCCCTGTTACCAAGTACAAGTGCAGGCAGAGCAGGTAGTAAAGGCGCGCGCGCACGGGTGACTTTTGTCACAGTATGTCAACTACTAATTACTGTCATAATGACAAAAGTTTCTGTGACTGACTGTACGGTAGTCAGTCACAGAAACTTGAATTTTGGGCACATTAGAATAATAATTTTTAACCAAGGTAGATAAAGTTAAAAACGGGACTATTTCCAAAAAACCAAAAATTGTCGACAATTACAGCAAAAATTTACCAAGTGTTATACCATTTTGGAATCCTTACTAAATGCGCCAAATTATGACGTCACTTGCCACACTCGCGTAGTACATTTTTTTTTCAGTACAGTCAGTTTAAACTAGGCAAAATTTTTATTTTGAAATTTTTTTTGGAAATAATGTATTTTTTTCATCCAAGCTGGAGCAGCTGGTTTTGTAATTTTGATAACAATTTAGAGAAGCATTATTCAGGGTTACATAACAAAAAAAAATTTTGGAAAAAGTGAAGATTTGTGGCAACACGAGTAAAAGGACCGTCACCTGGAGTAGAATTTTTAGATTTTTTTTAAATGCTTATTATTTTGAAAATATGCCACATAGATTTTTTTTTATATTTTTCTGATAACCAGCACAACTTGCCTCAACACCCAGTTTCGGCTTGACGTTAAATTACGGGACACCCTGTATATAGATTTTAGCTAAAACACTGATCTTTCAAACTTAAGCAAAAAAAAGCAGTAGTTCTTAATGGATGCGTGACGCACAGCCCAAACCACTGGACGGATCGGGCTGAAATGTGGCATGCAGGTAGATGTTATGACGTAGGCATCCGCTTAGAAAGGATTTTACGAAACTCCACCCCTAAGGGGGTAAAACGGGATCCACGCGTACGAAGTCGCGGGCGGCCGCTAGTCTTCTATCTATACTTATAATAAATCTGTAGAGAGGTCAATTCTGTACATGAAATATATTTTCAAAATAACTATCAGGGGGTGATTAGTGATCGATACTGATGCCAAAAATGCAATCAGTAAAATTTTTGTCTGTCTGTCTGTCTGTCTGTCCGTCTGTCTGTCTGTCTGTCTGTCTGTATGTTCCTTATAGAAACAAAAACTACTTGACGGATTTTAACGAAACTTGGTACAATTATTCTTCATACTCCTGGGCAGGTTATAGTATACTTAGGAATTCCTACGGGAACGGGAATTAGCGGGAAAATCCTTTTGTATGAAAAATCTAAACCACTTAAGTTAGACGCTTGAAATTTGGCATGCAGGTACCTTAGTAAACGTAAAGCTTAGTTACAACAGGATATTGCAAAATTCCCACGGGAACGGGAGTTAGCGGGGAAAAAACATTTGTATGAAAAAATCTAAACCGCGTAAGATAGATGAAGGGAGTAAAACGGGATCCACGCGTACGAAGTCGCGGGCGGCCGCTAGTACTGAATAAAAGCTTTGACTTTGTGTTTCCACAGGCGATCGGCAACTTCGAGTGTCGCTTCTGCCGCATGCGGTTCAAGATTGACTGCCGCTTGCGCAAGCACATGCGCGCTCATTATACCAAGTACGAGTGTCTGCGGTGTAACCTCATCTGCCCTATCGAGTGAGTTTATTTGAAACTTCTTTAAAAAATTAAATATTGTAAAATTTTTTTTTTTCTCTTAAAACCCTGTAACTTTGTCAAAGCTCTTTACGTGACATTGGCGAAATCATGGTTCTCAAAACCAAGCCGTCGCCAAAATAAAAGAAGAAGAAGAAACTTCTTTACGACATCGAATCAGAAATGAGGAGATCCATACACGAACTATAGCTAAACATAGCGGTCAGATTAGCAAGCTGAAGTGGCAATGGGCAGGGCACATAGTACGCAGAACTGACGGCCGATGGGGCAGCAAGGTTCTGGAATGGAGGCCGCGTACCGGAAAGCGCAGCGTAGGACGTCCACCCATAAAGTGGACCGACGACCTCTCAAGTTTCGCTGCGCGATCTATGTTGATATTCCTCTGAAACTTTTCAATATAGTCTCGGTTCGATTAAGCTGAAAGTATAGTGTACCTATTTAAATGCTGGTAATAAATTACATACATTGTTGACAAAATATTATTGTATTCTTTACAGACTAACGGCATTGCTTCACGAAGAACTGCACAACGGTGTTGTGAAGAAATGTGAACAGTGCAACGAAGAGTTCAGGTAACTATCCTGTACAACTAATACTTTTATAGTAAAGTTTTTCTCTTCCCGGCAATTCGACTGTTTTTGCTCGCTCGTAACTTAGTTCGTGTATTATCTTTTGTAAAGCTAACAATTTTTGGTCAACGGAAGCGCGGGCCTTCAGGTTCAGAATGTCTAATTCCCAAAATGTCCAATCCTCAAAATTGTCCAATTCCTGAAATGTCCAGTTTCCGAAACGTCCAATTCCCAAAATGTCCAATCTACTATTATGATGGGTTTGTTAAATAAGTCTTCATAGCCTTTCCTAAAAATATTTAATAAATAACCATATTTAAATTTAAATAATCATTTATTTATTTACAAATTATTCTTTCCTTTTTAGGTGAAAAGAAAAAAATATAAATGCCTATACATACTTGTACGAGTATAAAGTGCAGTAGCTGCAAATTTTTTCTACGTACTTTTTGCAAATAATATTTTTTTTCTATGTTTAAACGCATTAGTACAGAAATATATTAATTACTAATTTTTAAGAAAGGCTATGAGGACTTATTCAACAAATCCTTCATAATAGTAGATTGGACGTTTCCGGAATTGGACATTTGAGGAATTGGACATTTCGGGAATTGAACATTCCGGGAATTTGACATTTTGAAACCGTTGGACATTTTGGGAATTGGACATTCTGAACCTGAAGGAGCGCGGGGTGTGGGGAGTTTGCTTCGAGCAATCCGAGCGGCATTATTGTAGTGTGCGTGTGTACTCATGGATGATTTAGCGTGTACCGATTACACTCAAACATTAGTGTAAAATTGTGGGGCGCGTCTTCGTGGATGAAACGATCTATAGTTAGTTATAAATATATAATTTGACATTATTTGTTCTATTAAAAAAACTCATTAAAACTCATTAAAACTCATTTATTTCTGTAAATAGGCTTAAAAAAAGCACTTTTACACGTCCCAGTATTAACCCTACCACTGCTTCAGGACAATAAATGGGCCAGTGCTGAGAAGAAGCAGCGCAAGAAACTCAGTCACTATTGTCAGCCTCTTTTTCAAAGGTTTACATGCTTTAAAATGTACAAAGTTATAAATATTTATGCGAGCTAGGCAGTAACGTATCCCAAACATTTTTATCTTTTAAATAATCATCGACTTTATAGTAGCCCTTTTTCATTAAGGTACTTTTAATATGTGCTTTGAATTTATGAATGGGTAGTTCTACAACAGTTTGTGGTAATTTATTAAAGAATTTAATACATTTTCCCATAAATGAATTACCAATCTTATGCAATCTGAAATTTGGAACGGCAAGTTTATTTTTGTTTCTTGTATTAAAGTTATGCAAATCGCTCTTTTTCGTGAATTGCTCTATATTTTTGCGGACATATAAAAGGTTTTCATAAATGAACTGTGAAGCTACTGTCAGTATGTTTATTTCCTTAAAAAATCTTTCAAGGAAAATCGGGGTCCAAGGTTATAAATGGCCCGCACTGCTCTCTTTTGCAGAACAAACACAGTTTCAATGTCCGCGGCTGAGCCCCACAACAATATGCCGTATGACATTATACTATGAAAATAGCTAAAGTATACTAGCCTTGCCGTTTCAATGTCAGTTAATTGCCTTATCTTTCTCACTGCAAAAGCAGCCGAACTGAGCCTTTTTGACAAAGTTTCAATATGAGGACCCCATTGAAGTTTAGCATCTAAAGTGATTCCCAGGAATGTTATGGAATTTATGCTATTTAATGGTTCATTCTTCACCATTAATTGCGTGGAAACCTGCCTTACATTAGGTAAGGTAAATTTAATGCACTTAGTTTTGTTTGCATTTAACAATAAGTTGTTAACAGTGAACCAATGTAGAACCTGTGAGAGTGTGTTATTAATATCGTCAAAATTTACTTTACCTCTATCAACTTTGAAAATGAGAGATGTGTCATCAGCAAATAACACAATATCACACAGATCTTTTACAAAGTAAGGAAGGTCATTAATGTAAATAAGAAATAGCAAAGGTCCCAATATTGATCCCTGCGGCACACCCATAGTAAGAGGTGCTCCAGAAGACTGAGTTCCGTTAATACAAACTTTTTGTTTTCTGCCTGTGAGATACGAGTTCAGCAGATCAAGTGACTTATTCGAAACACCATAATGTCGCAATTTGTTTAGTAAGGTTTGGTGGTCTACACAATCAAACGCTTTTGAAAGATCACAGAAAATACCAACAGCGTCCTTTTTACTCTCCCAAGCATCAAAGACGTGTTTCAATAGTGCTACCCCAGCGTCAGTAGTACTTCTACCTTTCGTAAAACCAAATTGCTTATTGTGTAATAATTTGTTAAAAATGAAGTGAGATAGAAGTTGGTGGAAAATAATTTTCTCGAAAATTTTGCTAAGTACTGGTAGAATAGAAATCGGTCGAAAATTAGAGGGGTCACATTTGTCACCAGCCTTGAACAATGGAATTATTTTACTTAACTTCATTAAGCTAGGAAAGCAACCTTGATCAATACATGTATTAAAAATGAATGCAAGGTGAGGAGCTATGGTGTCAATAATTGTTCCAATTATACTGACGGAGATTCCCCAAAGGTCCTCAGTTTTTTTCATATTTAATTCTCTAAAGGTTTTAATTATTGTATTACAATCTATATGCCTGAACTGGAGCAGACACTGGCACTCGGTGACATTAGATTTTAAAAGAGACTCTGCAAGAACTGGTGATGAATTCAGTTCTTTAGTTGTTTCAGACGCAATATTGGAGAAGAATGTCTCAAATGTGGTTGCAACTTCTGTATCGGAATTTCTAATTTCGTTTCCGATTTTCAGTGAAAAAGTGTTATCCTTCGATTTATTTTTACATGTTTGTTTATTTATTATGTTCCACGTAGCCTTAGCTTTATTATTAGAATTTAAAATCATGTTTCGAAGATGATTTGATTTAGCAGCCAAACAAACCTTTTTAAATATTTTTGAGTAATTTTTAACATATTCTATAACACTCAGATCTTGCGTATCGGCTTTAAGACTATATAATTCATACATTTTATTTCTACTCTTGTGAATGCCAGTTGTAGCCCAGTCATCAAATTTACATTTAACAGAATTTATTCGGATCTTTTTCTGTGGGAATGTGGTTTTGAATTCCTCACTCACAACACTGAATAGATCCTCATAAATTTGATCGACATTATTGTCATCTAATATAAGTTTATCAATACCATCACAAATATTTTTCTTAAATTTGTCAATTCGGTTAGTTGTTATTGGCCTACAAACAACATCCACTGTACTAGGGACATGATGGTGTTCAAATGTGGCCAATTGTCCACTATGATCTGAACTAAGGCAATTAATTATTGATTTACTTTGAATATCACAGTTACAAAAAATGTTATCTAAGCAAGTAGCTGATGTTGGAGTGATTCTAGTAGGCTCATTGAAAAGATGTGATAAATTAAAAGATTTAAAAAGGTTTAAGAATCTTATTTTATATTGAGTATTATCTAATAAATCTATATTAAAATCTCCACATACAACTACTCTCTTATTTGATTTAAATACCTTTTTTAAGACCTCCTCCATAGTGGATTCGAATAATTGGTAATTTGCAGATGGGGGCTTGTACACACTTACAATTATATACTGCTCTAGCTCTGCACACGCAAGTTCTATAGTTCGTTCGACTGAGAGTGAGACAATGTCTTTTCTTTCCTTGTATTTAAATTGATTATTTAATAATATGAGTGACCCCCCTCTAATAGCAGACTCCCTGGTGAACGAACTACAAACTTTATAATTTCCTATATGAAACATCAATTCATAATTTTTAAGCCAATGTTCGGTTAAACATAATACATGAACATCGTATTTTTTTAAAAACAATTCTAGTTCTAATTCTTTGCCAGCCAGGCCTTGTAAATTTTGATGAACAATATTAAATCCTTTAATAGACCTGTCTGTTGTCGTCCCTCTCAGTTTAAATCAGAGGTCGTCACAGAAATATTAGTATTAGTATTTCTACTAATAATATCAAAAGTGGAATTTACTTGTTTTGTGTTAATAACACAGTTAATATTATAAGCTAACAATGTAGCAAGTTTTAATTTTATGCTTTGAGGCAGGTGTAAAGAGCTGCCTGTCATTATGAACTTATTATTAATAAATTTATTAGTGTCAAAATAGACAAATTTGTCGCTATGACGAACAGTCAAATTAAATAATAAAGTATTCAGTAAGTGAATACTTTCATTAGTTTCAGAGGAGCCATTTTTACAGTATGGCAGGGCACACATAATTATTTTATGAATATTAAGGCTGGCCAGCATGGAAAAATTATGTAGAATATTTTTCCTATTTATATTCTGACTGTTTCCTAACATTATAATTAAAATAGAATTACTGTGTAATTGTTTACTATTTTTTATGCCATTCATTAATTGACAATAAGATGCGTCTGGCATACAGTTATTTATTATTTTACAATCTAATTTTTTATTTAATATGGGGCCATAACCAATTCCTAGCCTATCTGAGAACAACACTACATTGCTTGATTTATGTACATTCAACAGTCCCGTTTTTGAAGACATTGAAAATACGGTTATGTAAGGATAATAAATTTTAAATTGACATGATAAATAATTAATATGGAATACAATCATATATGAGTGGTAATCGTTCAATTAATAATATTGTATTATCTAATTGAATTTATAACTTAACTTATTGTAATTTATAAAAAGTCGTTTTAAGACAAATTTGCATGCTGTGTTATCATAGTTAAATAGGTGAAAGCAACATTATCTCTTTGAAACACCTTTTTGTAAACCTTATTTATTGCAAATAAAATAATTTGAATTTGATTTTTTTGTAATTTTTAAACAAATAATTGTATGCCCCCCTCCCTCTAGACATAGGTCAACATACTACACGCACATGCGCACACATCGTAGCGAGCACGTTTGCACGCTATGCGGCGCGTCGTTCGTCAGCCCGGCCGGCCTGCACCAGCACAAGAAGAAGAAGCACTTCGACAGCGAGCCTGTGAGTATATGTGATACGACACGACACTACACGACACGACACTACACGACACGACACTAGTGCACGCTATGCGGCGCGTCGTTCGTCAGCCCGGCCGGCCTGCACCAGCACAAGAAGAAGAAGCACTTCGACAGCGAGCCTGTGAGTATATGTGATACGACACGACACTACACGACACGACACTACACGACACGACACTAGTGCACGCTATGCGGCGCGTCGTTCGTCAGCCCGGCCGGCCTGCACCAGCACAAGAAGAAGAAGCACTTCGACAGCGAGCCTGTGAGTATATGTGATACGACACGACACTACACGACACGACACTACACGACACGACACTAGTGCACGCTATGCGGCGCGTCGTTCGTCAGCCCGGCCGGCCTGCACCAGCACAAGAAGAAGAAGCACTTCGACAGCGAGCCTGTGAGTATATGTGATACGACACGACACTACACGACACGACACGACACTACACGACACTAGTGCACGCTATGCGGCGCGTCGTTCGTCAGCCCGGCCGGCCTGCACCAGCACAAGAAGAAGAAGCACTTCGACAGCGAGCCTGTGAGTATATGTGATACGACACGACACTACACGACACGACACTACACGACACGACACTAGTGCACGCTATGCGGCGCGTCGTTCGTCAGCCCGGCCGGCCTGCACCAGCACAAGAAGAAGAAGCACTTCGACAGCGAGCCTGTGAGTATATGTGATACGACACGACACTACACGACACGACACTACACGACACGACACTAGTGCACGCTATGCGGCGCGTCGTTCGTCAGCCCGGCCGGCCTGCACCAGCACAAGAAGAAGAAGCACTTCGACAGCGAGCCTGTGAGTATATGTGATACGACACGACACTACACGACACGACACGACACTACACGACACTAGTGCACGCTATGCGGCGCGTCGTTCGTCAGCCCGGCCGGCCTGCACCAGCACAAGAAGAAGAAGCACTTCGACAGCGAGCCTGTGAGTATATGTGATACGACACGACACTACACGACACGACACTACACGACACGACACTAGTGCACGCTATGCGGCGCGTCGTTCGTCAGCCCGGCCGGCCTGCACCAGCACAAGAAGAAGAAGCACTTCGACAGCGAGCCTGTGAGTATATGTGATACGACACGACACTACACGACACGACACTACACGACACGACACTAGTGCACGCTATGCGGCGCGTCGTTCGTCAGCCCGGCCGGCCTGCACCAGCACAAGAAGAAGAAGCACTTCGACAGCGAGCCTGTGAGTATATGTGATACGACACGACACTACACGACACGACACTACACGACACGACACTAGTGCACGCTATGCGGCGCGTCGTTCGTCAGCCCGGCCGGCCTGCACCAGCACAAGAAGAAGAAGCACTTCGACAGCGAGCCTGTGAGTATATGTGATACGACACGACACTACACGACACGACACTACACGACACGACACTAGTGCACGCTATGCGGCGCGTCGTTCGTCAGCCCGGCCGGCCTGCACCAGCACAAGAAGAAGAAGCACTTCGACAGCGAGCCTGTGAGTATATGTGATACGACACGACACTACACGACACGACACTACACGACACGACACTAGTGCACGCTATGCGGCGCGTCGTTCGTCAGCCCGGCCGGCCTGCACCAGCACAAGAAGAAGAAGCACTTCGACAGCGAGCCTGTGAGTATATGTGATACGACACGACACTACACGACACGACACTACACGACACGACACTAGTGCACGCTATGCGGCGCGTCGTTCGTCAGCCCGGCCGGCCTGCACCAGCACAAGAAGAAGAAGCACTTCGACAGCGAGCCTGTGAGTATATGTGATACGACACGACACTACACGACACGACACTAGTGCACACTATGCGGCGCGTCGTTCGTCAGCCCGGCCGGCCTGCACCAGCACAAGAAGAAGAAGCACTTCGACAGCGAGCCTGTGAGTATATGTGATACGACACGACACTACACGACACGACACTACACGACACGACACTAGTGCACGCTATGCGGCGCGTCGTTCGTCAGCCCGGCCGGCCTGCACCAGCACAAGAAGAAGAAGCACTTCGACAGCGAGCCTGTGAGTATATGTGATACGACACGACACTACACGACACGACACTACACGACACGACACTAGTGCACGCTATGCGGCGCGTCGTTCGTCAGCCCGGCCGGCCTGCACCAGCACAAGAAGAAGAAGCACTTCGACAGCGAGCCTGTGAGTATATGTGATACGACACGACACTACACGACACGACACGACACTACACGACACTAGTGCACGCTATGCGGCGCGTCGTTCGTCAGCCCGGCCGGCCTGCACCAGCACAAGAAGAAGAAGCACTTCGACAGCGAGCCTGTGAGTATATGTGATACGACACGACACTACACGACACGACACTACACGACACGACACTAGTGCACGCTATGCGGCGCGTCGTTCGTCAGCCCGGCCGGCCTGCACCAGCACAAGAAGAAGAAGCACTTCGACAGCGAGCCTGTGAGTATATGTGATACGACACGACACTACACGACACGACACTACACGACACGACACTAGTGCACGCTATGCGGCGCGTCGTTCGTCAGCCCGGCCGGCCTGCACCAGCACAAGAAGAAGAAGCACTTCGACAGCGAGCCTGTGAGTATATGTGATACGACACGACACTACACGACACGACACTACACGACACGACACTAGTGCACGCTATGCGGCGCGTCGTTCGTCAGCCCGGCCGGCCTGCACCAGCACAAGAAGAAGAAGCACTTCGACAGCGAGCCTGTGAGTATATGTGATACGACACGACACTACACGACACGACACTACACGACACGACACTAGTGCACGCTATGCGGCGCGTCGTTCGTCAGCCCGGCCGGCCTGCACCAGCACAAGAAGAAGAAGCACTTCGACAGCGAGCCTGTGAGTATATGTGATACGACACGACACTACACGACACGACACTACACGACACGACACTAGTGCACGCTATGCGGCGCGTCGTTCGTCAGCCCGGCCGGCCTGCACCAGCACAAGAAGAAGAAGCACTTCGACAGTGAGCCGGTCAGTAGAAGAACCTCGATAGCCTTTAAAACTAACACTGTGTAAAAGCTGCGCACGTGACATTGGACATTGGCGGAACAGTGGCGAATAAGCACAAGTTCATCGGCATCAACAATAGCCACGATAGCCTAACGGTGAAGGGGTCGGAGTGGCCGACTCGAGATCCGAGGAACGCGGGTTCGAATCCCACCGCCGCTCGACTATTGTGGTGAGCCCACTCGTAACACAAGCTTATTTAGCTTAACACGAGGGGCTAATGGGACTATTAGTAATTTGGGCAATACAAATTGCTAATAATATTAAAAAAAAAAAAGAAGAAGAAGCCTCTACAACGACACACACGTGACACGACACGAAACTAGTGCACGACACAACACAAAACTAATACACGAAACGACTCAACACTAGTGCACGACACAACACTAGTGCACGACACAACACTAGTGCACGACACAACACTAGTGCACGACACAACACTAGTGCACGACACGAAACGACACGACCACTAATAAACGAAACGACTCGACACTACCTACTGCACGACACAACACTAGTTTATGACACAACACACCACATGATACGAAACGACGCGACAATAAATAATTTTTTTCAAACTGTCTGTCTGTGAGACCTGTAGAAATAAATAGTTGTATTTACCCTACAGGAAGGCGGCGGCGAAGACGAAAAGCAGACGTATTGCAAGAAGTGCGACATTCGCTTCGAGACGCGCGCGGCTTACACCGAACATCTGTTCCACTCCGCTATGCATACTGAGGGGATGGAGTAAGTACTTATTGAAGATCTGAAGTCAATTGCTAGTGTTTACTTAGGTTATTTATAAAGCAGACGCACTGCAAGAAGTGCGACATTCGCTTCGAGACGCGCGCGGCTTACACCGAACATCTGTTCCACTCTGCTATGCATACTGAGGGGATGGAGTAAGTACTTATTGAAGATCTGAAGTCAATTGCGTGTTTACTTAAGTTATTTATAAAGCAGACGCACTGTAAGAAGTGCGACATTCGCTTCGAGACGCGCGCGGCTTACACCGAACATCTGTTTCACTCCGCTATGCACACTGAGGGGATGGAGTAAGTAGTTATAATAGCAGAGTTGTATTTAATTAGATTAGGTTATTTTACAGCACCTTACCATTTATAACAACGCATAAACCTATCATAAAACAAAAACGTGTTAAAGTTTTCTCAACCAATTTTGATACCATAAAGTTTTTGTTGCAGAACTAATCAGAACAGCACATTAACCACTAAACCTTGATGTTCAGTGATACAGTTCTGCTATAAAGTGTCGAATTTATCATTGGACATTTTGAACTTTCATCATTTCAGCCATAGGACGTCCACTGCTGAACATAGGCCTCCCCTAATGCTTTCCACGTTGATCGATTGGTAGCGGCCTGCGTCCAGCGCTTCCCTGCTACCTTTACGATGTCGTCGGTCCACCTTGTGGGTGGACGTCCCACGCTGCGTTCTCCGGTACGCGGCCTCCATTCCAGAACCTTGCTGCCCCATCGGCCGTCAGTTCTGCGTACTATGTGCCCTGCCCATTGCCACTTCAGCTTGCTAATCCGCCGTAATTTTGAACTTTATCACTTAATATCAAGGTTTATGTGCAGTTTTCAATATGTCTGCAACAAAACGCATTACCTAACGAGATTTATTAATAAAACTCACGTAATTAGCTCAAAATAAATCTAAGATCTGAAGTTTAGCTGCACACCTCTACTGCACGCAGTTATCTAAACAGCTAGTCATGGTTGTTTTTTTTTTTCAGGGATGAAATACGCGACGAGTCTTGTGCTCTAAGAAAAGTCATCGGAAAAATGTCGAAAGCCAAGGTATGTGTCTATTTGTAATCTTCAAAACATTTTTTTTTTTCAGTATAGACCACAAGTGGCACTTATGTTTTTTAAAAGACATTAATTTATAAAAGATAATGAGATTTCTACAATGTATGGTTCCACCTCACTCGCACACTATAAATAAATAAATAAATAAATCTTTGGACAATTTCACACAGCGCCAGCTAGCCCCAAAGTAAGCAACTTAATGCTTGTGTTATGGGTGCTAGCTTAACGGATATACTACTTATATACTTTTTTTTTTAATACATAAATATTATACATAGTCACACCCAGGCCCGTCACAGAAATTAAAATTCATCATTTCAATTTCTGCCCGGCCGGGAATCGAACCCGGGACCTCTCGGCATAGTAGTCCGTTCTGAACCACTACACCAAACGGCCGACACTATAGTGTGAAAGCAAGAAGTGTTTTGTACTTCTCGGATTGTAAAGGCATTTATTTCTTTGTTACAGATAGCGAATGAACTACGGAAAAGGTAATATTGATGAGTAAAATATAAATTATTGAAACCAATAATTTTAGAGACTACATATTAGCTTTTTAGTCATCATGAAACTATTTAGTTAGCGAATAAGTGCAATGTCTTTGGACACGAATTATCATAGACAATTTGCGCATTTTTTTGCATTTTCAAAATAAATACAACTATTTTACAGACAATCTGAAGACCAACCACTACCTCGAATCAAACTCAATACAAGGAAAGGGAGAAGAATTTTCAAGAAGCCTACGGACTGTTATCAGGTTAGATTATCAAATTAAATGGTTACCTTCTTACCTTAATACCTCTTTATTCTACGAGTTAAGGCTCCCTACTGCCACTTAATTTTGGCAATTCTGCGGATTATATCGGTTACTATGGTCTTCCTGCGGATATCCTTATTTCTGATTCTCGTATGGCCATTGCGACTGAAAAGTTCTCAAGTGGCGAATACGGGCCAGAAGATGTAGTGTTGGCAGGCCTCCTACTAGGTGGACTGACCATCTGGTGAAAATCGCGGGAAGCAATTGGATGCAGACAGCGCAGGACCGGTCATTTTGGAAATCCTTCGAAGAGAAAGGCCTCTTCCAAGGATTTCCATATTGCCCGGTTGGTAGTGGCTTACATCCAGCGCCTTTGTGAGGTCGTTGGTCCAGCACCCGACCTCATTAGATCGTTGATCCACTGAGTGGGATGTGAGGCCTGCTCACATACGTTTTCCTGGATCAACACCATCATCATCATTTCAGCCACAGGACGTCCACTGCTGAATAGGCGTCCCCCAATGATTTCCACATCGCACGGTTGGTAGCGACCTGCATCCGGCGCCTTCCTGCTACCTTTATGTTTATACGTTTTTCTTTCAAGGATATTAATTTATTAAACTACACTTGACATCAAATGAATCGTACCTCCCGCGACAAGCACTTTCAAACGTATGCATCCCTACTTCCCACCAATATCGGCACCATTTCAAAGCCTACTCCTAAACTTCATTTCAAAAGCAAAGGTTTTTACCCCAAAAATGTGTCTTTAGAAGGATCCAGAGTCACTTCTTCAAAAAATAGGTAGTTACGCTTGAGTCAACTTATAAAACTGTTAAGTTAGGATTAATCGCTATCCATCTGTTAAAGAGGACACGTGAGATCATTATTTGGTTTTAACCATAAAAATTGGTCTAATTGATCCCAGAGGTGAGCCCAAAGTGAGGTCTTTTTTCAAGTCACATTTATTGTATATCGCGTTTATGTTAATCGTTTATTAAGAAACTAGCGGCCGCCCGCGACTTCGTACGCGTGAATCCCGTTTTTCCCGCTAATTCCCGTTCCCGTGGGAATTCCGGAAATTCCTTTCTTAGTGCACCTCTACGGTACCTAAGCTACGTCCCTTCCAAATTTCAAGTGCCTACGTTTAGCCGTTTAGGCTGTGCGTTGATCTGTCAGTCAGTCAGTCAGTTTCTCCTTTTATATATTTAGATTAAATGTGTTTTTCTTTAAGGATATTTATTGGGCTTTCAAATAACACCAATATTGTTGGGGCACCATGATTGTGTCAGTAGAAACGAGTTTTCCTGTAAAACGTAGGTGTGCCGATTTTTGTGATGACCAGTGTATTCATTTGGTTCATCATCATCATCAACAGCCCTTTACAGTCCACTGCTGGACTATGAGCCTCCTCCACTATAGTGGAGGGTTTTGCCATAATCTCCACGCTTGGCAGGCGGGTTGGAGATCGCAGTTTAAAAGATTGATGTTTTTCAGAGAGCGCTGCTGCCCATTCTCTGTTTGATGTGTAGTCCCTAAGTCGCCTCTTACGACACCCGCGGGAAGAGTAGGGGTTGGTGACAAATGTATTCATTTGATTGCAGTGCGGCAAACACTTCGAGACGCAGGACGCGTGCTTGCGTCACCACCGCGAGGAGCACCCGCGCACGTCCTTCTACCCGCCCTCCGACCGACAGATCTGCGAGATTTGCGGCGCCTCGCTCTCGGTGAGTTCAATAACACAATACACACAATTAGGGTTGCCAGGCGTCCGGATAAAGCCGGACATAGTTAGGCTTTTTGATTGCGTGTCCGGCCAAAATAACCGATGTCCGGCCTGTCCGGCTTTTGTATAAGCCACAGAATAAGGCACTCACGCATCAGGACTTTAGGCAACCGATGATGATAGTACTCACTCGTTAGCTCACTAATTTTCACTTTTAGGGTAAAATGTCCGGCCAAATGAAGCACAGAGTCCGGCTTTTGTGTTTTTGGATCTGGCAACCCTACACACAATCAGCAAGACTTATAGGCTGTCGGCCGTTTGGTGTAGTGGTTCAAAACGGACTACTATGCCGAGAGGTCCCGGGTTCGATGCCCGGCCGGGCAGAAATTAAAATGATGAATTTTAATTTCTGTGACGGGTCTGGGTATTACTATGTATAATATGTATGTATTTAAAAAAAAAGTATCATCATCATCACCATTATTTCAGCCATAGGACGTCCACAGCTGAACATAGGCCTCCCCTAATGCTTTCACAAAAAAAAGTAAAGTAGTATATCCGTTAAGCTAGCACCCATAACACAAGCATTAAGTTGCTTACTTTGGGGCTAGCTGGCGCTGTGTGAAAATGTCCAAAGATTTACTTATTTATAATTATCATTATCCAGGACATTTGGTCTCCGCACAACTCTAATTTCGCAAAAGCCACGTATCCACTTGACCAGGGTTTCCCAAACTATGGGTCGCGACCCAATGGTGGGTCGCGAGCGAACATTGAGTGGGCCCTGCCTGTAGAACGACACACCACCCTACCGATCCAACCGCTGGGCAGCGGGCGAAATTTCCTCTAGGTGGGTCCCGAGTTTGGGAACTTGTATTAGATGAGTCGTAGCTCGTAGCCTAGACAACTTAAGGAACCACTGCACTAGACTTTAGTCTAGTCTAGAGCTAGGACGAATCACCCGCTCGTGGTCGGCTGCCTCGTCCCATATGGCTCGGCTTAGTGAAGAATTTGCTTCAGGACGCTTCATGCCGCAGATTGAGGCAGCGTCCCCACTTGCACTGCCTCGGGACGAGGCAGCCGCTCGACCCGAGGCTGCCTCTATTAGATACGTGGCTATAGATCAGTGGTTCTTAACCTTTAAGTCACGAGGGACCATTTTATCAAATTTCTGTCTTGTCAGGGACCACTTTTTTTTTTTAATTCTTTAAAAGAGGAGTTCGATTTCTCGCCTACTGTGCGCCGTTTGCGTTGTGTTGACTCGACTCATCACGTCACATCACTTGTTAATTACAATGTCTTCGTGGACCACTTGGAATGCCTCCAGGGACCACCAGTGGTCCGCGGACCACCGGTTAAGAACCACTGCTATACATAGACAAATAGTGATTCTGGCCTACACTCCCTACGCTCGCTAGCCTCTTAGGGCCTACGCTAAAATTGCGTGTTCGCACCCGCCTTCGTGTAACCCGTCTCCCATACCAGCGCCACACTGCTCTCCTCATATTATCTATACTAATCTATACTTCTATACTAATATTATAAATGCGAAAGTAACTTTGTCTGCCTTGCTTTCACGCCTAAACCACTGAACCGATTTTGATGAAATTTGGCATAGAGACAGTTTGAGTCCCGGGAAAGGACATAGGATAGTTTTTATCCCGGTTTTTGAAACAGGGACGCGCGCGATAATGTTTTTCTGTGACAGACAAAATTCCACGCGGGCGAAGCCGCGGGCGGAAAGCTAGTTTTTCGACAAAGACACGCTTGCGTGCGCCCGCGCCAGTTTACGTAGGTCCTTATGCTGTAAAGTGGGTTTTCCATCGCGAGCAGAACGGGTGTCCTAATTAATTCCTCTAAGGCGTTAGAAAACGGGCTTTGAGCCTAACTTTCATACTTGTTTCTTGAAAAGAATAGAGTACGGTTATTATTTGTAAAACTTATCAATGAATTATGTATTTTGTCTACAGCGAAGCACAGTGGCGATGCACCTCAACATGCACACTCGGGAGACGCTATACTCGTGTGACGTGTGTGGGCGCACTTTTCACTCTAAGGGCGGGCTGAAGAGGCACATGGTGGTGAGTGAACATTTGTAAATGAGCTCCCTCTGTCCCTTTCTCTCTATCTCTCACTGGTTGGGTTTTTATTGGCGGTCAAGCTGTAGATCCTGCTAAAGCTCGGTCTGTGAGCGCGTAGAATTTTGTCCAATGACCCCAAGCTACCCATCCTTATCGCTCGCGCGTAATTATATTGCTGTCGCGACTGTGCGTCGGGCGCCCGCAGTGAGTGTGCGAGCGCGACAGCAGCATAATTACGCGCGAGTGATAAGGATGGGTAGCTTGGGGTCATTGGACAAAATTCTACGTGCTCACAGACCAGACTATACACAGGAGTTGCAGCGGTGGACAATGAGAGGTGGGAATAGTCCCGTTCTCTCCCCTCCCTCTCTCATTCTCTCCCTCTCCCTTCCTCTCTCCCCCTATCTTTCTGTATCTTTCTCAATGGCTTGGTTATTTAGTTTTGGAACGTGTTAATTTGTCGAATAACAACAAAGAATTTAAATCACATTATTTACTTGAGTAGTAAAATCAAACCATTTTCACCCCATCTAAGTACACCTAGATGGAGTATCTTAGAAACAATCTCATGTACCATTACAGAATAATATGTTAAGGCAGTGTAATTTTACTGAAAAATAAAATATATTCTAATCTACCCCCATTATAATTTCTATAGTCTGGTCTGCGAGCACGTAGAATTTTGTCCAATGACCCCAAGCTCCCCGTCCTTATCGCTCGCGCGTAATTATGTTGCTGTCGCGCTCGCACACTCACTGCGGGCGCCAGTCGCACAGTCGCGACAGCAATATAATTACGCGCGAGCGATAAGGATGGGTAGCTTGGGGTCATTGGACAAAATTCTACGTGCTCACAGACCGGGCTTTAGACATCTGTGAACATCTTTTAATATTCATTAGTCGTCCTTGAATTAATGAATAACTTTCTATCTAGACGCATACGGGTGAGAAGCGCTACGCGTGCCGACTGTGCGAGAAACGCTTCACGCAGAGCGGTAGCCTCAGTCTGCACTACCGCACCTTCCATCTGAAGCAGCCCTACCCTCCGAGGTAAGTCACAATGATGTCGTTTCAGCCAAACGACGTCCACTGCTGGACAAAAGCCTCCCCCAAGGATTTCCACAAAGACCGGTCCTGGGCCGCTCCAGATAGTTAGAGAGATTTTGGCCTACACTCGCTAGCCTCATGGCCTTGAATAGAATAGAATAGAATAGAATATATTTATCTATCTATATAAATAAAAATGAATTGATGTTCGTTAGTCTGATTAAAACTCGAGAACGGCTGGGCCGATTGAGCTGATTTTGGTTTTAAAATGTTTGTCGTAGTCCAGGGTAGGTCTAAACGGTGAGCAAATACGCGCGCGATATTGTTTTTCTGTGACAGACAAAATTACACGCGGGCGAAGCCGCGGGCCGAAAGCTAGTTTGTAATAAATGTGGATATTTAACTGAAGGTTAACTAGCAGATAATGCTCTATGGCATTTAAGGGCTGATTTTTTTATCGTTGGATATCTTTTAACCGAAGTCTAAAATGCATATTTTACATTATTCCCCATACTGAAACTGTCAATGTGCCAATTTTATACTTCATATAAAAGTCGATGATTGAAAAACCAGCCCTAAGTTTGCCTTGTTTACTTTAGTGGTTAAATAAATCTTTCGCCCTTACAAATACATGCCATAAATTTTGAGTTGGCAAAATGGTGACGTCATCGGCTATTGACGTCACAAAATATTAGGGAGAGCTGCGGTTTGACAGCTTTCTTGTTTGCCAATGTCACATTAAAAACTATTCTGAAACATCAGGTGGCAAAAATCGGAACTATTATCCCAGTATTGACAGTAGCGTTCTCCTGTCAATGTCATATCTGGGACACTTTAGTGTTGTATAACTACATAATAATATAATTTACCAACATAACAGAACATTTTCGTTTACAGGAACAGAAGAAAAGAAATCGAGAAGCCGAGCGCAGACGCAGCGAACTTCTTAGGTTTCTACGGCAAAGAAGAATATTAAATAGGACTCCTTCTCTTTAATGACATTTTACTAGTTAAAATTTTGTAGTTAAATATTTACTAGTGAACAATGCTGTGGATTTGCATATTAGGACTTATCGCGTGTAAATAATAGGTAAATTAGTTTTTTATTAACTTTTAATAATAATAAGGTCCTATATCATTATTTAGCTTCATTTTAAAGCTGTTAAGGATTTATTTTTGTAGCATCTGTCTTCTCGCTTGACAAAAAGGTAATTTTATCCCTGCTAAAGTCACGCTAAAATATGAATCACGATACAGACTAAAGCCCAGTCTGTGAGCACGTAGAATGTTGTCCAATGACCCCAAGCTACCCCTCCTTATCGCTCGCGCGTAATTATATTGCTGTCGCGACTGTGCGACAGGCGCCCGCAGTGAGTGTGCGAGCGCGACAGCAACATAATTACGCGCGAGCGATAAGGATGGGTAGCTTGGGGTCATTGGACAAAATTCTACGTGCTCGCAGACCAGACTATAGTGGTAGTCCTCACCCAACAGATGGCGCTGACATACGTTACGCTACAAACCTGCATCGCGGTGTCAGAGTTCTCTGCGATACTAACACATTATTTAGCAAACCGAGATGATACACAACTGGACCTTGGTCCTCAGTACAACACCCGCTCGGAAGGAAGCATTTCCACCTTGCTTCCTTATGTGTTTGATCCTCAAAATATACCACATAATGATTGAAGTGAAAAGAAGGCTTAGTTTTTTTAAATAATGGAAAGTCTCCGTTTACTGTTTCCTTACAACAATTATCTTGTAAGACTGCCATCAAAACCGATCTAAAATTACTGCCATTTATATTAAAAGATCGGTTTTAATAACTACGGGAAAGAGGACTTTATGAAGTCTATCCGTAAAGGTGTTTATTGTGTGTAAACAGTAAAATATGTATTGTATTTAAGATAACTGCAATAAAAAGCAATATTAATATCTTAGTAATAAATAATTTATTAGGACCTTTTTGTTACATAATGATCTGAAAATAGAGTTCTTATCTATTACTCCACTGAATAACTACGATATAGATTGTATTAATAGCGAATTATAATAAAACTATTCAATTATTTACAGCAGTGTTTTTCAACCTGTGGGTCGCGACCCTCTGGGGGGTCGCCAAGCCTCTACAGGGTGTTAGGTAAATGGGTATATGAGCCGACGCTAGCCCATGTTAACATGGTCATATAAATGGTATGGTGAAGTCAGAAATTTGATATCGTCATTTTAATTTTTTTAATTTTCATACAAAATAAATTTTATAAAATCCGATTTGTATGAAAATTTAAATAATTAAAATGAAGATATCAATTTTCTGACTTCACCATACCATTTATATGCATATGTTAACATGGGCTAGTGTCGGCTCATATACCCATTTACCTAACACCCTGTATAGGAGGGTCGCGAGAGGTCGTAAAAACTACCTCAGTAAAAAAAAACAGTAAAGTAATAATGATAGATTTATCAGAAATCTAATAAATGCAAATGCATAAATGTTGTATGGATTGAAATATTCGGTCCCTACAACATCTTAGTAACATTATAAAATGCGTGGGCAAAATATTTTTCCATACTAGGGGGGTCGTGTGACACGTGTGAGCGGCTCGTTGCTCTGTTAGAAGGAAATGCCTAGTCCAGGGGTGGCCAACTTGATTAGGCATAAGATCTAATGTTTACTAACAAAACCCTGGGCGATCTACCACTTACATACTTCTTGAAATCTTAAATGAAACAGCATGGTTTAGTACACAATCATGTAGCACGATCGACTGGACTAATAGTCGATCGACCGGTCAACCCTGCTCT
Source organism: Ostrinia nubilalis (assembly GCF_963855985.1). Taxonomy (NCBI): domain Eukaryota; kingdom Metazoa; phylum Arthropoda; class Insecta; order Lepidoptera; family Crambidae; genus Ostrinia; species Ostrinia nubilalis. The sequence continues at coordinate 1,990,527 of NC_087109.1, read as the reverse complement.
AGTGTATACTCACCTGTATAATAATAATATGATTACGCCCATTTAGGCTTTGTTTTATACAAATGAGGCTTGTTCATACTTTTGATAACGTAACATTGTCAATTTTTGTTTGGACTTTTCCTATTTATTGTCTTTTCCGTACGGAGTTGTTACAATTATCTCCTACCAATGTTTTAAACTTTCACTGCCCAACCGTTTCTCATCTCTTTCTGAATGATTGGACAAATCGAAATTGTCAATAGACTAGTTTCCTAAAAAAAATTTTTTAGTCCGTCATGTTATATCAAAAAATATTGGACACATATATTTTTATTTATTAATCTAACAAATAATTACATAGTTATGGTGCGTTGAAGTCCCGCACGACGTCACAACGTGCGGCACTTTTATGCACGCATTGACGTCACGGGCCTCTTCTTATGAACTTTGGCGCGCTTTATCTCTTTAAATTTTCATTAGTTTGAAAAAGTGAAAAATACGTGTAGAGTATTTTTTGATAAGTTAACTGACGAACTAATTAAAACTCTTGCTTTTTGACCCAGGAAACATCCCTATTGTTCTTTAACAAACTACATTTTATTTATTTTTAGTCTGTGTTCACACTAGATAGTTTCTATACTTTTAAGTGTATAAGAACCCACCTCATGATGTTGGGCTGCATGTAGGTGCGCCAATGATTGTACATTAAGATTAAGGAGCCGATTTCTAAGATTGTAAGCAATAACTCCGCCGTGTACAAACACAGCGTGATGCAATCGATAGTGTGAACATAGCCTTTAAAAAATTATTATGTATCGGTTCAGTACCGAACAAAACAATCGAACCATTGTGAAACTAGGGATCTACAAAGTGATATCACTCCAGCTTTGTTCTATTTTTATGAATTAAGCGCCATATAAGTAGATAATTAATAATTATTATGATTGTAATATTTATTCTAAAATATTTCAGCAATACAGATTCAGATACTGCCTAGTATATATTTTATTGATTGTGTACCTAGATTAAATTATTATTAGTACGTGTATTGTAATTTTAGATTATACGTCTAAAATATTGTCACTGCTAAATAGATTACATTATACAAATATAATACAATTAGAAGATAAATGATGGTTTTATTTTCCTTTGATTGATTTTAATTTAAGTGATGTGCACTAACTCAACTAACATAAGGAAAAATTGTTACTAATCCCTACTAACAAACTATGGATGAAAGTCTGAAATAAATTATTTATTATTATGTTTGTACGCTTTGGAGCTTACGGGTCAAAAGTGGCTCGGTCCTTTATAAGTTATAAGGCTTGCGTGGGGATACAGATCCAACACGTAGAGGCCGTTTTAAGCGCAAAATAATCGACAAAAGTGAAAGTGGTGCACATTATTATTATTAAGAGTAGGGAATTTAATTTATAGGTATCACTTAACTGAGTCACTGGCTGAAGTATGGGAGCGACACGGGAGGGTGTATTTTGTGACCATAGAATGTTTGTGACAGTCAAACGCTGAGACTTCAAATCTTCAGATTTGTATGCTCTGGCACCTCAAACCCATGAAGCTATAGATAAAGCTTCATGCTCAAACCAATGGGTGACTCCTACATTGATTACATCACCAGAGCCCCGATTACGGTAATTTTTAACGTCTCACGATTGGTCAAAAAAGCTGACGTACGCTGTTTTGATCATTACGCTGACCAATCGTATCGCAGAATCGATGAAGCGCGTCTGGATCGGAGACGTTAAAAATTACCGTAATCGGGGCTCTGTATGGGAAATATGTCAAAATCACAATTTTATTTTTGGGAGAGACATATCCGACGGTTGAAAAATGAATGAAATCAATAGTATTTCTTATTAAATTACAAGGCTGTTTGTTTTTCTTACACGGTTTGTAAATAGACATTAAATCGATTTTCGATTATACCGCACTTCCCTATTTCTCTTCGATTTGATTTTGTCAATGGAGACGTTTGGCCGAAAATAGAATTGTTAGTGCTAATAAGAATATGGCTTTCGTTTAGCGGTAAGTAGGTACTACCAATGTTAAAGAAATGTATGGAAAACTTCACTATTGAAGTTAACAAACGTATCTTCGCCGAAAAGATGAAAAGTTTTCGGTGGCAGTTGCCATGGCGATCGCCATTTTTCTAACAAAATGTATTTTCGGCCAAACGCCTTAATTTCGCGCCGCCGCTGTCTTGTTGTCATTGTCAAAAAAAAATGTCAATATTTCGCGTGTGATTTCCTTTCGTAATTCGATGGGCTTTGTCGTATTTTGGATGATTGAAATAAGTTTTTCAATTGATAAAAGTAAACAATAATTCATGATAAAGTCAATTAACTAACGTTCCAGTATGACTGACCTCAAGATATGCAGGATATGCCTTCGAACAGAGGCGAAGGTTTACAGGCTCGATCAATTTCAGCTTGTGTATTATTATGAAGAAGTTATGGCGCTAAAAGTAAGTATTTTTACTCTTACATACATATTAAGGCTACTGGGTAAAGGTTTCTCAAGATCCTTTCGGCCAATGCGTTTTCTCTTGTCGATACCTACAAGCCGGCACAATCTATTTTTACTCCGATTAGGCAATGTACCGTAGATTTAACCGCCTAATTAATTATCCGTAAATCCTTAAATTGTAAATAAACCGCCTAATAATACAATTAAATTTTATTCGTCACTAAAAAACCCTGTAAGTATTTTGTGACTTTTCCCGGCGGGTTTTTATTAGTGTAGATAAATAAATATTGCAATTAAAAGCGAACCCTTGTAATATACAAAGTCTGAACCCATTCTATAACTCCTACCATCCAATAGCTCAGTCTAATCTTTATGTAAACAAGTTCTTGAGGTTTCTTTAAAGCCATTTTGTACTATTGTTGTTTTCAGTTAGATTATGATGATGGTCTACCACAGTACTGCTGCTATGAATGTGCCACCATGCTCCACAAGTTTCACAAGTTCAAGGAAAAGTGTTACCGAGGACAAAAGGCATTCAAAGAGATGCTGTGGAAAGGTCCAGTGAGTAACAATTTGTATTTAAATAGATAGATTTCTGTTGTACTTATTTACAGTTAGTACATATTGTGAATAATGCATAAAATATTTCAACAATTCTTAGTAGCGCTTGTTTTAAATGAAAGCAAATAGAAGAAAGAATAATTAACTGTGTGCTTATTACCAGTTTACATAAAACATAATTGATAGCGACTTTGTAAAAAATCAAATGTATGACAGACTAAACAGCGTCTAAGCACACTGTTCAAATTACAGGTCACATATGAATCAGTATACAAAGTCGACAGAAAAGCTCTCGGTCTCCAGTCTACATTAGTAGTTCTCCCAGTGGAGTATGTCACTTCAGACGACATGGATACCTTCATAAAAGAAGAACAAGACGAATATGACGAAGACAATTGCAATGAGTCATTATCGGATACTGATAATCAGGAGATCTTTAACGATGAAAGTAATTCAATTGATGAGAAATGCATAGTACTACCAGACAATGAAGTTGATATGGCCGTAGATTCTGAAAATCCACTTGATTCCACAACAGTATTCGTAGAGGATAAAAAAGAAGTCACAGTGCTTGAAAATGAGCCGTTAAAGAATGAGAAAAAGCCAGTAAAGAAAAGTAAACGATCACATACAGCACCTATTACTCGTAATGCTAAGAAATACAAGATTGTTTCGAAGACGAAGTTCCTGGATGCTAATCATTGGAAGATGTTTAATTTGTCGGAAGAAGAGGCAGTGAAAGATTTCAGGGCTAAAGCAGACGACCCAAAGTATTTGGCAGCGTCGTTCAAGTGCACAGACTGTTTTAAAGGATTCTCGAAAGAGCTCATGTTGAAAAGGCATAGGCATTTGAGGCATAATGAAGTGAGTATGCTTTTCTATACTATTTATTTCTAATTGTGTAAGGTTCCTAAACATCTATCAATAATGAGCATGTAATGAAATTAAAATAGATAAAATTGCTTAGATTTCCGCTTAGTGACGCCGGCATAAGTACCTCGCGTCCACCGACAATGTTATAGTACAAGCAAATGCAAGAAGCATATCCCATCACTTGTATTTATTTGGAAAAGTTAGCTCCTTCAATTTATAAGTTTCACATAATATTTCCTCTGTTGTTCAGGATTCTATTACTTAATATTTTATATGGAAAGTTATCATGTTTTTTGCTGTGTCATTCTAGAAACATAGAATAACACCCTGAAGATGTCGTAAAAAAAAATTACCGTGTCTGTCTGACAAGACAAGAATTTCGTGGGACCTAGCTACGAAAATTTGTCACACACTACACAGCTATGAAAATGTATCTAGCGCAGACAAGAATTATTTCTTGGTCAGCGCCGTAGCAATGTACACGGTTCGTGTGTAGAAACGATACGAATTCTTGTGTAGACCCGGCGACTTTTTACGTGCAAGCGGTCTGAGGCTAGCATAGCTTGTGAGACTATGTGAGTTTGTATGATGTGTTAAGTAATTACACTACATAATTTACAGACTGTAGGCCCAATGGAGTGCCGCTTCTGCCGCATGCGTTTCAAATGGGACTGCGAACTACGCAAGCACATGCGCTCACACTTCACCAAGTTCCAGTGTCTGAGATGCGACCTGGTCTGTCCTATCGAGTGAGTAAAACCACATAATAATAATAAGTACTACGTACAGAAGTTTTACTTCGCGAAGGTATTTAAAAAAATGTAAGCTCAATGTCATTAACAATATGGTGTAATTTAGCCTGTCTCAAGAGTCAAGCACCGTTTTGTTGACAAACGTCAGTGATCGGCACTGCGCCGAAGCTATAGGGCTGACTTCGGTAAAATGATGTGACGTGAGGTGCCAAACTGCGGAAAATGGCGGAGGAAATACATGATTTAGCATGAATTATCATGAATAATATTAACTACTTATTTACCTCTCAGTGTCTTGAGGCAACTTAAAAAAGTACATTCTGTGTTTTTATTATTATTTAGGCAGTTAAATTTAATACTGCACAGTATTTAGTACACCATTTTCTTTATTTTCTTCCATCATACACAAGAATACGCGTGAGTCAATGTTCGCTCGTATGTGAGGCCTTGTCGAATAGTATCCTGTAGGTGGGCCATCGTGCGTGTTTTGTTTTTCGATGTAAACTCACGGAGATGAACAGGCCTGGTAAAACCTACTTTGTGTCCTGACCATGGCTTTTATCTGAAGCTCTAGTGCAGGGACGACGAACCAATGGTACGCGTATCATATCTATACTAAAGCCTGGTCCGTGAGCACGTAGAATCCCGTCCAATGACCCCAAGCTACCCATCCTTATCGCTCGCGCGTAATTATGTTGCTGTCGCGCTCGCACACTCACTGCGGTCGCCCGTCGCACAGTCGCGACAGCAACATAATTACGCGCGAGCGATAAGGATGGGTAGCTTGGGGTCATTGGACGGGATTCTACGTGCTCACGGACCAGGCTTTATCTATACTAATATTTTAAATGCGAAAGTAACTCTGTCTGTCTGTCTGTCTCTCTTTCACGCCTAAACCACGGAACCGATTTTGATGAAATTTTGAGATATTTTGAGTCCCGGGAAAGGACACAGGATAATTTTTATCCCGGTTTTTGAAAAGGGACGCGCGCGATAAAGTTTTTCTGTGACAGACAATAATCCACGCGGGCGAAGCCGCGGGCGGAAACCTAGTTCACTATAAAATAAAAAAGTTAATAATGTGTTTTGAATAAAGGCCATCGTATTTTCCACTTTTGAGGAAGGTTCCGTCACTTGTCAGTGGCGCCACTTGGGGTATCGTACCCCTCATTGATAGCGTTAGGTGTTGTTTGATGTCATGTCTATGACTACGTGAAACATTTTTTTATAGAAAAGTGGCACGTTGATAAATAAAGGTTCGCCATCCCTGCTCTAGTGTGATTTGCAAAAAGATAAAAATAACATAGTTTTTTGTTTCAGAACCACAGCTTTGTTACACGAGGACTATCACAACGGAATTATTAGGAAATGCATTCACTGCAATGAGGAGTTCAGGTAAGCGATCACAGTTTTAATGTAAAATGTATAAACTTGGTGGAATGAAGGCGCTCAGAAGTAAGGAACTTATGTCCTCTTATTGCGTGAGAGAGATAACACGGTGTCTCATTGCGACATTTTTTATATCAAGCGAGCAAGTGAGTACATAATGTATGTGATATAAAAAATGTCCCGAGTTTCTTTATTTTAACTGATTTGGATAACGTTCTTCGGAGTAAAGCACGAAGCACACTTACTAACCTGAAAACGGATCGTAACCGAATCAACTCGAGGCGGTCAGTATTCTTTGTATGAACCTCCGTACTGCAACGCACACTTATCCGCACCGTAACGTAACGTAAACGCTTCGCCTTCCGCTCGACAGCAAGTCGGTACAGTGATTACGGTGTGTCACTTTCCGGGTTTATATGACCTTAAAGCCATATATTCATTATGCAACATTTGTTGATAAACACTGTTTATAAACAATGTTTCATCATCTCTGTAAACAGTTTATAAACAGTTCATAAACATAGGTGATGAAACATTGTTTGTATAAGATACATGTTGCCGTGCTCCCCCGCTATGAGTGTAGGGCCAAGTTTCAGAAACCTCTGTTCATGATAAACTTGTTTCACACTAGTCATAAACAGTTTATCAACAAATGTTGCCTAATGAATACATGGATTAACCTTGCCGTATTGTTACAGACACAGTTCGACATATTACACGCATTTGCGTACGCACCGCAGCGAGCACGTGTGCACGACGTGCGGCGCGTCCTTCGTCAGCGTCGCCGGGCTCAGCCAGCATAAGAAGCTGCAGCACTTCCACAGCGAGATCGTGAGTAGTACACGACACGACTAGTATCTACCTACGTACTACCAAAGTACAAATGAGTAAAGCCTGGTCCGTGAGCACATAGAATTTCGTCCAATGACCCCAAGCTACCCATCCTTATCGCTCGCGCTATGTTGCTGTCGCGCTCGCACACTCACTGCGGGCGCCAGTCGCACAGTCGCGACAGCAATATAATTACGCGCGAGCGATAAGGATGGGTAGCTTGGGGTTATTGGACGAAATTCTATCTGCTCGGCGACCAGACTTTATACGGCCTATTCATCTCCCCGAGTGGATAGAAGAAGGACACGACATTATGTAAACCCTGGTCCAAAGAACATTGCACGACACTGCTAAAAATGAATGGTACTCGTATTGAAGTTAGCAAAAACGACCTCGCCGACAACAGTTGTTGGTAATAATAATTTTTTTGTTTCTCAGCGCTAGCAAGCGCGAAAAATGAACGTAAGATTTGGTTTATCTAACAGTGATTTCATCTTAATAAGGTGGTTAAATTGTTTCTTTTTGTATGCTATGTTTACGTCGAGTATGAAGTGGGACTTGATTTTGCACTTATTACTTTTGCGTGACATTTGATTGTACCCAGTTTTGCAAGCCAAATAAATAAAAAAAATAAAAAGTACTTACCTGGTTTGCCGCCGTTGCGCTGTTGGCTCCGCACTGTATTTCACTTTATTTCACAACACATTCACAATTATAATATTTTAAACTTTCATGTTGCATTTTTACTAAATTCTCACTACTACGGGATTTGGCAACACAAATACTTTAAAAAGGTAAAAAGGTATTTACCCTCCCGACGTTTCGACTCGGTTGCACGAGTCACGGTCGCGGGCAGACTGAAGAGATGCGGCGTCGTCTGCTCTGGCGCGATGAATTTTCTTCACCCACCCGCATTTGCACAATATTTTCGTCCGTGGTACAGTCAGTCCGAAAATTACAATAACAGTGTCCGGGTTTCTTTTAGACGGCCTAAAACGCGTGTGTTGTCAAATCCGGTAGTAGTGAGACATTTCACAATTTTATTCTTCACCAAAATTCTTGCCAAAACGAGGTGTTAAATGCGTAATTTTTCGTGTGTTTCACTCGTAAAAAATGTGATTTTATTCGTAGGTCTAGAAAAGTGGCACTTTTGGATCGAATTCCTCGTAACTTCACACAAAAAAGGCCTTTCGACATTACAACTATCCCCTTTTTCTACTGGTCAAGGGGGCTAGCGCAAGCTACTTCTGCAATTTGTTCGGCTTGCAAGGCTTGCGAGTTTATAGTAGTAAGCAATTTATTTACGACACTAATATAAGATTCTTTCAACGCAGGAGAGTCCGGACGACGACGAAGAGGTGAACACATTCTGTGAGAAGTGCAACATTCGCTTCGAGACTAGAAAAGCGTACAATGAGCATCTGTTCCACTCCGCTATGCACTTGGAAGGAGCAGAGTAAGTGATACAGAATGATTCTTTATTTATACATAACAACTGTCTACAGCATTTTTGCGCACGGGTTATGCATAGCTTATTTTTATTGCTTTATGACTTAGAAATAAGAATAACAACAAAAAATTGTTCTGAATTTGCTTTTATGTGTAAAAAATAGAAAAATTCATATCAATGAATGTATGAAACGTGAACATAGAGATGATTCAATTGGTTGCCAAATATATTTTTTTCTTTCTTTCTTTCATTCTTTCTTATTATTAAAACATAACAAACATCCATTTAAGATTAATTCTCACAAGAGAAAATTTAAAATAGAGTCCAAATATTTATTAAAAATGAAAAGTTCTAATTTCCTGTCATGTTCCATAGAAGATTTTTCGCATAAAAATCTAACCCTATCATGCTTTCAGTATACTGGCCTTGGTAACGTCGTCTCTCAAATCTCACTATATTTTGATGAAAGCGTGCCCCTTGTTCTTGCGAATAAGCCCCCATAATTATTTATAAATATATCCCAATGAGAATGGGACGTGCATCTTTAGAGACATTCTACTATGAAGATGGAAAATTCAAATCGCTATAACTTCTTAAAAAGCAAATATTTTCGATTTGTAATCGCACTTTTTTTATATAAATTTGCTTATATAATCAGAATATAATAAGTAAAATCCATGCGCAAAAAAAAATTTTTTTTTGTTGACCGGTGTAATCATCATGTCAGTCACAGGACGTCCACTGCTGAACATAGGCCTCCCCCAATGACTTCCACATCGCACGGTTGGTAGCGGCCTGCATCCAGCGCCTTCCCGCTACCTTTATCAGGACGTCTTTATTTGTACATCACAGTAAAATGATTTGCTATCGTCATTTCAGCCATAGGACGTCCACTGCTGAACATAGGCCTCCCCCAATGACTTCCACATCGCACGGTTGGTAGCGGCCTGCATCCAGCGCCTTCCCGCTACCTTTATCAGGACGTCTTTATTTGTACATCACAGTAAAATGATTTGCTATCGTCATTTCAGCCATAGGACGTCCACTGCTGAACATAGGCCTCCCCCAATGACTTCCACATCGCACGGTTGGTAGCGGCCTGCATCCAGCGCCTTCCCGCTACCTTTATCAGGACGTCTTTATTTGTACATCACAGTAAAATGATTTGCTATCGTCATTTCAGCCATAGGACGTCCACTGCTGAACATAGGCCTCCCCCAATGACTTCCACATCGCACGGTTGGTAGCGGCCTGCATCCAGCGCCTTCCCGCTACCTTTATCAGGACGTCTTTATTTGTACATCACAGTAAAATGATTTGCTATCGTCATTTCAGCCATAGGACGTCCACTGCTGAACATAGGCCTCCCCCAATGACTTCCACATCGCACGGTTGGTAGCGGCCTGCATCCAGCGCCTTCCCGCTACCTTTATCAGGACGTCTTTATTTGTACATCACAGTAAAATGATTTGCTATCGTCATTTCAGCCATAGGACGTCCACTGCTGAACATAGGCCTCCCCCAATGACTTCCACATCGCACGGTTGGTAGCGGCCTGCATCCAGCGCCTTCCCGCTACCTTTATCAGGACGTCTTTATTTGTACATCACAGTAAAATGATTTGCTATCGTCATTTCAGCCATAGGACGTCCACTGCTGAACATAGGCCTCCCCCAATGACTTCCACATCGCACGGTTGGTAGCGGCCTGCATCCAGCGCCTTCCCGCTACCTTTATCAGGACGTCTTTATTTGTACATCACAGTAAAATGATTTGCTATCGTCATTTCAGCCATAGGACGTCCACTGCTGAACATAGGCCTCCCCCAATGACTTCCACATCGCACGGTTGGTAGCGGCCTGCATCCAGCGCCTTCCCGCTACCTTTATCAGGACGTCTTTATTTGTACATCACAGTAAAATGATTTGCTATCGTCATTTCAGCCATAGGACGTCCACTGCTGAACATAGGCCTCCCCCAATGACTTCCACATCGCACGGTTGGTAGCGGCCTGCATCCAGCGCCTTCCTGCTACCTTTATCAGGACGTCTTTATTTGTACATCACAGTAAAATGATTTGCTATCGTCATTTCAGCCATAGGACGTCCACTGCTGAACATAGGCCTCCCCCAATGACTTCCACATCGCACGGTTGGTAGCGGCCTGCATCCAGCGCCTTCCTGCTACCTTTATCAGGACGTCTTTATTTGTACATCACAGTAAAATGATTTGCTATCGTCATTTCAGCCATAGGACGTCCACTGCTGAACATAGGCCTCCCCCAATGACGTCCATAATGGCCGGTTGATAGTAGCCTGTATCCAGCGCCTTCTTGCTATCTTTATGAGGTCGTCGGTCCACCTTGTGGGTGGACAGGACATCCTACGCTGATTTTTCCAGTAGTAGAGGTTACTCCACTCCAAAACCTTGTTGCCCCATCTGCCGTCAGTAATGTTTTTTAAATGGGGCAAAAGTTCGAATTCTTTGAATCCGAACACCACATAATGGGGGTAGTTGGAATGTGATTTCACTCAACATTTTAGTGACGATTACCTATGACGTCATTTATTAAACACGTCACGTGCTTAAATATTTATTTTTAATACATTTCAGACAAGATCTAAACGACGAATACTCAGTGCCAAAGAAGATACTTGGAAAGAAAGCTCAGGAAAAGGTATCCATCTATACTTCTATACTAATATCATAAATGCGAAAGTAACTCTGTCTGTCTCTCTTTCACGCCTTAACCACTGAACCGATTCTGATAAAATTTGGCATAGAGATAGTTTAGAGTCCCGGGAAAGGACATAGGATAGTTTTTATCCCGGTTTTTGAAATAGGGACGCGCGCGATATTGTTTTTCTGTGACAGACAAAATTCTACGCGGGCGAAGCCGCGGGCGGAAAGCTAATATCTTTATAAATAAAGTCGACGAGTTAAGCTCATAGCAGACTTATCAACTCGGAAAGGGATCGACATCGTATCGCCTTTCGCGCTGTCAACCGCGAGGCGAGGCGTTTACGTTACGGTGCGGTTAAGTGTGCGTTGCAGTATGGAGTTTCATACAAAGAATACTGAGGGCTGAGTGTGAGTTTTCATCAAAAAATGACATTTAATGTATGACGGATTGTACACACGGGCACACTGTTAATTATACATTTCCGTTTTTGCTCTCGCTCTAATCAAATGGCGATTCTTTGCGATAGAACGAGATGACATGACTGGCAATGGGCAGTTAACACTGTTGCCGATAGTACAGCGCCCCTAGCGGGAAACATTCAAAAACTAAAATTTTCATACATTTTTAACGAGCTCACTAGTGAGCGCGTTTGATGTAAACTCACACTCAGCCCACTGACCGCCTCGAGTTGACACGGTTACGATCCCTTTTCGGGTTGATAAATGTACGACTTCCTTTATAATGTAAATGTAGATGAAGCGAATATTTTTTAAAGATTTGTGTTTTTCCTTTTCAGATCACCATCGAGCTGCGAAGAAAGTAATTATTATGATAAATCTCACATATTTCAAATATTCTTATTGCTGAATTTAATTACATTTTGAAAGACTAATACCTAATATTAGAGGCCGGTCGATCTATTCTCATAAATAAAACACTGGATACTCATCTTTCACATTATATTGCCTTATTTTAGATACAATTCATCACTTACCACAAAAGCGCGCGGAGTCGTCTCTGCGCGTCCCTCTATTCTGACGTTTAATCCTAGTGTGACATTACGTCAATGTCACTATGACAGCAGCTCATTGGCTATAACGATACCGCTATTTTAACGTTTTAGATTTTTCACAATTAACACTAATAAGTAAATTTTGGTAAATAATTGGAGATGCTATATAAAAACCTTTTACTGTTCCCTTTTTCCATGGTAATGAAAGTGTATTTTCAACCGACTTCAAAAAAAAGGAGGAGGTTCTCAATTCGACCCGTATGTTTTTTTTTTCTATGTTTGTTACGCGATAACTCCGCCAATTATGAACCGATTTGAACAAATCTTTTTTCGGCGTATAGGTAATACCTCAAGGGTGGTCCCATTTAAATTTAATAATAGAAAAAACAACCCCCAAGGGTGGAAAATTGGGGATGAACTTTTTTATACGCAATATCTCCGCCGATTATAAATCAATTTGAACGATTATTTTTTTGTTGAATAGGTATTATCAAAATGGTGGTTTCATGCGAATTTGAAGAAAATATTTCACCCCCAAGGGTGGAAAATTGGGGATGAACTTTTTTATACGCAATATTTTTAATTTTTATTTTTTTTTGTGTTCACGCATTTGAAGTCGGTTTTATTTTTTTTAAAAGTTAATTATTATAACAACTTTTTCTATTATTTTACAGCAAAAACTCAGAACAGAAGTTACCATCAATAAAATCGTACCGAAAGAGGAAACCGAGGAGGCAACCCAAAAAACCAACGGACTGTCATCAAGTAAGCGTTTATTTTACGTTTTATGTTGTTCAGTTGACGTTAATTTCGTGAATGTCGTAAGAAGTGGTTACTATAGGAGAATTATGCCACATTATGCCCTGGGTCTGCGGGTGTCTATGGGCGACGGTAATCACTTACCATCAGGTGATCCGTCTGCTCGTTTGCCTCCATGAAGCTACAGATAAAAATGGAGGGCAGAGTTTGGAACAAAACTTGAGTCAAATACCTACTTATACAGTGTGAGTCACGTTAAAGTGTACATATGAAAATAGATGAAACTAGATCTATTTTTATCGACAAAAAAGAGGTCAAAAAATTTTTGAGATTTTTTTTAAATTTTTTATAGATTTTTTTTTCTTCCAATTACTTATTGTAAAGAAAACGTAATAACTTTTAAACTAAGCGGTATATCTTGATAAAATAAAAACAGTAATAATGCTAAATAACAGGCAATACTAAAAAAATACATAAAATACACAAAAAAGGCCAACAAATAATAAAAAAATGATACTTTTTGAAAAAAATCCGCTTAAAAATTCGTGTTTTTTTGGTTATTTGATAAATTTCTCCAAAAAATGCCCCTATAACCGGTAGTTTTTATTACTTTGTATTATTCTCTATCGTATTACCTTCGTAAAACTAAAAATCTCATATCTCTATCCCTATCACAACGTTAGCAATGATCGTTTGAACTAAGCCTCTCCGGGCGCGGCATTCAACGCTTCGTTAACAACAAAACTGAAAATGGCTCTAGATTTGTAATTTTGATAAAGACAAGTTAGATTTCAAATAAAAACAAAAGATTTCGAAGTAAAATAAGCATTTTAGTTAAAATTAAAATTGTCTCTACCTGTAGCGGAGAATAATGTTGTGGCAGGCCTTTGTTCAAACGATCATAGCAAATGTTGTGATAGGGATAGAGACATGCGATTTTTGGTTTTACAAAGATAATACGATAGAGAATAATACAAAGTATTAAAAACCACCGGTTATAGGGGCATTTTTTGGAGAAATTTATCAAATAACCAAAAAAAACACGAATTTTTAAGCAGATTTTTTTCAAAAAGTATCTTTTTTTTTATTTGTTGGGATTTTTTGTGTATTTTATGTATTTTTTTAGTATCGCCTGTTATTTAGCATTATTACTGTTTTTATTTTATCAGGATATACCGCTTAGTTTAAAAGTTATTACGTTTTCTTTACAATAAGTAATTGGAAGAAAAAAAATTCTATAAAAAAATATAAAAAAATCTCAAAATTTTTTTGACCTCTTTTTTGTCGATAAAAATAGGTCTAGTTTCATCTATTTTCATATGTACACTTTAACGTGACTCACACTGTATCTATCTCGCTCTCTGCGGCCCTACCTCTCTTTTTAGTGTGAACTGTAGTATTGCTATCATCTGATTTAAATCTCCTTGTAAATTCTTCGAAATAGCCAATACACTAACCAAATCAGAAGTTAAACAAATAAATAATTAATATGAAACTAAGATTACCTAGTTAAATAAAAAATCACAAAATTGTCGGCCATTTAGGCTTAATGTGTTGGCGAATCAGGGAATTACAATCCCAATTCCTGGGTAATCGGTACCATGTGGCAACATCGGCCCAATCCGGCCCATCATGGCGGTTGTTTACTATTTTAAACATTTAAATGTAAACTAATAATTAAAAATTGTACTAAAAGTAAAAAAGTTGTTTTGTTTTATCATTTCACTTAATTTTTTTACGCATGTCGAGTTTTTTTTATAAAATCTAATATTTTCGAAGCATGGATTATCTTATTTACATTGCAAATAGACATTTTGGAAAATCTCACGTGAGATTAGGGGGTGGTAAAAAATAGCCAAAATTGTCTCACGTAATTAATGGACGCCCCCTAAGCAACAAAGAACATTTAATTTAATACTAAATACTTTATTAAATGGTATAAAATATCTTAATATCTACTCACCAGTGCGGCAAACACTTCGAGACTCAAGCGGCGTGCATGAAGCACCATCTAGCGGAGCACCCGCGCACTTCGTTCTTCGCGCCCAACGAGAGACACATTTGCGAGATTTGCGGCGCTTCCTTAGCGGTCAGTATTTATTTGTTTATTTACTAAAGCCCGGTCTGTGAGCACGTAGAATTTTGTCCAATGACCCCAAGCTACCCATCCTTATCGCTCGCGCGTAATTATATTGCTGTCGCGACTGTGCGACGGGCGCCCGCAGTGAGTGTGCGAGCGCGACAGCAACATAATTACGCGCGAGCGATAAGGATGGTAGCTTGGGGTCATTAATTAGGGATATATAGGGATAGGGATTAGGGATACGTTTTTATACTTAACAGTTGGCACCACTGGCGATTGACATGAGCCTATTCTATAGTGGCGCCATCTTGGTGAGTGTAAATGCGATAGTCCTACTGTTTTGGCGCTCACCAATGAGGGCTATCGTTCTTATACTTAACAGTTGGCATCCCTGGCGATTGACAGGACCTTACTCTACAGTGGCGCCATCTTGATGAGTGCAAAATTAAATGCGATAGTCCTCCTACCACTTTCGCGCTCACCAGTTGGTGCCACTGTCTTCGCTACTAGCAAGTGACAGGACCTTACTCTACAGTGGCGCTAACTGGTGAGCGCTAAAACGATAGCCCTCATTGGCGCCACCGTCGTAGCCACTAGCAAATGAAGGTTAGTTTCTTTATAATGTTGCCTATTAACCGTAAATGTTCTTCCAAATGACCCTTAAAATGTTAGTGACCCTACACTAAAGTGGCGCCAACTGGTGACCGCTAAAATGATAGATAATTTTCTGTTGATAATTCAAAAATTATTGTCTTTTCTGCATAATAATCAAAATCTGTGTTTGTATAAAGACCCGTAAGCTATGTGCCTAATCATGTGATTGTAACAAATATTTGCTTCCAGCCGGGCAGCGTAGCAATGCATCAGAATATACACACGCGTGAGAAGGAGTTTCCTTGCGACTCCTGTTCGAGGACTTTTCACTCCAGTATCGGCCTGAAGAGGCATATGGTGGTGAGTTACTTCTCATCCTTTTCAACGCTTTTCCCTTTCAGCTCGGAATGACAACTTCTCAAAATGACAACCGGGGCGCAAAATGTCCACTTCTCGAAATGACAACTTTTTAAAATGTCAACTTCGCTAAAAGACAACTTTTCATAATGTCTATTTCTCACAATGACAAACTCGCATTTGGTCTACTTCGCATAATGTCAATGTTGATATTTTATTTTCATTATTTCTAGAGTTCTAGTTCTTCTAGAGTTGTCATTATGTGAAGTTGACCAAATGCGAATTTGTCATTGTGAGAAATGGACATTATGGGAAGTTGTCTTTTAGCGAAGTCGACATTTTAAGTAGTTGTCATTTCGAGAAGTGGACATTTTGCGCCCCGGTTGTCATTTTGAGAAGTTGTCATTCCGAGCTGAAACGTCCTTTTCGACCAACAAAAATCCACTGGACAAATGCTTCCTCAAGGATTTCCACAACGACCGGTTCTGTGTTGCCCAAATCCAGGTGCCTACCTACTTATTTGGGCTCAATAGGGATGTTTCCTGGGTAAAAAAGCAAGAGTTTTAATTAGTCCGTCAGTTAGCTTTTCAAAAACTACTCGACGCGTATTTTTCACTTTTTGAAACTAATGAAAATGTAAAGAGATAAGGCGTGCCAAAGTTCTAAAAGGCTCGTGACGTCAGTGTGTGCGTAGAACTGCAGCACTTTGTGACGTCGCGCGTATATGTGTCCAATATTTTTTTATATTAAAATTGACGGACTAAAAACAATTTTTTAGGAAACTAGCCTGTTAAAACTGGATATAAATATCACAGAAGTATGTTCGACCTTCAGTCTCAAACTTATCTAAAAGGTGCCAGTGGAACCCTTTGTAGACGGACAATTTCTGACTCCTTCAATTCTGAATTCCCTGCTTCAGACGCAGAGGTCCCGGGTTCGATTCCCAGTGGGGGCAGATTTTTCTGTTTGGTTTGGTTGGTGGTAGGGCTTGTTCTAATTCCGCCTGGCTAGCTACCACCATCTTACCTGAGTCTATCGTCATAACAACAATGTTAACAGCATTGTTGTGTTCCGGCAGTTAGAGGTAAGATAGCCAGTTCCGTGGTTGAGGATTCCGGGTGAAAATCGCTTTCACCTTCGGCCTGATCGTCACTTACCATCAGGTGAGATACAGGCCAAGAGCTTCCTCGTTGTGGATATAAAAAAAAATCTTTTAAAATTCTCTATATCCGTGCTGTAAGAACTAATAAATCCCGATAGTCGACTATGTGCAATATGTCCATAAGGCTTACTTTGAAGTATCATTACTATGCGCAGACGCACACGGGTGAGAAACCATTCGCCTGCAGCCTGTGCGACAAGCGGTTCACGCAGAGCAACAGTATGAAACTGCATTACCGCACCTTGCATCTCAAGCAACCCTACCCAAAGAGGTGAGTACCAGTACATAGCCCCGATTACGGTCATTTTTAACGTCTCCAATCCAGAAGCGCTTCATCGATTCTGCGATACGATTGGTCAAAACATAAAAAAAAAACAGCGTACGTTAGCTGTTTTGACCAATCGTATCGCAGAATCGAAGAAGCGTGTCTGGATTGTAGACGTTAAATATTACCGTAATCGGGGCTCTGATTTGTAATGTCGCCAATTCATTCGCGTTGCATCTCCAGTCCACACTCCAGTTACGCTCCATTTTCATTCCAGCTGAAGTGCAATTCAGTATCGCGAAAAAAAAGACGAAACAACGGATTTATGCACTTTACATTAAAAGTCCGGACACATTAATTAAACTAAAGTTATTAAAACACAGCAAATGTTCGAGTTGTTTTCTGTCAGCTTTTTCTCAAAAGTGTAGGTTGTGCTCCGTTTGCGCAGCTGATTTTCGTTCGTGTTCCAGTCGCTTTGCAGTTGAAAATATCTACAGGTTGACAGCTACCGTTTTTGCGCTCATCGAATTGCCTCGAATAAAGTCTATCACTTGCCAGTAGCGCCAACTGGTGAACATTAATTTGGTTTTTCTGACTAGAATATCGTGTTCTGGAAGATAAATTGACTTGAATTTATTTATTTGTGTCAATAACCGCCTCTGTGGTCTAGTGGTAAGACCATCTGCTTCAGACGCAGAGGTCCCGGGTTCGATTCCCAGTGGGGGCAGATTTTTCTGTTCGGTTTGGTTGGTGGTAGGGCTTGTTCTAAGTCCGCCTGGCTAGCTACCACCATCTTACCTAAGTCTGTCGCCATAACAACAATGTTAACAGCATTGTTGTGTTCCGGCAGTTAGAGGTAAGATAGCCAGTTCCTCCGTGGTTGAGGGTTCCGGGTGAAGCTCGCTTCCACCTTCGGCCTGATCGTCACTTACCGTCAGGTGAGATACAGGCCAAGAGCTTCCTCGTTGTGGATAAAAAAAAACTAATTCACAAACACTTATCATCCTCAGGAACAGAAGAAAGAAGAAAGCTGAGCCGCCCATGGTGATGGAAGAAGAGAAGAGTACCGGAGACGATTCCAACAGTGGGCAGCAAGACATGCATTACCTCACTCTACAATAAACCATCAGCCCACGCTACGTCTTCCAGCCCGTGGTCGCCACTCGAGAACTTTCCTGCCCCAACGGCCATCGTCTCTACGAGCTATGTGCCCCGCCCACTGCCACTTGATTTTAGCAATGAGGGCTATCGTTTTTATACTTAACAGTTGGCACCCCTGGCGATTGACAGGACCTTACTCTACAGTGGCGCCATCTTGATGAGTGCAAATGCGATAGTCCTCCTACCACTTTCGCGCTCACCAGTCGGCGCCACTGTCTTCGCTACTAGCAAGTGACAGGACCTTACTCTACAGTGGCGCTAACTGGTGAGCGCTAAAACGATAGCCCTCATTCTACGAGCTATGTCGGTCACTTTGGTTCTCCTGCTAAAGGTCCTGCTTGGTAAAGGTCGCGGGAAGAGCCTGGATGCGGGCAGCGCAGGACCGTTCATTGTGGAAAACCTTGGGGGAGGCCTTTGTCCAGCAGTGGACGTCATTTGGCTGAAACGAACGAACGAACAATAAACCATCCCAAAGGTCCTAGGTTCTGTTCCCAGTGGGGGCAAACATTTTTCGGTTTGGTTGGTGGTGAGGCTTGTTCTACGTCCGCCTGGCTAGCTACCACCATCTTACATAAGTCTGTCGCCATAACAATCATGTTAACAAAACAACATCGAATCGGCAGTTTTAAAGGTGATTATAGACTAGAGTATTTACTCGTAGTAACAGAACAACGAGCCGCTCTATAAAATGTCTAGTGACTCGAGTGAAATGGGCAGAAGAGATAGTCACGAACCAAACGTCATACATTTACCTGTATTGTACCATTTGCAAGAACATTACATAGAAATCTCTAGTCTGTACTCGCCTTAAGATAACCAGTGAGAACCACTTGGCCTGCTTACAAATGTAGAAAAGTAGCCAAAATTTCGAACCACATAATTTGCGATAAGTTGTATCAATTGTGAATACAAATTTTATTAAATAAGTAGTAAATGAATAGCAATAAGTAATTTAAATAAATTGTATTAAAATAAAAAACAATCAAAAATATTTATTCAGTTTAGACCACAAGTGGCACTTATGAACGTCAAAGTGGCACTTATGAACGTCATTATTTTCAAATACCAGCGCTTCTGTAAATCGCAAAATAAACGTAGTTTTGTTGTGATCTTAATATTATACAGTTTACTATTGTCATTAATCTTTTGATATGGCATAAATATTATAAGGAATTTTAATTTAAATGTCGTTTTATTTACTTTTATATTTTAAGATAATATTAACAAAATATCAAAACATTTTAATTGATTTACGCCAGTGTAACTTTTTTTTAAACTTAACGATATAAAATGATAAATCCAACACATAATATACAAATATTTATTTGTATAACTTAAATATTACATAATATTTTATATTATACACCTAAAACACAGATAGTCAAAGGGATAGTGAGCTCAGGTATTTTTTTTACAGAATCCTTGCAAGTGTTTCAATATTTAATAATTTTCGTGTATTGCACGACTATTGCAGAGACATAGCAAGTTCTTGCGAAAATATATAAAAACCTTAAATAAATTGTTTCTGATTCAACAGAAATGTTTCGTTTTAGATGCATAGCATCATTTAAAACTTATCTCTCCATTCGGTCCTGGGTTCGATTCCCAAATGGGGCACACAAAATAACTTACTATAATTTTTGTTATCACAAGAAAGATTTAAATCAACGTTGTCTCAAAAGATTAAGCAGAAGCAAAAGTTCTGCTGAGTTTAAGGCTTAGTGCCCAATCGCAGAATTTAATGAACAAGGAACTTATTTGCTTATACTTAAAGATACTCATTAATCCCAATGCATAATCCCACAAATATACTTTAGCAATTTTGTAAATAAGGTATGATTCTAACACTGAATTGTACTATCGGCGACAGGGTTAACTGCCCATTGCCAGTCATGTCATCTCGTTCTATCGCAAAGAATCACCATTTGATGAGAGCGAGAGCAAAAACGGAAATGGATAGTTAACAGTGTGGCCGTGTGTACCTCTACTTTTTTAATGGCAATGAATAAGGTTTTGGGAACCACGATTTCGCCAATGTCTCACAATTTCTTCTTTTGTTAATGGTGATGAAATTGTAATTTTTTTCAGGACCACTTTCAAATAGCAAAGACAAGTTTATGAATGATATTACATTCATTCAATTGTCTATGGACAATTCTTAGTGAATGAATCGGCCTTATTTCGCAAGACTGCTGAAGTCTAGATCGCGGAAATAATCTATTACCTAAATAATAACCTGGTCCAGTTTAACTCTTGGCTTGGCTTCGAGACTCCGACTCGGCCGGCTCCGGCCGCCTGCCCAGGAGATCGCGTTTGCAGGACTTGTCGTTCTGGAAATGGTAATGTATGTTTTTAACGCACTTATAAATTGTGATTAATCCTAATCCTATCCTACTAATATTATAAACTAGTGACCCACGGGTGCTAAGTATTATAAACTTTCTCTTTGAATTACTCTATCTATTAAAAAAAATCGCATCAAAATCTGTTGCGTAGTTTTAAAGATCTAGGCATAGGACGACAGCGGAAAGCGACTGTTTTAACTATGTAGTTATGTGAGGTTATGAATGTTTGTAACTCTTTCAAGCTTAACGAATAAAATGGAATACAGTACAGATATAGTTAACAAAGGGAAATACATATTATAAGAGTTTTTATCCCGGTTTTTGAAAGGGCAATCCACGGGCAAAAGCTAGTAAATACGCGAAAGCACGCGCCTACGCTTGATGTTTTCTTTCGTACTGTCATCTGTCATTTGCAACCTGGCATTGGACAACTGCCCATTGGCCATAGGTAACAAAAATATTTAGTCTTGTCTTGTAGCTCTATAGGGCTATGTTGACTACTATTTGAACCTTGAAATGGAGGCTGACAATTATAGTGACTGAGTTTCTTGCGCTGCTTCTTCTCAGCACTGGCCCATTTATTGACCCGAAGCAGCGGTAGGGTCAATACTGTGATGTGTAAAAGTGCTTTTTAAAAGCCTATTTGCAAAAATGAATGAGTTTTTAACATTATTCACGTATCATAAGGTCAAAAATAAAATTTTTTGGATGTTCCTTAAAGAGGACTTCACAATACTCACGCAGATCGACTCATCGCTGGATTCGTCGGTGTCGCTAGTGGAATCTGTGTCGTAGTGCCCCAGTCCAGGTAAGACACCGATACAGCGCAGCGTGCCTCCCACCGCGGGGGCTTCGGATCCGTTCTCTTTGGAGTCACTGCTGGAATGAAGGAAGGTTGTTAGTGACATTATCTTTGCGTGTTGACTTTGGTGGTTGGTGGTTAAATCACTGGCTGTTGTTAGTTATTATCAGGCATTTCCATTTACCCGACAGGCTTCTCTCATATGGGAGAAAATGAGAATTTTCATAAGATGACAAAAAAAAACCTATTTTACTCCATTAGGGGAAAGTCTATTTGGGGAAGATATTTATTCAATAACCAGGAAACCAGGAAAAAAAAAAGAATATCTTGTGATTCTGAATTGTAAACTTTTGTTACTTACTTCTAGAAAACATTAATAGAATTGGCGTGAAATCTATTGACATCATAAATAACGGAAATCAAAAAGTACAAAAATAAATTAACAGAGAAAACCCTAAAAAAATGGTTACAATACCTGTTGGTTATTCCGTTAGTATTGGCTGGGGGAGCACCTTTCTCTTGTTTCTCATCTTCCATCTCACTTGCTTTCCTCTTTCGCACAATCACCTGAAATGAAGATGTTGGTAAGTTAGTATTAAGTACTTTTGACTTGATAGAGGGATAGGGATCTAAAGAAATAAAGGCTACATTTTGCTGTCAAAAATTGCCTTTATATTAGGACGAAAGTGTGATGAAATCACCATTTCCCTAGTAAGACAGAATAAAAAAGTTAATTTAAGTTTAAAGTGAATAAAATTAGTTAGATTAAGACTGTGTTGACCTTGACAGTGAGGTGGAAAGCCATAGAAATGAGTAGGTACTCGGTTGACACTTAATTCGGTATCTAAAATTATTTTTTGCACATGTGAATCAATAAATTATGTAACTGTTAGGCCCAGAACAGACGGTGAAACGCAACTGCGACGCAACTGAAAGTTTCAAACTGGTCGCATCATGTGTGGTGTCTCAACGGACGCTATGGCAGAAACTTAGATGCAACTCAAAAGTAACTAGCAGTTGCAGTTTCGTTACAGTTGCGTTTCACCGTCTGTTCTGGGCCTTAATCGTAAGACTTTAGTACAGTAGAATCTCGATTATCCGGATATCCGATTATCCGGACTCATTCTTCACGGTTTCTAATTACCGATTTAGGGTTTGGACCCATTAAAACGGCAAAGCGCCGCCACCGTAACACAGTACGGACGATGTCTAGGTTCATTGTTTAAAAAAATGCATTCATCCAATGGTCTAAAATTTAGATTTTAGACTAAATGATAAATTGAAAACCCTTTCTGTTGTAAAAAGTTAATAATTGTTTGAATTTTCGATTATCCGGAACACCCCTGGTTTTAATTGATCCGGATAATCGGGATTCTACTGTATACAAGAAACAGAAAAGAGCAGTTTAACTCACTCCAAGCAGTTTGTTCTTCTGTGCCTGCGGCGCGGGCGCGGGCGTGGACCGCGCGGGCGCCAGTTGCGCGCGCAGACGTGTTAGCTCCTCACTCTCTGCTAATGTGGACACCCGCTCCCTGACATTTGACATTAACTATTATTAACAGGAGTTGAAATTACCCCACCATGTACCTCGTCAGCGCAACCACGATCACTCTGACAAGAGTGCCCGACTAAGAAGAAGAAGAGATTTTTAACAGGCGTACAACCCTGCGGGACTAAGGAAGAAGACGAAATAGGCCTTGTCTCATTTTAATCTTTAAATACCACACTAAGTTTCTTTAACTGAGTATACAGTTGGAAAAGTGCTAATAAAAACACAAAAAAAAGTTGGATTCAAGCAAAGACTTGTGTGGATCTTAGAAAAGTTGGACGTCTGACAAAGTTGGAATAATGCAAACAGAGGTGTATTTTTGATACTTTTTCTGTGATTGGTTTTTGAGAGTAACACAACTACATGTTACTATGGTATAGACCGTAGAAGATAATGAGGATAATACACATACCTTTCAACTTTAGCTAATTAATGATTATGATTGTAACTTATAAAGATACATAAAATGTAATTATCATTTCAGCTATAGAACATCCATTGCTCAACATACAAAAATGGTGCAAAGGCTTATTATTTGTTTAAATTAGTTTTCTACCTGTGAGAACCTGAGTGGTTAACTTACTGCCTGTTGCTTAAAGTAATTATTATTACAATGTATAACGCTGGTTTTCCTAAATAAATACATTTCTCCCAAATGTATGACATCATGGTAATTACTTTAAAAATATTTCTTTTAATGTAAACAACAGTCTTCTTAAATCATTGAAGTGATACACACCTGAACTCCTGCATTTCCTTCTGCTCCTCCAGGGATATCTGCTGCGCTGCCTTAGCCTTGCTCTGCTCCACCAGGTCCAGGAATCCAACCTCATCATCATCCAGCCCTCTGATCATATTCTCTGGAAAAATGACATAGCAATATACATATAGGTCAATGGAGGGAGGATCATTCAAGCTTACTAAGGAAGTCAGAAATACATTTATCCATTCCTGCCTGTTTCTTTTTTATGCTTTTAACCCCTCAGGGATCATAATGACTCTCTAAGTACCTATACCTCCTAAATACGTTTTATTTTTGTATGGATGTTACGGTCAAAGTGATAAATGTGAAAATTATGAATAATCGCCGGTTATTATGAATAATTACCGCATTTTTTGGTAAATGTGATTAATATGAGATCATTTATGTGTGTATAAAACTAAATAGGCGGCTTAGGGGTGGCCCAAGGGCCACCCCCGCCGCACCTTAACCTATTTTTCACTTTAAATCAAAACAATATGTTATGGGCTTTATGGCAAAGTAATGTTACGCAAGAAACAGTCAAAACTCATTATGCCAAATTATATTAATATATGATATCAAAACATTCAAAATGTGTGGCTGTACACAAGCACTATACATGAGCTATTGTTCTTTTATGGTATTTCATAGTACTAAGGTTACATTATTAAATAATCACTGACAAATGTAATTCATTTATTACTTTTACCTCAACTGTTGGTAATTATTCATAATAACCGGCGATTATTCATAATTTTCAATTTATTACATTAACCGTAACATGGACATATTTATTTCATAGACCAACAGGGTATATTAATCATTCATTCATACCAACACAAAAAAAAACTATAAATTCCATCTTGGAGTGGTCTACTTATGTTTTTACATCATTTTTTATCTTTTTTTACGTTATCCCCTTATCTTTTTTAACGTTATCGGCGGCCATTAACATGTAGGTACTTGAAATAATTATCCTCTCTTTCCTTCTTCCTTGGGATCTTTGAAGGGACCACTAAATAAATTTAAGTAAAATTTAGTATAGAGATATTTTCACTCAAGGAAGAGCCATAAGATAAATGAATAATTCAACCCATAATGTGCTGAAAATTTAGATACAATCATTTCTTATGTTGATGTGAACACAGGCAAAGCCACATGCAAGTGCCATATACAGTATTTTTAACTTTTTTTTTCTAGCATGATTTTTCAAGTGTGTTTACACAGATTTGTGTACAAGAAGGTTAAAATGTTACAAAGATTCTTACTCAATTTGTGAGTTTCCTCATACTCTGCTTCCTTTTTAAGCCTCTGCTCCTCCAGGCGCTGGAATAGTGGCCTACTGTCATATTGCTCTTCTGGGGCCTCTGTGGAACAAGTAAATAAAGAACTAACTTCAAAAAACCACTTTGAACGGTGCCAATTTAACAGTCTAACAAAAATTGTACACTTTTTAGTAACTACACATTTTTATGTTTAATAGAACACACCTGGACTATCATAAAGACGTTAAAATCCAAAATAGATAATGCCCAGACAACTACATTATGGTAGGTTACTTTCGGAAATGTATAAGTATGATATGAAAAATAATACAGGTGTAGAAGAAACTTAGCCTTGGTGAGTTGAAATCTATTAGAAGACGTATTTTGGGATACGTAATAAATTATTAAGTTGATAAAATACCACAGTCATTGTTTGACAGCTGATTATGTATGTCCTTCAATAAACGACTAGAAAATGAATTGCTAGAAAACTGCTTTCCCATTTTAAGTTTAGTTACAGTTGCGTGAAATCTTGTTAATCTGGTATCATCAATCGTGTAATTTTGTGGAAACAGTATTAATTTATTTTGAAGGTATGAGTGCATAATGTTTGTATTTTGCATACCTTTTGGTTGGTCGTCAGTCCTCACTTTCTCCCATTCTTCTTGACGCCGGCGTCTGGCTTCTAGAATTTCAGTCTCTGATATAAATCCAGAACTCATTTTTACAGGTTTATTCTTCAAGAGAAATATCAACAAATGCGTGAACGAAAAATCACCACACCAATTTGTTGACAACTTTGACAGTTGTGGTGACAGTCAGCTTTTGACGTTTTATTTTTTTTATTTTTTGTAGGTGGGTACTACCAACCGTAGACATAAAATAACACTAATAGTTGAACGGCTTTACAAAATTGAGCTATAGCTCAGAACATCTTCGTAAACATTAACCTTAAGTCAATTTTGACGTTTTATTAATTGACATTTTCAAAAAATTACCATCGGTCGGCCGGCGCTCATCCGTAATTTCGCATTTAATTTACATATAAATGAACTTTCTCCGTATTTTTTAACCATAATAGTAGCCCAATTAAATTTAAAACATGTCTGAAGTGGTAACAAAGGATATAGCGCCGGACGAAGAACAGAAAGATTACGTGGAAGACGGAAAGAACAAGTTGCTGGTCAAATGTAAATTTTGTGGATCGAAAATATTAGAAAAGAAAACAGCCAAATACGTCGCTTTAGAGGTAATAATCCTTCGTTTTACTACGACAGTAATTGCATAAGAACATACTATATTCATTTTGCAGATTAATTAATTAATTATCTTAAACTCAATGGTAGGGTGATTGCTACAGTTATTGGCCCTTTAAGAGCGTTGTGTAAGTTAACTTGTGTAAAATGTAACAAAAACTCGACTTTTGTTTACTTTTTATATTTTATTATGAGAAAACAATATTGCTGCTATTTAAGCTAGTACCTATTTGGTGTTATACGATAAGAATTACAATAATAATTTGAAAAATATCAGAGATCACATTAAATTTAGCTATTGGCCCCAAAAACACAGTAATTGGCTCCTAGAAGTTCAGTTATTAGCCACCGAAAAAAACCCATAAAAATCACTGAAACTTCACGCTTTGTAATCCTAAGTCATTTTGTCTTTCCTTAAGATTAGCTAAGAATTCGTCATCAGTATCACTCTTATCGATTTCTTCATCTATCTCATCATCGTCAGTATATTCAGTAACATTGTAACAATTGTGACAAAGATAACTTTCTCCTTCTTCTTCAGGAATATGCTGTTGCACAAGATTTATGAAAGACACGGTGACATTCAGAGCATACTAAAAGTTTATTTTTTATAAGCTTTTTGCAAATATTATAGATTTGATTGGATACAGATACATTATTCTTACTTTTTTATTTTAGCAATTTTCTTTTCTTCAGCTTTCCGTTTCGTCGTTCTCGTTCGTCTACAAGTACCTATCTCATCTTCTTGGGTCCCAGTTTTAGGGTCTTTTGTCTCTCTCTCTCTTTCTCTATCTCTAGTTTGAAGTTCTCCTATTTCACTCAATGTTGATTCTTTCTCCCGACTTACAGGTTCAGGTTCATCTGTAACTTCCGCTTCCAATCCATTTTGCTTATAATAAATAGTCCCACAAACGATAGAGAATAAAAAAATTTCATTGTTTTGCATTTCAGGTATTATTTGTTTTATTTTTTTAAACTGATTAAGTGTTTCTGTTCCAACTACTTATGCCAACCTTAGTATACTGTGTTACCTACGGCATCTTGTAACAATCTAGGTAAAGTAAATCAATAAAAATAGTTATTGGCCGTGCATAAGTGTCAGTAATTGGCCCCCCGGCTAATTACTGATCCTAATAGGTTAGGACGTTAGTATTTTAATAGCAAATATTTAAGGGTTAAATTAACTTAATCTTGAATAAAAATACAATAAAAGTAAAATTTAATTATTGGCCACCCATGGCCAATAACTGAAATAAATTGAAACATGGTATAGTTATTGGCCGGTATAATTTTAAAGTTATTTTATTCCAAAACAAAGTAACTTAATCTATCTACATAAGCTACCATTTATCTCTTTAGAAAAAAACAGTAAAATTACTATAACAAGCAAAAACAATTAAATTACGAACAATATTCATAAATATTTACCTTAAAATTTTGACAAGCATGCGGCTACTCGGACGACTCGTTGTCGAAAGAAAGCTTCTGCTGTTTAGAGTACCATCTGTTCTTACTCTGACATACTACATTGGACAGCGTATTGCTCAGAGAAAGTATTTGTGTCTCTTTTCCACTCTTAATAAGGTACATATGCTTGTTTATTTTTATTTTAGCCAAGGTGGCCAATAACTATGTACAGGCCAATTACTATAGCAATCACCCTAGTAGTTATTGGTAGTAATCATTTAATTAAATTAACTTAAATTGGTAATAAGGTCCATAATCTAGCAGTTTTTACACATTTACATCATTGTTATCATCAAAACCTAGCTATTTACTTTAAATATCCTTTAATATGTAAAATGGGTTATGTTTAAACAGGAATTAATATGACAGTGTAAATAATATACTTGCACAGTAATTCTAATTATTTTTTCTACTTATTTCCAGAAAGAACTACCTTTAATGCAGCAAGATGCAAACAGGAAAGAGGGGGAAGTACAAAAAGAGATGATAAACGAATATTTCCATGTAGAAAACATGTATATCTTTGAAAATATCGGTTTCACGCACCCTGTTGATAATTACAAGTACTTGATCTGTGCGGATTGTGACGCAGGCCCTGTCGGTTACTACGAGCTGGACAGCAAACACAGCTACGTAGCTTTATCAAGAATAGTTCAGTCATAATCAATATTTCAATATCTGCTTTTTAATTTCATTTAACTCAACCAAAATAGTTAAAAACTGCTTGTATTTATATCTGATTTACATGTGTATATTAATTTTATGTATTCAATTGTTTTTAACAAATGCTATGCACACAATCCACTATAGTGTCAGATTATTTTAAGACTTTTATCTGTTAGAAGCTCCATACATAAAATTATGTTGACGATTACAAAATTTGACAACTGTTGCGTTTAGGTATGTATTCAACTTTACAGATATTTGTAGGCTAAAGCAGGCAAGTTCGTAATGTTTGGTGTCATTGAATGATTTGTGATAAAAATTACTAAAATATTATGTCATAGAACGTACATTTTAAGTGAAAATGAAATTTAATGGACTCGTGAAATCAATAGAATGTTTGTACAGTCGAAAGCACATAAAATTACATTATTGTAGCAACGTCACACCTATTAAAACTATATTAGGTGCTACAGCCTGACATGTCTAGTACAGTCAGCATAAAATAGTTTGTGATTCTCTAAATTGGCAAAAAACTTGACAACACAATTTTATTTCAACTGTAACAAAGACGTGTCACGAACTATTTAATGCTGACTGTACAACTGTAAAATACAGTCACTCACATTATTTTCGCAGCTCTATGAAAAGATAGAGCTGCAAAAAAGGGTACAAAATAAGCAAATAATCATAGAATTCTATCAAAAATATCCATTGTTGAAGTTATAAATTCTAGATAAAATTGTTTGAAAACTCATAGATTTTAAAGGCCAGTATTTTGAATGATCTAATATGAATTTTCTCTCAAGAAAAATATTGTGATTTCTCAAAATACAAAAGATTGTCTTCCACAATCAAGCTTGAATAGTGTTTCTTAATACTGACCTAACAAATGTAATTAGCAAATAATTAGGAAGAATCAAAAATATTGCAAACTATAAAAACTAGATGACAAAATCAGAAGTCCAGAATATAATAAAATAATGTAACTTTAATATCTATAATCCTTCGTCTTATAAATACTTTAAAAAAGGTAACATTATCTTCTAGTATAAAATAGCATTCCAAACTAATACACACTTAATGCAAAACTTATAAGTAGATAGATTACCAATTTTAAAATGTTTTTGTTAACATTCGTTGGAATTACAGCTTTCAAATAGTGCAGTTTTCTTTAAAAAAATGTAGATAAATATACCTAATATGCTTGTAGCTAGTGAAGTATTAAAATTATATCAAATAGGTACTTAAGACCATATGGTTCTGAAGAATTATTTAAATTTTTGGCCAAAATCTTGTTTTTTTGTACCAAACAAATGGTCAAAATACCTGCCAGAAAATTAAGAATTTCGCTAATAGCATAAGGTTTAAAGTCAAGTAATTTTGTGTAAAGAGATTAACATCTGTATTCACAAACGTTGCTTGCTTACGTGACGCAGCAAATCGAACGCACAGCTTTGAATAGGCTCTGTCGCCCTGGGCGTCCACGCGCACTGTGAGACCTCATAGTAATGTTTGTGAATACGGGCGTAATTACATTTTCGGCACGTTTTAACTAAGGGAGGTCTACATAATAGTACTGCTGCGACATGAGCTTACATTTTGGTGTTACGCAAATCTATAATTTACATTTTGTAAGAGATTATACTGTAATATAGCTTTATACTTGAAACGCTTCTTTTATTTACGTTATTGTAACCCTATCCTAATCCTAGTAATTTAGTTTTGTTTATTTCGTACGTCACTGAATTATTATCACCGTTTATAACTATTTCTTCCATTTCTGTACTGATTTCTGTTCGTCATAAATTAGTTAATGTTTTTTCTTCTGACTGTACATCTATTTGAAGCTAAGGTATCAGCTAACACACAATGTGGTCAAGTTTACCAAGAACTGGCCTTCATGTAGCCAGTGTGATATCATTAACGTTGTTTATTATCCAATGTAGGTAGGTA
Source organism: Ostrinia nubilalis (assembly GCF_963855985.1). Lineage (NCBI taxonomy): Eukaryota > Metazoa > Arthropoda > Insecta > Lepidoptera > Crambidae > Ostrinia > Ostrinia nubilalis. Next base: position 1,960,084 of record NC_087109.1, on the reverse strand, counting down.
GGCTAGGCACTACCAACTCATTATTTTATGGCACTATGAAGGGGCGTGCGCTGTATAAAATATAGGCAATCACTTAGGTATTTTGTGTACCTTTTAAACTAATTAGGGACACATCATCGCGCCAGCTAAAATTAGTTTTTTAAAGTGTGATAAGTATAATACTTAAATCAGTACAAGCAGTTTGAAAATTCATACATTTTCTTTTTGAGTATTCAGTATCAGGATCACAAGTTATGCCTACCAATAAATATTAGAATACTTCTCTCGTTATTTTATTTAATTCATTAAAATATATTTATTAATTGATGTAATACATTTTAATAAATTAAATAAAACAGACTTTTTGTCTTTAGTTTGGTCGCGCTGTTAATCAGTATGAACATGTTGGAAGTGCGCAAACTACACCGATTTCGTATCGGCCGATTCTTCATACAAATTGGAAGTCTACCCAACTATCGGCCGACTAAAAGTCGGTGGTATGCGGGGTGTCTTCAGCTTCATGCTGAAGAAAACATTGACACAATTTTCATATTCACAAATGATGCTTGCTTAAATGAAGCAGAAAATCGAACGCACAGCGTTGAATAGAGCTCTGTGACTGGTTCGTGTGACACACTGTGCGTCCACGCGCACTGAGAGACCTCACAGTAATGTTTGTGAATAGATACGTACGTCAGTCATTTACATTCTTTAATGTCCTATATGCAGTACTATTGTGGTAAATTCGTATATACTCATATCGTTTCCGTGGTGTAGCGGTTATCACATCTGCCTAACACGCAGAAGGCCCCCGGTTCGATCCCGGGCGGAAACATATCTTTTTGATTTTACTTTTTTTAGTTTTTGTACCAAGGAATGTTTTTTTTTATTGACGCAGGTTTTTCTTGTGTGATATAATCAATTCACATTATAACTAGTCGGGCAGATCTGTTAGAACAAAGTACCCGGACCAACAAATCATTGAAATGTTTGACGAATTAGTCCAGTCATTATAGTAAGTTGACCTCGGAATTCGAGATACCCAGCTGTAAGTCTGTAAATACGTGTATATTGACACCCTAAAAGTTGTCTCAAAACCTACATATGGTAGGGTGTAAGCAACTATTACATTTCAAGGTCAACGGTCACAAAAATCGGTATTTTGCGCGTTTTTTAGAAATATCTCATTTCCTATGGGTTTTTTGCTATTTGTATTTATTATCAACTAGCTGACCCGGCGAACTTTGTTCCGCCTTAATGGCAATAAATAAGCAGACTTTTTTTTTTAATTTCGAACGGGATAAAAAGTATCCTATGTCCTTCTCCTGGCTCTGTATAAACCTTCCATGAAACTTGTTTATGTTTGTTGCCAATAGATGTCACTGTATTTTGAGGGGCGAAAAGCTGTACCGCGGTGTCCAGATTTTTTTCCCTGGCTTTATATACCTGGAGTATTTTGACATCTGTGAACCTTTGACAACTATTGTGAACCATTGACAACCTGCATAGAGTAACTTTATATATAGGGAATAGAGACTTATCTCAGCCGTCAAAAGTGGAAACGACGCGACAGTCGCCCTCCGACTAGCTGTTTTGGCAACTTTACGATGCTTACGTCATGTTTGTAGGACCTCACTTTACTCTTTTTATTTTAGCATATATTCCAAATTTTAACACATGTGCAGTATGTATTATCGTACACATGCGTTAATTTGAAATATATGCCTTTTTATTAAAGGATGTATTAATAAAAAACATTTTATTAATTAACATTTATTTATTTTTTTCTTTTAAAACATTTGAGAGAATATTTTTTGGCCTTAATTTTAAATAAATCATTTTCATCATCACTATCTCTCTTGTTATTTAATATTTTATTGATTTCTTTACAATAATTATAAATAAAAAACCGGCAAGATATTTTTAAAATAAAATTTATAATATCATCTTTATGAATCTCACAAGTTATGAAGTCAAACTCTATTAACATTAGAATAATCGTTTTAATTAACTCTCCAAGATTATGTTTTGCAAAATGTTCTTTTATTATTACATAATATATATCTTGCAGATTTGAAATGCAGTTTAAGAGAGGAAGAGATGGAGTGCAAAGCCATTTTTTATTGGCGTATTCCCTATATTTAATATATTCCAATTCATTTTCATTTAATAAATCATTTTTACATAAGCGACACCCCTTGAAGACGTTCTTTTTTGCATTTTTCACAAAGTAGCCACATACATATTGTAGTCCTCCAATTATACGTGGATCATTTTTGTCTTCAAGGGGTATAAAATTAATATTTGGAATATTTTCCAATTCACTACCCTGGTCTTTGCATTCACTCTTAGTGATGATGATATTACTAAGCATTGCTGCACAATTATCGCTTTCGCAGTTAGCTCCTGGGGCATGAACATTAGAAAGACTATTAACTAATAGAGTTGTAAAGGCTGATTCAAAATGATCAGGAGATGGGTTGATGTTACGGCATCCATGGCTTCTAATGGACCCAAAGAAGTTTTCTATTGGGTCCTGATTTAGATGCCGTAACCAAATGGAGTTAATTTCATATTTCATATACAATTTTTTTACTAGCAACTGCATGCCTTCTAATGTCCATACCCAATTTTTTAGTGTTGGAACATATTCCACCTTTAGTGAACTGGGATTTACAAATTTCATTCTTTTTATCAGTTTTTTTGACTCATCCCATACTTTGTGGTGTATTGAGGTCTGAGTGACCGGCCCTAACAACGGTTTTCCATGTAGTTTGCGTTTACCGTAACTTCCATTAACTGAGTCAAAGAGCCGGTCGAAAAACATCAATATATCGGCGGTATCCTTGCACTCCGACGGTAGAATGCCTTTATCTGTAAAAAAAAATTGGAAATAATATCAGACACCATCATATACATTGTTCTGGCGTCAGAACAATGTTTAGCTATGTAGCTAAAGTACTCGCGTTATGGATATTATAAACGATAGTAGTAATGCAACACTTAGGCCGAGGTCGCACTCATCGCGATAACATTCGGAGCTCGGGCGACAACCGAGCGAAGTTCTTGCGACTATGCAAAATAGGACCGAAGTATACGCGAATACTCGGCTACACACATCGCGATAGCTCGAATCTTCGGGTTATCGCGATGAGTGCGGCCTCGGCCTTACACCCAAGCCAATAAAGAAAAGTAAAGGGACCGAACCTAGGACCTCAAAGCAACGTTAACGTGAAAATCTTATGCGTCATTCATAAAAAAAATGAAAACAAAGGCGTTATTAATCCGCTAATAAATAGCTGGTGGTTTATAGACTAGGAATAAAATGTGGTGATATTAAATTTGAAATTTTGTTAATTGTCATTATCATCATACAAAGAACATTAAGACATAATATATTAATACAATTTTCGATGGGTTCATTCAATTTTTGTATAAAAAAATATTTCTATCAATATGTGTTCTTTACCTATACCATTTTTTTTTAAATAATGAGACATACTGTTTTTACTTTATTTTTTTGTTATTTAAGCACTTAATGCAAGATATGTATATTATTGGAAAATTTTACTACAAAAAATCCAACTTGTTCAGTCAGGAGTGAATATAACCCATTCTCAATATGGTTTTAAGGCTTTTTATGTATACATATAGTATATAAATATGTAACAGTCAAAATTAAAATTAAATTGACTAGTTTTGTAGGCTTACCTGCAAGATAACCCATATTTGTTGCAACAGTTTGGCTAAAAAGCTGTGTTGCATATTTGACAATATCTTGCATTCTTTTAATATCTTTCTTGACAATTTGGGGTCGAGGTTGTGGGTCAACAGATTCCAGTTGAAGAGGAAATGTAAGTTCTGAAAAAATAATTTTGTATTTATTTCAGGTAAATATTTACCATAACAGAACTTGAATATTTATTCAAAACACATTAATGGAAGGCTGAAATTTACTATGGAAGCTTTGAGTATTTATCTGACCACAATCATACTTGAGGCTTCTTTTATTTCCAGCTTTAAATCATAAGGCAAGTATAATTATGACAATAGAGCAAAGTTACCTTTAGATGTAGATGGTTCTGACAAATTTTGAATTGATCTTAAAGGTCTTCTCTCCATAAGGGTGGATTTTGGCAATGACAATCCTGAAAATCACAGACAATGTGTATCTCAATCTAAATAAAAATTATAAAGCGGGACAATGTGAAGTTAATTATAATTTACTGCAAGCTTTAATGCACTTTATTTATTTAAAATATTCAGTTTTAAAACTAATTACTCAATAATATTTATAACAATTCCAGCCACCCTAGCATGAGCACCGCAATATGATAGATAAAGCGTTTTATCGATTTTAACTGTCAAAGTGCAGTGGAAATCCATTGTATTTTGACTGTTAAAATCAATAAAACGCTTTATCTATCATATTGCGGTGCTTATGCTAGGGGGCTGAATAGTACTTTTAAGTACTGAATTTAAAATCCCTATTGATTAATGAACAAAGTAAATATAAATAAAAATCGTGCTATACTGCTTACAGTTGAGCTAGATTTAGACTAGAAATAAAACTGGCAGAAGTTGACTTCCGCAAGCTATAACTACTGTGTAAATAGGATATCAACTTCTATAAACTTGCAGAAGTTGATTTACCGTGCCAAATAAATAAATAAACTTGTCTGACCGAAACGATTATGTTAACCCTTATAAATTATAACGAAATCGAACAACAAATTAGTAAAAAATTACAAACCTATTAAGTTTTTAGTTGGCACCGCTATGTTGCTGAGTAAATTATTTCGGCACCAGTATTTCTCCTCAAAGTGTCTGTGACATATTCGTCGATATTTGAAGATATGGTCATTGCTGAGGCTCAGAATTTCACCACCAACAGAATAGAGCCAAGTATTAAAACGTTTCTTGTCTTTAGAAGGGTTTGGAAATTTATGTAAAATATCCAGTGATTCTGTAAAGACATAACGCCAATAAGTTTAGGTGAAGTAATTGATTAAAAGCCACTAAAAAGATGTCAAGTAGGCATCTAGTACAAGTAAATGTAAACAGAAATACAAAATACCTATGTTATTGGAACATCCAGGAACACAGCAAACTTTGTTCGACATTATGAAAATATCACAAATAGAGTCCTTTCTCAGTTCTTTATAAGCTTACAATCGGTACAAGCACTGAATTAACACAGCCGGAGGAACAGAAACTCAACTCAACGGATCTATGAGAAAAAAGCACTATAACACAACAGACAGATGTGAGGCAGCCATTTGCAATGTAGTGTTGCAATTGCAGAGACGATTTATTTACTAGTTTAAATTTCCAATCTTGAATTAAAATGCTTAAATAATAAAACAGTAATAATTAGGTATTTCAGGTAGATATTGATTTACGGTATTTATTTATCCATTACAAAAAATCAAACTGGTAACATTAGTTTTATAAGAAAACCAACCCTATAGTGCGACATCTAGCGTGCATCTATTTAACTACGTGGTAAATCATTGCTAATGTGGTGTCATCTCTATAGGAGTTTTGGAAAAATACTATTATAATTCTTCTAAATTAAAAATCACTATATAACCTGCAGACCAAAGCTAGTTATGAACTATTCTATTTAACGGGTTTATATGGAATTAATTTCCAATGTGTTACTTAGAAGATTGTATACTCTGACAACCTGTGTCAAGCAATAAATTGTCACCTAAATATTGACGTCTTATTTAAACCTAGATAAGAGTCCCTTAGTGCGCCGAGAGTATCCGTGGTTTATTCAGGCTCTAAACTACCTCGGGTTTTTTGCTATTTGTATTTATTATCAATATTGTAGAATTTAGTATTCTACAATATTGATAATAAATACAAATAGCAAAAAACCCATAGGAAATGAGATATTTCCAAAAAAAGCGCAAAAAACCGATTTTTGTGACCTTTGACCTTAAAATTTAATAGTTGCTTACACCCTACCATATGTAGGTTTTGAGACTACTTTTAGGGTGTCAATATACAAGTATTTACAGACTTACAGCTGGGTATCTCGAATTCCGAGATTCTTACCTAATTTAAGCTTAAATGACTGGACTAAATATGGTACACTTATTTCCAAATCAAAACACGATTACTGACCTACTTACTTTCCGTAGAAAAAATATTAATAAGCTATTAATTAGTTAGTAAACCATCTTTGGTTATATTCTTATATAATAATAATTTTGAATAGTTACCTAACAATCTGTTTCTATTCAGTGAAATTGCTTTTAATTTATTGTAAGGCGCTTTGTGCAATTTGGAAAAGTTTCTAAACGCAAATAGGTTTTTTTTTTGTGAATCATAGATAGCAATCAATAGGAAGCTCGAAATTGCTGACTAGAAACTGCTTCGCTAAACATACGAAAAAAACAGAGTAGTGACATCAGAGTTAAAAGTTACTAAATGTGGCTACGTTGTGGCTCTTAGGTAGGTCTAAACCTAGACAGTTTTTTTAGGGTAGCTGCCAAAGCCACGATGACCCAAACTTCATAATTAACCAACATTATATCCTATATTGGGAGCATACGCTGACAAACTTTCAGCTTTTATAAAATGACGTAGGTCTGGCGTCCACTAGCTCTTAGTCTATACGGTTTTAAACTGTCTTGAAATGATTTGTTTTGTCTTGCATTAACATTGTTTACCTATAGGTACGTTTATCATGACATCAATGACTACTTTTTCCATTAGTACTTAACTTTACTCGTAAAATAAAAAAAACCTAATTATCAAACTTACTACTTAAATACATAGTTTAACACTATAGTACATACCTAATTAAGGGATAGATCAAAATTGGAATTATAAATGAAAACGGACAAACAACATAAATATTACTTTTATGTCTTATGGTAGGTATGTATAATATTGCCTTAAGTATTCATCTTTCCATTGCGATTGTATGAGGCCATAGAACGCGCGGATTAATTATTTTAATTTAACTAGTATTTGCTAAAAGCAGAAGAGTAAATTCGCTACCGTCGCTATATGACTCTGTCACCACTATGAATGAATACTTAATTTGATTAATCTACACTAATATTATAAAGAGGAAGACTTTGTTTGTTTGTTTGTTTGGTTGTAATGAATAGGCTCAAAAACTACTGGACCGTTTTTAAAAATTCTTTCACCATTCGAAAGCTACATTATCCACAAGTAACATAGGCTAAATTTTATTTTGGAAAAACATAGGGTTCAGCAGTCCACGCGCGCGAAGCCGCGGGCGAAAAGCTAGTTAGGTATAAATTAAATAATTACTGAATGTTATTCTTTAAAGCTACGTAATTTCCCAGTTAAAGTAACCCAGTGAGCATTTAACGTCCTTCTTGTCATCCATATTATCATCCTTCTTAATCTAGTTGAGATGTTTGAAGAGACTCATTGAAGAGAGTTGACTCAAAACCTCATTCCCACCGCTGCAACTCCTAGGTGTAGCCAGGATCTACAGCTTGACGGCCATAAAAACCCAACCAGTGAAGGTTAAGCTCATGGGTAGTTAAAGCTTTATTATAAACGCTTTCTTCGTGGCTTTGGTGATAGCTTTCACTACTAGTTAGTGCTCTACCTGATCCCACGTTCCCACGCCGGTCGATGTCAATGAACACTAACTGGAATTTGCCAGAGAAATGATTTTCGCTAAAACTTAATACACGAACAAAGATGATTCCAAGGTTTCGTAGATATCAATTGTTTTTTTTTCTGAATCGATATTTAATTTTATTATAAAAGCGAAAGGTCATTGATTGACTGACTGACTCACGCACTCATCACGAAGTCTCAAATTTTGCATGGGGGTTCCTTGTAGACCGTAGGTGTTCACCAAGAACGGATTTTACGAAACTCCACCCCTAAGAGGGTCAAAAATATTACATTTTGATAAACAAAAATGCTTTCTTGCTCTTCGGATATTCTTCCTACGAGTAAAGTAAAGAAGCCTATGTTGCACCACCTTACTTTAACCATAACTATAACCATAACCGGTGTTTTTTAACGGAGTTTCACATACTTTTTTTGTTTGTAAGGTAGGTATAGGTCATGTACCAACGAATGTAACCTTTATTTTTATGGTGTTACAATCCCCATAAAAGTATTGCCTTTACGCAAATTTTAGCAAGATACCATAAGGTCAATAGCCAATTATTATTAACACTAATACATAGATATTATGGTTATTTCCAAAAAACACATTGTTAAAAGATGTTTTAAATAGGAGTGTTAGATGTAACACTCCATAAAATGAAACGACAAGGCCTGACCGAATTCTCAATAGCAATTTATACAAACATTAGGTATACATTCATGCAACATAATAGCACAAATATTATGTAAATAATGTCTACGAAGAGCACACAACGGGTTAGGTAACATCGGCACATAGATATAAAAATATATGGCTATGAACAGTGCCATTTGGTTTAGTGTTTTTACCTAATCGTATGAATCGAGTTCGGTCAAGTATGTATTATTTTAAAGGGTTCTGTATAAAGAATTACTTACAAAGTAAAGCGGCCTGCGTCCAGCGCCTTGCTTGCTACCTTTATAATGATCTTTATGATTTATGACGCCGCTACCATCCGGGCAACATGGAAAGCATTGGGGGAGGCCTATGTTCAGCAGTGGACGTAGCGTAACGACTATATGGCTGAGATGATGATGACAAAATAAAGATAAAATGAAAAATTCTGGTACCTAAATAGATATTTTATCAGGATCGGACAGCATTAATCATCGTTTCAGTCAAATGACGTTCACTGGCTGGAAAAAGGCCTCTGCTAAGGATTTCCCCAACGACGGGTCCTGCGGTGCTCGCATACAGGATTTTCTACGACCTTAACCCGGCGAGGATGTGGTACAAAAGGTATAAGTCGCGGATGTGGAGGTCTTTATGACTCTGTATTTGATTTGTAGATTTTTCCCTACTAAGCAGTAATTAAAGTAATATTTATCAAGAAACTTAAGTAATAGTTAGTAGTTAATGGATTTAAATTGAAAAATTGACCAATAGCCATATACACGTTTAAATAATAGAGATATTCTAAAAGTCTAAAAAATTGTGAAATTTGCGATATCTTGTAACAAAAAAGCAATTTCATCATTATTACATAATATTAATTAGTATTTTCTGGTAATCAATATCTTATATCATTAGTTATTCATAATTAGTCTTCTAAGGTACAAATTAGCTCATTCTTAACAAAATAGAGCAATGTGATTTTGGGAAAATTTCGTCATTTTTACGTTTTCGCACGTCTATTTTCTTTAACCAGCGATGGTTGATTCACTAGTGGCGTGAAAAGGGTAGCGGAGTTCAATTACTCCAGCTACTGAGACTTTCAACAGCACACGGCTACGGGATAAATAACTGTACACAAAAATATGAAGCACGGGGTCAAATTGACCCCTCCACATCCTCGCCGGGTTAATCAGATCGGTGTCTGCCTACTAGTAGGTCTACCCACACTACGTCTTCCGGGCCCGGCCCGTGGTCGCGACTCGAGAACTTTTCTGCCCCAACGGCCATAATCTCTACGAGCTGAAGTGCCCCACCCACTTAATGATTAGGTACTTAAATGATAAATATAAGATGATTTAATGAGAGTAGGTAGTTCTAGTTACAGTAAATTATGATTTATATTCGAATAATCTCTTTCCGCACTACTATTGCTTACCGTTTTCGCATCAAACAATCGAACCCCGAAATTCTTAAGTAGATGCAAACGGTCTCTTCTAATGCATAATTTGATAGCTCTAAATTGTTACTCGCGATGCAAAATAAATGACTAAATGTGCAGTTAGGTATTATATTTGCACAATGATACTTGTGCCTACTATGGACCTACATTGAGGAAGCAATCGGGGCAAAGCGGTAATCTGTTCTTTATTCATCGTCAGGTCATTTGGAGAGAAAAATCCTCTCTAATTTACTAGAGGCAAATGGAGGACTTGGCCTGCACTCCCCACGCTGCCCAGACGGGTTGGGGAGGCCTGATGTTCGCTTATTTGACCCATAGTTGACATTTATGACATCCACGACAATTCCAACCTAATAGTCCAGCGCGGCCGATGACGATTGAAATACCGACTCTGACCTCAATGTGTTTCTAAACATCTGTTTGAATCTGTGTAAGAACATTTCAATCATCATCATTATTTCAGCCACAGGATGTCCACTGCTGAACATAGGCCTCTCCAAATGATTTCCAGATTGGCCGGTTGCTGGCGGCCTGCATCCAGCGCTTTCCTGTAGGCTGGTTTTAGTGTCACGCGGACTGTCAGTGCGGATTGCTCCGCACAGCCGATCTGTATGAACTGCTAGGGAGCGGAGCGGATCCTCCGGACTGCATTACTCTAAAACGCTCCCTAAAAGTTTATACAGATTGGCCGTGCGGAGCGGGGCCGCACCGGACGGTCCACGTGACACTAAAACCAGCCAGGGGGTCATCTGTCCACCTTGTAAGTGGACGTCCTACACTGCGCTTTTCGGTATGAGGCCTCCACTCCAGACGCTTAGTGGGTCATGGCCTCCACTCCAGACCCTTGCTGCCCCATCGGCCGTCAGTTCTGAGTAGGTATTATACGTCCTGCCCATTGCCACTTTAGCTTGCTAATCCGTCGGGCTATGTCAGCGACATAAACTTAGTGTCACTCACTCACAAAAGCAAGCTCAAATTAATGACGAATGTCCTATCTTAATTTGGGTTTAAGACTATAATTAAATTGTAATTTGTTAGGAGTAATGCCTGTGAACTTTGCTGAATGTAGCATAAAGGCCCAGGGTCGACCTCCGGCGCGCTCTTGCATTGATTTTAGTAATGGCGATCACAAAATGCTTTAAATTTCTAACTAAATACTGGATTTCGGATCTAAAACACTCATACCTATGAAATCTAATAAGAGGCAGGTGGTGTATTAAGCACCTTGAACGCAAAGAACCAGGTTCGATTCACGAATCAATTAATTTGATATTTTGCTGCTACTGCTACTACGTTCTTGAATTAGGCGTGAATGGGTCGATCACCTCTTAATCGAGCTCATACAAATATCTTTCAGCAAACCAGACACAATCATCATCATCATCATCATTTCAGTGACAGGATGTCCACTGCAACATAAATCTCCCCCAATGATTTCCACATCGCTCGGTTGGTAGGTGCCACCTTTATGAGGTCGTCGGTCTACCTTATGTGGGTGGACATCCCAAGTTGTGACACAATCCTAATTTAGAAAAAACATTTTAGTCCAGTCAATGAATGCCTTAACGACGGTGTAGAGAGAAATCCGTAGAACACAATTTCTGACCTCGGGACTTTATTTAGCCTTGTTAGGTGGTGAACATAGCAAAAGTCCCCGCCCTTAGCCCTTGAGCCAGCGGGGAGAGGGGGGTTTAAATTCTTTCTTGGCTGATCCAACCAGACATCGAATCAAGGACCCAGCAGGTTTAGGTTAGGTTACCTCTTTTTATTAATGAACAAAAACAACTTAAACTTGTCCAAATTGTTTTGCCTTTTCTACCCGCCTGTACAGTAAACCGCAATAAGCATGAACACATTAAATTTGTGTAAAGCGAGCTTAATTTGTGTCACGTTCTGTATGACAAATGTACTGGATACTTAAACTAAGGTTTACACCTAAATGACATATATATTTTATGAGTTTTAGTGATGATTAATATTAATATTGTTGACAGTCAGTGTCTTTAGATAAAGTAATTGATTCAAGTTCGCTACGAGTTTTTATTTTAAAATAACTGAACAAAAAAAACTGTACTACCTAGTCTAGAATACCTTCTAATAAGTCATATTAATACGCTTGAATGAGTTTAATGACAACAGAAAATGATCTACGTAATCGCTAGAAAGCGATTTCTTCTAAATAAAATCCAGGGATAAGACGAGCTTAACACTGGAACGTCTTTTTTATAAGTTCATCACTTAAATAAAATTAAGTTGTTACGTAGTTTACAGTGCTTTAGCTTTGAATGTAGCGCTAAACTGTCTCCGATATTTGTTCGTTACTTCACAAGTAGTATCGATCGCGATATAGGATCGATTGCGATTAACGGGACTATTCCCACCTCTCGTTCCCACCACTGCAACTCCTGTGTAGCCAGGATCTACAGCTTGACCGCCATAAAAACTCAACCAATGAAGGTCAAGTTTGTCCCGGGGGAAAGTTAAACTGTCATTAGACCCGCAACGAAATTAATCAGACAAACATAGGAGGAGTTCAAAATTAAGGTTCGACTTCCCTCCATTGCAAAGCGGGTGACAGGTGACAAACAAAGGTTTAAAACCTCTAAGAGTAGGCACACACCGTTGATTTTTCGTCGGCCGATAGTTTAGTCGGGCTGTTGATCAGTATGGGCATGTATGGGAGTGCGCACACTACGCCGATTCGATTTGGCCGATTCTTCATTCCATTTTGAATTCGGGCACAACTATCGGCCAACTAAAAATCAACGGTGTGCGCCGACTCTAAGAAAAGATAATGCACCACGGACAATAAATATCGATTACGAATGTCAGTTTCATTGACAAGTAGCCCTGACTTTGTACTTAACCTGTTATTTCATCCAAGTTTAGATCAACTTGATAAAATTAAACAAAACATTACATTATATTATGATTAACCACATCTTGAGTTAACCAGACCCTGGGAAATAGGGTAAATGTAACTCCAATTATGTAATTAACAAAATTGTTGAATGGGCTTTCGTCAGGTGCTAATTTTATGAATTTGGGTGTTAGTTGCTTGGGTGGATCCATTGTGTACTTATTTAGAGATTTTCTGGCGTTCTGATGTCGAAATTTTAACTTGTAAGTCGACTTCTGGTAGTTTGTAGATTGTTAGTTAACTTCGAACTTTAACCGCCTCTGTGGTCTAGTGGTAAGACCATCTGCTTCAGACGCAGATGTCCCGGTTTCGATTCCCAGTGGGGGCAGATTTTTCTGTTTGGTTTGGTTGGTGGTAGGGCTTGTTCTAAGTCCGCCTAGCTACCACCATCTTACCTAAGTCTGTCGCCATAACAACAATGTAAACAGCATTGTTGTGTTCCGGCAGTTAGAGGTAAGGTAGCCAGTTCCTCCGTGGTTGAGGATTCCGGGTGAAGCTTGCTTCCACCTTCGGCCTGATCGTCACTTACCATCAGGTGAGATACAGGTCAAGAGCTTCCTTGTTGTGGATTAAAAAAAAGAAAAAAAAAAGAACATAGGTAGGAGTTTTATACACGTATTCACAAACGATGCTTGCTTATGTGAAGCAGCAAATCGAACGCACAGCGTTGAATACAGCTCTGTGATTGGTTCGTGTCACCCTGTGCATCTACGCGCACTGTGAGACCTCATAGTAATGTTTGTGAAAACGGGCGTTATTCTACGAAAGAAGTGCTGAGTCCTCCAAACGAATTATAACATTTTCCTCATAACCGTAACAATACCATAACCACAGCTAAGGGATTTTGTACCATCTGCAACGGTTTACCGATTATCATCGGTGCAACCATCATCATTATTGCAGTCTTTATTTCAATAACCATAGAGTCCTATTTCCGACGAATATTTTCAGGTTCAATTTAATGTAGGAAGTGTGAATTAATTTATGTTTTGTCTATCAAAATGGCCGGATGGCGCGGCCGTGGATTGGTCACATGTAATTTGGGTGCAAGTTATGTTCCTTGGTTATGGTCTCTCATTTTGCGGTTCGACATCTTTGACGGTTTCAGGGTCTTTATTAATAGCGGATATTACATCTGGGACGCCGTTTAGTATTGTTATTTATTTAATTTCATTAAAGGGGCTCGTTCAGTGATTTGTCCCACAACACATTCGTCCCGCTGGGACGAAACACTGAATTAAAAAAAATAATTTTCGTTCTGGATTCGTCCCATTGAATTTATTATTTATCATAATGAGATTTAATACCGTCAGAAAGTCAATGAAATAAAAGAAAACGTGCTTTTGTTAACAGTTGCAATTTTAAAAGTAGTAGCGCGTTGATGTCTTATGTACTGATACTTACAAAAATGTTTTTTTTTGCATAATTTTAAGACTCTTATGGAGCCTTTACATGTCCCATAACCTTTTTACCCTACCAGCGCTTCGAGTCCAACATTTGGCAAGTGCTGAGAAGAAGCGCCGCAACAAACTCAGTCACCACTGTCTGCCGGTAAAAATTTTCGAGTTAAGCAGTAGGCACTTACAAATTTCAAAGCGGTGACTTGCATCGATATAAGTACAAGGTGGACTGACGATCTGGTGAAGGTCGCGGGAGATGCCTGGATGCGAGCAGCGCAGGACCGGTCTTTGTGGAAATCCTTGGGGGAGGCCTTTGTCCAGCAGTGGACGTCTTTCGGCTGAAACGAACGAAGTACGAGGTTTAAGCATTGTTTAATTACCTGCCTATCTATATTATGCAAAGCTCGCTCCTTAGACATCGTACTTTCTCTTGTAGACAAAAAATAGCATGCATTAACATTGCAAGATTGGACAAAAAGCAGGCTTTGTATTCAAATGGACTGGATGTCGGCTGTTCGTTAAATTGTCTGCAGTTTAGTGTTGCATAATTAAATCAATAGTAGTATGTTGTTATGTTAATACTAGGTTATAAAATATGGTTTTTGAGACGCCCACATCGGTTATAGATTTTAATTTATTAGAGTCTGTGGTCTAGTGGTAAGACCACCTGCTTCAGACGCAGAGGTCCCGGGTTCGATTCCCAGTGGGGGCAGATTTTTCTGTTCGGTTTGGTTGGTGGTAGGGCTTGTTCTAAGTCCGCCTGGCTAGCTACCACCATCTTACCTAAGTCTGTCGCCATAACAACAATGTTAACAGCATTTTTGTGTTCCGGCAGTTAGAGGTAAGATAGCCAGTTCCTCCGTGGTTGAGGATGCGGGTGAAGCTCGCTTCCACCTTCGGCCTGATCATCACTTACCATCAGGTGAGATACAGGCCAAGAGCTTCCTCGTTGTGGATAAAAAAAAAGTCTTCCAGTGACTTGGCCCACTTTTAACTTGGTTCACGGGCCAAGCTAAAAGTGAAGACGAGTAGTGCAAAGGCAATTTTCCTACTTGTAATGATTTTCACGCTGAAAGTTTTTATATTGAGATTTGAGATACTAGCGAGTAGGAAATGAGTGTAGGTCACGTTTTGTTGAATTAGAAAGTTTGAAAAAAGGGATGAAAGTTTAAGTACTTACTTATGAACTAGAGATGGGCCGACTATGGTCTTTGCCGACTAACCGACTAGCCGACTAATCGGTTTTCAAATTGCCGACTAGTCGGCCGACTAATCGGCAATGCCGATCATTCTAATACCTACTTGTCCGATGAATAAAATATAGATTTCTAAATAGATAAATATAACTTCTTGAGAAATGAGATTTATTTAATATGAGAAAAAATAAAAAGCAACATTAAAATCACCTAACAGCTGTACCTAAGGTAGATATCATAATTTTCGACGGCGGAGGGGTCAGAGGAGGTGACAATATGACCGCCTCCCGCTGGGCAAGGATGCGCGCCGTGATATTATTCTTTCTTGTAGACGTCAAAATGTATGGGCAAAATTGCGCTTATCGCGGCACGCATCCTAGGCCTACTGATTCCTCTCCACCCTCCACGGTGATGGTCAGCGAGCTGGGGGCGTGGGGGTACCTCCGCCTGCACGGACTACCATCACCGTCGGATAGACAGGACCTGCCACACAGGTGGGCAATTGCCGGGACGGACTGTCATAGTTGATGGCTTTGTCCGGATACCCATAGTTCTTCACACTAAGGCGATCGATTGAGCTCAGGGGTTATTTAAGTATTCCTCATCCTTCCGATGAGAGAAGCCTCACATAATCTACCACTTTCCCGCAGGATAGGTATGCAATTCCATGCATTCTTTCCCCGAAAAGTGTCATAATTTTTATATGGACAAATTACATAAACTTTACACATTTTTGATGATTTCCTGGTAATTTTAACTAATCTTAACTTTGTATGAATTTAAACTTATGATTATGAGTTTTAATTCATTCACATAATATTTAATATTGTAATGCGCCGATTATAATCGGCATATTTTGCCGAATAGTCGTCACTAGTCGGCCGACTACAAATGATGCCGAATAGTCGGCTTTCCCGACTAGTCGGCGACTAGTCGGCCCATCTCTATTATGAACCCATAATTTCTTGTGTTAATATTAAAAGTAAATGATTGCGGTGTTAAATAAGGTGAGACGTGCATACGATAGAGATTGCGGTCAGAATATAGTATTATTTACTTTACAAAATAAGGACATATTTATTTCTGAAACTCGTAAGCAATATTGACAACATTACATTAGCGTACGCAGTACGATATGAGCACAGGTTAACCTATACATTGGTATCTTA
Organism: Ostrinia nubilalis; assembly: GCF_963855985.1. Lineage (NCBI taxonomy): Eukaryota > Metazoa > Arthropoda > Insecta > Lepidoptera > Crambidae > Ostrinia > Ostrinia nubilalis. Next base: position 1,943,689 of record NC_087109.1, on the reverse strand, counting down.
TATAGTGGTAATAGTAGCGAGTTTGCAAACAAAATGTAAAGCCTGAAGAAGTGCTTGTTAGAGCCAAAGCACACGATGCGTTGCGGCGCCGCACCACAAAGTTTTTCACGGTATCGCGGCGCACCGCTCGTGTGCCCGCCAAGTAAGGCTGTAAGGCTTTCCACCAAGGCGGAGCGGAGAAGTATTCTTCTTGTCGTGTCGACCACAAACTTACACAGTGTCAGCCCAAAACTCCGGTACAAGAGTGGCGTTGTCAAAAGCCTTCATTAAATATTCCTGCGTGCAGTTGTTTGGGCACGCAGGGCAGCGGAGAAGTGTCGGGCAGACTAATTTTGATAAAGAATTTGACAGCGGGAGTGGCGCGGTGCGGAGCGGAGAGCTTCGCTTGCTTCGAGCCTACTCATAAAACTCATTTATTTATGCAAATAGGCTTTTGTAAAGCACTTTTACACGTCCCAGTAATAACCCTACTACTGCTTCGGGACAATAAATGGGCCAGTGCTGAGAAGAAGCAGCGCAAGAAACTCAGTCACTATTGTCAGCCTCTTTTTCAAGGGTTTACAGACTTTAAAATGTACATAGTTATAAATATTTATGCGAGCTATAAAGCAGTTAAGCATTACAAACATTTTTATCTTTTAAATAATCATCGACTTTATAGTAGCCCTTTTTCATTCAGGTACTTTCAATAAGTGCTTTGAATTTATGAATGGGCAGTTCTACAACAGCTGCTGCTGGAAACCGGGCCTAAGAGTAGGCGCACACCGTTGATTTTTCGTCGGCCGATAGTTTAGTCGGGCAGTTGATCAGTATGGGCATGTATGGGAGTGCGCACACTACGCCGATTCGATTTGGCCGATTCTTCATACAATTTAAAATCGGGCACAACTATCGGCCAACTAAAAATCAACGGTGTGCGCCTACTCTTAGAGGACGCAGCGACACCGCTCCGGCGTCGCACCGCGCCGCATCGCATCGTGCGCTTTGGCTTTTACGTGGTCTCATAGAGTTTAGAGCAGTCTTTCCCAAAGTGGGCGATAACGCTGCAGGCTTAAAGGGGGCGGTAAGAGACCCAGAAAAAAAATGGGACGTTGTGTAGAGGCTTGGGAGGCGTCATTTACTAGGAGGACTCTCAGATACCGACTGAGCACTCGACTCTCGACTACAAATGGGGGCGCTAAAAAGAATTTATTCTCAAAGTGGGCAGTAGACAAAATAAGTTTGGGAACCGCTGGTTTAGAGCATAGATGCGTAATATAGAATACGCTAAATACTCTAACGCCGATAACTATTTGCGCACCGACTGTGAAAGTGCGCGTTTGTTTGTCATTGCCTCAATTATGAAATCTACGATAATTTACAAGGAAGAATGTACGGTATACAATTAGGTAAATAAAATCCTGTGTTAAACAATAGCCTCTAAGAGGTTTTAAGACAATTACCAACACCCTAACTACATAAATTTGGATTTTTTTCTTTATAACGGGACTATTTCCACCTTTCGTTCCCACCGCTGCAACTCCTGTGAAGCCAGGATTTAGTTTGTCCCGGGGGAAAGTTAAACTGTCATTGGACCCGCAACGAAATTAATCAGAAGAACAAAGGAGGAGTTCGAAATTAAGGTTCGAATTCCCTCTAGTGCAAAACGGATTGATAGTTTTAAATAATAATAATTTATGCATAATAAAAATTCCTTATCTATACGATCCCAGTAGTTAAACCTCAGATGTTTTGAAATGAAAGTTTCGTCTATTATCATTACATTAATTGTGACCTCAGCGACCCATAGATACCTTCTTAAAGTGCACCGTAACCATCTTACTGTTATACGTTAGTTATATAATTTGTTTTGATTGATTACGCATTGCCTCTAGTATTTTAATTAGCGAGTAAAAGATTCAACCAACTGGCAAAGCACAATGTTCATAGGAAATGGTTAAGTGTGCACTTGTGCAGGTTATGATATGAGGCGGATATCTATACTATAATATTATAAATGCCAAAGTAACTCTGTCTGTCTGTCTGTTTTGCTTTCACGCTTAAACCACTGAACCGATTTTGATGAAATTTGACATAGAGATAGTTTGAGTCCCGGGAAAGGACAAAGGATAGATTTTATCTCGGTTTTTGAAACAGGAACCCGCGCGATAAAGTTTTTCTGTGACAGACAAAACTCCACGTGGGCGAAGCCGCGGGCGGAAAGCCAGTAACGCCATAATTATATACTTACTGACAGAAGAATGCAGATTTAGTTTGATGTTCAGATAAAAGCACAACAAGTTAACAATGTGGCACCGTATTCATGTACTCAGCTGTAATAAATGCAATTTTGAACATTATTGTCTGATGCATGGAACCATAGTTGACATAGTCGGCCGTTTGGTGTAGTGGTTCAGAACGGACTACTATGCCGAGAGGTCCCAGGTTCGATTCCCGGCCGGGCAGAAATTGAAATGATGAATTTTAATGTGTATAATATGAATGTATTTATAAAAAAAAGTATTTAAGTATGTTTATATCCGTTGTCTAGTACTCATAGTACAAGCTTTGCTTAGTTTGCGACTAGAGGCGCAGTGTAAAATGTCCAAGGATATTTATTATTTTCAAAGGTATTGGGTAATCGGTAACTAACACACTGGTACAAACTAAGATACGCAAATTTTTCATATTTTCAGTGAAAATACTACATTTTTTTCAATTTGATGAAAGCCGACGAATGTGGATCCTTAGATGGTGATTAGGAAATTTTAGGAAATCGCCAAAAAATTACTATAATGTACAAAAAGTACTTAACTGTTTAAATGAAGTTGATATCACTGAAAAGTCTCTGTTTCAGTAATTTTTTATCACTGTATAACTATGTCTCAGGAAAATAATTAAATTGCATTTACTAAAAATATGCAAATGATTTCTTTTGCTTCCACGGACATTCTGAATTGATCACTGGTTCAAGTGAAATTGCGTAAAGTTTAGATTATTATCTAGGTATTAACCACGGGTATTAAGAACCGGATACTAGACTTATTTGAATATTTGTATAATAATTAACTGAAGATGTAACTAAACTAACGTTAGATTACCGCACAATGCTAATTAAATAGTAAAAGTGTATTAAAAAAATATTAAAGACTAGCGGCCGCCCGCGACTTCGTACGCGTGGATCCCGTTTTACCCCCTTAAGAGTTGAATTTTGCAAAATCCCGTCTTAGTGAGCATCTACGTTCTAAAAGGAACCCCCATGCAAAATTTGCACTTGTAGTATCTGAGATTTCGTAATGAGTGAGTGAGTCAGTCAGTCAATCAGTGACCTTTCGCTTTTAAAGATTTATATGAAAATCGTCATGTAGGCCTAGGATGCGCGCCACGATAAGAATTTATTGATTTTGTAAGATAAGCATACATTTTTCGTCTAAAATCGTCGATAAGATTTACGCCCGTATTCACCGATACTTGCTTAATTGAAGCAGCAAATCGAACGCACAGCGTTGAATAGAGCTCTGTGATTGGTTCGTATGTCACCCTGTGCGTCCACGCGCACTGTGACTCACTCATAGTAATTTTTGTGATTACGGGCGTTAATCATGGCGCGTATCCTATCTCAGATCTCTTTCTGAGATAGAACCATTAGTAGCAAAATGTAACAATTGGTTATTTTAACTATGAATCAAAAAACTGGGCCTAAGTAGGCCAACTGATGGAGGAAAGTCGAACCTTGACTTCGAAATCCTCCTATGTTCTTCTGATTAATTTCATTGGGGGTCCAATGATAGTTTAACTTTCCCCCGGGACAAACTTGACCTTCACTGGTCGGGTTTTTATTAGTGGACAACCTTAGCTACACAACGTACCGTAACGTTGCTTGGTGCATTCAATAGAAATGACATCACATCTTAAAATTATTCAAAAATTATTCGCAAAACTATCGATTCACTTTCACTTATCTAAAACTCTAAACCAACAGCTTTATTATCCACGGTGTTTATTGGAAACTCGATATATCGGTAATCGAATTATGTATCTGTGCACGCGATGGATTTACTCGATTATTACAAGTATTATCGATACGTGCATTAAAAGCTCTCTTTTTTTACTTACTAATATGTGGCACTAAGAAGAGGCCTCACGCAGACTTCTTGAAGGATATAAAGGTACGTTGCTTTTTAATTTTCCTTCAATGGGTTATGCAGGAATTAATAACAAAACACAACTGCCTGATGTCATTTAATTTTCACTTCCCCGCCAAGAAAATATAGAGATCCAATTACGAGTATATTTTTTGTCAACGGTATTGTAAGTTACCCGTAAAGATAAAAGACATTACTAACAGGTTATTTTTGATGGATTTGTTGTTTCAATAAATGAAGATGATAGAGTTTCAGTCGAGTTTTCAGCGTTTCAAAATACGTTACTTAATACAAACTACCTACTTAGCTATTTCAGGTTTGAAATGCCGCTAGAAAACCTTATTTTGTCTCTTCTGGAATTTTCAAAAAATCCACGATATTAATTCAAATTCAATGATATTAAAAGGTGGGAAAAATAATCAATACCAGTAGTGATTGTTACAAAATATTTAACTGCTTAATAGGTTTAACGTGTAAGTTAACTTTACGATTAATTGATAACAATTAAACGATCCGTGACCTTTACCGTCAACCTCCATTATTAACTAGCATCTGTCCTTTAGCTGTTTATAAAAAACAGACAAAAAATTAGACACCTACTTATAAAAAATATCTTAAATTGTGTAGGATCGAATCCCAAACTTCAGGCGTAGTACATAACTACATAGTTCGGCCTACTTAATAGAAACGCCTGGGAGGCTTCCTTAAAATGTAGGTACATACTTAGATAATTAATACTTTTTCAATATTTTTTTAATAGAACAGGAGGCAAACGACCAGATGGATCACCTGATGGTAAGTGATACCGTCGCCCATAGACACCCGTAGTCCTTATTACCTACCTATTTATAGGTTTTACAGATCCGTATGTACTCCAGGCACGGTTTTTTGTGTTAAACTGCTCTGTTTCATGTGCTTTCTACTCGTAAGAGACTTATTGGTTGATAAACTGAATTGTGTGTTTTTTTTATACACAACGAGGAAGCTCTTGGCCTGTATCTCACCTGATGGAAAGTGACGATCAGGCCGAAGGTGGAAGCGAGCTTCACCCGGAATCCTCAACCACGGAGGAACTAGCTATCTTACCTCTAACTGGCGGAACACAACAATGCTGTTAACATTGTTGTTATGGCGACAGACTTAGGTAGGATAGTGGTAGCTAGCCAGGCGGACTTAGAACAAGCCCTAACACTAACCAAACCGAACAGAAAAATCTGCCCCCACTCGGAATCGAATCCGGGACCTCTGCGTCTGAAGCAGGTGGTCTTACCACTAGACCACAGAGGCGGTTAAATGTATGTATTCTGTTACTATACATAAGTACTTACAGAAAATTGAACTAAATGAATGAATGAAACAGAAGCTCTAGAATTGGCAGTTCTATTCTGAAATTGGCTGTAAACTATGCCAAAGCTTACAATAAAGGTCATATGGTAAGAAACATAATAAGTACTTAAACATCATATAAAGCTTTTACTGTAGCTTTCAAACTGCCTACGAAGCTCGGTATTATTATGTAAGAAGATGACAAGTCACTACTAGAATAAACCGTAAAATGTACAGCCTATTGCTGCTTTGTCACGTCATTATGTACAGTCAGCCTCAAATGGTTCGTGACATCCAAAGTGACCAAAAAGTTGACAAAACAACCTTATTCCAATCTACAGGGTGGAAACGATTCCATTGGAAACATTGAATTTTAGGATAGTTCCAGTATATTCTGTAACCTATTATTAGTACCGTTTGAAAGAGCTTGTGAAGCACTTTCAGGATCAGTAACCAGTTTTTCGATATCTTGTATAATTTAGAAATAATCGGGTGAGATCACTTATCGTTTCCACCCTGTATAAATTACAATAACTCAAAGGTGACTGACTGACTGACATAGTGATCTATCAACGCACAGCCCAAACCACTGGACGGATCGGGCTGAAAGGCAAGCAGGTAGATGTTATGACGTAGGCATCCGCTAAGAAAGGATTTTACGAAACTCCATCCCTAAGGGCGTAAAACGGGATCCACGCGTACGAAGTCGCGGGCGGCCGCTAGTTGTAGTAACATAGACGTGTTGCGAACTTACTGGCTACTTTGGGTGTCACGAATTATTTGACGCTGACTGTACAATGAACGCGGATGATTCGAGCGCGATGGAGTAGTGGCGCGGTAAGTTAGCACTCACGCAGTATACCGGGTTCAATTCCTGGTCGGGTCAATTAATAAACATAAAATATATTCTTTTCTTAAATAATGGCTCTATAGGTTGTTGAATGATTGAGTCGAGATAATGAGGGTTTTCGCACACGAAAGATCCGCTAGATGGCGTGGATGTGGGGTCTGACTGCTGCGTGATTGGTGGATTTTGACATATCTGTCAATGTCATGTCAAAAATAACCAATCATGCAGCATTTGGACCTCGCGTCTACGTATTGCCATCTGGCGGATTTTTCATTCGCGAAAACCCTCATTGGATTGGTTCTGGGGTCGATTAAATTATTATTAATTATTATTATTGCTTTTTGGTTTTGTATCAAAATGGTAGTCCTAAATCCAATAGGTCCTAAATCTTGGGTCTTTGTAAGTAAATTAATGATACAAATCTATATTTTGAGGAAAAATGACGCGAAAAAACCTAGAAAGACTAATATAATTATAATAAAAATATGCGCAAAACATTTTTAATGCGAATCCAAAAATGTGATAAATCATAAATTATTATTTTTTCAGATAAAACCTCAAAGCATTTTGCAACATTTATCTTTTATTGGCTGTAAAACCCCAATAAATGGCCAAATCGTCATTAACCATCTCTTAATTGATAATTAAGGAGCAAATAAACATAAATTGCTACACCAATGGAACATTCTTCACAATGTAACGTTCGCGTAAACCTTCGATGTATCAAACTATCAATTATGTACTGTGAAATCTGTTTTAGAGACGTCTCAATAGGCAACCTTCGGTCGCATTGTGATTTTACGCAACTCTAGTAAGAGTATTTTATTCTTGCTAATTACCAAAACTTCATTAATTTGTACCCCCCCGATGTACGGCCAGCGTAATGTGACCTCTGTTATAGGAACTGCGTTTAGAAACGAAAGGTCAAAGTGTAGTGGAGGGTGAACCTTTGGCATGGGTTATAAGCGTGGTATATTGTTTGCGCGCGTGCATTCTCCTTTCGCGTTTGGTGCAGGCCGCTTATAAAGTCAGTGTTTTAAAAAAAAGTGACATCTTTTTTTCGAATAGTGTTCTTTATTCGGATTTTCGCAGTGACCAGTGTTGTGGTTTGCAGTTGGTTTGCGGTTTTTTAAACACAGTACCGGCATTTATTTTGAACAAGGTCAGTGATTTATGAAATTTTAGTTTAATATCTAAAATTGTATTTTAAATAGGTACATTTTAATAACTTAAATTGAATTTAAATTATTGTACACAATAATAATTATTCATGGAGATAAAATAAAAAAAGTATTTATTAAGCTACTAAAAGTGATTGATTTTAATCTGTAAAAGTCATCGCATGCATAATATACGTATTGCATGCGTATTATGCATTAATATCAACTACTCATTGCAAAAAAGATTTGATCATAACTTCCTTTTCGAGCGATGAGGAAATATTCTCCATAAAAAATAATCATTACTTAGATTGGGTGAATGACAACTTAATAAAAAGCACAATGTTGACAATTCAATCTGACAGTGACGTGGGAAATCGCGATAAGTCAGCCTATTGAAAATTTTAATGAACCGATTTTATCAACTGCCTACAATGCATGCGTACAACACTAATTCAAACATACCCGAACAGCGTAACTTTTTAATTAAGTTTTTTAAGGCAAAGGCATAAAACTAAATACATCCTACAAAAAATAGAATTAATTTACAGTCGATAGCAATTTTGCGATTCAATTTGCTGAAAACTTTTGAAATGGCCTACTTTTTATTTAACCTACTTGATAAGTTCAATTGAACTGAAATTGAAGCTGATAAGTGATGTAATCCTTGGGGGAGGCCTTTGTAAAGCAGTGGACGTCTTTTGGCAGAAACGAAGGAACGAACGAAGTAATATAGAGCAAATTGCTGATTAATTAAAAAGTTTAGAGGTATCACATTTGCTCTACGAGTATAATTTATAGTTGTGTATACCTACCCTACTTAACTTTATCAAAACTTTAACATTAATCCTGTATTTCAATTTGTGCGAAAAAAAAAATGTAGAGCAAGTTCTACAATTTCTATTTTATTACAACTTTAAAGACGATTGTTATCGCTCCTTAAATTATTAAAATAATTTAGTACGGATGACAACCTCAATCGATTAACCTAAACTAAGCAGTAGCATAGTTGTATTAAGAGCTATTTTAGTGGGTACCAAATACTAATGCTGTAAATAATAACGGACAATTCAATCACAATTTTATTATGTCAACCAAAATGACACTGATTATTTTAATCAAGATAATGCAACATACTTATGATCATCATTCGAATCATCACAATTATTCTGTAAATCTAATATAAAAAGCATCTTATTGGTAGGTCTTAAAGGCTGTATTTGTGTAGCAAAAATGCAGGTAAGATGTCCTTAGGCCGAAGTTTCATAAGCCTTAGAAAATGACAAATGTGCTAAAATTGATGACCTCTACTTGTAGGGTATTGCGAAACCAATTTAAAGACAAAAGGACGTTCGTCCAGTGTCTAAGTAGCTCGAATGGAAGAGCAGTCGCAAACGAAAGGTTGTGGGTTCGATTCCTACCTTAGATTGGGTAATTAGATTTTTTCAAGTTATTTATAATTCAAAAGGACGTTCTTTAGTTGGTAAATTGGCTTCTGCGTGGATGTAAGTTTATACAGAAAGTCTTTATATGTAGAGCTTTCGTAATCAATTAAAAAGCCATAAAATCTTAACACATTTACATAATTTACATACTTTTTGAAGAATTTTTGTGTCCCTAACTTGAATCGAACTATCTAGAATTAACCATACTTAACACCCTGTATAGTTACATATTTTTTGTTGTTCAACAAAAAAAATTTTACAGAGACTGGACGAAAAAGACGGGAGATTGTGTTTTTCTTATTTAACTTCTGAAGTGGACCGCTTTATATTTGAACGACGATGAAGAAATTTGTCCTAAAAATGGTCCTAGCCCCATCTTAACTATCTAAGATCTTCAATCATCATCATCATCATTTTAGCCACAGGACGTCCTCCTCCAATGATTTCCATAATGACCGGTTGGTAGCGGCCTGCATCCAGCGCCTTCCTCTACATTTGGTTTTTTTTATCTCCATACACTCATGTGATTCACTCATCATCATCATCATCATCATTTCAGCCATAGGACGTCCACTGCTGAACATAGGCCTCCCCTAATGCTTTCCACGTTGATCGATTGGTAGCGGCCTGCGTCCAGCGCTTCCCTGCTACCTTTACGATGTCGTCGGATTCACTCATGTCTTACTTAAAATCTAGATACATTCAATGGCCTATAATAGCATTTCAAACCTCCATTCAATAATTCTGCAATATCGAGATTAATGACATGATAACAGAATATAAAACTCTTGGAGATCCAATCATGTCAATAAAAAGTTGTTGCGACACTTTATTGTGTCTACACTTGTGGTATATTATATACCACTGTGTATATACCGTATATACCACCTACCGAGACTGATCTTGAAAGATAACTAAGCTATTATTTTATGTATTCGTAATTTTCGACTGCTTTAGAACAAACTTAATAAAACAATTAAATTAATTGGTAGGTAGGTACTTAGAATAGTTTGTTTCATTCAATGACAGTACATTTTCTTTCTAATGTATTTTTCCAGTAAAAATAAAACTGGAAGAATAAAAAAAATCTGTAGAGTTTTCCCAATCAGGTTTGAATATTGCTGTTACTTAATAAATTTTACTTAGTTGAAATGGTGTGCGCGGCGAAATCCTTTCAAAAAACAAAATAACAAAGTAATTTCTAAAAATAATAATGATTATTTTATTGGAATTCACATTATAATGTAGACCAGCAAAAATTTTAACCTTAAACTTTTATAGATAAAAGATGCTTTACACTTAGGCTGGGTTGCACCATCTTACTTTAACTTTGACAAACGTCAAAAGTCTGTTAAACTCCATACAAAAAACACCGGTTATAACGATAACCGATACCGGTTATAGTTACTGTTATAGCTACTAGCTTTGACCTTAACTTTAACGATTTGTCAAAGTTAAAGTAAGATGGTGCAACCCAGCCTTAGTATAATAGCGCGTAATCACCACAAACTCGACTCCAGGGATGTTATGGATATCCGTAACCGTAACCGAAACTTTCGGATATCCGAAATAAAAAATATCCGAAACCGTAACCGTAACCGATTCAAAAGTTTTGGATAGCCATCTAGTATCAATTTTTATTTTTTTATTACTTTTTCGATGTAAAGTGTGCGGCCATGAATGAACCGTGTTGGACAACTATTGCCAATTGCATTATAAAGCACAGATATCCGTAACCGAAACAGGTATAATATTAATCCTATATCCGTAACCGTATCCATAACCGAAACTACATACCCATAACATTCCTACAGACTCTACCTAGCATAATCAATTCCAGGCACATCGGGCCTGACCCTAGGGTCAGGACCTAGACTTTCCCCTGGCCCTGACAGCTTTCGGTTTCACTGCCTGTTTAGCAGGTTACGGGTAAAGTAAAGGTTATGGAGTGCAGTTATGTAGGGTTATGGCGAAGATGGCTTGTTGTTTGGATAACGTGGGTTTATGTTTTACTGTAAGTAGTAAACAAAACCCTACCTTATCCAAAAGGGAACTCGGTTTGAAATAATCGATTGGTCCCAACAAACATGGAAAAAAACGTCCCAATTAAAATTGATCAATTAGTTGTTAAAATTGGCATAGAGCTTTTTTTGAGCTTTCGATGTACAAAAATTGCTATAGTATTACAGGGGTAATTTACTCCATGTTTATGTAAAGATGACTTTGTAGAGGAAATAAAAAAATTCGTTTCTATTTGACATAAAAATCCAACTCCAAAATCGTTAGTTTGTGCACGGGAAAAAAGGTTGACAATAATTATTGAGTTTCAGCAGTGGCCACATTGTTCCAAGGCAGTGGTAGGGCAAAAAAAATATTGTGTCACTTAAAGTTCTCTATGGGCAAAGATATGACTTGATTCTTATTTCACAGCTAAACAAGGTGGAATCTGAAAGCTCTAACAAATACAATTTCATATTAAGTCATGAAAAGCAGAAGTCAATGCACCATCTTTCTCTCAAATAAACACATTTGAACTCAGTCGCTTCCTGATCGTGCGCACGATGCGCCATCACAATTACAATAATATCGAGATATGACGAGTGTACGACGACACGATTTCGGGATCGTGTATGTTTTAGTGGTTACTTCCTGGCGTTTGCAAAAATGAGATTATTATTGTAACGGTTTGTTTGACATAAGACAGTTCCTTGTGAGATGATACAAAATCATTTTATTATGGAATCATCATTGAGTTTTTTTTTTATTGGATGGGTCGAGTGATTGCAGATTTGAGGCTAGAAAGGAGCAGATGTTTTAGTATTTAAATAGTCTTAAATAAAAAGAATAGCTCCGTAGCTAAGCTCTCTCAAATAAATTCTATCGGCTATCAGAATAAAGAGCCGTACCTACTAATTTTGTTTGAAGTGTTTATCTTCGCCTCCTGCTGTTTTCTCTTTATTTTTAGGCTGCAACGCCTCCAACTGTACTAATTGTGTGTGTCAAACAATTAATAGTTTTTCTGTCTTTATCTTTTTTCCCATCGCGAAAGTTTTACTTACTTGATTACATTTTATTTTTTAACAATATTGTGACCTGAATATTTCCAACACCTGCACGTATATGTCATTTCAATATGCAAATCTCACAAAACAAAAGAACTAATAAAACTGCAAGTTCTAAATTAGCTATAGCAAAAACTTTTCTTCGGAAAACCTCAACCAGACACTCCCACGCGTGTTCGCAAATTAATCACATCATTGTGGCGGCCATCTTGTTTTTGACGGCTGGCGCATGCACTTAAACTAATTTTTGAACAATTACAACGGTTATCTTGATCGGAACGCATTGTGTGAAGTTTTATAGGTTGCTTATGAAATTGGAACGAGAGGAAAATTGTTATCAAATGAAACAAAACACTGGCGTGACTACACGATGCTTTAGAGTTTAGAAGGAAGAAAAACCTAGGTATGAGAGCTGGAATTCGTTGCCTGCTGCTGTCTTTCTCGAACACTATAATCCGGGCCTTTTCAAGGGGAGAGTGAATAAGCACTTACAGAGCAGTTATGTACCATCCTAGACTGCATCTCACTTAACATCAGGTGCGATTGCATAAAAAATATGTAGATTACTTGTGGCCACATAAAGTAGTGAATATGATTTATGATCAAATGTAGCGTGTGGCAGTAACAGGCTTTGAGTTGAAGACTTTTCTAAATTAAATAGGGCTTGGATAGAAGCTTATTCGAATCTAAAAGAGCTAAGGAAAGTCAAGCTTTCCTTAGCTCTTTGTTTCCTTGTACGAAAAGGTGCCAGTGAAACAAATTAAATTCAGTATTTCAACTTTTATGTAAGAAAGTAAATTACTCATATATTTAACTTGTAAAAATTATGTCCATTTAGCGGTGAAGCATAATGAGCTTCACTTTACTAAAATGTGCTGCTCATAGATAAGTATTACCTATGCAAAGCGTGCAGTAGGTAGTTGAAATTCACATTAACTGTTAACTCCCAACTTTAAATCACTGTTTCAAAATGCAAAACAATAAATCTAATTCCTACTGAGAATCATCAATCAATTCAAATTACCCCACTTGGAGGTAATTTACCCACATTCAGTGGCACAATACCGAGATGGGATCTGGTGCAAAAAGTGTGCTATCCCACGGTGCGCGGTGTTTGTCTATGATACTGGTAGAGGTTCACGGGCTTAGGACTGGCTGAGAGCTGGTAGGTTTGGAGTTTGTTATGTGTGAAATGAATAAGAGATGGCGCTGTTTGGAAATTAGAGTGCGGTAGAGTTGTGTACTTAGTTACATTAATGCTGAATTTAAGCTTGAATTAAATATGATTATCTAATAAGAATATTTTCAGTTCCCCTGAGCTACTTTAAAGTAAGACTAATTTATTGACAAACATTAATTATTAACTATTAAATAGCTACATTCTATTTTTTGTCTGCCTCTGCTTTTAATTATGTGTGTGTGTACATATTCATTGATTTATTTAAATTATTATTAAAAACATCTTTATTTAATATTTTTTTGTAACGCTTTTAATTAAGCCACAGCCTTTGCGGGAAATGTGTTTGTAGTGTAACCGAGAATGCATTGTCTCATGAGGCAAGTTTAAAACATTACTCTCCTTTTCGACTGACGTAGTCGGACAAAAACTTATTATTGTATAAAACTTGCAACTATTTTGTTATTAGTTTAGGCAAAGAGCCAAAACGGAAAAAAAGCTTTAACTAAGCAGTAGGATTACATTACTATGTTGTAGATTTACGCCCTTATTCACAAACGATGCTTGCTAAGTGAAGCAGCAAATCGAACGCAAAGCGTTCAATAGAGCTCTATGATTGGTTTGTGAGTCATCCTGTGCGTCCACGCGCACTGTGAGACCTCATAGTAATGTTTGTGAATACGAGCGTTAGTAACAATTGCCAAAAGTGCAGATTTAGGCTTTATCCTTGGTTTATTCTGATATGGATCACTAAAGTAGTTAATGAAGAAAGTGTTGATACATTACTTTAGTTGATACTATAATAAATATGGGTTACTAAGGTACCTAGTTAATGAAGAAATAATGTTTATCGGTTGTGGTGGAATATGAGCAATGGGGATTTTAATAAAAACTGTCAAAATCAAAATCAAAATCAAAATCAAAAAATATTTATTCAGTTTAGACCACAAGTGGCACTTATGAACGTCAATAGAAAATAATAAATAAAGAAAAGGTAGCCCTTATGGGGCACTTTACATGTCTCCTTATCTTTTGGGCCCTACCAGCGCTTCGAGACAAACATATGGCAAGTGCTGAGAAGAAACGCCGGAACAAACTCAGTCACCACTTATTGCCAGGAATTATTATATTATCTTAGTAAGAATAGTCAAATTTAAGTACATCAAATATGTGCAGACTGAACTGACCACGCATCCTTGTCATCAATATAGTCTCGAACCTTGTAGTACCCTTTGGACATAAGGGTATTTTTTATATGTATCTTAAATTTGTTTATTGGCAATTCGACAAGGTTGTGTGGTATTTTGTTAAATATGGTAATACATTTCCCCAAGAATGAATTACCTATCTTATGCAACCTAAATGATGGAGTCAACGAGACATACCACATTTTATTCATTTAACAATATAAAATACTATGCTTTTTATTTGAAGGAATGAAACAATTATTGCGTTAATTGTTTTTGTATAAAAACTTCTTTGTGTTTAAGATTTTTTTTAAAATTATTTATACAAACAGGAGCTCTTGTAAGCCAATATTTCAAAACACAAATATTTGAAGGCGACGAATCGTTGACAGATGAGCTAATGTGTACAGATCACAACAAGCTGAATACTGTGGCATCTATGTCTTTGTAATAAGTACGAATTTGCAACAAAAATAGTTTTAAGTGCTGTTGACAGTACTGACCTAAGGTCAGCTATACATGTAACTGTTGGCGTGTATGTTTGTTCACTGAAGTATTTTGTAATAGTCACTAGATCTGGGATAAGTGAAAACTGTTTGATTTAGATGTTAGCGAGTTCTGAGGTTTTGGATTTACGTGATGCAACAGTTGTTAAACCAATATTACCTTCGGATGGTCAAGTGCTTCTTTTAAGTTTGTATTGACAGCGTCATCAGTTCACTAAAGTTGCACATTATCATAAGTAGGTACATAAGGTGCCATGGTAGGGCGTCACACATTGTGTGCCAGCCCATTAACTAACTTAAAATATAGGGCACATTATTTACACCATATTTCCTAAAAATGTTCTCTCCTTTTTCGACAAACTTACTCGTAAAGTCTGTCAGTTTTTAATGAATATTTGAAAAAATGATTTCAAATTCAGGCTGGAAGATTTGTAGAGACAGGAAGACGGACAAAAAAGTTCATTTAAGGTTACAAAGCAAAGCATTTCCGAACAGCATCATCATTATCATCTCAGCCATAGGACGTCCACTGCTGAACATAGGCCTCCCCCAACGCTTTCCATGTTGCCCAGTTGGTAGCAGCCTACGTCCACTGCTTTAAACATTAATACTCGTAAAATAATCATTAATAACTTTCTTCTAACAAAAACTTTATAAAAAGTAACAAATAAATGTCGCCGACGTCAGTCGTATCTATTACTTTATTTACTTTGCAATACAACTGTTATGTCATACATCATGTAATAGCAATGACATGTGAGATTCTATGAAGGTAAACGAACTTTCGTAGAAAAGCTTTGGAGATGACTTTAAGTTTCATAGTATCGGCCACAGTCCCAGCTACCCATTTCCGTTTTTTCTCTCGCTCTCATCAAATGGTGATTCTTTGCGATAGAAGGAACGAGACGACATGACCGGCAATGGGTATGTAATGTATGTTACATAGTCCTATCAAAATGGTGAAAAAACCAAAAGCTACAAACAAAACAATGCAAAAAAATAAATGCGTTGTTTATAATTAATTATATCAGGATAATAGGGATGTTTTCTGGGTAAAAAAGCAAGAATTTGAATTAGTTCGTCGGTTAACAAACTTGACATACTACTCGACATGTATTTTTCACTTTTTCGAACTAATGATAATTGAAAGATATAAAGTGCGCCAAACTTCAAAAGAGGTTCGTCAAGGCGTGCTTAAAACTGTAGCATTTTGTGACGTTACGCGGAACTTCGACGCATCATAATTTCGCAATTAGATACTTGTTTGATTGACAAATAAAAATAGAGGTGTCCAATATTTTTTAATAATGTAATTGACGGACTAAAAGATTTTTTAGGAAACTAGCCTATTGTGTAGAAATCTATGTATTTTCGGGTCTTTGGTATAATAAAATGCTGCAATGCTTATAAATTCAAAATTACATAATTTCAATTGAAATCTTTAAGCCTTCACTATATTATTACGTTATCTTATCAATGTAATTATGTGCATAACAGACGTTTAAATTTAAATTTCTATGCAGACATTATGACTTCATAATAATATGCATAATTTGTGTGATATAATTGAGCTAGATTCTTCGCGGTGGAAGAGGTCATGAGGACATCTTACATTACAATAATATAAAATTAGAAAATGAAATTAATTAACATAGCATTGCAATATTTATTATACATAGAACAAAGTCGGGTTACTTACTTACACCATTTATTTATAACTCGGGAATGGAGACCGATTTTCGATTGTCGGCCGTTTGGTGTAGTGGTTTTAAAACTGACTACAATGCCGAGAGGCCTCGTGTTCGGTTCCCGGCTAGGCAGAAATTGAAATGATGAATTTTAATTTCTGTGACGGGTCTGAACGTTACTATGTACTCGTATAATATGTATGTAAAAAAAAAGTATACGTAGTATATCCGTTAAGCTAGCACCCATAATACAAGCATACTAATTGCTTACTTTGGGACTAGATAGCGCTGTGTGAAATTGTCCAAAGATATTTATTTATTTGTTGGATTCGTCTATTAGTGCAAAATAAGCCACATGGCTTCAAACCCTGGATCACACATGGGGATTCCCCGGGCTGTCACGAGACCTAATTCTACCTAATTTCCTCCAAGCGTTTTATCAAATCGTGGTCTAGAGTTCGGAATCGCGGTCTAGGGTTCGATGCTCGAATTAGAATTCGATGAATTTGTAAAAAATTCCCAAAGAAAATGTTTATGGATAGCTATGGTACCTGGGCATTCCTGGTTGTGGGCAGCACAGGACCGGTTGTTATCTAAATCCTTGAGAGAAGCCTTTGTCCAGCAGTGGACGACATTTGGCTGAAACAAATGAACCATTTTTGTATATTCGGTGTGAAAACCTTCTCAAAAATCCAACCTATTATCCGAGTCAGCCAATGCATGCCCTACTAAAACGCTTTATGCACCGCATACCATAAAAATACGGTAAAACAAAACCGATTTGGCCAAATGACATACTATGGTATCTTAGACCCATTTACATGTTCTATAACACTGTTATTTGCTACGACAGACCATAAGTAAGCGAAGCAGTGGGGCGAGACATAGGCAGTTTATGGAAAATAATGATTTAGGATCGTACACCATGAAATATGTAACACTAAACACATTTTGGCACGTGCAAAGAGAAATATAAAATCTTAGAAGAATGAATCGAATACTAGGTACATGAAGGAATTAATATTCCTGAAACAAATGAACTTTTATTTACTAAAATGAGGTTTGAAAAATTCATAAATGCATGTAGGTACTCATTTTTAAAAGTTGGCTTTTAAAAAGCACTTTTACACGTCCCAGTATTAACTCTACCACTGCTTCGGGACAATAAATAGGCCAGTGCTGAGAAGAAGTAGCGCAAGAAACTCAGTCACTATAACATTTACGTTAATGAATTTGTTTTCGTTTATTATTGGTACCTGACATTAACAATCTATGTTCCTAAATTTAAGCTTTATTTTCTATCACAAAATAAATAACTTAAAACTAACAGTAAGTTTTAAAACGAAATGGTCAAATGAATATTTACGTAATTTCTAATCCTCCCTTTATATTTACAAAAGCAATGGCACATAAAATACAATAAACGCACATCAAATACTTAGCGTGTAGAGAGAGACCATTAATCTCATATAGCAACTAAAATAAATGTCGATTCGCTTTGACTGAACTATTACGGCCAAAAATTTTAATACGCTGCATACAAGTACCATTACGGACATTTATAACCAAGATATGCATCTTCAAAACGATGATGACAAGTCATTACGAAACATTAGATAATTTAGATAAACCAAAACCCACAATCATCTGCAACTAGCATCATAAAAACCCAATTTATTACCAACAAAACGTAAACTCCATTCATTAAAGCATCAAAGAGAAAGGGCTGATTGTGTCAAAAGTTGATTGCGCGATTCAAATCGACCACTACTGCCATCTATTGACGCGTACGATTACCACATCCCATTGATATATTTGTCAGTTTTGCGAATCGATGTTGCGAAAATCGATAATCGGATTACCTTTTGAATCGAGTCGTGCTGTGATAAGAATCGAATAGGAAACGTTGTGGTGATGTATTTGGTGTCGCAACTAGGTAAACACATATGGTTGTTTGACATTAATGGCCAAGATAACTTCAATTGGGTAGTTAAATGTTACGTAAATACTTTTCAATTAACGTTTGATAAATGATTAATTAATATTGTATTGTACATAATCAACGGTCTTGTCAATTGTTAAGATTAATGTAGCAATTAAAGCTTCACAAATTAATACGGATGCAGAAGGAATGCTTAAATGACCGAATAACCTTAGAACTTTATTATGATTATCGAAATAACCACAATGTTATTATGTTAAAACCGACATAATTTGACCAGACTCGACTGACCCATAATGTATCACGCTTAGCTGCAGATATTTATTAAGGCCATACAGTGCACATAAACTACTGGTTCTCCCTGTAGCTTTTTTATCCACAACGAGGATAAAAAAAGCAGGATAAAAAAGGAGGAGGCTGAGCCTTCATCTTACTTTCATCATCATCATTTCAGCCACAGGACGTCCACTACTGAACATAAGCCTCCTTCAATGATTTCCATCCCTCCCGGTTGATAGCGGCCTGCATCCAGCGCCTTCCTGCTACCTTTATGAGGTCGTCGGTCCACCTTGTAGGTCATCTAACTTTATCGTAAACTTAAGTTACATGGATTTTTATTATAGTGGTAGCGCCTACCTTGAAACAACATAGCTGATCACATTTGACCGCACCATTAATAAAACACACACAAGGTTCAATAAACCTTGAAGTCTTCAAGAAGACTTCCCTCAATTTGCTTATCGATTAACAGGCAATTTTAGCAATCATTTTGCAATTTTAACATC
The DNA here is from genome assembly GCF_963855985.1 of Ostrinia nubilalis. NCBI lineage: Eukaryota > Metazoa > Arthropoda > Insecta > Lepidoptera > Crambidae > Ostrinia > Ostrinia nubilalis. The sequence continues at coordinate 1,924,437 of NC_087109.1, read as the reverse complement.
TGCCCTAAACCACACGAGTCATTTAATACAGAATGAATTCGTCGCAGTTGCGTTGATCCTAATGATGTACTGTCATCAGGCCAATGATGAATGGGTTTAGAGCGAACGTAGACCAGTTCAGTGAATAGATGTCACAGCTCAAAATTACACGTAAACGTTTAAATTACACGTTCTTTACACGTTGAGAAACAACACTTTGGAAAATAATTGACGAAATGGTTTCAACTGTCAGTAAGAGATGCGTAGATGTTAAATGTAACCCAGTTGTTTTTTCTTTTTCTAACTCTATGTCTTCGGACTTGCTTACTTTAGTGTCAATGAAAAGGCTTACATAATAGGTATTGAATTCGTACACAAGGTGAACCGACGACCTGATAAAGATAGCAGGGAGACGCTAGATGCAGGCCGCTACCAACCGTGCGATGTGTAAGTCATTGGGGGAGGCCTATGTTCAGCAGACGACGTCCTGTGGCTGAAATGTCGATGATGATGATTGAATTCGGGTATTCGCTGGGTGCGAAGTACTAGGTGGGGGTAACATAATCTATCGCAGCGCTCATGGTGGTCAAAAGTAGAAATAATGTAAGCTCTGTCATCAGATGTATCTGTCAATGGCAAAGCGATTCTACATAATACATTTTAATATCATTCATTAATCGCATGAAAAGGGTCCTACTGGGAACTTAAATAAAAGAGTGGACTGTATTTCGATAGGGCTGGTTTAATAGCCGTTTACAATTTGGAAATAACTGGACTATACAACGTGGTAGTACAAAAATGAGTCACAGTAGTTGTTGTGCACAGATGTTTGCCTTATGATGAGAGCGTGAATTATTGAACTCTGCCCTTGTTTTGTTCTTAATTCTTCTACATCTCGGACTTGTCCAGCCAATACCAACAACTTTCCTTTAAATACGGTTTGTGGTTGGAATTTGATATTGTAACACTCACAAACCCGGTCTTCAAAACAATACTCATTTCGATCTGAAAACGATATTTAATTTATTACTAGCGATACAGGAACATTTAAATATATTTACTGTAATATAATGAAACCGTTAAAGTAGCTTTTTCTTTTCGTTTTACTGTAAAACTACAACTATAAATGAAGTAAACAAACCCTGACACAATCAAAATTAAACACACTTTTTGGACTTTACCTCATTTGATTTGAATGACCAAAATGATTTCAAAACCTTTTTTCCACCCAAATCGTGGTATCACAACAATTTATAAGTCGAAAATATTTGTTATTTTTTCATTTCGATATTTTTTCACAAATAGATGACCTAAATGTCAATGTGACAGAGCCCACAAAGTTGTGGACGCTAGTTGGCGCTGTAATCGTGCACAGAGCCAATATTACTAGCTCCTCAAACAACGGACCAAATACACACTGAAAAGCTTTATCAAATGTCCAATTACGAATGTCGGTAAGTTGTCAATTGTCCAAGTTTTAAGTTAGCATCTTTTAAGACTACAAACAAACTATTTGAGTTCATCATATTTTCTGAAATAAAATGGAAATACAGTTGTCAAACTCCATCTTACAGACCAATGGCCAATTTATGTAACTATTCCGAGGTATCTATCAACATAAATTATCTATGTTGAAGAGAAGTGGGACAAGGGAAATTGTCGATGTCCCTTACTTGTATGTAATCTGTGGCCGATGTAAAAGTGATTTGTGAAGTTGTGGTCAAATCTCGAGGGTCTTATTGATATTTAAGATACGTTGGACTAGTACATACTTGGCCCAGTGGCGATTGGCGCTTATGGTTACGAGTTCTATTTGAATCGATGCTTTTTCAAGGAAGCGTTTGTTAATTCGCCCTATCCTAGTTAGCCTAGACTGAGCTCTTAAAATTAAATACAATGATTAAAGGGGCTTCAGCTTCCACGGGCCGGAAGACGTAGCGTGGGCAGGCCTCCCATTAGGTGTACCGACGATCTGATGAAGGTCGCGGGAAAACTTGATTGCGGGCAGCGCAGGAGCGGTCGTTATCGAAATCCTTGGGGGAGGCCTTTGTCCAGCAGTGAACGTCATTTGGCTGAAACGACGAACTACGAACTAGTAATAAAAATGTCGATTGAATGTTTGATCTTATTACAATCTCACAAGACGGATTGCGATACTTAATAATAAGCTTTACAATAGAGGAGAAGACGCATTCGTGCCTTCAGGCCTTATTATTTTCCTTTAGATTTCACTTAGAATCAAAATGTTTCTAAAGGTTATTATTATAAATCAAGGGAAAGTACTTCGTGTATGTGCGATAGCACATCATCCTATACATTGTTATTGTAAAATAAGACTTATTACGACTACATAAGACCTAAATGTAAAGCTTGATATGCTGTCGTTAAACATCAATAGAACTTTCTAGCGCTGAGAAGTCACGCGTGCGCATGCAAGGGCTACGATTTCGGCTCTACCTGTCTCGTTTACATGTATTGAAAAGCTGATATGCGTGAGAGAGAGAGGGAATTAATATCCCTTAATATCTGATCTTGACATGACATCTGAACGTGAAGTCCCTTATTAGGTGGTGTGGGAAATTGTTAGCTGTCTCTGTTACAACGATTGGGATGCTAGCGTGTGTGAGAGAGATAAACTACTTCCTTTAATGGGAACTCTAGGAAATAGTTAATGTATTTGAATTGAAGTTATAGTAGGCGTTTAAATTTTTAGGTCCTACTTATTGAGATGAGCTCTCTGTCTCAAAGATTGTTCAACCAAATTGAACCAGAATGTAGTTGGATAATGATCAGTAGTTCAGTGGTCAGACATTTGGAATCTCGCAGATCTGGGTTCGATTCCCCGCTGGGGTACATGAAAACATGACTTTGCGTGTTTAAAACCATATTTTGTTCAATAAACCCATGTCAGACGCCTTTGGCGGATCACAAAGTCTGATACCAAATTGACCTCAATTATAACAATATAAGACCTTTAATATAATCTAAAACATTATAAAAACGTTACGGAGATAACTCGACGTAGAAAGTAAATCTAATAAGTACGGTCGACACACGAAACTATACTATTTGTTTAAAAATAGTCTGTATTACAACGAGATAACACCCTACTGTGTTTCGCTTAACGTGCTGTCTATACATAACTGGCATCTCGAATTTTCGCCAAAGGCTAAACTTAACCCAAAAATCTCGGTTCAAAGTTCAGCAAACTGATCGAGTACAGTTTGACAGTGTTACATAAGTGCAAGTAATGTTACACCCACCGCTGGCACACATTTGCGTTATATAACCGCATCTGCCGTTAGAACTGGGTAGACGAGCGTTTTTTTACAAAAGTTATTAAAAATGACGCTACATTTTGATATTTCCGAGGTCAATAAAGTAGATTTTAATTATAATTATTGAAAGAGTGATGCGCAATATAATAACAAATTAATTGTTGTGGACTATAAGTAAATGAACATTGATTAGTATTTTAATTGATTTCCATAAAGAACTTCGGTTATCGTTATCGAGTGGTAATGACAATCTTGGCCATTTAAATGATTGAATTTAACGACGACTGCTTTTAAAAGGTAACTTTTGAATGTGGAAAAGTTCCGTTAAGGCTGATTTACACGTGTTAAGTAGGTAACTAAATTTTAACTTAATTTGAATTATATGTCAAAACGTATTTAAGTAGTTAAGCTCTTGTTTACTATGAAACTGCTTGTCATAACGTGACAAGTGACAAGCCCGCCCACCAACTTACCTGAAAATTTAAGTTAAATACTTAACTTCTTAATAAGTGTAAATCACTTAACACCAGGTGCGATTGCGGTCAAATACCTGCCTTGTCTGGCATAAAAAAAAATCAGCTTATAGAGCGTTTTTTTAACCGCCCGTCTGTGTCATTTCAAACTGACATTTACTTGCGTCAGGGGTCACATCCACAAAACAATAGCGGTCCCATTCACAACTGCGGTATCCGAACCGTTAACTGAAAATACTTCAAATGTTAAATAAAACGTGCGTTTATGTAATAGATAATAATATGAGCTTTATGTACAGTCGCACGCAGGAAAGGCTATACATACATTTTAGAAGAAAAATCGCACCTATTGTAATATAATATAACTCAAAGGTGACTGACTGACTGACTGACTGACATAGTGATCTATCAACGCACAGCCCAAACCACTGGACGGATCGGGCTGAAATTCGGCATGCAGGTAGTTATGACGTAGGCATATCCGCTAAGACAGGATTTTACGAAACTCCTGAAACTGAAAGGGGTTAAAACGGGATCCACGCGTACGAAGTCGCGGGCGGCCGCTAGTAGATAATAATTATAAGCTTTATGTACAGTCACTCGCAGGCAAAGAGTCGGCTGAAACTTTATATACGGACCCAAATACCTGTGTCCATACCCGATCTCTCCTGCCAACTTTTGACACCTTGCAGTAGTTTTTAAAGATCATTCGGCCGGACTTTGCCATTACCCAATTGCTAACCAACGATGGTTACCACAAGGCATACCTAAACCGTTTCCATATGGACAGCGGTCATCTGCGACGACCAAACCCCGCAAACCTGAGAACACCTACCTACTCAGTGCCCTAGATTCACCACACAAAGATTCGCACACGAAACCACTTCCCGCTTGTTAAGAATAAACCCATATAATCTCGAAGAAATTACCAGTAAAGAAGACACAACAAAAAGCTTTAAAGTCTACGTACGAGGGCTGCACTAAAAGTATCGGGAATGGAATATTTCCACTGTTCCTATCATATTAAAATCTTTTTAATTGCAAACTCCTGGGTTTTAAAAATTGAATACTATTTATTTATTTAAAAAAAGATTATCGGTCTTATCACAAGGTCTTGTAAAACTTGTTTAGTCGTTGAGAAAATGGAATTGACTCGAGAAAATTCAAGAGCGATGATTTATTATGACATCCGGAGTGGTTTAACACAAAAACAGTGTGTTTACCGGATGATTTCTGCATTTGGTAATGAAGCCCCATCCAAAACCACAATTTATCGCTGGTTTGCTGAATTTCAACGTGGACGTGTCAAGCTCAGTGATGATCCCCGTCAAGGTCGTCCAAAAACTGCAGTCACCCAAGAAAACGTTGATGCTGTGCGTAAGCTGATTGAAGAAGATCGACATGTGACATACCGCGAAATTCAGGCAACTTTAGACATTGGCATGAGTCAAACACAAATAATCTTGCATGAACAATTAGGTGTAAAAAAGTTGTTTTCCCGATGGATACCGCATTCGCTCTGTGAAGAGCAAAAAGCGGCTCGCGTTACTTGGTGCGTCAGAACTCTCGGAAGATTGATGATGATTACATGCAGGATCCTCAAATGCTGTATACAACATCGTATCAGGTGACGAATCCTGGATATACGCGTACGAACCCGAAACAAAAAACCAGTCACGAGTTTGGGTGTTCGAAAATGAGTTAAAGCCAACAAAAATTGTTCGTTCACGGAGTGTTGCAAAAAAAAATGGTGGCCACGTTTGTCTCCAAAACCGGCCATATTGCGACTATTCCTCTTGGGGGACAACGAACGGTTAATGCAGAATGGTATGCTAGCATTTGTTTGCCACAGGTCGTTTCTGAACTCCGTAAAGAGAACTGCAACCGCCGCATCATCCTCTATTACGACAATGCGAGTTCTCACACCGCGCACAGGACAAAGGAGTTTTTAGAGCAAGAAAACATAGAAATATTAGACCATCCGCCGTACAGCCCCGACCTAAGCCCTAATGATTTCTATACTTTCCCTAAAATAATGAATAAATTGCGTGGTCAGAGATTTTCATCACCTGAAAAAGCTGTGGACGCCTACAAAACGGCCATTTTGGAGACCCAAACTTCCGAATGGAATGGTTGCTTTAATGATTATGGCAAAATGTGTCAAATTTCGCGGAGAATATTTTAAAAAGCAATAAATTCATTTTTAAATAGTAATGTTGTTTCACTTCCTTGATTCCCGAAATTTTCAGAGCCGCCCTCGTATCATACATTGTTAGCAGTCTAAAAGATTTTAACAAAACTTAAACAATCATACAGTTATAATATCAATCACTGCCTTGCAATTGGAGTACTCCACTAGCTCCAATTGCAAGTGCATTCCAATAGCACTTACTCAAAAAAAAAAAAAAAAGTCACTCGCAGGAAATTTCTTCTAAAATACATTTTAGAAGAAAAATCGCACCTATTGTAACATACCATAAGGTACTAAAATGTATACTTCAATGTGCATATAGTACCTTTTATGCAATAGAGTTATGAGATTTAGAAAATGTTTGGTTTTCCACTTGTTCCTTGTTTGGATTTTCCCATTCGTAACTGTTTTGGTGAAATGAAAATACGCATTCTGTGAGTGTGCATTGTTTTCAGTAAAAAGTGTTGACTTTGTATTTGTTTTTTATTAGTTATTACGACAAAAAAATTGCAGAGCTTTATTCATTAGAGCAGTGTTTTTCAACCTTTTTCATGACACGACCCCCCTAGCATGAAAAAATTTTTCGCGACCCCCCGACCGCTCGCTTTTTTTTTCATACAACATTTACGCATTTTCATAATTAGATTTCTGATAAATTTATCTTTAAAACTTTACTGTTTTTTTACTGAAGTAGTTTTTACGACCTCTCGCGACCCCCCTATAAAGGCTTCGCGACCTCCCAGGTTGAAAAACACTGCATTAGAGGTTACGACATTTCAGTGCCTGACTTTTACAAGAGGTTAGGTACTTGTAAGAGAAAAGCGCCTGCTGCTGATTTTCAAGTTTTCCAACTGTTTTACCTACATGAGAGAATTTTGCAAAAAAGTTCTTTCTCGTACGTATTTGTCACTTGAAATACCTTTTTTGATATGAATTTCACATTGATCTACATATTTTCTCAAGGTGAAGGTCGCGGGAGGTGCCTGGATGCGAGCGGCGCAGGACCGGTCTTTGTGGAAATCCTTGGGGGAGGCCTTTGTCCAGCAGTGGACGTCTTTCGGCTGAAACGAACGAACGAACGAACTTCATATTTTCTACTCATATGGAGAAGAGGACGGAGAAACTTGTGGAGATAATGTGGAATGACGTCATAATTGTGATGACGAAATAACACATCTCTTTGTTTGTCTAACTGATCCAGTCACCTGCTTTCTAAATATACATAATAATATATTTCACAGTAATTTCACAATCGACTAACTAAACAAACAATTACTACAAATCGTACATCACGAGCGCAGACACGCGAGTGTTAGCAACTATGTAATGTTATAACATACTATTGTAATGTTATATGTTACATTTTACATACTATTGTAAACGTTTATGGCAAAACGGGTCGCAGTTCAAGGAGTGTGGAGATAATGTATGCTTGTTGAGAAAGTGACGAAAATACACATCTACACTTATACTAGCTCGCGGCTTTGCGTGGATTTCAGTATGACATAATGGTTCGTTCGTTCCTTCGTTTCAGTCAAATGACGTCCACTGCTGGACAAAGGTCTCCCCCAAGGATTTCACCAGATCGTTGTTCCACCTAGTGGGAGGCCTGTCTCCCCAGTGGCAAACTCGAAGGGGGTGGATGGGAATAAAGGTTCTATAGCATACTTTCGCAATTTCTTATACCTAACCCAAAGCTATAACTCCATCACCCGGAAAGCCCCACCAAACCTCAGTACATCATCACATCATTGCGCAAGCGATTGTGCATTGTCCCGGGTTCGACTCCCATGCCTTTGATTTATCGCGTCTTTCTGCAAATGCTCACAATGGGCTTATCTATGCTAATTGGACCTTGACATGCTGTTTTTGGAGTTGAAATCGGTAAGGTTAGTTAACCAGTGGTTGTCAAAGTTTGTTGATTGAGGCTGTTTAGCCAATTTTAGCCCAAAAATAGAAACCATTCGACTATATGCTGAAGCAGGGCTCATGTTTAGCTCTAAGTTACAATTTAACATGTAATAATGTAGTATATGATGCAATGAATAAATTATTTTGAAATTATACTTCTCGGTAAACAAACAAAAGCAAATTTTCGGATGTAGAGCAAAGCACGAGTGTGAGACCTAATTTAAATCCTTAATTAAGTAGGTAAGCTACGGGACGGATTTAGGGACGGGACTCTGTCATAAATAGATAGAGAAAGATGCTGTACTTTATTATACACCACAAGACAATCGTAATTCCTCAGAGGCTATATACTCGTATAGTTCTTGGATATTAAGCTCTTTCATGGACTTACTTTAAGGTGCCAAAACCCCATTTGCTTCTGCTAAATTGGAAGGGTTGTTCTTCTACAGTAGAAACTAAATGACCTGAAAAACTCATACAACTCATTTTATTTTTGGCAATTAGGCTTTTAAAAAGCACGTTTACACGTCCCAGTATTAACCCTACCTCTGCTTCGGGACAATAAATGGGCCAGTGCTGAGAAGAAGCAGCGCAAGAAACTTAGTCACGTTAAGTGACTGAGTTTCTTGCATCTTCTTTATGGCTGAGTTGCACCACCTAACTTTGACCGTAACTATGACGATAACCGGTGTTTTTTGTATGGAAATTGACAGATTTTTGACGTTTGTCAAAGTTAAAGTAGGATGCTGCAACCCAGCCTAAGACTACACAAATCTTATCACCTCGTGGGGCAATCATTTCTTTGAGAACCACTGACTTAGATATTAGATAACTCGGACGCTGTTTTTGTCCAAAATTAGTAACTAAGGTTGCCGTTAAGATCTAATAGATTACATTGACGTCTTTGTTTCAGTAATTGAACTAATTTAATATGCAGTTAAATTAGGGACGATAAACATCTGAAGTTAAATTAGGCATTTTGTTAATGATATTGTTATTTTAATGAAAGATCTATGTACTTGCAATTAATAAAATAAAGGTTTTGAATTAATTATGTTAACTTTAGTGGCATTTACTTTATGGTGTGTAAAGGAATGAAGCTTATACTCGATAGTATAAATTGAGATTTTTTTTTATAATGATGATTGAATTTCAGTATCAGACCAATCACAGCACATGACAGAATCCTATGATATGACTTAATGTAATACGGTCCTTAGTATCTCACATTTCTCACAAAATAAGTTTTAGGTCCAACTGTTAGGTTTATAAAGTCAAAGTATAAATAATAATTACTCGTAATAGAAAACAGATAAGTATAAAAAATTTATAGGAATTTTCCCGTATTATTTTACATGAGTTACCATGCTAAGTTGTGTTACAAACAACCTATTTGTTTACATTCCAAAGGTGGAAGAGTTTTCAGCTATAGTCTGGTCTGTGAGCACGTAGAATTTTGTCTAATGACCCCAAGCTACCCATCCTTATCGATCGCGCGTAATTATGGTGCTGTCGCGCTCGCACACTCACTGCGGCCGCCCGTCGCACAGTCGTGACAGCAACATAATTACGCGTGAGCGATAAGGATGGGTAGCTTGGGGTCATTGGACAAAATTCTACGTGCTCACAGACCGGGCTTTAGTTTAATACTATGTTTGTAGTCAGGGTCAGAGAGCCACTTGAGCTTGGGAGCCATAGCTACCTGATAGCTAAGCTACTATGACGATTATCGTTTGACGTTTATCTTGACGTTCTAATAGTTCTCTCTTTTGTCCAATAGATGGCGCGCTGGTGCGCTGTGGCGGCGCTTCTCGCGCTGACAATCTGCGCGTGCGCAGCGGAATCACGGTTCCGTAAGTATTTGATATTATAACTATTCGTATAATTAATTAAAGATGGGTTCGATTCCCACCTTTAGCAATTAGATTTTTTCAAGTTATTTTAAAAATGTTGTTTGAGACGCGACTCTACGTATTTTTTTTAAATTTAATTTATTTATTTACTGTCATTTTAAGTTACAGTTGAATATGTAAATAAAGAGAATATAAAATCAGGAAATCAAAAGACTCAAAATTATAAAAATGTAGAGTAAGACAGTTTTATTAGATTTTTGTGTACTTGTGTAATTTTACTTGTAAACTTTAAAAACAAAAGAAAGGATTAATGCATATGGTTAACCAACTTTCAACTTTACATAATGAAAATAATGATGTTTTCTTTTAAACAAAAATTAACACGCACCTACACCTACGAGTAGGTATATTACGTTATCATTTGCTAATATTATACTGATCCATATTTAAATGTATGTATTAATATTATTATTCTTACAGAAAAAGCACTCAGACTTTGTATTTGTTGAAGATGTCTATCATCGGTAAAGGCGTAATTTCATTCTTTTCATCAGTTAAAATAGTCTTTGCATGTATGAACATTGTGTTTAACCTACTTGTGTATCCTGTATTTTAATTAATATTGTTTTGCTGTTTTTCGACTTATCTGTCAGTTGAGGCCGTGGGTTCGAATCCTGCGAGACCCAAAAGGTAATTGGAATGGAAAATAACCCTCCTTCTGGCGCAGTCGGGAAAAAATAGTGTATTGAGTATGAGTATTTATGCCAAGATTAATCAATTATCTAGTCTTCATTTTACAAGCTCTATTTTGGGGTTTGGTGAGTTGGCGGTTGTATAAAATTATTTCGTAGTTAGAATTTACTTAGATACGAGTAGTATGAGAAACTGTGAATAATTATGTTGTTAATTTAACTTCTAATCTATCATACCTATTCGTGGAAAAAAATCAAAATTACTTCATAAAGCTAGATTTCATGTACTCATATTACGATATATTTTTTCCAGAACCCCGTAACCCTAGGTATAGAATCGGTACGTACACTGTACAGAGTATATGCCCATGCCAACCTAAACACGCAAAAAAAGAAGTAGGTCAGTTAACAATACAGGTGGTTGACTTTACACCGGCACCTTTCCTACGATAGCCCAGTCGGCAGTATCAAAAAAGTTTTTTACACTGTGTTAAAAGAAAATTGGTAAAATTCAAATACTTTTTAGTGCTTACGTAGGCCTTTTTCAGCCAGCTATATTAAAATGGGTTAACATCTTTCTTTTAAACTCATCCACTTTTTTAGTAGCGTATAAATACTATACTGGCCACTAAACAAGTGCTGGATGTGGCCAATCTCTAGCTAGTCTGTGATTGACAGCTGTCAATGTCATTGTATGACAGAGAAACATTAAAGCAACCAGCCCCCCTAGACAAAACGCACTTTTTGATCGAATCGAAAATCGAATCCGTCAAAACTCCATACAAAAAAAGGGCTTTTCGACCACTTTTCGACTGGTTTGCGATTAAAATTTGCACTTTGTCTAGACCCACTGTATTATTTAAACAAATGAATATCTGCAATTAATGATAAGAAAATAAATAACCATTTTAACGACAAAACTAAGGCTGAGTTGCACCAACTTACTTTGACCGTAACTTTAACAATAACCAGTGCTTTTTGTATGGAGTTTGACAGCTTTTTGACGTTTGTTAAAGTCAAAATAAGATGGTGCAACTCAGCCTGTTTTATAGAGATATAATTTGAGTTTTATATTAAAAACAAAAACTCAAATCTTTAGACTGTCGGCTGGGCTATGAAAACACGTCACCACTGAAAATAACAGCACAACAATATAGACAGCAAAAACACACAAACATGACGTATCTATTGTTCTTACAAAAGTAACTTTCAATCTTTTTTATCCGCATATGTAGAAAATGACGTCACGCTTACTACACCGTTTTGATTTGGAAGTTTGAAGCACAACATTAAAGAAAATTACATCAGAATTTATTCTCTAACTACTTGTAAATATTTAACACACACAATATTAAAGACATCCTGTAATGTCTTAAACAGATAAAAAATAAGTACTTAGGTACCTACTACTTATGCAGCTACCGTTTCTGTCATAAAAGAATAGTGAAAATGCATGTGAATTGGTTTATAAATCTCTACCAAAACAAAGAATATTTTACATCTCCATTCAAATACTTATTTCTTTCTTTAAAATACGTAATACTTATTCAATCCTTCACCTAGTCATTTGAATGACATGCAAATCACACACATAATTACCGATTCTTTTATACATTCATGAAGATTCAACTGTTTTACACTTTCGAATTGCGACTTTCGATTTTAAAAATTACCTTATGAATGAACCGGTAGGATTAATTCAACATTGAAGATCCGTGAAATCAATTTAATACTTCTTTTAATAGAAAATAAAACCAGTATTTAAACTGAATCGTTGTTAGATAACTATTAACGAAAGTGAATGAAAAGTATATGTTTCTAAAATAATTAACACTATTATAAAATCAATTAACAATGAACATAGAGACAATAATATTATGCACGTAGCACGCATTGCACACTTGCTTTGACACAAATTGAAAGAAAAAAAGAAATTTAGTTTAGGAATACGAGAAAAAGTTAAAAATCCGTAATTATTTTTTAATTTATTTTACTAAATAGTAATACATTAATCAAACGCTTATTAGGTGTATATTTTTTATTTGTATATTATAGTCAATAGATGATTTAGATTATTAAACTAATTTATCATGCTAGAACTTAGATAATAATATGTATTAATAAACTATTAAGATCTTTCAGTTAGTTCTTACGTAGTTAGATAACCCCTATTCCTTAGATTTCGTAAGTAATTCACCTTCGAAAACTTCGAAATAACCTTTTCCATCTTTAAAATTGTTTTTATCTAACATTTTTTACAGGTCTCTAACCTCTGATGTCTCTTCTTAGTTTGCTCTATTTAATTCTAGTTGCTGGTTTATGGTGTCTACGAACCCCTTGTTTTTGGTATTGGTGTGTTTGTACCTGTTGTTTTTGTAGATAGATCATTTATGTGTAGCATTAATTATGGTGTTTTCATCAATAATCATCGTCGTGTCTCTAACTCTAACCTATCATCATCTCCTTCATCTTCATCAGTGATTAAAATTTAATCAGCATTGGGTTTTAGGTAAGATACGTTTAGTACATTGGTTCCCAAACTTATTTGAGACGCGCGGGTTTCGACCATAGAGAAAAATCCACGCCCCCCTCCTCCAGTCAAGATTATTTATTGGTCGTATCGAGCAGTCTGGAATGCATTCTCTCAGCGGTTGAAGGATTTTTATACTTAAGTACACATATGGCCCGCGCTCCCCTTTAATCCTTCAAGGCCCGCGAATCTAGACACAATAGATAATCAATTGTTATGACATTAATGAATGCCGTCTGGGACTCAAGCGGTTAAAGGTCTTTGCGCCTCCCTTAGAGGGCGCGCCCCCCACTTTGGGAACCAATGGTTTAGTAAATTGTGATGTGCCAGACTCAAAAGGTCATTTCGGAAAATTGTTGTTGAAACACCGAAGGAATGGGTCTGTAATAATCCTGTATCTTATCTAAAGGGCTGGTGACATTAACATGTGACATATTGGGCTGGTTACAAAGGTATTCGAGTAGTCAAGGTCTACTAAACTTCTAACGGAGGTGTTGGCATATCCTGAACTGCCAATGACCGTATCCTGGTTTCCAGCGGAGGCCTCATCAGCTCAGCAGCAGGCGGACGCGGATGAGATGGTGGCGAACCTGTTGCGTTGGATTCAGGGGGTCTACCAGCAGAGGAATAGGAAAGGTCTGCAATAAACTTTTGGGACAGGATATTAGAGAAAGATAGAAGTAGAAGGTAGAGGGTTAGACAAATTAGCAAATTAGAGTTAAGTGGAATAGGGTATTATTAGGAAAAAGTAAAGATAACTAGATGAAGAAATAACAGATAGGGTCTTTATAATATAACCATAACCATGTTCCAATAAATAAAAAAGCATGAACTGAGAAGTGACTAAATTTCTTTTTTCACTTAATAAATGTTTATTTGCATTGTACAAAGGCAACTTTATTTTGTAGTGTAGTTGTAACAAAATTATTGAACCGACAGCTAATTCTGTTCTTTAAATGTTTCAGCTCGTCAGTATTTTGGAGGGAAACCAGAAAAACCAAGACCGTTCGAGCCTGCGTCCTATCTGCCACCAACCGGGTATCCACCATCAGGGTCAAGACCCACACCTTCATACAGTGAGGGTCCGTCACCCTCGTCTCCGTCGTACCAGCCCAGTCAGCCATCTCCCACCCCTAGCCAGCCCTACCTTCCACCTAGTCAACCAGAGCAACCGCCATATTCACCCAGTCAGCCTTCTTTCACACCAAGTCAACCTTCTTTCACACCAAGTCAACCAGATTACCAACCCAGTCAACCTGGATACCAACCGAGTCAGCCCTCAGAGCCCAGTTATCAACCTAGCCAGCCTACTTCCCCGTCATATCAACCTAGTCAACCATCGCCAAGTGATGAGACCCCTTCTTATGTACCACAACCACCAGAAAAGCCTATTATACCAGAAAGCTCCCCGTCACCTGTGCCTGATGCCGATGATGACGACCGTCACCCTCCTCATATCCACGCGATCACTGTGGACTGTGGCAAGGAAATGATGACCATCAACATCGAGTTCAACAAACCTTACAACGGTCTCATTTACTCCCAAGACCATTTCAATGAACCTGCATGTGTCTACGTCCGCGAGAACTCTAATCAAGTAAAATTCTCATTCACCGTTAGTCTGAACACTTGTGGAACCAGATTCTTCAGTGATTTCGAAAACGAAGGTCAAGCGTACTTGGAGAACGTCCTCGTTCTGCAGAATGAACCAGGCATTCAAGAAGTGTGGGACCATATCCGTAGAGTGAGATGTTTGTGGGAAGGAAACCTGACTAAGCAGCTGGTGTCTTCCCTCAGCGTAGGAATGTTGAATCAGATTACAAGCAACTTTAGTGGAGACACTGCTATGGCGCGACTGGACATCCAAGTCGGAAAGGGACCGTTCGCTCCTGAAGCAAACGGCTTGGTTAAGATTGGAGAAACCATGACTTTAGTTGTAACGGTCACAGGCGATGCTGGCTTCGACATCTTCGTCAGAGAATGCGTTGCTCGTGACTCTCAGAGCAATCACGTCGTTCCGTTGACTGATAGCAACGGCTGCGTCCTGAAACCTAAACTCTTCGGCGCCTTCCAGAAGACCAGAGAAACAGGGAATACTGGAGCATCTGTCATAGCATTTGCGTACTTCAACGCGTTCAAATTCCCCGACGAGATGGACTTGGTCATCCAATGCGACGTGGAGCTGTGCAAGACTGACTGCGATGCCTGCCCCAACCCTGGAAGCTTAGAGCCTAGAAGAAGAAGACGCGATCTGATCCATATAGGGAACAGAACTGTTGAGCCTTCCACGACTATTAGCAAAGGGTTGAGGGTGGTGTTGTCTGAAGATCTGCCTCCAGAACCAGCAGGGTTCTGCGTGTCACCATCGGCAGCGTTGTGGGGAAGTGTTCTAGTCTTCCTCGGGTCTCTGCTGACCAGCGTTAGTGTGTCGTTCTGCTGGATGAGATCGCAAGGATCCGTCAAGTTTGCGTAAGCAATTTGATTGTGATGAAAGTGTGAATGTGTTAGTATGGACCATGGACCTATAAAAAAAGTCGGACGGATTCTCATCAACAAAATACTGTGACATTAGGATACACCAGCTTGCCTGTACGTACAGGCCGGCACGCACACATTCACACCCTGATACACCACTTCAAGTGCAAACTTCACACAGTTGACACATTTAAGCAGCGAAAAAACAACACGAATACGACATGTCTTGTGTGATGACATTGTGTAAAAACCGTTCTGTTCGAACAAACAAAAATTAAGGAATCACATTTCACAGGCAAAATAATAATCCAATCACTTATTTCCCGACATTAAAATATTGAAATTAATTGAAATCAAACGTCATTCACTCGAAAAAATAATACGTCAAAGACCAGTGTTCTCAGTTATTTACGTGGGAAAATTACTCGAAATATGGGAAATTAATAATAATTTTAGGACTTTTTAGTTATTTATTACGCATATGGAAATAAAATGATTTATCATAATAATTGTGTTTTAATGGGATATATTTTCATAGGCAAATTTGATCCTTCCCAAAAATGTGGAACTGCGAAATTCAAATTTTCTTACATTGATTGCAAGTCAGTGTCAGGTTGTATGTTAAAAAAAATCTATCAGAGATAATAATAATATATTAATGATGCATAAGATTATGATTATAATGTACACAAGATTCGTAATTTGTAACTGCGTGAATCATTTTTGATCAACATTATGTATGTAATTGTACATACCCTGACACACTGACTTGCAAACTATGTAAGAAAATTTGAACATTGAAAATTTGAACATTGAAAATTTCGCGCCTACCTCAACGCATTCACCTTTCATCCTTTTAAAATGGCACGGAATAATTCTGTCTACATTCCCAAGAAACATCTGCCGATCTATGTTTTTCTTAAAATAAATGGGTAAAATGTTTTGGCTAACATGGCATCCCTAAATTCACTCACACAATAGACAAACGCCAAAATTTTGCGTCACAGTTTTGTTGTAGCGCGAGTTCCGTCCGCCTTTTTTTATAGGTCCATGGTATGGACAATAAGATACGCGTCGAGAAGATATCTAGGCTGATGATTTGTTTTCTCAAATGCGGTCACTAGCTCATCGATGTATTGAATGTTATATGTCTTGATTCGAATGTCACAATTGATATTAAATTGATTTTGGACCTTCTAAAGAACTAACTGCATCTTTATGTAGTTATATGTAAAGGGTATGATTGTACAATATACGAGTACCTTAAGCTGGAGTATATTAAGCTGGTGACAGTAGAAGGACAAGGAGAATCTCTATTTGATAAAATATTGTGCTTAAAATACAGGTTTTGATGATTGATTGCTAGAAAAAAATGTGATAATGTTATTACCTACAATGTAAACATTCTCATAGGTAATATTAAAACCTATTTATGAATGTTAATGCAAACTAATAAATAGTGTGAATGAACAACGAATTAACATGGTATAAAAAAATACTATCTGTAATTTTTGTAGATAAAACTTAAAATACTAACTGCAAACAAAAATAATTTATATCCTAAGTATTTCTACCATTAGACTAACGATCAACTTAGTTGTAAAGTATTTAAATGTTTAATATAGAGCAGGATAGTGTTTTTATCATTCATTTAGAGATTTATATAAATTCTGCTATTAATGAAATATTTTCTGTAAATATTAGTTAAGTTCGACTTATTGTTAATTAATAAACGGTTGTGAACCTGAATCAGATTGTTTTTTTTTCCAAAACAAGAACAAAACAAAAAACAAAACAAGAAAGAAAGAAGAAAACAAGAACTATTTGTGGAAATCATACATAGTTCCAAACACTCGATGATTGTGTAAGTAAATAATGTATTTTAACAGTACCTATCGTGGGTTCAATTCCAACCTAAAGCAAACTAGTTAAAAAAACATGATGCTTGAAATGCAATCTTTTATCTGTTCATCATTATTCTAGACGCCATTATATTCATAAGTACTAGCTCTACGTGTTGACAAATAATTTGATTTCCGAAAAAACATTTTGATTTATGTTTCATTACAATATTTATTTAGGGCATAGTAATCTACACTCGCGAGCAAAAGTATGGAATCACTTACATGAAGTTGTTTCCACGCGATCTTGTGTACTAACGAATTTGTTAGTAACAAAAAAAGTGGCACCATTTTAAAGATTGAACTTTTAACTTTAAATTGATACCAAATTCATTGAAATCACACCAGTATTTAAAAAGATATCCCGGTTAATGTGAAGAAGTAAGGAAAAAGACATGTATCAACTGTTTGATACGTCGCGAGTTGCGGCCTATTTACCCCCTATAAAAGCACGTGTTTTCGGATTTTTGCTTTCACACGTTGAACCTTACACATCTCCGCTTCTTTTGACACTTTACCTGGGATTCTACACCTTCAGAAGCAGCACAAATCGTTGCACTATTGCAAGAAGAGCTCAGCCAGCGGGCTGTCGCACGTCAGCTCCACATAAGCCAGTCCTGGGTTTCGAAAGTTTTAAGACGCTTTCGGGAGACTGGTGGCTTTATCCCGAGACCAAATTCTGAATAGCGCTGGTGCACATCGCAGAGGGATGACCGTTTTTTCATGTCAACCTCTCTATAAAATCGTCATTTAACTGGTATCGACGTCCAGCAAGAGCTCAGAAATGTTCGTAGGATAGCTGTTAGCAAGTGGACAGTTCGTCTAAGATATAAGCAATAGAATTTGACTCTAAAAAGGCCTGCCACGGGCTCGAAACTGACGGCAGGTCACCGATAAGCACGCTTTCAATTTGCTCGTACACATCTCGATGGGAAGACGAGCAAGCCACCCCTATAAGCCACTGTTTCAGCGAACCAGCACTGCATAAATCTCTCCCCAGGCCGCCTATAGACCCGACCTCTTCGACTGCTGCACTGCAAACACAGTCTGCATTCATCGGAGAACAAAACTCGCCTCCATTACTCGCCTTCCCATCAAAATAAGTGCGAGCTAATTGAAAGCGTGCTAGTCGGTGACTTGCCGTCAGTTACGAGCCTGTGGCAGACCTTTTTGGAGTCAAATTCTATTGCTCATATCTTAGACGAACTGTCCACTCGCTAACAGCTATCCTACGAACATTTCTGAGCTCTTGCTGGACGTCGATATCAGTCAAATAACGATTTCATAGAGAGTTTGACATGAAAAAGCGGTCATCCCTCTGCGATGTGCACCGGCGCTGTTCAGAACTTGGTCTCAGGATAAATCAACCAGTCTCCTGAAAGCGTCTTAAAACTTTAGAAACCCAAGACTGGCTTATGTGGAGCTGACGTGCGACAGCCCTCTGGCTGAGCCCTTCTTGCAATAGTGCAACGATTTGTGCTGCTTCTGAAGGTGTAGAATCCTAGGTAAAGTGTCAAAAGAAGCGGAGATGTGTAAGGATCAACGTGTGAAAGCAAAAATCCGAAAACACGTGCTTTTATAGGGGGTAAATAGGCCGCAACTTGAGACGTATCAAACAGTTGATACATGTCTTTTTCCTTACTTCTTCACATTAACCGGGATATCTTTTTAAATACTGGTGTGATTTCAATGAATTTGGTATCAATTTAAAGTTAGAAGCTTAATCTTTAAAATGGTGCCACTTTTTTTGTTACTAACAAATTCGTTAGTTCACAAGGTCGCGTGGCAACAACTTCATGTAAGTGATTCCATACTTTTGCTCGCAAGTGTATAAAATCTATTGGCGAGTCTTGCATCCATGACATTTTATTATTCCTTTATAAGGTGTAATCTGTTTAAGATAGAACACAATCTAATCTGGAGGATTTATCAACAAATCTTTCGATTATTGACTCTACATGCTTCTTTCACTCATTAACATCAATACTCAACATAATAAAGATGTTTCCTGGGTCAAAAAGCAAGAGTTTTAATTAGTCCGTCATTTAACGTAGCAAAAAATACTCTACACGTATTTTTCACTTTTTCAAACTAATGAAAATTAAAAGAGATAAAGCGCGCCAAAGTTCATAAGAAGAGGCCCGTGACGTCAATGAGTGCATAAAAGTGCCGCACTTTGTGACGTCGCGCGGAACTTCAACGCACCATAACTATGTAATTATTTGTTAGATTGACAAATAAAAATATATGTGTCCAATATTTTTTGATATTAAACATGACAAACTAAAAAAATTTTTTTTAGGAAACTAGCCTATTGAGAGGCAGCTGTACAATTTTGACGTATTTTTGAAACAGCATTTCACTGTTGAATTGAAAAATATTTGCCTTTGTCATAAAAGAGAAAAACTGAGTAAATTACCGCGTTTTACACTATCATTATGAACTGATAAGCTTCTAAATTTTTAATTTTGGACTTTTAAAGATTTAGTATTGTAACATTTTAAAACTACTCAAAATGCCTTTTTTAATGCGGAAAAATGAATTAAATTGAATACCCACCATCCTGCGGCGAATTCTGTGGTAAGGGTTAAAAGGAGATCTCCCTGCCAGAAGGGAAAGGCATACGCACTAATACAATCACGCATGTTCGTCTCTCTGAGTATAGAAGTATTTGCTGTTCTAGCTGATCTCGATTCCCTTTACCTACTTAGGCCTAAAAGACACTAATATTATTATTCGAATTATGTAAAAATTACATAACAGTATTCAAGAAGCCCTAACGACTCAACCAGGAAAAATAGTAAGAACCAATTCCGTTAATAGTTGAGGATGCCGATGGAAGCTCGCTGCCATCTTCGGCCTGAGGGCTTAGTGTGAGTTTACATCAAACGTCGTCACTAGGGTTTCTGATTTCTCGACCTATTTTTTTTCTCGAGTTTCGGGAATTCTCGAGGCGAAAGTCTCGAGTTTTCTCGGGTCTCGAGTCTTTAAATTAAAACTGTTGAAATCGGTTGAAATTTAATAAAAACACAGGTTTTTTAATCTAATATACCTACTTTGATGCACAACAATCAATATTAGAATTTAGTACCACTTATTTTGGTAAGAAAACAAACAAAAAATGAAATCTTCTTTCATATTAATATTAACTAATAATCATAACTTAGTTATTAACTAAAGGAACAAAAGTCATAAAGTCGCGTGTACTTTAAGGATAAATAACAATAAAAAATCTGGAGCTACAATTGAATCACTTGTTTTGCAAAGGACACAAAGTCCAAATAGCAAAATTACGATAAATAGTTTTTTTTTACAAACAAAAAAACACTTTTTAATAATTTTTAAAATTTCTTTAGGATAACGACTTGAATAAACTTTACGAGGAGGCACGAGTACCTAACCTAACAGACAGTTAACAAATTTTTCGGTCTTTAAATCAGTCAGAGTTAAACATACATAATAAATAGGTATAGCATTAATAGCATACTCGTAGGTAAACATTATTATTTAGTTTCGATTGAGATCATTAATTGCAAATCAAATCAGTTAAAAAAAGGAAGACTAGGCCAGTTTAAAAGCAACGTTAACCTATTAAATAATTAAAAACTTACTTTTGTCTAAGAAAACAGGCTTTCAAGACTATTAAAGCTTCAAAATCGAAACTCGAGAATTCTCGAGCTCAGGTAATTTTTTTCTCGTCTCGAGTGAAACCAAATTTCTCGAGTTTTCTCGAGTTCGAGAAGGCTCGAGCAGAAACCCTAGTCGTCACTAGTGAGCGCGTAAAAAATGACAGTTAAATGTATGACGGATTGTACAGCGCCCCTAGCGGAAACTTTCAAGAACTAAAATTTTCATATGTTTTTTTATCTTGCTCACAAGTGAGAACGTTTGATGTAAACTCACACTAAGCGCTCTGATCATTACTTTTCATGAGTTCAGCTGAAGGCTTTAAAGTTCTGGTAAAAAAAGGAATTATGAACAAGTTACATCCATTGTCAAGGTTACTATTTCTTCGAGATTCAACTGATATAATATCATTATTGTGTCAATCACTGTACTACGCATTGCTGTGTTTACTCACTACATATATCACAGCTATTTTGCTACAATAGGGGTGAGGTAAGAAGTCTTATCCACTGATACTGGGACTACTAGCTGTCATTATCTAAGACATATACAAAACTAGCGGCCGTATTTCGTACGCGTGGATCCCGTTTTACCCCCTTAGGGGTGGAGTTTCGTAAAATCCTTTCATAGCGGATGCCTACGTGATAACATCTAATTGCATGCCAACTTTAGCCCAACCCGTCCAGTGGTTTGGGCTGTGCGTTGATAGATCACTATGTCAGTTAGTCGGTCAGTCACCTTTGAGTTATTTAGATGTAACATGTCACCGAAGTTAATGGGTGGATTCTTTCTATCGGAGGGTTCTGGATTCAATTAAGGTGAAAGTATTTGATTTTCATGATGCTATCGTTTTTGATTTCATAGACTTTTCCCAGGACAAAGTTAGCCTTTACTGGTTGAGTTTTTGTTGGCAGTCAATCTGTGGATCCTGGCTACAAGAGTCACAATGGGAACGACGACAATGACTTAACGATGGATAGTATACTGTTGCTCAATACTTAGTCTTATTACAACCCACACTACAACAGTTTAACTTTACTCCGGGACTTTGATCTAAACTGGTTAGGTTTTTATTGGCGGTCAAGCTGTAGATCCTGGCTACACAAAAGTTGTTGCAGCGGTGGGAACGAGAGGTGGGAATAGTCCCGTATTACTACAACCCACAAGAAGAAAAAGAAGAAGTTTACTGCGTCTACCTGCCGTGTGTTATCAACATTGATATATCAAGGTAAATAAACGATTATAGTATTATAACAATATAGTTCCTGGGAGTAGTTGACATTTTGTCGTTTGCAATTAGTGTGATTGAACGTTTGAAGGCAAAAGGTGTGGAAGTGTTAAACATGGAGGGCCCGAAGTTAAAATCGTCTGCGGTTGGTGTGCAATCATTAGCTACGCTATGCCGTTAGTATTTAATTTTTTTTTAAGAAAACTTAACGATATTCTTGCAAACGAGAACTCAAAAATATAATGATACTTACAGTTAGGTAATTGCATATTATTATTATTGAAAGAAATTCAAGGGATGGTGACTCTTTCTAAGATGATCTTTTCCCATCTGGGAATTGACCAAAATAATGAAGTGATTCTTATTCCTTTAGTAGCTGAAGAGTTTCTAAGGTCTTTAGTCAAAACCAAGTTTAAAAGTCAATTCAATCTCAATCATAGATTCTGTCCTCTGATTGATATTTATCAACATAAATGTATGTACGAGACTTAATGAAATTCAACCAAAAGCTACAGCATGCTTGACATTTTATTGAATCTTTGAGCTTCGTTTTGTAATTAGGAACAAAAAGAATGAGTTACTTAAGGTGAGAATTTTTAGAAAATGCTACGATCTCACACTAATATTTGTTAGGGTTTAGTATGGTATTGATCAGTGACAAAGGTCTTGTATCATAACCAGGTCATTTAGTTTTTAATGTGCTATGGGAACACTCTCTAATCTATCAGAGGCAAAAAGAGTTGGTCTTTTATGACACTAAAGTTCATTCTATTTCTAGTGGCTTTCTTCGCCAGCCAGACCGGCTTCATCTGCGCATGGCCATCCTACACATTGGCCAATTTCACCTCCAACTCCACTGTTCTCTCAAGACCTATGACCAGTTTGGAAGTGTCTCTATTCGGGGCCGTGGCCAACATTGGGGGACTGGTGGCCAGCCCCTTCTGCGGGTACATATTCAATAAGGTTGGGAGGAAGTACGCTACGGTGTTGTTTGGATTGCCGTATGTGGTAAGTTTTTTAAGATGATAATAATATAAAAGGCTACTTTACAGTCGATGATTATTTCAAAGATAAAAATGTTTGAGATGCTTAACTGCCTAGCTAGCATAAACATTTATAACTATGCATATTTTAAAGTCTGTAAACCCTTGAAAAAGAACTGACAATAGTGACTGAGTTTCTTGCGCTGCTTCTTCTCAGCGCTGGCCCATTTATTGTCCCGAAGCAGTGGTAGGGTTAATACTGTAAAAGTCCTTTTTAAAAGCCTACTTGCATAAATAAATGAGTTTTCTGAGTTTTTTTTATATTGTAGTTCGAAATTGAACGCCTGTTATAACTGGTTAGGCAAATTCTAAGATGCTAAAAATATTGCCGTTTTAGTCAACATACATCTGTGCTAGACACATCAGTGTTTAAGGTTCGATTTGATCAGTAACATGTAAAAAAATCAAAGAGTAAATATTTACATTTTGTATGTTGGCCTTTAAGATGCTGTTTAGAATGTAACATATTATCTGCCCGATCTGCCCTATAAGAGCTAATTTTATTCACTCTCACCTTGAAAAGGCCCGGATTAGTACAATTCAAACTAATAAATAACTATTAGGTACATACCTGTAAACGCCTCTCACTCTATGAACCGACGATCTAGTGAAGATTGCGGGAAGCACCAGACCGGCCATTGTAGAACTTCTTTGTAGTGGCAGTCCTTTTTCTGAAACGAAAACAAATGAATCTTTAAATGCCATGAAGGCGAAAAGATGTACGTATGTTTCTTACATCGCCACACAAATAAAAAACAAATCGACGATCTAGGCAGAACTGCTAAAAGAAGAACGGTCACGCCCCATAAAAAAAAAACCCAGACCCGACAGAAACCTGTATGATCCGGCTGTATCTCCAGGTCACCTAGATACATTCCATAGCAGCTGTAATAGACATTTAGGTACATACATTTACCAATTTTGGTGATAAATAGGCATTTTGTATTAGTTTTTGTATAACGCTTGAACAAAAACAAAGGATAATATTTTGGTGTTATACCTACATAGATTTATAATATAAAAAATATACAATTTAACTAATTAAGACATAACAAAAAAATTGAGGTATGTCTCGTTTCTGTCGGGCCTGGGTCACAGATGACCGTTCTTCTTTATAATATCAAAATTTTTGTAACTAAAGACTGAGTCCGCACTACGGTTTTTTCCCGTAAGCGGTAAACCGCCAAACAGCAAGACCACCCGAAACCACAGAATAAGTAATAGTACAGGTACAGAAGGATTACTCCGCAAGACGATTTAAATAAATGCGAGTCTTGCTACGACGCGATACAGTGGAATTCAGCTCGCACAGCACTACGTACCTACAATTTTATTCACCTACAAGTTTTGTCTCTTTCTATCGCGTGCCTCTGAACTCTTCTTACGCTGTTAGGGTTGCTGTCTAGTGAAAAAATAATGAATCTACTTATTTGTAATGAGGTACGTACGTATGTAGGTAAGTATGCATTCATTATGGAAAACCTTGGGAGAGGCCTTTGTCCAGCAGTGGACGTCATTTGGCTGAAACGAACGAACGCATTTTGAACAGTAGTCATAGTAGGTTAGGTTCCTATACTATCCTAAGAATTATTGATTACCTACATGGCCAACATACCTTTCAGCATCTTTGGGAAGCGAAAAAAAAAGATAAATCCGGTAGATTACTTTTCGAACTTAAACACCCGAACGCCGCACAATATTTCTTTCTCTTTATGTCCATTTTTAAATAATACTTCGATCATAGAATTATAATCATACTACAACGCACGCCAGCGTCCTGACGAGCGCGCGCGTGACACTCGACTGATATAATACCCGCCGGCGGGCCGCTTCGCTGTAGGTAATTATCGGATGTACCGCGCGGAGTGAGCCAGGCCTGCCGAAACGTATACGCGGGAAAAAGTCGCAGTGCGGACGCTTGCATTATTTTTAACGAGGTTAAAAACCATAGAACCAGCCTTAGATTCACAATCATCATCATCATCATCATTTCAGCCATAGGACGTCGACTGCTGAACATAGGCCCCCCCAATGACTTCCACATCGCACGGTTCACAATAATAAACTTTATCTTCCAGTTCGCATGGCTCATAATAGCGTTTTCAAAGAGTGTCACCATGATCCTCCTCGCAATGGGGCTGGTAGGCGTGGGCATTGCTGGTCAGAACGTCTCCCTGATCTTCATTTCGGAGATCAGCCATGATTCCATTAGAGGGGGGCTCACAGCAAGTTCTGCTACGGGGTACTTTATAGGTAAGTTGCATAGAAATAAGACTACCATAAATTGTGCACATATGGGTTTGTACGTAGTTTTAAGACAATATTAATTTCTGCAGATACTGTCATTGAATGTTAAAATAACAGATTTTCATCATTGAAAGGCATTAATCTGTACAGTCCTATCAACTTAAGCTGAGAATTGCATTTGTGTGAGTGATCGCCAAAAGTACCGTTAGTAAAACACATACAAATAAAATTAATGTTTTATTAAAAGGAAGTCTATAAAACACTTGCTACCAATTGGGCCGATGTAACGACACTTGACACATCCTTTTAAATAAATAAATAAATAAAAACAGGTCCTCGCTCAGCATATGCCAAGGCACGAAGTACCTCGACGCTGATATTCTGCGAGCACCGTTTATAGAGAGGGCGTCCAGCCAGCCTTACAAAATACAACAAAAAGACAAACTTTATAAAATTACAAAATAAAAACAGACTAAAAACTTTTCGTTCACACCTTTAAAATACGTATTCAATTTGCATAAAATTTCATTCACTTGGCTGCTTAATGGATTTCGTACAGGAAATTCACTTACAGTAGGAGCCATTTCACTAATATTTGGAACACAATTACATAAAATTACACGTATCTGCTACCAGTACCGGGGGTGAAGTGAAGTATGTGAGCGGCAAGGAAGCGGTGCGTGGCGGACGCGCCGCGCTTCAAGCCGATTGCCACTCTAAACTATCGGTGTGCACTCACACAAATGCAATTCTTAGCTTAAGTTGAGAGGACTGTATGTGAGTCACTATAGTATTCTTTATTGGCTTTATTTTGTGGCTGTTTGGCATAATCGAATGCATGTTTAGGCAATTTATTGGCTTAAACGAATTTTTATTGAGTTTACCATAGTTTTGCGATTGATGAAATTATTGCATCATCATCACCATCATCATTTCAGCCACAGGACGTTCACTGCTGAACATAGGCCTCCCCCAATGACTTCCACATCGCACGGTTGGTAACGGCCTGCATCCAGCGCCTTTATGGCTTCTGCTACTTTTATCTGGTCGTCGGTCCACTAGGTCGGTCCACTAAATTATTGCAACTCCGAGACAAATGTTAGATAGTGTGATGACGAGTCATTTACATTTTTAAGGGTATTCTCATTAACATTCATTATTTTTATCAATTGTTTTTTGTACTCTGTAAAGTTTTTAGGGGCTAAGTAACTGAGTGATAGATGAACCAACTTAAACTATCCCACAGGTTTACTGGTCTCCTACTTCCTTGGTGGATACCTGACCTACTACCAGGTGGTCTACACTCATCTGGGTCTGTCTATACTTTGCATCGTCCTTCTGCTGCTGCTGAAGGAATCTCCAGTGTATCTGATGTTGGCAGGGAGGGAGGAGGTAAGAGAACTCTTCGCGATTATTTGTAGATAAAGCCATTTATTTGTTGAGTTTTGAACCTAGTCCAAATAAAAAGATTGTCTGAAGAAAACATTATAAACCTACTAGCGGCCACCCGCGACTTCGTACGCGTAGACCCCTTTTAAATAATGAATTTTGCAAAATCTCGTGTTAGTGAGCACCTACATTCTAAAGAAACCCCCATGCAAAATTTAAGACTCCTAGCACTTGTAGTATCTAAGATTGAGTGAGTGTTCGCTTTTATAAATATCTACCATTAAAAACTACATTTTTAGGAGGTAAATAATATTTTGTTTTTATACTTACATAAAAAATTAGCTCCAATTAGAAGGTACACTCACTGGTGATCAAAGAACGATATTTTGGAACATAAACATAACACTGTTCACACCAACTCACTAACACTGACTAACGCTGTTCACGCGAAATGAGTTTCAAGTATTTTTACGAACTAAAATGTGGGTAATTTGAAAAAAATATTGATTGCACAAAGCAACAGTAGCACGAACGTGCAAGGTAATTTCTTCAAGACAGGTATTTGACCACATGACGTACTTATCGATTTTTAATGATAAAAATTATCGGGGGAGGCCTATGTTCTATCGGACACATTATTAACTACTTTTTCCGTTTTTGCTCTCGCTCTCATCAAATGGTGATTCTTAGCGACAGAACGAGATGACATGAGCGGGAATGGGTAGTTGACATTGTGGCCGATAGTTCAGCAGAGGACTTCCTGTCGGCTGAAATGATGATAAAAATGATGACGCACTTAAACTTTAGATTAATCTCATTGTATAGGAAGCAGCTAAGTCCATAGCATTCTACAACCAAGTCGCCGTCGACTCTAAACTGGTGGAGGTGGAGATGAGGAGGATCAGACTCCAGCTAGACCCCAGGTTGGAGAAGCTGCTTGAAACTGAGAGTAAGTTCTCGAATTACACCATGGTTGTGGGTTTAAATCCTGATGGGAGCAAATTATATAGAAGCATTCATGTCCAGCCCACCTGAAGTGACATTAGTGACAGATTCAATTAGCGATTGAAATCGTATTATAACATCGAATATGAAAGAGTCAAGATCACAAATGTTAATTTCTAGAATTCAGGAGTCATGGACAATGGACATGAATCATGAATGAACCTCTAGGCAAGGCGGACATCTTAAGATTTTAGATGTTTTTAATAATTTTGAGAATTTATCTTCTACTGATTTGATCAATTATAACTTTATATTTATTTGTTCAATAGACACGGATTTGGAAGCCACTGAAGCAATGCTTCAAAACAAAATCGACAACATGCCTCGGAAAGAGCCATCGTGGAAAATTTTAAGTAAGTATTTGACGCTTATTGAGCTATTAAGGTAATCGAAGCTCCATAGACGAGTTGAAAGAAATAAGAAAATATTGCTAATTTATTTTCAAAGGCATCCACAACGTATAATACCTTCAGTATATTTTCTATAATAAGATGCCACATCGTTTCAGCATGCTTTCATTCAACCTTTTTTTCCAGGAAAATCCAAATCCTCCAAGCGTGCTCTCGCCACAGTCCTCATCATCATCGCCTGCACAATCATGATGGGTTCCGTAGTCCTGCAAGTGTATGCCGAGCCGCTGTTTAAGGAGGCTGTTCCATCCATGTCCGCTAACTTGTGTTCCATCATGCTGGCCGTGGACTTGCTGATCGCTAGCGTCGTGTGTGTGCTGGTGATTGACAAGTTTGGGAGGAAGGTAATGTAGTTTTCCTCACTGTATTCCTCCTTTGTTAATTTAGGTTAGCCGTGTGGTTCCGGTAGAGACATATTTTTTTATACAGGACAAGGCAGGTATTTGACCGCAAT
Organism: Ostrinia nubilalis; assembly: GCF_963855985.1. Taxonomy (NCBI): domain Eukaryota; kingdom Metazoa; phylum Arthropoda; class Insecta; order Lepidoptera; family Crambidae; genus Ostrinia; species Ostrinia nubilalis. The sequence goes on along the minus strand of NC_087109.1, from coordinate 1,895,751 downwards.
CGTACCTGGTGTTAAGTAAGATATAGGACTACTCCCACTCTTCTCGTGGATGTCTAGGAGACACATAATTATGCATATACGGTTAATGTGATAAATTGAAAATTATTAATAATAACCGGTTATTATGAATAATTACCGACAGTCGCGGTAAAAGTGATAAATTAATCACATTTAACAGTGATTATTTAATAATTCAACCTTAGTACTAACAAATTTCATAAAAGAGAACAACATCTTGTGTACGTGCTCGTGTACAGCCAAACTTTTGAACGTTTTGATATCATATATTAATATAATTTGGCATAATGAGTTTGGAATGATTCTTGCATAATATTACTTTTCCATGATGCCTATAACATAACGTTTTGATTTAAAGTGAAAAATAGGTTAAGTCGCCTATTTAGTTTTATACACACATAAATGACCTCATATTAATCACATTATCAAATCATGCGGTAATTATTCATAATAACCGGCGATTATTCATAATTTTCGCATTTATCACTTTGACCGTAACACATATATGTATCTTTCCCCTCTAACTCGTCTGACCAGCGTGGAATGGTGGGACCAAATCTTCTGTTTGCTTTTAGATTTGAGGTTGTCTTTTCTCTAACTTTTGTATTGGCAGGTGTAATACAACCTAAGATGATTTGTGCTTTGCAGAACACTGCTGTTTACTACAAATTCAGCTCAAAATGACAATTACTTTCAGCTTCATATGCCATTGCAGCTTCAATTTAAACTACTGTTACGATTGTATTTTAAAAGACATCATTTAATCAATTTACATACAAATCAGGTTCCTGACCTGATAGGATGTCATGTTCAAAGTCTGATCATTTCTTTCTTTTCATAACAGATCTTCCCTTTTCATCCACAGTATCTTCTCATCATCACGTCTGCTCTGTCAGGCGTGTGCACGTTCTTGCTAGGAGTGCAGTTACAGGTGCACTTCGCACCACACTGGGTCACCGCCTTCCTGATCTACTTGTATACATTCGTGTATACTGTGGGCTGTGCGGTCATACCCTTTGTGCTGGCTGCTGAAGTCTTCTTGCCGGAGGTAAGGGAGAGCACATTCGTTATTTTTTAATTAAGGTCAGTTTCTCCTGTTCCTAATAAAGTTTCACACACTAACGTTATTTTACAAATAAATATTGCTAGCTAATTACTCGTATAACTGGAGACATAATTTGCTGGTATCTCTATCCCAGACTTCTGAAACCAAATGTAGAAGAAGAATTTTATATCTGACAGATAAGTTTTTAATGGGACCAAGCGGCGAAACACGTTAAAATTAACTACTTATAAGTCTATTGATTCCATTTTGCAATGTCTTTTGCTAAATCTATCACATGCAGAAATTTTTGACTTTGTCCCTTTCATTCTTTTCTTCCATTTCAAGATCTAATTTATTAAATTCTCCTTTTAGGTCCGAAGCCTCTGCAACAGCCTCTCAATGGGCTTCGTGTGGTTGTTCATGTTCATCACGCTCTTCATCTTTAACCCACTAGTGGAGATCCTGGGCCTTGGCAGCGTCTTCTACTTATTCTCAGCAGTCTGCTTCCTTGGAACCGTCTACGTGTACTTCAAACTGCCTGAGACCAAAGGCCTTTCTGCAGACGCTATTCAAGTCCTGTTTTTGAAGAACAAGTAGAGTTTTGGCTTGGTGGAGTTTCGTAGAAGCTGTTTAGCTTTTGAAAGATCTTGGGAATGTCAAGTATTTGTTACAAATGGACTGACAGGAAATTAAATTATATTATTATTACTTTGTGTTTTATTACAATCCAATTTGATGATGACCTACATTTATGAAGTAGAAGTAAGAAGTCAATTACTTGGTAGTGGAAAAAAATTGTGCAATAAGAGTAAACCCTTGTTTATATCCTTGTAAGATGAAATAACAAAATATGAGGAAAAAATCACTATCAAAACAAAGTTAAAGTCATAAAATCTGATAAAAATAAGGAGGGTAACATACGATTAAGATGATAAACAAACTAAGAATGAAAATCACAGTATTTTAAGATCCAATTAATGAGGCTTAAGGCATTTTATTGAAGTCAGATAACAGTAGCTTGACGTATGAAATGTTAATGTAAGTACCTACTGTAGCATGTGAATGAAAGCAAGGAATTGGCTTATGGGCCTAGACATACTACATGTGCTAAAAATTCAATCAGATTTTTTAGGTCCGCCCCTTTTGACACTAAGAACTAAACATAAGCTAACAATGTAGAAATAGTCAATTTCTGGAAATAGCCTCCCCCTGGGGAGAGGCAGTGGTAGAGAAATACTGCATTACTACGCCAGTGATAAGTAAAATAGCAAACAATTAGTCAGTAGTCATTTTTTTATCCATAACGAGGAAGCTCCTGGCCTGTATCACACCTGATGGTAAGTGATGATCAGGCCGAAGGTGGAAGCGAGCTTCACCCGGAATCCTCAACCACGGAGGAACTTGCTATCTTACCTCCAACTGCCGGAACACAAAAATGCACAAACTAATTTTATTAAAGAACTTGACAGCATTTTGTGACATCCGATGTTGATATTCATAAGAAGGACTTTGTTATATCACTAAAGGCCGCATGACTTGGTAATTTCATCAACTACAACGTGCAACGGGTTCAAATACCGCTAAAGGCAAATATTGGCATGACTAGATATACCCACAGAAATACAGCTACATGCTCGTGTATTAAAATATCTGACGTCAATTCTATAGTAATATTATAAAGCTGAAGAGTTTGTTTGTTTGAACACGCTCATCTTTGGAACTACTATCTGATTTGAAAAAATATTTTGATATTGGATAACCTATTTGTCGGGGAAGGTTTTTAGGCTAAGACCACCCTACAGTCAATAGGAGTGGAGCAGTAAAGAAAATCGTTGCTAAAACGGGAAATATTATTCAAACTATTTTAACTGGCATAGCTAGTAAATAAATAAAAGTTTTGATTTATCTTTACAACAGAGCGCCTATCTGCCAAATCCTTTAGTTAAATTATACTTAACGTGCGTCTGGCGTGTATTTGCACATTGAGTTTAAATTTATATACGGTTAATCTTTTATTTACTTGTTATCTATTTGCTGCCACGTTGGAAGAAACACCGTGGAGGTTTGATATACAATAGCACATAAAACTATACACTTATGTTGGAAAATGGAACGTATAACAACTACCTACATTAGAAGCCACTGTGTTAAGCTTGATGTGCACTGTCACTCTATCATGTATTTTTAGTTTAGTTACAGTACTATGTACGATGATTATTTAGTTTTTTTCTCTGCCGGGTTAGATGGATTTGAAGAATTAAAGTTATGTAATAAAGACTGTGGTTTTGTATGGTAAAATATTTATTTTCTGAGCAATGTTTGCTTGAGATATCATTTTCCGACATTATATTGTAAGGAAAGTTTACGGCCAAAGTATCTATTCCTTGTTATGCCCAGGCGCACGATTGTAGCCATAGAAAGGAAATTTTTATTTATTTATTTAAACTTTTAGCACATACATACAATGCACTGTGGCGGACTTAATGCCGGATGGCATTCTCTGCCAGTTAACCACGGGTCTTTCACGTTACCGGAAAACGCAGCGTGGGATGTCCACCCACAAGGTGGACCGAAGACCCCATGAAGGTAGCAGGAAGCCGCTGGATGCAGGCCGCTACCAACCGGGCGATGTGGAAATCATTGGGGGAGGCCTATGTTAACCAGTGGATGTCCTGTGGTTGAGATGATGATGATTTAGTTTTCAATATCTGGGGGGAGCCTGATGACCTGTACTACAGGTATTCTAATACCTATTACAGGCATCAGTCTCACAAAAACAACTTCGTTTTATGAATTGTAATATTTATATTGAATAACTTGTATCATTGTAATGAGAAAATGAAGACTATTCATTTATTTATTTAATATTATGAAAGGTGGCGATATTTTCATTTTAGCATAATTTACCTACTGTTTACAACTAACTCTACACAAGCAGTTAAGTTTGAGGCTGGGACCGTGAATCTATTAATTTTCTTTAAATTAGGTTCCAGCCATTGAGTTATAATGTACTGGTTCCAGCTTAGTTTCTGTGTATATTACAGAAAAATAAGCTAATTTCACAGACATTAACCTTTCAGTGACGTTCCTTGGACACATTACATTTGGTGGAATTTTGGTGGAAGTCGAACCTTAACTTCGAACTCCTCCTATGTTCTTCTGATTAATTTCGTTGCGGGTCCAATGACAGTTTAACTTTCCCCCGGGACAAACTAGACCTTCACGGGTTGGGTTTTTATTGGCGGTCAAGCTGCAGATCCTGGCTACACAGGAGTTGCAGCGGTGGTAACGAGAGGTGGGAATACGAGTAGTCCCGCATCTAACCGATGTACGGGCGAAGCCACGGACAGAAACTAGTGTTATCTCTAAAAGTGTATATTAATAACACCTACCGTTCTATCTTCAGTTAAAATAATCTCTTTAATAGCAGATTATTATTAACAGTGCGGTAATAAAGTTTAGTGACAGACAGAACTCAGTGTGTTGTTAACACATTCGTTAATTTAACTTCTTATCGGTTGGTGGAGAATTTGGAATAAAAATGGAGAAAGTGAAAAAATCCGCGTTTTTTGTGCAATGCTGTTCCACGATATGCAGTTAGTATTTTTGTTTCTTGCTTTTTTTAATAATATTAGTTTCTAAGTTAATGGGAAGTCCAACATACACAAATATTTTATTAGTGTCTATTTTGGATTAATTTAGAGTTAGAAATAAATTAATTTGATGATTTTGAAACATAAAAAATAAATCACGTAGGTACATATTTGTGCAGATGGTAAAAATATTGATGACTGAAAACGTTTAATTAATTTGCAAAGTATTGTTTGATCCGAAAAAGGTAGGTAAGTGGTTAGTTACTTTGTGGTAAAAGCACACATCGTAGCTATGAGCTTTTAAAAAGCATAATACTTATTATTTTATTATTATTATTGCAAAGTTTACACTTTTTAAAACTTTTGCATAGCGTAATATTCCTACAAACAGTGGTCGCCACTCGAGAACTTTTCTGCCCCAACGGCCATCGTCTCTACGAGCTATGTGCTAATGTGCCCCGCCCACTGCCACTTGATTTTAGCAATTCTGCGAGCTGTCGGTCACTTTGGTTCTCATGCGGATCTCATTTCTGATTCGATCACGCAGGGAAACTCCGAGTATAGCCCGCTCCATCGCCCTGTTAGTCCCGTGTTGCCTGTAGCATATTTTTATTTATTATTGTATGTTTACGATAAACTGGCTCATCTGTGGTAATCTTATCTAACGAATAGCAAATACAATAAGTGTATGTGACATCATTATACAGTAAATAATGCTAACTTTGTTTGCATTAGTTGTCATTGATGTTTATAGACGCCCTTTAATCCGTTAATTGATGCACTTAATTATGCTACTTACACTATAGTTATACACCTGTAGTTTAGTGGGTAGAACGCTGTTTTGTACTAAGTTTTGGGTTTGATTCTTAATTAGGGCACACAGAGTTACAAAGAACTAGAGCTCTACGATGCTATTTGGTATAGTTTAAAAGTTAAATTGATCCATTATAAAACATTTTCATGTAAAATGTCATAGTTTTTACAGTGTCAATAGTTAAGAAAAGTTAACAGATCTCATGTAGAGCCAAGCTTCTAGCACTAGACGCCCAAACCTAATACAACTTATCAAAATAGCTTTCCGCCCGCGGCTTCGCCCGTGGAATTTTGTCTGTCACAGAAAAACTTTATCGCGCGCGTCCCTGTTTCAAAACTCGGGATAAAAACTATCCTATGTCCTTTTCCGGGACTCAAACTATCTCTATGCCAAATTTCATCGAAATCGGTTTAGTGGCTTAGGCGTGAAAGCAAGACAGACAGACAGACAGACAAAGTTACTTTCGCATTTATAATATTAGTATAGATGTGCCAATGGCCGTTCTGCTGTCGTCACATGGGCGTAAGGCCTGCATCCAGCGCCTTCTTGCTACATTTATGAAGTCATCTGTCCGCCTTGTGGTAGTTGTCCGCGATGTGTAAATGACACAAATTAACAAGAAATAATATTTTTCAGTCGCCTACCTCACCAGTTTGACCGGCTTCATCTACGCGTGGCCGTCATACACAGTGGCCAACTTCGCGTCCAACGAGACGGTCCTATCCAGGCCTATGACCACGTTGGAACTGTCTTTGTTGGGCAGTTTGACCAACGTTGGCGCGTTGGCAGTGACGCCGTTTTGTGGGTACGCCTTGGACACTCTTGGCCGCAAATACGCGGCTATGTTATTTGGCTTGCCGTTTGTTGTAAGTACAAAATAGCCTTTTTAATAAAAAAAAATCATAATTAAGAATTATGCTTAAAACTCGATTTAATGTTTCCCGGACAGTAGGTAACCCAGAACAATAGAAGTTTAATTGTTATGACTGCTATAGAAGTTCACTGTCCAGAAAGTGTTAAATGGAAATCATATAAGGGAATAATCAATCATAAAAGGGAACTTTTATGAGCGACGTTTCTTCTTACCTAATACTTGTACGAACTCAAGAGTTACTCGTATAATCTATACTAATATTATAAAGCTGAAGAGTTTGTTTGTTTGTTTACTTGAACGCGCTAATCTCAGGAAATACTGGTCCGATTTAAAAAAAATCTTTCGGTGTTAGAAAGCCCATTTATCGAGGTACCTAGACTATCGGCTATATACTATCACGCTAAGAGTAATAGACGCAGAGCAAACAATGAAAAATGTTGCAAAAACGGGTTTTCACGCGTACGAAGTCGCGGGCACAGCTAGTGTTAAATAAACTGGCGTAGATCTTTAGAAAATCTCCTTAATCGTAGTAAACATTTACTTGAATGGTTAATTACAAAAGTTGATATTTATTTATTTTTAAACAGTGTGAAGGTTGAGTATGAAAATGAATAGTTTCGTAAAGGTTGGACTGAAAGCAATTGATTTCAGACTTTTTATCAGTCTTTTAGACTTAGGATGCGCACCACGGTATCGATATCACGCCTTTTTATCGATTTTTTCTATACATTTTGACGTCGATAAAGTATATCACGACACGCATCCTCGCGCTGATAATTCGGTCGGACTAACACAGCTTAGCGTGAGTTGCTGATGATGATGATTGTCTTTGTTTCCAGTTTACGTGGGCGGTGCTGTCGTTCACCGACTACATTCCACTGGTGCTGGTGGCAGTAGGGTTTGCAGGTGTTGGCGCCGCGGGCCAAGCAGTTTCTTCGGTGTATATTTCAGAGATATGCCAGGTCAGTCCTTTTTTAAGTCTGAGAAATTACCCTAGACAGCAGGAAAATAATATTTGAATCATCATCACTGCAGGAACACCACACCATCCTCTCCAATTTACCCGAGGCAAAGGGAGGATTCGGAATTGCCCATGCTGACCAGACAGGTCAGAGAGGCCTGACTCTGCCTCGTATTTTATTTTTTAGTCACTTCTTACGACATCCACGGGATGATTGAGGGTGGTCGTGTGCCTTCAATTTTGTTTTCATATGGGTCACTTAAAAATTAGGGATTGATGGTGAAAACGGGCATTAAACAGCTAATAATTTAAAAAGTTTCTTGAGCTGTTTCTCACTCACTGACATTTTATTTTCTAGACGCATTGATAGGGTTAAAATAATTTTGAGACATGTATCATAAAAGCACTTTTAAAAGCCTTTTCGAACTCCTCAAACATGCTTAATTTCTCGAATCTGTTACTAAATCTGTATTTTCTTCTCAATCCTCTATTTCCAGGACTCCATCCGCGGCGCCCTAACTTCCACCACAGTCTCGGGTTTCTTCCTAGGCCTGCTGTTCTCCTACACCCTGGGGGGACACCTGTCCTACCACCAAGTGGTGTACGTCCACCTGTCTCTGTCAGTACTGTATATTGTCCTGCTTTCGGTGCTGAAGGAATCGCCCGTGTTCTTGGTGCAACGAGGCAGGGAGGAGGTGAGGATTGTTTTTTTTATAAAAAAATATTACAGTTTTATTCACTGTACCATCATAGTATAATAATTAGTAGTACCATATAGTAAATAAAAGACCCTGTCTGTCTGTAAGTTGTAGAAGCCACGATAGCCGAACGGTGAAGGGGTCGGACTGGCCGACTCGTGTTCCGGGGAACGCGGGTTTCGTCCCCGCCGCCGCTCGACTATTGTGGTGAGCTCACTCGTCTTACAAGCATATTATTTAGCTTAGTACGAGGGGCTAACGGGAGTATTAGTAATTTGTGTAATAACAAATTACTAATACCTAATCTTAACATTTTTGTTTACTTTACCATATTACTATGTAAAGAACACTGTCCTATCAGAAAAGATGTTGTGTTTTAGCCACTACCACTATAGAAAACCAATCTGACTTCGTTCTTTCAGTATAAATGAGACTTTAGACCTACATTTTCAAACTGAAACTGTGGCATCACAATATGCCTGTGCGATTTTGCATAATTATATCTATAGTGCTGTCGATTTCATCTCAATTTATTGATGCTTGTTTTCAGGAAGCATCGAAATCAATAGCTTTCTACAGGCGAGTTGAAGTGTCCTCCAAAGAAGTCGAAGCGGAGATCATGAAGATCAAACTACAACTGGATCCGCGGATCGAGACTATACTGCAGGCTGATAATGGTATTTAACTTGAAACTAGCTTCTGCCAGCGGCTTGGGTCGGATTTTGGATTGATATAATTATAACTTTAAAAAAAAAACCGACTTCAAATTATTAAATTTAAATGGGACCACCCTTGAGGTATTACCTATACGCCGAAAAAAGATTTGTTCAAATCGGTTCATAATTGGCGGAGTTATCGCGTAACAAACATAGAAAAAAAAACATACGGGTCGAATTGAGAACCTCCTCCTTTTTTTGAAGTCGGTTGAAAATTATTTTGGTTGCGATTCATGGGTTTCAACATTGTTACGGGGCCCAAAGAAGGCATGTTTGTTCTACCTTCACTTCGAGAAAACACATAGGCTGATGGAGAGAGATTCATATTATGTTCGTCCGCTGCCGAGTTCCTCCTCCTATTGAGTTCTATTCTTTCGACTATTTTCTCAACTTGTGTGGAACGGATCCTTCATTTTGCGGGTCCTACCCTGCGCTACGCTACGTCGCACTAAACTGCGTTGCGATAAGCTGCGTTGCGCCGTATTTGTTTTCACAAAAGAAACAGTATAATTATTTTCTTGAATTGTCATAATCATCATCATCATTTCAGCCATAGGACGTCCACTGCTGAACATAGGCCTCCCCTAATGCTTTCCACGTTGATCGATTAGTAGCGGCCTGCATCCAGCGCTTCCCTGCTACCTTTACGATGTCGTCGGTCCACCTTGTAGGTGGACGGCCTAGCGCTGCGTTTTCCGGTACGCGGCCTCCATTCCAGAACCTTGCTGCCCCATCGGCCGTCAGTTCTGCGTACTATATGCCCTGCCCACACACACACACACCGTCACAACGAATTGTCACAACCGTATATTTAATCTTTAAAGCATTAAAACTCTGCAAACAATTTAAAGAATCAAAACAGCAAAAGTCAAGAGTATGATAACATTGCTTTGTATTACCTTTTATATGTAACTGTTGTAACCCTATTGTTATTGACTTTAATACGTTTATATCTACACTAATATTATAAAGAGGAAAACTTTGTTTGTTTGTTTGGTTGTAATGAATAGGCTCAAAAACTACTGGACCGTTTTTAAAAATTCTTTCATCATTCGAAAGCTACATTATCCACGAGTAACATACTTAGGCAAAATTTTATTTTGGAAAAACATAGGGTTCAGGGTCCACGCGCGCGAAGCCGTGGGCGGAAAGCTAGTGTTAAGATATTTTAATATAAACAAGTTGCTAGGATGTAATAAGCTATTACGTATCGATAAATATTATTATACTTTCAGATCCAAAAGTAACCAAGGAATTTATTGCCAAGCCTACTGGGAATGAGAGAGCAGAATCAGCATGGAAATTTCTCAGTGAGTTGATTTATGTTGCAAATATACAGATTCAGATATAGAGACACTCCTTTATTACATCAATGGCGTTCGATCTCTATAGACACAAAAATGTAGTCTTTACTAATATTATAAAAAGGAAAACTGTATTTGTTTGGTTGTAATGAATAGGCTGTAAAAACTACTGGACCGTTTTTAAAAATTCTTTCACCATTCGAAAGCTACATTATACACGAGTAACATAGGCTAAATTTTAAATAGGGTTCAGGGGTCCACGCGCGCGAAGCCGCGGGTGGCGGGTGGAAAGCTAGTATTTTATATACCTAAGACCTAAGTGCAGAAGTGATTGTAATGGTTTGTGTAATGTTCATCAAGAGCATTAAAGTGCATTAATAAAGGCTGTTATTTGCACTTAGAAGTTATGCATTAGAGATGACGTAAATGGGTGGGTAAATTGTTTGACAATAATTAACTCTCTATAAGCTAAACAATGTAACAGTGATGTAAATTACGTAACACGAAAAACATACCCATGGTTGACTATTACAGGCCATTTGCGCGACAGACTGACGACTGGTGATATTTTGTGAAGCTTACTCGAACGACTAAATAATGATAATATACTAAATTTTCATGTTGCATTTGTACTCTCACTATTATGGGATTTGGCACAGCACAAACACTTTTAAAAAGGTAAAAAAACTTTTTTAAAAACAAGCTTTATCCTGAAATGCAGACGTACTAAAACGAAAAAAATAATTGTATGCTTGGTTCAAAAAATTTCGAAAGCTTGTATCGCGCATGGAATTTATACCTCTTTTTTTCTGTTTGCGCTACAAGCTTTCGAAATTTTTTGAACCAAGCATACAATTATTTTTTTCGTTTTAGTACGTCTGCATTTCAGGATAAAGCTTGTTTTTAAAAAAGTTTTTTTTTATTATAATTTTATTTTACACTTTTTAGTTGTATCTCAATCTCTGGGTCATTATTTAGCACCAAAGTGCTCGAGAAGTCGAATCCAACGAACCCAAACTCGATAAGATTCCGCCGTTTCGTCTAGGAGTTCCTATGACCACCTCCTGACTCCATCATTAGGACCCTGGACATCATCTAGCACCCATTCTTTTTTCATTGTACGTCAATGATATCCCCAAATATCCGAATACGGATTTAGCCCTCTTTGCGGACGACACCGCACTCTACAAGTCCGGACGTAATCGGAATTACGTCATCTTGGCGCTCCAACGCGCAGTCACACAATTAGGCGAATGGTTCAGGAAGTGGCGTATCGAGGTACATCCCGAAAAAAGTGCAGCAGTGTACTTTTCTAGGGCTTTGTCTGCGAAACGTCCTCCGGTTCGCACTCGTCCTAATGTCCCCACCCATCTCACTTTATTTGACCAAACTATTCCTTGGAAGAGTCCAAGCACTTACCCTCGACCAGAGATTATCGTTCGCTCCAAACCTCAGACGCGTCTTGAGCTGTGCGAAGCACTATTACACCCACCGACTCTACCACCTTGTTGGAAGGAAAAGTAAATTGTCACTTAGAAATAAGTTGACAATGTACAAAACCTGCATCCGTCCAATGTTGACTTACGCCAGTCCGGTGTTTGCTCACACTTCCTGCACAGTCCTTAAGAAATTCCAGACCCTCCAAAACAAATTCTTACGCCGAGCCGCGCATGCCCCGTGGTTCGTGCGTAACACGAATCTCCATAGAGATTTCGAGATCCCATCGATTGATCACTTTATGAAAGAAGCCTCTCGCCGCTACTTTGATAAAGTGATCAACCACAAGAACCCTCTTATCGTTAGCGCCGCCGAGTAAACACCCCAGAAAGATGTCGCTGCCCAATACCGACGACCTAGGCATGTCCTAGACGACCCGGACGATCCTATTACCGAATTTCTGAACACAGGCATCACTGCCTTAAGCACGCCAACTACTCCACAATACAGTAGCTCGTTACACCGTACTCGCCCGCGAGGCTCTGCATTTCATTTCGCACTGTATACCGGGCCGGTTCTCCCCAATCCGTCCCCCGGACACGGCCTGAGCCGAGGTCCAAGCCTACCGTGGCGCCCTCAGGCCGCGTCCGTAGTCCCCCTCGATCGGGCCCACTAGAGTGAGCCCATCGTAGGCTGGACTTTGGTCCAACCACAAGGTCCAACACCGCGGTGGACAACCCTTTAGTTAGGTTCGCCACTGATCGGGCGCCTTATGCGCTCAATACAGCCCGATCGCGAACGTCGGTCTGTGACCGACGCGCACCGACGATCGCCAAACGGCTAGAGTACCTTCTGTACTCGCTAATCTGCCCGGTGAAGCTGGAAAAGCTCTTCAAGCTACCAGCGCGCGTCCCTTCAAAAGAAAATCATCTAGCACTAAACTGCTTGAATAGACAAATCCAAGGAACCCAAACTCGATAAGTTTCTGCCTTTTCGTTTAGGATTTCCTATGGCCACCTCCCAAATCCATCATCAGGACCCTGGACATCATCTAGCACTAAACTGCTCAAAAAGACAAATCCAACGAACCCAAACTCGATGAGTTTCTGCCGTTTCGTTTAGGAGTTCCTATGGCCACCTCCCTAATCCATCATAAGGACCCTGGAGATCATCTAGCACTAAACTGCTCGAAATGACAAATCCAAAGAACCCAAACTCGATGCGATTCCGCCGTTTCGTTTAGGAGTTCCTATGGCCACCTCCCTAATCCATCATCAGGACCCTGGACATCATCTAGCACTAAACTGCTCGAAAAGAATAATCCAACGAATCCAAACTCGATGAGTTTCTGCCGTTTCGTTTAGGAGTTCTTATGGCCACCTCCCTAATCCATCATCAGGACCCTGGACATCATCTAGCACTAAACTGCTCGAAAAGACAAATCCAACGAACCCAAACTCGATGAGTTTCTGCCGTTTCGTTTAGGAGTTCCTATGGCCACCTCCCTAATCCATCATCAGGACCCTGGACATCATCTAGCACTAAACTGCTCGAAAAGACAAATCCAACGAACCCAAACTCGATGAGTTTCTGCCGTTTCGTTTAGGAGTTCCTATGGCCACCTCCCTAATCCATCATCAGGACCCTGGACATCATCTAGCACTAAACTGCTCGAAAAGAAAAATCCAACGAACCCAAACTCGATGAGTTTCTGCCGTTTCGTTTAGGAGTTCTTATGGCCACCTTCCTAATCCATCATCATGACCCTGAACATCATCTAGCACTAAACTGCTCGAAAAGACAAATCCAACGAACCCAAACTCGATGCGATTCCGCCGTTTCGTTTAGGAGTTCCTATGGCCACCTCCTGACTCCATCATCAGACCAGCTCAATGGTACCATAACATTGCATTGTCATCGTACTTACATAAGTATACCAAATTTCAGCTCAATCGGTTGAGGAGAAGTGGTCTTAAATTCAGTTGCAAGATTTGTCCCACACATACTAACAAGTGAAGTCAATATAAAGCTTGTAATAATAAAATTATAATAAAAAAAAACTTTTTTAAAAACAAGCTTTATCCTGAAATGCAGTTGTACTAAAACGAAAAAAATAATTGTATGCTTGGTTCAAAGAATTTCAAAAGCTTGTATCGCGCATGGAATTTATTCCTCTTTTTTTCTGTTTGCGCTACAAGCTTTTGAAATTCTTTGAACCAAGCATACAATTATTTTTTTCGTTTTAGTACAACTGCATTTCAGGATAAAGCTTGTTTTTAAAAAAGTTTTTTTTTATTATAATTTTATTTTACACTTTTTAGTTGTATCTCAATCTCTGGGTCATTATTTAGCACCAAAGTGCTCCAGAAGTCGAATCGTCCTCCGGTTCGCACTCGCCCTAATGTCCCCACCCATCTCACCTTATTTGACCAAACTATTCCTTGGAAGAGTGAGACCAAGTACTTAGGTGTCACCCTCGACCAGAGATTATCGTTCGCTCCGCACCTCAGACGCGTCTTGAGCCGTGCGAACCAGTACACCCACCGACTCTACCACCTAGTTGGAAGGAAAAGTAAATTGTCACTTAGAAATAAGTTGACAATTTATAAAACCTGCATCCGTCCAGTGTTGACTTACGCCAGTCCTGTGTTTGCTCACACTTCCTGCACAGTCCTTAAGAAATTCCAGACCCTCCAAAACAAATTCTTACGTCGAGCCGCGGATGCCCCGTGGTTCGTGCGTAACACGAATCTCCATAGAGATTTCGAGATTCCATCGATTGATCACTTTATGAAAGAATCCTCTCGCCGCTACTTTGATAAAGCGATCAACTTCAAGAACAATAGGGTTCTCGTTAGCGCCGCCACGTATACAACACCCCAGAAAGATGTCGCTGCCCAATACCGACGACCTAGGCATGTCCTAGACGACCCGGACGATCCTATTACCGAATTTCTGAACACAGACATCACTGCCTTAAGCACGCCAACTACTCCACAACACAGTAGCTCGTTACACCGTACTCGCCGGCGAGTACGAGGCCCTGCATTTCATTGTGGACGGTACAGACATGTACCGTGCCGGTTCTCCCCAATCCGTCCCCCGGACACGGCCTGAGCCGAGGTCCGAGCCTACCGTGGCGCCCTCAGGCCGCGTCCGTAGTCCCCCTCGATCGGGCCCACTAAAGTGAGCCCACCGCAGGCTGGACTTTGGTCCTACACCGCGGTGGGCAACTCTCTAGTTGGGTTCGCCACTGATCGGGCGCGTTATGCGCTCGATACGGCCCGATCGCGAACGTCGGCTCCAAGCTACCAGCGCGCGTCCCTTCAAAAAAAAATAATCTAGCACTAAACTGCTTGAAAAGACAAATCCAACGAACCCAAACTCGATGAGTTTCTGCCGTTTCGATTAGGAGTTCCTATGGCCACCTCCTGACTCCATCATCAGGACCCTGGACATCATCTAGCACTAAACTGCTCGAAAAGACAAATCCAACGAACCCAAACTAGATGAGTTTCTGCCGTTTCGATTAGGAGTTCCTATGGCCCCCTCCCTAATCCATCATAAGGACCCTGGAGATCATCTAGCACTAAACTGCTCAAAAAGACAAATCCAACGAACCCAAACTCGATGCGATTCTGCCGTTTCGTTTAGGAGTTCCTATGGCCACCTCCTGACTCCATCATCAGGACCCTGGACATCATCTAGCACTAAACTGCTCGAAAAGAAAAATCCAACGAACCCAAACTCAATGAGTTTCTGCCGTTTCGTTTAGGAGTTCCTATGGCCACCTCCCTAATCCATCATAAGGACCCCGGAGATCATCTAGCACTAAACTGCTCGAAAAGACAAATCCAACGAACCCAAACTCGATGCGATTCCGCCGTTTCGTTTAGGAGTTCCTATGGCCACCTCCTAACTCCATCATCAGACCAGCTCAATGGTACCATAACATTGCATTGTCATCGTACTTACATAAGTATACCAAATTTCAGCTCAATCGGTTGAGGAGAAGTGGTCTTAAATTCAGTTGCAAGATTTGTCCCACACATACTAACAAGTGAAGTCAATATAAAGCTTGTAAAAATTATAATAAAAAAAACTTTTTTAAAAACAAGCTTTATCCTGAAATGCAGTTGTACTAAAACGAAAAAAATAATTGTGTGCTAGGTTCAAAGAATTTCGAAAGCTTGTATCGCGCATGAAATTTATTCCTCTTTTTTTCTGTTTGCGCTACAAGCTTTCGAAATTCTTTGAACCTAGCACACAATTATTTTTTTCGTTTTAGTACAACTGCATTTCAGGATAAAGCTTGTTTTTAAAAAAGTTTTTTTTATTATAATTTTATTTTACACTTTTTAGTTGTAACTATCTCAATATCTGGGCCTGATCATCATTTAGCATAAAAGTGCTCGGGAAGTCGAATCCAACGAACCCAAACTCGATAAGTTTCCGCCGTTTCGTTTAGGAGTTCCTCCTCCTTCCTCCTGACTCCATCATCAGACCAACTCAATGGTACCATAATATTGCATTGTCATCGTACTTACATAAGTATACCAAATTTCAGCTCAATCGGTTGAGGAGAACTGGTCTTAAATTCAGTTGCAAGATTTGTCCCACACATACTAACAAGTGAAGTCAATATAAAGCTTGTAAAAAGGTATTTACCCTCCCGACGTTTCGACTCGGTTGCGCGAGTCACGGTCGCGGGCAGACTGAAGAGATTCGGCGTCTGCTCTGGCGCGATGAATTTTCTTCACCCACCCGCATTTGCATTTATATTTTCGTCTGTGGTACAGTCAGTCGGAGAAATCCCGTTATACTATTGCTACTACTGTATTCTGTGGTTATAGTGAGAATTCAAAATAATCTATATATATAATAAAAAAATATTTTTCAAAAACAAGCTTTTAATGCTCTAAAAAGAATAAAATAAAACAAACCCATCAACTTATTACTTTACTCAATTTATATGATTAAAAGCTTGTCGCGAGATTTACTAGATGTATGTATTTAACTATTTGATTTTTTTCTAAGATCAAAGTTTTAGCAAGATCAAGTTACGTATTTAATGTATTTTTTATACAAGTAAATCTCGCGACAAGCTTTTAATCATATAAATTGAGTAAAGTAATAAGTTGATGGGTTTGTTTTATTTTATTCTTTTTAGAGCATTAAAAGCTTGTTTTTGAAAAATATTTTTTTATTTAATTTTATTTTCGACTTTTTAGTATTTATTATGCGGGTTTGAAAAGTTGAAATTTATTGAAACATTTTGGTTAAGGCGCAGCGTTAGTGATTATGACATATTATTTTTTATACACCCTCATAATATTCATATTCAGCTCTCAGCTCGTGCACCTTTGCAATGGGTTATTCATTAATCAAAATGAAACTACTTACATTCATACTAAATGTAACGAACATTATTCCCATTTGATAGAGTTACGACTTGCGACGTATGAGCCCAAAGTCTACGGGGTTGTGTCGCTTTATTGCGGAGTTCCTATGGCCACATTCCAACTCCATAATTAGACCCTAGTATCATATAGGATTGAAGTTGTCGTCAATACAAATTAAACGAGCCCAAACTCGATGGTATTGTGTCGTTTTATTGCAAAGTTCATGTGACCACCTTCCAGCTTCATTATCAGACCCTAGTTATCATATTATGTGATTGAAGTGCTCATCAATACGAATCAAATGAGCGAAAACTCGATAAGGTGGTGTCGTTTTAGTGTGGAATTCCTATAGCCACCTGCCGGCTCTATCATCAGATCCTGTTTATCATATAAAATTGAAGTCCTCATTAATACGAATCAAACGAGCCCAAACTCGATGGTATTGTGTCGTTTTATTGCAAAGTTCCTATGACCACCGTGCGGCTCCATCATCAGACCCTGGTTACCATGTAGGATTGAAATACTCGTCAATACGAATAAAACGAGCCCAAACTCGACGGGGTTGTGTCGATTTAGTACGGATTTCATAAGGCCACCTTCCGGCTCCATCATCAGACCCTGGTTACCATGTAGGATGAAAGTACCTACTCGTCAATACGAATCAAATGAGCCCAAACTCGATGACATTGTGTCGTTTTATTGCAAATTTCCTATGACTACCTTGAACTACCTTCCGGCTCCATCATCAGACCCTGGTTACCATGTAGGATTGAAGTACTCGTCAATATAAATTAAACGAGCCCAAACTCGACGGGGTTGTGTTGTTTCAGTGCGAATTTCCTATGGACACCTTCCGGCTCCATCATCAGACCCTGATGGTTACCATCTATGATTAAAGTACTCGTCAATAAAAATTAAACGAGCCCAAACTCGACGAGGTTGTGTTGTTTCAGTGCGAATTTCCTATGGACACCTTCCGGCTCCATCATCAGACCCTAATGGTTACCATACAGGATTATAGTTCTCGTCAATACAAATTAAACGAGCCCAAACTCGATAGGCCTGTGTCGTTTTATTGCGGAGTTCCTATGACTACCTTCCAGCTCCATCATCAGATCAGCTCCGTGTCATCATAATATTGCATTATCATCCGACTTACACATGCATGCAAAATTCCAGCTCAATAGAAAACCGGGAAGTGGGTCAATTTTAAGTTGCAAGATTTGACGACAGACACCGACATGTGAAAGTAATAAAAAGCTTGTAAAAAAATATAAAGAAAATCTCTACGATAAGGCGGTACGAAGTTCGCCGGGTCAGCTAGTTATGATTATAAAATTGAACTAGACTTAGTTTCACAACTGTATTTTATACCGCCGCGGAATTTATACCTTCTGCTTTAGAAGGATTCTTGATAGAAGATTGATTGATTGAAAATTAACATTTCCAACAGTGAAATCAGAATCGTCGAAGCGAGCGTTAGCCACAGCGCTAACAGTGATGGCCATCACGATCCTCATGGGCTGCGTGGTGCTGCAGGTCTACGCAGAGCCGCTCTTCAAGGAGGCAGTACCCTCGATGAACTCCAACCAGTGCTCCATATTCCTGGCCCTGGACTTCCTGGTGGCTAGCGTCATTTGCGCGCTGATGATGGACAGGCTTGGGAGAAAGGTAAGACACGTTTTGAGGTAAAGATAATTAGATCTAGGGTCAGGGACAGTGCGAATAACAATAGAATAGAAAAATATTTGTTTGACACACAACATGGAAACGGTAAAGTGTAAAAATAGATGCATAATACCCCCTTTACTAATAAAAAGTTACACAGTTGTTGATCACTGTTTTAAAATGACATTTCCATACTAAACGTCACTCTAAAACACTGATCAACGAGCGTGTAAGATTTATTAGTAAGGAGGATAGTCAATAGCATTAGATGCAGTAGAGGTCGGGTAGAAAGAATCATTTTTTCTATCCAAATCGACGACCACTATGTGGCAGAGGGAACACCCTAGGTTTTTAGTGGGTTTGAGCCCCACATAACCTACCGGGGGCGGTAGGTATGGTCAGGCCATTTTCCTGGGTTAAGAAAAAAATATTTCTCAATTCAACTCTGAATATATCTGTATTTTGCCAACAGTTCCTGATGACCACGACGTCCATAGCTTCTGGAATGTTCGGGCTGCTGCTCGGCACCCAGCTGCAGTACCACTGGGCGCCGCACTGGGTCACTGCGATGCTGATATACAGCTACTGCTTCGTCTACAACTTGGGTGCAGCAGTGGTGCCTTTCGTGCTGACCGCTGAGCTGTTCTTGCCAGAAGTAAGCTTTGTGGTCTATATTTTCACGAATTAAATAAGTCGATACAATTAGGAGAACAATGAAGCTAGTCCAACAGTAGTACGAGAACCAAGAATAAACAAGCCACCTCCCTCACCAAAGGCTAGACCGCCCATCTCATTGCACCACGCGTTTAGTCCTTCCAACGACATTAAGAAAAGAAGTAGAAGAAATATTTAATCTGGAAGATACAGAGACGACAAAAACGTAGTACCTACCGCAGATATCAAGAAAACAACGAGGCTAGTCTAGCAGCAGTACATGAACCAAGAACAACCGGATACGAACACCGGTTGCGGTTTAAAGACGCAGCGGCTAGTCGGCCGTCCTCTCCCATCCCAGAGCGTGTCTTTCCATAAAATCGTGCCTCCTGGTATGCCGGTTTGACCGGAGCAGGCCTCGTCCTGGCTGGGTAAGCACTATCGTATCGTATATTTTCACGAATTAAATGGGTGAAGGCATTTGTACACTGTGCTTCTTGCGTTAAGGGTGATATTGTCACACTAAAAACTATTCGATTTGTTTCTTTCTTCCGTGTGAGGTGTTACCAATTTCTTAATCCAAAACACGCGGCGTAACTTGACCTCTTAAGCATGGAAGCGACTTTATATCGAATGATCTGATGCATTCAAGCTTGCATTCTCTACATTGGTAATCGTAAAATGCATTAATCACAAACAATGGTAGACTTACTGATTCTTTTTCCACTATTATATCTTTAGGAGTTAGGCACTACAGCCTCTGAGCACAACCTTATTTTTAGAGCTGTCTTTCAAATGTACAGACTTAGCACATTCATTGAGCTAAACATCGAGGCATTTTTATATGTAGTAGCTATTCGATTTTGGAAAAATACTGTAGTCCACTAAGCTGTGTATTTAGCTTCGGTGAATAGTTCCACTGCCCGTAGATAAATTCCTTTAAATTCTAATATTGATTCTCTTCTAGGTCCGAGGCCTCTGCAACAGCATGTCCATGGCTTGCATGTGGATCATGAACTTCGTCACGCTCATCGTCTTCAACCCTTTAGTAGACAGCCTGGGTCTGGGCGCCATCTTCTGTGGTTTCTCAGTGGTTTGCTTCTGCGGGGCCGCCTACAGCCAGTTCTGTCTTCCGGAGACCAAAGGACTGTCTGCTGATGCCATTCAGCTGCTTTTCTTGAAGAAAAGAAGAGTGAGAAATGAAGCTTGATTGCTTCTTTAGGAAGAGTTTAGTATAATTTAGAGTAGACTAACGAGTATTATGATTAGGAATACCTGCCATGTGTATGTGATATTAAAAGGTGATAAGTACATTTTGTATAATTATTATCATTATATTTGCAAGTGTTAGTGTGAGACTTTGAATTGCGTAAATTAAAAAATATTATTTGATTTTGTACTGAGTTGTTTGTCTTTATTTTTATCTGACGTGCAGTTTCCATGACGTTATATCCCAAAAGTGTGTAAGTTAGAGTATGTAAATAGTTTATTAAAACAGCTTTCTATACAGGCTGTCCAAAAATTAACACGTCACAGTGACATCAGAGGTAGTTGGGCCTCAGGTGCACCGAACATAACCATAGAAAAGTTTCAAGAGTTTTGATATGACCAATTTAAAAGATATAGATAAAAACTGATGTTCACAACTTTGTTTATGTATTTTAGAATTAGGTACTTTTACCATCTTAAATCTATAGTTAAAGAATCACACACTACCAATTTTAGTCATAATTTGTTCAGCGTCCATGTTACAGATTAAAATGTAAGTAAATTAGGAAAGAAATAAGTCATGAAATTCTTTATGATGTGCAGGTACAAGGAATTTTCCAAAACGATTTTTACGCATCATTTCCCGTGATTACCTTCTCTAAATATTTTCAAACGACGTCATAAATTAGTATGCGGAATAAAATCACTAAATGCAAACATACTTCATGACTGTCAGGTTTAAAATGTCGTAACACTGCGGTTTAATTTTATCTGCTTAATATTTGCGAACAAAAATAACATTTCGTTCCGTTTGCGTCTTATCTGTTTCTACAATAAATAAACTGACAACTCGCGAATTACCATTCGTGCAGACAGTGATATTGCAGTGATGTAGTGATGTCTGCTGTCACTTCTATATGTTTCACATTTGCATTGCCGTATTTAGTCTCATCAGTTTTCCCTGTATTATAGAAGTAGTCTTAGTAAATATAAAGAGACTTGTCCACGTCTAGTTTCCACTGCTGCAACTTCTGTATGGTCAGGATATTATACAGTTTGACCTTGAATGAAAACCAATCTGTGAAGATTGAGTAGTACCCAGTCTTAGACTAGCTAGGTATAGTGTTAATTCTGCTATCTCTATAGTCTTAGCACATCTTTATCTATGGCACAGAAAACAGCAATGGGTAAGAGTATTAGATCAAGCATTTTTTGAAGAAAGAGATTGGGATTGGCCCATATAAAAGGAATGAATAGGCATTTACTGGGTAAGTACGAGTTCAATCCTGCTGGGAGCAAATGTTTCTGTGCTGATCTTGGGCATTTTATGTTCTAAGTTAGTGACTTGTATGAATGGAGTTATTATTTATCTTTCCATCATATTCCAATTTTGGGCAAGGTAATTGGAATGTGACAAGTAACAGAAATTAAAGGTCAAGAAATGCATTATTAAAATAAATCAGATCACTACTACATAGGACGCTTCTCTCACAGCATTGCTTATAACTCAGCACCCTTTCTTCTTAAAAGAAATAAAGCATAAGCAAAAAAAAATATTATTTACGAGATCGAATCAGAAATGAACTAAAGTCGCTGACATAGCCCGACGGATTAGCAAGCTGAAGTGGCAGTGGGCTTACCACCTAAAAAAAAAAAAAGGGAACATAGTACGCAGAACTAACGGCTGATGGGGCAGCAAGGTTCTGGAATGGAGGCCGCGTACCGGAAAACGCAGCGTGAAACGTCCACCCACAAGGTGACGACGACCTGATAAACGTAGCAGGAAGGCGCTGAATGCAGGCCGCTACTAACCGTGCGATGTGGAAGTCATTGGGGGAGGCCTATGTTCAGCAGTGGACGTCCTGTGGCTGAAATGATGATGATGATGATGAAAATACTTTATTGGTATCAGTCTCAACACTATCGAGCATTACTCTGTTCAAACATCCATAAATCAACTTCTGGTCTAGGATTACTACACTATAGTAGCTAATTTTGTTTCCAAGATAAAACCATCTCGTATCGCATGTATTTGTATAGGGCTTAGCAGACTTTTATTCAAACACCTTTATGTAATATCGTTGTACCGAATTCGTAGTTCAGTGCTGATTGAGCCTCCACGAATGTAGTTTATATAGTTTTTTGTGTTTTAGAAATAGTAATTAGTTAATTAACCATGGTTAGCGGAAGGGTCTATCAAGTGGCGGCGACGATCGCAAGTAAGATTTCAAAATATAGCTTTGACGCTGTTTATATTTCATTCAAGATTTTGCTTCACTTAACTTTGTCATATGTTTGAATATTGGCTTGTGTTTGAATTTATTTGGTGATTTTTTTAAAGATTAAGAGAAATAGTAACAATATGAATGTAAGTGCCTTCTATTAAGAGAACTTCCAAGTTACAATGTCTAATTTTTCAAGAAACACGATCATTTAAATTATCCGAATTCCTTTTATTAAAAGTCTAGTATTGAATGTAAATCTTACGGCCATAGCAGTAAGAGCCTTTAAACTTAATCTCGTAGTTCATTCATAAAGATCATGCATTTATTTGCATTAACATATTCAGCACAATATCTACAGACATAAGTGTAGCTTGTCACATGATTTGCTACGAAGCATTTATAGGACAAACAGTTAAAGATGATAACAATAAGGCTGGGTTGCACCATCTCATTTTAACTTTGTCAAACGTCAAAAATATGTCAAACTTCATAAAAAAAGCACTGGTTATCGTTAGGCCCAGAAACGACGGTGAAACGCAACTGCAACGAAACTACAACTGCAAGTTACTTTTAAGTTGCATCTAAGTTTCTGCCATAGCGTCCGTTGAGAGACCACACATGACGCGACCAGTTTGAAACTTTCAGTTTCATTCATCAAAATCATCAGAAAGTTGCAGTTTCGTTGCTGTTGCGTTTCATCGTCTGTTCTGGGCCTTAGAGTTACGGTCATAGTAAGGTGATACAACTCAGCCTAAGAAAGGACTTTTAAGTGCACTGGTAGGACAAACAACTAGCGAAAGACTTTCAAGAGAATAAGTAGCTGATGCCCGTTTTCACCATCAATCCCTAATTCTGATTTTTAAGTGACCCCTATGGCAACACATAACAGGAATTTCGTTTTCATAGGGGTCACTAAAAATTAGGGATTGATGGTGAAAACGGGGATAAGTAGTTAAAACTTTTAAAAGTTTTGACTTACCTTTTAAGGTATAGACGAAAGCACAGCGGTAGCTGGATGAGCCGTCGCATCATGTAGGTACATCACATAACTGAATTTTCCACTTTGACGTTTTCCCAGGTTCTTTCGGCTCGTTCGCCATGGGCCTGCTTTACGTCTGGCCATCATATACCACGTCTCTTCTGACATCGAATACCACTACCATCCTGTCAGCACCCATGACGTCTACAGAAGAATCTTTAGTGGGGAGTCTACCATCATTGGGCGCGATGGTCGGAACGGCGGTGGTCGGACCATTGATAGAAATCTTTGGAAGGAAGTTGGGAGGAGTCGCTGTGTCGTTGCCTTTTGTTGTAAGTGCCATTTATGCAAATCTAATACCATCCTTTGTAACTCGTCTTTGCACCCATGTGGCTAAGTGTAATCCAAATCCTCCATGTGCCATTGGTAGATTGGATAGTACTAAGTAAATTATAGCAAATATGCTGAGAACTCGTGACCATAATAAAATTATGGCGTGTTATTTCCTCATCATTATGATATACCTCGAAAGCACTCGACAGTGCTTTTCTGTTATATGTCTGAATTCAACTCACTTTCATCACTCGTTACATTTTTTTATGATCAACTTACGAAATATTTTATAATTCTGGAGAACGATGGATTTGCCTTATTTAACTATATCTACGAATTTCTTATTAGGCCAGTAGAATTAAACACAAAAATGAATTAAATCGGAAATAATTCCTAGTAAAGATTTTAGTGCTTTAATGGCTTCATTAGTTGCCCATAAATACTCTCCTAGGTTTTCGACTTCGACGGAGTTGTGCTTAAGTGGTGAGGGCCCCCGTAAGGGGCGCTTTTTCGGTTTTCTGGTTATACCGCGTAAAGGACTTACTTTATCGAAAAGTGGTCTTCCTGACGGTTGAAGGGAATTTAATCCTGCATTAAATAAGATCAAATTCATATGTTTTGAACAAACCGTTCTCGTGCAAATGTTCGGCAAAGTAGAAAATATGTGTATAATTAATGACCGTCTCCACGTCCAATGGCTCGTTACCCGCAGGCTTCCAAGTCTTGAAAAGGAGCGCCTCAACCAGTGTAACCCTATCAAGGCTTACGAACTTGATGCGCCTATCTTTGTTCGTCCCAGCCGTTCCTTAACTGCGGTTGCTGCTCTCTTCCTGGCACTCACCTGAACGACTCTGTGTTACCTACTGTGGCTGCCCCTCTTCCTTGTATCCTCCTGCACGACTACGTTGCCTAGCCGTATGCCTGGTCTAAGTTTTGACGCCAAAAAAATCAACAACAACAAGTTGATATTAAAACACTGAAGAGTTTTGTGTTTGTTTGTTTGAACGCGCTAATCTCAAGAATTACTAGTTCGATTGAAATAATTATTTTTGTGTTGAATAGCTCATAAATTGAGGAAGGCTATAGGATATATACAATCACTCTACGACTAATAGAGGCGAAGCAGTAAAGAAAAATGTTGCAAGCACGGAAAATAGTATTTAAACTAGTTTCACGCGTATGAAGTTGATTTTGTGGCGTCGAATCTTGGACCAGGCATATGGCTAAGCAATGCAATCATACAGGAGGGTACACGGAAGAGGGGCAGCCACATTAGGTAACACAGAGTCGTTCAGGAGAGTGCCAGGAAGAGGTGCAGCAACCGCAGTTAAGGAACGGCTGGAACGAACAAGGATAAGCGAATCCAACTTGTGAGCCTTGACAGGGATACGCTGGTTAAGGCGACCCTTTACAAGGCTTGGGAACCTACGGATGACGAGCTATTGGACGTGGAGAGGGTCATTAATTATACACATATTTTCTACTTTGCCGAACATTTTCACAAGAACGGTTTGTCCAAAACATATGAATTTGGTCTTATTTAATGCAGGATTAAATGCCCTTCAACCGTCAGGAAGACCACTTTTCGAAAGGGTAAGTCCTTTACGCGGTATAACCGGAAAACCTAAAAAGCGCTCCTTTCGGGGGGCCCCACCACTTAAGCACAACTCCGTCGTAGTCGAAAACCTAGGAGAGTCTTAATGGGCAACCAATGAAGCCATTAAAGCAATAAAATCTTTTGTAGGAATTATTTCCGATTTAAAATCTAATTCTACTGGACTATATAACTATCAACTATTTGGTATACGAGTAGGTAAATCAAAGAGTATCTATTTATCACTCAATGATATTGTAAATCTACGTCATAGTCATCAATCTTTATTTATAATGATGATGAATTATTTCAGCTATCATGGGCCCTGATAGCAGTATCGAAGACATCCATCCTGATCCTCGCAGCTCGCTTCATTAGTGGAATAGCTGGTGGTGCCTACCTGGTCTTGGGTCCCATGTTCATATCTGAGGTTGCCGAGGATTCCATCCGAGGAGCTCTGTCATCAGGTTAGTATCATCATTTAGTTTCCAGTCCATTGCAGGAGCATGACCTTTTCAAATTTATGAAGCCACGATAGCCGAACGGTGAAGGGGTCGGGTTCGGTCCCCGCCGACGCCGCTTGACTATTGTGGTGAGCTCACTCGTGACACAAGCATATTTAGCTTAGTACTAGGGGCTAACGGGACTATTAGTAATTTGTGTGATAAAAAATTACTAATAATCTTTAAAAAATACCAGAGGCACATGGAAGATAATATGGGCTACACTCCCCACGTTGGCCAGACGGGTGGTATATTTTTGTTTTTTTTTAATGGCAAAAACATCAGTAGGTGTTTTGCTATTTAGACAGTTTCTCTATTCCTTGATGGCTATCTAATAAGTATGATTAATACCCGCGTGAACTACAGTCTTTCACAGAAATGCTATCGCGCTTAATATCCTAACGTTTTTCCCTTATTTCCAAACTTTTAATTTAGAAAAGGTACCAGACAGAAAAATAAACAAGCAGAGTAAAGGATAGTGCCAGGGTCTGGACCAAGTGTTGCCCAGAATCAACCTATAGTGCATTTTGTTCCTCAGGCCTATACTAATGTGTAAACTGAAGCGCACTGAATTCTATCCCTGGAGTTAAGAGAAAAAAAGAGTTTTGTTTTGGATTATTTACATACAAAATATCATCGATGTATACGTACTACGCATTAGATTTCGCGATTATGGCATTAAATAACACTCGCTATGTTGAACTTAACCATAATGCATCCGTACACGTTACTTTAGTGCGATTTAGACATTCTTTATAAACGATCTAGCGCTGTTTTAATTGTTTGGTAAGTTGAAAAAATTCATTATTTCCAAAATGAAGCAAGAAGTTTTAGTTTTCTATACTTGCAAAAAACAATTTATTGGTGTATTACAATCGATTATTGAAGTTATTGTAAGCTAAAACTTCTTGCTCCATTTTGGAAATAATTAATTTTTGTCAAGTAACCAAACTACTGCAACAGCGCTTGATTGCTTATAAAGAATGTCGAAGTTGTACTAAAGTAAGGTGTACGGATGCAGTATGGTTAAGTTCAACGTAGCAAGTGTTATTGAATGCCACATTTGCGAAATCTTATGCGTGGTACGTATACATCGATGATATTTTGTATGTAAATAATTCAAAACAAAAATCTTTTTTTCTCCTAACTCCAGGGATAGATTTCAGTGCGCTTCGGTTTACAAATTAGTATTGGCCTAAGGAACAAAATGCACTATCGTTTCATTCTGGGCAGCACTTGGTCCAACTTCCATACATGGATTGGCACTGTCCTTTCACCAGTTAATTAAATAAGTAACATAAATTCTTATCACTGCACCTCTCAAAATTATTTGTAGTTACACTAAAGATAATAAACGTTCGGATAAGTTACAAGGTTAATGTTTATATTAAATGTATTAAGACAATGGAATTTTTCTAAAGTAATTCAAGATTATTCTGATTTTAAGTATGTGCTAATACATTATGCTCTTGTGTATGTCTTTATTAACATCCCATCTGGTTGATTCGCTGGTCAGTCTCCAGTTTCCACAAGCTCTATTTTATTCGGGACTAGATAATAATTGACCCACGACTTGGAACATTAAATAAGTGCACGAATTAACCCCATGTGGTAAGCTAAAATAAGCTTGTGTTACGATGTGGTTCACCACAATAATCCAGCGACGGCGGGGTTCGAACTAGGAATGTTATGGATATGTAGTTTATTATACCGGTTTCGGTTACGGTTACGGATATTTTTTATTTCGGATATCCGAAAGTTTCGGTTACGGTTACGGATATCCATAACATCCCTGGTTCGAACCAACGTGCAACGTTCCTAAGCTAGTCCGATAGCGACACTTTTGGATTATTTTTCTTAGTATAATATATTATCTTTTTTCCAGCAACGATCACCTTCTACGGCTTGGGGGCGCTGATGTCGTACCTCTTAGGGTGGTTCTTTGGCTACAACACAATCATTTGGATCAACTTGGCCGTGGGCGTGATGTGCGCTGGACTCCTCATGAGCGTCCCCGAGAGTCCAGTGTTCCTCATGAAGAAGAATAGAGAAGAGGTGGATGGATTTTATTGATTAAAAGAAAATTGGAACCAAGATGATTTCAGTAGATTTAACTTCTAGAAAGTTACAGGTCTAAAGGGAAAAAACTTGTAAAGGTTTCGCGAAAACTTATCAAAGGGAAAACTGACCGTAATTTTTCCCTGGATTATTATGTTGATAATTTTATTGACATCAATTCCGTTGAGTCATTTACTTAGAAATCAATTTTTCAGGATGCTCGTTTATCTATGTCACTTTATCGAGGAGTGCCTCCAACGTCGATGGTCGTGCAAGAAGAGATTTCCAAAATCAAGCAGCAAATCTCCCCAGCTGTGGAATTGACCACAATAAATGGTAAGTTATTTATCAAAACATCTACTATAACAATGGCGCTTGAAGAACTATTGCTTTAATTTAATTAAGCATAATATTCAATCCTTATTATTTATCAATATACCTACGATTTTGAATCGAAATTCGAGGTACAATTCACAGGGCCTTAATTTAACTATCTGTAAAATAATCTACTAACGCCAAGTTGACATTAAGTTTTGTTAAGTACTTTAAACTGATGTTTATGTGTTTCAGAAAAAGCGGAAGAAGCTGAAAAAGAGAAATTAACATCAGAAGATATCAAAGATGACCCACCGGCAAAGGTGTCAGCTATCAAAACTTTGTGTACGTGTAACTATTCACATAACCACACATTTTTTTAAAATGCAAAACAAGGCAGGTATTTGACCACAATCGCACCTAGGATGGTACATATCTGCCCTGTAAGTGCCTATTCACTCTCGCCTTGAAAAGGCCCGGATTATAGTTTTACATTGCTTTTAATCTAATGCGAGTTATAATTTTAATTGACGTTGGTGTTATACTTTCAGTTAAATCATCGGCATCACGGCGAGGATTTTTGGTAGTGACAACAGTTATATCGATGCAGGTAAATAAGAGCTTTGAATCTAAAGTGGGTTTTGCCTTCTTTTTAATTTGTGTGAGCCACTAGGGACCAGAAACTCCAATTAAAAATATTTAACTGATTGACCATGTAGGTAAAGTTATAAAACAATGATCTTGGGTGTAAAGGATTTACCCGGGTTCAGTATGTCGCAAGATGTGTTTAGTTTTGTTATGAAGTAGGCAAGATCCAAGGAAAGTAGTTACTATTAGCCATAAGACCAAAGTTTGTCAGTTAGGCACTACCGAATTGCTTTTTTCCTACTACACGCTCTTGGTCCGTAGTATCACAAAAGTAAGAGACTGCTTGTCTCGTACTGTTACTGATTTCATTACATTTTACAGTAATTTTAACGTTGCTTCCATCCAGTAGGCTTTTAGCCTTTAGATTCTAAAGTTAATTCCTGTCTCATCAATTCCAGGTCCTAATGGGCATAGTCCCAGTACAGGTGTATGCCAAGCACGTCTTCAAACAAGCTGACCCGAGCCAGGCTGACTTGTACTCTGTGTTCTTCGCCGTGGTCATGGTGTCGGGTAGCTTCGTGACTGGAGCCATCGCTGATAAGGCTGGGAGACGGGTCAGTGTGTCCTCTTTCAATCTTGAATAGTGGTTGAAGCATTTAGCACAGCGAAAAAAATTTGGAAGAGTTTAAGGGATAGACTGACTTGCTTGTGCAACTGCGGCAATTTACTGATACTAAAGTTATGGCAAAGTTTGTGAAATTTTACTTTGCCTGCCATAATATCTAAGTTGCAAGTCAGAAACGTAATTGGAATAGACCTACTACTTGGTTGTCAGGGCAGCGTAAAACCTTTACAATTATTAATAGTGGAATCTAAAAACATGATTTTACTTAACTTTTCACTCCAGAACCTTGCTGCCCTATCGGCCGTCAGTTCTGTATCCTTCGGGCTATGTCAGTGACTTTGGTTCGTTCGTACCGAAAAACGCAGTGTGGGAGGTCCACCCATAAGGTGGACCGATGAACTCATATGGGGCAGGCCTATGTTCAGCAGTGGACGTCTTGTGGCTGAAATAATGATGATGATGACTTATCTTTTCTGAATAATATCTTCTACTCCTGAAACGAAGCGTCCTATACAGATTGCACAGAAACTAGTCGTAAATCAGTGAACAAACCAAAGCGCGGTTGAATAAAGAAAGTAAATTAATATCCTTATCTAAGAAAATGTATCTAAAAATGTTAGCATAAACTTTTTTCTCGCGGGAAGTACCTGAATGCGGGCAGCGTAGGGCCGGTCATTATGGAAATTCTTGGAGACCTTTGTCCAGCCGTAGACGTCATTTGGTTGAAACGAATGAACTAACAAAACTGTTTTCTCATTACAGATCCTGTTAATAACCTCCTCCACCCTAGTAGCTGTCTGCATGGCTAGTTTGGGAGCCCTGCTGCAGACGAAGGCGGGGCCGCCGTTGGTGACGGTGGCTATGATTCTGATGTACTGCTTCTGTTTCATGTGCGGAGCGGGGTCGATTCCGTACGTGCTGTTGGCTGAGGTGTTCTCGCCTGAGGTTGGTGACTATATTTTAATAGCACCTGTTAGTCAACTGCAATTTTTTAGGGCACATGTGCTCCACCACACTCGCTCTCAATAGATTAAATAAATATTGTGATAGCAATCAGACAGACAGAATAGGCTGGGTTTCACCATCTTACTTTACCTATAACAAAGTAAGAAGTCTGACGAACTACATACAAAAAAACCGGCTATGGCTAAAGTTACGGTTAAAGTTAAGCTTAAAGTAAGGTGGTACAACTTGGCAGTAGTGAGCAAGGATCTCAAAACAGTGGTACAGAAGTGTTTCTTTATTCCAGTTTCATAACGTGCGATCTTCCTTCCAGGTCCAAGCGTGCGCGTCCATGATCATCGTGGAATGGGTCTGGTTCCTCAACTTCCTCATCCTGGTAGTATTCTCATGGCTGAACAACCTCATCGGCATCCATGGCACATTCTATATCTTCGCGGTTAGCAGCATTATCAATGCTGTGCTGAGTTACATCATCGTGCCAGAAACTAAGGGACTATCGACCAAAGAGATACAAGACGTGCTTAGAAAAGGAAAGTAGAGGGATGGAATATAAAGGTGATGAATTATATGTAGATTAAAACAATAAGGGAAAATACGATCTTACACTGCAATACTCAAAATTAGGCCCTGCTGCACTAGGTAGATCCCATGAGCGAGACAGAGCGAAGAGATTGCTCTTCGCTCATGCTTGACATTGATCAAGAAACATGCCCTTACGAGCATGTCATGATAAATACTGAGCGGGAGAGCCTATTGAAGCAGTGGCCTACTATTTACTATATTTGTTTTGTGTGTACGCATCCTTTCCCCATATTAGGCAAACCACTAGTATATGGGTACTTCTCATTTACACTCAAATTTGATGGTCACACAACAATAGTTCATAAACGGTATAAGTTAGAACAATAACTTTGAAATCAGGTGATAACATATCTATTTAGCTACATACAAAATAAATTTTATCGTAATAGAAGCAAAAATAATACGAAAACATCACATGAAACGATACAAAACGGGGTCATTTTTCGCGTTCTCATCGTGTCACACCTTCGGTTGCAATGAAACATTTGGTTGCTGCATTCACAATTTTCATTCAATTTGTGTGTAGCATATACTAAAATCATCGTAATTAAATATACTTTCCACACAATAGTAAAAAAAATATCTTCTTATAATTATTTTGAATTGAGGAAGGAAAATACGTTGGTCACACGATTTCAGGTACCTAAAATTTTGAGTAATCATTCAAGATTGCCGTTAAACCGAACACCATCAACCAATCACTGTGTTCTATTCGGTTAACGTCAGTCGCGCTCCTGCCATTGCGGAGGTGAGATAAGTCGATCGTCGCCCCGCGAAAAAAATACGTAACTTTTTGTGATTATCCGTAGACATTCCGTCGCTTGCTTGATCAATATTTTCTACCTCTAAAATTTAAACAATTTAAT
Source organism: Ostrinia nubilalis (assembly GCF_963855985.1). Classification (NCBI taxonomy): domain Eukaryota; kingdom Metazoa; phylum Arthropoda; class Insecta; order Lepidoptera; family Crambidae; genus Ostrinia; species Ostrinia nubilalis. The sequence continues at coordinate 1,863,727 of NC_087109.1, read as the reverse complement.
TGAAACTTAGGCCATTGAAAACTTAACATGTTAGACTTATTTGTGTAGTATTCGACTTGAACCGTTAAACTCAAATTTAGGGATAATGAATAAAAAACTAAAATTTTCGTCACCTTCGTGGCATCACCTTCGTGGTGTTTTATACACGAAGGTGATTTTAGGCCACGAAAGTGATTTCTTGCTTTGGTTTATTTTAAAATATAATGACTGGTGTTTAAGTTTTTACAATATTTTAATAACGAATAAATTATACGTGTTAAGTAGAGTTCAATACATCAATAAAAAAATAAGGGCCTCGTATTTTTTTTGTCTGTATGACTGTATGTATGTCTGTATATGTGACTGTGTATCTGTTTGTGAGATTTTAATCTAAAGTTTGAGTTAAAAGTTGTACAGCAAAAACACGAGGCCATCTGGCCTCAATAAATAAACATATTTTTTGTTGAGGGACTGATAAGTTAAGAGTTCTTTTTAATTGAGGTACTGATAATCCTTTTTTTTTGCTTCTTTAGCATTTCAGAATGCCACCAGTATCACCCTTAAAACCAATTGCGTAGAATCTTGTAACTTAGTAGCATAGCTGGGCACCGTTAATCAAATAGTTAACTTCGTTAATCGTTAAACCGTTAATAAAAAAATTAACTTCGTTAAACGTTAAAACGTTACTTTTAGCAAGATTTAACGCAAGTTAACGTTAATCGTTAATCCGTTAAAACATTATAATAAAACGAAAAAAATAATTGTATGCAAGGTTCAAATAATTTCGAAAGCTTGTATCGCGCATGGACGTTATTTCCTCTTTTTAGCCAGACAGTTTTGACAGTTCCAACTCCTTGCCAGACAGTTTTTTTAGGATAGCTGCCAAAGCCACGATAACCCAAACTTCATAATCCACCAACATTCTAACCTATATTGATCTGCAGGTCCTATATTGGGAGCATACGCTGACAAACTTTCAGCTTTTATAAAATGACGTTGGTCTGGCGTTCACCAGCCTTGGTTCAATTACAATACAATTTAGCACCAATGTGCTCGAAAAGACAAATCCAACAAACCCAAACTCGATGCGATTCCGCCGTTTCATTTAGGAGTTCCTATGGCCGCCTCCTGACTCCATCATTAGACCAGCTCAATGGTACCACAACATTGCATTTTCATCGTACTTACATAAGTATACCAAATTGCAGCTCAATCGGTTGAGGAGAACTGGTCTTAAATTCAATTGCAAGATTTGTCCCACACATACCTACTAACAAGTGAAGTCAATATAAGCAGGCCTGTTCATCTCCGCGAGTTTACTTCGAAAACAAAAAAAGCACGATGGCACCCTACAGGATTACTATTCGACAAGGCCTCACATACGAGCAAGCATTGACTCACGCACGCGTATTCTTGTGTATGATGGAAAAAGTAAAGAAAATGGTGTACTAAACACTGTGCAGTATTTAACTGTCTAAATAATAATAAAAACACAGAATGTACTTTTTAAGTTGCCTGAAGACACTGAGAGGTAAATAAGTGGTTAATATTATTCATGATAATTCATGCATAATCATGTATTTCCTCCGCCATTTTCTGCAGTTTGGCACCTCACGTCACACATCATTTTACCGAAGTCAGCTTGTGTGTGTGCTTGACTCTTGAGACACGCTAAACTAAACCATATTGTTAATGACATTGAGCATACATTTTTTTAAATACCTTCGCAAAGTAAACCTTCTGTACGTAGTACTAATTATTGTTTTGTGATATAAGCTTGTAAATAAATAAATAAAATAGCATTTTTTATATCGTTTCTTTCTGGTTACAAAAACTGTTGTTTTGGGTTCTGGAAGTTCTGGAAGCCCGAACGTACTTGTCAGAACGCGTTTTTCTAGTGTTTTTCAGCGTGCCTGCTGTATCTTTTTGGTAAATAGTAGGTACTGGATTAACGATTAACGGACTTAGGATAATTTAACGGAAGTTAACGAGTCCGTTAACATTTTTTAAAGTTAACTTAAAAGTTAATCCGTTAATAGAAATGTTAACTTCGTTAATTAACGATTAACGGATTAACGAGTTAATGCCCAGCTATGCTTAGTAGGTGACGTTATCGGTAAAATTTTATCTTGTATTTAAGTACCTACTTATTTATATTATGTTATTGCCATTTATCTATGAAAATAAGACAAAATATCTGTTTTATAAATACTTAAGAGTAATTTACAGTAGTAAAGTTTAAAAAAATTATTGCTGTGAAGTACAGAATCACTTTCGTGGCATCAAAAAATTCAAAACGTTAAAGCTTCCAAACCAGACTCACTATTTGACTGATTTACTGAGAATACACTCTTCACATCAAGCGCTACAATTTTTGTTTACAAAAAGTTGAAATAAGTTAAAAATAAAATTTGCCACGAAGGTGACGATGAGAACCGTGGCGATGAGAAATACCCATATAAGCTTAGGATAATCTTCATTCTTACGAATAAACCTACAGTGCGCGCATCTAACTGTTTTATTGTGTCTCCCGATCGTCACACATTACATTATTGTGTATAATTTGTGCTTACTGTGATCAATAAAGTCTATTCTATTCTAAGAGCTCAAAGTTTAGTGCATCGAAAATTCGCCGAAGCCAAATCATATGCAATGCACCACCTTATTTAGGCGGCTTAGTTGCAAGACGTTCTTGCGATAATGTATTGTGTCTTCTCTTTTTGTTTTAATCTAAGGCTAGATTGTAAATATTTTTTTGATATAAGACACTATTTAAGTCACTATGTGTTTTATTGCTACCCTTGCGTTTACCTACTACCTTGCGATCCTTATGAAGTTTTTAATTCTGTGGCTATGCTATGTACGGTATGTACAGAGGGCAAATCAGGTAAAGCAAAAAGGTAAAGGTTTTCACAGTATTTTCAACCGACTTCAAAAAAAGGAGGAGGTTCTCAATTCGACCCGTATGTTTTTTTTTTTTTCTATGTTTGTTACGCGATAACTCCGCCAATTATGAACCGATTTGAACAAATCTTTTTTCAGCGTATAGGTAATACCTCAAGGGTGGTCCCATTTAAATTTAATAATAAAAAAAACAACCCCCAAGGGTGGAAAATTGGGGATGAACTTTTTTATACGCAATATCTCCGCCGATTATAAACCAATTAGAACGATTACTTTTTTTTTTAATAGGTATTATCAAAAGGGTGGTTTCATGCGAATTTGAAGAAAATATTTCACCCCCAAGGGTGGAAAATTGGGGATGAACTTTTTTATAATATACATTAAGAATATGGTCTCAATGTACTGCCTACCTTCAGTGGTAACATCAAGGTAATAATTAGTTAACTAAAAAGCAAGAAATAAGTAAAATTTTATAAAAAAAAATAAAACCGACTCAAAAAAACCTACACTAAAACGTAGAAAAATAATTACTAATTACCTACTTATTTATTAGGACGAATTATTAATATTTATGTAGGTATACCATGATTGATACTTTTGGAGTCGGTGCAGGCAAACTTTACATGTTTCATAATCTTGGCACCGACTCCAGAAGTATCAGTCATGGTATACCTACATAAATATTAATAATTCGTCCTAATAAATAAGTAGGTAATTAGTAATTATTTTTCTACGTTTTAGTGTAGGTTTTTTGGAGTCGGTTTTATTTTTTTTTATAAAATTTTACTTATTTATACTATTGTTAGATCCAAATATGGATGTTCTTTATTAAAAAAAAAATAAAACCGACTTCAAATGCGTGAACACAAAAAAAACTAAAAATTGCGTATAAAAAAGTTCATCCCCAATTTTCCACCCTTGGGGGTTGTTTTTTCTATTATTAAATTTAAATGGGACCACCCTTGAGGTATTACCTATACGCCGAAAAAAGATTTGTTCAAATCGGTTCATAATTGGCGGAGTTATCGCGTAACAAACATAGAAAAAAAAAAAAAAAAAAACATACGGGTCGAATTGAGAACCTCCTCCTTTTTTTTGAAGTCGGTTGAAAATACAATAATATTATACGCTAACAAAGTGGCTAATGTCATGTCAACATGTTTGTTACTCTTTCACGCAAAATCTACTGAACGGATTTCGACGAAACTTTACAGTATTATTGTTTATAAGTATAACCCAGAATAACATATAGGCTATAATTTATGACGATATGTGATAAACCAAATTTCAATAAATAAACGAAGCCGTGCAACGTCATCTATCAAGCGCCGTTCAGACTACTGCTTTTGACGTTCGTAAATAATACATTGAGTTATAATGTACTACGTAGTAATATTACTTCAATGAAATAATATTGAAATATTAAATAAAGAAATTTTATTTATTTGAATCACAGTGTAATATTGGTTAAAACGTTGTAAAACGGGGTCCACGCGTACGAAGTCGCGGGCGGCCGCTAGTTACTCATAACCTCATACCTGCCTCAGCAGGTATATAGGTAGAGCTGCCAGTCAATTGATTTCAATAAATTTATTTGTGTCAAAAAATACAAACTTGTCACTATGACGTTCACATAAATTAAATATTTTATAATTAAAACAAGTAGGCATAGTATAATGACAAGAAATCGACACTTTATTACAAAATACGGTAACTATTTAAAATCTTAGTCTATTATTATTAACTCCTATTTACATTTTCCTACCTAAACCTAATCTTACATAATATTACAATAAATCTTACCGAAACCTGCTCAATTCTTTCTCTAGTTCCGCGAGGTTTTTCAACTACTAATAAATCAACATAATATTACAAAATACAGTATATTCAAATCCTAGTCTAATCATTACAATAACCTATTTACATATTATTAACTAAACCTAATCCTACATACAATATCCTTCCGAAACCAGCTCAATTCTTCCTCTAGTTCCACGAGTTTTTCAACTAAAGTTCGGTCGCCGAGCTCGTAGAATTTTGTCCAATGACCTCAAGCTACCCAACCTTATCACTCGCGCGTAATTATATTGCTGTCGCGACTGTGCGACGGGCGGCCACAGTGGGTGTGCGAGCGCGACAGCAATATAATTACGGAATTGCATTGGACGAAATTCTAAATGCTCAGCGACCGGACTTTACTAATAAATCAACATAATTACAAAATACAGTATATTAAATTCCTAATCTAATCATTACAATCACCTATTTACATTTTACTACCTAAATCTATAATAATAATAATCTTACCGAAACCTGCTCAAGTGCTCAATTCTTACTCTAGTTCAGCGAGTTTTATCCACTACTAATAAATCAACACCTTTTTCTTTAAAAAATGCAAAAAAACAATAATTTTAGTCTAATTACAATAATCTATTTACAATATTCCACCACCTCTTCAATTTTCACGAGAGTCCAGTGAGTTTCTCGTCGTTCCGCAATATGCGCATGTTCTACTCATGTTGCCGTCCGCCAAATCACGTGTTGTATGTTGCCAGGGCCAAATGTTTGCCCAAGGGGTTGGCCAAGCATCTGCCAGGCTTTGGTCCCTCTGCCCACTTTATCGTGATCCCTATCGTAGCTCGGGATTGCGGGGCCACCAGGACCAGAGGCCTTGCTTTGGCCCCTACCCCTCTAAATCGTGATTCATCGTAGATTGGGATAGGGGGCCACCGGGGGCTAGAGGTCGTGCTTTGGCCCCCCTGCCCTCCCTATATCATGATCCCTATCGTAGCTCGAGATGGCGGGGCTATCGGGGATTAGACGCCGTGTTTTGGCTCCTGCCCCCTTATATCGTGATCCATATCGTAGATCGGGATAGTGGGGTCGTTGGGAACTAGAGGCCGTGCTTTAGTCCTCCTGCCCACTTTATCGTGATCCCTGTCGTAGTTCTGGATAGCGGGGCCACCGGGACTAGAGGCCGTGCTTTGGCCCCTACCCCTCTATATCGTGATCCATCGTAGATTGGGATAGGGGGCCACCAGGGACTAGAGGCCGTGCTTTGGCCCCCCTGACCCTCTATATCGTGATCCCTATCGTAGATCTGGATAGCGGGGCCACCGGAACTAGAGGCCATGCTTTGACCCCAACCCCCTAAGTATGTCGTGATCCCTATCGTAGATCAGGATAGCGGGGCCACCAGGGGCCGTGCTTTAGCCCCTGCCCCTCTATATCGTGATCCATCGTAGATCGGGATAGGGGGCCGCCGGGGGCTAGAGGCCGTGCTTTGGCCCCTGCCCCCTTATATCGTGATCCATATCGTAGTTCTGGATAGCGGGGCCACCGGGACTAGAGGCCGCGCTTTAGCCCCTACCCCTTTATATCGTGATCCATCGTAGATCGGGATAGGGGGACACCGGGGGCTAGAGGCCGTGCTTTGGCCCCCCTGTCCGCCCTATATCATGATCCCTATCGTAGCTCGAGATGGCGGGGCTATCGGGGATTAGAGGCAGTGTTTTGGCTCCTGCCCCCTTATATCGTGATCCATATCGTAGTTCTGGATAGCGGTGCCACTGGAACTAGAGGCAGTGCTTTGGCCCCTACCCCTCTATATCGTGATCCATCGTAGATCGGGATAGGGGGACACCGGGGGCTAGAGGCCGTGCTTTGGCCCCCCTGCCCTCCCTATATCATGATCCCTATCGTAGCTCAGGATAGCGGGGCCACCGGGGACTACAGGCCTTGCTTTGGCTCCTGCCTCCCCTATATCGTGATCCATCGTAGATCGGGATAGGGGGCCACCGGGGGCTAGAGGCCGTGCTTTGGCCCCAACCCCCTAAGTATATCGTGATCCATCGTAGATCGGGATAGGGGGCCACCAGGGACTAGAGGCCAAGCTTTGGCCCCTGTCCTCCTTTATTGTGATCCATATCGTAGCTCGGGATGGCGGGGCTATCGGGGATTAGAGGCAGTGTTTTGGCCCCTGTCCTCCTTTATTGTGATCCATTGGCTATTGGCTTTGGCTATATCTTTCCCTATATCATGATCCCTATCGTAGCTCGGGATGGCGGGGCCACCGGAATTAGAGGCAGTGCTTTGGGTTTTTTCCTCAAGATAGTCTTCTTCTTTTTCAATCTTGCGCTTTGGCCTCTGTCCCCCCTACATCGTGATCCCTATCGTAGATCGGGATAGCGGGGCCACCGGGACTAGATGCCGTGCTTTAGGTTTTTCCTCAAGACAGTCTTCTTTTTCAATCTTGAGGTTTGTGTTAACAGAGGTTACTATTATCAGGTAATGAACCAACATAGGCATCTACCCTGGCTAGATGAGCCATGGCTCAATAGGATCCGCGACAGTACACCATTCCATGGAATCAGGTTGATTCAAGTACACATAGTACTAAACAGGAGTAAATACAAAGTGCCTAAATTGACATAACTAAAACGAGTTCCAGAGAATTGAATCTAGAACCAACAAGTCTTACTCTCTTGTCGCTAGAGCAGAGATTCTGGAATTAAACCAGTGACGACATATGACAGCGATCATCATCATGATTTCAGCAATAAAACATAACATAGGCCTCCGCAAATGATTTCCATGGAGACCGCTTGGTAGCGGCCTGCATCCAGCGCCTTCCTGCTACATTTATGAAGTCATCGGTCCACCTTTTTGGACGTCCTACGCTGCGCTTTCTGGTATGTGGCCTCCACTCTAGAACCTTGCTGCCCCATCTACGATCATCTAAGGTCTAATTCAACTATTAAGTACACTTGCGAGCAAAAGTATGGAATCACTTACATGAAGTTGTTTCCACGCGATCTTGTGTACTAACCAATTTGTTAGTAACAAAAAAAGTAGCACCATTTTAAAGATTAAACTTTTAACTTTAAATTTATACCAAATTCATTTAACACTAGAGTACACGCGTGGCCTACTATAGTAGACCAGGGTAACATTTTACGCTATAACTTTTTAAAAATTTGCGCCAGAGAGCTGGCATTCCAGGAAAGCCTCGTTTACTAAATTTGTCAATAAGCCAGACAAGCTTGGGTCGCAATCGTCTGCGCATTTTTCTAAAATTGGCCGTCAAAACTGCGGGTCTACTCAAAAGCCCGAAATCACTCGACAAAAAAATATGGAAGACTTGCAAAAAATGGATTTACCCCATGTACCAGGTAGTAGAAAGTCTTGAATACTATGAAAGATAAAAAACAAATCATATTTTTTCAGTAAATATTTTTTTTGCTAACATGGATCTCAGAGTGCAATTTTGGTCCAAAAAATTTACAAATTTTAAACCCGTTTATAATGTTTAACCCCAAATAGTTTTATAAAGAAACTTTGATTATAAAAGAACTATAATAAACACTTTTATTATTTACATGGTAATGGTAATTTTATTCATAAGTTGCTTACAAATTGATTTACAGTGATTTTAAATTGGCTTACCAGAGTAGGCCGCGCGTGTATTGGTGTAAAAAAGTGGCGCGTGTACTGTAGTGTTAAATCACACCAGTATTTAAAAAGATATCCCGGCTGATGTGAAGAAGTAAGGAAAAAGACATGTATCAACTGTTTGATACGTCGCGAGTTGCGGCCTATTTACCCCCCATAAAAGCAAGTGTTTTCGGATTTTTGCTTTCACACGTTGATCCATACACATCTTCGCTTCTTTTGACACTTTACCTGGGATTCTACACCTTCAGAAGCAGCACAAATCGTTGCACTATTGCAAGAAGGGCTCAGCCAGCGGGCTGTCGCACGTCAGCTCCACATAAGCCAGTCCTGGGTTTCGAAAGTTTTAAGACGCTTTCGGGAGACTGGTGGCCTTATCCCGAGACCAAGTTCTGAACATTGCCGGTGCACATCGCAGAGGGAAAACCGGTTTTTCATGTCAACTTCTCTACGAAATCGTCATTTGCCTGGTATCGACGTCCAGCAAGAGCTCAGAAATGTTCGTAGGATAGCTGTTAGCAAGTGGACAGTTCGTCTAAGATATAAACAATAGAAATTGACTCCAAAAAGGCCTGCCACAGGCTTGAAACTGACGGCAGGTCACCGATACCGATAAGCACGCTTTCAATTTGCCTACACATCTCGATGGGAAGTCGAGCAAGCCACCCCCATAAGCTAATGTTAAATCGAAAAACAAAACTCGCCTCCATTACTCGCCTTCCGAGTGCGAGCTAATTGAAAGCGTGCTTGTCGGTGACCTGCCGTCTGTTTCCAGCCTGTGGCAGGCCTTTTTGGAGTCAAATTTTTTTGCTCATATCTTAGACGAACTGTCCACTCGCTAACAGCTATCCTACGAACATTTCTGAGCTCTTGCTGGACGTCGATGCCAGTCAAATGACGATTTCATAGAGAGGTTGACATGAAAAAACGGTCATCCCTCTGCGATGTGCACCGGCGCTGTTCAGAACTTGGTCTCGGGATAAAGCCACAAGTCTCCCAAAAGCGTCTTAAAACTTTCGAAACCCAGGACTGGCTTATGTGGAGCTGACGTGCGACAGCCCGCTGGCTGAGCCCTTCTTGCAACAGTGCAACGATTTGTACTGCTTCTATAGGTGTAGAATCCCAGGTAAAGTGTCAAAAGAAGCCGAGATGTGTATGGATCAACGTGTGAACGCAAAAATCCGAAAACACGTGCTTTTATAGGGGGTAAATAGGCCGCAACTCGCGACGTATCAAACAGTTGGTACATGTCTTTTTTCTTACTTCTTCACATCAGCCGGGATATCTTTTTAAATACCGGTGTGATTTAAATAAATTTGGTATCAATTTAAAGTTAAAAGTTAAGTTAAGTTAATCTTTAAAATGGTGCCACTTTCATTGTTACTAACAAATTCGTTAGTACACAAGATCGCGTGGAAACAACTTCATGTAAGTGATTCCATACTTTTGCTCGCGAGTGTAGTTTAACCACCTATTACTAACTTTGTTGAAGGTTCAATCACTACACTAGATCATTTATTTACTCCTTCCCTTCAGAAGGGCGATTTGTATTTCCTTGTTAGAGAGGCCTTTGGTCTCCGGAATCATATAGTAACTGAAAGCCACGTTGAAGAGGCTGTTAAAGGTGAAGATGTAGAAGGTTGCGTGGATGCCGATGAGCCGGTTGAGCCAGTGGAACACGGCCAGTGTGAAGAATGCAAGCAGCCACACCCACTCGATGATCAGCATTGACGCCAACGTTTGGACCTGCAAGAGAAGATTGGACGAATGGTGGGTAAGTAGTCGAAGAAATTGTTAAACCCTGATCTTTTCATAGATGTTGGGTGGTGTTACCGGATTTCCCTCAAGTGTAGTAAAGTCATAAAAAAAAAACCGACTCCAAAAAACCTACACTTAAACGTAGAAAAATAATTACTAATTACCTACTTATTTATTTGGACGAATTATTAATATTTATGTAGGTATACCATGATTGATACTTCTGGAGTCGGTGCCAAGATTATGAAACATGTAAAGTTTGCCTGCACCGACTCCAAAAGTATCAATCATGGTATACCTACATTAAATATTAATAATTCGTCCTAATAAATAAGTAGGTAATTAGTAATTATTTTTCTACGTTTTAGTGTAGGTTTTTTGGAGTCGGTTTTATTTTTTTTTATAAAATTTTACTTATTTCTTGCTTTTTAGTTCACTAATTATTACCTTGATGTTACCACTGAAGGTAGGCAGTACATTGAGACCAAAAAAAATTGGTTCATAATCGGCGGAGATATTGCGTATAAAAAAGTTCATCCCCAATTTTCCACCCTTGGGGGTGAAATATTTTCTTCAAATTCGCATGAAATCACCCTTTTGATAATACCTATTCAACAAAAAAAAATCGTTCAAATTGGTTTATAATCGGCGGAGATATTGCGTATAAAAAAGTTCATCCCCAATTTTCCACCCTTGGGGTTGTTTTTTTATTATTAAATTTAAATGGGACCACCCTTGAGGTATTACCTATACGCCGAAAAAAGATTTGTTCAAATCGGTTCATAATTGGCGGAGTTATCGCGTAACAAACATAGAAAAAAAAAAAAAAAAAAAACATACGGGTCGAATTGAGAACCTCCTCCTTTTTTGAAGTCGGTTGAAAATAACCTAAGATATTTTATTTAATAATGATGATGACAAATAAATTAAACTTGAGTAGACTTTGCAATTTGAAAATGGTAGAATTGTTATCCTACACACTTTTTACCGAAGTTTATTGCAGTACCTTTAGTGGATTTTGTGGACATTGCAATATGATAAGAAATATTTATAAATATTTTTTTTTTCTTTCTTTCTTTCTTTCTTTCAAATATTTTTCAATATGTTTTAGGAATTTAAATTGGAGTATGTCAGATCCATCATATCCAGAATCATCATTTATGTAATTCAATTGTCTGTACATCTTACAGACAAACTTAGCTGCATTCCATGTGACCTGTTTAGGTTTGATTGTACCATCTATGTCTGCTTCAGTCTTTAACTCACCTCAGGACAGAAGATCTCCGACATCAGCACATAGGGAATGGTCCCAGGGCCGGCCATGAAGCAGAAACAGAGCGTCATGAGGACCAGCACCCCCACCCACGCTGGGGCGACCTTCGTTTGGAGGAGTACGCCCAGGGCTAGCAGGCATATTGACACCACCAGTGATGCTATTATTAGCAGGGGCTGGAAAGATAGATACAGTATATTTTTCTTCTGTAGTAGGAGCTAGTTTACGTCTAGTATTTGGGCTAAGAACTGGTTGAAGTCGTTTTGAGGAGGCCTAATACGAGTATGCTTATCGTTATTCGTCAGTTTGGCCACTTAAGAATTCACCTATATTTTCATTACTATCTCCATTAATTATAAGACTTGTAAGTCATTATCATTATTTCAGCTTACGGTGCAACTTCTGAATGCCACAATGTGAATCACCTCGTTTACTCCACCGTCGTGAATGGTGAAAGTTTGTTGGAAATTGCATTCCACTATTTCTCGCATCGGATATTCTTTCAGTCCTTAGACACCTATTGAAATATCTATCTAGAGCCAGATATTATACTCTACTTTAATAGACGTTTGACATAATGCTATAGAACCAATAGGTGCTTATGTGGTCTACACTAACAATATCATGGGCTTACCCAGCACTGAGTCAGTGAGATTAGTTAGACACTTATGGATGAGCATTATTTTATGGGACAGGTGGCAAACGAGCTGACGGATCACCTGATGATAATACAGCCGCCCATAGACACTCGCAGGCAGCATGTTTGGAGGGTCGTACAATTTCTAGAGAAAGCCTTTCCCTGCCCATCAAAAGCTCAGCCCTACAATAACAATGCTGTCACTCACCCGTCTCCCTGCTCTGTCCGAGACCACGCCACTCAGCATCGTCCCCAAGAGGCTCATCACAGCAAACACTACGGACCACATGTCCCCCCTAGTGGGGTCGGCTTCAACGAACACTTGCTTCGCGTACACTGCCACGGGTGCTGCTCCCATTAGGATCTGAAATAAAGATGATTGTAAGAACTATTCTCTAAAGCATTGGTTCCCAAACTTATGTGAGACGCGCCCCCTCTCCTCCAGGTCTTTGCACCTCCTCTGGGGGGCGCGCCACGCACTTTGGGAACCAATGCTCTAAAGCTTCGGCCAAACCAACCAACCAACCTAGATCGCCACGACCAATGACCTAGGTAGGATGTGCTTATATGAACTCGTTTCAGCCAGAAACTTATTGCTACAAATTCATACACGCCATTGTGCACGCAGGCTGCACGCGTTGGTTTGGCTGAACTTTAATAGATTCATACACTAAAACAGATATTATACCCGTTCGCGCTAAGTTTGCCGGTCCGTGGAATGCGCGTCCCCTCCCCCAACCGCCATTAATGTGTCTTATTTTACGCAAATACACAATTTAATAATAATAATAATAAACAAATAATATTTTGAATTATAGTAGTTTGTTATGGTTAAAGACGCTTCCCTTCGAGTGACGTCATATCGCCAGCGGCAAAATTAAAGCGAACGGATAGTTTAATACTATTACCTATGCACGAGTACGTATTATGAAGCAATACATGATAATGATTAAGATTAAGTACCTCCATCGAGAAAGATATAAACACCACAATGAAGGCTCGTCGAGAGGAAGGAGATTTGCCTAAAACAAAATTAAACTTTAGATTATTTCATATTTACTTTTATTTACTTACTACTATTATTATTCTGCTCGAGTGGTCTGAGATATATTACATACTAGCAAAGCAAAATGGCGGCAATGGTCAAATACAAAGCGCGTTCCATTTTGCGCGCGCGCGCTTATAGCTTTACCTAGAAGAAGCATGTTTTTGTATGAGTTATTACATTATCTAAAATCGTAGAAGAAAAACCGAAATAATCGAAAAACCCGGATTTATAACTGACAAAAACCGAGTTTCAAATTGTGTAGCTTTCCGCCCGCGGCTTCGCCCGCGTGAAATTTTGTCTGTCACAGAAAAACAATATTGCGCGCGTATTTGCTCACCGTTTAGACCTACCCTGGACTACGACAAACATTTTAAAACCAAAATCAGCTCAATCGGCCCCGCCGTTCTCGAGTTTTAATCAGACTAACGAACATCAATTCATTTTTATTTACTCGTATACAGGGTGGAAACGATAAGTGATCTCACTCGATTATTTCTAAACTACACAAGATATCCAAAAACTGATTACTGATCCTAAAAGTGCTTCACGAGCTCTATCCAACAGTACCAATAATAGGTTACAAAATAAACTGCATCTATCTGAAAATTCAATGTTTCCAGCCTCCATACATTTAGTAAAACCACATAATATTAAAAACTATACAAGATATCCAAAAACTGGTAACTGATCCTGAAAGTGCTTCACGAGCTCTATTCAACGGTACCAATAATAAGTTATAAAATAAACTTGATCTATCCGAAAATTCAATATTTCCAGCTTTCATACATTTAGTACGGCCACAGTCATGGCACGCATGTCTTGATAATATTATAGCACAGATAATATAATACTAATTAAAGCAAGAGTCTAAAACCAATGTTTTCCATGAATAATTTTAAATTGGAATGCAATTTACGAGTTAATTTTAAGTGTTTATTATTTAATAAAAAAAATTAACACTTCCAATATTGTAAGGCTGGCATACATTTAGTATGGAGGCTGAAAACATTGAATTTTCGGATAGATCCAGTTAATTCTGTATCCTATTACTAATATCGTTTGAAAGAGCTTGTGAAGCACTTTCAGGATCAGTAATCATTTTTTCGAAATCTTGTATAGTTTAGTATTAATCGCGTGAGATCACTTATCGTTTCCACCCTGTATAGATTTACTCATTATGTACTTACATAACATCTTGAGAGCAGCTAATCTATTTGGTTTAAACGTGTCTTTGTACGAGTAGTCTTCGGAGTTCAGCTGCATTTTTTCGGCGTCGTCACCATTATCTGGAAAAATAATACATTTATTAGGGTTGCATAATATGATTTAGAGAAATGGGATAATACGGGACCCTTCCATCTCTCGTTCACATCGCTGCAACTCCTGAGGCTGTATCTACAGCTGGACTACCAAAAATAAAAACCGAACCATTGAAGGCCATGTACTTTTCTCGGAATGTCTGTTATGGTTTGAACCAGAAATGAAATACCTAGGCAACACGACCAAAAACTAAAGTAGCAATGGGCTGTCGATCCATTGGTGTTTGAGTAAAGGCTAAATGATGAATATTGTAAATAAAAAAAAAGATACAGGGATGTTGCACTTTGAATTAATTTAAACAGGTATTAACGCGATACGCGGATAGGTAACATTGAGATATTTACCTGTATTTGCCTAACACGTTTCGACCGACTTGCACCGTGCTCACAGGCTGACTGAAGCGTCGAGTGCGCGATCCGTATGGTGGGTAGAATAATCTAATTCTACCCCCAATTGTATTCTGTGCCCAATGTTATCTGGGGGCACGGCAGTGCCCCCACCAAGTCGAGCAAAAAAGCGGCACGGCCGTACCATCCTTTTCTCGAAGCAATTCAGGCCATTTTCGACCGCCTGTAACTTCGTTGTGGATAAAACTAGAAGGCTGAATATTCATTAGCTATGCAGGCATTGTAAAGACACGGTATATTTAAAATTTCATTCAATTTGAACCAGTAGTTTAAGAATTATAACGGGTCAAAGTTACTTAATTTTGTCACTCACTGACTCACTGACTCACTGACTCACCGATCATCAAAATTCTAAGGCACTTCTAGCAGACCTAGAAGCTTCAAATTTGGAATATAAGTAGTGTTTGGTGTATAAATCAAGGAAAAACTAAAATATTTGGGGGCACGGTAGTGCAACCGCCAAGTCGAGTAAAATTTTTCAATTTCGGTCCAGTTTTCTAGATACATAACTGCTGTCTACAAAATACAAAAAGAAATGAGATTTGGGGGCACGGTAGTGCAACCGCCAAGTCGAGTAAAATTTTTCAATTTCGGTCCAGTTTTCTAGATACATAACTGCTGTCTACAAAATACAAAAAGAAATGAGATCCCATCAAAAACAATACTTGTCAAAAAAACCAAGTCTCGCAACTCAGTTGTTCTACGGTAAAAAGTTGTGAGATCCATGTAATACCAAGTCCAGGCCAGGAAATCTTTAACGTTTTACATAAATATATTGACTTGGCCATCGCATGAAAACACGTGTAAATTAAATTATTTAGTGCGATGGCCAAGTCAATAATTTATGTAAAACGTTAAACATTTCCTGGCCTGGACTTGGTATTACATGGATCTCACAACTTTTTACCGTAGAACAACTGAGTTGCGAGACTTGGTTTTTTTGACAAGTATTGTTTTTGATGGGTTATTTCTTCTCCAAGTACCGTCACACACCACACTTATTGCGTCCCTATTCTGTGATGCCGTTCTGTCCGCATATCGCATAAAATAATTTCCATTTTACCTTTGATCAAATCTAGCGGCATAGAAGAGCATAATTCTTCCTTGATTTTGCTCAATTCTCGATCAACTGTTGCCGAATTAGGTGATACACCTCGATACACTGAAATTGCGTGCCTGGCCGCCTAAAACAACAGTTTTAAAATACGTGATTAATATTGATCATCAGGTTATTCAGTATCCACTGCAGGAGCACGATTTTCTCTAATTTACCAGAAACAAATGTAGGATTTGGCCTACCATTCCCCATGCTGTCAAGACGGTTTGGGGAAGGTAGAAATCAAATAGCTTATTCAGTAGATACTTAGGCCCTCTCCAAGGCGCTTATACACGTCCCGAATAAGCATCGGATAATACATTTATTTGGCATCTTTAAATTCATCAGCTCTTGAACAAAATCAAAATCAAAATCAAAAATATTTATTCAGTTTAGACCACAAGTGGCACTTATGAACGTCAAATATAAAAAAGAAAAGGTAGCCCTTATGGGGCTTACTACAACCACAGAATAATAATAAGTACTGCTTCAACTGCTACTTACTAAATACAACATCTGTTGGCTTACCCACAGCCATACTTGTTTTGAATAATTATTTTAGTTAATCAATAAGCGCATATTTTGCAGTCACTAAATGGCATTTTAATGTAGATTCTAAAAAATATCAAGTTATGAATTTTTTAAGTATTTTTAAAATTGAAAATTCGTCTGGTGGTAGCACTGATGAGAGATGTTGGTGATAGAAAAATTTACTGACAGATATTTCGACGTTTATAACCACTAATTTATAGCCTCATATCTTACCTCCACCCTATTCTTCTTTATCAGAAAGACGGGACTCTCAGGGACGCACAGGAACATCAAGATTCTTACGATGGGGATAGCCAGGTTGATCCAGACGATGGCGTGGTAGCTGCAGTACCAGCCTATGAAGTAGGAAATCAACGTGCCTATCTGATAGAACACCACGATGACTGAAAAAAAAAACTATAATTTATTTCCAGAAAACAGATTAGGTTATAAAATAAATAAAATAAAAATGTTTTATTTGACAAAAAGGGCGACATCACATTAAAAATTTACACAAATTGCAAAAAGAAAACTAAGTTTCAAGTTAACTTTTTCATTTATTTTATTGTTAGGGAAACAAACAGCATTTTATAACATCAACAGAAAATACATTTTCTTCTTAATTTAGTGGACTTTTTTTTATGCTTAACACGGCAGTTTTTTGACCACCATTGCACCTGATGTTAAATGGGATGCAGTCTAGGATTTTGGCTTGTATCTCAGATTTCTTTGTTTGTGTAAAATAATGCCGTTTCTTTAGATTTTCTCCAAAATGGGTAAGTTTATGATCAAGTATTGAAACGGGTGTGTGGTCTCGAGTGGCGACCACGGGCTGGAAGACGTAGCGTGGGCAGGCCTCCTACTAGGTGGACCGACGATCTGGTAAAGGTCGCGGGAAGAATTTGGATGCGGGTAGCGCAGGTCCGTTCATTATGGAAAACCTTGGGGGAGGCATTTGTCCAGCTGAAGATGTCATTTGGCTGAAACGACGATTGAAATGGGGCAGTTCTCTTTTCTCACAAATTCAACAGTTAACGTCACGCTAAAACATACTTCTTTCACTTACATGAAGCCAAGATCCCCCTGATGTGATCCTCCGCGACCTCGGAAATGTAAACGGGGGTGATTACGCAGGTCAATCCTCCTGCGACCCCTCCGAGGAACCGGGCAATCAGGACCACAGTTATGGATCTTGTAAAGCCTATCATGGTCCAAGATATCTGAAAAATGAAACATACACTTAGACTGGGTTGCACCACCTTACTTTGACTTTAACAAACGTCAAAAATCTGTCAAACTCCATATAAAAAGCACCGGTTATCGTTATAGTTACCGTTAAAGTTAGGTGGTGCAACTCAGCCTTAGTATTTAGTATACCTACAAGTCAACAGCACATCAATTTTCCAAACATTACAAAAAAGGTGGTGGTCAAAGGCTCCTCTAAAATAGCCCCGTTGGAAGTCACCAATAATGAAGAGAGTGTATTAAGGCCACATGTAGAGAAGGATTAGGGATCATCATCATCATCTCTGCTACAGGACGTCCGCTTCTGAACATAGGCATCACTTCCAGATTGGTCGGTAGGTAAATGCCTGCACCCAGCGCCTTCCTGCTACCTTATGAGGTCGTCAGTCCAACTTGTGGGTGGACGTCCTACGCAGCGCTTGTCGATAAATGACCTCCACTAGACATCCGTTAAGCTAGCACCCATAACACAAGCATTAAGTTGCTTACTTTGGGGCTAGCTGGCGCTGTGTGAAATTGTCCAAAGATTTATTGACTTGTATAACTTATTGACTTGACTTCTCACTGCTCCTGCCAAAAGTGTTGATGGCGACGCTTACATGCGCACAGCCTACTAGGGCTCCTAAAGAAGGCAGAGCTCCAAACATGGCCTCCTCGGTGGTTGTCATAGGCGCGTCCAGAATCGTCGAGTTGGATGCTGCCAGCATGGGAAGGATCTATGAGGGCTACACGTAGAGAGGCTTATGGATATACTTCAATTACTTACCATGTACAGCAAAGTAGTTAGTATATTAGCCATTTTCCTGCCAAAAGTGTTGATCGCCATGCCCACAAGCGCGCTGCCTACTAGGGCTCCTAAAGAAGGCAGGGCTCCTAACATGGCCTCCTCGGTGGTGGTCAGAGGCGCGTCCAGGATTGTCCCGTTGGATGCTGCCAGCATGGGAAGGGTGTATGAGGGCCATACGTAGAGCAGACCTAGGGATAAACTCCCGGTTGCACCTAAAATAAAGGTAAAGGTTAGTTGAAGAAAAATATAAAAAGAATATTTATTATTAAATCTGTGTGTATAATTATTATTTTTTTACCACAACGCCTCCACGAGCTATGTTGCTCACTGCCACTTGATTTTAGCAATTCTGCGAGCTATGTCGGTCACTTTGGTTCTCCTGCGGATCTCCTCATTTCTGATTTTATCACGCAATAAAACTCCGAGCATAGCCCGATCCATCGCCCTTTGGGTGACCTTGAGCCTTCTAAGAGGCCCATATAATAAGCGACCATGGCCGTTGGGGCAGAAAAGTTCTCGAGTGGCAACTACGGGCCGGAAGACGTAGCGTGGGCAGGCCTCCTACTAGTTGGACCAACGATCTGGTGAAGGTCTGGATGTGGGCAGCGCAGGACCGGTCATTATGGAAAGCCTTGGGGGAGGCCTTTGTCCAGCAGTGGACGTCATTTGTCTGAAACGAACGAACCACAACGCCCTCTGTACCGCGCCTTTTTGCCAGGTAGGCAATTATACCCGACACGAAATAACGATAAACCAGTCGTGTGTTGGTACCCGCTGAAAACCAGCTTCGTGACTTGACGACTTGTGTCATGTCACGATTTTTGCTGAGCGGGCGCCTTTTCAGCTTGCTTTAATAAAATTAAATATGTTTGCACCTAAATTTTACATGCTGAATATGTGCTGAATAAAGTAATTCTATTTTATTCTAAGAACCTTCTTTAAAACTTCAATTGAGGCCAGTTTAGTCCAGTCAATGAATGCTTTAACGACGGTGTAGAGAGAAATCTAAATTGTGTTCCACGGATTTCTATCTATAATGCTTTATTGACTGGACTAAGTATAGATGGCCGGTAAAATATTTTTAATATAAATACAAATCATACAAATATT
The DNA here is from genome assembly GCF_963855985.1 of Ostrinia nubilalis. Lineage (NCBI taxonomy): Eukaryota > Metazoa > Arthropoda > Insecta > Lepidoptera > Crambidae > Ostrinia > Ostrinia nubilalis. The sequence continues at coordinate 1,844,181 of NC_087109.1, read as the reverse complement.
TTATTTATTCAAACACACCGTTTACGCATACACCTTCAAATACAATTTTAAAAAACATTAAGTATTTTTATATTTTTTCTTTAGATGATTATAATAATAGTACGAGATTATTTTATTTCGTCCTTTGAGGTTTGTATAGGTACTTCAAAGGTTCAATAATTTGGCTATGTATTTAATGACTGTAGAGATTAAAAAATAATTAACCTAGATTTAATAGGTAGTTCCGCATTTGACGCGTGAAAACAAATATCATAATACTTTGTTTAAAATAAATGTGATTTTGAGATGATTTAATTTGAATTTAATATGATATTTATTTATTGGGAATGTCATTATCTGATTTAAACGATTTTTTTCTTACCTTTTTTTACAAGGATTACAAGACTAAGTCTTTAATCCATTAATTATTGCAAAAAATTGCACAATGGTCAAATGTTAGTCAATTTAATAAATTAAAAAGTAATGCACTTACTTGCGACTGCCATCAGAATTTGGTATGCCCTGCCATTCCCCATGGCTATGAGTTTACTAAAATACTTAAACTTATTTTTAAAACAGTTTTATTTTCACAATAGCTTTTTTTATTTCAAATCCGTTGTACCCGGTTCGAAATCTAGACTAAAGTGATCAAAAACATTTTTAGTTCGTAAAGATAATGAATGAAGCGTGGTAATTAGAATACCATCAAAAACATAAATGTGAAATGAGAGCCAAGTTCAATATAATGATATTAATGCCTTGGTTGTTGAGTTCAATGACAAAAGAAGTAAGATCTAAATGGGTGCCAAGTTCAATGGTCAGTCCTGAAATTTATTTATAACAACATTAAATATTATTTCTTCTCATAACTTAGGATAATATTGTAGCCTAAGTTAAGTAAGCTAGGTATACACGGTGCTGCTCGCCAGTTCTGTTACCTGACCTTGGCTTGACACGCTGCTGTGTGTCTAGATCATTTTCAATAACAATAAATAATGTATGATGATTGGTGTCAACACTATGAAAGCACATCAAACTGTACGTTTTTACTGCAAAATCGCCCCTATTACTAACAAATAAAATGCCTCAGTGTATAAGTTGACGTGCCGCCTTTCTGTACTCTCCGGTACGAATTCTAAGCACTAATGGAAAAATAACGTAATATTTTTCAATGCTGTTTCCATTGGCAAAAATACCTACCTACTTCTATGGACTAATTAAATACAACAAAATACTTATTTTTTTCTAGGCTTTTGCGGCAAAATAAATACTGACTACATAATAATTCTAACTTAAATATACCTGGGCATTTCTTTGATTTCGTGCAAATCACGCGTATTTATTTTTTAAGACGTACAAAAACAGGTTACAGCCAATATATGAATTTCAGATACAGTACGATTTGCCAACATTTTTTTTAATTTTAGCTATTTTTATGAAGGTTGTATGTCTCTTTTAGCTCGCGGACGCTGAGTCATTAAATTAGTGTAAAGTAAGTAGATTTTGCAATATGTTTACTCAAATAGCGAAATTCTCACTACCATTCGCGTACCTCTTCCCAAATTGTGACACAAAATATTTCATTTCTAGTAATCTATTGTGAATATCGTACTTTCAGCAAGAATTTCTATAAATAGTATGTTGTCTTAACACCATATTAAAATTATAATGCTCAAAGACTAAGTAAATAATACTTTAAATGTAGTTTAAAAAATCGAATAACCTAAACACAAAATATTACCGTTCGAGAACATTGTCGCCTCAATATCTTTGCTTTTTATAAAGTTGCGAGTTTCTCTTAAATTTACCACCCTTCAGGACTCCCGACGTCTTCTTTACCGTTCTTGTATTTACTGGTAAGTATTATACGATATTAGACTATGTCAAGTTTAATTTTAGACAACATAAGGGCTAATTTCAAGTGAATGTATGTTTCACTAAGGTTGGTGGTACGAAAAGTGATCAAAATGCAGAATTTCTAATTACCGTTTTGCTAATTACCACTTTTTTCTTAAAAATTCTCATTACCATAATTATACTTAAAAAAAGAATAGCTCATAACTAGTAAACTATAACATTTGCGAGTTTCCCTTTAAAAGTATTTTATTTAATAGATTACATGAACACGAATAACCTATCTAGATAGAAAAAAAATCACGATTCAGTTTTGCGACTTAAAATAAATGCCCTACGAGTACTTGCGTATTATTTATTTAGTGTAGCATTTTATTTTGGGCTAATTTCGTAACAAAGTCTCGATGCAAACGCGTTATGTGGAGAAGAAAATAAATAATAAATAAATAAATATCCTTAAACATTTTACACTGCACCTCTAGTCCCAAACTGAGTAAAGCTTGTAGGTATGGTTTTTTGTGGAAAAGAGCCATAAGACAATCGCAGTACGAGTATACCTACGTTAACAATTTGGTATTTATTTTATTATTTATTTTATTTTATTTTATTTTATTCGGAAAACCAACAGCAATACAAATTATGGGACCTTAAATTATGTATCTGCTTAGCCATTTATAGGTAATCGCAAATGGAAGATAATCAACGAAAAGAAAAGAAATGTGGAAAATAATCAACGAAAAAACGAAACCAGATAAAGGTAAGCCTAAACACGAAAATCTATCAATAAAGTATGAAAATAAAAGCATTACTTCACCTAAAAAAATCGCTAATATATTTAATAACTACTACCTAAGTATAAGCTCCAGCAAATGCGACACTACCCAAAATGAGTTGACTGGAAGATACTTGACAAACTCACTGTACGTAAGTAATGTTGCGGAATCGGATGTAAAAAAAGTAATACTCGGCCTAAAACGAAACAATACATGCGGGCATGACGAAATTCCAAGTACACTTATTGTACATTGCATAAATGAGTTTATACAACCTCTAACCTTCTTAATAAACCAGTCATATAACGAAGGAAAATATCCAGACACTCTAAAGATAGCTGTGGTGAAACCCATATTGAAAAAAGGGGACAAACAAAATGTTACAAATTATCGTCCCATAGCTTTATTACCAGTCATTTCTAAAATTTTTGAAAAAATTATGTGTCAAAAAATTTACGTTTTTCTCGAAAAATACAATATATTTCACGAAAGCCAACACGGCTTTCGGAAAAATCATTCAACAGTATCTGCTGTGTTCGAATGTAACATGGAAATATTAAACGCGTTAAATAGTAATAAGTGTGCCGTAGCTATATTTATGGACATGTCCAAAGCGTATGATTGTGTCGTACATAATATTCTACTAAAAAGGCTAAGCTCTCTTGGTATACGTGGTAGGGCGCACGAGTGGCTAGTCTCTTACCTCTCCAATAGAAAACAGTATGTACAGATATCTCATTTAAACGTCAAAACTAAAGAGTTAGAACTAACTAATTCCACTACGGAAGCAGTAACAGGGTCCATACCTCAGGGCAGTGTCTTGGGCTGTTTATTGTTCTTGTCGTACATAAATGAACTTCCAACAGTCGTAACCCAAAAATTAGTTCTATTTGCTGATGACGCTACACTCATACTGACTTGTGACAAAAATGCTAACAATCTACAATCAACTATTAATGAATGCCTACAAAAAATTGTGACACAACTAAACCAAATAGGCCTCAAGCTGAATCTCGAAAAGACAAAGTTTATGCAGTTTAGGCCGTACCAGAGAGCAGGCCTCGTGCTATCCGTTTCACACCAAGGACATAATATTAATGAAGTAGATACGTTCTCACTGCTTGGGATCACAATGGACTCCTTTCTATCATGGAAGCAACACGTAGAAATCGTTGTAGGCAGACTTAGTAGTTTCTCATACGCGCTGCGTGAATTGCGGAAAAATACCAATGAAGAGTGTGCACTTACGGCATACCATAGCCATGCCGCCGCTTGGATACGATACGGAATTGTATTCTGGGGTAATTCAACCGACGCACCTGCGGTATTTGTTTTACAAAAGAGGTGCCTCCGGGTTATAACACACACAGCACCGAGAGATTCATGCAGGATGGTATTTGTCAAGCACAAAGTTCTTACAGCTACTTGCATATACATACATGAGTTATGTCGATTAGTTAGAAAGCACAGCAAATTTTTCCAGCGTATAGGAGACACGTCACGCCGTTGTGATTCGCGACGCGCAAATGACCTCGTAGTGCCCGCGGCACGACTAACGCTATTTCAAAATAGTCCGTATTATATGGCAATTAAAGTCTACAATCACTTGCCGAAATCTATAAAAGCCCTCCAAGGTAGAAAGTTTGATAGTGAAGTAAGGACACTTCTCATTAAAAAGGCATATTACAACTTAAAAGAATATTTTGATGAAAGATTGTAATTACTAGATAATGATTGTATAATTGTGTACTCCTTTATGACATACATTGTTGTTGATTTATTGTTGGTGACATTTTATTAATACCATGACCATAATTAACTACTGACCTTTTATAATTATTATTGTTACTGAATCTAATTTTATTGAAATAAGCATGACATCTAAATATTTATTAAACTCAATTATTGTTATTTTCCAATAACTTGCAATGCCCTTACAGGGCTCTTGTTTGTGTCTAGACATAATTATTTGTAAACACCTAATTGTACAACAGGATGCAATAAATGAATATGAATATGAATATGAATATGAAGTCAAGATGCAAATAGACCATATGCCATAGCAGACATTTAAATAATTTACAAGTGAAAACTTAACAGTATACCTACGTTAACAATTTGGTATACCTACCTTTAATTAAGACTGCTAGGTATTTCCTTGATGGATGATTCTGAATAATTATGGGTGTTTTAGTTCTATTGTTTTTCGTGGATTCCGTAGAGACAAGTATTCCCGAAAGCAGGTTTCGAGACGCCACCGGGTCCAAAGCGGATTGTTTGCCCTCAAATTCGAAGTGTTTCAATGTTTTCTTAAATTGATCACTTCACTGCACTTTAGAACACAAAATAACACCAGATTTGTACACTAAAGACCATTAAATAGTAAATTAAAACCAATAAAGCAGATCGACCGTGCTTCCCGTTTAACTACCCTCCACGGATGCCGGAGCGTTACGTTCCAAGTCGTTGTGATACTATTACCTGTTTTGCTTTTAAGAACAGCAAAAATCGTTGTACCTTCCAATATTAATTATTATTAATTTGTAATAACTACAGTTTACCTACCGATCTTTATTTGTTTTTTCTATGTTGATACGTAGTCTCTAACGCTAAGTTAACATCAAAATTGTAATTATGGTAACCTACAAATACTTTCCATTCCGTAAAAAATCAAAATAGCCGAATTATTACCCAATTTTTATAAACAACTAAGTATATTACATGACACCTAGTGAACATTGCTAAAGAAAATGTTTTTTTTTTATTTGGCTCGCAAAACTGGATACAATCCATAAAAAAATGTTGTTTGTTCTTTTTCATTTTCTTTTATTACGTAAATTGGATTTTTTAAATTGGGTTATTTTAAAAAACACATTCCAGTAGTAACCCTATCTCAAAGTTTACTGAATTCAGTCTTCGTTTCAGTCACTTTAACCGACTTTAAAAAAGGTGGAGGTTCTATTTTATCGAATCTTATAAACTTAGCCAAATTGCGCGAGTATTGTTGTATGTTTCATACAAAACAAAATAAAAGGAATTCACGTTTTTCGAGCACTGACGTTCTTTGGAATTAGTGATGCTTACTGAAGCGTGCTGTAGACACGTGCTTCAAAGCTTTGGAAAATCCACATAAAGAAAAATTCACGCCTGTTTCATAGAGCCTTCGTAAAGTAAATAGGTACCGTAACATTCTGTAAGTCGTCAGACCACCATACCTTCTATAAATTATACATTTCTTTAATGGGATTTTTTGTTAATTGACGCCTATGACCTTTTTCCATGCGTAGTATGAAATAAGTGTCCATTTATGTACTACATAGGTACATAAACTAGTATATTATTATCTATGGTGACTGAGTTTTTTCGCCACTTCCTCTCAGCACCAGCCCATAAATGTTGTCCCAAAGCAGTGGTAGGGCAAGCTATATTTGGGACGTGTATAAGCCTTGGAAAGGGCATTTGTACTGAATAAACTATTTCATTACATTTCATACGACATCGAAGACATCGTAAAGGTAGCAGGGAAACGCTGGACGCAGGCCGCTACCAATCGATCAACGTGGAAAGCATTAGAGGGGAGGCCTATGTTCAGCAGTGGACGTCCTATGGCTGACATGATGATGATGATTACATTTTATAAATGTGTATTAATATTAACGTTCAAAATTAAATGGCTATTCCGTTGGCAGTGTCCGGCAAAAAACCGATCCGTTCTGCATTACTGGCTCGCGCAAAACTGGATTGCTTTCCCTTAATGTTTTTAGGTGGTACTTATTGTCTTTTTATGTACCTGTTTGTCTTTGTGTGATGTCCATCTACACTAATATTATAAAGAGGAAAACTTTGTTTGTTTGTTTGTTTGTTTGGTTGTAATGAATAGGCTCAAAAACTACTGGACCGTTTTTAAAAATTCTTTCACCATTCGAATGGTATATTATTCACGAGTAACATAGGCTTAATTTTATTTTGGAAAAAAATAGGATTCCGTAAAATATGCAGATAATGTAGTCCACGCGCGCGAAGCCGCGGGCGGAAAGCTAGTTTGTAATACAATCGTGGTGGACCGTTATCATACGTTAATTCATAGCTGGGCGAAAGGGGAGCAAAAAGAATAAGTGTACTGTATCTAAATATTTCAGCGGGTTTCCAATAAAGCGGGGTCAATCAAAAGAACTACCAACGCGAGCTGATCTGCGGAGATGGAGTTACAAAGCAGTGATGGCGAAAATGGCGGTCGGTACACCTCGTAAAAATGCTGGAAAATGCCGGGCTAGGCGGGAGAAACGACAATAGCAGCCCGGTGGAAGAAGCACAGGATTGCACGTACCTTTAGCTCCAGATTGTTGCAGATGGAGTCGCAAGGCCTCTTTTCAGACGCCTCGAGGCACCACGCGCTCGAGCACATGGGTGGCCTGGACAATTCCTCTTCCAGAACTCAAAACACTTTACGTAGTACCTTTCAACAAGCTAGACGATCACTAGGCACACAGGGTTAGGGTATAGCCAATAACAAAGTCCAATTAGTGCGAGAAATAATTAAATCACAGGAGCGGTTACGCAGTCATCACTTCTCGGCGGTGCGTGCGACGGAATTCAAATTCTAATAGCAGCGACCTCTCGCGGATTGTGTGGAAGCCGCCGGTGGCGCCAATATCTTCGTACTCTTCTCGCAGTACGTGCGGGACAAGGATGGCAGTAGGAAATGCATTTTGCACGCGGATAACAGACCAAAACGAGTCAAAATAAATACTCTTTAATTTATGGCGCAACCAAATCGTTTATTTTACTATTTCGTAAATTGTACTTTGTTATAAAAATGAATAGGTAGTTTATAAACTTCATTTTCAATGACGATCTCGTGAAGGTCACTTGAAACTCCTACAGCAGTGCAGAACCGGTCATCGTGGAAATCTTTAGGGAGGCACGTCTTTAGTTTTTACGTTAAGCTCAAATATTTTCTATTGCTTATCACATAATTTTATTCTAGACTTGGGGAAGACTTTTGTCCAGCAGTGGACGTCTTTCGGCTGAAACGAACGACCGAACGAACGAACGAACACTTGGCCACCAGTCATGAATATTAGATACTTTTAGCCGTTTGATAAATACGAGTTTGTTTACAGGGACACAGAGTTATACTGGGTGTGGTTTTGTAAAACAATGCCCATCTCGTGGGTGGTAGTATACACGACACTAATACCTACCAAAAAATAAAAATAAAAAAAAATCCATGAAATCAGGAAAATGGTATTATTACGCCGGCGAACTATCGGTCAGTTCCCCCGCTCTCCCGTGGCGGCGGCCGCATGTGCTCGGTGGTATAGCGGGGTACGCAGAGGTGGTGTGGGCGGTAAAAAGCGCCGTCTTGAAAGTTTTAGGATACTAGACGTTTGAACAAGGTTTTTTATTAACAAAATAAAAGTTACAATTTTATTTATATTTTTCTTGTAATTACTTTCATGTGTACTCCTGAGATGGGCGTTGTTTTACAAAACCCTCAGATCATCTATGATCTGAGACAAAACCACACCCTGTACGAGAAAGTCGCATCTGAAAATGAGTGAAAGTTTAAAAAATCCTTCGCTTACCACTGTGCAAAAGGAGCGGCTTTTTAGGAGTTCATGGACTATAAGAAAAACATAGCACGGTTCTGGAGTGGATGCCACGTACCGAAAAACGCAGCGTGGGACGTCCGCACACAAGGTGGACCGATGACCTCATAAAGGTAGCAGGAAGGCGCTGGAGGCCGTGCGATATGGAAATCATTACGGGAGGCCTTGTTCAGCAGTGGACGTCCTATGGCTGAATTGATGATGATGATGATGAACCACACAGGCTGACTGACTTCATCTAGTGAGTGAGGGGGTTCAACTCTTGATATAAATACAATTTTGATGTTTTTGTTCCATAGCTACTTATCATTAAACGGGTCTATTCCCACGTCCCGATCCCACCGCTGCAACTCCTGTGTAGTCAGGATCTACAGCTTGACCGCCAATAAAAACCCAACCAGTGAAGTTCAAGTTTTCCGAGGGGAAAGTTAAACTGTCATTGGATCCGCAACGAAATTAATCAGAAGAACATAAGAGGAGTTCGAAGTTAAGGTTCGACTTCTCTCCAGTGCAAAGCTATCATATACCTAATAGTTTTAATAATTCTTTTAGTTCTTACAAGCACTTGGAAATAAACAATACGTTTTTGTTGTTTTAAATATAGCCGTTATGCTTCGTTATAGTCCATTTCAAATATTACAAATAACAATTACATATTTAAATTAGTTTGACAACAGACTACAATAGTGAAACGTGATATTCAATATTTAGTATCATTTTATTTTAGTCAAGTTGTAACGTAAAGTAGATACGACAGACAGACGATTAGTACTTAGTAGGAAACTAGTGAATAACGAAAAGCAATTATTTTCCAATGTTAACACTGATAATGTGAAGACTTAGTTTAGCCGTTTAGATATTAATAATGTACCTACCAGTGTTGACTTTTAAATTATGTGTTTTTTATTATTTTGAAAATAGATAGGTTAATTTATAATTGTTTTTGAATGTAAAGTTAAAGAGATAACACGATGGTGTTTTTTTTGTGATTAGTGTGTTTAAAAACATTTTATTGGTATAATTAATTTTAATTTGTGAATTATTTTCGTGGCATTTGTGATTTATGATTTGTGAAAATGTATCAAACTTTGACGGCTCTTGCATGTAAGTTTTAGTTTCTTTTGTTTACCTATAAAAAGCATTCTGTTACGAGAAAACTTTAGACATGTATTGTTGTAGGATAGAAGCCACATAAGCTGTACAGATGACCTTAAAAAGGTTTCATCAAGGCGCTGGATGCAGGCCCCTTCCAACCATCCAATTTGGAAATCGGGAGGCTTATGTTCAGTAATGAATGTCCCGTAGCTGAAATGATGATGGCTACAGCTCTCTCAGATTTTTCCAATCCATTTCTAAAGTCAATGTGCTCTATCCTTAATTATGGCGATTTTTGCAAATATGGTTACTTAACTTATTCAGATTCTATTTAAAGTATGATACCTATTTCTCATTACTTTACACACTAGATTTATTTATTAAGATAACAAAGTTGGTTCTATTCTAAAGGCTCTCTGGGCAGCATGTGCCTAGGATCGCTGATGGTGTGGCCGTCATATACCCTTCCAATGCTGGCCGCTTCGAACAACACCATTCTGTCAGCACCATTAACAGGAGCTGAAGAAGCCATGCTGGGCAGTCTGCCGGCAGCTGGAGCGGCGGTAGGAGCGGCTGTCATGGGATGCTATGATACTTTTGGGAGAAAGAGAGCCAGTCTGGTCATGACGCTCCTTTTTGCTGTAAGTAGACGGAAGGTTTTCTTTAGTCCTTTCCTTCTTGTATCATTTTTTTTATGCAAGACAAGGCAGGTATTTGACCGCAACCGCACCTGATGTTAAGTGAGATGCAGTCTAGGATGATCTAAAATTCTAGATCATCATCATTTCAGTCATAGGACGTCCACTGCTGAACATAGGCCTCCCCCAATACTTTCCATATTGGTAATTATATTTTTAATATAATAATTGGTTTCCATTCCACGTTGGTAGCGGCATGCATCCAGCGCCATCCTGCTAGCTTTATGATGTCGTCAGTTCATCTTGTGCATGGACGTTCTCCGCTGCATTTTCCGGTACGCGACCTCCACTCCAGAACCTTGCTGCCCCATCGGCCGTCAGTTCAAAGTTTCTTTTTTTGTATGTTCAGTTGTATTAGCCTCAGTGCAGGGTATGAATATAAGTAGGTGCTGTATTTTGTTCTTTAGATGCCTGCAATATACGCATATCGGTACCTAGGTCAATGTTAAACCAAAGTAACAGTTTGTATCATACTGAGTGTTGTAAAAGCGTGCAGCGGTAACACGATCTAGAAAACGTGTTTGGTAGATTAGTAATAATAGTTACATTTCTATTATTTTACAATCCGGATAACAAATAAATACACCGCATTATTATGCCATAAGACGTTTATGCCAGCTCATTGAGTCTGACACCAGGTTTTTGTCGTTAGTTAGTACGTTGAAAAAAACATCAAGCTGTACAGTCAGCGTCAAATACATAGTTCGTGACACCCAAAGTAGCCATAAAGTTCGCAAAATGTCTTTGTTACAATTGGAAATGGCAATGGGCAGGGCACATAGTACGCAGAACTGACGGCCGATGGGGCAGAAAGGTTCTGGAGTGGAGGCTACGTACCACACGTCCACCCACAAGGACGGTCGACCTGATAAAGGTAGCAGGAAGGCGCTGGATGCAGGCCGCTACCAATCGTGCGATGTGGAAGTCGTTGGGGGAGGCCTATGTTCAGCATTGGACGTCCTGTGGTTGAAATGATGATGATGATAATAATGAAGGTTGTATAATCAACTTTTTGACCACTTTACCAATTTAACACAATAATTAAATCTTGGGATACGTTTTGCAGCATTTCAATGTGTATTTCAGATATCCTGGTGCACGATAGGCATGACCAGCTCAATCATGGTGGTGCTGATGGCTCGGTTCCTGGGAGGGTTCGCGGGAGGAGCAACGATGGTTGTCAACCCGGTGTACATAGCTGAAGTAGTCGAGGATGGTTCCCGCGGGATCCTCGCTTCAGGTAATGAGAAATCACCAGCGTTCTGGTAGCGAGCGGAATTATACGCTAGTATTTTACAATTGATTACTAATTAGTTGTATTTTTTATGTGCTTATATGATATTTTATAAAAGCTATTTACCTACTCCACCTTTCTGGTTTTTTCTTCCTCCACTTTCTTTATCTTACTTCATCTACTGGTCTGGTCCAATGACAGTTTAACTTTCCCACGGGACAAACTTGACCTTCACTGGTTGGGTTTTTATTGGCGGTCAAGCTGTAGCTCCTAGCTACACAGGAGTTGCAGGGGAGGGAACGAGAGATGGGAATAGTCCCGTGCATCTATTGGTCTATAGCACAACCCTTTTATTTTCAGGTTTAGTTATTCTTTATGGCTTTGGATCACTTGTCTCGTATGTCATTGGATGGATATGTGATTACACCACTATCGCGTGGATAAACCTTGGCTTGGCTATCTTTCGAGGAGCGATACTGGTGTGTGTACCAGAGAGCCCATTGTTTTTGGTGAAGAAGAAGAAAATTGAGGTACGTGCTAGAATGTGGCCTAAAGATAGAATATTAATTAAAACAATTTGGGAAAATGAGGATGCCTATGTTCAGCAGTGGACGTCCCGTGGTTGCTATTAAAATTTGATGATGAAATCAATATTTTAGCTTGGTCAGTAAAATATAGCTGATAGTCGCTGGATGAAAAAAGCTGAAGAACGAGATTTGTGGCGTTTGGGAAGGTCTTCGTCCAGCAATGGGGTGTCACAATCTGAAATGATGATAATGATGAACTCACTCATGTACTGTGCAGTACCGATTCGCAATAAGAATAATGCCTAGGCCTTCCTACCCCCATCTAGGGGTAAAGTGTTTAATTTATACATAGAAGCCAATTTCGCAATTTAATAAATAAAATAATGCGTGTATGTTTTAGGAAGCTCGCGTTTCTCTTTCTGTTTATCGAAGGGTTCCCAAAAACTCAGCAATGGTACAAGAAGAGTTGGCCAAAATTAGGCAGCAGCTTTCTTCGCCTCTTGATTCTGTTCCATTAAATGGTAAGTTACTTTCAATCTTTTATTAAAAGCTCCATAGTTATTGATTAAAGCTAATTATATGTTTACAGAGAATGGAGAAGTAGCTGAAATGGCAAAATTGACATCTGATATAAAAGAGAGGCCTCAACCGAGATTCCATGCATTGAAGACTTTATGTAAGTTTCACTGTATCCTATTTTCAGCCCCAAACTATGAAGACCTTGTAAATTTTAGTAGGATCTGGATACTTAACTAAAGCATTAATTAAAATGTATTTTTTTTTTTAGGTTTATCACCAGCATCACGCCGAGGTTTCATTATTTTATTAATGGCTTTTACTATGGAGGTAAGTGTTTAATTTTGTAATTTATAATTTGTTACTTCTCAATAACTACTATATAATACTTAGATAACATAGAAAAAGAACGATAGGTTTTAAATATCCATAATTATTTTTTGCATGACTGTGCCAGAGGGAGGGCTATTATTTAAAGAGTATTTAGCACAAATTCCTCCAGCAAAGCTAAATATAAGCTTGTATTAGGAGAAAGTTTAATACAACTGTTCAGCGTCCAGCGGGGATCAAACCCCGGACCCTCGAATCAACATTTCAACACCATTGGGATCATGTCCTTTATTAGTGCTAAAAGCTTTGTTCCTTTTGCAGGTGCTAATGGGCCTAGCACCCGTTCAGGTGTACGCCAAGCAGGTGTTCGTAGAGGCAGACCCGTACCATGGCGATCTGTACTCCGTGATCCTGGCTGTGTGCTGGTGCCTAGGCAGTGTGCTGTGTAGTGCTCTCACTGACAGATTCGGGAGACGGGTGAGTTGTTCTGGATTGTGTAACTCCATCGCCATCTATTCTTTTGAATGACTTTTAATAATAATCTTTGCCCAAAGATCCGTGCTACCATTGTAAATGCGAAATTAACTCTGTCTTTGTGATGAGTTTCTTCAACTTTTAGTTTTCTGTTACACTTTTGTATGCAGGAGAAAGCTTAGTAAAACTTACTTCCAAAGTACTACTATCCTAAAGCGATTTGTAAATATCCAAATTCCCTAGTTCCCAAAATCGACGAGGAATCTTTTTTTTTATTCAAGACAAGGCAGGTATTTGACAATCGCACCTGGTGTTAAGTGAGATGCAGTCTAGGATGGTACTCGTACATTTATCTAGATACGAGTATAAATAAGGAGCTTAGTTGGTTAGCTTGGATCAAATCAAACTCAGTACCTATTTCTCCCATCAGGTACTGCTCATAACCTCAGCATCATCCTCCGGGATATGCCTGGTGATCCTCGGCGCTTTACTGCAGACGCAGCTGGCGCCGCCGTGGGTGACGGTGCTCTTCATCATGGTGTTCTGCTTCTGTTTCTTATGTGGCTCCGGCACGGTGCCCTATGTGCTGATGTGCGAGCTGTTTAGCCCTGAGGTTTGTTACACAAGAGGGTGTTTTGTGGAGATCATTTTTAACCTTAACGAATCATGTTTAGTATTTACCATTATACTTTGTCTATAACGAGACTCGTTCCGCAGTTCCTTTTCAACATTTTGTTGCTGCTTACGATAAAATCAAAATCAAAATCAGTGTACGTGTGAAAACTTACAGAAAAACCACGAAAAAATCATAAATTTGACTTACTAACTTGTGCGTTATTCGATTTATTATTTTTACCATGTAGGTTTTTTACCATACTTTGTATCTTGTTAAAATATTTGAACTCATCAAGCAGTGGGTCTTCGAGAAACATCTTTGGTATTTCCTTTAGCCCCATTAGTTTCATTCTTTCTTCATAGCTGATTAGGCAGTCTAACGACAAACAAAAGGTCGTGGGTTCCAGTACTACTTGGTGCCGAAATAACAAACCTCTATTTTTTTCTTCCAGGTCCAAACTCTAGCCTCCATGCTGATCGTGCAGTGGCTCTTCATCTCGGCCTTCATAATCCTGGCCCTGTTCAAATGGCTGAGCAGACTGGTCGGCATCCACTACATCTTCTACGGATTTGCTGTCAACAGCTGCATCTATGTCTTGTTTAGTTACTTCGTGATTCCAGAGACTAAGGGGCTGTCGAATAAGCAGATACAACAGGCGTTGCTGGAAGGGAGATAATAAAACTTTAGAAGGATAATGATTTTTTTTTTAATTTTGCGGGATCACATTACATATTATATCCAGAATCCACGATTACACCTGTCATTTAACAACCAGTAAAAATGACAGCTTAACTTTCTCCCGTCACAAACTTTCACTGATTCAGTTTTTATTCGCGGTCAAGCTATAGATCCTGGTTACACAGGAGTTGCAGCGGTGGGAAAGAGAGGTGGGAATAGTCCCGTAATCAGTGAAAATCCTGTATAGCCAGAATCTACAGTTTGGCTACCAATGAAACCCAACAGTGAAGGTTGAATAGTCTCGGGAGATAGTTTTGGAAGCATCCCTAGCATATCTTGGCTTACCGAGGGCAACGTCAGGTTACATAACCCACTAGCTGCCCCCACGGCTGGTGGATAAACAAATTCATGTATTTTACTGACGACAAAAAAGGGAACCTATAGATTTTTAACTATCTGATGACGTCACAATTTTACCAAGATTGGGTTGCACCACCTAACTTTAACGGTAACTATGACGATAACCGGTGTTTTTTGTATGGAGATTGACAGATTTTTGACGTTTATAGTCAAAATAGGATGGTGCAACTCACCCATAATATTTTTGTAAATTTTGAAGCTACACCGTCTCCTTATGTAGATAGCTTTGAAGCTATAATGCGCAAAAAGTGCGCATCATTATTGCACAGAGTGCGCGGCAGCTGCCACAGCGTACTGAAGGAGATAGCCGATAGTGGGGATTGTCCACTGATCGGCCACATGCTCAGCCCCCCTAGACAAAACGCACTTTTTGATCGAATCGAAAATCGAATCCGTCAAATTCCATACAAAAAAGGGGCTTTTCGACCACTTTTCGACTGGTTTGCGATTATAATGGCACTTTGTCTAGACCCACTGCAGGACGAAGTCTGTTTTAGAAATAAGATACTAACATAGCCTAAGTTTTTACTAACATTATGGATCCCTGTTATCCGAAATAAATACTTTTTTTTTTTTTTTTTTTTTTTTTATCCAGTTAAACGGGAAAATTTGCATCAAAAAAGTACATTCCATTAAGCTCGCAGCATAGCAACAGTGTGACTTCAACAATTACAAATGCGTAGTGTGTATTTTTGTTCGCAGAGCCCGTGTGAAGCGCTTTCTTAAATTTGCATGGGGGGAGGCTGTGCAGACTTGATTAGAGAGAAAGGCATCGAAAGCAGCTGGAA
Source organism: Ostrinia nubilalis (assembly GCF_963855985.1). Lineage (NCBI taxonomy): Eukaryota > Metazoa > Arthropoda > Insecta > Lepidoptera > Crambidae > Ostrinia > Ostrinia nubilalis. The sequence continues at coordinate 1,828,587 of NC_087109.1, read as the reverse complement.
TAGGCAATCGTCTGACTTATGTCTGGGTTTGATAATGAAGACGTAATAGGTTTTGTCACTAATTAATTACCTAATGATTGGATAAGTAGTAGGTGGAGAAGAGTTACCGAGAACTTAACATTTTATCACGCTTAAAGTTTTCAGGATTATCAATTGTTAGATCAATTAAGATCGAGGTAAGTACAGTCAGTTCAGTAGCAAATAGTTCATGACACCCAAAGTAGCCAAAAGGTTCGCAACACGTCTTTGTTACAATTGAGAGAAGGCTGTGTTGTCCACTTTTTGCCCACTTTTGGTGTCATGAACTATTTGACGCTGACTGCATTATCTGTATAATTATTACCTAGGTATTTTGTGGTTGAAGATTCCAGGTAAATCTCTCTTCCATCTTAGACCTGATACACTTCTACGTTGTGAGTAAAACTCATCATCATCATCATCATCATCATTTCAGCCATAGGACGTCCACTGCTGAACATAGGTCTCCCCTAATGCTTTCCATGTTGATCGATTGGTAGCGGCCTGCATCCAAAATCAAATCCAAAGTAAAACTCATAAAAACTCATTTATTTTTGCAAATAGGTTTTTAAAAAGCACTTTTTCACGTCCCAGTATTCACCCTACCACTACTTCGGGTCAATAATAATGGGCCAGTGCTGAGAAGAAGCAGCGCAAAAAACTCAGTCACTATTGGTAGCATTGTAAAATATTATACGTTCGTTCGTTTCAGGAAAATGACGGCCTCCCCCAAGGTTTTCCATAATTAACGGTCCTGCGCTGCACAAAATATTATACTATAACTAAGTATATTATACTTAGTTATGACTTACTTGACTTATGGTCCTATGTCCCCAAGATGGGGCAGAGGGCGTCCACAACAGTCCTCCATCGCGTTCGGTCTTGAGCTATGTGTTTGATCTCGCTCCAAGTCTTGCCGATCTTCTTCGCCTCGTCTGCCACAGTGCGCCGGCAAGTTTGCTTGGGGTGACCACGTTTGCGTTTTCCTTGGGGGTTCCAATCCAGAGCCTGCTTGGGGATGTGATCGGGATCCCTTCGGAGAGTGTGGCCAATCCAGTTCCACTTGCGGCGCTTGATCTGCTGGTCGATCGGAATTTCGTGGCAGCGTTCCAATAGCTCGACGTTGGAGATTTTCTCGGGCCAGTAGTAACTTAGTTATAGTATAGTAATTATGATAAATAATAAATATAATAATAAGAATAATAAGCCCCGCAGGGCAGCTTTGTGGCGAGCTGTTGGTGAGTAGCGACACCACGGGGCCAGTTATTAATCCGAGTGCTCCCGAGAGTCGGTCAAGACCCTCGTCTTCGGCTTGCCGAAGTGGAATCCGAGAGGGTCTGCAGGACTTTCACCTCTGGCTTGCCTTAACCGGCCGGCCAGAGTGGAGTCGCTAGAGCTATTTGCTCCAGGGGTGGAAGTGTTAAAGGGCATAACGCCGCGAGTAACTTCGGAGAAAGCGCAGCACACCTCTCTACACCCCTGAGCTGGCAGACGCCAATGTTGCCCCTCAGTCCGGTCTATACGACCCATGACGCCAGGGGGGGCCCATTTAGTCGCTGGCTAGTCACCGCCTGCCATTTTTTCAGTCCGAGACTATGAACCAGGCAGGTGTCCCGTAGTCTCCATCCATAGCCCAGTAACCAGTCCATCCATCCTTCATCCATAAACCTCGTCCATTCTCCAATAACTGCAATAGCTTCTGTGCACAGGCTGGGGATGGTCTCTGGCTACATCCCATGATATAGTCAGAGACTAGATCCAGCATGTGCACCACTTTCACTTTTGTCGATTATTTTGCGCTTAAAACGGCCTCTACGTGTTGGATCTGTATCCCCACGCAAGCCTTATAAAGGACCGGGCCACTTTTGACCCGTGAGCTCCAAAGCGTACAAACAGAATAATAAATAATACATCTAAAGAAGCTCTCGCTAGATGGTTGGCTCAAGGGTCAGATTCAAAAGGCGGTGATCCTCAGCACGGCACGCATTGTCCGGAGGTTCCTCAGCCTGTGACCCTGACCACCGGTAGCTTGGGCCCTGCTCCGCTGCCAGCGCGTTAACTGTTTTTAAGATTTTTGTTTTTATAATGTATTTTTATTTTTTGATAATTACATTGTAAAAAGAAAAAATTAAAAATAAGAAAGAAAAAATAATAATAAAAAACCCTAGGTTGTCAACATCAATGGTTGACTGAATGGAATAAAAAACGTAAACGTACAGTAAAATGAATTTGAAATTAGATCACTTTCATACTAATTATCATAATTAAGTATTGGCGGCACTATACACAATATTTTTATTGCCTGCGGCATATCCCAGCGTGAGGAGCAGATCAATTTAGAATAGATCGTTATTATCTTTATATGATCGGAGGTTGAATCAGGGATTCCGTGCGTGGTGACTCACCGTGGTATTGGTGATAACACCTGGCGGATTTTTGTCGGCAAATTTTTCTGTAGTCGACTTTGCCTGAACATTGATACATCTTCTGCGTGATTGTGTTTTGTTTTCCTTGTTATACTTATTACCTGTATTCACAAACATTACTATGAGGTCTCACAGTGCGCGGGAACGCTGTGCGTTCGATGTGTTTATGACTGAATTTTATTATTTTGAGCGTCACAACCTCAAGACTGTCCTGAGCCTTTAGGCTATACATTAATTGGTTTTGAATTTGGATAAGTGCACAAGTACTTAGTTTCTGGTCTCAACTTTAAATTGAAATCGATTTTTCAGATAAATAAAACGTAAATTGTGTTCAGTACATTCATATAATGTCAGTATAAGAAACCCTCTGTGAACTGTGATAAAATCTACGACTTTTTCTTACCGCTATAACAGGACCAAACAATATTGCTGTGAAAATCAAATTCCACAAAGCCGTGGGCAAAAGCTAGTCCTACAAAATTTTCTAACACGTACAATATTTATTTATCCGCTGCAATAATGTCTACTTTGCAAGGCTAACGGAGTGTAGGCTGGACATAGCTTAGATAGCCGACCTGGGAAGTGAACCTGGGACCACATTTCTCGGGCTTAAGCTGTAACCACTCCTACGCAGTCATGCTTCTGGGAGAGAGGTGGTAATAAATATTTGTTGAAAGGCGCTTTCACACTTGCGCGATAAGCCATCGACTAAGAGTAGGCGCACACCGTTGATTTTTCGTCGGCCGATAGTTTAGTCGGGCAGTTGATCAGTATGGGCATGTATGGGAGTGCGCACACTACGCCGATTCGATTTGGCCGATTCTTCATCCAATTTGAAATCGGGCACAACTATCGGCCAACTAAAAAAAAACATACGGGTCGAATTGAGAACCTCCTCCTTTTTTTGAAGTCGGTTGAAAATCAACGGTGTGCGCCTACTCTAAGAGTCAAAGCACACGACGCGTTGCGCCCACAGATCACAAAAACTAAAGCGAAATGTGAAAAGGGGGCGGGGCTGGTGTCGCAGCAATATGCCCAAAAACAGAATACATTGCTGCAGACGTCATAATGTAAACAGGTTACATTGCTTGCGTAGTAGGTACTAAAGATTATTCAAACGTTGAGTAATTATACCGCAGTGGATAATGAGATTACTTTGTTGGCGTCAATTTCTGCGACACTGAGTTTCGAACAAAGCGTATTAGTTGTCATTAGGGCATGTAATATCGGAAGGTTTTCAATTCCGATATTGGATTCCGATATTAGATCTCAATATCGGAATTCCGATATTAATATCGGAATTGAGTTCATGTGCTATAAATTTAATATTTGGTTATATTCGTAAGAATTCTGGATTGTTTACAACTAAATAATGATTTTAATTTCTTTAATTTGATACAAAACAGCACTTCATAAAATTGAAGTATTTTAAAACCATTTTTACGTTATGGGTATCCATTGCATTTGGTTTTTTATGTGACAAGAGGCAAACGAGCAGACGGATCACCTGATAATGAATGGTTACTGATAATGAGCCTATATGGACTAGCAAATAATTAAAGTGTTTTGTAAAATCACAGGTATCAAACAAACTTTTACTCCTTCATTATATTATTATGTATGTATTACCCTGTTTTATGTTGGCGGAACGAATTTTAGAGTCATTCAAATCACGTGTTACAAAAATGAGGGCTATCGTTTTAGCGCTCACCAGTTAGCGCCACTGTAGAGTAAGGTCCTGTCACTTGCTAGTAGCGAAGACAGTGGCGCCAACTTGTGAGCGCTAAAGTGGTAGGAGGACTATCGCATTTGCACTCATACAGATGGCGCCACTGTAGAGTAAGGTCCTGTCAATCGCCTGGGGTGCCAACTTTTCCTTTTTGATTATCGATTACTCACAAAACCACGAGCCATCATCATCATCATCATATCAGCCATAGGACGTCCACTGCTGAACACAGGCTCCGATGCAGATTTTCACAATGGCCGGTTGGTGGCAGACTGCATCCAGCGCCTTCCTGCTACCTTTATGAGGTCGTCGGTCCACCTTGTGGTTATGAGTCCTACGCTGCGCTTTCCGGTACGTGGCCTCCACTTCAGAACCTTGCTGCCTCATCGTCCGTCTGTTTTGCGTACTAAGGCAGAACCGTTGGAAGACCGTATCAGAATGCTCGAAGACCTTAATCGAGTTTCCCAACAGGTAGGCCTTCGGATGAATGTGGAAAAAACGAAGCTTATGTCGAATGTCCGTGTTGCTCCTTACCCAGTTTCGGTTAGGAGCTCGATTCTCGAGATTGTTGACAAGTAAGTATGTCTATCTCGGACAAACGATCAGCTAGGTAGTTAGATGCAATTTCGAGAAAGAGGTAAATCGTAGAATACGAAGACGAAAGTCTTTAATTAGTGTGTGTTACCAGTGATGATATACGGCTCGAAAACGTGGCCTTTGAATATAGGGCACAACGTGCTATGGAGAGGGATAAGCTTGGTGTTTCTTTACGAGATCTAATCAGAAATGAGGAGCTCCGTAAACTAACTAAGGTCGCTGACATAGCCCGACGGATTAGCAAGCTGAAGTGGCAATGGGCAGGGCACATAGTACGCAGAACTGACGATCCATAGTCCAGTAAAATTAATGTTTGAATGGGAGTTGAGATGTCGTTCTTTGTTGACCAAGTACCTATGGCAAATGCTAAAATTGATTTATTTATAACAAGTTAAATTAAACATAAATAGTAAAGATATTAAAATATTTGCAGTGGAACAAAAAGTGATGGTGAGATACATGAGAAAATCATTGGTCTTTGCCAATCATGTAATTTGGGCTTTGTGGCAGGTTGTGGCGAGCTTAAACGCTTTGTTTAAAATCTCAATTGAAACTTTTATCTGATTCCGATATTACGATATTGGGTCGCTCAATATCGGAATTGAAATATCGGATCTCGCAGTCCGAGATTCCGATATTACGAGATTCCGAGATTCCGATATTCATGCCCTAGTTGTCATCTCTCTGGGCCCCGTACGTAGTGGCGAAGGTCGATTTAGCGAAGTACGTTTTGGCGAAAAACATTCGTTGTGGTACGCTGGAGCGAATGGCCACTGAAGCGAAACACTCGCGGCCGAAAAAGTACTTTTGATGACCTAGGTAACAATTTACGAAATAACATGTATTTTCATGAAATTAAATTGTTACTAAATGTCATTGATCAAAAATAAAATCAAAATTATGCTCTCCTAGGTCAGCAAAAGCAGGTACTTTTTCGGCCGCGAGTGTTTCGCTTCAGTAGCCTTTCGCTCCAGCGTACCACCATGAATGTTTTTCGCCAAAAGTACTTCGATAAATCGACCTTCGCCACTACGTACGGGACCCGCATCTCTCTATATCTCTATGGTTGCGCCGCACCGCAAATATTTCGCCGTTTTGCGCGACGCGGCACCGCACCGCATGTGTGCCCGTCACAGATATTTCTATGAAAAGAGGATCATAGGCCAATGACAGGTCGCACAACCCATGATAGTCCTCGCGACCTGTCATTGGCGTAAGATCGCGCCGGCGATGGCGATCTGCACGTGTTGGTGTGGTTGAAGCGAAAGACGACGCAGCTACACTGCTCCGTGTCGTACCGTCAACGCATCGTGTGCATTGGCTCTTGAATTTTACTTCAAGCTAGAATTTTCAAAGCTCATTTATCTATTTTTAAACTACTTAACCTCCTTTTTTCACCCAGGGTGCTGAACTGGGTAAGCGTACTGTGCGTTGATTATGATAATTTAATGAATTAATTAAGACCTTACTTCTTTAGATAGACTTTTCTTAAAAGAGTATTGTTTTCTTTAAAGCTTGATTTCGATTTGAAAGCTCTTAAAAACATTGATACCATGGTTAAAAGAAAATTTTTAGTTCCTGAAAGATATAATTCAGCATTCAGCAGATGACCAAAGCAAAGTGGCAAGATGAAGTTGTAGAAGTGATAAAAAATCGTACCGTAACCGTAAATCTGTTAAAAGTGGGTTGTTAAATAAACACCACGTCTTGGCAAACGTACGCGTAGTACTTACACCCCCTGCTTGATGGATTGACGATCAAAAGAAAATAGCGGCTGCCTGAACATAGTGGGAAGAGTACGTCCAAAAAAACGGGTCTATTCCCACCACCACTGCAACTCCTGCGTAGCCAGGATCTATAGCGTGACCGCCAATAAAAACCCAACCAGTGAAGGTCAAGTTTGTCCCGGGGGAAAGATAAACTGTCAATGGACCCGCAACGAAATTAATCAGAAGAAAATAGGAGGAATTCGAAGTTAATGTTCGGCTTCCCTCCGTTGCAAAGCGGATGACAGGTGACAAAACAAGGGTTTAAGTAACCTTTAAGTAAAGATATGCATCACAGATGATTAGTACGTCCAGCAGTGGACTGCAAAAGGCTGAAAATAAGTTACACGTTAAGTGCAGTATAGTGTGTGGTCGCCTTACACTGTGTCGTCCGCACTGACCCGCTTCGGCGGACGGCGGACAATGGGCCCCATAACTTCATAATAATTCCCATTCTCTAGTATCCCCGTTCTTGGAATAGGCTAGGGGATAAACTTATTTTATTTGTAGTGAAGCCTTCTAATCTATAGAAATAAAAATCAATAAATAAGAATCCCTAATTGTGATGCTAAGCGGAAATCTCGAAAACGATTGGACCATAAAGTTAAAATTCTGAACCTAGAGCCCCTATATCCACTATCTTAACTTACTTACGCCCGTATTGACAAAATTTACTATGAGGTATCACAGTGTGCGTGGACGCACAGGGAACACGAACCAATCACAGAGCTCTATTCAACGCTATGCGTTGGGTTTGCTAAGCATCGTTTGTGGATGCGGGCGTTATTTACTCCGATGGTTTAAAAACCCAAAGTGTATCTTTGCCTCCGACTAGAGATGTCGCGCATGTCGCAATTTGCCTCGGTCATTTCATGTCAGTCACCTGCTTCAAGCTCGCATACAAACAATGTAAATATATTTTTAATGATTTTAATGTTTTATTTAATTAAATAAATATTTTAAATGTTAGAGGAATACTATTTAAAGGAAGTATCCTATCTCCAAGCCTATAGTGTCCATCTAAGCGGTCCACCCCACACAAGTATACAAATACGAGAAATGTACACGAGTGGCCAGTTCCGTGCCACGTTTTGTAATATTTGCGAAGCTTTATTTTGTGATACCTCACTACATAAAACAATCGCTTTCCTATCTGTCTGTCCCTATGTATGTTTAGATCTTTAAAACTACGCAACGGATTCTGATGCGGTTTTTTGCAGTGATGTAGTTTTGAATCATTCTATCCATTAAAAAAACCGAGAAAATCCATTGCACCCGTGCGAGGCTGGGGCGCGCCGAGTTATAGAATTCCAAAGTAAGTTAAATCTATAGTATTGATCAGAAAATTCAAACCCATTTGGAATTTTCTTTCGTGGGATAGAGTCTCTGGGATCGGGAACATAATCTGAAGTACACACATTCCATTCAGCAACAACTATATTCCGTTATTTCATACCAATAAAAATGCCAATCTTGTCGCGACAAGGAAAAAACTTTCGTTCTTTCCGGTAATTATAATAGTTAATTAGCAAATTAACACTTCTCGTGCTAGGTCCCCTTAATTTATACTAGCTTTCCGCCCGCGGCGTCTGGGATGGGGGGCGGGTGGGAATTTTGTCTGTCACAGAAAAACTATATCGCGCGCGTCCCTGTTTCGAAAACCGGAATAAAATCTATTCTATGTCCTTTCCCGGGACTCAAACTATCTCTATGCCAAATTTCATCAAAATCAGTTCAGTGGTTTAGGCATGAAAGCAAGACAGACAGTTACTTTCGCATTTATAATATTAGTATAATATAATAGATAGATACGAGTATAACTAGTATAGATAGAAGTATAGATTATTTTTGGGGTGGTGAAAATTAAATACTAAGAAAAGCTTTAGCAACTTTTTTGAAGATTATGATAATACTTGGAACTTCAAAACATTTAATATTCAATAATTTATTACATTTTACAGTGTGTTACAAGATTTTTTAACAGGACCATTACCACCTCTCATTCCCACCGCTGTAACTCCTGTGTAGCCAGGATCTACAGCTTGCGTCAATAAAAACCCAACCAGTGAAGGTCAAGTTTGTCGCGGGGGAAAGTTACTATCATTGGACCCGCAATGAAATTAATTAGTGTCTGTAATAAAACACAAGTTTGATCACGTTTGTTGATTCTTCTTTCCTTCGGGACTACTCAACCTTCACTGGCTGTAAGAACTTGCAGAGGAATAAACGTGAGAGCTGAAAAGCATTTGCTTTTAACCAAATTACTGGAAAGGACCGAGAGACGTACTCATCATTATCATCATTTCAGCCACAGGACGTCCACTGCTGAACATGGGCCTCCTCCAATGATTTCCACAATGGCCGGTCGGTAGATACGTACTATAGGCAGGCTTTCCACTCTATGGGATGTCGCGGGAAGCGCCTGGATGCCGGCAGTGCAGGACCGGTCATTGTGGAAATATTTAGGGGAGGTCTATGTCCAGCAGTGGACGTCTTTTGATTCAAAACAAGAAAGGAAGAAAGAAAGATACATTTATTACAATGGACATCACACAAATAGGTACAGGCAATTACATAGACATGACAGTGGCACATAATAAAGAAAGAAAAAATAAAAAACAAGAGTAAACTGAGCACTGCCACCCATTCACAAACAAGATGCCCACTGCAACGGGACCCCACTCAGCATATGCCGTGGCCCACGGTGACGAAGGCCACGGCATACCTATGCTGAGTGGGGTCAAATAAAGTACACAAGGATAGGTATTATCAAGGATGAGTCATTTACTTGCTTTCCGTGAACATTGTGATTCGAGGAGCCTGCCCACTATATTTCCTTGCAAAGCAAGTGAAGTGATTACATAATAATGAGTATACATGAGCTCGAGGAAATCATTGGCACAAGACTTGGTTGACTCTTCAATTGTTAAGCGGGTGACATACAAGATGTACCTACTGGGTCTAAATATATCATTTATACAGTCAAATTCACGTCATAGAATAGATCATTATATAAGATGCAACAAATTCAGCTTGATATGCCGAAGTCTGTACATAACTTGAAATAAGTACTTACTACTAACCCCTTTGATTTATTAAGACAATACAACACTGAAAAAAATGTTTGGTTACTGCTTACACAACGAAAGTGACCACCGAACACTTTGGTTATGAGGAACAAAATGTTGTGTAAATTAAACAAATAATTCTGTAGTGAGCTAGACTTAGTTTGGTTATAGTGGTTATAGTTAACACTTAGTTCAGTGGTCACTTTTGCTGTGTAAGCAGTAACCAAACTTTTTTTCAGTGAAAATATCTATCTGATGTGTCGTTTTGAAACTGCCTATGTCACACCTGAAAACAATCTTATTGAAGTAAAAGACTGTCGAAAGTGCTAGCTCTTCCCTCTCAGCAATTAATTTTATCTAATGTTAAGTACCATGTTGCAGACAGTGGTAACGATTCTGTAAAAAATATTAATATCGAATGGTTCTAAAAAGCAAACCAAATTACCTGAAACCCTGTAATTCACAAAGTTGGGTTGAATGGAATGGTTGAAAAGACTGTGAATTACAGGGTTTTACGATAGGTCATTTGGTTTGCTGTTCGTAGATCAATATGTAAGCTCGCATGTCGTCGTTCATATTGCAATTTGTTCAATGACAAAAAATTTAAAAATAAATTCTAATAAAATATAAATTATTTATGGAGACTTTTATATTTATATTAAAAAGAACAAACTGCTTAGGAAACATTCGTTAAAAACATTTTGGTGTCTTATAAGAGTTTTTTTCCCGTACGCTGTTTTTTTACTCTCCTGTAAACTTGTCATTTTTGACATAGAACAAATTGCAATATGAACGACGATGTTCAAGAGCCAAATCACACGATGCGTTGCGGTGTCACACCGCAAAGATCACACTGCAAACCGCAAAGAACCGCTCGTGTGCTCGCCACAGATATTTCTATGTAAGACAACGCAGCGACACTTTTCTGGCGTCGCAACGCGTCGTGTGCTATGGCTGTAAAGCCAGTATGTTCAACATGTAAGCTTGTGTTCCCCGCACATCGCAGCCACAGAATGCCGGCAGAGCGCAGCGGAGCAATGTATCGCACATTTGGCTAAGTTTAATTGGATTCACTCGAACTGTTTGTCGGCAACACTAGTGACGTAGAGTTAGATTTACTAGATGATCCAAGTATCGATCGTTTAGCGCGCGCAGTACTTGAGCTCGACAATACGTACGTATGTACAGTCGCGGAATGAAAAGGTTCGTCACCTTAGTGTCGGTTTTTGCTTGCACTAGGTACTGTAAGAGTCAAACCTGCCAACATAACAGTAGTGCAAGAAACAGTGCTGCTAACATTTAAATAAATATGACGTTTGCTAACGAATAAGGTTTTGATTGTTTAATTTTCTATCCCATGCAATGTTACAAAATGTAGTTTTTTTTATTTAATAGAAATAATAATGGCAGGTTGAACCAACAAGAAGGTTTTAGTTTATCAATCATAATAATCTTGACAAGATAAATCGTCAAACACTTTGATCTGAATAATTTTGAACTTTACTGACGACAGTTAAAGATTATTTTCTCTAACTCGAGATTATTCTGTAACATAGTTCCAAAAGGTAATATGTGCTCGCGATTCGTTGAAGGAATCAATTTGAAAACTGACGAACCTTTTCATTCCGCGACTGTACATACGCTCTTTTCGTTCACGTTTCAAACATCAGCCGAGGATTTAGTGGCATCGTACAAGATTGAACACAATAATTTTGTTCTTTCCATCAAATATTTTAACCGGAATACGAACGAAAATACTTAAATAAGTACACAAGCTTTTGTCATTAGGGCTCCAGCGGCAATAGAAATAAATATCATGTGAAAATTTCCACTGCCTGTCCATTACTGCTCATGAAATAATTACAGCCAGACTACTGATACATTATTCTGGATGCATAATTGGGAAATTGTATATTTTTTGAATAATTTACGTTTATCATAAAAGTTTTTTTTTATTAACTTTCAGGATCTCTTTAGAACTGAGAGTACCATAACTCAAACGTGACGTTTTACGTCGTGCATGTACAGCTTGACATTTCGGCTATGTTGCTGCAGCCGTGGTCATGGTCACAAGCAGACTATCGTCATTCTGTTCAGTTTAAAGTAAAGAAGTAAGTAAATCGTGGGGAGTGTACGCCAAATCTTCTATTTCCTCAAGTAAATTAAAGTGCTCTCCTCTTCCTGTCATTAGTGGAGATTAAATGATCAGATGATGATGATGATGATGATGATGACGTTAACCATTCTTAGTGCCACATCTAGCCCGCTGTAAATATCTAATGACATGACAATGATGATGAAATAAGACGATGTTGAAAGTTTAATGACTCTGGATTTAAGCCACATCTAGCAGGCTAGCTTTATATCCATGGCACTGAATAGTTCTGGTACAAAGATTAGTTTAACGGTGGTTCGAACAATGCGTCCGAGGGAATCCGTCCGGTGGGAAGTGGGAAGTGGGTGAAACGTTTGATCGATATTGCCGATGTTTCAGCAAACTTTACCAACTAGCAATACGGGTAATGGTGTCTGGTTACTAGCGAAATAAGTTTACATCTGGTACTACCTATACTGTAAACATAAAACGAGAATCTGTTGGGATCCATGAAGTATGTAAAAAAAATGCAACTACATAGGCAGTTATCATGGGTCATGCTCAAATCAAAACTCTCTGTTACGTCACATATCATACCTTCGCAGTATCACCATAGCAACCCACTCAGTTATAGGTACGCTCTGCCTGTAATTTCATTGTGTCCAATATTATTTTGAAAGAATAAATAAAAAATAAATACGCATTAATGAATTTGAATTTGAATTCATCGATGACCTCATTTTATGTACGTTTTCACCGTAATATAACTTAGTAAAGATAGCAGGAAGGCACTAACCGGGCGATGTTGAAATCATTGGGGGATGTTCAGCAGTGAACGTCCTGTGGCTGGAATTATGATGATGACCTTGATCCCAAATTTATCGTTATTTGAACAATATTTTTTTTTATACAGTACTAGTATTATGTAGTACATTACTCTTTTATAATGCGAACAGCTAGGGACTGGAATTCGTTGCCTGCTGCTGTCTTTCCCGAAAACTATAATCCGGGCCTTCTCAAGGCGAGAGTGAATAGGTATTTACAGGGCAGATATGTACCATCCTAGACTGCATCCCACTTAACATCAGGTGCGATTGTGGTCAAATACCTGCCTTGTATGCATAAAAAAAACATGTATTTTGCCATTAAGATATATTTTGTTTGGGTATAGAACCCAAGACTTGCAGATCCACGCAGCACTTTCATTCATTCTCTTTCGAATTTCGCCAGCTTGTTACCAGTTTTTTACGCCTGATATGATCATAAAAGGCATTTACACACCATTGCAATGAGTTTTCGGATTGATATCAAATGTACAGTTAAAATAAATAGCATGTAAAAGTTATACGGTCAAGATACGTCACAAGTCCTCTTAAGTAGGTTTGTGTGCTTTCTACTTGCTTACAATGTCTGGAAGTTGAGATATAAGCTTACAGAGCTTAGCAACAGCTGAGACGTACGAGTCAAAATTATTATTAAAGATCGTAACATGAAAACGCAAGTGTCAAACGACACTCAAATACTTTGAAATACATAGAACATAAAAATTCATAAAACTTATTTAATTATGCAACTAGGCTTTTAAAAATAACTTTTACACGTCCCAGTATTAATCAGTATGGGCCAGTGCTGAGAAGAAGCAGCGCAAGAAACTCAGTCACTATTGTCAGCCTCCTTTTCAAGGGTTCCTTCATCTTTGTTAAATGACAGAGAATGCCCAATGGCATTAAGTTTAGCTTAAGTACTAATTATATGGCATTAAAGCTTATTAATAAATAAGTATTTTTAAAGTTGGTTAAAAATAATAGATTTATTATTATAGTTGCCTTGTAGAAAAGGATTGAAGTCACGCACTAATTTTAAACTTTGTTTCACTTCTTTGAATTGTAAAACAAAATAAATTAAGTAATTGTTTTGTGGCATAAACGAAATTGAAATTCGAGTCCAATATATGGTAATAACGAGGATAATGTCTTATTTTATGTTCCTTTCACCTCTTAAACCAAGAGAGAACTGAAATATTTCTTAAAACTTTCTTACGGTTCAGAAAGTACCTACTAGAAATACTAAATAGGATTATAATATCATACCAAATAGCAGTCTATTATCTGTGATGGGTCTGGGTGTTACTATGTATAATATTTTATGTATGTATTTACAAAAAAAAAGTATTTAAGTATGTTTATATCCGTTGTCTAGTACCCATAGTACAAGCTTTGCTTAGTTTGGGACTAGAAGCGTTGTGTAAAAATGTCCAAGTATTTATTTATTTATTATTTATTTTAAGGTTAAAGAATCTATCGATGTGATAAGCCCTTCAGTTTATCATCATCATCATTCAGCCTATAGCAGTTCACTGCTAGACGTTAGCTTCTTAAGGATCACTTATACAAGTCCCATTATTACTACCACTGTTTTGGGACAATAAATGGGCCAGTGCTGAGAAGAAGCATTGTCACTTACCTCTATCTCTCTCTTTTTTATCCAGTCCCTTCCAATGAGGGCTATCGTTTTAGCGCTCACCAGTTGGCGCCACTGTAGAGTAAGGTCCTGTCACTTGCTAGTAGCGAAGACAGTGGCACCAACTGGTGAGCGCGAAAGTGGTAGGAGGACTATCGCATTTGCACTCATCAAGATGGCGCCACTGTAGAGTAAGGTCCTGTCACTTGCTAGTAGCGAAGACAGTGGCGCCAACTGGTGAGCGCTAAAGTGGTAGGAGGACTATCGCATTTGCACTCATCAAGATGGCGCAACTGTAGAGTAAGGTCCTGTCAATCGCCAGGGGTGCCAACTGTTAAGTATAAAAACGATAACCTTCATTGTCTTCTTGATAAAATCCTACTTAATATTATAAATGCGAAAGTTTGGATGTCTGGATATCTGGATGTTTATTACTCTTTCACGCAAAAACTACTGAACGGATTTTGTTGACACTTTACAGTATTATTGTTTGTAACCCAGATTAACATATAGGCTATAATTTATGCCTATCTGAGACACAAAATTTCACACGGATGAAGCCGCGGGCAAAAGCTAGTATGGTATAAGTACTTATACATCCCCGAGGGTATAAACGCTTATCATACTAACATTTATCTTTCGCAAGCTCCAAACCTGCAACCACCTGGTGGTCAATTTTTCTTCTTAACATTAATCACATCATTGTCCTATTTTTCCTAGTTTCTTTTAAATCTAGAGGGTGTTGGACCCACAGTAGGATGTAATAGTTTATAATAAAGACCTTAATGGGGTAATCCGTCTATTGGGAAAGCTGTTTTCCCACGCTAAAGTTGAAGTGCCTCTAGGATCTTAGCTTGTCGTGTAAAAGTTGTAAAGTGCTAAGAGTAGCTAGAGGTACCAAATATAAAAGATTACAGGACTATTTCCACCTCTCGTTCCCACCGCTGCAACTCCTGTGTAGCCAGGATCTACAGCTTGACCGCCATCTCAACCCAACCAGCGAAGGT
This sequence comes from Ostrinia nubilalis, assembly GCF_963855985.1. Lineage (NCBI taxonomy): Eukaryota > Metazoa > Arthropoda > Insecta > Lepidoptera > Crambidae > Ostrinia > Ostrinia nubilalis. The sequence continues at coordinate 1,813,421 of NC_087109.1, read as the reverse complement.
CAAGTTTGTTCCGGGGAAAGTTAAACTGTCATTGGAACCGCAACGAATTTAATCAGAAGAACATAGGAGGAGTTCGAATTTAAGGTTAAATTTTCCTCCAGTGCAAAGTGGATGACAGGAGACAAAACAAAGTTTTAAGTTACCTTTAAGAAAAGAAATATTATTATTATGCACCACGGACAGTATAGCTATAAAATATTAAGGAAAAAAATCTTGCCTTCACCGGGAACAGAATCCCATTACCATCACGCCGCTAAGCCGTGTTGCCAAGTGCACCAAGTTAACCGGACCGTTAAAACTAAGAAAGTGCAAGTACACCAGCACATAAAAGTACCAGGAGAGCATAACACCGACGGCGGTCGCACTTCATCGCAATTCGAAAACGCTTAGAAAACTGGCGAGCGCAGGTTCTTCATTAACCCAGTTGGTTGGAAGCAGTGAAAGATGAAAACTAGTGTGAGATATATTGGCGGACGGCCGTGTCGGGGTCCCAGTCCGACCGCGGTCTCTGTCGCGTCAGTACGCGGTGTCTGTTGCGCGGTACCAAAAAGTTTGCGTTTGTGCTTGTGTTGGTGGCCAGTGATTCGGGAATTGTATAGAGTAAGTTGATTTTTTTATTTGGATTTCGAACGCTTTTTTCGAAACGTGGCCAGTGCTTGGAGTGAAATGAGCCAGAACTGCTTTTGTTTTTTATTCTGCGGCAATTTTGAAAAACAGTATTTTTATCTGTAAAAGAGTTTGAGTTTTTATTTATAAAATACTAATAAGATATTTTTTTACGCACATCGTAAGTACAGTAAAATTACCTCAAACCAGACAAAATTAAAACTAATTTTAATAACTTTTGTACACAAATTAAGCACATTACAATCACTTTTACCAAAAAAGGTCGTGGTCAATTTGACAAAGAACACCCTCTCATTATGGGAACATCACAAACGAGTTTTTAAGATCCCATCTAGCCTCATTTTCCATACTTTATATTCATAGAAATCGCACATGTTACGTAGGCTCTGTACCTACATGCCTGGTTTAGTGCTTGTATTCATAATTTAGCACTAATTTATTGGCCATTAAAAGTATTTTTCGCTTTATAGCCGCTTTATAAACGTTTTGCTACGTTTGAACAGCCATGACTGAGTTAAATTAAATGGATTCAACATGATCATAACTTAATGGTATTATTTTAAGTAATCATGTTTTATGTGGTAGAGCCAGTGTTATTTGAAGTTAGTTAATTGGATATCTACTGTCTAGAAAATAATTTTAATCTTTAAAGTTTTATCAATGGTAAATACATTAGGTTTATTTCAGGATAGCATATAAATCTAAAAAAGTGCTCTACAATAACCATATAATTTGTACCTATCTAATCTTAACAGGTGTGATTTTATAATGAAAATGATCTACTTATCAAAGGACATGGCCAAATCTTGCCTAGCCATGTCCACGAAAGTACAAAATCATAAAAAAATATTGTCTCTGATTTGAAGACTTGGCTGTACAGCATTATGCATTTGCCTTTGCCTCCAAAAGGAAAGAATCAAACCAAAAAACACCCTGATTTTTGACCGTATTTAATTATGTAGTCAGCCATTTTTGTACACCATATTTAGGGAGAACGAAGCTCTCATTACAAAAATACGATGTACCCAAAACATCGTTTTAATTGCAAAAAAATTCGTCGTTCCATACAGATGCTGCTTTTGACGATAATGGGTGGTACGTGTAAAATACCATAATAAAACTCCGCCGTATTCATGAGCATTCCACACATTAAAATTAAATGATTTCATTCAAAAATAAAAGTAATGCACTTTGAAATCATCATGTATACGTGGTAAAGTCTATTTTTAATTGAGTTGATATTAAATTAAGTTTTTACCTTTCTGGCATGCTAAAACATCTGAAAAAGGTTTTATATTTTTTAGTACTAACTGGATTAATACAGTGTGACACTAATCTGAAGCATCTAATACTCGTAGTGCATATTATAGATAGATAAATACCTTACCTACCTGATAAAGGGTGTGAACTGCGAGTATTAATGAAAAAAAAAAAAACTGGGACATTATCTAAAGTTTCCTCTTAAATGATTAATATCTCTACCTGTTGGTGAAAACTGCATGAAAATAAGTTCAGTGTTCTCGAGTTTATTGCAAACAGACAGACAGGTGCGACATAATGAAGAAATTTACGTTCAAAAGTTCTCACGGTAATTAGCTAAAGAAAGTTTATGAACAATATGAATAAACGTTGCCAAACTTTTGACAATGAAATCCACTAACCCACTGAATTAGACTACTTACTTTAGAAAAATATCCTATCAGATGTGATTGTGCAATAAAATAATCTAAAACAAGAAAAAAAAGTAAAATTTTCCTAATTTTAATGTGAACATTCGAAATAATAAGTTCATTCAAGTTGCTGTGATGGAGAAACACAATCGAGGTTACAATTATTTCAATTAACCATCAGTTTTAGTAAAAAGAAACGATTTTCATCTGTCCTTTCATTATACAACTCTTTTTAAACTCTACAGAACCACAAAAGGCCAGTTTCACTCACTTTTTAACACAGTAATCTGGTTTGGCTTTTGTGTTGGCTATCAGAAGAATGATCTAAATTGATTTCGTTCGACTGCTGCTCTCAGATGTCAAACGGGATGATTTGGTATGGATTTAATGAGATCCACATAATTAAGTTTGGCTTTACATTTAATTTTTTAGATGGACTGATTTGGATGCTTGTTAGATTTTGATTTGATTTGGAGTTAGCAGATCAGTTACATGTTGGAGTATTTGTTTTATTTGAAACTAGCGGCCGCCCGCGACTTCGTACGCGTGGATCCCATGTTCCCATTCCCTTAGGGGTGGAGTTTCGTAAAATCCTTTCTTAGCGGATGCCTACGACATAACATCTACCTGCATGATAAATTTCAGCCCGATCCGTCCAGTGGTTTGGGCTGTGCTTTGATAGATCACTATGTCAGTCAGTCAGTCACCGTTGAGTTATGTAATTTAGATTTTAATGCCTTAAATAGTGTACAACTTAAGGTAAACTTAATGCGACGTTCTCGCTGACGTTTGACATCTATAAAAACACCCTCCTGTGCGCTAGTCCTATAGTTATCTACATTTTTTTCTTTATTATTCTTATAAATGACTGTATTTTTGCCAATTTAACTTTATTGAAGTCAGACTGTTTTATCTACCTATGACTAGGAGGGCAGAAAAATTGCTCAAGTATTTTTTTTATTAAATAGAAAAGAAAGTCAACTGTTATATTCAATACATTTCTTTGGTGGAAATTTAATATTTGTGGAAATTTTATAACTTTTTGATTTGAAATTTTTCCCTGCCATCAGGAAAATTCCTCATGAAATACGAGACAGACGCCCGTATTCACAAACGATGCTTGCTTAAGTTAAGCAGCAAATCGAACGCACAGCGTTTAGAGCTCTCTGATTGGTTCGTGTGTCACCCTGTGTGTCCACGCTTACTGTGAGACCTCATATTAATGTTTGTGAATACGGGCGTAACGCATCATTCACAAACGATGCCTGCTTAAGTGAAGCAGCAAATCGAACGCACAGCGTTAAATAGAGTTCTGTGATTAGTTCGTGTGTCACCCTGTGCGTCCACGCGCACTGTGAGACCTCATAGTAATGTTCGTGAATTGCGCTGCATTTTCTTCTCGCCTATAAAACCAACTTACCATTATAATGTCCTCTTAACACTACAAATACAATGGCAATGTTATCCCTAAGGAAACAATGGCAGAACGGTGCCGCACCCATCCTTATCACCCCCCGTACCGGGAAGCGGGACAGAACGCAATGAATAATGAATACACAATACCCGCGATCTTGTATCGGCCGGTAACCGTTACTGAATCTGTATAGCTTTAGATTTAGCACTTATACAGGGTTGCAATGAAATTGTTTTCTGTAAAAAAATCTTTTAATGCAGCTTTTTTTACTTTTTCTTTTTTTTTAAGACATTAATAGTGCTGAAATAAATTTTAACTGAGGTAATAAATTCCTGAAGTCTTAGTAACAGACCAAAGTATAATCTAGTGCCAGATATGGCTCAATCGGTCAGAAGGCTTAATGTGAACTCCTTAACGCAAAATCACGGCCATTCCTAACTTTTAGATTGATTTAAGTTAAGTATTTTAGATTTATCAAAAAAAAATATTGCAGGTATAGCATTCTGTGATAAGTATAGGCCACACTATCGACACTCACAAGGGCCAAGCCGATAGAAGCTAGGAGTTTTCCAGTGACTTGACCCACCTGGACCAAGCTAAAAGTGGGACAAATCACTGGAAGACTCGAAGCTAGTCACACTTCATTCCAAGTGAAATTTATATACAATAAAATCCACGCTGTTTAATGACTGCATCAATCCATGCATGGCTGCTAAATGACGGATTTAAAGGCTTGTTTGAAATGGAGGACGAGCATATTAATATATTAGCTTGGCAAGGCTTCGGAAAGCACGTTTAAAGTTGGTTCACGCTGATTATCTCTAGCTATTTCTAATTAGGCCTATGCCTCAGGTGACTTGACAAGATCGACTGCTATATTAGCAAAATATTTATATATGCGGCACTATTAACATAGTTTTGGAATGGGGACATCCTTGGAGCTGTTATGCTAGCTAGTTATTTTTAACCACTAAAAACTTTGGCTAATATAAGTTTCATAGATGACCTCTTAGGCAAATGATCTTGGAATGTCTCTCTATAGATTCAAACTCATTTGCTCAGTTAAGTCGAGAAATGAACATCGCCCTGTGTATCTAAGAAGTGTTATAACATCGAAAATATAGGATGAATCTCAGACTCGCTTTAGAATAATCAGCGAGAATGTAAACCTCTATGCTCGTTTGTTTCAGCCAAATGACGTCCACTGCTGGACAAAGGCATCCCCCAAGGATTTCCACTCTATGTACACCTCTACTACCTACCTTCTGATAATGTTTTATTTTGGTTTTGATTCGAAATCTTGATTTTTTTATGCATCCCTAAGTTATGAATCTAATGCCCGTTTTTACCATCAATCCCAAATTTTTAAGTGACCCCTATGGTAACACATAACAGCAATTTTGTTTTCATAGGGGTCACTAAAAATTAGGGATTGCTGGTGAAAACGGGCATAAGAGATTGTTTTCACTTTAATTTTTACTTTTCTCAAGTTACATTCTATATTGTTCTTCATAAAAGTAATTTATTTTCTGCATACTGGCCTTCTAAAAGAGCTTTCAAGAGCATCTGATTCTGAGTCACACCCTGTATACCAGTCAGAAAAAAGAGATGACCCAGCAATCGATAGTTAACACCTAACAAGTAACAAGCTGAATTAAATCGATCGTGTCAAGTAAGGTCAATCAGAAGTCAAGCACAATACAAGTGATGGACACCGTTAAGGACCGCCCAGAGTCGATTAACGCGAACCGGGTCAGCTATCTGACCCAAATCTGATTCACTTTTTAATGTAAGTTGAGTGGGTCAGAAGTAAATTAAAGGAAGAAATTTTTGATATTTATTTTAAATTTAACATGTAGGTAAATAATTTAATGCGATTTTTTCTGTTTAGCCCAAAGCTTAATTGGCAAAGAATATCTTAGAGCTTAAGTTCGTCTTATGTACCGATTTCAAAATCAAAATTGTTTATTCAATTTAGACCACAAGTGGCTCTTGAATGTCAAAATATACCTAGTAAATAAAAAAAAATGTAGCCCTTAGGGGCACTTTACATGTCTCCTTATCTTTTGGGCCCTACCAGCGCTTCGAGACAAACGTATGACAAGTGCTGAGAAGAAACGCCGCAGCAAACTCATTTTGTATGGCATTAAAGTTTTAATAAATACACTGTTTAATAATATAATGTATTTATACATACCTAAGTTACTATCATGTAAGAACTTATTTTTATTAAAATAACATAATAAACACTTATTAAGTCTTAATTTGGTTAAATACTTTAATACTCTTTTAGAGAAAACTTTATTTATAACAGCCTTAACCTGAAAACACATAAAAGTGAAATCGTTCCGTATTTAAATGCATTATTTGACACAACGAAATGCAGTTAAGATGCAGGTAATTGCAAAGTCATATTAAGTTAACTGTATTCCTGATAATGTATGAACCAGTTACATATAAAAACCATTGCAAATCGTTACCAAGAAAGTACATAATAAATAAATAATGTGCTTGAGCGAAATGAGCTACTATACAACGTGCTCTAAATGATTTATAGATAAGTACATACCTTATTGTCAGTCAGTCGGTCTAGAAATCTAGCTTTTAGCTCCAGCTCTTAATCTTGTCTACTTATCTTGTCTGTATGAAGCTTAGGAGCTTTCAAAAGCTTTGGATTTATGGGTAGAGCCCTTGAGAAAGTATGCACACTTTGCTGGTACTGTTATGGAGAAAATTTATTGGGGCAATTCACACCGTGGACTGTCAATACTTCTATAAAGTGATTGTGGAGTTGTGAGGAACGGTGCATTTGTTACTGAAGTACTATAAAGGAAAAGTATATTACTTTTAAAAGATTGGCAGCTGTGTTAATTACTTATTTATATACATTGATGGCTGATTCATCATCATCATTATCATTATTTCAGCCATAGGACGTCCACTGCTGAACATAGGCCTCCCCCAATGCTTTCCATGTTGATCGATTGGTAGCGGCCTGAGTCCAGCGCTTCCCTGCTACCTTTACGATGTCATCGGTCCACAATGGCTGATTGCTTCCAATGAATAACTCTTAGGTATTTGTTTGTTTATTTTATAAAATCACTAGGTTTTGCCCGCGATATCATACATTTAGATTTGGATAAAAAGAAGCCTGATTAATTATAGTCCTAGTTATAATCTGATGCTATAAAATTTAAGTTTAATCATTATCTGTCGAGTATTTTTGCATGAATCTATTCATACAAACTTTTGCGCTTAGTAACTCTCTTGAATGGTAGGTATTCAGTTATCGTGTTTGTTGTCAATGTATCAGCTTGTTTGTTATCAGCCTTCGGTAACCAAGTTTATAAGGCTTAAGTTTCTAAAGAGCTTACGTAACTACTTCAGAATATAAATGGTAGGTACAGATTCTTTTGCGATCTTATAAGCTCTTATCTAAAATAGTAAGACACGGGTCTTACGCGACGTGTAATGAGTTACATTATGTGCTCACGGCTTGACGTTTCGGCTGCGATGCTGCAGCCGTGGTCACAAGCAGACTGGCGGCTCGCGGCGTTGTCGTCGCGGTTGTGACCACGGCTTGAAATGGAACGCGAAAGTTTAAAAGCTCTTATCTACTTAATATAGCACACAATTATCACTATTAAATTAGTAAAAGAAACCAAAGTACAGTCGACCGCACACCAGACTCTACATTTTAGCTCCATTATAGCACCTAAAACAACCACATAAGAACCCATGGTGTTACTACTGTCTGTACATTTAATTTCACATCCAGTCTACACACTGGCCAAATGAAAACGTGACTTAGCTGTTAAGTAAATCCAAACGCCTAACTTTAACCCACAAACCCGAGTAGAAAGTCCGGCAAACTCTAAAAAACCTAGTTTTAGCAGCTCCATTCTGTTATTTTCAATTCATTGAGGTAATTCGACATATTGTATTCAATTACACATTTATAAAGAGTCAATGCGAAGTGGGGCGTCCGTGATTCGTATTTGACGGCATTTTTTGTTGATTAAGATGTATTCAGAAGGCTTACTTTGTAAACAGGTGATTAAACAGATATTGATATTAAAGATGTCACAATTTCTTAGAAGAATTCTGAGCTATAAACACGACTCTCTCCTATTGATTTTTAGATTTTTAGTTTGCAGCGCACAACAAGGTCCTTAATGTTCTACAACTATGTATAATGTAACACCTAAATATACTATTAAGGAAGCAATAAACTTATTGAGTATTGACATTAAATTACTTTAAAAAACCTCTAAGAAAGAATGTAATACGGCCAGTAACTTAATATGTGGGCTTATCACGTGAGCACTAACAGCAGCGACTTGCCACATATTTAGCAAAATCACCTAAAAGTACGGAAGTTTTTCCTTGTCGGGACAAGATCGGAATATTAAACACCAGAGTGACCAACGCTGGGTTCCATTAAGCATTTTATCACGTTCATGTGCCTAAAGATCACACTGCAAAAGAAATAATGGGCAAGACGGGTTAGTCACAAAATAGAGACGGTTAGAAAACTATGGGTTAGTGATGAAAACTCATACTAATATTATAAATGCAAATGTTGTCTATATGTCTGTAACCCTTTCATGCTTAACCACAGAAACGATTTGGATTTTTTTAATGCAGAACAAGATATTTGACCGCAATCACACCTGATGTTAAGTGAGTATATGATGAAATGGTATAGATAGTTTTGAGACCCAGAAAAATACAAAGGATAGTTTTTATCCCAGTTTTTAAAAGAGCAACACTGGAACCTAAAGTTTTTCTGTGTCATACCGAAATTCAGGCTAAATCAAGTAATACAATAGAGTTTTAATCTCGGATCTGTGTGTCACTAATTGAATGTGGGCTAATCGTGATGCTGTTCAATCGAATTAGCCGACCTCACATATGATTTATTCATCGATTCAACTAAATTATCAATCAAAGTGGAATAATGGATGCAAATATAATCGCGAACGAGTTACGCGGACGTGTATCGCATTCGTAATTATGAACATTGTTCGCTAAACGATGCAAATGGGTTATTTACATTCTGGAATTGCATTAATGGTACATCAGACCGGATTATTATCTATGGATTTTTAAAATTTCATGTTGGAAGCTCTATTTTTAAAAGCCTACTTGCAAAATAAAAGCCTACTTACAAAAATAAAATGAGTTTTATGACTTTTTATGAGTTTTTTTAACACTTCTGGTCCATGCCATGGCCCCATGGCCAGGATGACTTTTAAGATAAAAAAACTCTACTTATTAACTAACTTCTATAAACGATGAAAACAGGATCAGGGAAACTCGCTTCCGTGTTGAAAATCAGTGAAATTTTTTCCGAAAAAAAAAAACAGACAGCCGTCCAATTTGTAAATCATTGCGAGGGACAGTGAACGTTCTGTGGCTGAAGAATATGTTGATGATTTTTCAATTTTGATTACTTTGACTTTGAAATTCGATATTTTGACTGCGTTCATAAGAAAAATAATTACTATACAGCTGGAAAGAGAAGTGACTCTATATGGGTTCCTTTTTACCCCACTGCGCCAGAAGGAGGGTTATTTCTTTTAGATTACGGAACCCTAAAAACCAGACAAGTCCATAGGACAATGACCACGTTACTCCATTATATAACAGTAGAAGCGACCGTTAAATGCAGACGGTATCTGCCATAAGTGCGCTATGTGACAATGCACGCGAACCAAACGTAAAGCTCACTGATACGATCTCCAGTTAGCGAGATTTGGAGACATGTTGGCTTGGTTGACTTATCCGTAACAAATACCTATGATATTAGTCGTTCAAAGATAAATACACCAGCGCTTCGAGACAAACATTTGGCAAGTGCCGAGTAGAACTGCCGCAACAAAATAAAAGTTAGGCAATGTATGAGTAGTTTGGGGATTTAAAGATGTCCGTTTTTTTTGGGCTTAATAGAGTACCTACCTACTTGAAATTTGTGTGAATTTGCATCTGAACCCAATCTCAAATTGTTGATGATGACTAAGAAGAAAAATCTATAAATACAAAGATATTTTTAGACTGAGAGGTACCACCTTGCTTTAACCGGTGATTTCTGTATGGAGCTTGACAGATTTTTGACGTTTGTTAAAGTAAGATAATGCAACTCGGCCTTAGAGACTAAGGATGGGTTGCACCATCTTACTTTGCCAAACGTCAAAAATCTGTCAAATTCCATACAAAATACGCCGGTTATCGTTATAGTTACGGTCAAAGTTAGGTGGTGCAACTCAGCCATGCTTAGTCAGCTTAACAGGCGCCATGTGCACACGAAGACATGCTTATAATACGCCCAATATACTGTTATTTTCATACATAAGTGCTTATTATTGACGTAGGAGCCTGTATAATATAATGTTCACTTTGGCCATCAAATCTGTCATATCGTTTATTTATTTATAGCCACGGCAGTTTACGGCCACTTTGCATTATTTATACGATATTCAGGCTCACGTATAATAAGCGTTTTGTCGTAAACGACGTGTATACGGTGTGCAATCCCATCCTGAGTTTTTGTTGGCTCTCTATTATGTTGCTTTCATAAGTCAAGTTCTATTGCTGGTCGTTGATGCTTAAAGAGGAGGTAGAATGCCCCCTTAGGTACTATAGGGGATCAAATAATGGTTTTTGGGACAGTTGGTCCATGCTTCATCACAATCTGATGTTTTGATAATAGTAGAGATGAAAAATAGCTTGGTATGGAAGCCAGAGTACTTACCCCCTTACTAATAAAAAGTTACACAGTTGTTGAACACTGTTTTAGAATGACTTTTCCATACTAAACGTCACTTTAAAACACTGTTCAACGAGCGTGTAAGTTTTATTAGTAAGGGGGTTAATGTCCGTGGCTAAATATGAAATTTGCCAAGTTTGCAGCGTCACTCATCATCATTTTAGGAACATTTTACGGGGGAAGTACCTGGCTGCTGGCAGGGCAGGACCAGTGATTGAGGTAATTCTTATGGAAGACTTTTTTTTAAGAACTACAATCTGCAGACCTAGAGTCTTTTTTTAGTTTAAATATTTTTGAAAGTTATTTTCTATGGAAGGCTTTTGTATAGCAGTGGATATTATTGTCATTTGGCTTAAACGAACGGGGAACAATGTCTTCAAGCCACGAGTTAGAAAACACTAAAAACCAATCAGGACAATTAATGTGTCTATAATGCGCCCACTCAGATCTAATCAGGACATCATTATGGCTGAGTTGCACCGTCTTATTTTAACTTTGATACAAAAAGCATGGGTTAATGTTATTGTCACGGTTAAAAACGTGGTGCAACTCAGCCTATGTGATATTATATCTGTCTTTAGTTACAAAATCATTTCACGATACATGAGACATACAACAGTTTGAGAACCACACGCCAGAACTATAAAACGGCTGTTACTACGCTAGAAAAAATATGAATATTTAGTCCCACAAAGCTTGCAGTTTCCCGTTTTAAGTTAAGTTTATGTACACCGCTAACGTTTTGAATGTACGGAACCAATGCCGTCTGTTCGGGCTTGTGGTTCCGTAAGTTATTGCTGTTCCCGCATTTTCTAGTACTTTTAAAGCTTTCCAATTGAGGTTCGTTTAATTTTATCAGACATTTTGGTTGAACCTTATTATTCATAAACTAGCTGCCGCCCGCAACTTCGTACGCGTGGATCCCGTTTTACCCCCTTCATCTATCTTACGCGGTTTAGATTTTTTCATACAAATGTTTTTTCCCGCTAACTCACGTTCCCGCGGGAATTTTGCAATATCCTGTTGTAACTAAGCTTTAAGTTTACTAAGGTACTTACATGCCAAATATCAAACGTCTAACTTAAGCGGTTTAGATTTTTCATACAAAAGGATTTTCCCGCTAATTCCCGTTCCCGTGGGAATTTCGGGAATTCCTTGTTGTGACTAAGCTTTAAGTTTACTAAGGTACCTACATGCCAAATTTCAAGCGTCTAACTTAAGCGGTTTAGATTTTTCATACAAAAAGATTTTACCGCTAATTCCCATTCCCGTGGGAATTTCGGGAATTCCTTGTTGTAACTAAGCTTTAAGTTTACTAAGGTACCTACATACCAAATTTCAAGCGTCTAACTTAAGCGGTTTAGATTTTTCATACAAAAGGATTTTCCCGCTAATTCCTGTTCCCGTGGGAATTCCTAAGTATATTATAACCTGCCCAGGAGTACGAAGAATAATTGTGCCAAGTTTCGTTAAAATCCGCCGAGTAGTTTTTGTTTCTATAAGGAACATACAGACAGACAGACAGACAGACAGACAGACAAAAATTTTACTGATTGCATTTTTGGCATCAGTATCGATCATTAATCACCCCCTGATAGTTATTTTGAAAATATATTTCATGTACAGAATTGACCTCTCTACAGATTTATTATAAGTATATTAGATTAAAAAAGATTATAGCTTTTTTTTTATCTTTATCTACTTTGTTTAAAAATTGTTGCATGTCACATAGATAAAAGTTAATGAAATTATATTAAAAAGCCTTTAGGAGTTGAGGCAAAAAAAAGATAAGTTTGAAGGCTAAATCTTCCCTTTTTGCGAGTGTCGCAGTAGACACTAAATGAATTGATAATGATGATGATGATAAATATATTTCTTCTTCAGTTATGTATTTAAAAACTGATAAAGATATATTTAATTAAATATTCTTTTTTATTATGGTCAAGCAATAACAATAAAGAGTTAAAGCCTTCAATAAAACCATATTAAACTAATTGAACAGTCCTGTTTCGAATGACTTTAAAAATAACTTAACTTCAAGCTAAATAACTGATCCCAAGTGATAAATTTAATTGGTACACAGCAATGGGACAGAACAATACGCTAGAAATAATTAAAACTCGAGAAAAGACTTGGCTAATTGAAGACAGGTAAAATTAGCTTCACTCCTGAATAAGTATGGTATGTCTTTAATTACCTTGAAAGTATGTGTTACTACCCTAACTATAGTCAAATAGTACTGGAACCTTATCCATCTTAAGTATACCAAAATGATAGTTATGTTTGACAGAATTTATCATTATAGAATGAAATTTTGTAATAAGCAAATCCTAATCATCAACAAATCATTTAGTCCGCACTGCTGGAGGACGATCCTCTATATTAACTAATAACACAAAGGTGACTGGGTGACTGACTGACTGACACAGTGAGCTATCAACGCACAGCCCAAACCACTGGACGGTTCGGGCTGAAATTTGGCATTCAGGTAGATGTTATGACGCAGGCATCCGCTAAGAAAGGATTTTACATAACTCCACCCCTAAGGGGGTAAACCGGGATCCACGTGTACGAAGTCGCGGGCGGCCGCTAGTATTCGCATATTATTATTATCATTTTAGAAGTATCTTACGACATCGATGAGAAGGATAGAACTGTGGTACCTACTATTCAAATGTAACAAGATTTAACAACTTAAAAATACAAAAATGTTCTTAATCACAAGTGAAAACTTTGGATGTCAATTAACTATACTTTTACAGAGAAAATCAAACAAAAACCAATGAATAAACGAGAGTAATTAAGGTGGGTTTAATAATTTCTTCTCATAGTCAGTGTATTATTATAAGTCATTACAAAAAACATGAAAAAAACATCGAATCAAGCGCAGTAATTAGTCTCAATTGATTACCTGAAGCTTTAGAAAGCTCTAGTTACGAATGACGAGCGAAAAAGCTTTAAAAAGCTTTCAATATAACTAATATTGTGAATTCTTTATTCTAAACGAGCTTTCTTCTTTCGTGAGCATTGAAACCGATGGAATCTCGATGGTTCCCTGGTTACAAAGTTGTGCAGAATTCTTGTTTCTACTATTTTAGTTAGCTTTAAGTCTCTGATTGTTTGATAAAAGATTCCGTGCTGTAGTAACAGTTTAAAAGGTTGTATTGAGAATGTATTTGAGTCTAGCACGTAAGAAAACCGGTAAAAATGCAAAAAAAAATTTTTTTATTAGTATGTAGGCGCTTTTTAGGGAACACTAAAATGTATTTTAATAAAAAATAAATTTTGATTTGACGAAGAACACGGCGTGGAGATAGTATGGGATGATGATATTGATTATGAGAATCTTTTAAATTTTCCTTCTAACATACTTAATGTTGTTCTTGATCCAGGTTATCATTCCATAAGACTGTCTGCATCCGACATATCACATAATACGAGTAATGTCATGGACTCAAGACTAGAAATGGCTTTAGCAAAGGGCAAAAATCTCAAACGAAGTGTTGACCGATTTTGGCATTTCGGTCAACGCACTTCAGTCTCAGTATAAACAATGGCCGACTAATTTAAATTAACGGATCAATTAATTGACTTTTAACAGTTTTTGCGGCATTTAGACGCAAAAAACCTGCGTAACGTTTTTGCGAAGAAATTCTCGTTTTGAACAGCTGTAATTAGGTAAAATTGCAAATTTTATGAGTCAGAGATTAAAGTTTGTAACTGGTTTTTGATACTTGTCATTTGGAATTAACACGATAAGAAATGAGCAGTTTAGTTAAGATTACCGGATATAACTCAATTTACATTAACGCTACATGAGTTTTAGTGCAAGCCCCACTTTATTTGTGGTGTCTTACTGATGTATCAATATTTATATTAACGTAATTAACAGAAGAATTTGTTTAGTTGATGATTTTGGGTGTTTATTTTCATCTGAAACAGCTTCTGTTGAGATACTATGTACTTCAATAATGGTATGATCCCCTTCTAGCCAAGAAATGAGGACTTCGATCCCCTCCCAGCCAAACGAACATTCATTCTCGATTCTCACTCAAACCGTCCTCAACCAGATATCATTAGCCTAGATGAGTATGAGTACTTATCCAAAGCTATAAATTTATTAGATGCTTACCCGTGTGGATTTGAAGAGACCTATACCAGTACAAACATGATTTTCTTTGAGAATGACTGATAACAAATAAATGTTTGTAAAGAGACAGAAAGAAATTAATAAAAATATATTATCTTCATCGTGAACAAGGTTTCATTCACTGCCAGAAGAAAAAGAAAGAAAGAGAACATAAAACCTACAATACATTTTACTGATATTATGAATCGAATAAATTAAAATGTTTAGGAACTAATTAATCAATGAGGAAGTATCAGAAATGGCATAGGTAAGAACTAACCATCGCCATTACTGCTGTACGAATGCGTAAACCATGAACTTTCTAATCTGTTTTTGTGTCCCATTGTGATTCTGCGAACGACACCATAAAACTGGAATCGTATGGCCAGTGTGTTGCCAGCATACAAATATTTACAATGCGTTTGCAATGAGGGTAATGCTTCCAACTAGAGATGCTACGGAGTCAATTCCGATTCCGAAAGTTCAGAACTTCATTGAATTTGGATATTTGATTCCGATTTCGGTTTTGATACATTTTAATCAGATGTTATCGAAGGTCGATGCACAGCAATCAGCGCGTATAGACAGGTTTACACTTACCCAGCAATAAAGCTCTTGTACTTTTAACTAATAATATTTATAATATAACTGACGAATAATGTATCTAAATTTTCTTTGACCTTCCCATAAAACATCTCTCTTCTGTCTCCGTCTCCGATTTTGATTCGAACAAACTAAATAAAAACTCAGTTTCCGAATTCGGTTCCAAAATAACTTCCGTAACATCCCTACTTCCAACATTTGTGGTGGCATTAAGCAAATTAAATATTACTGAGTATTTTATCAAAAGCTCGTTATGATTCACACGGAGTTTTTTCTACTTTACCTCTGCTAATGCATCCGCGATTATGGTTTGACCCGTGAACAGTTAGAAAAAATTGAGGATAATGCATAACCGAGGAAAGCAGACCGGTCAATAGCTTTAATATTTGCATTATTAATGAGAGATTCAATAATTTATGTAATTACATACTTTTGGTCAGACTTGATAATTATAAACAGAATAAGACATCACGTAAAAGGAATCTATCGAAAATTTATTCATTCTCTCGTTGAATTGTGTTAAACAACTGCACAGATTCTAGGAATTGTAAAAGTTTTTGTTTAATTTCTAGACAGTATAAGTTTTTTTGTAAACGTGCAAATATAATAAAGTAACAGCTAAACGCGACTTTTTACACTAATCCGATAATAACAGATCACAATTAAACACTGAAGTGTCGTTTGCGCATCGTACTGCACACAGCGGGTCACCGACCCCATAGTAATTGAATTCATGCAGAAACTTATCCAACCGCTGAATCAGTACCGTAAAGTGTACTTCCCACCGGCGTTCGAGTAAACGGTTTAGTGTAGATTTTATATGAAAGAAACAAAAGTGGACCCAGTATGCTGCCTTGCGGCACACCAGCCAATGAATACCAGATGAGGATCTCGAACGTTACCGCGAATTGTTTTCCCTATTGATCTAGAAACGGCTCTGAGTTTCGCTTGCAGCTTTATGCTAATGCAGCAAAGTGCATGGTACACTGTGTCGAAAGCATGCGGGTAGTCTATCAGGATCAATTATGTATGAATTAAAGCTAAACGGGTCGTTGATCTTCTTTTGTTGTATCGTTAAATATTTTAAGTGATAAAGTTAGTTATGTTTAACAATGGTTTGCAATCTCAACTAAGATAATTGTCTAGTTTAATACCGTTAGGGGCAAATATTTATGTGATAACAACAAGAATTTCTAAGTGAGTTAACGTTTCAGCGTATTTAACTTGTTCACTTGTTATCTCGCAAGCTTTACTAGAACTAGATAATTGGTGTGATTGTTGGAACAATTTATTATTATTACTATTTATAACATCTTTATTTCGACGCAGATGAGATTATTGGTTGATTGCGTGCCTACTACTTATTTCTCTTTAGAAATTAATTGGATTACTCCATTTGTAAGTAACATAGATATCAAATCGAATAAGTATTGGCCGATCGAATAATAACAAATCGAGTCGAATGGTTTTATACCACAATCGCTTCCTTATACGCTCTTTCTGGGACGTTCCTCGAAGAGTTATTATACTGAATTACCATTGAATTGTGACTTTAAATTATTACATTATTGTCGCCCGTGTAGCGATTGGAGCCAATTTTAAGCCTTTTGTGCTGCTATCAAGAACTGAAATGAGCCTTTATAAATTGTTATTGTTAGCTTTTTAGCTTATTTTGGATTATAAGCATAATAAACAGTGAAAACGTGATGGAATCTAGAACTTTGAACGTTTAGATAAACTAGGTTTTACCGCCGACATTTTCTGTGTAACGTAAGTGCGCCTATTAACGACCCCCCAAAATTTGTAGTCTATTACCGCCCTATTTTTCTTTCTTTCATGAAAGACATAATAACAGGTTCCAGAAAACACTTTACCTAAAACATATCTAGATATGTTTATTGACTATCACAACGATTAAAGTTTGTGTTCGTAAATAACCAGTAAACGGAGTTATTTGACATTAAATGGGACGCGCCCGCAACGGACGCACTTTTCATACTGACGCGCTCCCAGCTACTTAAGGTGCACCTTGTTATTAATTAGCGATTTTAACACATTTAAAATGAGTATACCAACACGTTTTTGCATAACAATATTAATTCGTACTTTAGTTTCCTTAATAAAACTTCAATATAGCCCTCTCGCTGTATTTTTGTCGCTTAAATACAATTTTAATTAAGGGCGGTAATAGAAACACTTTTAATAATTTGGTTCCTAATAACGACCCATGACGTTGTTAGAATTTTGATAACGTTTTTTATTTTAGTATTTATATCTTTAATTACGCATTTAACCTCCATTTTGTTATCTTTATCGATTCATAAGAATATATCACATAATTAAATCAATTAACGCCATATGTTAACTGTCATAGGTTTGGCATAAAACTGCAATGAACATTAAAGAATATCTCTAATAATGTATGACAATAGATTTTATAAAAACCTGTTAAATTCTAATTAGTACCTATTTGATATAAAATAAAACCTAATAAAAATGGCACTTCACTGATCACGTCTTCATTACAGTAGATATTTTAGCTGGTTACTGTTTTTTTTACGGTCGCTAATAGAATAAAGTAATATTCATACTTAATTCTATTACCGCCTCATAACTATAACGCCACCTGCGAAGACTTATAAGCCTTTATTTTGTATATAACTAACATTTATGACATGACACCAAACCAATCATGCGTTATCACAATGTAACTTTTTAAGATCTTTTGAATAATAAAAAAATATTTTAAAATAATTATACAGACAGTGTCCAATTGTCCATAGTTTAAATTAAAATACCTACACAATTACATACAATTAAAATCAATCAAAAAGTAATTAAAAGTTATAGTCAAATTAAAAATAGAAATAAAATATTAAATGAAAATTAAATTTTATTAAAACTCAAATACAGTTTAAATAATGACCCCCACTACTCACTAGAACACCGGGTACCGCGTAATCAAGTATAATAGAGGAATTTATTATTTTACTATTTCTGCTTGATTATTTATTTGTTTTCGAGAATCATGCCTTTTCTCTTTTAATATTAAAAAAAAATAACAAATTTAACTAAAACTAAAAGCAAAACAAATTTAACTTGAAAAAATCAAGTGGTTCCCGAACCTCTGAGTGGGAATCGAACCCGTGCCTCTTGGAATATACCCAATTGAAGAGCAATATTCTTAGCGGTCGGTAATAGAAACAGAAAAAACGTTAATAGAAACACACCTCGTCTATAGGTCGGTAATAGAAACAACTGCTTTTTCAGATTAAATTGCTATTTATTAATTATTGTGTGATTGTATACTCATTGTTACTACTTGAATTCAAAGATTACTTCATCATTGTTATAAATAAATTAAAGTGTCTTTTCTATCACCACGTCTTATATCTAATTTTCTAACGTTTATCCGAAGACAGCTTAAACTGGCGGTAATAGGCGCATTTACGTTAGTTCGAAAAAAATATTACAATCACAACGTTTTATGTAGTTTCGTCAAAATCAAAAGGAAGAAACCCATGCTTCCTCTAGTTTTGTGTTTAAAAAATATAGACTTATAAGTCAATATCATTTAATTTTAATAGAATATAATGAACAACCCAATGATAAAATCGTAATGAAATATCCGTTATTATTTAATTAAATGTAACCGAGTAAAACCAATTATAACTTAAAAGGACAATGGGCAAAATGGTACCCGGCTCCAATAGATATGCTTCTAGTGTCATTTGAAAGGTCTTACCAAGACGAACAACTTTTACTATGACCACCAGCCTCAGATCTGGTTGTGTTCGAAGATAAACATACTTTTTTGCAGAATGGTACCCGGCTCCAATAGTTATGTTTGTAGTGTCATTTGAAAGGTCTTACCAAGACGAACAACATTTACTATGGCCACCAGCCTCAGATCTGGTTGCGTTCGAAGATAAACATACTTTTTGTGTAGTCGAAGTATCACACGTGTCCATCGTATGGTAGTACTTAGGTTATGCGAGACATGAAGGGTTTATTTACTGCTCCAGCATCCTTCCTTAACTCTATAATTATTTATAGGGATCATTGTGAAATAAATATTTTTATTAATAAAAAGTTATACCTAGGATGAGCCATGGATTAAAATGACATTTCCATACCAAATGACAATTTAAGCCAGAGTTCAACTAGGGTGTAACTTAATTTTATTAATAAACGGGTTAGAATTTCATTAGGTACTTCTTAAGGATTTAATTATGGATTGCTAAAGTGAATAAACCCACAATACCCAATAAGTCCACCCACAAGATGGACCGACGACCTCATAAAGGTAACGGGAATACGCTGGATGCAGGCTGCAACCAACCGGCCATTGTGGAAATCATTGGGGGAGGCCTATGTTCAACTGGATGTGCTATGGCTAAAATGATCATGATGATGATGATGAAAGAGAATCAAGGGCTAATAGCTTGGGTAGTTCGTCGTAGGTATAATCCTTTCCTTTTTAATGCTTCTTTTAGTTATATTAATAGATTGTAGTCATAGTACATACTCGTATACATGGATGATTGTGTTATACTTTCTTATAATACTTAGTGGAATTACTGCTTTCAAAACGTGAATTAGAACTGGCCCCATAGCAGATATTTTCCTACATCTAAAGGCCTTTTGAAATATTTATTGGTTATGGCTATTGGAGCGGGTACCACTTTCCATACATTTGTGCCCATCATCCTTAGATGAAGATAAAGTTATTTCTAGGAATGCGGTATCATTGTGTTTTAACGGATCTTAAACAACATAATTAATGAATTATGAATATGATCTATTTACGTCAAATTGTAATATTTAACAAATGATTGTGAACATGAAAATTCCATTAGAATATAGTAAATTACCCAATTATGCTATTGTTTAATAAGTTTTAAAATTACCTCGTGAACCACTAGGTAAAAAATGCATTGCACTAAACGTACTAATTCCATTAAAATCAGACAAAGATAAACACCCAAAAGAATAAAATTAATAACAAACATAGTATATTTCCTTTATGAGATCGAACTTGAGACCTCTAGCGTAGTGGCTAAATTTTTCAACCACTGGACGAAAGCATCCACAAATAACACAACAAATAATTATACCCGACGTCTCCAATTTACGCATAAGTATACGTTAGAAAATATTTATGTGACTCGACTCACCAACGTTTTTTGCTGTAAAACGCGGAACGGAGTCGCGAGTGCACAAGCATATAATTTTGAAGCAAACCCAAGAATGCTGCAATTTACTCTTTTAACTCGCAAAATTAGAAAAAAGCGAAAACAGTCATGCAATAACACTAACTGCTACTGTTATTTATAAGATAATTGCTCTGTGAATATTCAATGTTAATAGTAACTTCTAGATTTTAATTGGAGTTTAGTGCGGAGTTAAAAAGGGCCGAATGGGTAAGGGCGTGCCGTATTTCGATAATAGCAATATCTAAAACGAAGGAAAACTATTTTATAAAACAACTAAACGCTTCAATGATCGTGGAGCAAGCTTTTTCTGAAAGCGTGCGTGTATTCGCTTTGAAATTTTTTAGCTAATGGTTTTTTCTTTAAATGATAATGATAATAAATAGTCTTAAAAGAAGATGCGGTTAGTGATCTAAATAAATATAATTATGCTTCTCTTAGCTTTTCCCAATCATAATTTTGATAACTTAATGTATTGAATCGATTAAATTTTAATATTAGTTAAAATTCATCGCAAATATTAACTCACACAGCTAGATTAAGTAGGTCTTGTAAGGTGATTAGGTATTCCTCAAATGGAAAACAACTTTACGGTTCATTTAAATAGCCAATCCATTAGGAATGAAATAAAAACAAGTAACAAATGATCGCCCAACTGTTATTACATTACATGGCCATCAAATCTGTACTAGGAACATGTTTGGTCTATAAATTATGCGAAGATAATCCCATTCGCTTATAATCTTGACATTTCTCATCTGGGCCTCATTATGTCACTTGGTTACAGCTAATCAGACTATCCATTTTTGGTGCAAAATGGCACTTATTACCGATATAAATAAGGTTCCACGGTATAAGCTTGACCTGCCTTCCAAACAACAGTAGGAACTTAATGCAACTTGAACTTGAATGCGGTTAACAACCAACAACACTGTGACATTTGTAGTGTTGCCGGATGATTGATTGCGTGTCGAGTAATCGATACGCCTATCGATGGTATCGATTAATTCGAAACCTGCTTCCATTAGACTGTGTGGGCTGCAACAACTCGGGTTAGAGCCCTAGATAAGATTTATAATCGATTTCTATTTGTCAAAGGTAATCGGATCTATTGATGGATTTTTTGGATAGATTATGATCTTCGGTGACGATGGGTCTTTTTGATAGATTTGTAATTCAGATTCAAAACGATTTTAGAATTTTTTCGGTAATATCTATCGATTCTCCTTTGCAAAACTGCACCTTGATATTTCTATATTAAGCCTACTCCCATTCCACATTGTCGAGTGCAGCTTTTCTACACCGACGCTATAAAATATTTATAGCGCACATTTTTGTCTTTTTTCACAATTACCTTTATGAAAACTGTCAATGTCAACATCTGACGATCCGTCGTTATGCTTATGAGCTTATAAGCGAAATTCGTTTAACGCTTTCTCAGAAGCTCGTAATGTTGAGGCACTTAGGTATTTTACTGCCTTGCTTTTGTGGCCTTCAATATACGAATAATTACATTTATGATTCATAATATCTCGTGCACTTAAAATTTTTATTAGCTTCAGGAAAGTCCGAGCAAATTGGCTGTCTCTGGAAACCAGTCATAACTTTTGCTGTATACGAATTAGTGGTGCTTATAAAGCCCTTGCTGAATTATTTTGCGTAACTCGCGTTTTATGGTGGTCATTTATTACATTGTTATAAAATTATCCAAGCTCAATTAGATTTGATTTTCTTTGCTAAAATTGCTAATTATTTTGCATAGCTTTAGGGTCTTTGGCTTTTGGTTAGGCATTCCGTATTTTTTCTTGACGGTCAATTAAAATTTGTTGGATAATGTTCTTTTTTTCTGAATAGTTGTCATTTTTCATTACAGAGGTGTTTGACCTCATAGTAACTCGGTGGGTTTTCTGACGATAGTCCAATTTGACAATATTTGATATAAGTTTTTTCTTTTTAAAGCACTCGTTATATTTTTAGTTATCTTGTATTTTGTGTACTTTATTTCATATGCTTAAGTCTATTTGCCGAGGGTTTTGGCCATTGTTCTTCCACTCTTGCTAGTAAAATTGTCATTGAGCTTACAAATAAAAATATAAATTATCACATTTCTCAACAACACCCTCCGTAAACATCTTAATAATAAACTCCGCTATTAGCAAGATATTCTATTTCCATTACTTAGTAGCATTCACGATCTATCCCACTTAAAGGTTTATCTCCAATATTGGCAATAAGTCTCCCAGGAATCCTGACAACAATACCATGCTTTATATCAGACGAAACCGACCAGACCTTCCTGGACCCCCTACCGTCTACCTTACCTTCATTTTTAAACGCAGCATGCTCAGTTATTCGAATACCAAGAGCTCTATTAACGCTGGTTGGTTTCTATAAATGGATGGCACATGCCATACTACGAGTATATTGAAATACACCATCGCTAGAGATGCCGAAATGGAGATAGGGATATCGATACAAGTTGACGTTAATAGCGTTAAATATGCCCACGGTTGTGATAATTTGCAACGTTATCGGTATTTGGAAGTGTTAACTCGATATTTATTGTTCTTGTGCTTCCTCGCCTTTTCTAGTTATCAGTTTCGTTATAACTGTCTACAATTTATACTAACCGTTAGAACATTAAATAACAATATTATCTGCTTACTCGTATTGTAACTGAGGTTACGATGTTATGTGCTATTGATTATTTCTTAGATTAACTACGTTTTCATTATTTCGTATATAGATTCAAAACCATTTTATGACAAAATTTGTCCTAGGTTTCTATAATTATAATTTTTGATTCAATGAAATTCAAATTTTTGAGTATCAGTTTGATTTGAGACGTTCGCGTTGTACTTCATTTCTATGTAAGGTTAATCGAAATGTCATAGAAGTCGATATTTTATTTTCCCCATCGATATTTCCATCGCCAGACTATCCAGGAGCATCACTAGCCATGGTATTCTTGAGGCGTTGAATGGTATGCCGGTTATCTAGACCATTATTGGAAAGGTTTTTTTAGTTGGTTCTGTGGTGATTTATCAAGCTTTGATTTGTATGATTGATGTATGATGGATCCCATTTGAACGAGTTACGGTGGTTTTTCTTTATGTGTGATGAATGAGTTTGTTTTTTTAATGTCAGTGAAAGTTCAGCGTTATTTATAGTTGTAATTCAATTAATTTGATTTGAAACGGTTTTGGTTTTACAAAATGTTCGTTTAGTTTTATTGAGTTGGTCTGGTTTGGACGGGACCACAAACTAGGTTGCGGTTTCGAGTCCCGCAATTGGCAAATGTTTGTATGAGTATTTGCATTTGAGTTATTTATGGGTGAATATTAGCTATTTTAATTTTATGTAATAGGATAACGTCATATTTTGGTCTGGGTCAATATTTTTTTTATGCAAGACAGGGCAGGTATTTGACCGCAAGCGCACCTGGTGTTAAGTGAGATGCAGTCTAGGATGGTACATATCTGCCCTGTAATTTCATCAATGAAGTCATAGCGATATAATGTCTCACATTGTGAAAAAGTTTGATCTATGTAGAGAGCCGAGCTTCTAACTCTACAAACCTTAACTTCACAAACTCAACACCCTTAGGCTAAGTTGCACCATCTTACTTTGACTTTAACAAACGTCAAAATCAGTCAAACTCCATACAAAAAGCACCAGTTATTGTTAAAGTTACGGTTAAAGTATGTTGGTGCAACTCAGACTTAGTGAAAATATTATTATGCGGCTCAGTCGTTTCACTAAAAGTTCTTGTAGTAACGACACGATCAAGCCACATATTTTTCTGTTTTCTTGTGTACAATATATTTTGCTTTTATCTTTTTAACCTCATAGAACACCGTAAGAATATCATTACATCAAAATTACACCAACCTACATGATGTTGAAGAAATTTTCAGAACGTCTATTAATTGGTCTTGCAAAAACCTTTGTACCGACAAAATTGTTCAAAAATGTGTCTGTATTGAGACTCAGACTGAACCAGACGATAGTGCGTCATACTTAACATTGTGGTATCTTATCCAAATCTAATAAGGTTCTATCTAAATATATTTAACTCAAAGGTGACTGACTGACTGACATAGTGATCTATCAACGCACAGCCCAAACCACTGGACGGATCGGGCTGAAATTTGGCATGTAGGTAGATGTTATGACTTAAGCATCCGCTAAGAAAGAATTTTACGAAACTCCACCCATAAGGAGGTAAAACGGGATCCATGCGTACGAAGTCGCGGGCGGCCGCTAGTTGTCTAATAAAAGTGCCTGTGTTCTCAGGTCATAGTACAGTAAACAGCACATAAGAACACATAAATAATAAATGTTATTTAGAGGCTATTATGTAATAACAGTACTGTGAGAACTGCTGCCGACAAACTGTGTCACAGTTTGGCAGAAAATATTAATGTTTACTGTGTGTATTTATGTGGAAAATAAATAAATAAAAAAATAAACATTTTTGTTGAAAAATAGCAACTACACCAGATGCCACAGTGTTAAGCTTGATGTGACGTCAGTGCGTAAGCGCAGGGTTAATGACTAGTGACGTCATGTTACACCTAGAGGTGATTATTACGTTGATTTACTGTAGCTAGATCAATAATGCAATAAATTTATCGTTTTTTGTTTGTTTTCTTATAAAAATACACAAGAGAGAGATAGTTATATGATTATATCCTTTACACCGTAGAGAGTAGAGAGCGTGAAATTTTTATTGTCTGATATTGGAAGTATTTCTTTTAATCTAAGTAATATTAGAGCGAAAGTAACTCTGCCTGTCTACTTGATGATTTATTAGAGGTAAACAGATAGTTTAAGATCCAGAAAAAAACATTGCGTAGTTTTTACAGCGGTTAAATTAGGGATAACGTATGTAGTTACAATAACGTTTTTTTATCACAGATAAACTCGCGCCGGCGAAACCGCAGTAAGTAAATAACTAAACGGAAAAAATAAATAAAAAAAGACAGAAAAAAAGAAAACAAATTAATGCCCTTTGCATAGAAATGAAAATAAAAACAAACGCACAGTATTTAAAAAGTTTAACCAAACGGTGCACTATACAGTTGTGGAGTTCACGGTCTGCTTCAACTATCATTGTCCTTCGCTCTTTGTCTGGCCATTTTTTTCATCTGCCGTCTGTCGTCATTAACTTTTTATTTTTATTTTTCCCACCGGCCAGATTGCTGTTTTGGATGAATACTCTTTTGAGTGATTAAAAAGTGTTAATGACGTTTTGGCGGGAAGAATAATGCTCGTCATTTGTTTAAAAACTCTTTTTAAAATGTTCTGAAATAAATGAACATCATTTATAACATTGCTGGGTTGTCTTTTGTTAGTTCATTCATCAATTTTGAGCAATTAAATTGGCTGTCTTAATTTATTAGCTAAATTCCGTAACATATTATTTTAAAAGCCAAACATGTTGAACAGTATCGACAATTCATAAATCAATATGTACAATTAGTGACTGTGTTGACTTGTGTTTCATTTTCTATTTTCGCGATTTTTTTCGTGTTAACAAGTCAACAAGTAAACAAAATGAATTTACTACTTTCGCTCGTCACTTCGAAATTGAT
This sequence comes from Ostrinia nubilalis, assembly GCF_963855985.1. Taxonomy (NCBI): domain Eukaryota; kingdom Metazoa; phylum Arthropoda; class Insecta; order Lepidoptera; family Crambidae; genus Ostrinia; species Ostrinia nubilalis. The sequence goes on along the minus strand of NC_087109.1, from coordinate 1,787,399 downwards.
GCATGAGATTTCATAATAAAGTTTTACTTTTAAAAGTTATTCGCTACTAATTTATTTTACAAATAATTGGTGTCATATTGGACCGAGTGTAATTTATTTTTTCTCTATAATTGTTTAATTTAAACAATGAATGTCTTGTTTAATCCTTGTATTCATTACTTTCCTGTCATTTTTTTGTGCTTTGAAACAATAATAGATTTTCTTTATTTTAATGTTCTAAGTATTGTCCAGTTAAGCAGTACATTATTGTGATCGAATGATTATATTTTTTTAACAAAAACAAACCATACTTCTAGAGTAATTGTCTCTTTATTTTACGAGCCTAAACTTTTTGCTATTTATAAAACTACAGTGGCGCCGCCCTAGTGGCAAAAACGAGTCTGTCGTAAAGATAAACGCCTATAAACTGGCTATAATTTATTACTCCGCTAAATAAACTCTACCAAGCAATTTAAAGTGATAATGACATAATTCTATTCTAAATAGAATCTCCATAAACGTTACACGTTTGATCAGTACAATAATGTACTCGTAAAGCATTTATTTTCAAATCGAACGTCTAATGAACTTATTACACTAGATGGCATTAAATAAGAAATTACGTCCACGTATAAGGGGAAACGTGATGTGCTACAGGTCAATACAGGGTGTGTTTGATATCGTGATAGTTTTATTACAGAATTTTAACGTACAGGGGAACCTCTAAATGACCAGGGGAATATCAAATAACATTAATTTCACTCACAATCTCTATTTAGTTTGAGTAGCTGATGGTTGATAAAGTTTATGTGAGAAACAAAAAAAACATTTAAGTATTAGAAGCACGCGGTTATTTTTCTTCTTTTATCACAACTAGGAAGCTCTTGGCATCTTTTCTTATCATTTGCATCTCTCCTGATGGAAAGTAATAATCGAGCCCAAGGTGGAAGCGATCTTCTCAACCACAGTGGAACTGCCGAAACACAACAATGCTGTGACATAATAACAGTAATAACGGGACTATTCCCACCTCTCGTTCCCACCACTGCAACTCCTGTGTAGCCAGGATCTACAGCTTGACCGCCACAAAAACCCAACCAATGAAGGTCAAGTTTGTCCCGGGGGAAAGTCAAACTGTCATTGGACACGCAATGAAATTAATCAGAAGAACATAGGAGTTCGAAATTAAGGTTCGATTTCCCTCCATTGCAAAGCGGATGACAGGTGACAAACAAAGGTTTAATAACCTTTAAGAAAAGATATGCACCACGAACAATAAATATCAATTAAGGGGCCTATCATATGAGCAATTAGCTACCTACCAGTAATAATTTTCACAAAATCGCTTAAAAGCACGAAAATTTCCTTGTCGCGACAAGATCGGTGTAATAAGCTGCAAAAACAGATGTATGTTTAACGTTTGATGTAATTACAGTATTGTGTTGACCGACTTAGGTATGATGGTTACTAATTCTTAGTACACCCTGTATAGCAATTTAAAAATAGCAGCCGGTGACAGTTATAATAGAGATGATAAAGCTGACTATAGAGCCTTAAGGGAAACTACTACGCTATTTATACTCGTAGCTGCTCTCACATACGCCATTATTTTTAGATTATAACGTAGGGGAGACCGAGGAGAGTTGTTACAGAGGGGAGTTAAATAAATAAATAAATATCCTTGGACATTTTACACTGCGCTTCTAGTCCCAAACTAAGCAAAGCTTGTACTATGCGTACTAGACAACGGATATAAACATACTTATATACGTTTTTTGTAAATACATACATATTATACATATAAAACACCCAGACCCGTCACAGAAATCAAAATTCATCATTTCAATTTCTGCCTGGCCGGGAATCGAACCCGGGACCTCTCGGTATAGTAGTCCGTTCTGAACCACTACACCAAACGGACGATTTTTTGGAACTTATTAACTACTAACGAGCTAGTAACAGGGCGCGCTTTTTAGTTCAAGTCTCGAGCTAACAAATACGTGCTGTTGCGAGCTCGCTGATAGTTAATAAGTTCCAAAAAATCGTCAATGTGTCAACTCTCCTCGTTCTCCCCTACATCAGAAGCACATCAATCTAAACACTATAGCACTTTATGCAGTTGTATTAAAACCTATTTTGCAGCAAAATTGGATAGGCTCATGTGCTGTCTAACTAGTAATTCTATTTTTAACTGGAAAGACTTTGTAATGCGATGTAAATACGAGTAAATTAAAACCATATTAGAGTTCCTTCTCCTTGTATTTATTAAATTAGATCAAAACTCGATTCAAAGTGAAATAATATTATGAAAGACTGTGATACCTAGGTTAATTTTTAATATTAATCACTGTCATCCGCTTTGCACTGGACGGAAGACGAACCTTAACTTCGAACTCCTATGTTTTTCTGATTAATTTCGTCGCGGGTCCAATGTTTAACTTTCCCCCGGGACAAACTTGACCTTCACTGGTTAGGTTTTTATTGGCGGTCAAGCTGTAGGCTACACAGGGAGTTGCAGCGAATTGAACGAGATGTGGGAATAGTCGCATAATTATAATCATCCAAAGTCCTACTCGTAAGTGTTAAATTCCTAAGCTAAGCAGTAAGACTGAATCACGAACGATAAATCGCACTTATTTTATTCATTAAAACATCTCAAAACATATCTAAATTCGTAACGCAAATTTTGCTTTATTAGAGACTAGCTTTCCGCCCGCGGCTTCGCGCGCATGGACTACATTATATACATATTTTACAGAACCCTATATTTTTTCCAAAATAAAATTTAGCCTATGTTACTCGTGGATAATGTAGCTTTCGAATGGTGAAAGAATTTTTTAAAACTTTCCAGTAGTTTTGAGCCTATTCATTACAACCAAACAAACAAAGTTTTCCTCTTTATAATATTAGTGTAGATGAGGTAATAAAACATTCATCATTTATTTATATCATTTCTAATATTATGTATTTTTATTGCCTGAATATTTTAAACTATTTCTTCATCTCTACTCGTATAACATTTCAATCACATCTCACTTAATTAATTCGTGAAAAAAATGAAATGTTTTTATGTGACAACTTGTTTTTAACTGCAACATCAATGATATATTGTAAGTATTTATATAAATCCTAAATAATAAAATATCATTCAGATAATATTTGCTATACATAAATGTCATATTGGTTGTGTTATAAATACAAAAAGAGCACAAAAACTGTTATTTTTTGCTGTAAAATAGCATTTATTTTATCTATTTTAGATGCCACAATGTTTATTACAACACACGCAATTATTTTGTTTTATTGAGCAATGATAATTGAGAAACATCGATGAATGACGTCATGTCATTAACATAATAATGTCCGCTTCGTAGGATAAATATTTTTTTCTATACAATCTTTAGATCTTAAGCTGTTTTGTCATACACAACCGTATTCACAAACGATGCTTGCTTAAGTGAAGTAGAAAATCGAAGACACAGCTTTAAATAGAGCTCTGTGATTGGTCCACGTGTGGCCCAGTGCGTCCACGCGCACTGTGAGACCTCATAGTTATGTTTGTGAATATGGGGTACTTAGTAGGAAATAAGTAAGACATACAGTGTCTACCCTAAGAAGAAAAAGTGGACTGAGCTGAACTGGCTCAAATGAATAAAAATCGAAATTAAGATCCTACCGCCTTCGAAAAACCTGTCTGTCTGTCAGTCAGTATGTCACGGCCCAATTTTTTACAACAAATTAACAGTATCCATTTATACAGTTCCCATAAGTACCGAACTATTAGTTCACCGCCTATTTAAAATATTCAAAGTCACGGTGTTATTAACAATCGAAAGTAAAGGTGAGCTGTCAGTTTCTTGTAAAGCTCGCGGGTGTGTGCTTACATGTCTGCTGATGCAAAGGTCACTGACCCATTGACACACAAAAACAGCTGATTTGGAGCTAGCAAGTTGTGTTGACTGACAGTTGTGTTCTAATTTAGAAAAACCAAAGGGACTCTGATGTAGAGCATGGTAAATCTGTGGTAGAGTCCAAGGTCGTTGCTATTTTTATTGGACAATCTTCCGTTATTCACCTATTACTAGAAAAAATAATTAATTTATGTAAACAATACATCCTAAACGAATGGTTTTCATCTTTACAAGTGTAGAAAAATTGTAACGGTTTAAGAAGATAACAACAACCAAAAAGACCCAAAAGGTTGCCTTTAGCATAATTTCCAACAATCAAACAGGCAAAAAATGACATTTTTCCTAATTTTAATCGTAAATCACACCCGGTATTTCATATCTATCATAAGTAAGTTGAACTCAAGTGACGTGCCTTACGGAATGCCCGTTAAGAAGTTCGGTTAAATCACCGTTAAGTTAATGGTTAGCACGCAGTAGCGGCATTGCGATTCCATGGTTATTATATGTGGGCTTCTTATGATGTGTGACTGATCTTTAAGAAATCTATACTGATATCATCAAAAGATCATATAACATCGAAAAACGTTCGTCCTAATTGACTTACTTGACTTATGCCCGTTTTCACCATCAATCCTTTTTAAATGACCCCTATGGTAACACATAACAGGAATATTGTCTTCATAGGGGTCACTTAAAAATTAGGTATTGATGGTGAAAACGGACATTAATGTCCTATGTCCCCTAGATGGGGTACAGGGCGTCCACAACAGTCCTCTATCGCGTTCGGTCTTGAGCTTCGCGTTTGATCTCGCTCCAAGTCTTGCCGATTTTCTTCACCTCGTTTGCTACAGTGCGCCGCCAAGTTTGTTAGGGGCGACCGCGTTTGCGTTTTCCTTGAGGGCTATTCTAACAAAATACTTGTAAATATTAGTAAAACGTACGTTCTAATTGGCTATCAATTAAAGAACCTACTCCTTGCTTAAAGTCACGAGTAGCAACGAAACCATGACACTGGCAAGAAAGACTGACACTAAATAAAATATTACCTTAATTTTACTTGCTAAATAGTGTTAATAAGGAAGTAATTTATAGAAAATAGGAAGGAGAAATGTATGAAAGTTATGGATCAATAGTTTGCACACATAAACAGGAAACTGTAATTTAAATAATTCATTACAAATAAACTAATTATTGTTACATTGGCAAGTTAATAATGAGTTAATGACAAAAAAGGAAATTATAAATTTTGTTTGGAAGTAAAAATAAAACAAAATAATAATGCTCATGTTATGTCAAATGTGAACAGACTTCCTGACATTTGTTTGAGCATTTAAAAAGAAGAAATATATTGAACTAGCGGCCGCCCGCGACTTCGTACGCAAGGACTATATTTTACCTCCTTAGGGGTGGAGTTTCATATATGGAACGGCTCTGCCATATTTCAAGTTTGTGGGTGTTATAGCTGCTGGTATTTCGTGATTAATCAGTGAGTGGTATTTCGCATTATTTAAGGTTAATTTATATAGATTAACCGTAGCATTACTTTGTCTAATCGACCATCAAAAGATCAGATACAATATCTAAAGCTGGAATCAAATATTTTGCTTGACTAGAGATAATTTATTGCAATGCTCAGTTTCGTAGTTTGCAACGGGCTCTGTCAAATATGGCGGTATCACGATGACCGTAATGGTTAGCGATTTTAAGATAATTCTGCTCATTTTAGATGGTATTATAGACCAAATTATAGTATATACGATGTGCTGTTGCCAAGCCCATTCAAAACCTGCTTTGCCAAATCGTAATGTGCTTCTCTTTGGATTAGTTGTCTGTCATAATCTTAGGCAGAAACTAGTCACCCAAAAAACATCGGTTTTTTGGGAGTAGACACAATTATTATTAAACCCTAATAATAATTAAGACACAACTTTTAAGAAAGAACACACATTTTTAACCCAATAGTTTTCAGTCGAGTATAAAAAAGTATTTGTACTTTTTAATGTCAATAAAATATCAATTGAGTTGGCGAAAAATTTACATTAGTCTTTACCATACACAATCTTTGGGAGTACTGCATAATTTAACATCTAAGAAGTCGTTGGTAGATTGGACAGGAAGCTTAATAATAAATAAATAAATAATCTTTGGACAATTTCACACAGCGCCAGCTAGCCCCAAAGTAAGCAACTTAATGCTTGTGTTATGGGTGCTAGCTTAACGGATATACTACTTATATACTTTTTTTTTAAATACATAAATATTATACATAGTCACACCCAGACCCGTCACAGAAATTAAAATTCATCATTTCAATTTCTGCCCGGCCGGGAATCGAACCCGGGACCTCTCGGCATAGTAGTCCGTTCTGAACCACTACACCAAACGGCCGAAGTTAAGTTCGAAGACGAACCCAAAAGCTGACACAGATAGATAGATAGCTGACAGATAAAGACACTCTAATAGACAAAAAAATAGTAAATATACGAGTATTATACTTCTTCTTGTCGTGTCGACAACAAACCTACACAGTGTCAGCCCAAAACTCCGCCACAAGAGTGGCGTTGTCAGTAGCCTTCATTAAATCTTCAAGCGGCAGTTGTTTGGGCACAACATCATGTGATTCGTCGACTGGGGAACAAAACCGCACTTGCACTACAAGTTTGAGCCATCCAAGAATCCCCACCTGAACAGGTTGTCCTTACTACGGCCGACCTTCGTCCGAAGATATAAGAAAGCTGTACATCATCATTACGAATGTCAAAAATTAAATCAGTAATCAGATCTCGCTCCACATTCGGACATCTAATGAATAATGCTAATGATCACCCAACTAGTCCATTCACTGCTTTATTAATCATATTAACGTCTATAGTGATATTATCTGTAGTCTGACTGACTGACACATATTTTTTGTAATTCGCAGCAGGTTAAATGCTTGGCGCCTGCAAAAAATGCCGTTAGATGATAAGGAAAGGTAATTTAATTCTGTAGATATAATCTAATTCTGTGGTTTAAAGGTTAAAGAGTATCTCTCGTCTTTAAGGATTTTGGTTTTATTCTTAGGCGTTTAGATATAGAAAAGTGAGTTTGGATTTTAGTTCTGAAAACCTCTGAAAGTTGAAGCATTCAAATAACTACTAAATAATTTTTGTTTCGAATTTTGTTCTTCAAGGCGAGAGTGAATAGGCGTTTCATTACTAGGCATGGGCAGGTATTTCTCATCCTGAACTACATCTGACTTAACCTCTGGTGCTATTGCTTGACTTGAATTACTCGTATTTAATTTATTTCGTCACAACTCTTTTTTCAAATGAAGTTGAATGAAAATGTCTTTATCACACTTCTTTATTTGTGTTACAATTTAAAATTGTACTTATTGCAGCTACATAAAATTTAGCTTCATTATTATGCCGTCCTTCGCAACTAACTTAACAATAAGTACTAGTTTAGGAAAGAAAGTCGACTTATTGTAGAAAAAACTTGGTTGGTCTTGTCAAAATACCTTAATGGATATATGATTGCCTTTCTTATTTTCGTTGATTCGGGTAATGTGGGTGACCAGATAAAGATTAGTGCTAATGACACTGTTTCTTTGTTTCAACAAAATGTCCACTGCTGGACAAAGACTTCTACAAAGACTAAGGATTCTTCTAAGGATTTCCACAGCGACTGATCCTGTGCTGCTTGCATCCAGATGCTTAATGTTGCCTCTTACGCCCGTATTCACAAACATTACTATGAGGTCTCACAGTGCGCGTGAACCACAGGGTGACACATGAACCAATCACAGAGCTCTATTTAACGCTGTGCTTTCGATTTGCTGCTTCGCTTAAGCAAGCATCGTTTTTGAATACGGGCGTTAGATACATAATACTAATCAGAAAAGCGGTTGTAAAATTAACCATCTTTAAAGGATCATAACTTGGTCCCTAAGAATTAGAGAACTATGAATGGACTGCAATTATTGAAATTTTAATAAACTTGAATCAAATTATAGAGGTTGTTTAGTCGAACACGCACATACCTATTAAAATAAAGAATGAATATTCCGTTGATCAATTTATCACAGAAAGCACAAGAAGTTTGAAGTTGCAAAATTGGATTCTACCCTAGCATACTAAAATTTGAGAAAATTTAATATGATTGGAATTTATCATTTTATAATGCCTCTACTTTTTATGTTCAAGGAAAGTGACCAAGAAATGACGTAGTCTACGGATAGCGAATCTTTCTTTGCCTAGCCTGTTTTAAGGGTAAAATCGATTGCCTAGTGACCTCTTTCAGTACATCACTATTTTTTTTGTTGCAAAACCACACCCTATTACCACTATTTATGGTACACAGTTTACGCTGAGTGCTGACATGCTGTACAGTGTACGTACAGCCATCTGGCAGCTGCGCAAATGATGATTGCAGTATGATTATCCACGGTTTCTCTGGTCTAGTAATATTTTAGCTTTCTTCCAATACTTGTTTTTGACAATTGCCTTTGTCTGCTTTTGTATTTTTTTCTTTTTTTTTACACCACATTTAACTCTTTAATTAGTCCACACAAATAAAGACATCATTGATCAGAGGTGGAATTGTGTAAAGCAATCGTAATCATTTGACAGTTCATAACGTACGATTATTCTGTCAAAAGCTTTGTTTAACTGACTATATCGTACGTTATGAACTGTAAAATGATTAGAAAGAAAGAAAGAAAAAAAATATTTTATTTGGCCCAACATATTAAATTATTACAATATACAGTTTACAATACTTGCACATTTGTGGACCAAAATGGCATCCGCTCAGCATTGTGTCCTGCTCTGAGGTAGACCCCAGAACAGGACGCTGTTATTCTGCGGAGGCCACTTTTTTAAAAGAGCGTCACATTGGACGCCATAAACATTGGCATTTTTATTTTAAAATTATATAAACTTATACAAAACTTCAACTTGGTGGAATTGTGTAAAGATTACGATTGCTTTACACAATTCCACCTCTGGTTAACCCGATAGACGCCTAGGCAGATATGATATTATACCACCAACCTGTTAATGTCTTCAATTTTTCTTTGTCACTGTCAGAGATTCACTTAAATATTATTATCAAGGGAACCATAATTTTTGTTTCATCATCACCACTTCAGCCACAGGACGTCCGTTGTAAATACATACATATTATACATAGAAAAGTCCCAGTCCAATACAAACAAATATGTTCATGCACACAAATGTTTGTACTGTGCGGGAATCGAACCCGCTACCTCCGGAATAGTAGTCTGTTTCGAACCACTACACCAAACGGCCGACAACCCGTATAAAGTTTACAAAGATATTAGATTATATAACTCGACGATAACAAACGAACAATCATGATATCTTTAGCGTGAGTACTCGTAATGAAAGATAAGTAAAATTAAATAAAAAGATCCAACATTATGATCTAAGATAAGGCATGCTTCAGTCAGTAAATTACTGTTAACTGCAATTTAAAGATACACAGTTTATAGCACTGCTAGATGATAGTAGAGTTGCTAATTTATTTATTTATACTACATGCTCTTTGGTGGTTATCAAACTACATTTTTGTACCAAATCTGTCGCCATAAGTTTTTTTTAAACTTACAGAGCTTTAAAAACACTAACGCCCGTCATAAACATTACTATGAGGTCTCACAGTGCGCGTGGACGCACGAACCAATCACAGAGATCTATTCAACGCTGTGCGTTCGATTTGCTGCTTCACTTAAGCAAGCATCGTTTGTAAATACGGGCGTAACGATCCATGTTCTTTTTTACCAATAAGTGCGGAGAGCACGCCCAGTACCATCAAAAACACTTGATTTACATTTAACCAGCTGTAAACTGTCACCGGTATCAATCAAAATCATATTTTGACAGCAAAAAAGCTGTAAAAAATCCATTCTCACCTTGTTAGCGGTTTTGCGGTCATAGCACAAAAACTCGCGCAAAAAACGGCCCGGCTTATCCGAGTACCAGGCGCCCATAAGTTGCGAGAAAGTACGCCCGGTATTGTCTTAGCTTTCATCAGCCTAGGTCAAACTCAGTCAAGGTTGCGGATATGGCTTTCACACCGGGTCTTTATCCGTTTCGCACTTTTCGGACTATTCCCAACTCTCGTTCCCACCGCTGCAACTCCTGTGTAGCTAGGATCCTTGTCCGCCAATAAAAACCCAACCAGTGAAGGTCAAGTTTGCCCCGGGGGAATGAAAAGGTTCGTCAGTTTTCAAATTGATTCCTTCAACGAATCGCAAGCACATATTACCTTTTGAAACTATGTTACAGAATAATCTCGAGTTAGAGAAAATAATCTTTAACTGTTCGTCAGTAAAGTTCAAAATTATTCAGATCAAAGTTGTTTGACGATTAATCTTGTCAAGAATATTATTATGATTGATAAACTAAAACCTTCTTGTTGGTTCAACCTGCCATTATTATTTCTTATAAAATAAAAAAAAACTATTGTCAATTGGTCAATGTCATCATTGCATTGCACTGAAGAAAAATAAACAAGCAAAACCTTATTCGTTAGCAAACGTCATATTTATTTAAATGTTAGCAGCACTGTTTCTTGCACTGTTATGTTGGCAGGTTTGCCACTAAGGTGACGAACCTTTTCATTCCGCGACTGTACATTGGTTGTTAAAAATAATACATGCATGTCAAGGTATCAACAGAATTGTCCATTTCGGACGTACAATATTATGGTAGTCATAAATTTTCATTTACATGTCAATTTTACAGTAGTTTACTTGTCATTAAAGTATTGGACATTGGACCTAACATTGGACCCGCAACGAAATTAATCAGAAGAACATACTAGTTTAGGGGTTATTTTAAAGAAATGAAATAGATATTACCATTTTTAATTGGGCCTTTCACACCGCTCCAAGTTTGCAGTGCGAAAAAGCCCATTCAATTTTTGGGCGTTTCGCACCGCGTTCCGTATCACAATCATGGTGCGAAACGTCTAGACCCTTCACACCGTTTGTAGTAGATTTTTATATTCAGCTGGGGGTAATTGTGTTGAGCAGGGTCATTAATTTGTATGTAACTAGAGTAGGTATGTACTAGCCTAGCCTAATGATTGAGGCTAGCGATTATAGTAATCGTTATCACGAGCTTTTGACAAGCTTTTATTTAGCTTTACACTTCCCTATGTGGGTAATCGAGAACTAATTGAATTTGACACACTATTCTGGATTCCATTGGGCTGAATTTAGCATACTTATGTAGATATGACAAATATTATGGTGTCCATAGAGCTGATGCGTATGTAAGTATTCTATTACTAGCTATGCCCGCGACTTCGTTAGCCTGAAAATAATATTTCCCGTTTTCGCAACATTTTTTTTTACTGCCTATTGAATTAATTCGTAAGTTCGTCAAGTTCCTGCGTAACCAAACAACTGCACGCATGAAGATTTAATGAAGGCTACTGACAACGCCACTCTTGTAGCGGAGTTTTGGGCTGACACTATGTAGGTTTGTTGTCGACACAACAACAAGAAGAAGAAGTGCGTCATTTAGGTATCTTATATTATCTTGACTACATTTTATATTCATAATCAAGTACGGCCAAGTACCGTCATTTTTCTGGTCGGCTAATTAGAATTAATTCTAAGCCGTATTCAGCTTCATTAGCATTAGGGTGTCCCGTCGTTGTATGGGAAAAAAATTTTTTTGAGCTACGGTTACACAAGAGGTGTCAAAAGTTGCGTTTTGACATATAGATTACGATTAGCATAAAATTTAATTAGATATCTGTCATCTTGAGGCCTCTACCTGTCCTTAAACATTTTTAAAATTGCTGTTTTAGGGGTTCCTAACATAAACTATAAATAATACAAAAATAGCGTTTTTATGAAATTTGAGGGTACACAATGAGTCACAGCAAGGTTTAAAATAGTTTTAAAACGAATAAATCCATAAATACTTTAAAAACAGAATTGGCTTTTTGACCAGAATTAGACATTTACGCGCGCGATTTTAATGTATTGCTAATTAATCCATGGGTCAGCCAGGATATCGATTTAATTTGAGGATACTCAATTCCCTTATCACAGCAGGTTAATAATTTTATTACGCTATTATAAAACAATGATTGGCATCTCTAAGTGGAAGCTAACAAAAATGACAGTCAATTTTAGAAAATCAACCATAACTTGAAAACCATTTGTCCGATTTCATTACTTTTTTATTTAAATCAAAGCTCTACGTGTGCGCTTGATATTTTGTAGTATAAATTGTATCGATAAAATCAACCTTTAGTTAGTAATGAAAGGAAAATTGATTTTTTTACAATGTTGTGATACTATTTTTCAAATCATTTTTAACCAAAATGTCTTATACTCTACTAAAAGTTTTACACGAGCCAAATGAGTGTATTAAATTGTCTTTAATTTGATATATAACATGTATGCGTTTCATAACTAAAAATATTTTTTTACTTCCGTTGAAGTTCACCATTGATAAAAAACTGAGTACAGAACAAAAACTTCAGCTAGAAAGTGTATGTAACGTACAGGAATGTTATTTATATTTAATAGTATGCTAAAACTATTTAAAATGTCAATTAGTATTCTGTTTAAATATAATATTTTAAAGATTTTTGGCTAGGTAGTTTTTACCTGAAAAAAATCAAAAAGCATATTACTACCATATGTTTGCAAAATTTTTGTTAAATTTATGCTAAAAGTATGTAATATTATAACAAAAAAGTGCGGTGCGATACCTTACAGCAATAAAACCTCAACAGAAATAATACCAACAGCCTCGCCGAAGAAGTAGAAAATTTGAGAAAAACAAGTCAAAATATGAATTCTGCTAGTTCGAACCAAACCTATTCCTCAATGGAAACAGTCTGTCATTGCCTGCAAATCATATCTTAGGGTTCCACTGCCACTGTTATTACAAAATAAAATGAAATAATTGTAAAAAAAAATATAATAGATGACAAACAGTGAAGGGCTGATTAAGTGATTTTTTGAGACATAAAAATGCCGGTAGAGCCCTTGAGACATTATTTTACATTTTTTTAATTATTTTTACGGTAATCTACATCTTATGACGCAACTTTTGAGGGGTCTTGTGTAGCGAAAATATAAAAAAAAATATTTCGGGACACCCTAATTAGCATAATTAATTATGAGTTTATTCACTTGTTTACTGTAATAGCAATCTGGCTTGGAATGAGAACGGTGTATTTAAATCCTTCGCATATAATAATAATGCTATTTATTTCAACTCTTTACACATAGGAAGGACTAAAACTACCTAAATGACGTTAGAGTCATTATTGGCATAAACTCATTAAATTCAATTACTTTTGCAAATAAGCTTATAAAAATCACTTTTACACGTCCCAGTATTAACCTTACCAGTGCTGAGAAGAAGCAGCGCAAGAAACTCAGTCACTATTGTCAGCCTCCTTTTCAAGGGATTACAGTCTTTGAAATACAATACGTAGTCATAAAACGAAAGGCCTTTCTAGCGTCAACAATACCAATCCTAACGTTTACAATATTCTACTTGAGTATAAATGGTCATCATCATAATCATCAGGTCATTTAGTCTCCACTCCAGGAACACCGACTCTCTCAAATTACCAGTACTATTAGTATTAGTACCGGAAAACGCAGCGTGAGACGTCCACCTACAAGGTGGACCGACGACATCGTAAAGGTAGCAGGGAAGCGCTGGATGCAGGCCGCTACCAATCGATCAACGTGGAAAGCATTAGGGGAGGCCTATGTTCAGCAGTGGACGTCCTATGGCTGAGATGATGATGATGATGATGATTAGTATGGAGGATTTGACCTATATTCACCACGCTGGTCAGAAGTGTTGTGGAGGCCTGTTGTTCGCATATTTCTCCCTTAGTTGCCTCTTACGACATCCACGGGAAGAAAGGGGTTGTATATAGTAAAGGGGTTGGTCCTATTCTGAACACTGTAATATGGTGAACTAGGCGCTAAGTATGAGGTGCCACATTATTCCGCTAATATGGTTCATGACCAATTAGTTCCGGAGCGTGGCTTCTAGCCTCGTGGTCATTGCAACAGTAAAACTGTGTTGGTTCGCTAGAGCGAGTCACACAGCGTAGGTCTAAGCACTAGACTGCAGGTCTTAGATTAATCAGGAAGTCTTATCACCATTGTCATTTATAAATAGTGACAACAGGACACTATGTTTAGATGCTCCAAGAAATTGGTCTTTCTTTAAAATTACCTTTCTAGTGAACTCCAAAAGAAAACCTCATAAAACTCATTTATTTATGCGAATAGGCTTTTAAAAAGCAATTTTACACGTCCCAGTATTAACCCTACCACTGCTTCAGAACAATAAATGGGCCAGTGCTGAGAAAAAGCAGTGCAAGACAAGCAATTTACTTACTTAATATAGAATTTGTGCAATAAAAAGTCGCTTAAGCCCTTCTTTAAGGTGTAATCATATACCAAAAACAACGTAACAAACCAGCAACCAAACAGAATTGTTTTAGCATTTACATTTTATCTATTGTGGTAAACCAACTATTATTATCAAGCTTATTCGGTGGAATTTGTAATTTCTGTTTATTTCATTTAATTGCAAGCTGAAGTTATATTTAAGGAACTGGATTCTCCATTTCCGTATTTGCTCATACTTTATTTATTTATTTTTTTATCCACAACGAAAGTTCTTGCCTTGTATCTCACCTGATGGTAAGTGATGATCAGGCCGAAGGTGGAAGCGAGCTTCACCCGGAATCCTCAACCACGGAGGAACTGGCTATGCTGTTAACATTGTTGTTATGGCGACAGACTTAGGTATTACTTGCTTGTCATTTTAAATACAGGTGGTTAATAATACAATAGAAGGTTCTGTGAAATTTCACTGGCACTAAAAACCTTTAAACTCCACGTACAAAACCCGCAAAACACACAATAACAAATAATGGACAATAGAGCTTTCCTTCTAAGCTTTCTTGCCTCTAAAGCTCAATGTAGGCCTCGGTCTAGTATGTTAAGGTTAAGAGCTTAAATATGAAAGCTCAGGATGTAAGCTCACATTATAGAATATCGTGTTATTCGTATTCGCGTCGGTCAGGGATAGTATTTGTAAGTTTCTATTCATTTATACACATAAAATTAATGTGTCTGTTTGTAATACGAAAAAAAAATTTGGACTACTCATAAATGCATATACTAGTACTACCGGCTGCCCGTGACTTCGTATGCGTGGATCCCGTTTTACCCCCTTAGGGATGGAGTTTCGTAATATTCTTTCTTAGCGGATGCCTACGTCATAACATCTACCTGCATGCCAAATTTCAGCCCGATCTGTCCAGTGGTTTGGGCTGTGCGTTGATAGATCACTATGTCAGTCAGTCAGTCAGTCACCTTTGAGTTATTTAGGTAGTATTACACGTCCTACTAAATAAATTAAAAATTTGCGTTTGTCTGATTTTGGAGTGATTTAATTTTAAGGGTAATATTAAGGATAAGAAAGAACTTTAAGTTATTTTTATTTTAGAAATAGAGACAGGGTTCTAATACTCGTATTAAGGGTAAAATTAACCCGGACGTAGCTACAAGCAGTACTTAACTAGTCTTCTAAAACCATAAAATTTAACCTGAAACGAAGTTGATACGCCACTTCATCTCTACCTAAGGCCAGCTACACACGTTGGCTCCAACGTAGTCCATTATAGGAAAAAGTATTGGCACCAACTTTGGGACAAACCAATATTTCATATTCATTCTTATCATAGGTTGGGTTGCACTATCTTACTTTAACTTTGACAAACGTCAAAAATCTGTCAAACTCCATACAAAATACACCGGTTATCGTCATAGTTACGGTCAAAGTTAGGTGGTGCAACTCAGCCTAAGCGTACATAATCTTATAACTAAACTAGCGGCTGTCCGCGGCTTCGTACGTGTGGATCCCGTTTTTTAGGGGTGGAGTTTCGTAATATCCGTTCTTAGTGAGCACCTACGTTCTAAAAGGAACCCCATGCATACTTTGAAACTCCTAGCACTTGTAGTTTCTGAGACTTTGCGATGAGTGAGTGAGTCAGTCAATCAAAAAACCTTTCGCTTTTTTATAGATACAGATACAGTACTTAAAACTTAGTAACCTAGTTTAGGTATTGCAAATTTTGGGAAGGGTACATTATTTTTCAAAATGAAATAGTGGCGTTGGAACCAACGTTGGGGCCAACATGTGTAGCCGGCCTAAATGAAAGGTAATGACGTCAATGTATGCATATGGTGCATAAAGCATGGCGTACATCGATGTCAACTGGGTCTAACGACTCGTGACACCGCCGGTGGACCGTGACCGACTGGCACACTCAGTGATAGGGCTGCCGCAAGAACTAGCCACTAGTTAGCCACTAATAATCTCTGACAAGATCTGGTTAGGTACTTCACTTTTTTACGAAAACATCAATAAAAAAAAAGTTTGTATTAGGTACTTAAATTTTCAAAAGTAGGTCATAAAAAGTAACTTACTAGCAATTCCAGTATACGAGTATAAAAATATCAAAACTATCAAGTAATAAACAGTCATGGGTGTGGCAGTTATTTTATTATAGTGCTACTCTTTGGTTAATCGAAAAAAACATTTTATCTGAGATTGTTTAAATACTATAATTTTATGTTTCAACTAGGAAAGCTTTTGTTAATGTCTTTAGTTTTGTACTGAGATAAAGTATTTGTTAACTTAATCGCTTTACGCGCCATTCTTCACAGCAACTAAATGAGTTAATAATGAAGCGCAAAAAGTTAGTAAACGCAAAAAAATGACATCATTAGTAGAGTATTGTCACTGACTTCTCAGGCGTGTGAAGATTTCCATTATTACTTAGGCATTCGTAATTACAATTACTTTTTCGTAGTTTTCTTTGATCAAGTGAATAGTATTACTTTTTTTTCGCCACTTAATAGATTATCTTGTGAGGTATGAATGACAGCAAATCGAGCTAAATACTGCAGCATTAAAGTAGTTTTAAAAAGTATTTTTTCAAAATCAAAAAAAAAATCAAATCAAAAGTATTTATTCAGTTTAGACCACAAGTGGCACTTATGAACGTCAAATATAGCAAACAATAAAAAGAAAAGGTAGCCCTTATTTTTTTTAGCAATAAAAAATGTAAAGTCTGATTATGTATTGTAATTACCTATGATTTATAATATTTCTACGCCAACAAAATACGGCAGAATATGTAGAACTTTGTCATTTTAAGAACTGTTGTAACCATATTCTTTGACATAAACTATTCTATTCTATTCTATTCTATGGCGTCGACTCTACAATAGAATGTAGAACTATCATAATGTTACTTCAAATCTACTATATTTAATTAATGAAATTTATGACCTCACATGAATTTTAGTTCATTACATTATACTTTCATGTGTACCTTTTTGAAAACCTCGATAAAAACTATCTATGTTCTATAAAAATTCGATCTAAATCGGCTCAGAGATTCAATAGTAATAATATAATAGACTTTCGCAATGAATAGTAAATACATAGTGTGATCATCATCAGGTGATAATGCAGATTTGTCGAACTTCCTCGTAATAAAATAGAGTTTTTAAAAGTCAGCACAACAAAAAATTGAGAAATTTTAATTATGAAATCTGCAGGTAGCAGCAGCCCTACACGCAACCAGTCATTGACTCGACTCGGTTCAGGCAAAATACATAATAGTGCGAGGTAACAAGGCCAGTTGTATTGAACTTCACCTTAATGTGAACTCCGCCTTACTTTACGATGATTGACATTCATTTTGTTGATGTTTAAAAAGTTATAAGTGTTTTAATAATTTTGTAAAAGTATTATTATAATCAGTTAAGAATAAATTCTATGTATAAATTAGAGTCCAAAAGAAAGTTACAAAAAAGGAAGAAGAAATAGGACTGCAGCCAGAGATAGTGACCAGGTTTATTCTAGATGAAAAAATTGTTAAATGCAACCTGAGCGATATTCGCTGCCGCTGTGGGTAGAGGTACATAGGTAGACGGTAGCGAATACCGCTTAGGTTTGAACAGTATTACCTATTACCGCATACCCACTGGGTTTTCTCTGCCGCAGACGGTAGCGAATACCGCTTAGGTCTGAATAGGCCTTAACAGTGAAAAAAATCACTCAGTGGTTTAAACGAAATACTGCACAAAACTGTCCTAAATTTTATCTTTTTATAGGAAACGTTTTCAACCGCCACTCTACATGAGTATATTTATGAAAAAGTGAAGAAAAAGCACAATTTATTGAAACTCTACGTCGAGGTAGAGCATGTTAACTTGTAAGGATATTTTTTGCAATTTAATAGTTATTCAATTTAATTGAGCATTTCCTTTCATAAATTGTTTAAAATAATGTATTACCTATCCTACTAATATCATAAATGTGAATACTGTGTCTGAGAGAACGGGTGGATGTTTGTTACTCTTTCACGTTTAACTACTGAATTGATTTAGATGAAAGTCATTATAGAGATTGTCTAAGACCTATGGAAAAACATAGGATAGTTAGTTATTCCTGTTTTTGAAAGAGGGCGCGTGCAATAAGACTTTTTGAGACAGACGATAGAAGTCGCAGGCAAAACCTAATATTCAATGTACTTATTGAAGAAGAAAAAAAGAATCATACATTCATACTGATAATAACAAGACTGTAAATAATAAATCAAGACGTTTGAATATAATTGTTAACAACTCAATATGATTGATCATCTCGATGCAAATTACCTAACTTTCACTTGTGATTGGAATGGAAGTGAACGTGTTAACGTGTATTCCAAAACTGACACTAATATGATAATGATGATTGTAACCAATTAGTGTTGTTGGAGTATAGATGTTTTTGTATCGATAATTGGGCAGGATTAGTAAAATGTTAGTAGGTCATCAGAATAATAGGATCGTTGCATTTGTGTCTAAAAGTTGATAAGAAAGTGCCAATTTTATCGGAATAAATAAATAAAAAATGTATGGAATAGACACTAAAATCGAAGACAATATACACAATTGCCACATTGAAATAATAAAGCATTTAATAGAACTTCACTTACACAGAATCTATTGCGTATTAAGTAGGTCAAATCCTGTTTTACCAAACTCTGAAAAATCACGGGAGTCTTACACGTTTCGTTTAAAATTACTTTATCTAAGTTTTCTTTCAGTAGAATTAGTCTTTCGCAATTATCGTCTTGCGTAATCTAATTTTAATTCTGCTCATGCTGAGATTAAAATATGCACTTATAATATGAATTCAACATTATTTTCTTAATGTTAAACGGTTGTATCGTTGAAACAATGTATGCTCCAATTTAGCCAATCCAATATCTTTAACGCATTCGCCAATCGCATCAACGCTAGTAGCAGTATAAAATTGGTAATGAAGCGATCATATCCAGTTTCTATCATCAACTTATTATGACTATCGTTGATGGATGGACGGATGGCTAAGCTCACTTTCCCATCGTGTTCTAGGCTCCGGAGAAAGTGGAACCATTAAGATAATATTCTTAGTATTATAAACGTGTCCGTAGAACCTAGAAATATAATTTGCAATATTTAATACTAGTAATTTATCCAGGCATTAGTAAAGTAGCAATTTCACGGAAAAATCGACGCCCTGACTTTCTAAGTAAGCTTTTCTTCTTAGTTTTTATCCTCGATGACTATTTCTCGGTCAATGGATAATTGAATATCAGTAATGGGGGCTATAATTAAAGCAGTTTATTGCTAAAACCAGTTGGCATTCAATACCAATGCTAGTCTTCTAAATAATTCAAAGGTTGACTGACTGGCTGACAGTGATCTATCAACGCACAGCCCAAACCACTGGACGGATCGGGCTGAAATTTGGCATGCAGGCAGATGTTATGACGTAGGCATCCGCTAAGAAAGGATTTTACGAAACACCACCCCTGAGGGGGTAAAACGGGATCCACGCGTACGAATTCGCGGGCGGCCGCTGTTGTACGATATAAACGATTGCTAGTTTGAAGTAAACGCGACAATCGCCACATTGGTAATGTGCGAAGAAGCATCCAATAGTTTTCATGCACTAATTGTTGTTGCTGAAAAAGTTAATCTTTTAATTAATTGTTAAGTGGTACGAAATTGATCATTATCGTCGATTGATTATCGAGTTGTAAATCTTAGAAATTGTTGTTTGAAAGATAAAAAAAATCGGATGCGAATTGAGTGGCTTTCTGTGGATATCTTCTCGTATCTTCACTTTTGCCTGTATGTCTCTCCAGATTTTTACACTATTTTTATTATGTGGCTCAGTATTTGATACTAAGTATTTGCAATTTCAATCGTTTTTGATTAAAAAGCTTTTTCAGGCAGACGGAGAACAGACAAAAATTATTGGTTTTTTTTTTCAATAATTGTGCTTTTAAAAAGCATTTTATAAACGTCAGAATTCCCGTTTAGAATGGTCCCATACAAATTATTTTTACTTATGAGTTGAGAAATTTTAAAGTAATCATATTAGATTATGCTAAAATCCACTCAAAGCATCAGGCAGTGGGTAATACCAATAAAATCAATGTTCCTCATCCTATTTTGTTAAATATTTATAGAAACTCAGCGCCCGATGGTATCTCGGCTTTGTAAGCCTTAGGCTCACCGTGAAAGGGACCCAAAGGGAAACTTGTGAAAGTCTGTGCTTTCACCAATAACCTAAAATGTTGGTATTTATTTGTACATATCTTTACAGTTTACTGCTGAAGACTTTGTGGTATAATATATCTATCGACACTGATAATACAGAGGAAATATTTCATGGTTTGTTTGTATTGAGTAGAATCCGAAACTACTGGACCAATATGAAAAATTCTGTCATCACAAGAATCCCACATAATCCCCGATGATCATGGACTCTACATTGATAAATTAAGAACTTTTTTATTGGCGGTACAAAGTTCGCCGGGTCAATCATGTGCTATGATATTAGTACTCTAGCCTGTATTTCATAGTGAAATCAACGGTGTTGATATCATGTTCATTATTCAATGTTTGTATCAAAATGTAAAACAGTAATAAATCATTGTACTTAGTACTGAATAAAAACATCAATGGTTTGAGATTCTATTCTTAAAAGCATTTGTTATGAATGTAAATTGTTCTGGTACTACACAAAGAAGTTACTTGACCATGGCAGTTCATTGTGTGATAGAAAATTATTTATTCAATGAATAAAAATGACAAAAATAATGTTTCGTATTTCTTGAATTGTTCGTTTTTGTGTGGTGTCTTACGAGGAATTTTAATATCTCTATTATCATACTTGATGCTATTTATACCTAAGTTACTGTCATCACTATTGTTGTAATTTTATAATGTGAAAAAAATAACAAAAATAGTAGTAGGTAGGTACAGTCAGCGTCTAAGAAGAAAGAAGACAAAAAATTCGTAACACGTCGTTGTTACGATTGGAGTAAGTTTGTATTACATAGCTCGTAGAGACGATGGCCGTTGGGGCAGGAAAGTTCTCGAGTGGCGACCACGGGCTGGAAGACGTAGCGTGGGCAGGCCTCCTACTAGGTGGACCGACGATCTGGTAAAGGTCGCGGGAAGAGCCTGGATGCGGGCAGCGCAGGACCGTTCATTGTGGAAAACCTTGGGGGAGGCCTTTGTCCAGCAGTGGACGTCATTTGGCTGAAAAGAAAGAAGAAGAAGAAGAAGTTTGTATTGTCAACTTTTTGGCCACTTTGCGTGTCACGAACTATTTAAAACATTACCTACTCAGATCTACTGTCGATTGCAATTTTTATAAATTGGGACATAAAATCAATTTGCTTCATTATAAAAATTAACCGGGTATCCCAACTTGACTATGAGCGGGTGCCTTTTTGTCAGAGGGGCAAAAGCAGTTAATTGCCCACTTGTTTATCTCTCTCTGTTTGAATCTATGTCTTGCCTGCTTGTATACCTTTCTTGCAAATAAAAAGTTTTCTATTCTATTCTATGCTATTCAACTTAGCTATAAGATTATCTTAAAAAATAATGACTTAATTATGCAGATGCACGTCTAAATATACCAAGCAGACTAGTCTGTGCCCAGGCATAAACATAGATATCTGTTGCTACGCCTGGATCTTTCTCACGCACTACTTCTCACGATCAAGTGGATCCATCGAAAGTAATCATATCGCTCTGTTATACTCATGTATCTGGAACATCACATTCTGCGGATTTTTATACATTAAATCCGCATTTTTTAACACTTAGTGATGCAATTTTTGCTGATAAAATGTTTTGAGTAAAAGATCGATATTACCACTATCGGTAAAAAAATGAGTCGTTTCAATCACAGAGGTATCGATTGATCCCTAATTTTAACGAACTAAACGAAAAACGAAGTAATTTCGTGTGTTTAAAAGTTAAATTATTTAGTATTATGATGACTGATAGATACATACATACGTATTATCTATTTAGTGATAAGCTACGATTGGTTTTAAAACTTTAGCGTTGTATCAATTTTCAGTTTTCTTTAGAGCCTAAAGTTTAGACTAAAAAATTTTTCTTCTTGTTTCAGAATCTCACCATGGACGACTGAACACGAATAAAAAGTGCTACCAATAATTTAAGTGAACAAACCAAGACTGATAGTGAATAAAATAAATTTAGTGCCACCACAATGGAGTTTAGGTCACAGTTTTTGGCGACTGCAGCTCTTCTTGTCATAATCGGTAAGTTATTTTGTTTATTCTCTATTTCTTATCATTTCTTGAATATTTTGTCAAGCAGAAAAACAGGATAGTTTTTGTCATCCATGATGCAATGAATAAATGAATTATGAATCCCTGTTTAAAAAGGGGGGATGCGCGCGATTAAGTCATTTTTTTGGGGCAAAAAAGATAGTCTTTTTTCAAGAGAACGAAGCCACGAGAAAATACTATTTTGTTGTTAAACATGTCACGCAATGAATAAGCTAAAAAGTAGCATATTTTGTTTGTAAAGTAAACTAGCAAAGTAAATACGCTCAAACTTAATGCGTCAGAAATGTCTACAAGTACTTACACTTACTTTTTTGCTATTTGGCTATCCAGGATGACAATTTTTTTGCCTTCAAAAACACACCTACAAAGAGTTAAAACTTCTGTCACACCAATCGTAAAGTGAAAATACAAAGTACTCTCCGTCAAAACTTTATAAAATTATGAAAACAAAATCCATTACTGACACGCATTAAAATGCAATTAACAGTGGGGGAAACAAAAACAAAATAATATATCTGCACGGACAAAATAAAGCTGTTATTTTTAACACAAACCAGCTTTTAATTGGCATTCGATTAACTCCATGTGCAATAGTGTGTTATATTTATCGTTTGGAAATCTATCGATAAATGATAAGGCGTTTTTATCATGCAGTGTAAATTGAAAGTAGAGAATTAAGTGTTTAAGGACGTATAAAAACATTTAGCATATTAAAGGGCATACGTTCACATTAAATGCTGATTACATCAGTCAATTTGTCTATCCAATCATTTTTTAGTTGCTCCATGAGTAGATCCACGAAAAATCTATCGATATCTCAAAAATATCGATATTTTCAGCGTCACAACACTAATTTTGAAAATTCACTTTTTAATTACCGAGTAGGTAATTGACCGTAAAAAAGGGTTTTGACCCTTATACATATCTTCAACTAAGAAACTTAGAAGCAACTTTAGTTTTTGAACTTTTTGATATGTGAGCGAGAGAGCACGTCTTTTTTTAGCTTGTCAGTCATGTCAGAGTGCCCAGCTCTGGTTCGCTACTGTAGTAGTGTTGAAAAAAAGGCTTGCCCATCTTACGTGAACTATGGTACTTTTATATGTGGTGTAGCTACTATCTAACTTATAATAAATCTGTAGAGAGGTCAATTCTGTACATGAAATATATTTTCAAAATAACTATCAGGGGGTGATTAGTGATCGATACTGATGCCAAAAATGCAATCAGTAAAATTTTTGTCTGTCTGTCTGTCTGTCTGTCTGTCTGTATGTTCCTTATAGAAACAAAAACTACTTGACGGATTTTAACGAAACTTGGTACAATTATTCTTCATACTCCTGGGCAGGTTATAGGATTAGGAATTCCCACGGGAACGGGAATTAGCGGGAAAATCCTTTTGTACGAAAAATCTAAACCGCTTAAGTTAGACGCTTAAAATTTGGCATGCAGGTACCTTAGTAAACTTAAAGCTTAGTTACAACAGGATATTGCAAAATTCCCACGGGAACGGGAGTTAGTGGGAAAAAACATTTGTATGAAAAAATCTAAACCGCGTAAGATACTCTTGAAATTTGGCATGAAGGTACCTTAGTAAACTTAAAGCTTAGTTACAACAAGATATTGCAAAATTCCCACGGGAACGGGAGTTAGCGGGAAAAAACATTTGTATGAAAAAATCTAAACCGCGTAAGATAGACTCTTGAAATTTGGCATGCAGGTACCTTAGTAAACTTAAAGCTTAGTTACAACAGGATATTGCAAAATTCTCACGGGAACGGGAGTTAGCGGGAAAAAAACATTTGTATGAAAAAATCTGAACCGCGTAAGATAGATGAAGGGGGGGTAAAACGAGATCCACGCGCACGAAGTCGCGGGCGGCCGCTAGTTATCAAATAAATTACTGTATACAGGGTGTAAAAAGTGCATTTTGAAGCCTAAAACTATACATTTTGTGTCTCCATACTGTTTTAAAATGTAGTTTTTCCTTGTAACAAACTGTAACTTAAAATAGAGTTAGGCAGCAATGAAAGACATTTAATACTAAAATAATACTCTAGTCATCTTGGGTCATATTTAAGTACCTATCATGACTCTACTCAATACTGCACTAAAAACTAACCTTAAAGGTTATTCACATACGGTTTATATCTGTGTAAAGTTAGTATTTTCACTTTTTTGCAAAGATAAAGTCATAATGAAGCGCCACACATACCTCTTGCTCACACACTGACCTTTTATTGCGGTAAATAAATAACTGTAAGACGCAAACTTCTTGTGAGATTTTTTGGTTAAAAATTGTGGACAAAAAAGAAGCGAAATTCTTTTAATGAAATTATAGTAGAAAGATAAAAGACATTAGTGAGGTGAAACAAAATAATGATGTCAAAAATATTAAGTACGAATTTACAACATCATGGCAAGAAACAACTATCTACTATATAAAAATAAGTCGGGTTTTCCTCCCTGACGCTATAACTCCAGAACGCACGAACCGATTTCCACGGTTTTGCATTCGTTGGAAAGGTCTCGGGCTCCGTGAGGTTTATAGCAAAGAAAATTCGGGAAAAGGGGGTAAAACGGGATCCACGCGTACGAAGTCGCGGGCGGCCGCTAGTAGTCTTATAAGTATGCCAATTATTTAATGCTGTGAACCAGCATGAAAGAATAACATGTTAACTGTTAGCGTTTGTAATATTATTTAACTTGCCCTATGATCTACTTTTAAACTGACTTTAGCCAGTTACCAAAAAATTTTCAATTCAATTGAAAACAGAAGCGAACTTAGACTATCGAGTTCAGAAACGCATCGCGTGCAAAGAACATCACTTTTATTATATTAAAAGCTCTCGTAAAATGAAAAAAATTGCTCCTAACGACACGTCTTCATAAAATAATGATAATGACAATCTAACGTAATGATTTTAAGTGCTGTATGTGTTTGAAAAGCATTTATCTGATTACTCATCCTATATCATTAAGCCCAGCGTAAATAAATAAGGTAGAGTTAATTTTATAAGTCAGTGTACCTTATTAGTAAGGTTCGTGTCCCTTATAAGGTTCACTGACTGCTTCAACAATCAGCTTGAGCTAAGCAAAGCTCTACATTATTAACTGCAGCAGGTAAAGGTACAATTTTAAAAGAAGTTTTCACAAATGCAGTCGGAGGCATCAAATACTCTTCACCAAAAAAAAAACAAGCCATTGATGCCTCCGACTGCATTTATAAACACTAAGATGTCTGGTTTCTATCTTTTCAGTTCATTTTTACGCAGTTGTTTTTTTACCATAGTCCCATATTTTCTCAACAGAGACTTAAACGTTTTATTTATATTGTCTCAGTTTTCTTTTAGATTAGTGGATAGAATCTTTCGCAAATCATCTTGTGAAATCGACTTTTTAATTCTGCTAATGCTGAGATTAAAATAGGCACTTATAATAAATGAATTATAATAAAATAAGTATGAATATCATTTTTACGCAGTTGGGTTTTTTGTTTCTTCAATCATATTTTTTTGTAAAGAGTTAAATACTTCGCTCTGTGAAGCAATTTCAAATAACATAAATATGGCTTCGTTCTTCTATCATCTATGAATGACTCTACATTTGATCAAATTAATAAATATTTTACGTATTTAAACCGGATATATTCGTCAAAACAACACGAAAATCTAATTACCGTCACACTGCATCGATACATGTTAATGATCCATCAATCACTCGCTCGTTAACGGTTATTGACACGCGCGTGCGCGGGATCTATAGATCAATGATCTAGAGGTGTCGTTGTAGGCGCGAGTTTATAACCGACTAGCTTTCCGCCCGCGGCTTCGCCCGCGTGGAATTTTTCGGTTTTTTATATCCCAACTAATATTATAAATGCGAAAGTAACTCTGTCTGTCTGTCTGTCTGTCTGTCTGTCTGTCTGTCTGTTACGCTTTCCCGCTTAAACCTCGCAACCGATTTTGATGAAATTTGGCATAGAGATAGTTTGAGTCCCGGGAAAGAACATAGGATAGTTTTTATCCCGGTTTTTGAAACAGGGACGCGCGCGATAAAGTTTTTCTGTGACAGACAAAATTCCACGCGGGCGAAGCCGCGGGCGGAAAGCTAGTAACCTATAAACCTCACGGAGCCCGAGACCTTTCCAACGAATGCAAAATCGTGGAAATCGTGCGTTCTGGAGTTATAGCGTCAGGAAGGAAAACCCGACTTATTTTTATATAGTAGATATAGACGGCGGTATATCAAGCTAAAGAAGCTTATGTAGTGGGAATTGGGGTGGTTTTAGAAGTATAGTTTGATGTACTGTACAGATACGTACTCTATTTGTAGTGAATAAATTGCAGAAATATTGTGACAATACAATGGAAAACGTTCCTGAGTTTTAGTGAAGAATTTTCTAGAGCCGACCTTTGTGGAAAATTATTTTACGTTTAGTAGATTACATGAAGCGAAAACGTACGACTAATTTCTTATACATACTAAAATAGTCAAGAAGTATCTAGATTTTAATGAAATAATTTGAACACAAAAAGTCATAAAAGTCATTTATTTTATGCTGTTAGACTTTTAAAAAGCTTTATCGAGCGGTGCTACCACTACTTTTGCTACGTTTTTTTTTCTGTCAATTTCAAACTTACTTCATCTAAAATCTGCCCCAATTACCTACATAAAATATTTCAACAACTGACCCTATCTCTCTTCAATTAAAAACAAACCTGTAAAAAATACACGAAACGTTGCCAAAGTTCAACAAGGTTTGCAATTTCAGAATATTCAAACAAAACTATGAATATTCCGCAGTATAATGCAATCTGCATTTTAATAACTATAAAAAGTGCCCGGCACAAATAAAACTTGTACCTACATAAAAGGCTGCAGTATTTAGGGTTATAAATACGCGAACATTTATGGGAGTAACTGTATTTTAAGCTTTTTCTCGCTTGCCAAAACGGTAGAGTCTTATATGGGTCACTGGTATCGGACTGAACGGGTTTGACGCAGAATATGCACTCGCAAAATGCCCACTTTTCTATATCAACTGCTATCCACTTTGCATTGGAGGAAAGTCCAACCTTTACTTCGAACTCCTTAATTCTTCTGATTAATTTCGATGCGGGTCCAATGACAGTTTAACATTCCCCCGGGACAAACTTGATCTTCACTGGTTGGGTTTTTATTGGCGGTCAAGCTGTAGATCCTGGCTACTCAGGAGTTGCAGCGGTGAGAACGAGAGGTGGGAATAGTGGTCCCGCAAACCCGGGACTATTTCCAGGGGTACTGAACTGAACTACGCACAGTGGGTTATAAGTACAAAATAAGTGAAATTAGACTTTAAAGTCAGGTTTAAGGAAAAATGCACTGTTGTTATTATAAGGCCAGTATGCAAATGATGCTTAAATATAGATCTCGATACTAGAGCAAATATTCAAGGCAGGTGATTGGTCTGAATAATAATAATTAAATTTAACCAAATAGGCTTGGTTAATTTATGATCTAGTGTAAATAAAAATTTACTTCGTTTTTCAATTCTTACGATATTGACTTAACACTTTATTTACTTTCTTTAAATACATAGTTGTTTTTAAAAGAGATTATCCGAAAGGAGATAAAGTACAATTTACTGCTATTCTAAGAATTTTATTTCAATGCAAGTCAAGATCTTAAAGTCTCAGCCTAATAATAAAGATACAAAGTTGTGGTTTCAGCCCACATTGTGGGTTCTAAACCTACATTTTAGTTGCCTCGATTGACCTTGAACGTGGGATTTTTAAAGCAGGTTAGTGGGTATCTCTGAATAATCAAAGTTCAAAAGACAATTTAAACAATTTTAAACTTTAAAACAAATGTTTTAAGACAATCATGTTAGTAAAAGTAAAATAATATTCAATATCATTCATTCAATTTTAAAATAATATTTCTAAGCGCACCCTTTTTCAAGCGCACCTAATGTAACGCACTAAAAGTATTCCTCATATCGATATGTTGGCTCTAATACAATAATATCTTGGTGTAAATATGACCAACGTGTGAAGGCAGCTTAAATTATGTAAATTAAAGTTTATGATGACTTGTGAGAAACGACCGAGTTTTTACTATTCTTAGGCGACAAAATTTCTAAGATTGATCGAAAGTCGAATGCTTTTAAATCAAATTTATTTACAGCTCCTAGTTTAAAGAATCTTTATACTTTGATTCTAAAATTATCCTGGACATAATATTATTTTAAATGGATGTAATTGTTCTGAGAATAAATTCGCAAAAATACTCGTATTCTTAAACACAAATTTTCTTCAGACACTATCCCACCGATTTTTCGTTCCTGTGTACCTGTGCATGAACTATCAACAAAAATAAACATTATAAGGTAAACGGAATTTTCCTGCAAAAACACTGCCACCGCACAGTGGGCAAGCAAGAGGGATTCCCAGAAAAAAACAAGTGTTTCGCGCGCACTAGAAAGTGGACAGTGAGTGATGTGGAGATGCGGACCGCATTCGTACGAGCTATTACAGGGGTCAAGGTCATAGTTAATGTTATGGTCTGTGAACTAGATTTTGTGTTAATTGGCGGTGGACTTAGATCGCGGTTAAGATTAATTGAGACGATTATTTTTAAATAGTTTGACTATTTCTAGGTGTTGGCTGCACTTTGTATCAATAAAATTGACGAATAGGATATTTTATTATCTAAGCATAATAAAATTGCTTTAATTCTGCATTCTGTTATTGACATATTTTTTTAAAGAAAGCTATTTCAATTATCTCATAATACTTCCTCAAATATTTTATTTGCCCTTTTCAAAGACCGCTGTACACGAGAAGAAGATGCCCTATATCTAATCAAAACATTAACGAAATTGATTAAATGTTTTAGCCATGATTCTATACGTAAACACATGTTACTTTCAGATTTTATTAAAAAAAGAGTTTCATTCATTTGTCCCTTTCACTCCACTGTGTTTTTCAGAACTCTATCTGCAATATAAAACTAAATACAAAACCCCACTAGTGCCTACTTTAGCAGTGCCATTCTTTGCTAGGATATTTTGCGCCACTCTGTTTTTGTCCCTACCGTACAACTACGAATTTGTGCGGTGTGAAAGAGCTTCAATGGATAGAATATTGTATCCCACTCTGTGTTTGCTTTTGCTAGCTCTGTTCTTTAGCATTTAATGTAAATATACCCCTATTCTAGCTCACAGTAATTCGAGCTATCTGGACTGTTAACCCGCATGCCACCACGTGCGAACGCGTTACACTGAACGGGTTTTTTTGCGAACGGAACACTTACGTACAGGATGTTTAAAAAGTGCGGAAAAAGTTTGTTTTATAATGCGAATTAAGGGTTTGTTAATTAAACTTTTACATGTTTTAAAGAGTGAGTAACCTCTAACCAACGTCTTTCTATAAGCATTAAAAGTTCAAAGATTTCATTGCTTTTGTTCCAGAAAATAAATGTCAATGTTTCTATTGCATATGCCAACCATTTCGTGCGAAAAGTATTACATACGGTTACGATATAGCTTATTATGTGACGATGTTAAAGTCCAACCTTCATTGTTTTTGGTTCATAAGGAAAGTCAATATTTATTTCGCAATGCTAATCATTTCGTTTGATACCTACTTGCGGCGACAGTTTTAATTTGCATCTAAATGATTATCATCATCCATCATTCATTCAGGGTGTTATTGAGGTCATCAGTTCTGCAAATTCATATATTTTTTTAGCGTAGAGTTCAAAATGATGGCCCTTTGCAGGCCACTTATGCCTACACGTCCCAATAAATAAATAAATATCTTTGGACATTTTACACTGCACCTCTACTTAATTAGTCCCAAACTAAGCAGAGCTTGTACTATGAGTTGACTGAGTTTGTTCCTGCGTTTCTTCTCAGCACTTGCCATATGTTTGTCTCGAAGCGCTGGTAGGGCCCAAAAGATAAGGAGACATGTAAAGTGCCCCATAAGGGCTACCTTTTCTTTTTTATTATTTACTATATTTTGACGTTCATAATGCCACTTGTGGTCTAACTATATATTTATTATATATAATATGATTTTATGGGTTGGGAACAGCATATCAGCCGCTGCTGAGAACAAGTGGCTGAAGAAACTCAGTCACGTTTGCTAGTTTTCCGAGACATGGTCTCCAGTTTACTCAATTTTAATCAATTCTGCAAGATATGGCTGACCCACTGCCACTTAGGCTTCCTACATCTTTACGTTTAAACTAACTGCTTTAACTCTTGCTAACTAGAAACATAATTCCTTAATATCACTAAGCCTGAGTAGGTAATGACAATTTAAATTCGTTCTCAATATAAAAGAACGGTACAAATACAATAATTTACTAGTCATAAAATCAAATTAAGTGTCGATGTTAATTGGTAATAAAACTTGACCGTTAATAATTTTTCGATTTAAAATTTATTTGATTCATTTTGTAAACATAAATTAATGATTTTATGTTAAAGTCGAAGAAATTCAAATTATAGAGCGTAAGTAATTTAAAGTTAACTGTTAAACTATCTAACAACCATGTATTATACGTGATTAAAATGCAATAAATAATGCCATCAACTGCAGAAACGAGAGTTCATTTTATGCGAAGAAAACCCTGTCATCTAGCTGCTATAGCATGTACTAGAGATGATAGCTGGTCATTTAGGATCACTTTGTCAACAGCAAAGTGAAAAATTCTTGCCACTGTACACTTTCTTTCATCATAATTCATGCCACTAAAACCATAGGTACTAAATTAGTACCATTTAGCAAATGTCCGCACACGCACTAATTGGTTGACTTAAGACCCAGCAGAACAAAATGACAGATATTCATTCACTATAGCCTCAACTGATTGGAGACCCATCTAGACCTGATAAGGCATGAGACAGTATCCACCTGACTTCGTTATAAATAGGCGCTATTTATCAGCAATGTAGAATCAAATATACTTTCAACTGTACCATATGCGGAACTTTTCCATAGTTTTACTATCGTGTATCATTCTTGTTCGTCTCAAACTTGACCTTCACTGGTTGAGTTATCGGCAGTTGAGCTGTAGATCCTGACTACAAAAGAGTTGCAGCGGTGGGAACGAGAGGAGGGCATTGTGTCAATTTAGCAGCCTGGTTTTACTATTCTACCTATCTTCGAACTCCTCAAGATATCAGAAGAACATAGGACTATGTTCTTCTGATTATTTTCGTTGTGGGTCCAATGATAGTTATTCCCCCTGGACAAACTTGACCTTCACTGGTTGGGTTTTTATTGGCGGTCAAGCTGTAGATCCTGGCTACACAGGAGTTGCAGCGGTGGGAACGAGAGGATGAAATTGTGTCCCTTTAGCAGACTGGTTTTACTATGCTGCCTATCTTTGAACTCCTCCTCTTCTGATTAATTTCGTTGCGGGTCCAATGACAGTTATTCTCCCGGGACAAACTTGACCTTCAGTGGTTGGGTTTTTATTGGCGGTCAAGCTGTAGATCCTGGCTACACAGGAGTTGCAGCGGTGGGAACGAGAGGTGGGAATAGTCCCGTTATTGTGCTTGTTTGTAGACTGTAAATATCTTAATTTCATGATCACAACCAACACCTAACTACCAGCATGTCGTAAACGCAACTGCATAGATCATAAAGCCATACTTGTAAACGTATCGCTACAATAAAACCGTGCTCTCTAAAATCTTAGCTTCTGCATAGATCATAAATATAGCTACGAATGTACATTCGTAATAAATCCTATAGCCATAATAAAGCCATGCAAACGTTCTCCCACAGCCATAAATCTAAATCTCAGTGTGTTGAGAGTTTTCTAATGTGGTTCGCGATCAGGCTCGAGGATCGTTAATTCAATAATCAGTGAACACGAAACCTGCATAGCTCGGGAAGAACAGCCAGGCTATTATTCAGGACAAGTTATAACTAATTCTGGGCGGAGTTGTTCTGTAGACAACACACAAAGGACCGCCTTCTATTCTCAACGGAAAACGGAATGTAGTTTAGATTCGTATTTGATTTGCAATAACATGACTTGAAGATTTCCGAAAATATTTCTCTTAAAAAAGGCTTTTAGGAGCCTTCTTATTATTCTTTCTTTCAATTCTCTCGAAATCTTGTAGTTTCCTTTAGATTGGGGTTTAACTACTATACTAAAGAATCATCGTATAAAAGTCTGTCACGAAGAAAATAAGACTAACTGGTAATGATCAACTACGATTCAAATGCTTTTTCAATGGTAGGTCGGTTTTAAACTAAGTATAAGAATTGGTCTGGCTGTTCTATCATGAACTGTGGTGAATTAATTAACCAGAGGATATTAATAAATGATCTGTCGATTATTTTATTGGATGCGGCAAAATTTATTTATTGAGCTGTTACAATCGGAAATAGGAAGGCATAAAGTTGGACTTAAATTAGGTATCTGTCAATTATAATATTATTTATGAACTGATAATTTATGTGTGATAAATTGCACATGGCTAGATTAAAGATGACAAATTGAGTAAGATTTTTAATATTTTTATTTTGAGTTAGTAAAAATTAAGCAATAAATAACCTGTGTAACTGTGAAACAATTTCATTAAATGGATACTGTAAAGATTTTGGAAAAAAAAACATTTGTACTTGAAAACGGTATGACCGATAAAGTTATTATTTGACTGTAAGATTAATCTTACTAAAATTATAAATGCGAAAGTTTGTATGGATGTCCGGATATTAACATGTTTGTTACTGTTACTCTTTCACGCAAAAACTACTGAACGGATTTTGATGAGACTTTACTAACTGTATTATTCTTTATAATCCAGATTAACATATACGCTATAATTTATGACGATCTGTGACAAACTAGATTTCACGCGGATGAAGCCGCGGACAAAAGCTAGTATAATAAAACCATAAAAGACGACTGTGTGTTTAACCTGACGTGTCATCGACTCTACACAACACTAATATTCAGCAAAAACACCTCTAAAACTGAGCATACCTTATACAAAAATGTCCACGGCATGCGCAGGCATGCAACGGTTACAAAACAAAGCGAATCCTCGGCACACACGCAACGCATATTTGAGCAGAAATAGCACATAAAATCGCTTAAACTGTTGAATTTTAATACAACAACATTCGTGTACACAATACTGAATCAATTGCAAACCAACGCGGTGGTTTTCTTGCTTCGTTTCAGCCAAATGACGTCCACTGCTGGACAAAGGCCTCCCCTTGTCTCTTGCTTGCATTTTTATAATTTTCTTCTTTCTTGTTTACTATAAAGGTGAGTATAAACTAGAGCATTTTCTCGAGCATTTCGATGTAATGTAACGTTCTTACAAATGGTACAATACAGGTAAAATGTACGACGTTTGGTCCGTGAAAGGGTGATACACTAGAACATATCATAGAGCGGCTCGTTGTTCTGTTACAGGTAGTCTAGTCTATACTCACCTTAATATTATTATATTGTTGCTGCATAAGTACAAAGTTAATCATCATCATCAGATCATTTAGTCTCTACTATAAGAGGATGACACTCTTATAATTTCTCTATGAAGATTTGCTCTACACTCGCTATGCCAGCCAGATGGATTAGGGATGCCTATAGAAATCTACGGGAATATTCCTATGCGAAAATTACCGCGCTAAGTCTTTGTGAAGTTAAAAAAAAATATACGTTGTCTTTGTCTTTGTCTTTGATTAATACTCGTAGTTCTGTCCATGCCCTCTCAGTCAAGGAGAATCCCAGCGAAAAACTTTTGACCAAAAAAGGCCTTATTTGACTTTAGATATTTTTTCTGTGTCCGCTATTTAGAAAAAAATACTGCCATGTAATAAGGGTAGAGAAAAGCTTCCGCTATTTAGAAAAAAATACTGCCATGTAATAAGGGTAGAGAAAAGCAAAGCTTCTTTTGCATTTTACTAGCATGATTTTGCACATCTATTTTCAACTGCTATGGTCAAGCGCAGAAGTAAGTCATCTCCAGCTTTCTCTAAGATTTACATTAGTTTTGACATAAATCGACCGGTGTACACCATGAAATGTATAACGGAATACGAGTTTATGCTAGTAGAAAACATTACAAAACTATTTATAATCTTCGAATGCTCATAAATCATTGTCCGACCCAGTTTGTGAAGTCGGGACGCATCATAGAAGTACTTTCTATTGATTTTAAACTAGAATGTCCGGTTATGATTTACTTTGTTGCGGGTAGACAAGTTTAAGGTAAAACAAACGTTTATGTTTTATGATTCAAATGGGTGAATATCAACAAACTCGTTTTTTGCCTAATTCCGGTGGCGAATTTTAATTTCCACTTTCCAAAACTTTTTTGTGGCAGAAATAATAGTAAATAACTTATATTATTCAATGATATGGTAGAGATCAAAATATTATTAATACTTCTCGAGATATGTCAATTCGAAATTATCAAGAGCCACCGAAATTGTATTTGAGCCACCGGAATTAAGAACCAATCCACCGAAATTTATTTATACAGCGGACTTCGGAATGTTACGGATGATTGTCTCAAATTACTTATTTATTTGTAATCAATTAAGTATTATTATCCAGTAAAGTTGTTTATAATTAAAAACAATATTCAGGCCTGTGTTGTGACCCTAAAAAAGCATCAAATCTTCCCACGTGAGTCGTAATAGCCGACTAAGGAATCAAAATACTGGAGGGTGGGCTGCAGCATCTTTCCGGGTATTATACTACCATACTGGAACTACCAACCAGCCTGCTAAGCATGGTGATAACGGCAAAATCCCTCCATAGAGAACAAATCCAAAACTTTCTGGTTCTAGCCGCCAACAGCCCCGTTATTCTAGAGTCATCACAAAGACATCATACATGACCCTCAAACCCAGAAACCAACTCTAGTCCCGGGAGGGCGACCAACTGCCCCAGGTTGGTGTTAGGTTTATCTTCCATAAGTAAAAATATTGGTCCAGGCTAGCCAAGTTTTCATGATGGTATCATACCTATCCTATACTCAGAATTACGCAACTAATTATTCGCTAAATACCATGCGAACTGGAGATTAAGTATGAAGATATTTCTAGATCTATACCAGCTACTGAACTAACACATTACATATTTGTGACAGGGTAATTTAACGGAAAACTATGCAAACCTAGCTACAATGAGCTAGATGAAAGTAGTACAATTAAGAAACGGAGGACTAAATCCAGCCAGCCTCATAGAGAGAGAAGGCCTAGCAAAAGATGCCAGAACTGTAAAAGCGTACTGAGCTGCACCCTAATAGTACTGCAAAAATCAAAATGTAGTAATCATTTTTAGACGAACAGGCAATTTAATCACATTTGCATTCTCCGATCACCACACAGCTTATGACCGCAGTCTATGAAGGAACACTATCTGCGGTTGCGATCCTCATCAGTGAGGGACCGAGGAAGAAGAAGAAGTCATCACGGAAATAGAAGAATGCCGAATAAAAATAAAATAATAAAAGATGCTCAAAAGCTGTCGACTGATGAAGCCTAAGCCACGACCAGTGCCAATCCAGCTCCAAAGCCCCACGAATTTTCATCTCGAGTGGCAGAATAGATTGCAACCTACGAGACTAGGGAAATTTTAGCTGTTTCAGGACTATTCACATCTGTTTTTAAGATTCTGCTTAGTATCGATGTATAAATAGCTATCCAAGTCCTCACGCTGATACAAAGTGTATTATAGAGACGATTTTTTGTAATAAATCGAAAGTATGTATTTGCGAGGACCAAATTGAATATACCAACATGAATAACGAGGATAGCAGAACCATTTTGGTAAATGCCTAAGCTGCTAGGAGAGATTAAGAAGCACTACTAGTAATTAGGCTGAAGATCGAGATTATTCCGGCCCTATTAAAAACAACAAGGTATGTACCAGGAGATAATGAAATCACAACTGAGCTTATGAAATCAGATGGAATGCTAGTACTAAAGTTCTCTTAAATACCACCATGTTTATTGGTCGATAAACCAAAAAATAAGACATGGTGGTGGTGCTAGAGACTGGAATGGAATGGACGTTGGCGATGGTTCAGAGTCAGGTGAGGCAGCTTTTTCCTGAAACATGACACTCTCGCTATCCAACATCCAGTCTCCCAGACAACCTCATTTTCGAAAAGACGTTCGTAATACTACGTACATAATATTTAATGCTGCTTCAAATTATGCAGAAGACTGAGGACTATAATCAGTCATTATTATTGGCCTTTTTGTACCTTCTTCGATTCGGTCAAGACCTGGGCTGTGCTACAGTCTCTTTAATGGCGTCAAATTGACTGTCGATACATGCAACTTCTGAAGCATTTGTATGAAAACTTCATCATATCAGCCCTCCCCCAAGATCAGAACTCGAAACTTATCTGATTGCTGCGAGGGTTTAGAGTTGGAGACACCATAATCTCTTAAAGTCTTCACTACCTCCCACTTAGAGGTTTTCAAGCTTCTGAGCTAGACCGAGCTCAGTATCAAGATACGGCAAGTACATCACACAACTTCGATTCACTGACGATATTGTAGTTATGACTGAGACCTTAGTAGACCTAGGTACAATGCTCCAGAGCCAATAAGACCAATTCCGGCAATAGATTCGCCACCGGAGCCACCGAAATTGCGCCACCGGAATTGAAAAACTGTTACAAAATTCAAATTATAAAGAAAACTATAATTCTGATCAATAATTTCTCTGTGCAGATACAACAAAACACCAAACTTTAATCATGTTAAAGAATCGTTTAGCATCTAAGTAAGTAGCTTTCACTCATACACTTGCCAGCGAAATTGAAAAATTTTGTATTCCTGTGCCGCTGATACAAATATTTACGGGTCTGCTGGAAAAACAAGCTCTGCCGTTCATCAGGGGGGGGAGTTGCCAATACTCGCCACGCTTGGCAGGCGGGTTGGCGAGCGCAGTTTTTTATAAGGTTTCGCACGTAGACGCTGCTGCCCATCTCGTGCTACAGGATTTAGTCGCCTCTTACGACACGCCTCCTGTTGGCGGTGGGGAATGGTATTCTTTACCTGGTAAACGAACTAAAGTCGCTGACATAGCCCGACGGATCAGCAAGCTGAAGTGGCAGTGGGCAGGGCACATAGTACGCAGAACTGACGGCCGATGGGGCAGCAAGGTTCTGGTCATGCGGGAATCGAGGGCAATGAAAATGCCGACGAACTAGCCAGAGCGGGAGCGGAGGGAACACAATATGGTCCAGAACCCTTTTGTGGTGTTCCCAAAAGTCTCGCTCGAATGACCCTGGAGAACATCTATTTAAACAAATCCTTTATGGCATGGTCAGACACGCCAGGATTAACTCATTCCAAAGCTCTCATAAAAGCCTATGATCGAAAAAGCTCTAAGCAGATCATAGGACTGAGTAGGACCAAAATGCGCATCTTAGTTCGAGCCCTCACTGGACACTGCAGCTTAAACAAGCACTTGTCCACTATGGGACTGTCCGAAACAAGAACGTGCAGGATGTGCCAAGAGGCAGATGAAACGCCACTACACATTCTCACGGACTGCGGACCTCTGATGCGCAAGCGGAGCTTACACCTGGGCAAACACATCCTAAGCCCACAAGATGTAAAACATATCGCCCCCCAAAAGATACTGCACTTCCTAATGGATGCAGGACTCGGAGGCGAACTGTAAGGAAAACAGCGGCGATCACAATAGATCGATAACGGTCGCAGTGATACTAGGACTTTATTGAACTAGAATAGCCGCTCAACACAAATAAAAAAAAAAAAAAAAAAAAGGTTCTGGAATGGAGGCCACGTACCGGAAAACGCAGCGTGGGACGTCCACCCACAAGGTGGACCGACGACCTGATAAAGGTAGCGGGAAGGCGCTGGATGCAGGCCGCTACCAACCGTGCGATGTGGAAGTCATTGGGGGAGGCCTATGTTCAGCAGTGGACGTCCTGTGGCTGAAATGATGATGATGATGATGATGGAAAAACAATACCACAAGTTGCAAGTCTTTGTAGCCCGATCAGGAAGACACAGTTGAGTGATGCAGGGAAGAAGAACTCTACGTCTCTCAAAGCTTCTTTGGAGAAGTAAGAGAGTGTCGAAATTGAGCCACTGTAATTGCTTTTTTTCGTGGGACAGTTTTGAAAGGCTATTTAAAACACTTAAAATATGAAATATCACATTTCTTTCATATCATTTGGAAGTCTTATTTAATGTATTTTATGGCTATACTATTTTTAAATTACTAGAATCCCCGAGAAAGAAGGAATAACACAATTTATGAGTAGAAATAGAGTTAGGACGCGCCACCGCTATTAGATTTTGGGTCTTTGAAAATTTTTTTAGTACATAAAATAACTACCTATTGTCCTGAAGACTTTGCTATCGTGTAAAACGCTGTATAAACTATATACAGAAAAAAAATCATCGCTCTAGTTACATTTCTCCCATCGATTCTCAGCTCCGCCGCGTAAAAAACGTGTTTGGGATATTCACCCAAATAAAAGTAACTTTAATTTAATTTGTTTCAGGTACGTAAACAACAGTGATTTAACGGAGAGCAGTGGCTATGATGTAAGAATGTAAGATTTGGTTTTAACCATCAACCCTTTTCCCTCTTTTTCTACTAACAAACTGTAACACAATTTCTTTGGCGTTTTAGTGATGGGTTTTTGTCCCTCATACTGCAACGAAGCTTTTAGATTTTTGGAAAGGAAGATTCAAAATCGTAAGGTCTTTAAATCCAACCACTTCTTTGAGTGATTAACATTATTTGACCTTTTGGTGCATTCTGTCTTCCTTTGTTTTCATCAGGATAACAAGGACAGAAAATCTCTAGTGAAAATGTTAATAATATAGAACATCTTTTGTTTTTAAAAGATAATTATTTCAGACACCATAAAACTTTATTATCAATCTAGAACAATGTTATCAGAACAAACTATTCCAATGATTTATCATAAGAATAAAGCATGAAAAGTAAGAGTCGATGAATCTAGAACATTTGCAGTTGTATACGTAGATCATATCGTAACTAATTGACCAATCATCATGTCCAATGATGTAAAACCCAAGAAAGTAGATTCCTCATAGTTTTTTCCTGTTCTTATTTAAAATAATGATGCATAAAGAAAAGTTGATTTGCGTTATTGCTTTGTAATTGATATCAACGATTATATTATCTTGATGTATGGATTCAATAAGGATATGGGCGCGGGTAATTACAAACGCGAAGTGACCATCAAGTTTCTTTTAAATGTCCATTATTCACGCAGTATTAATAATTATGACTTAAACACTTTAAAATATTGAATGTTCTAATTGAGTTGTAAAATAGAGACTGTATTCTACTCGTAATTAACAATCATAATACTAATAACGGTATGAACCCATTGTGCTACAAAGAGTATATTCTTTTCAGCATTTGTATCTGTTGTGATAAATATAATTATACTAAGTACTTCAATCTAACGATATTATTGAAAATTGGTGTCAAATCTGCACAAGATACCATCGCTATCTTTTATCCATTAAAATGTTTCTAACGTAAATGCGCCTATTACCGCCAGTTTAAGCTGACTTCGGATAAACGTTAGAAAATTAGATATAAGACGTGGTGATAGAAAAGACACTTTAATTTATTTATAACAATGATGAAGTAATCTTTGAATTCAAGGAGTAACAATGAGTATTCAATCACACAATAATTAATAAATAGCAATTTAATCTGAAAAAGCAGTTGTTTCTATTACCGACCTATAGACGAGGTGTGTTTCTATTAACGTTTTTTCTGTTTCTATTACCGACCGCTAAGAATATTGCTCTTCAATTGGGTATATTCCAAGAGGCACGGGTTCGATTCCCGCTCAGAGGCTCGGGAACCACTTGATTTTTTTAAGTAAAATTTGTTTTGCTTTTTAGTTTTAGTTAAATTTGTTTGTTATTTTTTTTCAAGTTATTTTTTTTTATTATTAAACGAGAAAAGGCACGCTTCTCGAAAATAAATAAATAATCAAGCAGAAATAGTAGAATAAAAAATTCCTCAATTATACCTACTTGATTACGCGATACCCGGTCTTCTACTGAGTAGTGGGGGTCATTATTTAAACTAACTTTGAGTTTTAATAAAAAATAATTTTCATTTAATATTTTATTTTTATTTTTAATTTGACTATAATTTTTAATTCGTTTTTGACTGATGTTTTTGATTTTAATTGTGTGTAATTGTGTATTTTAATTTAAATTATGGACAATTGGACACTGTCTGTATAATTATTTTTTTATTAATCCAAAAGATCTTAAAAAGTTACATAGTAGTTGTGATAACGCATGATTGGTTTGGTGTCATGTCATCCGTTTTCAGCCAAATGACGTCCACTGCTGGACAAAGGCCTCCCCCAAGGTTTTCCACAATGAACGGTCCTGCGCTGCCCGCATCCATGTCATAAATGTTAGTTATATACAAAATACAGGCTTATAAGTCTTCGCAGGTGGCGTTATAGTTATGAGGCGGTAATAGAATTAAGTATGAATATTACTTTATTCTATTACCGACCGTAAAAAAAAACAGTAACCAGCTAAAATACCTACTTTAATGAAGACGTGATCAGTGAAGTATCATTTCTATTAGGTTTTATTTTATATCAAACAGGTACTAATTAGAATTTAACAGGTTTTTATAAAATCTATTGTCATACATTATTAGAGATATTCTTTAATGTTCATCGCAGTTTTATGCCAAACCTATGACAATTAACGTATGGCGTTAATTGATTTAATTATGTGAAATATTCTTATGAATCGATCAAGACAACAAAGTAGAGGTTAACTGCGTAATTAAAGATATAAATACTAAAATAAAAAACTTAATCCAAATTCTAACAACGCCATGGGTCGTTATTAGGAACCAAATTATGAAAAGTGTTTCTATTACCGCCCTTATTTAAAATTGTATTTAAGCCACAAAAATACAGCGAGAGGGCTATATTGAGGGTTTATTAAGGAAACTGAAGTACGAATTAATATTGTTATGCAAAAATATGTTGGTATACTCATTTTAAATGTGTTAAAATCGCTAATTAATAACAAGGTGCACCTTAAGTAGCTGGGAGCGCGTCAGTATGAAAAGTGCGTCCGTTGCGGGCGCGTCCCATTTAATGTCAAATAACTCCGTTTACTGGTTATTTACGAACACAAACTTTAATCATTTTGATAGTCAATAAACATATCTAGATATTTTTTAGGTAACGTGTTTTCTGGAACCTGTTATTATGTCTTTTATGAAAGAAAGAAAAATAGGGCGGTAATAGGATACAAATTTTGGGGGGTCGTTAATAGGCGCACTTACGTTAATAAGCAACAACCTAATGGGATACTAACATCTTGTATCTGCCCAGTTTCGTTTTTACGATCCTAATTAATCAATCATGTCCCAAACAAGGTGGATTTAACACTATCTTATGGTCTTCGTCAAGGCTCTCTATTCGGGCCACTTTTCAATGTTATTGACTTTTTATTACCAATAAAGTAGTGTAGCGTAGAACTCATTAAATAATTAAAGCAAGTGATAGGCTTTACTAAAACTGAGCCTTTTACGGCCACTAATTGGCCTCCAGAAGCAATTACGTCTTCGACGGAGGAGTTTACACGCCTCGGTTATATTCTTATGGTTAATCACAGGGTACTTGTAAAGAGATTCAGGTGAAAGTAAGATATTGTAAATTGCATCTACTAAAAAGGAACTTGTCTTGTTACTTATAATGTAACACCTACTTCAGACCAAAGAAAAGACGACATTTTAATAAGCTTTTTCGGTTTTCAAATAACATGAAAATATTATTCGACAGACCTGCTATTTCGCTCACCCATGTTCGAAAGTAAAACAAATGATTGTGTTTATTAACTGCTTGTTTTTTGCAAGAAGTTCGACTATTTAAAGTTACATTTTAAAATAGCAATTTGTTGTTGTAGAAAAAAACCGAAGTAGTGTTACATTTTACGTATTTTTGTGTTCTTATAAATTAAGGATTATCTAAATTGACAACCATTTTAATCTTAATTTGGGTTCGGGCAAACTTGACTCTTATTTCCACATTAATGGATAAAACATCCTTTTAATTAATGTAACGGTTTAGCTATGAATTTTCACATAGATGAAGCCAAATGAGCCAAAATATGAATATTCATGGAATTTCGCACTACCGATTGAATGCAAATTGGCTTTTATCTGGCCCATCTTAATTCGGTGGTGTTGCTGTATATCATTCAGATTTATTGACATAGTTTGTTAATTTGTTGCCAGTGTTGATATGATCGCGTATGTGTAGTGTGTAATTGCTTTTTGATACATGGATGGTACAATATTATGTTTATTAACAGCATTATTATACTGTGTGATATGCAAATTATTGATACTAGCGATAGAAGTAATCAACCTACTTTTTGGATTTCTATTGCAGTCATATTCAAATATGGGTTTTCTTTTGCATGTTTAATTTTGTAATTATTTTATTGTTATTCGCCTGACTAGCCACCATTTTAAGTCTATCGCCATAACAATGTTGAGAGCAATGTTGTGTATCGGCAGTTGGAGGTAAGATAGCCAGTTTCTCTGTGGTTGAGGATTCTGGGTGAAGCTCGCTTCCACCTTCGTCCTGATCATCACTTTCCATCATATGAGACGCAGGCCAAGAGCTTCCCCGTTGTGAATAAATCTTAACTTTTTAAATATACGTCCCCACATTGAGTACATGCTATGTTGCCAGATTGTTAAAACATTGCAGGCTTGAATCGATCGGTTTAAGTCAAAAATAAATATGATTCTATGTCTCGTAGGGCACGTTAAGCCGGGTTGATTGAGCCATATCAGATATTAACATGTGAATGAGAAGTTTAGTTTTCTTCCATTAAATATTTCCACTATAATTATTTTCATTCACATTATGCATAGTCTAACCTATAATTTGAGCCTAGGTCAAAACCCCAAGCAATGATGCGGAATGGAAGCGCTGAACCATATAAATTATATGCGCCAGA
The DNA here is from genome assembly GCF_963855985.1 of Ostrinia nubilalis. Taxonomy (NCBI): domain Eukaryota; kingdom Metazoa; phylum Arthropoda; class Insecta; order Lepidoptera; family Crambidae; genus Ostrinia; species Ostrinia nubilalis. Next base: position 1,743,742 of record NC_087109.1, on the reverse strand, counting down.
GGTCAATGCCGATTAATTACTTTTTCTGGGAAAATACTGAATGGGCGACTGAGTTTCATTACCTACTAGCTTCCTGTGACTCCGCCCTACATAATTCTTAATGTGTAAATAAATTACTCTTTAAACAATGTAACATTCGATTTCGATTATATGTAATTATCACTTCGTTTTGTCCTATTAAAATATGTAAGCATAAAAATAGTATTATTTGAGTAAAAAATCTTTTGATAGAGTTACATTTTCTTAAAGCTAAAATGATGATTTTCAACACACATTTTTATTGTGAGCTGAAATTTTGTAATTTTCATTATAGGTAATTATGGTTACAGTCGACAAGTACCTCAGAATACATTTATGTTTCAAAATAGCACACGTAATTATACAATACATAACTTTACCTGAACTCCCGACTGAAGGTAAAATTAACGCTAAAAATTTCGCACTCACATCTGTGAATCAAGATTACAGTGCAGTTGCATTCAAAATCAGTTCATTGTGAGAATTCAAAACTTTATAAATCAAAGTTATCAATATTAATAATATCAGATCTGTCTCTAAAAATAAACCACAGAAAAAATATGATTGACAAGGGTCGCGTAAAGTTCGCTGACCATATACTTTAAACATGTTCAATGTTATTGATATTTCAAGTTCAAATATTTGTTATTGATTCAAAAGCTTTTTAAGGAATTTTCTTTGTTTCAAATTGTAAATGTTTATCGTCTTAAAAAGATCCATCAAATAATTTTATCCTTGTTTGGGTTATTATAAAGTAAATAGGTACGAAAAGACAACAGAACAATGTCTTTCTTCCTGGTAATTTATATTACAGAAAAGAATCTCGTTATTGAAATCAAGCTGTCATCATCATTACGAACTTTTGTGTAATCAAACTGGAAAGTTTGTAACAACTCAAAAATTTATTTAACAACTATACTTAAACCCTTTTTTGTGCACAAGAATCTTTGTAAAGGTTGGCGTACACGTACACGCGATCAAGGAACAAACGAGTCCTTAATAATATGAAATGGTTCTCAAGTGTAGGAACTGGCTACCCTACCTCATGCTGCCAAAACGTTGTTTAAAAAAATTACACAAAAAAGCACGACGAAGTGACTAAAAATTCATGATTATGCACAGTTTCTCATCATCCACGCGTCCCTACTTCGAACCGTCGCGTTTTCAAGAAATCAAGCGTTGCTATTTGGAAATAATTTTTGGTCCACCCTGTTTATTGAAATCTACTCAGATTTATAATTTATGAGTAAAAAGGCAACGAATGTACAGAGCAACGATTGTACATTATTATAATTCGTATGGATTTATGTAACAACATAATATTCGCATTTAATGTGACGGATTACCGGAAGAAAAAGTTAAGTGAACCTTTCACAATAAATCAATTAATTATTTTTACTGTCAATAACGAGTTAAAGTTACATATTTTTAGACACCTGAATAATTTATTAGTAAGTAAGATTATGAGTAAAAAATGACGTAGGTAAATTTTACTACCTACATAAAAAAATGGCTTACAAAAAATACATGGCATATCTATCTAAATATCTATCAAGGCTTCCACCTTCGGCCTGATCGTCACTTACCATCAGGTGAGATACAGGCCAAGAGCTTCCTCGTTGTGGATAAAAAATATATAAATCAAAGGTGACTGACTGACTGACATAGTGATCTATCAACGCACAGCCCAAACCACTGGACGCTGCATGCCAAATTTCAGCCCGATCCGTCCAGTGGTTTGGGCTGTGCGTTGATAGATCACTATGTCAGTCAGTTTGAGTTATTTATATTTAAAAGATTTAAAGGCTACCTAAGAGCAAATTTTTAAAGTTATTTTTTTAGTCTTTTATTTATTTTTTTATTTAAATGTTTGAGGATAACAATATTTTGTAAGCGCTATTTTTAATAGTCCATGCAAATAAAGGAATTTTGACTATGACACGGTTAGTCAGTGTGCGTTCACCTTATCCCCAGAGCCTTAGACAAGGACAGCGCGTGGGAAAGGGACAACAAACGGATGTACCGTAAGCCCCAGATCCAAGATCGTTTCTCAGTACCTACCGATGGTACCGATTTGTTTTGAAGGGTTGATGGGTACATGCCGATTGCGCCGGCAAAGTTGCCTTGATCAATGGTGTTTTATTTTTATTTTATTCACTGTAATCGAATTGTAAAAATAGCTCTTTGGTGTTGATTTGCGATCTACTTGCTTTATTTTATCATCTACCTATCTCATCTGTATCAAAATCTTATCTTATCTTATTTATCTATTTTCTCATGCTTACCAATTGACAAATTTTAAAGAAAAGAATATTATTATTATAACTAATGCCCGTTTTCACCATCAATTCTTAATTTTTAAGCGACCCCTATGGTAACGCAGGAGTTTAATAGGGGCCACTTAAAAATAGGGATTGATGGTGAAAACGGGCATAAATAAAGCTCCTAATAGTCAGTGCCTAGACTTACTACCAGTATTAAGTACTGTAACTGATTTGACGTTCATAAGTGTCACTTGTGGACTAAATTGAATAAATATTTTTAAAATGATGATTTTCGACAAACATTTTTATTGTGACCTGAAATTTTGTAATTTTCATTGTAGGTAATTATGGTTACAGTCGACAAGTACATCAGAATACATTTATGTTTCAAAATAGCACACGTATACAATACATAACTTTACCCGAACTCGAAGGTAAAATTAACTCTATACAAAAACGCACTCACATCTGTGAATCAAGATTACAGTGCAGTTGCATTCAAAATCAGTTTATTGTGAGAATATCAAAACTTTATAAATCAAAGATATCAATATTAATTATATCAGATCTGTCTCTAAAAATAAACCACAGAAAAAATATGATTGACAAGGGTCGCGTAAAGTTTGTTGGCCATCTTTAAACATGTTAAATGTTATTGATATTTCAAGTTCAAATATTTGTTATTGATTCAAAAGCTTTTTAAGGAATATTCTTTGTTTCAAATTGCAAATGGTTATCGCCTTAAAAAGATCCATCAAATAAATGTATCCTTGTTTGGGTTATTAAGTAAATAGGTACGAAAAGACAACAGAACAATGTCTTTCTTCCTGGTAATTTATATTACAGAAAACAATCTCGTTATTGAAATCAAGCTGTCATCATCATTACGAACTTTTGTGTAATCAAACTGGCAACTCAAAAATTATATAATAACTGTACTTAGATCCTTTTTTGTGCACAAGAATCTTTGTAAAGGTTGGCGTACACACACACGCGATCAAGGAACAAACGAGTCCTTAATAAGAAATGGTTCTCAAGTGTAGGAACGGGCTACCCTATCTCATGCTGCCAAAACGTTGTTTAAAAAAATTACACAAAAAAGCACGATGTTGTTTCATGAAGTGACAAAAAATTCATGAAATTATGCACAGTTTCTCATCATCCACGCGTCCCTACTTCGACCCGTCGCGTTTTCGAGAAATCAAGCGTTGCTATTTGCAAATAATTTTTGGTCCACCCTGTTTATTGAAATCTACTCAGATTTATAATTTATGAGTGAAAAGGCAACGAATGTACAGAGCAACGATTGTACATTATTATAATTCGTATGGATTTATGTAACAACATAATATTCGCATTTAATGTGACGGATTCCCGGAACAAAAAGTTAAGTGAACCTTTCACAATAAATCAATTAATTATTTTTACTGTCAATAACGTTAAAGTTACATATTTTTAGACACCTGAAAAATTTATTAGTAAGTAAGATTATGAGTAAAAAATGACGTAGGTAAATTTTACTATCTACATAAAAAATGGTGTACAAAAAATGCATGGCATAATATTTAAATATCTATCAAGGCTTCCACCTTCGGCCTGATCGTCACTTACCATCAGGTGAGATACAGGCCAAGAGCTTCCTCGTTGTGGATAAAAAAAATATAACTCAAAGGTGACTGACCGACTGACTGACATAGTGATCTATCAACGCACAGCCCAAACCACTGGACGCTGCATGCCAAATTTAATTTTCAGCCCGATTCGTCCAGTGGTTTGGGCTGTGCGTTGATAGATCACTATGTCAGTCAGTCACCTTTGAGTTATGTATATTTAAAAGATTTAAAGGCTGCTTAAGAGCAAATTTTTAAAGTTATTTTTTTTAGTCTTTTATTTATTTTTTTATTTAAATGTTTGAGGATAATAATATTTTGTAAGCACTATTTTTAAAAATCCATGCAAATAAATAAATTTTGACTTTGACACGGTTGGTCAGTGTGCGTTCACCTTATCCCCAGAGCCTTAGACAAGGACAGCGCGTGGGAAAGGGACAACAAACGGATGTACCGTAAGCCCCAGATCCAAGATCGTTTCTCAGTACCGATTTTGTTTTGAAGGGTTGATGGGTACATGCCGATTGCGCCGGCAAAGGTACCTTGATCAATGTGGTTTTTTATTTTTATTTTATTCACTATAATCGAATGGTAAAAATAGCACTTTGGTGTTGATTTGCAATCGTCTTGCTTTATTTTATCATCTACCTATCTCATCTGTATCAAAATCTTATCTTATCTTATCTATTTTCTCATGCTTACCAATTGACATATTTTAAAGAAAAGAATATTATAACTAATGCCCGTTTTCACCATCAATTCTTTATTTTTAAGCGACCCCTATAGTAACGCAGGAGTTTCATAGGGGCCACTTAAAAATAGGGATTGATGGTGAAGACGGGCATAAATAAAGCTCCTAATAGTTAGTGCCTAGACTTACTACCAGTATTAAGTACTGTAACTGATTTGACGTTCATAAGTGTCACTTGTGGACTAAATTGAATAAATATTATTTTTTGATTTTGATTGATCAAGTCTCGTAGAACTTCGGTACCTAGCCAAAATGACAGAAGTGTGCGTGTTAATTTCAAAATCGCTTCATGAATCCAAGATACATATAAAAGCTGGAGCGAAGCGATCGCTGTCAAGTTTGCAACTTTGTCTAAAATGGAGTATTATTTTAAAATTTTAAAGCATAATATTAATCTCAATAAGATAAATTATTGAATTTATCTGTTGCTAGGTTTTGCCCGCGGCTTCACCCGCGTGAAATTTCGTTTGTCACAGATCGTAATAAATTATAGCCTATATGTTATTTTGGGTTGTAAACAATAATACTGTAAAGTTTCATCAAAATCCGTTCAGTGGTTTTTGCGTGAAAGAGTAACAAACATCCAGACATACAGACATCCAAACTTTCGCATTTATAATATTAGTAGGATAGGATATTAGTAGGAAGTAGGATAGTAGGATACATCAAAGTAAAACTTCTGATTGAAACCTGCTTTTTAAAGGAAAAACTACTTCTTATGAAATGTTCTCTTTCACTTTCATTAAACTAACTCATTAATTTCCTTTGATTGAATTATTACTAACATCGGTGCATTGCGAAGAACTTACATGAATACATATTTGAATTTTAAATATTATTATGTTATTTCAATCAACCGTAAACGTAATTAATCACGATATCTGAGTAATTAATGCTGAAATGATTTTATTAATATTTGCAAAAAATATTATAAATTAATAAATAACATTAATTATTATTATTATTTCTTAACTAGCGGCCGCCCGCGACTTCGTACTTCGTGGATCCCGTTTTACCCCCTTAGGGGTGGAGTTTCGTAAAATCTTTTCTTTGCGGATGCCTACGTCATAATAAACATGCATGCCAAATTTCAGCCCAATCCGTCCAGTGGTTTGGGCTGTGTGTTGATAGATCACTATGTCAGTCAGTCAGTCAGTCACCTTTGAGTTATATTTAAATGAATATTTTGTAGGGTTATGAAAATGCATCATTGCGTCATCGACGACGAATCTATGACGCAGTAAAGTGTGGCAAGAAGTTTCAGATTTTACCCCCGATTACATAAATGAGTATGCCTGGGAATAGGTACTTTAAATAATAATTATTTCTTCCTAGCTATAATTATTGAACATACATACAATAACTTCTATAGGTGTCTAGTACTCAACTCAGTCAGTATGGGAAAGATGCGGGAGGGGTGACATTGACATAATGGTTCTATATTGGCTCACATAAAATTCTAAATCCTATTCTTTGTCTTACTACCGATTTGTGTTCATAATAATCTCTCTTCATAATTTTATTTTTCATACTTTTTTTATTCATACATTTTTATTACTACCATCTGAGCTCATAACAGTTAGTAATCATATTTTTTTTATCAATACTGTTACTACCAAGAACCATTTAAAATACATAATTTTTATTTTCAGATCTTTTTTCTTCATAACATTCATTGATCATATTGTTTTAATTAATAATGTTGTAACTAAGAACATACTTCAACTCATAATGTTGTTGTTCAGAATAATTTACTTTATAACAGACATACTCGTATCTTTAAAAAAATCATATATAATTTAATAGAGTAGATAAGCATGCAGAGCATGCAGCATGCATTGGTATCTCGTCGTCTCCGGCGCTGCGGGATGTGCAGCCCTTCCGCCCTTGCGTAACGAGGCTCAGGCACCCACGCTTGCTTCCGCAGCTTCGGCTTTTTGGACCGCCATCGGCGCCTTCGGCGCCTCGGCGACCAGCCTCAGCCGCTCCAGCTCGCCCGGGCGCCTGAGCCTTGTTACAGCGGGCGAGGGCTGCCCTCCCTCCGCGCCTCCGGCTTTTAAATTACACTCTAGGGGTAGGGCAGACAAGACTACGTGGAGTCGGTTTTGCAGCGATTCGTTTCTGTCACGTTAGTTTTGTGGCACAAAATATTGCCTGTTTTGGACCATTTCAAATTAATTTAATATTAAAATACGAATATAGACATCAAGATTTTCAATAATATGGATAAATACACTTATGAGTAATAAATTTATGAAAACATATATTAGGATACATCACATTTATGAATATTATAGTTATTTATTCGAATGATTATGAGTTTCGATCATTAGCAATAGAAAAATATATGAAACAAATATTAGTAAAAACTAAGTGTATGATTAGTGATATTATGAATATCAATGATTATGTTTTTAAATATGTAGGTTTTAAATTTTTTATGAAGAATGATCATTATGGTATCAAATTGTATGAGAAATATTTTCGGACCTCCAATGATAGGAATTGAAAAGTTATGTAAGAAAATGCGCTACCGACATAATAGGGATGATGACTGGGTAATGAAAATGAAATTCTATTTAGTCCGTCAGACAGATAATTAGAAAATATTAGACTCATATTTTTTAATTTTTTCCATAATCGAATAATTACATAATCATAATCATAATTTCATTGTCAAAACTGTGTACAAAAGGTGGTAACAATAATTTAGTGGCTTCAACAGTTATCCATTTCGGATGTACAATATTATGTTAATAGAAAATTTAAAATAATAATAAAAAACAAATGTCAATAAATAATATTATGTCAAAACTTATTAAAATATTCATCTAGGTTATAAAAACATTTCTGCAACAACCATTCTTTCAATTTCTGTTTGAATTGCGGGTTTTCTAGTGCTTTTATACAGTTAGGCAAATGGTTAAACACTCGAGTTCCTGTAATCAAGGTACTCTTGCTATAAATATAACTTGATGATTTCAAAATACAAATGTTATAAGCATGTTGAGATCTAAGATTCTTTTTAATTTTACTTTTTTCACAGAAATGATCCTTATTATTCTTTACAAATACACATGTTTCAAGTATATAGATACCCGTCAAAGTCAGAAATTTATAATCTTTAAATACATTTCTCAAAGTTTCATATTTGTCAATGTGGTACATTACGGGAAGGCATTTCTTTTCAAGTATAAAATGTCGATTGAACATTAACAGAGTTGCCCCAGAATATTATGCCATATGTCAATAGAGGATATATGTACCCATAGTATGCGTTCTTAGTTACATTTTCTGAGGAAACACTGCTTAAAATCGACAAGGCATAGCAACCACTCGACAATTTTTTATTTATCCTCGTAGCGCCCACGCGCCTTTTGATAACCCAAAATAAACATGGCGACTACAGCCCAGAACTTTTATCAACTAACTTTCAATTACCGCCCATGCGCCTTTCAGAAGGCCATATTATTAAACTTTGTCTAGATTTTTGAAATTTCGCGGCTTAAAGAAATAATTTAATTCGATTTCTGAACGAAATATTAGGGAACAGTTTCCGGTATGCTACCATTGGCTGTCACAATTGACAGATGGGATTTTTTGAAAAATGGCCGGCTGTATGGACGGCTCACTAACACGTAGTTAGTAAATCGCATTTTTTTATGATAATCCGTGGTTGTCGAGTATGTTTTTATGCAAAAAGTTGCTAACGAATAGGTATTACTTAAATAGAGATAATTACTTTGCATTTTTAGGGCAGAAATTCTGCGAAATCTTGGTTTGAAATAATATGTACTTTGTGAAGGCGGTTGGGTCGAAGCTAGTACTAAAAATATCATAATATTTTTAGTTTGTGGCTTTGTGTTATATTGGTTTATGGAATATTACTAATATAAAAATGCAACTTATCTTTCACTAATAATTAATTTAATTAATCAATTATTTGTCGGCCGTTTGGTGTAGTAGTTCTAAAAGGGACTACTATGCCGAGAGGTCCCGGGTTCGATTCCCAGCCGGGCAGAAATTGAAATGATGAATTTTAATTTCTGTGATGGGTCTGGGTGTTACTAGTATAATATGTATGTATTTAAAACGTATATAATGTAGTATATCCGTTAAGCGAGCACCCATAACACAAGCATATTAATTGCTTACTATGGGGCTAGATAGCGTTATGTGTGAAATTGTTCAAAAATATTTATTATATTTATTATTATTATTAATTTAATACTCTTTACACTACTAATTTTTTGTATTATTTAATTTTACATCACTTAATACTTCCTTTTAATCTAGAATTTGTGGCCCGATGGCCTTTGTAAAGAACAAAAGGTAGACAAATAATTGAATTTAAAAACACATGCTAATATAATCATAATTATACCCTGAAAGTTTCACTTCAAACCGGTAACTCTAACACATACGAATTTCAACTCAAAATCTTGGGCTGATAGGACTATAACTATAAGTCCTATAAGAAGGACGGTCGGGTCGTAGTTAAAGAGGATCCAAAAAATCCGTGGGCGCTACGAGGTTATTGTCTCGATATGTGCCTTCCAGTTCATATGAGTATCTATATTTAAACCTAAGAATTTTATGTCAGGCACTTTTTCTATTAATTTATTGTCAATTTTAATACTTAATTCTAGTGGATCATTTTTATAATTTCTAAATTCTAATAATTTGGTTTTCTCTAGATTTACAGTTAAATTTATAGATTTTAACCAGTCAATAACAATGTTTAGTGTGTTATGTTTTTCACCAACAAGTTCGTCATTTTTTGCTCGGTCTTGTGACATAAACACAACATACATACAGTATTATATTGAGTTGAAATGTCGCGTGACGTCACTTTTGAGTAAAAATTCTACTCAAGCGTGACGTATCGCGCCATTTTAACTCGATGTAGCACTGTTATTATTTAATTATGAAAGAAAATAAAAAATATGAGTCTAATATTTTCTAATTATCTGTCTGACGGACAAATAATTGAAATTTTGTCATCTAGCCTATTATGACGTGAGAGAGCATACAAGTCTGAAGTCTCGCTGATTGTCTGTCTGTCTGTCTGTCAGACTGTCACAAAATAACCAAGAACAAAGAAAAACAGCATACAGAATGTAAAAAATATGTTGGCCGAAGCTAACAATATACTCGTAATATTCTCCAAAAAATCCAGAGACAAAAAACGCTTTTTCCAATTAAATTTACATTAAACTTAATTGATTAAAAAGTATTTCATCCAATTAATACGTTTCATTGTTTCATCAATATCATAAAATTAATGTACTTGAGTATACTAGATTCGTGTCTACATTGAAATCAATAAACTTATTACAAGCTAAGTGGTGCAGAAAAGAAATTAATAAAAACATACTAATAATATCGAGCGTGGGATAGCTAATCGCTGGAGTTTTCCAACACACCCTGTATACAGGGTGTAAAAGTGCTTTTTAAAAGCCTACTTACAAAAATATAATGAGTTTTTTTATAGGTTTCCCAATAAATAGTGTCAAGCAGAAGCCCAGAGGTAGAGCATCACTAGGGCTATTCGAATCACCGCGACTTTTTATAGTTTTCGAGTAATGATGATGATTTTTTTACAACATACAGGATTTTTAATGTTTTTAGTTTACATCTGTGTTATGGATGTAAATACTTCTGAATCAGCCTAGTATTCGTCTAATAATAATAAAAAAATCAGGCACTTTATCTATTCGCGCCGCAGAGACTAAAAAAGTGCATTAAAACCATCATAACTCAAAAACTATCAAATATTGCAACACATTACATGAGGCGATTCGGATAGCCCTAGTGATGCTCTACTTCTGGACTTCAGCTTGACACTACTTTTTGGGACATCCTGTATAACCGATAGTGCGTTTAACATAGTATATGCATGTACAAGCGCAATTACGTCAACGAGAGAGAAACTTAGCAATCATATTTTCTTGGAGAGCGACAACCTACCGTCAGTTTACTCTATCTTCTATACAATACTTAAAATAAAATTATAGAGATTCCGTGAAGGTTTAGCAAAAGTAGTTCTGAAAGACTAAATAAGAATTATCATAAGTAAGAAGAATCATTTTTGAAACTTATCTCCGTCTATCCAGTGTGATTATGAAAAATCAAAACAACAACAAAACAATATTTAATTTAGTTAAAACGTCATGCCATGTATAGTCACGAAGCCTATAACCTGCCTGAACAAAACTCCGAAAAAATGGTAAATTGTTATACCAACAAACACAGACTGTTTGCCATCTAGTCCCAAAATAAGCAAAGCTTACTACAACTGGACTGCATCTCACCTTATTCTATATAAAAAGTAGCTACATAAGCAAGCATTTACTAAAATACTTATGCTAAGATAGGTCTTAGTCCACGCAAACGAAGCCACGGCAGACCCAGTCTATAATAATCTCAATACTTACTGGTCATAGTGAAAATGAGACTTGAGAAATCACCAGTAATCTTTGAGATTATGATAATAAGTATCAATTAAATAAATCAATTTCACTGCTAAGTGTTTAAGAGCCATTTCACAAAAATATTCCGCGCGAATTTAGCTACAAACTGTCAACGCAAAGACAAAAGAGTAAAAAGAACGCCGAAATGGACAAAAAAATCTTGAGCCGTGACCGTATTAATAAGTTATTAATTTTTAGGTAGAATAAGGTATTAAAACATGAATAATTAATATAAAATTTTAATAGAGTTTAGGTATTTAGTCTTTCAAAGATTTTTATATTTCGATTAATAAATGAAACACGTATAGGTATAATATGTAAAATATATATTATAGCCCGACCAGGAACATAAAAAGCCTCGCCATGTTGCGGAAAACTAATGGTACTAATTTCTTTTAATGGCAACAGTAACTGAAAACTTCATTGACATGTCACCTTGCATGTCAATAATAAACTGTCTATTGCTGTCAAAGTGTAAACAAACTTTATTTTAAATGTGTGCAATGGATTTGGGAATTAAAGTGCTAAAAACTTTTTATAGTCGTGAAAGAAAACTGGTTCACAAAGTGTTAAATTATTTGTCTAAGAGAAGTACTAAGGGTTCGGACAATATTTTCATTGAATAATGTTTCCGACAAAGGTTGTCAAATTGACTGACATGTTTATCGTATAGTATAGTCCACTATGAAAATTAGCTGTGGTTTGTTTCAACTACCTATTTTAAAGATTTTTGTCACTTTGAAAGTGTTGAATTTTATGGAATTGGGAAAGAAGTACCGAGTTTGAAGCGTTCATGAGCAGACATTGCAGTACAATATTCAAGTTCTGAATTTGATTATTGATGAATAATAAAATAAATCCTACTAGCTCGATTGATGGTTTCATTTAATTTATTTAGACCAAGTTACCTATATAATCTTTTTTCGTTAATTTATGAAAATATCAAATTAGCCCGTAATCCTGAATCCTGATACATAAAATTAGCCTATTAATTTAACACAGGTACGACTGTACTCAGTGTTGCACTATCAAATGCAATTAACGCGCCTCTATGCCAGGGTTTTTATGTTCCTGGTCGGGCTATAAGTAAAAAATAAAGACAGTGACATAGTGAAAAAAAAATTTGCCCCCTTACAGCTCCATCATCGGACCCTGGATATCATTTAGGGACGAAGTATTCGTCAAAGCGAATCACACAAGCCCAAACTCCATAGGGTTCTATTGTTTTGTTACGGAGTTACAATGGAGGTGGCCATTGCAACTCCTCCAGATCCATTATCAGACAGAGCTAAGAAATAAATAAATAAATAAATATTATTATTATTAAACAAATAACTAAAATAATTCATCTAACTATCTTAAATCTTACTAGTCTTACTAATATTATAAATACGAACGTTTGTGTGGATGTCTGGATGTTTGTTACTCTTTCACGCAAAAACTACTGAACAGATTTTGATGAAACTTTACAGTACAGCAGTACTATCACTCGGGTCGGACGTTCCTATCGCAAAACCGTTGGTTCACTCAGTTCCGATACGACTCTAGTGCTGTGTGTAATAGGGATGATGACTGGGTAATGAAATCGAAATTCTGTTTAGTCCGTCAGAGAGATAATTAAAAAATTTTGGAGACATATTATCTATTTTTTTCATAAACGAGTAATTACAGTATTGTATTGAGTTGAAATGTCGCGTGACGTCACTTTTGAGTAAAAATTCTACTCAAACGTGACGTATCGCGCCATTTCAACTCGATGTAGCACTGTTATTATTTAATTATGAAAGAAAATAAAAAATATGAGTAATATTTTCTAAATAACTGTCTGACGGACAAATAATTGAAATTTTGACATCTAGCCTATTATTCTCTACGAGTGGATTTAATTTTGCCTGAGACCTACGCCATGAACCCTGAACCAGAAGACCCTGTCGCCAGCGACAGCGACGCTTATCCATCCCTAGCATCGACCAGAATTTTATTGTGCGCATACTCTGGAGCATGCTACATACAACTGGCTGTCGGAGAAGCATAGATTTCCCTTAAGTCTACTCCCGCTACCATATGGCACTCCGCTAAAACTCGTGAGGGCGCCAACACTTGCTTTTGTATCGAAAATTAGTATGAGCAGCGCACGTAGTTGCTCTATGCAACCACGCTATTTTAAACCGTGGCCCCTAAGCATGGGAAACTGCACTCCCTTGAATTCTCTTGAATTTGATGGTGTTAGGGGAATCCTAGGAATGAATACATACCTACTTTCTAATGGAATTACCTCATCAATGTTACGTTTTCACTTGTTATTTTATTGCGATCTGACCTTGATTTTTCAAACACATGTCAAAATAAAAAAATAATTTAAATCAAAAGCACTAAGGAATATTTAATTTTAATTGATATCAACCTCGATGCAAGCACAGATTACAGAAACTAAAGGGAGATGTGACAAGGGGGCGGAGCCGGTGTCGCAACAATATGCCCAAAAACAGAACATATTGCTTGTGAAAGCAATAATGACAGCAGCGACGACATAATGTACCTAAACAGTTTACATTGCTTGCATAGTACTAAAGATTATTCGAACATTAAATACTAATACCGCAGTGGATAATGAGCACATATTTTGACTTTGTGTGTGTGAATTCCTAATGCGACACTGAGTTTCGAACTCAGCGCATTACTAAGCATCTCTCTATAAAATATCTCTATGGAAGCAAGTTATCTCCAAAATAACATTCTACACCTATAGAACCTAGTCAGGTAATAATTTTAATAAAATACGAAGCACGTCATCTATCAATAGAATATAATATATTTTAGAAGTTAATAAATATGCATAAAATATAAAAACTTTAGTTAAATCATAGAATTACTGAAAAACTAGTACTAAAATCGAATTTTATCAAATTTATTTATTAAACGTCCAATTTATTAAAGATTTTGGACTAAACTTTTTAAAAATATTTTATAGCCTACATAAAATACGAAAACGTTTTGAATTCTAATCGTGAAATAATTTTTTTTCGGAGCCTATTGCCTCCAAACAAACAAATTAGTCCGTTTCAAACCACTACACCAAACGGCCGACTCGAAACAGGGACCACTCGGCATAGTATCAAATGTATTTGGTCGCCGTATAAATCACCGCTTCACGACACGAACGCACGTAAACGTCATGGCGGGAAAAGTGACACAGGTCCTGCCTTGACGGGCGCTCGCGCCATACTAATCGATGTCGGCTTGTGCATTGTAATTTATACTGATATTCACATCAATATTTTGACAAAGTGGTTACTAATATTAAAACAATAACTGTAGAAATCAATACTACAATGAATATTCTTCATTTTGGGATACTTTTATTGCAGTTATTGCTGTGTTTTTAAACTAAAAACCACGATCAAAATGTGACGTTAATCTTCAAATTTGCCAAATTATTTTTAGATTTTACTCAATAATGGTAATGAAATTCAAGAATCTATTTCATTAATGGACTACAAGAATATATGTTTGATGATTACTATATATTTTTAAGCTTATTATATGAGCATAAATAATAGATACAGGACTTTGAAATAGAGTCTGCGGCAATTTTTCCGTAAAATGGTTGTGGGAGATGGGGCACTGAGAATTAAGCAAAAGAGTTTTAGTAAATCCGTTTCATTAATGGTCAACACCAAGGATCGACCTATCTTTCGCAGTTATTAAATAATCTCTGGGTGTTGCTTAAGATAGTAATTCATGCTTCCAAAATCTTAGAAATTCGCACGAAAATGTAAAATGGCTCTTAAATTGTAGCTGTAGATAGTAAAAGTTATGAAAACAACTTCAAAGAACAAGTTCCAAGCTTAAAGAAAGTTCTTAAGTAAAAGTTCTTGTTTTTTTAAAAGCTACATTGATGTTCAGTTGAGTGGCAGTGTGACGAATACCTACGCATTTATTTAAGTACCTAGTTAGTCAATTATTGTTAATATAATATCTTACAGTTACTTTTCCTTTCTTCTGAATCTAATACATCCTATTTATTTATTTAAAACTGTACTGCACAGAACTATGAGTGCAAAAGGACAGTTTAATACTAAAATACATAACTGTAGACAGTATTAAGTAAGTTTATTTCCATTGTCTCATGGTTTATTGACATGAATTTGGTATTATGAGTGAAGTTAAGCAACTACGACAACTAAGGAACAAAATGCGAAAGACAGGCCTCCATAAACGGTTTGGTCAGCTTGAAGAGTGTTTGTTGACCAAAACCAAATAATCCATTTAATTATGGTAAATTATAGAGGACTAGCGGCCGCCCGCGACTTCGAACGCGTGGATCCCGTTAGATCTTAGGGGTGGAGTTTTGTAAAATCCTTTCTTAGCGGATGCCTACGTCATAACATCTACCTGCATGCCAAATTTCAGCCCGATCCGTCCAGTGGTTTGGGCTGTGCGTTGATAGATCTATGTCAGTCAGTCAGTCAGTTAGTCACCTTTGAGTTATATATTTAGATGTCTACTGCCGTAGAGACTAAATGAATGATAATGATGCTGAAAAAAACGACCAGTAGCGAACCTACCTCACGATCGACTTAGTAATACCCAACCTACAGACATAGATAATGTTCACGCCAAAAAAGAAAGTGACAAAAAAGAAAAATCGACAGAAACCAAAAGTAACTCACTTGTCACTTGCCAAAACAAAGGCGTATGAGATCTCACAGCTTTCCCGACCTTAAATTAACACAAACATGTTTATTCATGTTAACAAATCGAAGAGCCCTTCAAATATGTCATTTGCGTGTAAATGCTAATTGGGAAAAGTATTGATTTAAAAAAAAACCTTTATTTTTTAAAAGAACCTTTGTTTTTAACTTTCTGCCGCCATTCACTATAATTTTGTTGGCGGCGAGCTCATATGTCCTCAATGTGCGAGGGGTTTGCCGCGAAAATCGGCTATGGTTTCTTCTAAGCACTGGTCCATTTATTGTCCCGAATCAGTGGTAGGGTTAATACTGGGACGTGTAAAAGCCTACTTGCAAATTTTGAGTTTCTTTCCGTCTTACGCCGTAGCGTGTACCTCACTTTACTAAGGTATTTACCTCACGTACGCCCGATTCGAAGTGCTGTTAAACTTGCTAATATTGACGTAAACCGCATGTGAAACACCATATTCAAATGTAGAAATCACACACGCCCTTGTTAGGCCCCACGAAAGTGAATGTTAAGGCCCTACATAGTGATTGAGCACTTTCGATCTGTCTAGCCATTCATGAATAAGTACACTGCCGGCCATATTAACTGCACCAGCAATGGTTTCTTGAAATACACAACCGGCCATAAAGTGTGATGACGTTTTTTTGAGATGGTGTGATGATATTTTTTTAGGTATTTTTTGGTGTTGTGGAGATGAATGCAAGATGGTATTTCAATTCGAATTATTTATTAGTATTAGTATGTAAACTCTTCCCGCGACCTTCACCAGATCGTCGGGTAACGTAGGACATGTCGTTATGGAAGGCCTTGGGGAGGCCTTTGTCCAGCAGTGGACGTCTTTTGGCTGAAACGAACGAACGAATGAACAATGTAAGCTCTATTCAAGGCTAGATACACGCCAAGTATAGCTTCTTTACTTTTTTTTTAATTGAGCTGAATTTTCTAGTTATACAACACATGTTGACTGTCATTATTTTAAGATAATTGAACATCAAATATATTCCATATAAACACGTTAGACTAAAGTAATAACTCTGAATAAAAAGCAAAAAAGTGTCAACAGCTTAATGTGCTCAAGCTGATTGACGTTTAAATTACTTAATTGTTTTACAAGAGCTAATAGAGATTAAATCACAAATAGTAGCACATAACTTTTCGTGTTTAATGAACAAACTCAATTAGTAATTAACACGACATTTGTGTTTCTTAAAAAGACTATTTATTTTGTATTTTTATCAATACAGTGCAAAGTGGTGAAAAACAACTATTAGCTTTTTCACATTTTTTTTCTTTCTAGCTGTTTGGCCGCCGCTTCACGCGTGAGTTTCTGCCCAAAAACTGGCAAAAACTAGTATGAAAGTATTCTAGTTTTTACCTGGGATTCTCTATCTTTACATCATCTCAGTAAAACCACTTAAAGAACCGCGTGAGAAGGTGACAGCAGATGTTACTGTTGCATTTATATTATTCATACAGATGAAGAAAAAATAAATGCATTGGGTGCTATTTTCATGTCAGTCAGTGTAAATCCCTATTGTGTCAGATGAAAGTAATAATATTAAACGAATGACATGACTGTTTATTAAAAGCTTTAGCACTATGATGTGAACCAGATAAAATTATTACTGCACTATACTTTTTTATATTCAATTGAATGACAACAAAATAAAAGTAATTTTTTGTTCATGTTTGTTTAACGTATAAATAATTGAAACTGAATTATTTGTTAACGTGTTTAAGTATCATTAGCTAAATAAAATAATTAGTTACTTAATTAATAACAACAAGGTATAGTTATGTTACCTTTATCAAAATCTTACATACTTTGATAAATCGTATTGTTTACTCTTTTGAAACATAAAAACTGTGTAATTATAATAAATTGGGAAATTTTAATTAGCAGCTTTCTAGCTGGAAATATACTATGAGGAAGTCGTATAAAAAACCAAGTTCCTAGTTCCAAGTAAGTAAAATAAAATAACTTAAAACTAACGCTTCCTCGTATCGTAGATAACTGAAATGATTATCCAGGAATGCGAAAGTTTAGTAAATAAGCGCTTTTAGTATCGGAGGTCGTTGACCCGGCGCGCGCGCAGCCAAAGCGCGTTGCAGAGGGCGCGCGTGTCGCTCGCCCACAGAGCTGCTAGGGTTGTGCCTAACTTAAAACCTTATTTGTAAGTCTATTTTTGGCAATAAAGATTTTATTATATTATATTCTATAAGTCTAACATCTTGTACAATAAACTGAACCAGTTTGGATACTTATTTACAATGTACAAATAAATAAATATTCTCAAATTATAATTTCATTTAACCCACCTGGTTTTTAGGCCTAAATACATACATCGTTTTCTATCAACTATAAAATTTAATATTTATCAATACAAATACAGCTAATCAACTGGATTTACTTTTTAACACTATTTGAAGGAAAAATGTAAACCAATGGGTTATGGGTGGTTGGGTTTATGGGTATTGTATAGATCATAGTGGCTTGAAATGGCCATTAAAAACTTCATAATCATCAGGTCATTTAGTATCCACTTCAGGAGGTTGACCCTCTTGCTTCTAGACGGCTTGGGGAGGCCCTGATGTCTTTGAAAGCTATTGAGTAAACTATTGATTAAAAAGTAAGTCAATATTTGTAGTCTTCATAAGAGTAGGACTATTGGTAGTTTTTTTTTTGTTCTGGTAAGTCTACTGGGTACATAGTTTCCAATAGCCTTATAAGTCTACTGGAAAGAAAAATCCCAGTAGTTCAACTGGTACGGTACTGTTAGAAGGGAGAATTTATAATGCGAACAGTTAGGGACTGGAATTAGCTGCCTGCTGCTATCTTTCCTGAACATATAATCCAGGCCTTTTCAAGGCAAGAGTGAATAGGCACTTACAGAGCAGATATGTATCATCCTAGACTGCATCTCACTTAACAGGGTGCGATTGCGGTCAAATACCTGCCTTGTTCTGCATAAAAAAGTGGAATATTTTGGCAGCCCTGTTACCAGCATTGCACGCGACACATCCATTACTCAGTGCGTCCGTGTTATCTACGATTATACCACTATTTAGTTGGTTAAGTTCGCTGAGAGCAAACCCGTCCGGAGCGAACACTTGGATTTACTTTTCAGTAATTCTAAAATAGTTTTGCTATGGGTAAAACCGATTTAAGTCCATTGCTCCAAAAATATTTGGCAAATAGTGCAAGGATGTCAAATAGTTAGCTGGGAATTCCTATTTTCTTCTGATTAATTCCAATTTATATGGCACCCAAAATCTCAGCCTTCATCAGATGGGTTTTAGCCGTTTATTCCCGTTGTTCCCCCTGGTGAGGAGTTGCAATGCTGGAGAAAGTGAAAGGTGACCTATTTATTTTTGTCTGTCCCATTAATCAACACACCAGAAATCAGAGTTAAGACTGGACTATTCCCACCTCTCGTTCCCACCACTGCAACTCCTGTGTAGCCAGGATCTACAGCTTGACCGCCAAAAAAGCCAATTAAAGAAGGTCAAACGTCTATATGTCGGTCGGGGGAAAGTTTAAATGTCATTGGATCAGCAACGAAATTAATCAGAAGGGCATAGAATGAGTTCGAAGTTAAGGATTCACTTCCCTCCAATGCAAAACATCTAAAGAGCAAACATCACAAACAAATGCGTATTGTATGGGGATAGAACCCACAACTTTTGGCGTAGCCTCAACCACTGCGCCACACAGGCGTCATTAAATAATGATGATCATTATCGAGAACTGGTTTCGTAAAACGGTGCTTACATCCGTTTTTGCAGGCGAAATTTCGGACGGATATAATTACGTCTTAATCATTTCATTGACGACATACCCAGCATACCTTGCCTGTCGCTAAATGATTGGAGCGGCAAATGGTTTTATACGTTGTTTGGTACTTTACACCGTGAACATATAATCAAGGCATGTCCTTTCTAAAATAACTATACATTTAACCCTGTAAGCAATAAGTTCTTTTTAACCTAAACAAATTAACTTTTGAATAGCAGTTTCATTTTAACAACTAGGTAACTATGCGAAAACTATCAATAATTTTGAAGCACTATTATTTTATCAAAATCAATTTTTATTTTCACTGATTCCTTATCAATTAAATCGTTATCAAATTTAAGTGACTCACACTGTATACAATCCTACCGATTCCAGATGATGGCCCAGGATCAGGTTATGGTTACATGACATTTATTTAATTAATGTTTATCTTATTATCAACTTTCAATAGTCCACCAGACAAGGAAAAAATAAATCTGAAATAAATTATAGACCAAAGATAACAGACTTTCTTATCTTTTCAGTGAGTGAAAGAGCCTACCGTTCTTACACTGCATGTGAAACGATGGTTTAATGATCGTAATTAGCGTTCATAACGAAAAACCAATTTATATTTTTATGACGATACAATTATGAATAAGGCTGTGGGCACAACAGTAAACAAAATATTTATTATAAAATTTTAAACGTTCGCGTTCCATTTCAATTAAAATAGTAAGACACGGGTCTTAACGCGACGTTTATTAATGAGTTACATTATGTATGTATTATATGAAACGTCAAGCCGTGAGTACATAATGCAACTCATTAATAAACGTCGCGTTATGACCCGTGTCTTACTATTTTAAAATATTTATTTACTTTAAAACATTAACTTTACCTTTGACCGTTGTGGAATAATGCTATATCTTTTTTCTTCTATTTTCAATATTACTTTTACACAAAAAAAAATTAAATAGTCAATATAAATGAAAAGATTGAATGAAGAAAATGGGCAAGTGAGGAATACAGCGGTCACTTCGCGCCCTGAACACTACCGAATCAAAAAATACAAACGATAGGTTCACTTACTTGCAGCACATCAATTCTTCTCACCGGTGATCCACCACGTGAAGATGAAAAGGTCCGTTTACCTCACTTTCCAATATCCTGCTGGATCTTAGGGAATCCGATCACAGCCCGAAATCACCACATTTTTGCGTAATTTACACTATTATCAGTTTTGACGCGGCACGAAACACGCAGTTTGAGATCTCAACGGAATAAAAAAGTCTATGACAGGACCGCACGTCATTGACGGCGCGTTGGCGCGTAATTCAAATTTCGAACTACGGCATTGTTTATGCGTTCTAAAATCCAATTATCGATTTGATTCAAATTGCGGGAAGGCAAAGTGACGTAAACAGTTATTTTTTAAACAAGGGCTGAATTTTTAAGGAGGGTTGAGACACAGTCTAGCATGGCCTATTCGCTGTACCCTTGAAACCAGTTTGGCGCCACAGTCGAGCAAGTTCGTATCAGTCGCCAGTGGCGCCAACTGGTAAGCACAGTTAAATAAACCCTCCAATTATTTGTGTAATTCTTTTCTTTTTCGTTTGTGGAACAATAAGTTAATAGCCCTACCAGCTTTTGATGGTTATTAATTTAGCTATTCAAAAACACAATATTACTTTATTAAATAAATAATTTTATATAGCGTCTTTAACAACAAAGATATTGCAATACTCTATCTCGATGTATATTATCTTATCGGTCAAAGTCTTTTTATATTTACCTCTACTCAAAACTAAGCTTAATGTAAACAGTAGCAATCTTAATAATTCATAGTAATAAAAGTACAATCAACCACATAGAGCCGTTTATTGCCTCATCAACCTCTAAGTAGTAATTTTACAGAAAAAAATACAACTTTTTGGAATTAACTGTACTTAAGTACAGTCACGCATCAAGGTATACATACTATGACTACTTATGTAGTCGTGATAAGGGTTTTAAGGGTTTTAACCGCCTCTGTGATCTAGTGGTTAGACCACCTGCTTCAGACACAGAGGTCCCGGGTTCGATTCCCAGTGGGGGCAGAATTTTCTGTTTGCTTTGGTTGGTGGTACGGCTTGTTCCAAGTCCGCCTGGCTAGCTACTTACCTAAGTCTGTAACAGCATTGTTGTGTTCCGGCAGTTAGAGGTAAGATAGCCAGTTCCTCTGTGGTTGAGAATTCCGGGTGAAGCTCGCTTCCACCTTCAGCCTGATCGTCACTTACCATCAGGTGAGATACAGGCCAAGAGCTTCCTCGTTGTGGATAAAAAAGGGCTTTTTTGCAACCAAAATGCTCTACATTTCATATGCGGTCGACTGTACAGCTTCGAAGAGCCTTTATAATTAAATACAACTTAATTTAATGAGTATTTTTATCATAACCGAGTAAGTTATTGTTAAAAAACATAAAATTTACGAGTTTACAAGAAACCATTTAAGAAAACGATGCAATTTTAAACGGTTTTGTAATTTGCTCGAAATTGTATGGTTTGAGAATTAACGGGACTGATGATTCATTATATCTGTTGGGAAAAGCCAGCATCTCTCTTTCCTTTCTTATTAAAAGGAAAGAGAGGGCTATTATGATCATAAATACCATAATCGTGGGCATTATCTAAACTTAACATTTCTTTATACATTGGTGTGTTCTTCTGACAATTAATAGATTATGTTCTTTATTTCTCTACTAGCTTTCCGCCCGCGGCTTCGCCTGCGTAGAATTTTGTCTGTCACAGAAAAACTTTCCTGCCCCTGTTTCAAAAACCGGGATAAAAACTATCCTATGTCCTTTCCCGGGACTCAAACTATCTATATGCCAAATTTCATCAAAATTGGTTCAGTGGTTTAGGCTTGAAAGAGAGACAGACATTCGCATTCATATTATTAGTATAGATTTTATGAGACAAAAAATCAAATTAATATCTATGATGGAATACGATGTGAAGTTGTGTTCCCTGTAGGAATGCATTAAAATGAACTTTGTGATTGACTGACGCCCGTATTCGCTAAATGCTTACTTAAGTGAAGCAGTAAATCGAACGCACAGCGTTGAATAGAGCTCTGTGATTGGTTCGTGTGTCACCCTGTGCGTCCACGCGCACTGTGAAACCTCTTAGTAATGTTTGTGAATACGGGCGTGAGTTTCTTGCGCTGCTTTTTCTCAGCACTGGCCCATTTATTGTCCCGAAGCAGTGGTAAGGTTAATATCGGGACGTGTAAAAGTCTTAGATTAATAAAACCTAGATGGATAGTCTTCATACAAACGCTTCGTCAAGAGTGAGGCAAAAATCTTATGTCATTAGTGTCAATTTTGTTGGGGAGTGTAGACAGTGAAGGCGATTTTCCCGAAAGTAGGGAAATTTTTAATACGTTTTTAATTATTTTATAATTAACAAAAACAAAACGCATCATGTACTTACTTATTTATTGAATTCAAAGTACCTACATAGTAGCAATAAGATAAATCGACTTAAAAGTCTCGATTTCATAAAAAAGGAAGTGTATTTGTACGGCGAACAATTGGGAAATAAATTTTCTTGTTACTGGTATCATTCCCGTATTTAATTTTTGAAAGCCAAATTCAAGCAAAATACGCGTCGAATTGTAGTACTCACTTATGAAATGTATCACTGGTCACTTTCTTTCGTTTTTCTGATATATTTTAGACACCCTTTCACAGCACAAACCGTTTTAATTAATTAAAATTCGTCGGACGTTTTTACCAATTTTTCACTTTGACAGTTCATGTGACGTTTACGGGTGAGCCGTGCCGGCTCCCTAAAAACTGCCTCACCTTTCGTGCACTGATTATCTATCTAGGTTTTATTAATCTAAGGTAAAAGTGCTTTTTAAAAGCCTACTTGCAAAAATAAAATGAGTTTTTATTTCTCTTTTTTACGATAGTCTTTCTGTGACAGACCAAATACTTACCAAATCTTGAGACGTCATAATGAGAAGGTTAAGACGTCTTCTAAATTCCCCATTCATAAGACCTTGACACCATGACATAGAAACGGCCATAAAAACACGTGGTCTTCAATGGGATATGGTAATTTTATTATGTGAAGTAGACCATTACGCACTATCCAAGTACATTGATTTAGGACCTTAGTACACTAAAATAAAAATTGTTATTCGTTTGCGTCTTTGTTTGTTAGGTTACGAACAGCTGATAGTCCAGTCATTTAAGCTTAAATTAGGTAAGAATCTCGGAATTAGAGATACCCAGCTGTAAGTCTGTAAATACTTGTATATTGACACCCTAAAAGTTGTCTCAAAACCTACATATGGTAGGGTGTAAGCAACTATTAAATTTTAAGGTCAAAGGTCACAAAAATCGGTTTTTTTCGCTTTTTTTGGAAATATCTCATTTCCTATGGGTTTTTTGCTATTTGTATTTATTATCAATATTGTAGAATACTAAATTCTCTACAAATTTTGTTTAAAAACTTTTTTTATACGGTGAACCGTTTTCGAGATAGAGGGCGGAGAGCGCGCGGTCACTGCATCACTTCAGGTCAACTTAAGCGGTTTAGGTTTTTCATACAAAAGGATTTTCCCGCTAATTCCCGTGGGAATTTCGGTAATTACTTGTTGTAAATAAGCTTTGAGTTTACTAAGGTACCTACATGCCAAATTTCAAGCGTCTAACTTCCGTTAAGCGTTTAGATTTTTCATACAAAAGGATTTTCCCGCTAATTCCTGTTCCCGTGGGAATTCCTAAGTAAACCATAACCTGCCCAGGTGTATGAAGAATAATTGTACCAAGTTTCGTTAAAATCCATCGAGTAGTTTTTGTTTCTATAAGGAACATACAGACGGACAGACAGACAGACAAAAATTTTACTGATTGCATTTTTGGCATCAGTATCGATCACTAATCACCCCCTGATAGTTATTTTGAAAATATATTTCATGTATAGAATTCTGTCCGTCTGTATGTTCCTTATAGAAACAAAAACTACTCGACGGATTTTAACGAAACTTGGTACAATTATTCTTCATACACCTGGGCAGGTTATGGTTTACTTAGGAATTCCCACGGGAACAGGAATTAGCGGGAAAATCCTTTTGTATGAAAAATCTAAACGCTTAACGGAAGTTAGACGCTTGAAATTTGGCATGTAGGTACCTTAGTAAACTCAAAGCTTAGTTACAACAAGGAATTCCCGAAATTCCCACAGGAATTAGCGGGAAAATCCTTTTGTATGAAAAATCTAAACCGCTTAAGTAGACCTGAAGTGATGCAGTGACCGCGCGCTCTCCGCCCTCTATCTCGAAAACGGTTCACCGTATAAAAAAAGTTTTTAAACAAAATTTGTAGAGAATTTAGTATTCTACAATATTGATAATAAATACAAATAGCAAAAAACCCACAGGAAATGAGATATTTCTAAAAAAAGCGCAAAAAACCGATTTTTGTGACCGTTGACCTTGAAATTTAATAGGTGCTTACACCCTACCATATGTAGGTTTTGAGACAACTTTTAGGGTGTCAATATACACGTATTTACAGACTTACAGCTGGGTATCTCGAATTCCGAGGTGAACTTACTATAATGACTGGACTATGATTCGAAAATCGTTCCATCCCCGACCATTGAAGTAAGAACATTAAGTATATCTCAATGTCTCCAACATAAATTTCAGTTCACAACCCTGTTGTTAGATATAAATGCAACCAAATTAAAACAGCACTTAGATTAAGTTCAAAAACGTCGTAAAGATTATTTTAGTGTAGGTACGTCTTGTTGGTTATTAAACAACTAGCCGCCGCCCGCGATTTCGTACGCGTGGA
The DNA here is from genome assembly GCF_963855985.1 of Ostrinia nubilalis. NCBI lineage: Eukaryota > Metazoa > Arthropoda > Insecta > Lepidoptera > Crambidae > Ostrinia > Ostrinia nubilalis. Next base: position 1,718,295 of record NC_087109.1, on the reverse strand, counting down.
TCCCGTTTTACCCCGTTAGGGGTGGAGTTTCGTAAAATCCTCTCTTAGTGGATGCCTAAGTCATAACATCTACCTGCAGCATTATTATATTTAGATAAAGAAGCTACCACGAGCATCTGAAATGACTCAATTATACTGTCAGTTTAGAGTAAGCGCACACCGTTGATTTTTAGCTGGCCGATAGTTGTGCCCGATTTTAATTTGTATGAAGAATCGGCCAAATCGAATCGGCGTAGTGTGCGCACTCCCATACATGCCCATACTGATCAACTGCCCGAGTAAACTATCGGCCGACGAAAAAAATCAATGGTGTGCGCCTACTCTTAACGTAAATCTAACAGAGAATAAAATTTTAAGGCTGACCACCTAACTTTAACCGTAAATATAACGATAACCAGTGTGTTTTGTATGGAGTTTAACAGATTTCTGACATTTGTTAAAGTTAAAGAAAGATTGTGTAACCCAGCCTGAGTAAGTCTCTACTGCCGGAGCACGAGTCTATAAGTTAAGACCCTAACCAAACTGGTAACTAATTACAAAATAATTTTGGGAACCGAACCCAAGACTATCATTCTCTCCATCAAACCACTAGACTACACTACTAGCTATTTGTTAAGACGTCAGTATAAGGGACCTTCCGTTCGCGGCCCGGAGGTATTTGGGTCACATCCTATTTGCTGGCCTGCTAGCACAGATGCATTGTTGAATGCAATTGCGATCTATTTTAACGAAGGTCACAAGATAGAGAACTTCGAACTCCTCGTATATTCTTCTGGGAGCCTAGTGTGTAGTGTGAGTTTACGTCAAACGCATTCGATGTCAACCGCGTAAAAAAGTGATGTATGACGGATTGTACAGCGCCCCTAGCGAAAACTTTCAAGAAATAAAATTTTCATATACACTCAACATCAAATAAACCGCACCTTCCGCGACGCGAACTTTAAAGTTTTTTTTCTGACACAATCATGGTGCCCTGCCCTAACAATATTGGTGTTTTGAAAGCCCAATAAATATCTTTTAAGAAAATCACATTTAATTTCATAATAATGGATTAACGTATACCATAAATGTGACTTGAAAAAAGACCTCACTTTGGGCTCACCTCTGGGACCAATTAGACACATTTTTATGGTTATAAAACCAAATAATGATATCACGTGTCCTCTTTAACAGATGGATAGCGATTAATCCCAACTTAACAGTTTTATAGCCATAAAAGTTGGCTCAAGCGTAACTACCTATTTCTTTAAGAAGTGACTCTGGATCCTTCTAAAGACACATTTTTGGGGTAAAAACCTTTCCTTTAATGAAATGAAGTTTTGAACTAGGCTTTTAAATGGTGCCAATATTGGTGGGAAGTGGGGATGCAACATTTGAAAGTGCTTGTCGCGGGAGGTGCGATTTATTTGATGTCGAGTGTATTTTTTTAACGCGCTCACTAGTGAGGACGTTTGATTTAAACTCACACTCAACCCTCTGATCGATTTCGTTGCGGGTCCAATGACAGTTAACTTTCCCCCCAGGGACAAACTTGACCTTCACTGGTTGGGTTTTTACTGGCGGTCAAGCTGTAGATCCTGGCTACACTAGAGTTGCAGCGGTGGGAATAGTCCTGAAGGTCTCAAGATATCTACGGGACTATTCCCACCTCTCAGCATCAGCCAAGGCAAGATTGTGGGCACTTACAGGGCATATATGTACTATCCTAGACTGCATCCAGGTGCGATTACGGTCTAATACCTGCCTTGTCATGCATAAAAAATGCCTTGTCATGCATAAAAAATGCCTTGTCATGCATAAAAAATGCCTTGTCATCCATCCTATCCTACTAATCCTACTATAATATTATAAATGCGAAAGTTTGGATGTCTGGATGTTTGTTACTCTTTCACGCAAAAACAACTGAACGGATTTTGATGAAACTTTACAGTATTATTGTTTATAACCCAGAATAACATGTAGGTTATAATTTATGACGATTTGTGACAAACTAAATTTCACGCGGGTGAAGCCGCGGGCAAAAGCTAGTAAAAAATAATTCTCAAATTGACTCTACAAGGCACCGAACCCGGGTCTGCCCGAGGCGACTCAGCCATCTGGCCAAGAATGGCAACAGCTTGGAGCCTCATACATTTTCACGTTACCTCAAATAAGGAGATACACTATCTTAGAACATAGAAAACGCTGTATCGCTGCGAACGTTCTTATGGGGCCACCAATACAGCGATTTTACGGTTTTTAAGCCATTTTGTAACGTCATTGATTGGGTTTTTATTGGCAGTCAAGCTGTAGTAGATATGCTGGAAAAGATCTGTCAAAGCTTGCATCTGGACAATCTTCTATTAATATCTACTCTTATGAATTAATTTTAATTTGGGGTTTTCCATCGCTTCTCGTAGTTAAAACAATATCTATTCTATGTCTGTTTTTGTGAGTTGTCCGTCATAAACTATGAATTTTATGAGCTTTTAAATTAAGCTTACCACATGAAGCAATAAAGATATTATGATTATGATTTTTATAGTGCTCCTGTAGCTCTATTTTCTAGTACACGATATTAATTATTCTAGCAGCAAATTAAAACACAAAAGTATTTATCTAAAGCATCTTGGTACCTATTATTTAATAACTAAGATAGTGTAGTATTACTTGTGGGTTTACTTTATCTTTCAGTTAAGATAGATTAAACAGACTGAGTAAGGAACTAGATATTGATTTATTCTATACTAGCATACCAGCGCTTAGGCGGCTGCTGAGCGAGCGTTTTCAAGCCTATCATGTAGGTTTTTTTTATATCGTGTTTTTTATTATAAATATGAGGTAACGGGAAGTCCAAATATGGTTAAATTGCTATCTCTTCAATACAACATTAGGTGTATCCTTAGATTAATAAAACCTAGATAGAAGTCAGTGCACGAAAGGTGAGGCAGATTTTAGTAAGCCAGAATGGCTTACTCGTAAACGTCACATGAACTGTCAAAGTGAAAAATTGGTAAACACGTCCGACGACTTTTAATTAATTAAGACGGTTTGTGCTGTGAAAGGGTGTCTAAATACATCAGAAAAACTAAAGAAAGTGACCAGTGTTACACTTCCTTTTTTATGAAATCGAGACTTTTCAGTCGATTTATCTTATTGTAATTAGGTAGGTACTTTGAATTCAATAAATAAGTAAGTACATGATGCGTTTTGTTTTTGTTAGTTATAAAATAATTAAAAACGTATTAAAAATTTCCCTACTTTCGGGAAAATCGCCTTCACTGTCTACACTCCCCAACAAAATTGACACTAATGACATAAGATTTTTGCCTCACTCTTGACGAAGCGTTTGTATGAAGACTATCCATCTAGGTTTTATTAATCTAAGGGTGTATCGTGTATCATTTAATGATATCTGTTTTTTATAATTTCTTTAAATATCCACCACAATTCTATCTGTGGGGACCTATAAGTGGTTATCAAGTGTTATTAATTGTAAAATAATCAATTATGTAAGCCCTGGTGTTCCTAATATAAATAAATAAATAAATAAAATTTTGACCAGTTGCTAAAACTTTGTCCATTCCAATTGTCCTTTTACAGAATGTAATCGCTGTTTTCATGGCCGCCGTTTTAGAGGCTAGCCCGCGGCCCGCACTCGTTAGTACCACGAAAGTCCATTAGAGGTCGCTGTTTCTGATAAACCGCGGAGTGATACGGCAGAGTTTGAGGAGGATGCGAAAGGGTAGAGGATTGTGGAAGGCTGTCTGGGTTTTGTGTAAATCGTCCGATATTCTCTTGAATGGAAGGGATTAAATCCAGGATCAAATAAAAGGGTAATTTTTTGACCAGCTTATTCAGCTGTGGTAGGTAGAATTTATCATAATTATTTTTTTGTAAGTACTCATACCTATAAAGGAAGAATACTTTAGTTTTATAACTAGTGGCAACTGGCAACAGTCCCTTTGTGTCGTGTAACAGAGATTTTGCTCTAAAAATCTTTGTAGGAAGTAAGACAGTTCACAGTATTTGCCTGTATCTCACAGTTTTAACCATCACATAACAAAACGACGGCGACAATAGAATCAGTCTAAACATCGATTCAATTTTGAATATCTTTTCGTATTAAGGTTAATATTATAATCTGGGCATAGAAGCCGTGTGGTGACGGCAGAGTAGAATATATTTGTCACCAACCCCTACTCTTCCCACGGGTGTCGTAAGAGGCGACGGGACTACACATCAAACAGAGAACGGGCAGCAGCGCTCTCTGACAAACATCAATCTTTTAAACTGCGATCTCCAACCCGCCTGCCAAGCGTGGGGATTATGGCAAACCGTCCACTATAGTGGTGGAGGCTCATAGTCCAACAGTGGACTGTAAGGGGCTGTTGATGATGATGATGATGATGGGCATAGATGGCCCAGTACAGCGCAAGAATTTGTCAAAACACCACACTTCTTCATCAACTTCTCTTTTCCAACTCTCAAGGGTATTTTAACCGACGTCAAAAAGGGTGTTCTCAATTACTAAATCTACTAGATTTTAAACCTTATGCCTATTTCTTTGTCCACAGCGTCATCATGGTGCGAGGGCGCGCGCGACGCGTCATGTCCCAGGATCTGCGGACCAGCCCTGCAGGGAGAACCGGTCTGCGCCACTGATGGATACATCTACCCTTCGCTTTGTGAGATGAGGAAGAAGACTTGTGGAAAAGGTAACTCTTGGGTAGTTAGGGTGTAATGATTTGGGGTCGTGGAGATAAGTGAAGACAGTAATTTGTTTTGGGGTCACATAGTATGTGCAGTATTTTTGCCCTCCAGAAAGATGAAGCAATGAATACTTACGAAATTTGCCGCTTGTATTCACAAACATTATAGGTCTCACAATGCGCGTGGACGCACAGGGTGACACACGAACCAATCAAAAAGCTTTAATCAACGCTGTGCGTTCGATTTGATGCTTCACTTAATTTTAGATTTTCGTAACACGAGTTTGTTTCTTTGATACCTCACACACCGCTTTCAGTATAAACTTTTAGCTTCATATTTACCTATCACACAACAAAAATGTCTTTTAGGCAAATTCCTCGATCTTCGGGACGTCCACTGCTGAACACAGGCCTCCCCAAATGATTTCCATAATGGCCGATTGATTCCTTATTAGTTACAGAAATAATGACACCAAAAACAATAAACAGGATTTTGTGTTTTGATGTCCAAATCAATTTGCCCCATCTCAACCCATTTGTTCCCCCTTCCAGGCGTCCGACTGGCCCCCGACCAGGGTTCGTGCTCGCGGGCCCAGGGGTCCAAGTGCGAGCACCGCTGCACCTCCGAGCGGGACCCTGTCTGCGGCACTAACGGGAGGACCTACCTGAACCGCTGCATGCTGCAAGTTGAGATTTGCAGGTGGGTGTACGAAGGTTACATGAAGTTAAGTTGAAACTAACTCCTGGATGATGTGGCATCTAATGAACCCTCAACACTCAGGTTCTCAGGCTCAGTTACCCTGTTCGTTCGTTCGTTCATCTCAGCCAAATGACATCCACTGCTGGACAAAGGCCTCCCTCAAGGTTTTCCACAATGAACGGTCCTGCGCTGCCCGCATCCAGGTGCAGTTACCCTGTACATCATTGTAATTTCCCTTTCATCGCTCTCCCTGCGTTAACATCTTAATTGAATGACTTTAACACTCAATAGATAAGGTTAATTGCCTATGTTGTGTCATTTCATTACATTTGGTACATGATTATTTCTTTACATAAAATCTTTCACACCAGTCAAGTTGTAGATCCAGTTGCAATGATAGAAATAAGATATTATGGAAATAGACCCATCAGATTACTTCTATCCATAAAGTACTTTTATGGGTCCCTAAATAAAAACTACTTATATCTGCCGGTGTTACCTAATTGAAAACTTGCCTTTCGTGATTTAAATTCCCATTTTTCTGATATTTTCCAGAGTGGGCATTGGCCTGTCCCATCTCGGAGCCTGCAACAACATCAGCGCTCATCGTGAGAACTGCCCCGTGGATTGCTCTCAAGCGCCGCTGGATGGCCCCATCTGCGGGTCAGATGGGAACGTCTACAAGAGCACTTGTCAGATGAAGCTGCTTACTTGTGGGTAGGTAGCCATAAAGTAATTCATCAGCTCATACTGCGAGAACTGCCCAGTAACTGCTCGCAAGCGCCCCTAGATGACCCCAAATGCGGATCAGATGGGAACGTCTACAAGAGCACTTGCCAGATGAAGCTGCTCACTTGTGGGTATGTAGCCTTAAAGTAATTCATCAGCTCATACTGCGAGAACTGCCCCGTGGATTGCTCTCAAGCGCCGCTGGATGGCCCCATCTGCGGGTCAGATGGGAACGTCTACAAGAGCACTTGTCAGATGAAGCTGCTCACTTGTGGGTAGGTGACCTTTACAGATACAACTACAGGCCCGTGGACTGATTCCAGGCGCCGCTCGACGTACCTTTAGTACCTTTAAGAGGATCCAATGGTAAGGTCTATAAGAGCACTTGCATTGCTTACTTGTTAGGTGGCCTTTTTCTCTCAAAGAGCGTTCCTTTTATGTTTTTCTGGTTGAACGAACTCCGGAACAAACTTGACCTTCACTGGTTGGGTTTTGTTGGCGGTAAAGCTGTAGATCCTACCTACACAGGAGTTGCAGTGGTGGGAACGAAAGATGAGAATAGTCCCTTTCCCCTGGAACAAACTTGGCCTTCACTGGTTGGGTTTTATTGGCGATCTACACAGGATTGCAGTGGTGGGAATTAGATGTGGAAATAGTCCTGTTTCAAAGACTCTACCTTCAAGAGGGTATAAGAAGAATCAAGAGTAGCACCGATTGATATTTCCCAAAATTGTCTCTACTATATTCTGGTGACTTATCTGGAAATCTGAACCTGGAAAATGACTTTTTTGAATAATAAAAATTTAGCACCCATGTCTTAAAACCTTTTCTATACCTTTTTCCAGACAAGGAGTCGTGAGAACCAGCAAAAAGCATTGTCAAACTACCCGCCACTGCCGCGAGTCGTGCTGGCGCGTTGCTAGGCCCACGTGTGGCTCTGATGGGAAGCTCTACGCGAATGCCTGTAGGATGAAGGCCACGAATTGTGGGTAAGTTGAAGAAAGGAGAAAAAAATATACCTACTACTAGAGCCTATTTTAAAAATATGAAATCATCTTAGCTGAGCAGCTGCTGGACGCAGTCACGCAAATCCACAAAAAAGCAAAAACTGAGTTTAATACATAATTACCAAAGAAGAACTATACAGTTTAATTTCATTCAATTTTCAATTCAATTTGTAAAAGGACCCCGACGAAAATCATCATATGGATTAAAATTGTAACTACGTCTAACTGAGAGTTTGTTTGAATTCTTTCCAAGTGATTACTTTTAAGAAAACAGAACTTATTTCTTCTGGAAGATGGTATTCAAAATTTTCTGTATCAATACTACATTTTAGTTGAATAGATAGAAACTTTTTGTGTTAGAACCGAGATTTTTTTAAACGTAACCCGCGATTCCTCTCAGTCAAAAAATGCACTAATTCGTCCCAATTTCTCTTACAGCAAACACGTGTTCGAAGTACCGATGGCATTCTGCGTGTCCCAAGAGCGGACGTCTGGCGGGGAGCCGTGTCCCACTGACTGCTCGGGACAGAAGGAGAAGCTGGTCTGCGGGTCAGATGAGAGCATCTACAGGAACGAGTGCGAGATGAAAATGCTGAACTGCGGGTATGTTGGCTATGATAATGGTCATGGTTACCTTCTTGTTGAGGAAAATAAGGACATAACTCAAAATTTGTTAGAAAATTGCATGCAATTGCAAAACCACCCATGTCAAAACTTGAAATTCAGTTTGTCACATAAACACCGATTTGCTTGATATGTTTATTGTAATTTGGCCAATTAACTCGATTATAAATAGCCTATGTTAAGATGTGTAAATACAGGGTGTTAGGTAAATGGGTATATGAGCCGACACTAGCCCATGTTAACATGGTCATATAAATGGTATGGTGAAGTCAGTTTGATATCATCATTTTTTTTTTAATTTTCATACAAAATAAATTTTATAAAATCCTATTTGTATGAAAATTAAAATAATTAAAATTAAGATATCAATTTTCTGACGCCACCATACCATTTATATGACCATGTTAACATGGGCTAGTGCCGGCTCATATACCCATTTAGCTAACACCCTGTATAGTGTAAAATTTCATCAAAAATCGTTAAGTAAATTTTTCGGACAGAGCAGATCCATCCACTCTTACAAATAGGAAGGATCATCTAGCGCTTATACCAGTGCTTGTTTTATTAGAACTAATTTTTCTGTTCTCACATGCCTAAAATAGAATAAAAGGCTCATGAAATGATATTGTAAACATTATAAATCAATTTCAAAAAGAAAAACTCAGCTCGGGAAGGATTCGAACCAACATCTTCGCAATTGCCTCAACAATTGCGAACGCTTTAACCATTAAGCTACCGAGCCTTGATTTTCAGGGATGAAAATGGCTACCCTTTCAGCGTTTTATCGATTTTGCTGAAGCTTCTATCCTTAGGGAATTTGAACTTTACGCTGTGCTGACAAGGTTGAAATCAGATTGAAGATAAGCCTACTGAAACCTGGATATTTTTGTTAAAGTGTATTTTGATATTTCGCAAGCTCCTTTTATCTCCCCTTTGTGAATGTATTAATGTTTTATTTGGTCTATCTTACGTAGAATCGAAATGGTTTCCAATTAAACTCAGCTTGAACTACGGCGAAGGATAAAACCTTGCCTTTAGGCCTGTTTTCAGTTAAAAACCTATAATGGGTGACTCTACACTACATCATTCTTTTAATACAATTTGAAATTTTGAAGTCTTCTCATCGCTTCTACTTAACTATTACCTACAAAAATTTAAACTAATGTTGTTTTGTTTCCATCAATCCAAATAGAATATAAAAAACAGAAGTACTCCGTAACATTTTATTATCACGTCAGTGTAACCGTTGTTGTCCTGAAATTATAAGCCCCTATGTTTCATGTAGGTACCATGTCAATGCATCAATCTCTCAGCCTAAAATTTCTCACTGAATTGTGAATCCCAATCTGATTTTTGCTATGCAGAAGTCGCTGTTAAGACCCTCTTATTCTTTTGCGAATAAAGTTCATTAAATTCCCGCTGAAAATCAGTTTCAAGACAAGCCCTGGCGGTCTTAATGTACGCTGTACCTTTTTGTCAGAGGGGCACAAGCAGTTAATTGTCCACTTGTATACTTCTCTCTGTTTGAATCTATGTCTTGCCTGCTTGTATAGCTTTCATGCAAATAATAAGGTTTCTATTCTGTTCTGTTCTGTTCTGTTCTGTTCTGTTCTGTTCTGTTCTGTTCTGTTCTGTTCTGTTCTGTGCTGTTCTGTTCTGTTCTATTCTATTCATTATTATTATTTTCTTCTCCATTCCAGAGTCAGCAACAGGAAGATAGTTAAGAAGGTGGACATGGAGAAGTGCCGGTCGAAGATGAACAAATGCCTGCGCGTGAAGTGCTCGGCCGACTACGACCCCGTGTGCGGCACCGACGCCAATGTGTACAACAACCCCTGCCTACTGAAAGTGGCTACTTGCCTGTGAGTATTGCAAATCTTGTTTCATCATCAGGGAATGAAACGCCGACTAGCGAATCATCCTTACGTTGACATTTCACCTGTTGGCACTCTGTTTCAACAGCTGGGGACGGAATCGGATTGACTTTTTTCAACAAATTCTGGTCTCTCACCCACAAGCGCAATCTCCGAGCTTTGCTCACTCTGTCATCACCTTGAGAACGTCAGTCCATCGACCTGGGGGGTCGTTCTGTTCTGATTTGTCTTGACCTGAGAAAATGTATGACAGATGTTCTAGTTGTATATTTGGTTGACTGTAAAGTGATCGAGCTTTTTCAAGAGTTAAGAAGGCTTACAAAACATTTTGAGACTCCACCTCAAATCTTACACAAACCAAAAACCTGTAAACGATCACCACCACTTATTGATTGTAGTAAGCAACGTAAGACTCATGTAGCGTAATAAGTTTTGTAGGTTTTATAGTACCAATTTCTAATACAAACGCAATCTTGTCTTTACAGCAAAGGCGTGCAACTGGCCCACTTCGGAAACTGCACGGTGCTGCCCAAACTCGAGATTGACTGCCCCGACGACTGCGAGAATGACATCGAAAAACCCATCTGCGGCTCCGACGGAAACGTTTACAAGTAAGATCATCGTCATCAGCTTATTTCTTTCAGTCCAAGTCCACTATCAGTAGTAGTGTAGTAAGTCTTTCTATTGATTTCTATTCAGCTCGGCCTTCAAGTAATATAAATCACAACTTAAGCTGACAATCTTTCTAGGCTATGAGAAGCTTATTTGTCTGATTTATACTTGGTATAACTTCCAGGTTAAACGTCTAGCCTCCAACTACATTTTTCATGATTTCTGTCATCAATACCTTAGTCAAAAACCATTAATGGTCATGACGTCTCCAACATTCTTCCTCTTCTCAACCCGCTCTCATAACAGTTACTATAACCATGATGGTCAAAAGGAACCGTTTTAGACCCTCATTTTACGTAGGTACCTCTAAATCAAATCTTCATTGCTACACGTTATTGTTATTCTCCAGATCGAAATGCGAACTCCGCCGCCTGACTTGCGGTCAGCACGTGGTTGCGGTCTCAGCAGCCCACTGCCGCACCACGGCTCTCTGCAACGAGCCCTGCCCCGATACGCCTGCATTCGTTTGCGGGTCCGACAACAAGTTTTATAAGAACGAGTGTATTATGAAGAAGGAGAACTGCGGGTGAGTAGATTAGAAGTTTGGTGTTAAGAAAGGAAGGAATCCTTCCTTCCATACTTACTATATCCGTGTGATTTTCTACATAGATGTAGAAGACAGGTTCAATCCAATCTTAATGTAATGAGCTCCAACAAATTGTACCCGGAATCGTGGACATTCATTTTAGTCGCTGTTCGGGGCTAGTTAGTATTTAAAAATTTTTTTTGGGACAATTAATTACTAATTAATTACCATTAATTAGTTACAATCCGCGTTCAATACAATAGCTTCACTTCCTTTAGCCTTTTTTAGGTTTGGAGAGCAATGTTCCAGAGTAACTAAATTCATCCCCTTAGAAGGCTAGTTGCCAAAGATTCTGGATAGATCTTGCATCATTTTCAAGATTCTCAACCCTATAATCTCACAGCTTAATCACATTTTTCTCCGCAGCAAACACGTGTACGTGGTGCCCCTCAAGCGCTGCCTATCCCGGTTCCAATACGCCGGCTGCGCACGCGTCTGCCCGCCCGAGTACGACCCGGTCTGCGGCACTGATGACAAGACCTACTCCAACAAGTGCTTCTTGGAGATGGAGAACTGCCGGTCTAGGTAAGACACTAACTTGATGGAAATCTCAGTTGATGGAAAACTGACGGTCTAGGTGTGATACTTTATTGAAAACTACTGGTCTACTAGTAATACTTGATGGAGAACTGTAGGTTTAGGTATGGCACTTCATAGCAAAATGCCGGTTCAGGTATTTGATATCACACTGTATAGCGAAATGCCGCTCTAGAAAGATACATGACTTCTGACTTGAATCTACTGCCTGAGGCCCTGAGGCGTTACAGAAGCGATCTATGACAGAATTTTTTTTACCCACGACGAAAAAGCTCCTGAGCTGCATTTATGGAAAGAGATAATCAGGTTGAAAGAGGAAGCGAGCTTCACCCAGGATCTTATTAGCCAGTTCCTCTGTGATAGAGAGTTCGAAAGTAAGCCTCGAACTATCGATGCTGGTAACATTGTTGTTATGTCGACAGACTTATGACTTACATAGCTTGTCTATAAAATGCTTATGAGAAAGACCTTGGTTGGGTTTTTAGGAGCCACAGTGATGCAACTTCCATTTTCATTTTTTAAAACTTACCCGAAGCTTATGTGAAATTTAAACGTGCTAGTTCCTTACTTTCTTTCAATGATGAATGTAAAATTTTAAGTATTCCATCTCTTCGACAATTAAAATAAATGTATTCTTTCATTTCAGGAGTCTGGTCTCTCTCAAATACTTGGGCACGTGCGCCGAGCCGATCGCCGAGGAGCCTAAGAACTACCTTTACCGATAAACTATCGATATTTATACATCAGTATCGATAATCGCTTTACCCCATATCGTGCTGTATCTAGAGTTCATTGTAAAACTTAGTGCCAACTCTTTTAATGTAGGACAATTGATTTGTTTTGGTAACTTTGTCATTTCTTAAAAATTGAGTTTTAGGCTACATTTTTTGTTATTTTGGACCTTAAACCAAGGAGATAAGGTTTATAATATGGAATTGTGTAATAAACCAAGTATAAAAACATTAGCTTTTTGAAATGACAAAGGAACAATCAATATAAATCAATTCATAAGAATATGTACATTTATTTAATGACCAACTAATATGAATTTTCGTCTTCCATTTATCGCGTTTTTAATATTAAGAATTTTGTATTTTATGGTAATCAGTACAAAAGTTTGATAGAATCATTCAGAAGTTTTTGAGTCCACGATTTTTGGCGACCTGTTCACTCTTCAAAATAAAAACTGCGCCAAAAATACTCAAATCAAAAAAAAAAACTTTTTCTTAGTAATACACTAACTTACTCTAAAGTTAAACCTAAAAAGGTTTTTGACTGTTTATTTATTTTCTATTTATTGACTAAAAGTAAATAGTTTAAGTGATTTGTAAATAATTAGTGAATTTTCGTCATAATTACATTTAATGATAATATTTATTTATTCGTTTTTAGATTTCGATGCATTTAGAAAAAAAGACTATTTAATTTTTACTAACTGAAATATTTTGATTTGTGAGTTATGTCATTTTCTTTTTTGTGTGCTCAGTGTTGTATTGTTATTAATAAAAATGAAACAATGTAGAATTATCTGCCTAAATGCTGTTTGGCATTGCTTGGTATTGTTTAAAATTAAAAATGCTAATAATAGTTAATTGTGATACATTACTACAATAATTGTATGGGTAATCCAAATATAAATACCTTTACTGTATGTAACAATCACCATTCTCTGAAATAATTCACTGCCATAAGACAATATTTCGTAATAAAATGTAAAACCACGTAATTTTTTATACAAGAAATACTTAACTTCATATTAACCTGTACAATCGAGTATTTTAACGAAATAATAAATGAAAAAACGTTTTTAAATGTTGTCTTTTATTTTTCACACACCATAAACAACACAAAATATTTATATTTCTTTTATTTTCATGTTTTTTGAAGTTTTCATGAATTTATTTCAGTGCCTTTGTCGTGAACCAGATCTTCGGATAGGTGTTTGAGCCCTTAAATGAAAATGGAACATTTAAATAAAAACTAACGTAAAACCTACATCTTTAAAAGGGAAAGGTCACTGACTGACTGACTCACTCACTCATCACGAAATCTCAGAAACTACAAGTGCTAGGAGTCTCAAATTTTGCATGGGGGTTCCTTTTAGAACGCTCACTAAGACGGGATTTTGAAAAATTCAACCCCTAAGGGGTAAAAAGTCGCGGGCGGCCGCTAGTAATTAATATGTAGATTTATGCATAAACGCTACAACCAATCACAAATCATATGATTTTAGTAAGAGTAGGCGCACACCGTTGATTTTTAGTTGGCCGATAGTTGTGCTCGATTTTAAATTGTATGAAGAATCGGCCAATCGAATCGGCGTAGTGTGCGCACTCCCATACATGCCCATACTGATCAACTGCCCGACTAAACTATCGGCCGACGAAAAATCAACGGTGTGCGCCTACTCTAAGAGTTAGCTAGTTCGCACAGTTTCATTGTGACTCTGTGGTTTTGTGCCAAAGGAGTTATTTTTAAACTTTTATTTAATTTGCAATTTACTCGTCTATGTTTGTTCGCTTCGTGATTGGCGTAGATATTTTTGGCAATTATTTTATTAGAGATATTTTCGTCGACTGTATGTATTTGCTCAAAAATTAATTTCTGTCTAAGTACACTTTTACAAGGTTATTCAGATAAAATTGATACAGACGTTAAGAATATTTGTGGAGTTCATAGATAAAAATTCGTTCGTTTCAGCAAAAGGGTGTTCAGTGCTGGACAAAGACCTCTCTAGGAATTTCTATAACGACCGGTCTTGCGCTGCATTCAGTGCTTAACGTGATTGCCAGATCGTTGGTCCATAGAGTGGGAGGCCATAATACACACGTTACACATGTTCATCATCCTTTCAACCATAGGACGTCCACTGCTGGACATAGACCTCATCCAATAATTCCAGAGTAACCGGTTGGTAGCGGTCTGCGTCCAGCGCTTTTCAGCTACCATTATGATATCGTCTATGTACCTTGTAGATGGACGTCCTACGCTGCACTTGCGTTGCCTCCACTCCAGAACCTTGTTGCCCCAACTGTCATCAGTTCTGCATACTATGTGCCCTTCCCATTTCCACTTTAGCTTGTTATTTCGTCAGGCTATGTCATGTCCACCTTGAAGGTGGACGTCCCACGCAGCGCATTTCAGCGCACTCCAGAACCATGTTGCCCCATGCTCATTGCCACGTCAGCTTGCTAATCCGATGAGCTGTCAGTGACTTCATTTCGTTTACGGATCTCCTCATTCCTGATTCGATCTCGTAAAGAAACAGATCACCGTAAACACGTTATAAATCTAGATATCTATCTAAACAATACCATTGACAGTTTCTGCAATGTACAGAACCTCGCGACGAGCTCGATCGGGTACCCGACGGGTGCAAAGTAGCCTGCCAGCTCGTCGACCAATGCCTGAAGCTTACTCGTGAACTGCTTGAAGGTGTCCAGGTTGAGAGCGTCGTAGCGGTGGAGAATTGCCACTGGAAGAAAGAGGATATCATCTAAAATAGTCATATCATTCGTCCCATCTAAATGGCGTCCACTGCTGGACAAAGGCCTCCCCCAAGGTTTTGCCCAATGCACGTTCCTGCGCTGCCCGCATCCAGGCTCTTCCCGCCAATCAGAAATGAGGAGATCCGCAGGAGAACCAAAGTAACATAGCTCGCAGAATTGCTAAAATCAAGTGGCAGTGGGCGGGGCACGTAGAGACGATGGCCGTTGGGGTAGGAAACTTCTCGAGTAGCGACCATGGGCTGGAAGACGTAGCGTGGGTAGGCCTCCTACTAGGTGGACCGACGATCTGGTAAAATAGTCATCTTTGCTAAAATTAAGTAGCAGTGGTCGGAGTATATAGCTTGTAGAGCTGATGGCCGTAGGGACAGTTAAGCTTGAGTGGTGATCAGAGGGTAACCGACGATCTGGTGAAGTCGTGGGAAGACCGGTCGTTGTCGAAATCATTGGGGGAGACCTTTATCCAAATGTGTACGTCATTTGGCTGAAACGAACGAACGAACTTCAATATACCTACTACTGTCGCTCTAGTATTTATTTTATTTTTATTTTATTATTTATCAATAATACTAACCGACCATCAAAATGTATGAGATCAACCATTTCCAAACCATGCCTTTACATTTGGAATAATAAATACACAAATTATGTTTGAAACACACAATTCAAAATAATGGACTGCATTTTATAAACTGTTGTGGGAGCGTTTGACAAAGTATGTCATTTTGAGTGAAGAGGATCGAGACCATAGATTTGGTGTTGGTAACTGATTAAAAAAGAGTTGTCCAAAAAAATCTTATTCGGGTAAAAGATAGATATCAGAGAACAGATAGAAAAATAGAAAACTGTCACCTTGTGGGTGGACGTTACTTACTATAGAATGACCCACGCTGAACTGTCCCACCAAACTCAATGACAGGGGGGCGCTACCATCGTTCAACTATATGGTTTCCAACATGGCAAAAATCGGAACCAGCGATCCGGTATTGACGGTGGCGCCCCGCTATCAATGTCATGGTTAGGACAGTTCAGTATTTTGGAACTATAATAGGTAACTGCTATGTAGGTCCCTATAGTTAAATCAAACGTAATGTCATAAAATGTATCTTCTGATATTTGTACAAAGATGAGCCTATACACAAATAGTTATATGATGGCACTAAAGTAGCTATTTGATTAAGCATCACTGTTCATTGATATGTTTGACAACGATAAAAGCTTAGAAACAGAAGCATGTGTTATTTTTTTTGTACAATTATCTTTCTCATTGGGGGATTATTGCCGATACTCGCCATGCTTGGCAGGCGGGTTGACGAGGTGTGGGACAGCAAGGTTCTGGAACGGAGGCCGCGTACCGGAAAACGCAGCGTGGGATGTCCACCTACAAGGTGGACCGACGACATCATAAAGGTAGCAGGGAAGCGCTGGACGCAGGCCGCTACCAATCGATCAACATGGAAAACATTGGGGGAGACCTATGTTCACCAGTGGACGTCCTATGGCTAAAATGATGATGATGACAATTATCTTTGAATGCACGGATCTTGGATTATTGTATGGTTGCACTAGAAAGAAGGAAAGAACGATAGATTTAGAAAGAGAGAAAATTTATTTGTTACATTAGAATGTGATGACTGATCAGAATGCCGGAAGACGTAGTGTAGGCACGCCTCCACTAGGTGAACCAACGGTCTGGTGAAGGTCCCGGGAAGTGCCTGGATGCGGGCAGCACAGGACCAGTCGTTATGGAAATCATTCGTCCAACAGTGGAAATCATTTGGTTGAAACGAACTAGGTAACATCAGAATGTATTAAAATTATTGGATTCAAACTCACAACCGATGTTAATTCCGTTAACAAACCATGAAGACTCCTACATCATTCAATCACGTGAGGACATTGAATTTGGCATCCTTCGACAAATAACATCTAAAAATAATGTATTTTATAAACCAACTAGGCTTACTTATTATGCAGTTCCGGTAATTAGGTTGTCTTTGTTATTTGTCCAGGGCAAGAAAATGAACAGAACACATGTATGTTTCTAAGATTTCTCTACTTTATTCTAGATCTTTTTATTTTGTAATCATGAGATGCTAAATTACACTAGTTTTTTTTTGAGAATTCAAAATTTAATTATTGAATATAATAAACAAATAAATATCCTTGGGCATTTTACACTGCGCCTCTAGTCCCAAACTTAGCAAAGCACTTTGGGATCTTGACAAGACTAACGCTAGTATTCACAAACGATGTTTGCTTAAGTGAAGCAGAAAATAGAAGGCACAGCATTGAATAGAGCTCTGTGGTGTAATGACACACAGGGTGATACACGAACCAATGTTCGTGTATCACCCTGTGCCTTCACGCGCAGTGTGAGACCTCATAGTAATGCTTGTGAATACGGGCGTAAGGTTCCTAGACTTGTACTATGTATTTTATTGCGTATATTTTGAGCCCGAGCAGACTTGGTTATTATTTAGGAGCAATCTTTTGTTCTATAGGTAGGCCGCTTAAATATGTCCTCGCTTGCGGAACGCGGGGACACAGGGGCGTGACGAAAACGGGATTCGTACGGGGTGCGGGCGGCAGGCGCATTCTTGTCAAAATCCATTTCGCTGGCGATGCGGCTAGCGAACGCTTGTGTTATTTGTTACGGACGCTTTTTGAGGGCTATATATGAGATTACATTTATAAGATGAGTCGAAAGATTTTCGGACATAAAATTAATAGTCAGTGCAAGCAAATAACTTTTAACGTTTATGAATATTTTATTAAAAAAAACTGGATCCAAATTCTGATGAATATCAACAAGATATACCGTTAAACAAAATCGTAGCAAACGTTACTGGACTATCGGAAAAGACTGTATCCAGAATTGTACAACAAGGAAAATTATTAAAAAACAATGAAAAATTTAAATCACCGAAGAAATTGAAACAAAGCCGCAGGAAAAAGGTGGAAGTAGATGATTTCAAAAAAGGCGTGGTAAAAAGAAAAGTTAGGTACTCAGTATTACACAATTTAAAAAAAAACCGGCCAAGTGCGTGTCGGACTCACGCACAAAGGGTTCCGTACCATTGATTTATGAAATTAAAATTAGTTTTTATTAATTTAAGTTATTTGTATGAAAGATTACGCGGTAATAATCGGTTTACGATTTACGAGGTATTAAAAAAAAACTACTTACTAGATCTCGTTCAAAACAATTTTCGTTGGTAGTTTTTATAGTAATGTACATCATAATAATATGTTTTTTTTAGATTTTTAATTTTCTTATTTTAGAAGTTAGAGGGGGGGGGGGCAACTTTTTTCCACTTTGGAAGCGTCTGTCACGCAAACTATTCTACTGTCTGTCTAGTGTCTGTCACGAATACTGCGAACATGACGGAGTTCTAGATGACGTTGTTGATTTTATTATTAATGTGCACGATGATTCAGATAATTCGGATGATGGCTGCTTTGAAAGTGAAGAATCAAGTTCTAGTGATATTGATATGGACATAAGTGATTGATTAATAATTTGGATACTCATCTTGCACACAATAAATTTTACATGAAATACGACATGAATTGTTTCATTAGAATTTTATAAATTAGAAAATAATTTATTTTAAAAAATCTATCACCACCTGTTTACCGTTAACCACTTCACTGTGACGTCACATATCTTGAGAAGTATTTGGTGAAATTTAATCTTTTTTATATCATCCCCGCCCGCACCCCGCACGGTCCCCGTTCTCGTCCCGCCCCTGTGCCCCCGCGTTCCGCAGGCGAGGTCTCATAATATAACCGGTCATACATATTATGCTTCTATTCTTTTCGTTCGCTCGGTCGAGTTGAAGACACACTTGCCTCAATTAGTTCAGTTGCTTTCTGTTTGTTGTATACGTTCGTCCTTAGTCTAGTGTTGTTATTGTACCAAAATATTACATAGGCACCATTGTATTTAATTTTAATATCTTCAAATTATTCTGTTTTATTTTAGCCACTTAAAATGTGACTCTGCCAGGTAACGCAAAGTTTCAAACCGAAAAATTATTTGAATTATTAGTTTCGAATTGAAATTAACACTTGAATCTACATAAAGCCTATTATTTATACTATCAGCTGTAGCCTTGTAGTATTGTGTAGAATAACTTATAGATATTATTATAAGTAACAGTCCAGCTAACACAAATTATAATAGCCTGTTCAAGTTAATATTTAGTGCAAATTGCTAAAATTATTTGCGTATACTTAACAGGTTATATTTTTGCATAATGTAAAAATAAATATTTTCGAATCTAATTAATCGAAGATCATAGTAAAAAAGCTGTCCTTGAATAAATCTTGTAGAGCCATCAAGCTAAATGTGTACATAAAATTTAAGAGTCTCTATATTAAGATTTAAAATTATTTGTTATTTTTTAGACTGCTGCTGACTGACCTTTTTTGGTCAGGATATTGGCTTTTTTAAAGATTTCGATCATACTCAGTGAAGTCCTAAAAATCTCTAAAGACGCACGGACGTTGATGGAACTTTGTAGGTGCTAAATAAGTTGGTGTAAAAGTAATTACTGTGATATCAAAATGAAGAAGTACTACTACTTCTTTGGAGAGGGCAGTGTGGTGAACCAAGTGATATGTGCTGTATTGAGTGAGTACAACATTATTATACTCTATCCTACTATCTCTAATGTTAGTGTCATTGACCGTTTTTCTCAAAAATAAACCAAGACGAAAGATCTTAAATTTTTAAAACATATCAACCAGAGTTAGTCAACATAAGTGGTAGAGATAGTCCATCTTCCGATTCTTTCGTCCAGCTATCTTCTGAGGCCATTTCCATTGGACAGTTTGTACATTTATGTTTACCAATAACTCCCAGGGTTCACCTATATTGTATCAGAAAAGTTATAACTACCTAAGTAATTACTATAGGACCTTAAAAAGTACCATTAGGTACACATCTAAATAAATATTAGGTAACTCGTAATCTACTACTCTTATACGTAGGTACCAACTTTATTTACTTTCATAAATAATTTAGTTTTTCTTGAATTAAGGCACATTTTAACATTAACTTCGAAAAAGAACACTAAAAAGCTTACAAGAACGCAGTCTAATTCAATTACGAGTAGTATATTTCGAACTTCTGGAAACCGTTGCTTATTCCTTGTTATTTTGCAGTCAACATTCCGGTCTTTGCCTATGGAGCGAGCATAGGCTGGATGTCTCCTATGACCCTCCTGCTGCAGTCCAAAGACTCTCCTAGAGGCACTCCTTTATCAGACTACGAGGTAAGTAGTTATTTAGAAAGAAAGAAACATTATTTATCACGATGAAAATCACTTAGTTAAGGACAAATAAGGTATACGAAAAAAAAGACAGAAATAGCACATAAATTAAATAAAAAGTGAACTGAGCAGTGCTACCCTGTAAAAGCAGCGATGTCCATCGATGACTCCACTCATCATTTATGCCGTGGCCTACGGTGGGGAAGGTCACAACGCTGGTTTTCAGTGTGCCCCATGCCGAGTGGTATTTAATAACCACGCCAGTGAATAAAATAATGAGTTGTTTTAGACATCACCGTCATCATTTCACTTAGTTTCCACTGCAGGAGCACCCTTCTAATTTATCAGAGGCAAATGAAGGATTTGGAATCACTCTTCCCGGGGATAAATGTTGTAAAAGGCTAATTATGTAGAGTGCCTTTGGTTTTCATGAATGAAGAAGTGCAGTTTCCATATCTCCAAAAATGTTGAGGACTTTTTTAAACACATTTTTCTATAATCTTTCATTAAAGTTAACATAACCTGCCTTAATGGCCCATACCTTATGTACCTCCAAATCTACAACTAAAGCATCAATAAATGAGAAACTTTATGGGGTATATATAGGATTAAAATCCAGCCATTTTTTATAGCCATTTCTATAGATATACCTTATAGGCCGCGTACACACAAGTGTAAAACACAGCGTGGGACATCCACCCATAAGGGGGCGTCCATTAATTACGTAACACAATCTTGACAATTTTTCAACCCCCCCGCCCCCCTTGGTGAGATTTGGTGAGATTTTTCCAGACCTCCTCCCCCTCCCTACAATCTCACGTGAGATTTCTTAAAATACATATTTGCAATACAAGGGTTAGCTTCGATTAGCATTTAATATTTAAAAAAAAGAACCGTTTCTTCTAATTTCCATATTGTTTAGGCGGTTCAGCAGAATAAAAAATTTAATTATTTATCATTATCATTTTAAAATAATATTTTAAGATGATAATGATAAATAATTAAATTTTTATATATTAAAGAAATATATTATATTTCTTTTTTCAATTTTAAATAACCCAGATTTCTCGCAATTTGACCCTTTTTCTTGCTGGAAAAAATTACGTGATATTTGTCGAGACCCCCCCTCTCCCCTACGTGAGATTTAGTGAGGTTTCTTGACACCCTCCCTCCCCTAAACGTCTCACGTAATTAATGGACGCCCCCTAAGGTGGACCGGCGACATCATAAAGGTAGCGGGGAAGCGCTGGACACAGGCCGCTACCAATCGATCAAATCGATTTTTTTTTCTCTAAGAGATAACTTGGTATTGTCATTCTCACTAAAATGTCTCTGGGGTGGTGGCGTAGTGAGGCGGGTCGTTACATTCCCTCTAATATGGTCGAGTGAAGCGATGGCTGGTTCACTCGTCATGTCTGTGAACAGGCGCTGCTTTCGGGGACTGGTCAATCCAAGTTATTCCAATTTATGTATGCGAGTCATTTCTACTAGTATTTAAGTATGTAATCTGTAAGTCTAGATATTAGCACGTCACTACCTTGTTTAATATACCACGCAATTTTGTATACCCATTATACACTATACAAGAATGCATGGTAAATTCAGTGAACTGCTCCTGAATCGAATGTACCTACTACTGCTATTTCTATTTATTTATATTAACCGGCAGACAGTGGTGACTGAGTTTGTTGCAGCGCTTCTTCTCAGCACTTGCCAAATGTTGGTCTCGAAGCGCTGGTAGGGTAAAAAGATTATGAGACATGTAGAGGCTCCTTAAGAGCAAAATGACGATTTGTAAGAACTATTTATTAGTCTAAACAAATAAAGAAATTTTGACTTTGACTTTGACTTTGACTTTATGTTCAGCAGTAGACGTCCTATGGCTGAAATGATGATGATGATGATGATTTCTTGTAGATATCATGGATGGCAGCGTGTTCATACCTGGTCTGCGTACCTGCAGACTTCTTGATGGTGTTCCTGTGCGACAAGATTGGACGAAAGCCTACATTGCTGATATTATCGGCGTCTTGTGTGGTAAGTTTCAGTACAATACCGTAGCTCTAAGTGCTATGGAAATAAGGCTCGTTTTCAACCGACTTAAAAAAAGGAGGAGGTTCTCAATTCGACCCGTATGTTTTTTTTTTTCTATGTTTGTTACGCGATAACTCCGCCAATTATGAACCGATTTGAACAAATCTTTTTTCGGCGTATAGGTAATACCTCAAGGGTGGTCCTATTTAAATTTAATAATAGAAAAAACAACCCCCAAGGGTGGAAAATTTGGGATGAACTTTTTTATACGCAATATCTCCGCCAATTATGAACCAAGTTGAACGATTATTTTTTTGTTGAATAGGTATTATCAAAAGGGTGGTTTCATGCGAATTTGAAGAAAATATTTCTCCCCCAAGGGTAGAACTTTTTTTTAATTTTTAGTTTTTTTTTGTGTTCACGCATTTGAAATCGGTTTTTTTTTTAAAGTTAATAAAATTATCTGAATGGAGATTTTTGGCTTTGAGCGTGCTCATCTTCTATTCAAGTATGAACTTGCTAAATTATTATTTATCCTAAAGCGCACTCAAGCGGGAAATCTCAATGCAGTAACTGGGCCTAAGTAGTTCTTTGAATCGATGTATATGCATAGATATTAATATTATTACAGCTGCGAATCGATAAATAATACTACTTATCGTATCTTTACATCTGTAAAACTTTATTATGCTAATTAATACTAAAATTAATAGGCAGTTTTATTTATATCATAATATCAACTGCATCTACGCCTTCCAGAAAATGCGAATTTGCGGCAAATCATATTATGGTAATTTTACTAACTAACAGCTACCGGAATATTTAGATTTCTATAGGTTTTATTTGCTTTACAAACTCAACCTCAAAATTCTTTTTTGCATACTAACTCTCGGTTTCGTAAAGTTTTTTTTTACTTGAGCGTGCTCTTTTTCGATTAAGACTCGAATACATTTCGTAACGGAATAATTTCATAAAAAACTAAATGGGTTCTTTTTAGGCTCTATTTGGATAATTCTTCAGAGGTCTTCTTTTCATCAGGGCTGCTGGGTAATAAAGCTCTCCTCACTGGAGACGTGGGCCTTCATCACTGCCAGGGCTCTGGTCGGGATCACGATGGGCGGGAGCTACGTCACGTGCCCGCTCTACACTAAGGAGATCAGTCAAGACTGCATCAGAGGGTTCCTGGGCTCTTTGGTAAGTGTATTCTGTGATGATTCTTTTATAATGCGAACAGCTAGGGACTAAATTAGCTGCCTGCTGCTGTCTTTCCTGAACACTTAATTCTGGACTTTTCAAGGCGAGAGTGAATAGGCACTTACAGGGCAGATATGTACCATCCTAGACTGCATCTCACTTAACACCAAGTGCGATTGCGGTTAAATACCTGCCTTGCCATGCATAAAAAAAATTCTTCATCATTATGATCATTAGCTGGTGCCAGTTCATTGGTGTTTTTTTGTGCCTCTATGGGATATTAGCAAACCGACGATCTAGTGAAGGTCGCTAGATGTAGGTGGATGACGACAGCGCAGGATCGGTCCTTGTAGAAAACCTTGGAGAAGGCCTTGAATCAACAGTGGACGTGCTTTGATTAAAATGAAACGATCTTTTATCAGCATTACTTACATGCTTGTCTGTCGTCTATTTGATATAGTTATTTTTTCTAAAAATTTTGATAAAAAAAGATCGTTTTCTCTATAAAAATGACTACCTACCTAATGTTTTCTTGTTATAGGTAATCCTGTTCCACACCACTGGAAATCTTTTCCTCTACGTCATTGGAGACATCTTGGACTACAACACCGTGCTTTGGATTTGCTTGTCCATTCCCACCTTCCATCTGTTTCTTTTCATGATGATGCCAGAATCACCAGCATACTTGGTCAAGAGAGGAAAGCTAGAGGTAAGTGTTATCGAGCTGATGCTCTTATTCAATGACTAGTAAATATTGACGAACTGAAGTTAGTGTGATATAATAGAGGTAGTTCTAACAAAGGTGAGTGATGACCGTTTTCACCATCAATCACTAATTTTCAAGTGACCCCTATGTAAACAAAATTCCTAATAAGTGTTACCATAGGGGTCACTCAATTAGGGATTGATGGTGAAAACGGGCATAAGTTTCTTCCGCCACTTCTTCTTAGCACCAGCCCATATTATTATGTTGTCCTCAAGTGGTGATAGGCAAGCTACACTCGACAGCAAATAAATCGCACCACCCGCGACAAGCACTTTCAAACGTATGCATCCCCACTTCACACCAATATTGGTACCATTCAAAAGCCTAGTTCTAAACTTCATTTCATTATAGGAAAGGTTTTTACCCCAAAAATGTTTCTTAAGAAGGATCCAGAGTCACTTCTTCAAAAAATAGATAGTTACGCTTGAGCCAACTTTTATGGCTATAAAACTGTTAAGTTGGGATTAATCGCTATCCATCTGTTAAAGAGGACACGTGTGATCATTATAACCATAAAATTTGGTCTAATTGATCCCAGAGGTGAGCCCAAAGTGAGGTCTTTTTTCAAGTCACATTTATGGTAATATGTTAATCATTTATTAAGAAATTAAATGTGTTTTTCTTTAAGGATATTTATTGGGCTTTCAAATAACACCAATATTGTTGGGGCACCATTATTGTATCAAAAGAAAATCTTTAAAGTTCGCGTCGCGGGTGGTGCGATTTATTTGCTGTCGAGTGTATATTTGGGACGTGTATAAGCACCCTGGAAAGGACCTAAGTACTGAATAAAAGCTTTGACTTTGACCTTAGTCTACGGATTACCATCAGAAACGAATCGGAAACCATGATGGTTGGCAGTCCACAACAGTACGTTTCTCTAGAAACTTCCTGCCCCGTACAACCAAACTGTGGAATGGACTGTCGTCTGCGGTGTTTCCGGACGGATACGACCTGCAAGCTTTCAAGAGGAGAGCGTATCTTCACCTTAAAGGCCGGCAACGCACCTGTAACCCCCCTGGGTCTGCGGGTGTCTATGGGCGACGGTAATCACTTACCATCAGGTGATCCGTCTGCTCGTTTGCCTCCTGCCACATAAAAAAAAATGATTATCCCCTGAAATATTAGAAACCTACCCGAAAAAGTACGGAATCAACTCAGTTGCACGAGTCATGGTCGCGGGCAGACTGAAGAGATGCGGCGTGGATCCCGTTTTACCCTCTTAGGTGTAGAGTTTCGTAAAAGTAAAATCCTTTCTTAGCGGATGCCTACGTCATAACATCTACCTGCATGCCAAATTTCAGCCCGATCCGTCCAGTGGTTTGGGCTGTGCGTTGATAGATCACTATGTCAGTCAGTCAGTCACCTTTCAGTTATATATATTTAGATGCAACATAATATTATAGGTAATCAAATCCATAATAGATGAATAATATTTCTTCCAGGAAGCTACAAGAGTGTTAGCCTGGCTTCGTTGCAGAGATGAAACAGATGCTGAAATAAAGTACGAAGTAGAAGCAATTAGAAACGAACAGAAGATCGATGCGGAAAACAACAAATTCGTCCTCAAAGCTATCGGTAAGAATTTATTTTTAGGCAAATCCATTACTAATTAGGTTAATTACATAACTAATAAATTCAAAGCAGTTTTTACAGCTGAATTAGCCGATTAAAATATGCATGAGTGAGAAGCAAATTTGGTTTTATTATTGCAGAGTTTTTCTATAAAACAAGAGCACAACAATATAACTTTTGACAAACAATTAAGAAATTGAAGAAATCAAGGCCGATTGTACCAATTGAGCAACCATCTTCATAGTAATTGTCTTGTTGATGGTAAAAGAATGAAGAATATGGATCACTTGGTCATAATAATTGATTATGCTATTGTATTCTTTAAAAATCTGTTTACTTCAGCTTTTCAAAGACTAGCATGAAACTGTCCAATTCTTTAAAGCAGAAAGAATACCCATTTTTTTTCTGCACAATCGACAATGATATTCGTCTTTATGAAGAAACAGTCTGTGCATAAGCACTCAAATGATAGAAAGTTGGACTGGGCTATTATTTCTATCATTTGAGTTGTAACAAACTAAAGTCCATAACCTAGAATTAGATAAATGAGATGGCTTGTAATTTCCACATCATAATTATTATTATGCTGAGACTGCAATGTCCTAGTATGAGTGTGGTCATCATCCCTTGAAATTCAACAAAATATGTACCATTGACTAAACAAAATAAGTAACATTTCAATTAGTTCTTTATTAGTACCTAAAATGTGCATTGTGCGTGTTTAAAATTTTGTTGAATTAGAAAACATGCGGTGCTAGTCGCCTAAAGACGTCATTTCGAGCCACACATGTTGCGGCACATTTTCCCCTATTATGTAAATGATACAAACAATTATTTCAAACGTAATACGAGTGTTTGCATAACTCGATCATGTCAGTTGGAAATTCTGATCCACACTTTAAATAGACGACCTTTCTCTATCTTACCATTTGATAATGTATTAAAAACTTACATTATTTATTTATTTGTTGAGTATATTTAGATAAAGCTCGCCATTTTACATAGTTTTATTTAAATAAGCCGAAATTAAATGTTGATAAGATAGTGATAGTTGAATTGAGAGTTTGGAGGAAAAGTTCGTATTTACTTTAAAACTAGATAAGGGAGAGTTAAGACACAGAATACAATAAGTGATCCGAGATTATGTAGAGATTATGCATGTTTTATTTATGACGAGTATAAAGGCAATAAAGACATTGGTAGTATTAGTATCGACGTGGTATCGACATGGCTGCAACCGTAGATGAAATGTCAATCAGAATTTCATTATTTTGGACACCATATTGGCAACGATTACATTGAGCAAACTATAAACATTTGGCCAAAATTTTGGGGAGAAGCAACTCCAAGTTTTGCTTCAAAAAGTATCAAGGAAGTCCAGAAGGAACTGAAATTCCATGGCAGAATAATGTTTTGGAAACGCTGGTCTTGTACATGAACTACCTACCACTATCAGTGCATAGGTCTAATTATACTAACGTAATATACGGGACTATTCCCACGTCTCTTTCCCACCGCTGCAACTCCTGTGTGGCCAGGATCTACAGCTTGACCGCCAATAAAAACCCAACCAGTGAAGGTCACTTTGTCCCTTAAGTTTGTACTAACATAATACTGACGATGGTGGTTTTAACACTCCTCAATTTTTTTCCAGTGACGGACAAAATCCTGTTCAGGGCGTTCAAGATCTCGATGGTGGTGGCTCTAGCTAGAGAAGTCTGCGGGGCCATACCAGTCCTGAACTTTGCTGGCAACATCTTCGAGATGGCTTCTGAAGGGTCAGGGTTGGCGCTGACTCCGAACCAGCAGGCGATGATGCTGGGAGCTGTGCAGGTGGCTGGAGCGATGTTAGCTTCGAGCATAGTGGAGAAGACTGGACGAAAGGTTGGATTGGAAACCCCTATTCCGTTACTGTTACTGACTATTGGGATTTTGTTATAATAAATACAAAGCTTAGCAAGCACGTATCTTGGATATACAAAGAATGGTCTTTGAGCTAGCCGGCTAATAATGTAATTATTATTACTGAGGGGATTGCTACCATGTAATTTAGTTTACTCCGTGACCATGGCGCTTGCAACAGTGCCAAAATATCGGAAACTCAAAATTAAGGTACATGGTAGCAATCCCGTCAGTAATAATAATTATGTTAGTGACAATGAAAGTTTAAAACAATATATGGCTAATTATGTTGTTAATACTCTAGCAATGGAATTTAAAATAATGTATGTATCGTTTTCTCAAGCTACGGAATTTAATATGACTAACCGTAGACAATGCCCAAAAATCAATAACCATGATAAAATAAAGAGTATACGAGTACTTTTAACGATGCAAAAACTTTAGTGCAGTAAAAGTTATTCTCAGCATCAGCCGATTATGCTGTCCCAAAGTGGTGGCAGGGCAAGCTATATTGTCCCGAAGCGAAGTGGTGGTTGTCACCTATAAACAAGTGCCCTGCTAAAGACGTGGGTTCGATTCCCGCCTTAGGCAGTTAATTTAGTTTGAGAAGCGACTCTAATCGCTAAGAAATTTTAATAGCCCTGCTAAGGACCCACATGCTAATAAAGACTTTGATTTCATTAACTTAATCTTTCCAGCCACTCCTCTTCATTACATCTCTGGTCTCCGGGCTCAGCATGTGCGGCCTGGCGTCCTGGTTCCTGGCCAGGCACTACCAGGTCTACGCCCCGGACTGGATCCCCATCGTGACTCTGTGCCTGTGCATCTTCTGCGATTCCTCGGGTCTGCAGCCGCTGTCCGTCATTATTATTGGGGAGATATTCTCTTTTAAGGTAAATACTATGCAATTTTAAAGATGTCTGGAGATTAGGTTACCAATCGCTACTTGTTAAGTTAATAATAAAAGTAATTTCTACTTTAAAATTCCACCAAAAGGTTAAAACGGTAACGTTTTAAAGACTTCGGAGTTAAGAGACTTTTGATCGCAACTTTATTTATTTATTTTTATTTATTTATTATTCATTATTGAGCAATTACATATTTGATCCAAATAGCGTCCTAAATCCTCTTTAGGTTTGTCTAGACACTTTGAACCTAGTACTTATCCTTTAGGTTGATCTCAGTGTTTGACGATTTTTTTTTATTAGTCAAAGTCAAAATGTGTTTATTGCAATTCATTAATGTTTACAAGATGTGGTTATTATCATATTATCCAGTACATCATGTTACCCATTAGGCTTAGCAATTAAATGATTGATTCACCTATTTAGGACAACGTAATGATCCGACATTAATTAATTTTCTAATAGAATAAATACTGAATTGCTACAGCAAATACCAGATGGTAAATAACAAAGAAAAGTAGTTTTTTTATAATTATTCCCCTAATAGTACATGGTGACGGTAGCAACTCTATGTTGATGGCATTTTTATCGCACTATTTCTTTTCCAGTATCGCGGAACAGTGATGGCAGTCACAATGGCCTCATCATCAGTCATTGACTTCTTCCAAATGCTCTTCTTCAAGCCTCTAGCAAATGCTGTGGGCATCCACGTGTCTTTCTACTTCTTCGGCTTCATCTGCATTCTAGCATCAGCCTACGTGCTCTTTGTCATTCCAGAGACAAAGAATAAAAGGCTATCAGAGATATATGACTCTTTGATGACGACGAAAGAGAAAGCAGCGTCAGACAACTCAAAAAACTTGGAGATAGAGAAAACACGCGTCTGATTATTGAAATAAGTTTATTGTATTAGCAAAATATAGATTAGTTTTATAAAACTCGTGATTTAATCTCAATATGTAATATAAGTAGGTAGGTACTTACAATAAACAAAGATAGTAATATTTTAAAACTTTTTTATTTCCATTCTTAATTACCTATAACGGATGGCGAAATATGGGCTTCGTGCCAGTAATTAAGCAAAGCTTTTGAAAAATAACGTGCAGTCATCGAATTATAAGAATAAGAATAAGAATGTCTTTATTCAGCACAATTTAAGGTATACCTACAAAGCAAGAGTAAACATAAAAAATAAATAAAAACATATTATGCTGAATAGGCGCCCGCTCAGCAAAAATCGCGACATGACACAAACGTCATGCCGAGAGGCTGGTTTTTAGCGGGAAATTATCATATACGCTGTAGCGTAGCTCTAGAGACTTCAGAGTAGAGCAAATTGTAGCAACACAATAGTGTAGGTGGTAATCAAACCAGCCAGTTTCAGGGGTAGAGTAGCGTCAAGCGTGAATGCACCGCACGCGGTTACCCGCCGGAAAAACGACCGGTTGCATCGACGCACGTTTTTGCATACCCTTTTCGTTACCACTGAAATAATAAAAATGTAAAACAATTTTAAGCAAGCCACGTAAAGATTCTAATTCCAAAGATTTACAGTGCAATTCTGTGTATCGAGCTTTGCTTACTTGTTAGAAGTAATAGCGAGACTACTTTACAAAATTCGCAAGAAGGATTATCAATGAAGATATTGTGATAAATCTCAATAACTACGTAGATTTGTATCAAAAATGTCCCACAAAAACAGCGCATTATTTTCTTTAATAAGTCAGGCGATGTATTGGCGATTTTTTTCTGTTGTGATCATCCCAATGAAGGTAGGTAGAGTATTTTGCTTTACCTGTACGATGTTTATTCCTTAGTATGTAAGCACAGACAGTGTCAGCATGGTTTATTGTTTTATAGAAATTATGACACGAGTAGCATAAAACGCTGAGTATGATGAAATTCTTTAACTGCCACCCGAATACCACCAGTTTTGGAGAAATACCAGTCACCTGAGAAAAATAAGGTAAAAATAAAGTTTGGTATAATGAAGCAGCAATATTTACTGATTGGGACCCAGAAAGATGCCCTGAACAACTACCAGTCTATATTTATTACTAGTCGGAGGTCAAACGCGGCATATTGAGTCTGATCATAGTGAATGTGGTATACTTACGTAATTATTCAAGACTTTTGCTTTATGAACTTCTATAAACACTTGAACATGTATTAAGACATGCACAAATATTTCAAAGGCTTGGTAGAAAACCTGCAATCAACATAATAACACTGTCATACTCTATTAATTCTAATTCATTTGGTTACAAACTTGTTGATCCTTACCGGCACTTCAAAAACCTTTTCAAAAATACTAAATGCTTCGACAATATTCATATACGCATCCTGTAACTTTTCCCATAGGAGAACACTATTGACACCGATCTCATAGTCACTAAACATTACATTCAACTTTGCGTAAAATCTAACTTCCAGAATCCATTTGGCTAGTCCAATCCTCATTAAATTTAGAATTCTGATCGCATAAAGCATATTCATATCAAAATAAGAGAGAGATGCCATGTACAATAATATCGTGGTATCAGTAGACGTATCATTTACAGCCAAATAATTTATACTTGGTATAAAAATATTAGATAAATAAATAACGAAAACGTATATCCAGTTGCACAGTTTAAAAGAATTCATACTGATATAACTTATGCAGTTTATAATTCTGTACGCATAATGCACTTTCTTGATAATAATAACATGATTGTTATTGACATCATGAAGTAAATTTACGAAAAAGATTAAAACGATTCCCATTACTTGCAACGTTATGTTCGAAATTACTATAAACACAAATTGATTATTGATCAAGATTACGAAAGGCATGGAGTTTTGTATGTCAATTAAGTATAACACAATATACGAAAACAAGAAAATAAAGGACACAATAGTATAAGTAGTGGAGTTAGATGAAATAATATTCTGATGAATACGAAATTTTGACAACATAAAAATCTTCTGCAAAGCCGTGATTGGAAAAAGAAGCCCTTGAAAATCGGAGCCTATGTAATCCACTGGGGGATCTTGAAGTATTCTTTTAGGTATGTTAATAACCATTTCTTCTCGAATAATACTGATGGATTCATCTTTAGAAAATTTTGTTCTCATCTTTCTATGAAGCCACACTAGCTAGTAGAATTCAACATGAAAACTGTCGCAAAATTACTTTTCTACTAAAAGCAACGTTCTAATAATGCCGATCGACTAAAAGATCATTAATTATGTTAGCTTGTCTAACGCTGACACTGACGATAGGTTTTCTATTAAAGTAATTGGTCAACACATTTTCATCATTATAGTGGTGCTAAAGTAATTAAGTTTGTGTTGTTCTTATAACATCCCACTCGCACGTCAATTAAAAATTTGTTGGTTTGTAGAAAAATATTGTAATGCAATAACTTCAGAAGGGAAACCTCTAAAAGCAAACCTACTATATTTTGGTTTAAACGCTACGGGAAATTTCACTGTAAAAAAACTGATATATCCTAATAACTTAGCCCAGATTCGTATTCTTGCCAAATCTTTCCAAAATTGAGTGGTATATCTCTCAAATACTCTGTTTTTTGTTTTAAAGTTTATTAAATAGTTTTTAGCATAAAATAACGAATAAATAATTATTCCATATCCAATGGGATGGCGTTTTCTCCACTGTCAGCGCTTTCCGTACGGTCCGGGGTTTCCCCGATTAGTTTGTCGATCCATTGGCGGCTGTAAGACACCTGAGAATAAAAAAAATGATGTTTTAACTACGTAACTAACAAGACTTCAATATCTCTAATCATCATCATCAGATATTTCGTTTAAGAGGTTTTTCATCATGTTCCTTCAAACTTTTGCATAACACGTTAAAAACTGGGTAGTTAGTGTTTATTTAATTTTATTGTTTATTTTTAAGCCCAGGCTTACTCATTATTGTGTAATCTATGGAAATCCGTAATTAGCTGTTTAAAATTAAGTTACTATTAAGTAGGTAGATACTGTTATGTAACTGGCAATAAAATTTATCGCCGTTGTTTTCCTGAATAAATAAATGGTAAAACACATAGATAACATCGTTTGTTTCTACCCGCAAATATTATTACCTTAGCATAAATTCCAGGTTTAGACTTGTAAGCACATTCCTCCGTGCCTGAGAAGAGGGCTATGCCGTATAACGTTCCAGCTCTATTCAACCCGCTGAAGTGAACTGCTGGATCTCCCGTGTCACCCTGCAAAGAAAAGTATATCAGTCAATTATGTAAAAACATGAAAATTACTATGCAACTACATTAGCAACTTTGTTCAGTTCATTATTCTGAAAATCTTGTTTTATACTTTTTCAGCGTCGTTTTTTGTCGTAGTTGGGTTTTAGTTTTTTTACTTTTTATTATTTGTACTATTTTGGTGTTAAAGTGTATTTGTGGCGCATAATATTAACAAAAGTTAAATTGATGAACTAACAAGTAGTAAAGAAGCTATGAACGAAAAGATGTGAATTATATGCAATCAGCCCATGAATACATGTAAAGTCACAAGCAAATGATAGTAATATATATATATTCAAAATGTACAAGTAAAGCGCTTTCAAATGATATCAAACACGGCATATTTATCTTAACTTTATTTTTTTACTCTGTATGTTTTGTCCGCTAGAGGGCGCCACATTAGATTTTGTGAAACCCCATATAGCCTATAACCAGCGGACAATTAAGACGCTTCTAATGATATGTCATTTGTCGAATTCTGATAAGTAGTTTAGAAGTTACGAGGGAACAGATGAACATACATACATACATACATACATAGCCTGTCAAAATCATAACCCTCCTTTTGCTTTGCCGTAGTCGGGTAATTACGAGGGAACAGATGAACATACATACATACATACATACATACATAGCCTGTCAAAATCATAACCCTCCTTTTGCTTTGCCGTAGTCGGGTAAAAAGCTTTATTAGGTCTCTGTGGATAGGAGCAAATCACACACAATGCAATTCAGCGGTGGACGGGCATCGAACCAGCGTCCATGTCTTTGGGCTATTGTAGACTCATAACTTTCGAGATGTTCGTCTCATGGTTTCGATCATGAGTTAAAGGCTTTTTAATCATAGTGTGCAGTTTTTTGATTTTCCTCTAATTAATCCTATTGACTTGTCCTATAAACTTTTCTTCCACAAATTCCCATTCAGTTCATAGCACAGAATAGGGTAAGTTAATGAGAAAAAGTAAAAAAAGCCCTATGATAAACTCAATTCCAACTGTGTGAATGTGGTAGGCTTTGACCGGAATCCCACAGTCCCTTCCCACTTAAGGCGAATGACGGAGCACCGAGGCTTTAGTGGGTATGCCTTGTCCTTCTGATTTGGTAAGCCCCACAACCTATCCTGTCCCTGCAGGATCGGTATGCAGTATAATTTTTCCCCGACAAAAAAGAGCTACTCACAGCGCACAAAGCGACTCCCTTCACGACGCTCTGCAGGCACATTCGGTCGTGCTGCAAGCTGTAATCATTCCCGTAAACCAGCCGGCCGCATGCTATCATGCGCCGGTGCTCTTGGTTACCAGTAGCTCCTGAGATTAGCGCGTTCAACCAAACAAAATCTTCAGCTCTGTATAATGCTAGCATAGATACTCACATATAGACGTGTTTCAAGGCGGGATGACAACTCCTTAAAGCGACTCGTCGTCCACTCCATCGCGTGCTAGGTCACCTATGAGCTGAACTGACCAAGAAATCGGCAGTGGGAAACCACGTATTTAACTGCACCAGGCAATAGCGAGAGATGGCGGGAGATCGTGCTGAGAGCTGTACTCGCCTTTGCAGCTGACGTGAATGCCTCAACGTGACCACGACCGCTTTGCCATGAGCGAAACGATTTAGAAGAAGAAGATAGATACTCACAGCGCACAAAGCG
Organism: Ostrinia nubilalis; assembly: GCF_963855985.1. Taxonomy (NCBI): domain Eukaryota; kingdom Metazoa; phylum Arthropoda; class Insecta; order Lepidoptera; family Crambidae; genus Ostrinia; species Ostrinia nubilalis. The sequence goes on along the minus strand of NC_087109.1, from coordinate 1,683,810 downwards.
ACGCCCTTCACGACGCTCTGCAAGCACATGTGGTCGTGCTGCAAGCTGTAGTCATTCCCGTACACCAGCCGGCACTCCGCCCTCGGGACTTCCCGCGCTATCATCCGCCGGAGCTCTTGGTTCTCACCCTCCCGGATTTGGCCGGTTACCTACACAAAATCATCATCATCATCATCATCATCATCATCCTAGCCTAGGGAGACAATGAGAAAGAAAAAGCTTCCTACCTGAAAAAGGTCTGGAAATAACAAACCTATGATTTGTGAATCATAATAGGGAAATTACATTTAATTTTGATAAAGGTCTATGTTCAAGCGATCTAGTTCAAAGGTAGATAAAGATGTTGAACAGTCAAGAACACCATCTCAGTTGCTTACCACGGAACCATAGCCAGTGACGACGGTCTCCCCAAACATGGGAGGCAGATCGGCATCAGCTATAGCGAGCCCCACCGGCTGCATCCGAGTAGAAGTCGTGATGGGTAGATTGATCTGTAATACCAAACTACGATAAATAGCCTCGAAAATCGAGTACTCCAATAGCTACTTGCATGTGCCTTCTTGGGAAACCTGTCATCTTAGAAATCTAAATTAGACCTTCTAAAAATCTAGTTTTTTTTCAGTCTTTTCAAACTTTTCGACTGTTTCAAGCCGTTCTATGCCGAGGAAGGACATTATCTTGCAGTAAAGTAAGTATGGTAGCTCTAACGTAGAAAATTAGAAACATTTCATGACAAATAAATAGATAGAAAGTAACTTTATTTGTCTCAAATGTTTGATCATACCTTTATCATGGCCAGGTTATGTTCAGGATAGTACTGGTCCATCTTGTACTCCGGGTGCCTCCTGATGTCAGTCACCGCGAGGATCCTGCCTCCGAAGTCTCGGAAGACCGAGCCCACTCGAACCGACACCTCCTCTTTTGTTACACTGTTACAAAATCAGAGGGTTAAAGTTACAAAATCCGAGATCCTTTACATGCAGGTAGATCTTAAATGCGTTAAAAAATTAACTACTCTTCTCATGGATGTCATAAACATCGTCGAAAAGAAAAATAAATATGCGAAAACAAGGCTTCTCCACCCGACTACCCAGCGCGCGATGAGTATAGTCTATACTCTATACTGTATAGACTAAGTCGTCCATTTGCCCCTGGCAAAATTAGTTGCAGAAGCTCGTGCTCCTGCAGTGGACACTAAATGACCTGATGACTTATTTATTAAGTAAAAAGAAAATATAAAAGAAACTTACTAATCAAAACACTGTGCAGCGGATAGTATCCATAGCTTGCTCACTATTGCGCCTCCACACCAGTGCTTTCCATGCAATCTGATAACAGAACATGGTTTTTATAAGTCTCAAAATGTAGGCAACTTATGATTACCAAAAATAAATCTAATTTAGATACAAACTCTGTTCTATCCACCCCGTTAAAACACACCGTGTGGTTCTCTGATTATGATCTGTGCCACTCGCAACGCTAAACGTCGTGATTCGCACTGAGGTCAATGAAAAACAAATTCCCAATTGTCCCATTAACGAGGTGGGACAACCGAAGTGGATTGTTTCCAATAAATTACTTGCCTGATGGATACAGTATAAGGATAGTCTTCTAAGCAGACGAGTCCATTCTTGGTGGTCAGTCTTTTTCTTCTGACGTGGGTCAAGTCTTCCTCCATCTTTGGTGGGAACTCACATTCCAATTCTGTTCTAAATGTGGTTGCTGCTGTAATTATTAGAAAATAACTACTTTAATTAATTTCCAGCCATAGCCAATCGTGAAGATCAGAAGAACGGCTTTTAATTAATTGTTACGGTAATTTAGATTCAAAGCCCAATTTAGATTTCGAAAAAAATACTTTTGAACAAAGCGTTCACTTAGAGTTTCTAGGTTCGATACCAAGATGGGGAAAAATATCTAGAGTAAAATCTCTACATGTGTGTTTGTTGACCTAGAAACACGATTTCAGTTATATCCCACATGAAAATATTCTACACAAAATTACTATTAGGTATGTACCTACATTGTACAAGTATAAAAAGATAATCACTTTGGCCCCTTAAGTAGATCAAATTAGGTGCTATTTGCAACAAAATTTGTTCTATTTAGGGACAAAAATATTTTGTCATAGGTACTAAAACTATTACTTACCACTTTGAACATTTATCCTAATTACAAAACTAATAAAAACTAGAAAATATAACGCAACACTACACTCTATCATCCTGAAAGGGTCTGTTCATTTCACAAATCTAGCAATACTGACTTTAGTAAAAGTTATAATCAGTAGTTTTCCCTTACATTCCAAAACAGTTACTTTGTTAGGTAACATTGTTGACCAGAACAATGCATGAACAGTTAAAAACAAACATAGTTGGCGAAGGAAATTTGAAAAAGCCTCATGTAACTTGTAGGTAGTTAGTACATAACTAAGAAAAATAAAAAGTACGTATGCTAAAACTTTGTAACACTTTAGCGTACACGTCTTGATTGTGAAGAAAAGGCAACTTATTATTTCATCCAAAGGCTTTACTACGAGAGTTGCTGAACGAAGATATTGCTTACTAAGTAGTTGTTTTGTATCAACAAGTCGGTCCGCCAAATCTAATTTTTGTAAAATTGGCTTGCAATGTAACAATAACAAAAGCAACTAGTACTATAACCAAACGCAATTTGTCTGGAAAAACCCAGGGCAATCATATCAATTGTCATTTTTAGGCCTTATCGCAATCATGGCTATCGATTGTTCTTCGAATTATTATCCTTTTATTTTCAATGACCAATGCTATTAAAAGGTTTAGTTTTTATTTCATCTTTTCTATCAACATCTATTGTATTTAACACATGCATCCAGCAAAATCCAATCAGTTTTGTACAATTGTTTAACGTAGTAGATTATGACATTTTAGTTTTATGATAATGTTATTATAGTTTTTTGTAAAATGTATAGTATAGCAATAATTCTCGTTCTAAGTGTCACTAAAGTAGTTATAGCTCGTAATTCAAATGTTAACAAAGATGATTATGTGAGTCAAGAAAGTGGAGACTTGACAGAGATTAATGAAGTGATCGATAGTGAATCTAAAGAAAACAATGATAATTACGAGAAAGGAATGAGCACTAGTATTAATAAAGTAACTGTTACTGAATTGCCTGCAACAGAAAATGAATCAACGACTGTTATAATAACTACAACTATCGAAACTATGACCTTTTCATTGGAGCCATTAGGTAAATGATAGATTAATTGTGGATATCTTAAAACGATTTAATAACAAAATCCTAACTAGGTTGGCTAAATGGATACTCCATTAAATATTAGGTAGAAATAAAATTAACTTATTCATCTAAGATGGAGAAGTCAATCAAGTTCTAATTTGTAAAATGCATGCTTAAAATGCATAGCATATTTTGATAGTAATTAATAGTTTTCTCCGATTCTTCTTTATTACTTTCCAAGTAACCATTGAACAAAATTTAATATTCCCTTTTGTAGAGAACATCACGTCGAATTATTATAACTGTGAAGAGAAGAAGACCAGCTCTAGCAGCGAGGAAGACCGCTGCAAAAACACTCTAATGAACTACCCCTACTCCGTGTCGATACAAAAGAAGGGAGCCCATTATGCGTCAGGTGCTCTGATCAATGCACAGTCTGTGCTGACTACTGCTGGAGTATTTTATCAGTAAGTTCTATAATAGGGTGCTGATGTTACAAAAAATAATAATCCTACTTTAGTTAATAATTTAAATAAATAGAAAGATAACTTTCCCAGTAAGTTTTCCATTATGCCCTGAAAAGGCTCGGTTGTGATTGGAAAACACGCCACGAGACCAACTATACCTAGTTATGATAAAATAGAACATTACTGCCATTAAATTGATCCGAATGATCATGACTATACTGCAAATTAACCAAAAACTCCTAACTCCATTAATCACAACCGAAATTCTGTTGCTCTGCTAATTGAGTACCAAAATTAACAAATAATTAAAACGATTGCAAATCTGATGTCCTTTGTAAACAAACAGTTTTATCATTATGTTTCTCTGTAAAGGTTAACTTTTCCTAGCCTGGAAGTAGAACTATTTTAACAATATGGACCGATTTTTATTTTTAGCGTAAGAGAAGCAATCAAGCTCTTCCGGGTCCGATTAGGTTCCGTAGACTGCAAGAAAGGAGGCATTATTGTGCCCATCAAACGAGTCGAAATCCACCCCTCCTACGAGTTCGGGAAGCCATCATTTGACCTGGCCCTCATCAAGCTGGCTCGACCTGTCAACATTACAGATTTTATCAAGCCCATCCAGCTGTCAAAGATTAAACAAGGCGTCGTCAGCGCAAAGTTCATGACCACTTACTGGCCGAGGTTGATTGTGAGTAAGATTTGTTGTTTGATGTTTCTGATTCTCTTTATTCCTATCTTATTATTGAATCTCCAGCTTCCTCCATGATGAAAAATCAGGCCAAAGTTTACGTTTGTTTTTCCAAATCATCACGTCATTTTTTGTCATGCCGCGTGTGTCGAAAACCATTCCGATCTGAAAAAAGGTAATGCTGACGCTGAAGCAATTTTTTTGGACATCTTCAGCTAGGCTATGTTTATGTTAACTAAATTAACTGCAGCACCATATTATTATGCTAGGCTCTGACAGAATCTTCTTCTATGCGGTAGTAACTAGGTGTCCAACTTAAATTGCCATAGGTATCTTGCATGGCTCAATCGTGCATAAACCACCAATATTATTAAACGCAGGTGAACGGCAACGTCCTTCCACACACAGCTAAGGAGCGCGTGAAGTATCAGAGCATGAGGGTGTCAAAACAGAAGCTGATTCCGTGGAAGACCTGTGCGGCCATGATGCGGGCCAGAAGTGCTGTCCTGGATGAGACCAGCTTGTGCCTGAAGCCGATAGCTACACATCATAGTGTTTGTATGGTGAGGATCTTCTTCTTTATCAGCCACAAGCTTCATGTCGAGAGCGTTAGAGACTGGAGTGAAGATGACCACTTGGGATGAAGGTAGAAGCTCGCTTCCACCTTCGGCCTGATTATCAACTTTCATCAGGTGATATGCAGGTGATCTTCCTCGTTGTGGATAAAAAAAGCCACACGTAGATGATACAGCCTATCAGTCTTGCTCATCATCATCATCATTTCAGCCACAGGACGTTCACTGCTGAACAAAGGCCCCAATGATTTCCATAGCGGCCTGCATCCAGCGCCTTCCTGCTACCTTTTTGAGGTCGTCGGTCCACCTTGTGGGTGGACGTCCTATGCTGCGTTTTCCAATACGTGGCCTCCACTCCAGAAGCTTGCTGCCCCATCAGCTAATAGCTTACAATATTACTGCAGTTTATTATTATTATGCAGTCTTTGTTATGAGTGCATAATATTTAGCGACCTTATCTTGTTTAAGTCTTATTTAAAGATTAACTGCCGTTAATAATTTCACCTGAATGCAAAGAACTCAGTAAATGCATAATATTTACTTGCACTTAATTTTGGAGTGCATTTGAATGAGTTTTTCCATGCTACGAGTAGAAATAAATTCAAGTTAGGTGAAAAAGATCGACTTATTCCTGTCATGAAGATGTAGAAAAGACCATACATCTTGGTATTTCTGTGCTCATCAAAGTCGAAATCAAAAACTTTATTGTATCTTCTTCTTTTTCGTCGCTACACTCATGGCAGAGCGGTCGTGGTTGTCACACCTGGTTTGATGGCAAGCTTCACAATCCGTCGCCATTCCCTTGCATTGCAGCCTTTCTTGTACACTCGTGGAGTGGACCATTGAGTGCGGTTTTGACATTATTGTGCCTTTAACCTTCCCCTACACGACAAGTCGTTTACACAGATGTGTCGTCGTTGTTGTCTGTTGACTATTAAATCGTACTTACAAATCGTCAAAATGAAATTTAACTTTGCCCTTTTTTTTTCAAATTCAAATTCAAATTGTTTATTTGCCTACTAAGTGTACATTAAAGGTCTTATCACTAATACATGTGTGCTTATTACTTAGTTACCTAGTTAAGGCATTGCAAAGGTTTGATGGGAGGCTTTTCCTAAAGCTTCCTTTGCGTTTACATGTCTCATAATATTTTTGCCTTACCAACACTGGAAAGTGAACTGCTATATCAATTAGGCTGGGTTGCACCATCTTACTTTGACTATAACAAACGTCAAAAATCTGTCAAACTCCATACAAAATACACCGGTTATCGTTATAACGATAGTCACGGTTAAAGTTTTGGTGCAACTCAGCCTTAAACTTCTTTTGTGTCTGGGTTACTGTCCGGGATAGTGTTAAATGGACAACTTCGTGTACTTAATAATTGGGACAATAATTATTCCACAGCCCGATGTCGGCGCCCCAGTGGTAGCAGAAGACGGTCTCTGGGGCATCACGTCAGGGTGGACCTCAGAGCAGTGTTCCATCTACCCCAGCCCCACCATCCTCACCAGAACCGCAATGCCACCGGTGAGGACCTGGCTGGAGTCTGTGCTGTAAAATTAGGAGATGAGAGAACAAAACTACTTGTGCTGTTAATAATTTAAAAGAATGTTTCAGCCTTTAGCTGACGAGAAACTAAAGTAGGGCCAATGAGAAGCGATACCAAATGTAAACAAACCCAATGTCATGGGTGGACCCGTCTGACTTCGACATATTTTGGCGGGAGAACGAGACATTACGACAAATACACAAGATGGGAAGAGACAGAATATATTGTCAACTCGACAGTCGTATCGACCTTTTGTATTGCTGCTAGTTGGCCGTACTTTAGAGAAAATAGGAAATCTATTTGTTTGGGGAACACCACGGCATTCAATCTTAACAAATGCCTAACATTGTGAAATGAAGAGATTAGAATGTATTAAAATTACTTTGTATTTTTGTAAAAAAAAAACTTTAAACAAACATTTAATTACAGAGTTTTGCTTAAACTAACACCATAAAGTAGTTCACTATCACTAATCCTATATTTTACTTCTGACTTACTTTCAGGTAAAACTAACTTACTGTGGATAATGTTTAGTTTTTTTTTTTTTTTTTTTTTTTTTTTTTTTTTTTTTTTTTTTTAATGGCTCGCGCGGCTTGCGCATTTGCCAATGTCAAGGTAGGGAAACGGATCAGTAAAAAACGGAATTTCGGAATTTAGGGCTAGGATCAGTATAGGTAGGAACAGGCAGTAGTTATAGGAACATAGGAAATTGAAATGTAAATATTACTTCAGCAATAAACAATCAAATGTATAAAAACTAAATCTTTATATTATTATTAGATAAATAAATAGAGATACATTTATATATAGTTAGGTCGTTCGTGTATAAAAGAGAATTAATGCAAGAAGGAAAAGGGACACGGAGGGAAAGTAAGGAAGATATAAAAGAGGAGCGGTCATATTTAGGACAGGAAAATAAACAATGGTTTATGTCACCCACTTCACTTCCGTCTCCACAGTCGCATTTGTCGCTGTTTACAATCTTTAATCTAGCCAAATGGAAGGGAAGGCAAACATGACCCAGTCGCATACGAATGAGGCTACTAGTCCCTGCCTTATCCAGCTTCAGTTTGAAAAACCACGGTTTGAGAGGAACATGTGGTTGAATATTCCTATAGTGTTTTGCTTTAGTTTGACTGCTGTCAGTCCATTGACTTTCCCAGGATTCCATAAGAGAGAGTTTGGGAAGTGAAAGTAAGTCATGACTGTAATTTTTATAAGGAAACATGTCACCACAAGAAATTGCATCATTAGCTAAGCGATCTGCCTTTTCATTCCCAGGAATATTTTTTAGAAATGAAGTTAAAGAAACAATACCCACATAATTTTATTAAGTACAAAACATAGTCTTTAAATGGAATTAGGAATTAATAAAATTAGTTTGTACTATTTCAAACAAAAGCTGTTAATATCAATCAAACTTATAAAATATGAAAATTTGGGATAACCCCATTGTTGTACCATATACTTATTTACTTATACGTATCCAATGTCAATGACATAATTAATTATTTACTAAAGATTACTATTACATATTTAGGTTTACGGCAGCTATGTCAACTTATTTGAACAACCATGATTGTTTAATAAAGGATTTAGTTACTGTTGAATGATATAAATCAGCGTTAAGGTGACGATCACACTATCACACATGGAGAAGCTATATGCCCCGTTTCCACGAAGACGGAGCGGAGCGGTAATGAGCGGAGAAGGTGATGGGCGGACGATTTTTTCTGTACAATTTGACAGCAGCAGCGGCGCGGTGCTGAACGTAGCTGTGCGAAGCGGAGAAGAGATGTGAAAGTACGGGACTGTTCTTACCTCTCGTTCCCACCGCTGCAACTCCTGTGTAGCCAGCATCTTCAGCTTGACCGCCAATAAAAACCCAAGTGAAGGTCACGTTTGTTCCAATGTCAAAAGGTGGAAAAAATTAAATCTGATTGGTTAATCCAAACACTTCTCCTCTCCGCCTTGGTGGAAACCTGGGCTAACGGCTATAAAAACAATGGAATATGCCATACAATACGGTCTTGCAATAAAGACGTCATCGCGGTAAGTAAATATTTCGAAAGTGGCATAAAGCATTGGTCATACTAAGGTATGTAGTAGTATTTTTAATTTAAAATGCTAAATATATCTCAAAAATGACTAGGTACTTGAAAAAATTACTTGCCTTCGAACCCATAGGAGTATCTAGGTTTCTTCATGGGGGGGGGACTGGCCCCTGATATGCCATAAATTATCACGGGGATTAGTATCATAGCTCACAAGAGTTAGTACTATTAATTATCATCTTCAAATCAGTTGCCCAACATCCTGGGGTTCGGGCCTACCACCTTTTGCCCTCATTCATTTCAGAACGCCATCTATATATATAAAAGAAAGTCGTGTTAGTTACACCACTTATAACTCAAGAACGGCTGAACCGATTTAGCTGAAAATTGTCAGGGAGGTAGTTTAAAGCCAGGAGAAGGACATAGGATACTTTTTATCCCGTTCGAAATTAAAAAAAAAGTCTGCTTATTTATTGCCATTAAGGCGGAACAAAGTTCGCCGGGTCAGCTAGTAATAAATATGAAAAAAATCCGAGGTTGATTTCTAACTTGACTGGAACTAATGGATCATCATCAATTCAGCCATAGGAAGTCCACTGCTGAACATAGGCCTCCCCCAATGATTTCCATGATTAGCTGCTATATTATTAGAAAGAAACTAAATAATCTGATGATAATTAGGTACCTCTAAGCACAGAATAAATAAATTTGATAATCGAAAAGAAAGGTCGTGATTTTGAAGTCCTACTATTTTGAAGAGTTAACTTCACGATTGTCTTTTGTCATTTTGTTTTTCATTTCACCTCACCTACATAACGAAACAAAGAGTTAACTCTGTTTATTTGCAAAAAACGGGGAGAAAGACGAAATGTTTTTTGACATTCCACAATCACAAACACAATGTGTCTATGACCTTACATAAACTAAATCAAATAAGGAAAGTTATTTTTATACATGGAAAGTAACTTGTGAAATGATGTAATACTAATAAAAATACGAAATTATAACGACCTGTCTGTTTGACTACCATGTCATACATGCATGCATGGACAAACTTGGCCTTCACTGGTTGGGTTTTATTGGCGGTCAAGCTGTAGATGCTGGCTACACAGGAGTTGCAGCGGTGGGAACGAGAGGTGGGATTAGTCCCATAACATGTCATGAATCTTCCATTTCTTTGAATTGGTTGAGATAGACTCAACTTTCAATTTCTATAATTATCATCATATTTTCAGCCATGGGGACCTCCCATGGATGGGGACCTCTATGATGATGACTGCTGAACATAGTCCTCCCCCAATGATCTCCATATTGACCGGTTGGTAGCGGCCTGCATCCAGCGCCTTCCTTTATGAGGTTTTCACTCCCCCTTGTGGGTTCAATTTCTATATTAATCGTAAAAAGACAAATAAAATTAGGTATTAGAGAACACATTTACAATAATTTAACTTTACAAGTCACTTTGTTTTTGTTTGATTGTTTTTTGATAATTTGGTACTAAATTAGAAATTGCGAATGAAAGATGTTAAAAATAAAACAGAGCATAGTAATTATGTTTCAGTATGTTTGTGTATTGATTTTTTTTCTGGGTTTTGTTCATTTCATTTCAGCCACAGGACGTCCTCTGCTGAACATCGTTCGTTTCAGCCAAATGACGTCCACTGCTGGACAAAGGCCTCCACCAAGGATTATCTTAACGAACGTTCCTGCGCGGCCCGCATCCTTCACCAGATTGTCGGTCCACCTAGTGGGAAGCCTGCCTACGCTACGTCTTCCGGCCCATGGTCGCCACTCGAGAACTTTTGCCTCTGTAGTTACTGAACGAATAATTTCAACATGGCCCGGTTGGTAGCGGCCTGCTTTTATTAAACCTAACTTACTAACTAAAAAAAATTATAACCTTGAAACAGAAACCCTGTTGTGGATACAAAGTACCTAAGCCTTAACGAACATCAATACAATAAAACATTGTTCTCAAATGTTACATACGATTGTCGATTAATAGTACCTACTTATATAATTAATAGTTCTTGTGTAATTAATTAAACATAATGTAAAATGAATGTTATCTACGCAATTATTCCATTTATAAATTACAATAGTGTCAGATACAGTCTACTTTTGTAGCGTCAATCAAACTTAGTACATCTACGAGTAATTACTTGTAAAAAATAAATTAAGTTATTACAAATTTTCAAGATACTCCATCTGTTTTAGATACTAGGTACCTATGTATATCTTTTTTAGGTACGAGCAAGGTGGACCTATAAAGCAGGAAGACGCTAGATGCAGGCCGCTACCAACCGTGTGATGTGGAAGTCATTGCGGCCTATGTTCAGCAATCGCGTGGACGTCCTGTGGCTGAAATGATGATGATGAGCAAAAGTGATAGGCTGCATCATCTACGCGTGGTTTATTAATATACAACGAAGAAGCCCTTGGCCTGCATATCAGCAGATGGAAAGTGATAATCAGGCCGAAGGTGGAGCTTCTATCTTCAGCCCAAGTGACCATCTTCACACCAGTCTCCAACGCTCTTGGCATCATCATCATCATCATTTCATCCATAGGACGTCTACTGCTGAACATAGGCCTCCCCTAATACTTTCCACGTTGATCGATTGGTAGCGGCCTGCGTCCAGCGCTTCCCTGCTACCTTTACGATGTCATCGATCGACGCTCTTGGCATGCTCTCCATGTTTTTCATATTTGCAGCAACAAGCCTCTTTGGAGTTGTTGTCACTCTGGTACTTATATTTATTATGTATGTACCAGAAACTAAAGGTAAGTGTGTCGAAGAAATCGACAAGATTTTGGTGGGCCAATAGATTATTAATTTGTCGGTCGTTGCGAAAAAGGCACAATAACGGTTGTTCATAAGGTTTCATAACAGCTGTCCTGACTGACAAATTATTTATTAAATAAAAGATTATCTATTAAACGCCATAAAAGTGTTTTATTTCTACGTAATCTTACCAATAAAGCAATCCACCTGAAACTGTAAAATTTCTTCAAGAGACTGAATTTGAAGTTTAGAAAACGAGTAGACCTTTAAGTCCCTAACGTTAGCGAAATTGAACATAAAATTGATGTAAGTAGATAAATGATGCCCACAGTAGGACCATTATCATGGTTTCTTCTACCAATCCACCAGCCACCATCTTCTGAAACAAATCTAATTTAAAGTTATTCAGAAATCAAAGCACTTCATGAGGCTCAAGACTAGTGTAGCAATTTTTCCACGACGATATTTTAGAGACTATCTTATTTTCGTAACAAAACAAAATATTTGTTTTAGATTCAGTGTACGATTTCAAGATATATTTTATCTAATAAATTATACAAACAAATGGCATTCCATTTATTAAACTATAAAAGGGAATACTATCAGATACAATCATTACTTTAGTTTAGTTAGCCATTAGTGCATCTTAGATTTTAGTTTAGACTCGTAGTTACTTAAAAATGTCGAAAGACGACAGTGCACGTGCTAAAGTTGGTCACACTCATGTGCAGTGGTTATATGCAGTTTTTGGTAAATAATTTTAACAATCTTATTTACAAATAGTGAACTAAAAAGTAAATAAAATAAAGTAGGGCGATGTTCCTGCAGTGAAGACTTTGTAACTTTATAATAAAAGTGATTTTAATGTTTAATAACAATAAGAAGTACCAGGTAGCCAGAAGTAATGAAGAGTTTCCTTGCAGCGTCCACCACTCTCATGACGTACGGGCTGCAGGCTGGATGGATATCCCCCATGACAAAGGTGCTGCAGTCCGAAGACTCTCCAACTGGGCCGCTGACGGACACTCAAATGTCCTGGGTTGGCAGTATTCTCCCGCTAACAGCAACGTTTTGTGTCGCTCTGTACGCGTACATAGCTGATGCTTACGGGAGAAAATTTGGGATCATAGCCATTGCTGCACCTCAAGCGGTAAGTTAAAGAGTAGCTAAATGCTTTGCGCTTGAAAGACAATCAAAAATACTGAAGCACTATCTATCAAAACTGGAATTTATTGTCGTACGATTGAATGCTATTTTCACCGACCTTATAGTGATATGAGGTCCAAAACTGAAGTAATTTTTATTTCTTTGTAGTGTTATACTTTTGTGCATCTGACATCAGAAAACAAGAACCGAAACGTTGAAGCATGTTTAAAATAAAAAAATCTTTACTTCTCTTTGAGGTCAATTAGCAATTAAGTGCTTATTAAACAAGCCTATGTTCAGCAGTGGACGTCGTGAAACAATCCCAAATTTTTAAATTTACTTTTTAATTAACTTTGACAGATATGCTGGGCCATAAAGCTGACGGCAACCAACCCTACAACCCTCATCATAGCCAGGGTCATGGCAGGCATACCGGCTGGGGGATGCTTCAACCTAGTCCCTATGTACGTAAAGGAGATTAGCCAAGATGACATCAGAGGGTCCGTGGTCTCCATGTCGTTATTGATGCAGAACTTTGGGCTGTTAATCATGTACGCCATGGGAAGCTACTTGGGATATCACACAGTGGTGTATATAGTGATCAGCATACCGATTGTGACAGTGGTGGTGATGCTGTTTGCCCCGGAATCGCCTGCTTTTTTGGTTAAGCAGGAACGGTTTGAGGTGAGATATGAATACAAAGAGTTGTTTTCATCTTTGAAATTGCCAAAACCGAAAAGTGTGACCTAATATTGGAATTTCGATTTTCAGGAAGCTGCTCAGACAGTGGCAAGACTCAGAGGCTTGGACGTTGATAGCAAAGTTGTCAAAAATGAAATGGATTATATGAAGAATGAGGAGAAACAATATAGTTCTCTACCTACAGTAACATTTTTGAATATTTGTAAGTATTCATTTGTTCTATTTAGAAAACTAAGAGTGCACAATCAACCTTTTGTCCTCATAGTAGTAATAGTATTAAAAGTTTTTAAAAACAGGAGGTTTTTGCTATTATCTGTTCTGCAGTTGTTCCAAAGGAGTTAAAATATCATTAAAATACCAAGGTTTTGCTGACGACACATTTATTTCTTAATATGACCCTTGTGACCTTTATCTGTTGTCGATTTGCTTCCATTAGTAATATTATAAATAGCAGAATATTACAAAACATGTGTCTTCATTTTCCAGTCAAGAACAAGGCATGGCGGCGCGGCTTCTTCCTCGTCATGGCTTTAATATCAGCTCAGTCATTCAACGGCAACTTCACCATCCTGACGTACGCGTGGACCATTATGTCAGAGTCAGGAGTGACAGCCAACCCGGAGCTGACGTCACTGGTCGTGCCCCTGCTGATGATTTGCGGATCCACGGTGTCGATGATGTGTGTGGAGAGGTTTGGGAGAAAGGTAGGCATTCTTTTTTATATCATCATCAGATGATTTAGACTTAACTGCAGGATAACGACCCGATCCTAAGACCAGAGGCAAAGAAGGCTACTTATAACATGGGGTTATTGAAATAGTGGGTGATGGTAAGCGTTCACCGTCTATTGCTATTCATTCACAATGCAAGAAAATTGTCTTTGTGCTGCCGGATTTTTTATGAACTCGCGGAATTTGGGTAGGTTATCTTTAATAACTACCCCAATATTATATTTGGTATGAAAACGCCGATGAAAGTCCACAACAGGGCACGTCATTTTTAGTGAATCGTAGTAATAGTACCGTAGTGATCATCTGCTATCAAAATGATGACACTTTTTGCTAATGCCCAACTTATTTGCAAAGTGCATATTTATTACTCATATTCCTTGATATTTATTACGTGCGAAGTTTGTTCAAGCTAAATAATTCGAATCCTCGTTCCAATTTACAGAAGCTCCTGACCATCACATACTCCGTAACCGTGGTCGCAATGATCACCCTTGCCACCACGCAGCTTCTCCGCTCCCAGGGTTGGATTCTACCCTCTTGGCTGCCAGTGATAGCCATAGCAGCTTCAGTCTGGGCATACGCTGCAGGTGTCACTCCGATGGTCTACGTAATTATGTCAGAGATGTTTAGCTTTCAGGTGAGTCATAGTCAAAAGTTATGAATTACAATCCAATCTAGCTTTGCAATAACTACTTCAATTTTTGCTCGTATCTAATAAGCAGCGATGTGGACATGCGTCTCGAGTGATTGCTATAAATATTCCTTAAAAGGAACAACAATTTACTTACTGAAACCTCAGTTGCTCAAGTCAGCGAGTACGAAGCTATTTTTCTGGATAGCCAAGAGCCTTTCCCCCATTGTTTGCCAACGCAAATTCAACCATTCAAGTTTAACCTAATGTTGAGTTGGAATGAGATTTATTTCACAATGTATCTAAATGGACTTCTAACTAAACGTCATGCAGTCCTTTTGTAATGTTCACTCCAGCAGTTAACACAAGGAACTTCTCCGTTTATTCCAGGTGCGAGCAAAGCTCATCGGCCTGTTGGTGACGTACGGCTGGTTCATATCCTCAACCCAAGTATCCATCTTCACGCCCATCGCAAATTCTTTCGGCATGTACACCCTTTTCTACATGTTCGCGGCCGTCAACCTTTTAGGAGCTGTTCTGACCTGTGCGGTCATTCCAGAGACAAAGGGCAGGAGCATAGAGCAGATAGAGCAAATCTTGACGGCTAAATAGACTGGCTAGATGAAATAATTGGATAAAGTTTTGTGACCATGGCCTTTGGATGGTTTAATAGATAATTCACTGATAGTCTGATAGCCAATGGCAAGATCATTGTGAATGCTCAACAAGTGATTTGGTTTATGATGATTAAGGATGTTTTCATCTTCAACATCATAACGACAATGCTGTCAATTTCGTGAAAATCATGAAAGTAGGAAGTAGGAAAGGGTGTGAGGGGATAGTAAAATTTTCTAGTTCAATTTAACATAGGTAATATTAATTCATTAGAAGCTTATGAGCGTAAAATACCTAGTTAATCATTCCAGTTTAGCAAATATACAATTAGATACAGAATCGATCTCATTTACTCATGCATACTACTTACTCGAAGTTAAATACCTAATGATTTATTTATTTTATGTAATTCTAGCTACATTACTTACTTATTGTATTACTTTGTATATTTTTGAGAACTCAGTGAAAAAATTAAGTCACTACTAATGATACAAAAGTAATGTCTTGTAAAAAAATAGAAACATTTGATAAATAAAAACTTAGCACAGCTTACTCGTACTTTGTCTTTTAACTAACCTGCCACTCTATTACCAGTTATTTCTCTGGGTATACACTAGTTGCTCAAAAAAAATTTTCAGGCGTGATAACGTAAGAAAGTGTATATTATGTCAACGTGAAATTGTGAACTCTGTCAGTTTATAATATAACGCGTTAGATTGTAAACTAACAGTGGGTTAGGTTAGGTTAGATTGTAATTTAACTACGTCAGATTATAATCTGACGGAATTCACAATTTTACGGTGACATACATAGGTAGTATCACTGAATATGGCTGGAAAACATGATTATTACATATTCATGCTAAAACCAATAATTTATCTATTTTACGTATGTAAGTGACCAGCGACTCCTTATTTACTTCAACCTTCTTATGTTTTCTTTTGTAATTCCTTTTGTGAAGCAATAAATTATTTTTATTATTATTATTAAAGGGAGTCTATGGAAATAACCTGTACCTATCCTATTAAAATAGCAAACTCACTCAGAAGCTATTGGATGTAGTATATTTACAAATCTTCCAAATTACGCAATACCAATATTAAGTAACTTAGGTACACAAAATATTTCTTCTCTATTCAACGCTGTGCATCGTTTGTGAATATGGACGTAAGTCAGTACAATTTTAACAATGTTATTACGTGTTTATTGATTCTGACTCTCCTCTCCATATTTATTTGGATCCTTCTGTGACAGATCGAAATTCACACTTGTCTACACTAATATTATAAAGAGGAAAACTTTGTTTGTTTGTTTGTTTGTTTAGTTGTAATGGATAGGCTCAAAAACTACTGGACCGATTTTAAAAATTCTTTCACCATTCGAAAGCTACATAACTCACGAGTAACATAGGCTAAATTTTATTTTGGAAAATAATAGGGTCCCGTAAAATATTTGGGATTTTCATAAGACGTGGAAAAGCGCCATCTATCGTCATTGGTTAAAATCTTCTTGCGCCTGACAAACATTTTTGAGGTACGTAAATATTCATGAAGGCAAAGCTGTCAAACGCCATCTATCGACATCATTAGTAAATTAGTAACTAAATATTACGACATGTAGGTACTATGAATAGCGCTGTTCGTAAATAATATTGAAAATTTAATAAATAAAGATATTTTATGTAACTGAACCATTCACTGTATGTACCTATTTGAATCATTCACTGTGTTTAAACGAGTAAATCAAAGTGTTAATTAGTGACTTTTTACAAACTTCCTTGCAAATTCTTACTATGTGCCGCCATCTACCGAGATGAATATTAGGGTACGGTTCAGCGGCGGACAAATGGGATGGGCGCGTGGGCGATTGTAGTTAAATAGGATAAGAATTACCTACTTCGATTTATTTTCTGTATGTAATTTGTTAATTTTTTGGTAGGGTCTTTATTTTAATTACTTAGGTTGGTAGGTACTTAGTTATTTGATTTTAATGATAATTACTATAGGTACGTATAATTTTAGTAGAAAGAAAGGTCATTGAATGACTAAGTGACTCACTCACTCATCACGAAGTCTCAGAAACTACAAGTCTCAAAAGAGTTCTCAGGGGTTAATGGTCTATTCCACCTGGCTTTGATCACCAAGATGATCAAAGTGGACTCCAGTTAAATTATTTTTTTAGTGTTCTTTGATCACCTATAAATAAATCATACCTCTGAATTGTCACATACATGTCCAATTTGTTTATTGCGGTTTTTAGAAAATATCAAAAATGTTACAAAACAAAATATTATTATGTAGTACAACAATTGGACATGTGACTATTCAGAGGAGGTGTGATTTGTTTGTAGATGATCAAAGGACACTAAAATAATAATTTAACTAGAGTCCACTTGGCTCACCCAGGACATCGTATCCGTGGGTGAGCGATAAGGATGGGTAGCTTGGGGTCATTGGACAAAATTCTACGTGTTCACGGACCAGGCTTTAGTCACTAAGACGAAATTTTGCAAAATTCAACCCTTATGGGAGTTAAAAAGGGGGTTAGAAGTTTGTATTGCAGTCCTCGGTTTTTAAAGTAAGAGACTTGAAAGTTAAAGTGTATGCTCACTATGATCTCTAGATATTGTGGAGGTGTACATATACTGTTCGGTACACTGTGGTACTGTGTACACATCGGTTTGCCGACGATATTGTGGTCATGGCAGAATCGTTGGAAGATCTTGGCACAATGCTCGAAGACCTTAATCGATTTTCCCAACAGGTAGGCCTGAGGATGAACATGGACAAAACGAAGCTTATGCCGAATGTCCATGTTGCGCCCTACCCAGTTTCAGTTGGGAGCTCAATTCTCGAGATTGTCGACAAGTAGGTATGTCTACCTCGGACAAACGATCCAGCTAGGTAGGTCCAATTTCGAGAAGGAGGTCAATCGTCGAATCCAACTCGGCTGGGCAGCGTTCGGGAAACTACGCAACATCTTTTCGTCCAAAATACCTCAATGCCTGAAGACTAGAGTGTATAACCAATGTGTGTTACCAGTGATAACTTATGGCTCGGAAACGTGGCTTCTCACTATAGGCCTTATACAGAAGCTCAGTTGCACAGCGTGCTATGGAGAGGGCTATGCTTGGTGTTTCTTTGCGAGATCGAATCAGAAATGAGGAGATCCGTAAACGAACCAAAGTCGCTGACATAGCCCGACGGATTAGCAAGCTGAAGTGGCAATGGGCAGGGCACATAGTACGCAGAACTGATGGCCGATGGGGCAGAATGGTTCTGGAATGGAGGCCGCGTACCGGAAAACGTAGCGTGGGACTTCCACCTACAAGGTGGACCGACGACATCGTAAAGGTAGCAGGGAACCGCTGGACGCAGGCCCCTTCCAATCGATCAACATGGAAAGCATTGGGGGAGGCCTATGTTCAGCAGTGGACGTCCTATGGCAGAAATGGTGGTGGTGGAGGTGGTACATATACTGAAAATGTATCATTAGAAATCAACTACGGGGGCTAAGGAGATAAAAGGAGGGTTGGAAGTTTATATTATGAAAGTCCTATGTGTTTAAAGTAAGAGAGTTGAAATTTAAAATGTATGCGCTATAGATGCTAAGAGCGGATTTTACGAAACTCTACCCCTAATGGAGTAAAACGAGGTCCACGCGTACGAAGTCGCGGGCGGCCGCTAGTATTATAAATAGTCGTAATATTAGATCAGGGTTTTATTTAGAACTAGCGACCGCCCGCGACTTCGTACGCGTGGACCTCGTTTTACTCCATTAGGGGTAGAGTTTCGTAAAATCCGCTCTTAGCATCTATAGCGCATACATTTTAAATTTCAACTCTCTTACTTTAAACACATAGGACTTTCATAATATAAACTTCCAACCCTCCTTTTATCTCCTTAGCCCCCGTAGTTGATTTCTAATGATACATTTTCAGTATGTGTACCACCTCCACCACCACCATTTCTGCCATAGGACGTCCACTGCTGAACATAGGCCTCCCCCAATGCTTTCCATGTTGATCGATTGGAAGCGGCCTGCGTCCAGCGGTTCCCTGCTACCTTTACGATGTCGTCGGTCCACCTTGTAGGTGGAAGTCCCACGCTACGTTTTCCGGTACGCGGCCTCCATTCCAGAACCATTCTGCCCCATCGGCCATCAGTTCTGCGTACTATGTGCCCTGCCCATTGCCACTTCAGCTTGCTAATCCGTCGGGCTATGTCAGCGACTTTGGTTCGTTTACGGATCTCCTCATTTCTGATTCGATCTCGCAAAGAAACACCAAGCATAGCCCTCTCCATAGCACGCTGTGCAACTGAGCTTCTGTATAAGGCCTATAGTGAGAAGCCACGTTTCCGAGCCATAAGTTATCACTGGTAACACACATTGGTTATACACTCTAGTCTTCAGGCATTGAGGTATTTTGGACGAAAAGATGTTGCGTAGTTTCCCGAACGCTGCCCAGCCGAGTTGGATTCGACGATTGACCTCCTTCTCGAAATTGGACCTACCTAGCTGGATCGTTTGTCCGAGGTAGACATACCTACTTGTCGACAATCTCGAGAATTGAGCTCCCAACTGAAACTGGGTAGGGCGCAACATGGACATTCGGCATAAGCTTCGTTTTGTCCATGTTCATCCTCAGGCCTACCTGTTGGGAAAATCGATTAAGGTCTTCGAGCATTGTGCCAAGATCTTCCAACGATTCTGCCATGACCACAATATCGTCGGCAAACCGATGTGTACACAGTACCACAGTGTACCGAACAGTATATGTACACCTCCACAATATCTAGAGATCATAGTGAGCATACACTTTAACTTTCAAGTCTCTTACTTTAAAAACCGAGGACTGCAATACAAACTTCTAACCCCCTTTTTAACTCCCATAAGGGTTGAATTTTGCAAAATTTCGTCTTAGTGACTAAAGCCTGGTCCGTGAACACGTAGAATTTTGTCCAATGACCCCAAGCTACCCATCCTTATCGCTCACCCACGGATACGATGTCCTGGGTGAGCCAAGTGGACTCTAGTTAAATTATTATTTTAGTGTCCTTTGATCATCTACAAACAAATCACACCTCCTCTGAATAGTCACATGTCCAATTGTTGTACTACATAATAATATTTTGTTTTGTAACATTTTTGATATTTTCTAAAAACCGCAATAAACAAATTGGACATGTATGTGACAATTCAGAGGTATGATTTATTTATAGGTGATCAAAGAACACTAAAAAAATAATTTAACTGGAGTCCACTTTGATCATCTTGGTGATCAAAGCCAGGTGGAATAGACCATTAACCCCTGAGAACTCTTTTGAGACTTGTAGTTTCTGAGACTTCGTGATGAGTGAGTGAGTCACTTAGTCATTCAATGACCTTTCTTTCTACTAAAATTATACGTACCTATAGTAATTATCATTAAAATCAAATAACTAAGTACCTACCAACCTAAGTAATTAAAATAAAGACCCTACCAAAAAATTAACAAATTACATACAGAAAATAAATCGAAGTAGGTAATTCTTATCCTATTTAACTACAATCGCCCACGCGCCCATCCCATTTGTCCGCCGCTGAACCGTACCCTAATATTCATCTCGGTAGATGGCGGCACATAGTAAGAATTTGCAAGGAAGTTTGTAAAAAGTCACTAATTAACACTTTGATTTACTCGTTTAAACACAGTGAATGATTCAAATAGGTACATACAGTGAATGGTTCAGTTACATAAAATATCTTTATTTATTAAATTTTCAATATTATTTACGAACAGCGCTATTCATAGTACCTACATGTCGTAATATTTAGTTACTAATTTACTAATGATGTCGATAGATGGCGTTTGACAGCTTTGCCTTCATGAATATTTACGTACCTCAAAAATGTTTGTCAGGCGCAAGAAGATTTTAACCAATGACGATAGATGGCGCTTTTCCACGTCTTATGAAAATCCCAAATATTTTACGGGACCCTATTATTTTCCAAAATAAAATTTAGCCTATGTTACTCGTGAGTTATGTAGCTTTAGAATGGTGAAAGAATTTTTAAAATCGGTCCAGTAGTTTTTGAGCCTATCCATTACAACTAAACAAACAAACAAACAAACAAAGTTTTCCTCTTTATAATATTATTAGTGTAGATGTATTATTTTGTGTTTTTTGTGTATTTTTTCTGTATTGTGTCTTTTTAATGTGTCAATAAACCAATTCTATTCTATTCTATTCTATTCTATTCTATTTGCGGCACGTTTTCGTAGAGTTGCATTTTTTGCCATTATGTGAGAATAGGCAATTTACACAAATACCAAGTCTGTTAATGGTCATCAATTTTGTTTCGTTCGACATTTTCAAGAATGTTGTGCAATTATAAATGCCGTGTTCATTTTTACACAAAGGACACGTGTAACTCGATACATGAAACGTTTTCGCAATATTACCGCCGTTGTTTGTGCGATTTGCGTTAAAATATGGTTTTTTATAGTTTGATGTTGTAAAATGTTGAGATCCTGATTGATTGTTAGATTTTTGAGAAGGTATTTCTTGTTTACGTCGAGATGATGTTTCTAGCACAGTGAACTTGCTCTCGAGAAAGTCTAGTAGTTCTTGTAAGTTGGGTAAAGCACGTGGATTGTTGACTGATTCTAAGTAGTCAGAGTAGGTTTCAGAATCTAGTTTTTGAGACAAAATATGAACTATAATTGGGTCCCAAGTTTCTGTTTCTACGCCAAGGTTTTTGATGGCATGAAGTGTTTCAATTGTTACGTCATGCATTTTCTTAATGTTTGTTAGTGAAAGTTGCTGCATAGTTGGTAGGTTGAATAGTATGTTGATATGAGACGTAAAAATTAGTCTTTCGTTGTTATATCGATGGTTCAAGATGTTCCAGGATGTTAAGTAATTGTCAGAAGATATTGACAAATGTTGAATCAACCTCTCAGCTTCACCTCTCAGTTTACTTTTCAGAAATTGCATTTTCTGTGCATGTGATAATGTTGGATTGTTATGAATTGCCTCATTGAACAAGTCTTTGAAGGACACCCACTGCGTGTAGTTCCCACCGAACACCGGGATGTCTAATGTTGGAGTTGTTTTCTCTCTATGCGACACTGACCACATTTTCTTGTTAATTTCCTTTTTCAACATGTTGTATTGTTTTTCGTTTTTAGAAAACCTTGCTTCGTACTCTAAGTTTTTTCCATCTAACTCACTGTCTATTTCCCAATGTAAGCTGTCTATTGTTGTCCAACGTGTTTCTAATAATTTCAATGCGTCCTCAAACTCCCACTTATCTGTCATCTGTTCTATGTTGATATTAGACACTGTTCTCTCAAATGCTTTGAAGTTGCCTAGCTGTTTACGTAATGTTTCGTCTAACTTGCTGTAGGATCCTTGTTCACCCTGCAGCTGTTCTGTCCCTGACATTCTCTGTTTATCAGACATCTTAGAGGTAGATGCCGTCTGTTGTGATTGGAATTGTTGACAATCACTGTTAATGAGGTTTTTGAACTGTGTGTAGATCGCTTTAGTCGCGTCGTACTGTTTGTTTTCAAAATATGGGTCTGTTTGGCTAATGTTTTCTAGTAATTGTTCGTGATTAAATTGGAATTCATTCCATAGTTCCTCTAGTTTGTTCCACCGCCTTTTGAAATACTCAAAACTGTTCTTACGTTCAGCGCCATCCTTTTTATAGTTCTTAAACTCCCGTTCGATATCTTCGGAAAGCAGGTATTGCGATTCCAAAGTTACCATGTTTGATGTTATTGTTAAGAGAAATAAATGGACAGATCTTACAGGTGTTGTTCAGCTTACGGGCTGCTGCACACGCTGCTGATGCTCCGTCCTGTTGTTGTTGATGTTGATGTTGTCCAAACACTGCAATCCTTTCACCAATGTTTTGCTAGTTCATACACCTCACTTATCGACACCAAACTAAAGTTTTTTACCGACTCGCGAGGCCGTTGCTCGAAGGACCAATATTGCGGCTCAGGGTTTGAATGTTTGGATTAAAAGAGTTTGTATGTTAAAAATATTGTTCTATTCACTGTTCCACATTAATGTTAAAAATGTTAGACTTATGTTAAAATGTTATGTTAAAATGTTAAAAAATGTTCTGAGCGCACCCGGTCGAGATGGTTCCGTGATTTGCGCTAATTATTTATTGAGGTAAAATCGATGCATCGCGAACGAGTGCGCTGATTCAGTTTGTTCGGTCATATTACACCGAACAGTTTACAAAAAAAGTTTGTTCGAAAGCAAGCTTCAACAAAATATATGTCTGAATAACGATAACAACTCACCCAAAACGCCAAAACAAGAATTAATGTTATCAACAAGTAGTGATACTGATATTAGTGTTTCTTTTCCGGAAAAGCATATAAGAGAATCTTGCAGCAAGAAGAATTCTAAAAACGCGTACCTAGTTCACCTACGAACGGGAAAACTACCACGTACTTTTGAAGTGCTAAACTTAATTTTGATGCTAAATGTTACATTGATCTAAAAAACTGGCAAGATACCAACTTTGATCCACCTATTCTAAGTAATCAAACGAATGACGAACTTATTCAGATAATAGGGAAAAAAGGTGACGAAAGGATGTTATATAGGCTGCCTTGACATACACAGGCGATTGAACTATGTGTAAGGATAGTGACAGAAGCTGCAATATCGGCATATGATAAAAAAAACAAGGAATGGCATGATTCATGCAAAACTTGCTTCAAGGAAAGTTATGCCGAAATTCGGTATTAAGCTGGATTTTTTGTACAAAAATAAATATTTTTTTGATAACCTGTTATGTGTATTGGTTTAAGATTTTTGTTTTAAACGTTAATATATGTCTTTCACTAAATATTTGCATTGTTTCAATAGTATTTTAAGTAATTTATAATAAAAAACAATGCAATTTAGTAATGCGTGTTTTTTTTTTAATCCTAAAATTTTAAAGCGCTTGCGCGGGCTGAAGATGTATCTTTGAATATCCGTTTTTTAGCTAAAACTACTTTTTATAGTATACTACAACATAATATTACTATTAGAATTTGATTCACCAACTTTTATTTTTTTCCATACTAGAGTGACCCACCCTATTGTAAGTAAGATTTGTTTATTTGAAGTTTCTGATTCTCCTCAATATTCTCCTTTCCTATCTTTTGGATTCCCCAGATTCCTCCAGATGTATTATTCATAAATGAAAAACCAGTCAAAGTTTACGTCTTCGTCGTGTATTTTTCCAAATCATCACGTCACTTTTTTGTCATGTCGCGTGTGTAGAAAACCATTCCGATCCGAAAAGAGGTAATGCTGACGCTGAAGCAATTTGTTTGGACATCTTCAGCTAGGCTATGTTTACCTAAAGTCGCATTCAAAAACTTTGTTGTATCATCTTCTTCGTGGCTACACTCTTGGCAGAGCGGTCGTGGTTGTCACACCTGCTTTGGTAGCAAGCTTCACAATCCGTCGCCATTCCTCCGCATTGCAGGCTCTCTTATGCACTCGTGGGATAACCCCATTGTTTTACCATATAGTTATTTACTATACGTACTTATCCAATGTCAATGACATTATTAATCATTTACTAAAGATTAGTATTACATTATTTAGGTTTACGGCAGCTATGTCAACTTATTTGAACAACCATGATTGTTTAATAAAGGATTTAGATACTGTTGAATATTATACACCAGCGATAACGTTAGGATCACATGATGACACATGAAGAAGCTATAAGCCCCGTTTCCTAGAAAACGTAGCGGAGCGGAGAAGAGCGGAGAAGTGACGGACAGACGATTTTTTCTGTATAGTCTGGTCCGCGAGCACGTAGAATTTTGTCCAATGACCCCAAGCTACCCATCCTTATCGCTCGCGCGTAACGTAATTATGTTGCTGTCGCGTTCGCACACTCACTGCGGGCGCCCGTCGCACAGTCGCGACAGCAATATAATTACGCGCGAGCGATAAGGATAGGTAGCTTGGGGTCATTGGACAAAATTCTACGTGCTCACAGACCGGGCTTTAGAACTTGACAGCGGCGGCGGCGCGGCGCTGAGCATAGCTGTGCGAAGCGGAGAAGTAATAATTTTAACAAAAAAATTCAAACCGACTCCAAAAAACCTGCACTAAAAATTAGAAAATTATTTTCCAACTCCTAAGTGTTAAAGAGTTCTACCTTCCATCCATTCTCTCTTCCATCTCTCTTCAACATTAGATGATGACTACCAGACGCATATACTTGAATAACTTTAGAATAATTATGAAAAACGTATTACGTGCCTATAAAATTTGAGGTTTTCCCTCGATTTCCCTAGAATCCCATCATCAGATCCTGACTTGGTGACAATGGGACCACCTGTGAGGTATACCCTTTCGAACAAAAAAAAATTTTGAAATCGGTCTAAGCGTCTTCGAGTAATCGGGGAACATACATCTACACAATATTATTATATCATAATATTATTATGTTTATGTATTTATGTGTATGTCTATTATATTTATTTGTATTATGTTATTTATTTTATGTAATCTTATGTAAGTAGGTTTATTATCAAAAATGTAAATTGTTTGCACCGCCTTACTCTTTCTGCATGACCCGTGGTTGACTGGCAGAGAATGCCATCCGGCATTAAGTCCGCCACAGTGCATTTGTTACTTTGTGTGCTGAAGTATAAATAAATAAATAAATAAATACACTATATAATATTATAAAGAGGAAAACTTTGTTTGGTTGGTTGTAATGAATAGGCTCAAAAACTACTGGACCGTTTTTAAAAATTCTTTCACCATTCGAAAACTACATTATCCACGAGTAACATAGGCTAAATTTTATTTTGGAAAAACATAGGGTTCAGGGGTCAACGCGTGCGAAGCCGCGGGCGGAAAGCTAGTAAAAAATAAAATATTTCGACGAATTGAGAACCTCCTCCTTTTTTTAAGTCGGTTAAAAATACGGGACTATTCCCACCTCTCGTTCCCACCGCTGCAACTCCTGTGTAGCCAGGATCTACAGCTTGACCGCCAATAAAAACCCAAGTGAAGTTCACGTTTGTCCCAATGTTAAGATGTGGAAAAAATATATCTGATTGGTTAATCCAAACACTTTTCCGCTCCGCCTTGGTGGAAACCTTGCTTAACGGTTATAAAAACAATGGAATATGCCATACAATACGGCATTGCAGGAAAGACGTCATCGCGGTAAGTAAATACTTACGTAGAGATTAAAAACCACGGAAGTGGCATAAAGATTGGTCATACTAAGGTATGTAGTAGTATTTTTCTACACTAATATTATAAAGAGGAAAACTTTGTTTGTTTGTTTGTTTGTTTAGTTGTAATGGATAGGCTCAAAAACTACTGGACCGATTTTAAAAATTCTTTCACCATTCGAAAGCTACATAACTCACGAGTAACATAGGCTAAATTTTATTTTGGAAAATAATAGGGTCCCGTAAAATATTTGGGATTTTCATAAGACGTGGAAAAGCGCCATCTATCGTCATTGGTTAAAATCTTCTTGCGCCTGACAAACATTTTTGAGGTACGTAAATATTCATGAAGGCAAAGCTGTCAAACGCCATCTATCGACATCATTAGTAAATTAGTAACTAAATATTACGACATGTAGGTACTATGAATAGCGCTGTTCGTAAATAATATTGAAAATTTAATAAATAAAGATATTTTATGTAACTGAACCATTCACTGTATGTACCTATTTGAATCATTCACTGTGTTTAAACGAGTAAATCAAAGTGTTAATTAGTGACTTTTTACAAACTTCCTTGCAAATTCTTACTATGTGCCGCCATCTACCGAGATGAATATTAGGGTACGGTTCAGCGGCGGACAAATGGGATGGGCGCGTGGGCGATTGTAGTTAAATAGGATAAGAATTACCTACTTCGATTTATTTTCTGTATGTAATTTGTTAATTTTTTGGTAGGGTCTTTATTTTAATTACTTAGGTTGGTAGGTACTTAGTTATTTGATTTTAATGATAATTACTATAGGTACGTATAATTTTAGTAGAAAGAAAGGTCATTGAATGACTAAGTGACTCACTCACTCATCACGAAGTCTCAGAAACTACAAGTCTCAAAAGAGTTCTCAGGGGTTAATGGTCTATTCCACCTGGCTTTGATCACCAAGATGATCAAAGTGGACTCCAGTTAAATTATTTTTTTAGTGTTCTTTGATCACCTATAAATAAATCATACCTCTGAATTGTCACATACATGTCCAATTTGTTTATTGCGGTTTTTAGAAAATATCAAAAATGTTACAAAACAAAATATTATTATGTAGTACAACAATTGGACATGTGACTATTCAGAGGAGGTGTGATTTGTTTGTAGATGATCAAAGGACACTAAAATAATAATTTAACTAGAGTCCACTTGGCTCACCCAGGACATCGTATCCGTGGGTGAGCGATA
The DNA here is from genome assembly GCF_963855985.1 of Ostrinia nubilalis. Taxonomy (NCBI): domain Eukaryota; kingdom Metazoa; phylum Arthropoda; class Insecta; order Lepidoptera; family Crambidae; genus Ostrinia; species Ostrinia nubilalis. Next base: position 1,656,203 of record NC_087109.1, on the reverse strand, counting down.
AGGATGGGTAGCTTGGGGTCATTGGACAAAATTCTACGTGTTCACGGACCAGGCTTTAGTCACTAAGACGAAATTTTGCAAAATTCAACCCTTATGGGAGTTAAAAAGGGGGTTAGAAGTTTGTATTGCAGTCCTCGGTTTTTAAAGTAAGAGACTTGAAAGTTAAAGTGTATGCTCACTATGATCTCTAGATATTGTGGAGGTGTACATATACTGTTCGGTACACTGTGGTACTGTGTACACATCGGTTTGCCGACGATATTGTGGTCATGGCAGAATCGTTGGAAGATCTTGGCACAATGCTCGAAGACCTTAATTGATTTTCCCAACAGGTAGGCCTGAGGATGAACATGGACAAAACGAAGCTTATGCCGAATGTCCATGTTGCGCCCTACCCAGTTTCAGTTGGGAGCTCAATTCTCGAGATTGTCGACAAGTAGGTATGTCTACCTCGGACAAACGATCCAGCTAGGTAGGTCCAATTTCGAGAAGGAGGTCAATCGTCGAATCCAACTCGGCTGGGCAGCGTTCGGGAAACTACGCAACATCTTTTCGTCCAAAATACCTCAATGCCTGAAGACTAGAGTGTATAACCAATGTGTGTTACCAGTGATAACTTATGGCTCGGAAACGTGGCTTCTCACTATAGGCCTTATACAGAAGCTCAGTTGCACAGCGTGCTATGGAGAGGGCTATGCTTGGTGTTTCTTTGCGAGATCGAATCAGAAATGAGGAGATCCGTAAACGAACCAAAGTCGCTGACATAGCCCGACGGATTAGCAAGCTGAAGTGGCAATGGGCAGGGCACATAGTACGCAGAACTGATGGCCGATGGGGCAGAATGGTTCTGGAATGGAGGCCGCGTACCGGAAAACGTAGCGTGGGACTTCCACCTACAAGGTGGACCGACGACATCGTAAAGGTAGCAGGGAACCGCTGGACGCAGGCCCCTTCCAATCGATCAACATGGAAAGCATTGGGGGAGGCCTATGTTCAGCAGTGGACGTCCTATGGCAGAAATGGTGGTGGTGGAGGTGGTACATATACTGAAAATGTATCATTAGAAATCAACTACGGGGGCTAAGGAGATAAAAGGAGGGTTGGAAGTTTATATTATGAAAGTCCTATGTGTTTAAAGTAAGAGAGTTGAAATTTAAAATGTATGCGCTATAGATGCTAAGAGCGGATTTTACGAAACTCTACCCCTAATGGAGTAAAACGAGGTCCACGCGTACGAAGTCGCGGGCGGCCGCTAGTAATTTCTAAAATGCGATTCGAGCCCATTGGAGTATTAGGGGGTTTCCATATTGACCGGTTGGTAGCGGCCTGCATACAGCGCCTTCCTTTATGAGGTTTTCACTCTCCCCTTTGGGTTCAATTTCTATATTAGTCGTAACTATTAGAGAACACATTAGAATTTAACTTTACAAGTCATACTTTACTTATGGACAAAAACCACGTGGGCGAATCTGACGCAAGAAGGTAGTATTTTAATTATGTAGTAGTCACGACATGAAATCACACTTTTAAGTGTGACCTGTGGTGGGACGTTTGTTATCAGTGACGTAAAAATTAAATCTCTACATAATGTTACAACTGCAGAAATTTTTCTAACAACGCTATTTTTCTTTTTGAAACTAGATGTCAGGAAAAGGGTCACTCGATCCCACTAAACGGGACTATTCCCAAGTCTTGTTCCCACCGCAGCAACTCCTGTGTAGGATCCAGGATCTACAGCTTGACCGCCAATAAAACCCAACAGTGAAGGTCAAGTTTGTCCCGGGGAATGATAAACTGTCATTCGACCCGCAAAATAAGGTGACAAAATAAAGGTTTAAGACGTAAGTAGGTACGTCTTACGTCTTAAACCTTTATTTTGTCGACCTGACTTTGTCCTCGGTAAGCCATCGTTCGTTCGTTCGTTTCAGCCGAAAGACGTCCACTGCTGGACAAAGGCCTCCCCCAAGGATTTCCACAAAGACCGGTCCTGCGCCGCTTGCATCCAGGTACCTCCCGCGACCTTCACCAGATCGTCGGTCCACCTAGTGGGAGGCCTGCCCACGCTACGTCTTCCGGCTCGTGGTCACCACTCAAGAACTTTCCTGCCCCAGCGGCCATCAGCTCTTCGAACTATGTGCCCCGCCCACTGCCACTTGATTTTAGCGATTCTGCGGACTATGTCAGTCACTCTGGTTCTCCTACGGATCTCCTCATTTCTGATTCGATCACGCAGGGAAACTCCGAGCATAGCACGCTCCATCGCTCTTTGGGTGACCTTGAGCCTTCTTATGAGGCCCATAGTAAGCGACCACGTCTCAGATCCGTACACCATCACTGGCAACACACACTGGTCAAATACTTTTGACTTGAGACACTGCGGTATTTCGGACGTGAGAATTTCGCGAAGCTTCCCGAACGCTGCCCAGCCGGTAAGCCATATGAGTCGGGAACGCGGGACATCACTATCGACGTTGACTATTTCGGCCTTTCCTGGACTAACTAGGCCTTTCCTGGACTAGCTTTTCCTTTTCTGGACTAACTAAGCTCTGGTTCTACTGGCGGTCAAGCTGACCAGCCTACATATCAGTTTTGATACTTAGAATGTGACTGGGAAAGTTCGGACTTCCAGAAATTCCAGAAATGGCACGCGACAAAATAAAAACAAAGAATTTGAAGCTCTTGATACATTGTATTAATTTATTTGTATGTGTATAAGGCAAAGAATACAAATGTGTTAAATAAACAGGAAAGTAAATAAATGCACAGTTTGGAACAGTTATAAGCGTGTAAAGCCCAGAACAGACGGTGAAACGCAACTGCAACGAAACTGCAACTTCTAGTTACTTTTGAGTTGCATCTAAGTTTCTGCCCTAGCGTCCGTTGAGAAACCACACATGACGCGACCAGTTTGAAACTTTCAGTTTCAGTTTCATTCATGAGAATCATCACAAAGCTGCAGTTTCGTTGCAGTTGCGTTTCACCGTCTGTTCTGGGGGCCGTTCAAATATTACGTAAGCACCAAGGGGGGGTGGGGGGGGTCTCTGTTTTGCTTATTTTTGATGACATGGGGGGTAGGGGGGTCTAGATGATGATTACGTCATCGTTAGTTATTTACGTTTTTTCGGGGATTCCCGCAAATAATACATGCGTAGGCACTCGCTTTGAGAACTGATTAGGGGAATTACCGCACATTAGGGAAATTACCGTGCGCTATTCACTTGTCTAATATATAATTAACTCTCGTGCCGACATTGCCCATTGAAAAGATAATGCCGGAAATTGGCGTCTTTTTTTTTTCGCGCGGCCATCGACCAAACGCAAGTTTTGTATGAAATTGCAACAAAATAGTGACATTGTATGTGTAAACAAACAATACCATCCATTAAAGGCTCCAGACATCAGTGTGGAAAAAAAGCGCAATAAAAAATAGCGGAATATTTTGTTGCAATTTCTTACAAAACTTGCGCGCAAAAAGCAAATCTAGTATGTAAATCATCAAACTTCTAACGCTCGTAACTCAGTTCAAACTGAGTTTAGAGGTATACATTTCATAGTAAGTTTTGTTTATTACACTATTTTGTAATCAAAAAACAAAGTTTGGTCGATGGCCGCGCAAAAAAAAAGACGCCACCTTCCATACAAAATCTGGCATTGCCATTAAATTTGAGAGTCGTAGTCCGCATAATAATATCATCAAAACACGCGGCCTCCCGCGCGCGTGTTTTGTTTGGATACTAAACGTATTGTAAGTATTCGTAAGCATTGAAAGTTATCATTTGTGTTGATGTTGATGCATAATTGATGCAATTATGTTTGAAGTTCTTTATTTCTGATTATATTTTTTTGTCCCTTACTCTGTGTGTATCAGTTAAACCTAATATTTTCATGAATTTTCCTATTTTAAAAATGACAATATAAAAAACATTTATAACTAAAAATGTTTACATAAGAATAGGGGGAGGGGGTAAGTGCTTTGCTTACTTTTGATGACAAGGGGGGCGGGGGGGTAAAAAATGGTAAGAAATCTGCTTACGTAATACTTGAACGGCCCCCTGGGCCTAAGGGTTAAGAAATTCTGCAGAAACATTTGTAATATCGTGAAAATAAAGTAGCACAAAGCACTTCATGGGGCGCCGACTAGTGTGGCAATTTTTCGACGATCTTCTTTTCGTAACAAAATATTTGTTTTAGATTTAGACTACAATTCAAGATAATTATTTTATCAAATAAAATAAACAATCCAATTATTAAAGTATAAAAGTGAATACTATCAGATACAATCATAACTTTAGTTTAGTTAGCCATTGCGCATCTTTAGTGTAGACTCTTAGTTACTTAAACATGTCGGAAGACGAAAGTACACGTGCTAAAGTTGGCCACACTCGTGTGCAGTGGTTTTATGCAGCTTTTGGTAAATAATTTAAATCTTATTTGCAAAGAGTGAACTAAAGAGTAAAATAGAGCAGGGTCCTGCAGTGAAGACTTTGTAACTTTATAATAATGGTGATTTTAACTTTTAATAACAATAACAGGTCGTCGGTCCACCTTGTGGACCCGGACGTCCCACGCTGCGTTTTCCATTCGAGAACCTTGCTGACGGCCGAAGCCTCAGTTCTGCGTACTATGTGCCCTGCCCACTGCCACTTCAGCTTGCTAATCCATTGGGCTATGACAGAGACTTTAGTTCGTTTACGGATCTCCTCATTTCTGATTCGATCTCGTAAAGAAACACCGAGCATAGCCCTCTCCATAGCACGCTGTGCAACTTTGAGCTTCTGTATAAGGCCTATAGTGAGGGGCCACGTTTCCGAGCCATAAGTCATCACAGGTAACACACATTGGTTGTAGACTTTCGTCTACAAAGGTAGCAGGAAGGCGCTGGATGAAGGCCGCTACCAACCGTGCGATGTGGAAGTCATTGGGGGAGGCCTATATTCAGCAGTGGACGTCCTGTGGCTGAAATGATGAACAATAACAAGTAACAGGTAGCCAGAAGTAATGATGGGTTTCCTTGCAGCGTCCACTACTCTCATGACATACGGGCTGCAGGCTGGATGGATATCCCCCATGATAAAGGTACTTCAGTCCGACGACTCTCCAACCGGCCCCCTAACGGACACTCAATTGTCCTGGGTGGGCAGTGTCCTGCCGCTGACAGGTACCTTCTGTGTGGCTCTATACGCGTACATAGCTGATGCGTACGGGAGAAAATTTGGAGTCATAGCCATTGCTGCACCTCAAGCGGTAAGTTAAAGAGTAGCTTGAAAGACAATCCCAAATACTGAAGTATCTATTAAAACTAGAATTTATTGTCATACGGTTGAACGCTTTTTTCACCGAGCTAATAGTGATATGGGGTCCAAAATTGAAGTAATTTTTGTTACTTTGTAAAGCCTGGTCCATGAGCACGTAGAATTTTTGCCAATGACCCCAAGCTACCCATCCTTATCGCTCGCGCTCGCACACTCACTGCGGGCGCTCGTCGCACAGTCGCGACAGTAATATAATTACGCGCGAGCGATAAGGATGGGTAGCTTGGGGTCATTGAACAAAATTCTACGTGCTCACGGACCAGGGTTTAGTAGGTACAATACTTTTGTGCATCTGACATCAGAAAACAAGAACCGAAACGTTGAAGCATGTTTAAAATAAAAAAATTCTTTAACTTCTCATTGAGGTCAATTAGAAACAATAAGTATTGAACAAGTCTATGTTCAGCAGTGGACGTCCTGTGGCTGAAATCATGAAGCCCAAATATTTAAGTTTACTTGCTTGGCAAAACGTAACTTGGTTTCTCGCGATACAGGTGCATACCTAGTGCAAGAACCGCTACCAACACTTCTTCACAATCCACCATAGCATGTAATTAGCTTAAGACTGTCATTCCGTCTTTTGTAAATCCTTTTTGCATAATTAAAGATTTATTTATTTATTATTTATTTATTTACTTCCTTAACTTTGACAGATATGCTGGGCAATAAAACTGACAGCGACCAACCCGACAATACTCATCATAGCCAGGGTCATGGCAGGCATACCCGCTGGGGGATGCTTCAACCTAATCCCTATGTACGTGAAGGAGATTAGCCAAGATAACATCAGAGGGTCCGTGGTCTCCATGTCGTTGCTGATGCAGAACTTTGGACTGTTATTCATGTACGCCATGGGAAGCTACTTGGGGTATTACACGGTGCTGTATATAGTGATTGGCATACCGATTGTGACAGTGGTGGTGATGCTGTTTGCTCCAGAATCGCCTGCTTTTTTGGTTAAGCGGGAACGGTTCGAGGTGAGATAGAATACAATAGAATAGAATAGAAAAGGTTTATTAACACAGTAAAAAAAGACACAATACAAAAAAAACAACAAAAACACATAATATGTAGGCTATTAAAACAAGAAGTGAGAAAAAACTGTGCCAATAGGCACCCGCTCAGCATTTATCGTGACATGCTCAAAAGGGCAAGTCACGAAGCTGGTCTTCCGCGGACGCCCTTGCTTATTGCGCAACCCTTGGAGAGAGAGATATGAATACAAAGAGATGATTTTGTGTATGAAATTGCCAAAACCGAAAAGTGTGACCTAATATTGGAATTTCGATTTTCAGGAAGCTGCTCAGACAGTGGCAAGACTCAGAGGCTTAGACGTTGATAGCAAAATTGTCAAAAATGAAATGGATCATATGAAGAATGAGGAGGAAAAATATAGGTCTCTACCTACAGTAACATTTTTGAATATTTGTAAGTATTCATTTGTTCTATTTAGAAAACCAAGAGAGCACAATCAACCTTTTGTCCTCATAGTAGTAATAGTATTAAAAGTTCTTAAAAACAGGAGGTTTTTGCTATTATCTGTTCAGCAGTTGTTCCAAAGGAGTTTATATATCATTAAAATACCAAGGTTTTGCTGACGACACATTTATTTCTTAATATGACCCTTGTGACCTTTATCAATTGTGGATTTGCTTCCATTAGTAATAGCAGAATACTACAAAACATGTGTCTTCATTTTTCAGTCAAGAACAAGGCATGGCGTCGCGGCTTCTTCCTAGTCATGGCTTTACTATCAACTCAGTCACTCAACGGCAACTTCACCATCCTGACGTACGCGTGGACCATCTTGTCAGAGTCAGGAGTGACAGCCAACCCGGAGCTGACGTCACTGGTCGTGCCCGTGCTGATGATTTGCGGTTCCATAGTGTCGATGATGTGTGTGGAGAGGTTTGGGAGAAAGGTTGGCATTCTTTTTTATATCATCATCAGATGATTTAGACTTTAGACTTCACTATAGGATAACGTGCCGATCCTAAGACCAGAGGCAAAGAAGGCTACGTCTTATAAGATGGGTTTAATGAAATAGTTCACCGCCGTCAATTGCTATTCACAATGCAAGAAAATTGTCTTTGTGCTGCCGGATTTTTTTATGAATTCGCGGAATTTGGGTAGGTTTTCTTTAATAACTGCCCCAATGTTGTATTTTGTAGGAAACGCCGATGAAAGTCCACAACAGGGCATGACATTTTTTCATGATCGTAGTAATCGTACCGTAGTGATCATCAGCTATCTAAATGATGACACTTTTTTCTAATGCCTAACTTATTTGAAAATTGCATAAAATGTATTACTCATATCTAATTCTTGATATTTATTACGTGCGATGTGAGTTGGACAAGGTAGGACATTTGACATGTTTCATGGATTGAGAACGGTCTTCAGCTTATCTAGAATTCTGGATGATGAGGGTGAAACTTCTTCCTATTGCCCAACTTAATTGAAAAGTGCATAATTAGTTATTACTCATATTCCTTGATATTTATTACTTGCGAAGTTGGTCAAGCTAAATAAGTCGAATCCTCGTTCCAATTTACAGAAGCTCCTGATCGCCACCTTCTCCATAACCGTGGTCGCAATGATCACCCTTGCCACCACGCAGCTTCTCCGCTCCCAGGGTTGGATTCCACCCTCTTGGCTGCCAGTGATAGCCATAGCAGCTTCAGTTTGGGCATACTCTGCAGGCGTCACTCCGATGGTCTTCGTCATCATGTCCGAGATGTTTAGCTTTCAGGTGAGTCATAGTCAAAACTTATGATGCAATCTAACTTTGCATTAGCTAGGTACTTCAATTTTTGCTCAAAGCATCTGAAACGCATCGATTCCTTAAAAGGAACTACAATTTACTTACTAAAACCTCAGTTTCTCAAGTCTGCGAGTACGAAGCGATTCATCTGGATAGCAAGGAGCCTTTTCCAAATTTTTTGACAACGCAAATTCGACCATTCAAGTTTTAACCTAATGTTGAGTTGGAATGAGATTTGTCTCACGGTGTACCTGAACGGACCTCTAACTAAAACGTCATGCATTCCTTTCGTAACGTTCATTAAAGCAGTTAACACAAGGAACTTCTCATTTTATTCCAGGTGCGAGCAAAGCTCATCGGCTGCTTGGTGACGTACGCCTGGTTCATGTCCTCAACCCAAGTGTCCGTCTGCACACCCATCGCAAATGCTTTCGGCATGTACACCCTTTTCTACATATTCGCGGCGATCAACGTTTTAGGAGCTGTTCTTACCTGTGCGGTCATTCCAGAGACCAAGGGCAGGAGCATAGAGCAGATAGAGCAAATATTGACGGCTAAATAGACTGGCTAGTTGAAATAATTGGATAAAGATTTGTGACCGAGGCCTTTGGATGGTTTGATGATAGTTCACTGATAGTCTGATAGCCAATGGCAAGATTATAGTGAATGCTCAACAATTTGTGATTTGGTTTATGATGATTAAGGATAGATGTCTTCATCTTCAACATCATAACGATAATACTGTCAATGTCGTGAAAATCATGAAAGTAGGAAGTAGGAAAGGGTGTGACGGGATAGTAAAATTTTCTAGTTCAATTTAACATAGGTAATATTAGATTATTAGAAGCTTATGAGCGTAAAATACCTAGTTAATCATTCCAGTTTAGCAAATATACAATTAGATACAGAAACGATCTCATTACTCATACACTAGTTAAATACCTAATTTATTTATTTTATGTAATTCTAGCTAGGTATATTACTTACTTATTGTATTACTTTGTATATTTATGAGAACTCAGTAAAAAAAAAAGTCACTACTAATGATACAAAAGTAATGTTTTGTAGAAAAATAGAAACATTTATTTTGATAAATAAAAACAGTCCGTCGACGCTACGGCATACAGACAGCTCGCTCAGTAGACAGTTAAGGAAGTCCTTGCGACATGATATTCGCAACTTTAATACTATCAGTATTAAAGAGGCGATAGAGCGGAACCAAGGCTCCAAAGTGTTCGCAAGAGACAAGTCTATTGGGCAAAGCCAGCTGACGAAGCTAACGACGGCGGACGGTAGTGTATGTAACACAACAAAAGCCGAGGTTTTGGGTGAGATTTTACGTATGGAAGTGACTAGCGGTTCCTCAAAGGCAGTCTATGGAAATAACTTGTATCTACCCTATTAAAATGGCATACTCACTCAGAAGCATTTGGCTGTAGTATACTCGTACTTACAAATCCTGCAAATTACGTAATACCAAAATTATGTAACTTAGGTTCATACAAAAAAAAAACTTTATTTACAAAACATGATTTAAATATTGATTCTATTGTTTTAGAATCTAAAGTAGTCAATAAAGTTAGCACTTACTCATTTACTTACAAGAAGATATTTTGTACCATGTACCTAGGTACTAACGTCTAACAGCATTATTACTTCTGATCTAATGTATTGTTTTTGACTCTTATAAGTCAGTACAATTTTTAACAGAATGTTATACTTGTTTATTGATTCACGCCCGTATTCACAAACGTTATTATGAGGTCTCACAGTGCGCGTGGACGCGCTGGGTCACACACGAACCAATCACAGAGCTCTAATCAACTTGGTACGTTCGATTTGCTGCTTCACTTAAGCAAGCATCGTTTGTGAATATGGGCATAAGTCAGTACAATTTTAACAATGTTATTACGTGTTTATTGATTCTCACTCTCCTCTTCATATTATTTGAATTCTTCTGTGACAGATCGAAATTCACACTTTTCTAAATAAGACTGATCTATATTCCTGATATAATACAAATTAAATAGGTTCTACAACTATTTATAATATAAAAATCCCCTCTCGTACATGCCCTGTATCTCTTCAAGCCTAATCCCTTTGGTTTCCTTCGCCGTCAAGAAGGTCAGCACAGTAGCTGCCGCAGATATGACACAGAACATCAGGAATGTTCCGTCAAGACCCAGGTGGTCCACAAGAAGACTGAATATTGAGAGCAAAGCGAAGTTGCTGAAGCAAGTGCTGCTCATGACGATGGAGGAGGCTAAGCTCTTCACCTGGAATTAGAAGAAACTGTATTGAATTACTTAATTAGGAGGTAAAAGGAATTGTACGAGAAGGAAGAGATTCCAAATTCTGCGAAAGCTAAATGGCAAAAGATCATGAATCTTGAATTTATCATCCCACCAAAAACAGTTTTCATGCTAAATGTTGCCAAGACTCTTCTTGGGTCTGGTCTTGGTTGGACCTTAAAGTAAAAACATTATCAGATCTCATGTAGAGACAAGCTTTTAACTTTGCATACCCTAACTCTACAAGCCTTAACTTCTTAAACTCTACAAATATTTAGATGGCTTGGCATTCTTGCTATGGATAAAGAATGTAGGTATTGTTGACTGTTCAATCATTATTTCTTGTAGGTCTAAGTTGTTGAACTTACCTACTGCAAGGGCTTATTATATATATGAACTAGCGGCCGGCCGCGACTTCTTACGCGTGGATCCCGTTTTACCCCCTTAGCTCCACCCGAGTTTCATAAAATCCTTTCTTAGCGGATGCCTAATTGCCTACGCCATAACATCTAACTGCATGCCTTTCAGCCCGATCTGTCCAGTGGTTTGGGCTGTGCGTTGATAGATAACTATGTCAGTCAGTCAGTCACCTTTGAGTTATATATATTTAGATTTAAATACCTACTCTCTAGTTTTATCGTCATACCTTTGGCGAGAAAGATTCTGACAGCTGCACCAACGGCACGTTGTTCACTCCTGCCTGGAAGGCGCAGGAATACAGCTGCATCACCAATGGAACTGCCCATGCTGGACTGCCTGACCAGCGCAGAAGGCCGACCAGTGTGCCGAGGCAGATAGTACAGATGGCGCAAGTAGATATTAGCAACAACTGGAATGCAGATTATATTATCCTTCTAAATAAAACAAGTGGGCGGGCTAAGACGAGAACCAAAGTGACCGACATAGCTTGCAGAATTGCTAAAATCAAGTGGCAGTGGGCGGGGCACATAGCTCGTAGAGACGATGGCCGTTGGGGCAGAGAAAGTTCTCGAGTGGCGACCGCGGGCCGGAAGACGTAGCGTGGGCTGGCCTTCCAGTAGGTGGATCGACGTTCTGGTGAAGGTCGCGGGAAGAGCCTAGATGAGGGCAGCGCAGGACCAGTCGTTATGGAAATCCTTGGGGGAGGCCTTTGTCCAGCAGTGGACATCATTTGGCTTAAACGTTCGTAAGCAATAGTCATAACAATAACGGCACTACTGCTTTGGCAGTTAGAGATAAGATAGCCAGTTCCTCTGTGGTGGAGGATTCTGGGTGAAGCTCGCTTTCACCTTCGGCCTGTTCCTCACTTTCCATCTGGTGAGATACAGGCCAAGAGCTTCATAAACAATTTCTCTGTAGCTTACTGGTTAGAACAGTCACCCAGTAAGAAAGGTAGTGGATTCAAGATTAACCAGGGGCAGTCAAAAATATTTTTAAGTAAATCATGATGAAGAATAATAATTGTTAAGGCTCCAATGCATAAAAAAAAAAACTAGGTATGTTGTCTGCTCAAAACCTACCCGTCTCCCAACCAAATCCGTGCACAGTACTGCCAGAATGTTCCCGATCACGATCGCCACAGCCAAGATGACTGAACATAAATGCGGGGATAGATCTGGTGCTGCTGCCAGGAAGAAGTGGACGGCATACGCTTGCACCGCCATACCTCCCATAAATGCTGTGATGATGACGTGGGCAGTCAGCGTGATGATCGCTCGCTGGGTCGGCTTCGATGTCCCTGGAAGAAAAATCTGGGTTTATACATGAATCTGGGTTAAGATAAACAGATAGGTACACGTAGAATTCTAAAGAGTTCGGTCATTTAAGGCTGATTAGTAAAATGCTGTAAGACATAAGTACCTACCGCCGATTATAGGTAGGCAATATTAGTAAGTTTCAGATGAAAGAATATTTTTCAAAAAGATCTTACGGGAGTACGGGACTATTCCCACCTCTCGTTGTCACCGCTGCAACTCCTGTGTAGCCGGGATCTACAGCTTGACCCCCAATAAAAACCTAACCAGTGAAGGTCAAGTTTGTCCCGGGAGAAAGTTAACTGTTATTGGACCGTCATCTAAATTAATCAGAAGAACATAGGAGGAGTTCGAAGTGAAGAGGAGAAGGAGGAGGAGTCAAGAAGATCTTAATGATGGTACTCGTAGATACATACTCAGTATCTTCCAAGGAGAAATATCATCGGCGCTGCCTTCTTTCTCTTTCTCACAGCCAATGTGTTCTAGGATAATATTGTCATCCTTGTTTACTTCTGCAAAAAATATGTAAAAAAACAAGGTTATTTCTGTAATCGATTCAATCCACTATGTTAATTCGACCAAGGACACTGCTGAACAAAGACCTCCCCCAAGGATTTCCACAACGACTGGTCCTGCGCTGCCCGCATCCAGGCGCTTCCCGTTACCTTTACTAAAGCCCGGTCCGTGAGCACGTAGAATTTTGTCCAATGACCCCTAGCTACCCATCCTTATTGCTCGCGCGTAATTATATTGCTGTCGCGACTGTGCGACTGGCACCCGCAGTGAGTGTGCGAGCGCGATAGCAACATAATTACGCGCGAGTAATAAGGGTAGCTTGGGGTCATTGGACAAAATTCTACGTGCTCACGGACCAGACTTTAGATCATCAATCTACCTAAAAGTAGGCCTGCCAGTAGGCTAGACTGAAAGATGTAGAGTACTACATCTTTCAGTCTGGGAGATTAAAGCATCCTCAATATTTATTCATGTATCAAAGTACGTAATATTCGGGAAGGGACACTACTATACTAAAGAATTTCTTGATGATTAACTTCACTTAACTTCTACGATCTAAGAACTTACTTGTATAACCCTGTCTTTGAGTCCTCAAATACTCGAATTCCTCCAAAACTGCCGTCGTAGTTTTAGATGTGCCACGATAAAACTTTAGTGACGTCAGAGCTTCCTAAGTATTAACAAAACGTGAACGCAGTTAATTACTTTTATCAGATTCTGATTTCCTACATAATTATGGCTCTAAGATAATAAGTTGAGCCTAAATTAAATACGTAGGTAGTTGCAGATGTAATAAAAGATTACATCAGAAAAGCCACGTGCAGAAGCTAACTAGCAACTAAAAATATAGAGCTATTAATTTTAATAAAGCGATCCTAGACACTCTGTAACTACATAATGTGCAAAATTGACTTTAAACTTCGTTAACATTCCAGTATTTTAAGTAAATAAGTAGCTATTTAAAATTACTCTGATCAAAGTTAATTTTATTTTATTTTTTTATTTTTATTTTATTTTATTAGGGACAACAAACAATTGTACAAACGGTTTTACAAAAAGTCTTACAGATATATCTTAAATAAATGCACAACCAGCACCGTTATCCACGAAAATAACAAATAGAACAGCTACTACGGTCGCACACGTTTGAAGAAATTATTTAACTAATTTTAAGTTTCTGACAATAAATTCCATGCAAATTTTAAGTTTGGTAAGTTAAAATTGACAAGTTCTAAGACAAAAGTCAGGAAACAACCGTATTACCAATCATTTAAGTTGGCTTAGTGCAGTTATACATTACATATTATACCTACAGTCAAGGCCATACGGCAAGCACCGATCACACAACAGAAAACGAAAACGGCAGACAAGGGAAATTTTAGTAGTAAGGCAGCAGATGAAGCTCAATTTTGTAATTAAACTTACCTTAGTTTCATTCTTCGTGATCAAATACACTGGGCTCTCCTTCATAAGAGTCAGTAACAAAACAAACAGCACACACACTGACAGATTCAGATAGATGATGACGTCATAGCTGCACACCCATCCGGTGATGTAAGACACCAGAGCCCCAATGGAGAATGTAAAGAGCGGTATCGAGGCCATAGTCCCCCTGATGAAGGCCTGGCAGATCTCATTGATGTAGGTAAAGACCACTACCAAGTGGATGCCGACTCCGTAGCCCAGTATGAATCGAGCTATGATTATTTGAGTGACGGAGTGGGCTGACGCGATCAATGCCCAGGAGAGCTGAAAAATGCAAATTTATTTAGGGTTACTTGAAATTACAAATGTTTCTTGACAACTTTATGGATCCACAGGTCGAATAAGGCCAGCGAGGAGTACCCCACCTCATTTAAAAAGCTTAAAGTACTCCTGACGTTGACTACTAATTTGTGGGATAAACAGGCCTCCCACACAAGGTGTACAGGCGATTTGGTGAATGTCGCTAGAAGTACCTGGATGAGGCAACGTAGGACCGGTCATTGTGAAAATCCTTGGGTGTGGTCTTTGTCCAGCAGTGGACGTCATTTGGTTGAAATGAGTGAACGAGCAAACTTAGCCACGAGTTTTTTCTATTTCGCCGGCACCTAATTCATCATCTCACATCCTTTCAATTCCAATAAGCTGTCCCAAATGGAGAAATATGCGAACATTAGACCTCCTCAACTCCAATCCGTCTGGCTAGCATGGGGTGGTATGCATACCAATCTTCTTTTTGCCTCTCGTAATCAGAAAGGGTCGTCCTTCTGCCATGAATATTAAACGACCTGATGATGATGAAGTGTCGCAAAACAAAAGGATACTCACGACACATAATAGTCCACAGAACAGCTCAGACTTCTTTCTCCCCACCAGCTCAGGCAGCTGTCCAGTAGTAAGAGCAGCCACCATGGATCCCAGGGTCACCACAGACGTCATGACGTTGGTCTGGCTCTTCGTCATCACAACCCCGAGGGGAGAAGCCTCGCTCTCCAGCAAAGGTGCGGTGTAAGACACCCATGTCAACGAATACGCTCCTATGAAGGCTCCTATACCCACTGAAATGTAAGGCCCATGTATTTTCAGGGTATGCTTTGTGCAGTTTTAGGCCTTGTTTGAGTTGCTGCTACAATTATTTATGATGATGAGGAAGTGAAAATAAAATCCAGCTTGAAAGTGAAGCCATCATAGATTGTTATTTTAAATACATCCCTGTGTTATACCACCCTCCCTAGAGAACTAGTCTTTTTATGCACGTTCCAATAGCTTCATGAGCTTGCCCTACCACCACTTCAGAGCCCCGATTACGGTAATTTTTAACGTCTCCAATCCAGACACGCTTCATCGATTCTGCGATACGATTGATCAAAACAGCTGACGTACGTTGTTTTGATCATTACGCTGACCAATCGTATCGCAGAATCGATGAAGCGCGTCTGGATTGGAAACGTTAAAAATTACCGTAATCGAGGCTCTGGACAACATAATAATATGGGTCTGGTGCCGAGTAGAGAAGTGGCGGAAGAATCTCAGTCATTTTTCAGCCTCTTTTTCAATTATACCATTTTAATGTGTAGAAATTAGAATAGAGAAAGTCTTACAAATAAGCACTGACGCCAACTGGACCAGGATTCCTTTCATGATCACATCCACACAATAAAACTTTTTCTAAATTTATAAATTAGTAACACTACATTAAGTAGCAAAATATGAAACAGCACTGCATGCGGTATGACTACTGTTTATAAACATCTTAACTTGAACAAATAAGGCGTTAATTATGGTATTAAAAGCATTAAGAAATAAAGAAATTAATATCTTCAAGGTAGGATGAGAGTAGATATTTGGATGCTATTATGCATTCATCCTACATCTAGTTAAGTAGTTTGTTATCCCACCTACTAAGGCCCAGAACAGACGGTGAAACGCAACTGCAACGAAACTGCAACTGCTAGTTACTTTTGAGTTGCATCTAAGTTTCTGCCATAGCGTCCGTTGAGAGACCACACATGATGCGACCAGTTTGAAACTTTCAGTTTCAGTTTCATTCATCAGAAAGTTGCAGTTGCGTTTCACCGTCTGTTCTGGCCCTAACTAATTTTGAGAACGAGAAAAAATTTATCTTCTGTTTATTTTATTAACTGAAGATAGGCAATGTACCTGCTACCCACGGGTTAAGTAAGCCACCTTCGATTGGCTGACCATCATAGTCATGTATGAGACCTTGAATTTTTGTTTAATTCAATAGCGCCATCGTAAGGTAATCATTACTCTACAAAAATGGTGAAGGTCGCGGGAAGCAGGGCCCGTCGTTGTGGGGAAATCCATGGAGGAGGACGTCCAGCAGTGGACATCCTTTGGCTGAAATGATTTGGATATAGGAACATCTCTGCGTTTGATAACCCACATTGTCAATGAGTCAAAGTGAACGCAGACATGTATAGAAAATTTAGTTACACCTGTCAAGGTGTCATATCGCGGTCATGGTTTTGGAGGTGTGCTACCGGCGTTAGTAATCTCCTTTTATCTTTCATACTCAAAAAATACTGTGTAATTCAGTAACAATTTATTACAATTTATTGCAAACTGCCAAATATCACAATATGGCAATTTCTCCCAGACAACCTTTGCGCTGTATAGTCTTTTGGCAGACGCTACCTGACTTGCTGAAATTCGTCAATCAGATAAAAAAAACGTAATAATGTAATACACAAACAAACCCACAATCAAACACCTCAACTTAAACAAACAAACAACACGATTAAATGGATAATTATTATTATGCAATAGCATCCTAGTCCTTGACTCTGTAACTACTTAAATGATTTTTTAAACCACAACGAGGAAGCTCTTGGCCTGCATTTCACTAGAAAGTGATGATCAGACTGAAGGTGGAAGCGAGCTTCATCCGGAATCCCCAACCACAGAGGAACTAGCTATCTTACCTCCAACTTCTCGAACACAACAATGCTATTAGTAATCATTGTTCTTATGGCAACAGAATTTATAAAGATGGTGGTAGCCAGGCAGACTATGACTAAGCCCTACTACTTACTTAGATACTAACCAAACCGAACAGAAAAAATCTACCCCGTTGGGAATAGAAGCCGGGACCTCTGTGGGTCTGAAGCATATGGTGTTACTACTAGATCATAGAGGCCGTTTATAGGTAGGAATAGGAACCTTAGTAAGTAGGTAAAGCTACGTTCTTTAGCCTACTGTTATGCTGTTTACACAATAAACAAAAACATGTCAACATTCAACATTATTTGCTATTTTGTTGAATGTTTAAGATGTTTTTGTTGATTTTGTAGGACAAAACAGGTGCTGGAGACCCGGTTTAAAACATTTCGTAGGCATGTTTTAAAATATAGAACTTTAAATAAAAATTAATAATGAAAAATAACTTTTTGTTCAAAAATCGATTTAAAAATAATTTAAAGATATCTTAATACCTTTAAATAGGTTACTGCAAGCAAACTCGTACAATACTGTTTTACAAAATTTTCTACTTGAGTTTTACTCTACTAGAACCTACCGAGTTACGGTACAATTCGGACCACAATGAAAAAAACAATCTGTCACAATTCTGTCAAAAACGTCAAATTGATAAAAACATTGATCGTTTGCCGATTGATAGCGATTGCATTGCGATATAGCCATAAATTCATTATTATAAGTTATAAATTAAACTCAAGTTACAGCTAATGATTACCTACATTCCTTGACTTAGTCTTTATTCATCAGTATTAATCTGTGAAATCCTCCATCATGGGTCTGCTATCAGACCCGGAGTACGGTTCAGTGAAATGGGTAAAAGTGCTCAAAAGAATCCACAGGCCTCTTTGTTTCCTATGCTATTTTGCAGCTATTGCATGGTTCTTCATGCTAGGTAATAAGGAATTCAACAATGAGACGTATTTTTCCGAAAATGCGCTGCTACCTGGTTTAGTGACGAACGAGTTTAATGCTGAGCAAGACGCGAAGCACTATTACAATGAGCTCAATCAGGAATTGGCGGTAAGTCTATTGATAAACAGGTTATATTCTCTGGTACTTGTTTAATAATTTTGCTTAAAATGTAACAAGTCTAATTAACTTCTTATTGACACTGAAACAAACAATACCATTGAAGGTTATGGGGTACCCATTATTTGTAGGTACTATGGTTAGGGTGTGACGGACATACAACTACTTTTTGGAAATAGTGTTAGGTTTTTTTAAACCTGTTTAAAAATGTTCTGTACTAGGTAGTAACAAAATGATCCAAATGAGTTAGCAACTACAAAACTCCTCTGTTTTACACCTATACTAAGATTTCTTTTGAATAATTACCTATTTATTCAATAGACATCTATGTTATTATTATAAAACCTTGATGAAAGGTTGTTCGTAAACCAACCAAAATACTATTACTAGAGTGCTTTTTGACGTGAAAATCAAACATTTCAGGACAAGTACTCCGACACAGATGAAATACCAGTCCCATGGCTGGTGGCCAAGATGTCCCAATTGCATCTGGAGGTCCATACGCATAACTTCACCCTGGAGTTTCCTTTGGGAGGGAAACAGGTATGAAAATATCAGATCTACATATTTGTAATGTTGAAGGGTGTTAGAATGGTATACAGCTACTGTTGGTTTCTTTGTACACACGACAGCACATCAGGTTACCCATTTTTGTTGCAAACTCGCCCCTATTACAACTGCACAAGAACCCACAGTGGTTACGTTGACGTGCCGTCGTCCGTACTTTGACCATCATAAAGTTATTTTGCTGAAAATTTTACAGCTTGTGAATATCTAAGGTCTGTATTAGAAAACAATACTTAAAACTTAACACCTTATTAACCTACACCTACTCTCCCTGCCCTGTAATCTAAATATGAAAATTAAACCAATCATAGGACACAATCTATGAAACAAAGAATTGAAAGAAGGCCTAGCTTTGTTCTGGCATATTATTATGCACTACTATAACATTTTGATATTATTGAAGACTGAGAATAACTAAACAACTCTTCATAAACTTTCTAGATTTTCAAAGGTGTGAATGTCTACGGCATACTCAGAGCACCACGGACTTCTTCCCATGAGGCTATAGTAGTGACAGCACCTCACAGATCCATATCGTCACACCATAAAGGAACGACCGCTGGCATTGCTTTGATGCTGGCCTTCGCAAAGTTTGCTAGACGTAAGTTACATAAATTATGTCTAAATCAAACTGTAATGTTCTAACAATAACCCCCTTATTAATAAAAAGTAACACCTAGGATGAACTCTGGATTAAAATGACATTTCCATACGACAACTTAGACCAGAGTTCAAATGAGGTGTTCGTTCGTTCGTTTTCAGCCAAATGACGTCCACTGCTGGACAAAGGCCTCCCCCAAGGTTTACCACAAATGAGGTGTAACTTTTATTAATAAGGTCCTAAGAGTACAAAAAAGGCATTAATAATTTTATTCCAGCTCAAAAATACTGGGCCAAAGACATAATTTTCCTCGTCACGGAACACGAACAACTTGGAATGCAAGCGTGGCTAGAAGCGTACCACGGCCTGAACAACAACGCTGAGACGTTTTACACCAGTCTTGGTAGCTTCTGGCGTCCTAGTGTTGCAACTTGGGCCTATGAAAAACTGGGTAATATACTCCACTGGACGAACAATAAAAAGTGTTTGGATCCGGGAAAGTTAAAAGCTAGGTCGGGTTCCATACAAGCTGCTATCAATTTGGAGTTCCACACGCCTAATATAAGTAAGTGGAATAGTTTTTATGTTTGTAGTAAGTTAATGCATATGTCGCAGTCAGATAGTATAATCCGCCGTTTTACATTACAGCTAGGCATTTTGCATTACAGCTCTGTTTTGTAATACGGCGGATTAACGTTTAGCCGGATTGAATACGGCTGAATGAAAATCCGCCGGAATGTATTCGGCGCCAAACGTTCTTCAATACAGCTAGCCGTAATGTAAAACAGCGTGTCATTACCCGCCGCTTTGACAGTTTTTAGTTCCTATTTTCAATACCGTGGCGCTGCCGGACAAAGTGGCTATGGATTCTGGTGTTCGGCGGAATCCTACACAATATTATTAGTGTAAAAATATGAAATCATGGCAGTGGCCGGTGAAGATAATTTTATCTTAAAGAAAAATAACCCAGAAAAAATGACTAAAACTTTATTGTTTTGAGTTACCTGTTCCCTTTGATCATTTTTAATGTCTAAAAAAGACTAAAGCCAAATATCTAATTAATTCTTAAAATGTTTAGAAAAGTCTAATTGTTTTGAGTTACTTTTTTTTAGATGGCTATCCCTTGTGATTTATAAATAAGTAAAAAAAAAAAGTACTGAAGCCAAATATATTATTTAGTATACAGTAACGAAGGTAATAATTCTTAAAATCTGTCTTATTAAAATTTATTTTCATTAAACATTGTTTTATTTTGTAAGTATGGTCACCCTACAATCTATAGAAGTACGATGCGGCTAAACGTGGGCCGCCGTATTGAAGAACGTATCGCAATGACAATCCGCCTAAACGTTGAACCGCCGTATTACAAAACAGAGCTGTAATGTAAAATGCCTAGTGGTAATGTAAAACGGCGGATTATACAATCCAACTGCGACACATACATTTTGCTAAAGAATATTATCAAGGAAATTACTTTCTTATCAATGAAGTAGTTTGTTTTTTATTACAGAAAAAGAATGGAAAAATTGTAGAAAGACTTACTCATAAGACATTAATTTTCGAAACTAGGAGAGATGGTTATCTTTTAAAAAACCCTTATTTACTTTATTTCTTATTCCAGAGTACATAGAGGTCAAAGTTGAAGGACTTAATGGACAGCTGCCAAACCTTGATCTAGTCAACTTAGTGCACAAACTGTGTGTGAAGTCTGGAATACACCACTCTTATAAACATAGGTAAGTAAAGGTCCATATTAACTGCTCCCAATTCCCAAACGATAAATCATCATCATTTCAGCCATAGGACGTCCACTGCTGAACATAGGCCTCCCCCAATGCTTTCCATGCTGTCCAGTTGGTAGTGGCCTGCGTCCAGCGCCTTCCTGCGAAAACAATAAATTTAATATCCAAAAACTGTCCTTTTTCTAGCATGACTAAGAGTTGTTTTGTTCTGCACTGAAGAATTAGGATCACCCTCACTCTTTTCGTGTATGTCGTAATATACGAACATCAGTCCAATCCATCTGGTCAGTATGGTGTGTGTAGGTTAAATCCTTTGGCAAACTAGAGAAGGTCATGCTTTGAAGACTAAAATGACCTAATGATGATGATAATTGTGACAAGTGTTTCTTGAAAAGGAAAAAAAAAACGGAATTCACGCACAAAAAAAAAATATGAAAAGGCCTATTCGAACAAAGTAAATACAGCAAAGTTTTAGTTAACCATTATCTTTTTGTATTTTCAACAGTTATTCATGGATCCGGAACCGCGACAAAATGGCCGATTGGAAGAACAGCATAAAAACCATGCTGTCGATGGTTTTCACGCAGATTATTGGGGTAAGTAGTTAAATATCTTATATCAAATATTTGTGAGAATAGTAACGGTTGAAATCATTTATCAATCTCGCGCAATAAATAAATAAAACATCCTAAAGCCCGGTCTGTGAGCACGTAGAATTTTGTCCAATGACCCCAAGCTACCCATCCTTATCGCACGCGCGTAATTATATTGCTGTCGCGACTGTGCGACGGGCGCCCGCAGTGAGTGTGCGAGCGCGACAGCAACATAATTACGCGCGAGCGATAAGGATGGGTAGCTTGGGGTCATTGGACAAAACTCTATGTGCTCACAGACCATAGTGGTGATCCTAAGTAAATAAAGTAAACAAGTTCATAATGATCATTTAGACAAATCGAATACAATCTACTCGCTCGTTTTGCTTCTAAAGTTCGATAAAGTATTATCATCATTTCAGGTACCAACCGGCAACCATGGTCTCTTCCATCGTTTTGGAATCGAAGCCGTGACCTTAGAAGGTCGTGATGCCGGCGACCCAGCCGGTGTGCCACCCAAAGTGAACGTTCTTACTTCTGCCAACTTCTACCGACTGGCAGTGCCGCTAGAGAGTGTGTTGCGATCGCTGAACAATCTTCTAGAGCGATTCCACCAGAGTTACTTCTTTTACTTGCTAGCAGCCACCAACAGGTTTATTTCTATAGGTACGTTCTCACTTCTGCCAACTTCTACTGACTCGCAAAGCCGCTAAAAGTGTATTGCGATCGCTGAACAATCTTCTAGAACGATTCCACCTAAGTTACTTCTTCTACTTTCTGGCAGCGACAAATCGGTTCATTTCTATAGGTAAGTTGTTATTGATTCCGCCCGAAGTGAACGTTCTCACTTCTGCCAACTTCTACTGATTGGCAGTACCTCTAACAATCTGCTAGAGCGATTTCACCAGAACTACTTCTTTTACTTGCTAGCAGCCACCAACAGATTTATTTCTATAAGTAAGACCCAGGACAGATGGTGAAACGTAATTGCAACGACTCTGCAACTGCTAGTTACTTTTGAGTGCATCGAAGTTTCTGCCATAGCGTCCGTTGAGAGACCACACACGACGCGACCAGTTTAAAACTTTCAGTTTCATTCATCAGAATCATCAGAAAGTTGCAGTTTCGTTGCAGTTGCGTTTCACCGTCTGTTCTGGGCCTTAGTTGTTCTGCCCAAAGTGAACATTCTCACTTCTGCCAACTTCTACAGAATGACAGTGCCGGTAAAAAGTGATTACGACTTTTGACTTGTGACTTACGTTCGCTGAACCTATAACGATTCCATCAAAACTTATTTATTTATCTTATACAGGGTGGAATTTTGTAATGCCACCTGGAGGGAAAGTACTCTTAATACTGTAGATAGAAAATTTTACTCAAAGGAAACATTCCTTTATTTTTGAAAAGAAATAGAACTGCATTCAAAGATTTCTAAAAATTTGTTTGCCACACCTGGGAATCGAACCATTAAAATTTGTTAAAAATTACACCCTGTATTTTTATTGCATCGATCGTTAGGGTTAAGTATAAGGATGAAATCTCTCTAACAAACTTGATAAATCAAATGAAAGGAAAACCATGAAATCTTAAGTTATTTTAAATATGTACAGAAAATTGTACGGTATAGTAGTGAATTTTCGAAAAAAAATCAAAAATCTTTGAATGCAGTTCTCTTTCTTTTCAAAAATAAAGGAATGTTTTCTTTCAGTAAAATTTTCTATCTACAGTATTAAGAGTACTTTCCCTCCAGGTGGCATTACAAAATTCCACCCTGTATAATAAAAGTTAAAGGTCACTGACTGACTCACTTATCACAAAATCTCAGAAACTACAAGTGCTAAGAGTCGCGAATTTTACATGTTGGTTCCTTTTAGAACGTAGGTGCTCACTAAGACGGGATTTTGCAAAATTCAACCACTAAAGGGATATAACGGGGTCCATACGTACGAAGTCGCGGGCGGCCGCTAGTTACTTAAAACTCAGCCTTGATACATTTTGGATTTCAGTTGAATTAAAGTAAGCGTGTGAAGGTAAAATGTTTAATACCTAAACTAAACAAAATTGTTTGCCTGTGTCTTAGGTATCTTTTAAAAGTAGGTTAGTGCATACATTATCACAATGACAGTGTTCCACTAAAAATACCTACCTACATCTATAAAACCAAAAGGTCATTGACTCACTCATCACGAAATCTCAGAAACTACAAGTGCTAGGAGTCTCAAAAGAAAATGCCGAAAATCGTCGAATCGTCGAGTCACTGATGGCTGGATTCTATTATCGATGGTATTGTTTGTTTACACATACAATGTCACTATTTTCTTGCAATTTCTTACAAAACTTGCGTGCAAAAGGCAAACCTAATTTATGTAAAATCATCAACTTCTAACGCACGTAACTCAGTTCAGACTGAGTTTAGAGGTATGCATGTCATTGTAAGTTTGGTTTATTACACTATTTTGTAATCTAGAAACAAGGTTTGGTCGATGGCTGCGCGAAAAAAAAAAGACGCCACCTTCCATACAAAATCTGGCATTGCCGTTTGCATGGGGGTTCCTTTTAGAACGTAGGTGCTCACTAAGAACGGTTTTACGAAACTCCAACCCTAAGGGTGTAAAACGGTATCCACGAATATGAAGTCGCGGGCGGCCGTTAGTTAAGTAAATCTTTTTTTTCATCCGGTTTTTCATTGTCGGCCGTTTGGTGTAGTGGTTTGAAACGGGACTACTATTCCGGAGGTAGCGGGTTCGATTCCCGCACAGTACAAACATTTGTGTGCATGAACATATTTGTTTGTATTGGACTAGGTGTTTTCTATGTATAATAAGTATGTATTTACAAAAAAAAATTATTTAAGTATGTTTATATCCGTTGTCTAGTACCCATAGTACAAGCTTTGCTTAGTTTGGGACTAGAAGCGCAGTGTAAAATGTCTAAGGATATTTATTTATTTATTTATCCCCAGGTCAATACATGCCCTGTCTCTGTCTACTCTGTGTGGCGATGCTAGTGCGCGCTCTTTCCCTCTGGGTGACGATCCAACAAGATGGCGGCGACGGCACACAGAGCGAGACGCAATCCGAGACGGAAGATAGCGAGTGGAGCACTGAAGGGAGCAGCGATAGCGATGTGCCGGTGGGGCAGAATCAGGAACTGAGGTTGAGGAAGAAGAACAACAAATTGGAGAAGAAGAAAAAAGATGTGAGTTAAAGCCTGGTCCGTGAGCACGTAGAATCCCGTCCAATGACCCCAAGCTACCCATCCTTATCCCTCGCGCGTAATTATATTGCTGTCGCGACTGTGCGACGCGCGCCCGCAGTGAGTGTGCGAGCGCGACAGCAACATAATTACGTGCGAGCGACAAGGATGGGCAGCTTGGGGTCATTGGACGGGATTCTACGTGCTCACGGACCAGGCTTTAGTCCAATATTACCGTCATCATCATCATCTCAGCCATAGGACGTCCACTGCTGAACATAGGCCTCCCCCAATGCTTTCCATGTCGGCCTGCGTCCAGCGCCTTCCTGCTACCTTTACGATGTCGTCGGTCCACCTTGTGGGTGGACGTCACACGCTGCGTTTTCCTGTACGCGGCCTCCACCCAGAACCTTGCTGCCCCATCGGCCGTCAGTTCTGCGTACTGTTCCCTGCCCATTGCCACTTCAGCTTGCTAATCCGTCGGGCTATGTCGACTTTAGTTCGTTTACGGATCTCCTCATTTCTGATTCGATCTCGTAAAGAAAGACCGAGCAAAGCCCTCTCCATAGCACGCTGTGCAACTTTGAGCGTATTAACAGGCCTGTTCATCTCCGCGAGTTTACATCGAAAACAAAACACGCACGATGGCCCACCTACAGGATACTATTCGACAAGGCCTCACATACGAGCGAACTTTGACTCACGCACGCACGCGTATTCTTGTGTATGATGGAAGAAAATAAAGAAAATGGTGTACCAAATACTGTGCAGTATTTCACTGCCTAAATAATAATAAAAACACAGAATGTACTTTTTTAAGTTGCCTCAGGACACTGAGAGATAAATAAGTAGTTAATATTATTCATGATAATTCATGCTAAATCATGTATTTCCTCCGCCATTTTCCGCAGTTTGGCACCTCACGTCACATCATTTTACCGAAGTCAGCCCTATAGCTTCGGCGCAGTGCCGATCACTGACGTTTGTCAACTAAATGGTGCTTGACTCTTGAGACAGGCTAAATTACACCATATTGTTAATGACATTGAGCATACATTTTTTTAAATACCATCGCGAAGTAAAACTTCTGTACGTAGTACTTATTATTATTCTGTGGTATTAAGGCCTATAGTAAGAGGCCACGTTTCCGAGCCATAAGTCATCACTGTATCAGTATTTAGGTAGGCAGAATAGCTTAGGAAACAATGTAGCTGTATTATTATTTTGTAACTATTCTCCAAACAGACGAACCTCCTCCACGAATCGCCAAAGAAAGAGAAACCATCTCCCAAGAAGAAGCGTTCCAAGCTGAGCATAGTCAAAGTGGGGAAGAACTTCCTCATTCTTCATCTGCTGGGATATGCTGTGATGCAGTCGCCTCCGCTGTTCACTTTCATTGGTGAGTTCATCATCATCATCTGTGTAGCCTATGCTATCTACTACTGGATGTAAGCTTCTCATCAAGAACTTTCTGATTTTACCTCTCCCATTATTATTTTTTTGCATAAGCAGACCAAATAACTGGTCGGTTCTGGTCGATAGTAAATGGGTGACCATTCTGATCATGTTCAGTGAAATTTATAAAAAAAATAATGTAAAAGGCGACTTTGAACATATGCAAACCCATCCCCATCTTTACATAGCGTGGGTAATGTAGACCAAATGTTTCTAGTAAATTAGAAAGGGTCGTGTTCCTGCTGTAGGAAATAAATTACCTGATGATGACGATTGTCTATAGTCTGGTCCGCGAGCACGTAGAATTTTGTCCAATGACCCCAAGCTACCCATCCTTATCGCTCGCGCGTAATTATGTTGCTGTTGCGCTCGCACACTCACTGCGGGCGCCCGTCGCACAGTCGCGACAGCAATATAATTACGCGCGAGCGATAAGGATGGGTAGCTTGGGGTCATTGGACAAAATTCTACGTGCTCACAGACCGGGCTTTATTAACAGTTTAAAAGTGCATCTAGGTCATTAGAGGCCCCCGCTGAAATTCAGTTTCGAGACAAGCCCTGGCGGTCTTCATGTATGCTGAGCGGGCCTTTTTGTCAGAGGGGCACAAGCAGTTATCGTCCACCTGTCTCTCTCTCTCTGTATGTACGTCGACAGCACATCAAGTTATACATTTTTGTTGCAATATCGCATCTATTACAACTGTAATAAGATACCGCAGTGTTTAGGTTGATGTGCTGTCGTCCGTACCTATGTCTTGCCTGCTTGAAAATTTGCAAGTGAAAATAAATAAAAGCTTGTATTTACCTCTCATTCTAGGCCGCAGATTCTTCGACCAGTTCTCCGAGCGTTCGCTCTACTACGGCTTGTTCGCGGCCGCCATGTTTTTATCCGGCTACACTTTGACCATTCCCTTCGCCATGACTCGCGAGGAAATGGTCCTGACCAATATCCTGGCTTTGGTGGAGTTGGCCACGGTGTGTTTGGCCGTGGGCATGCATAACTTTTCGCTGGGACTGGCCATCGCTGTGATGTATACTCCGTTGGCGTTGTGGGCTAAGGCGTCGAAGATTGGAGAGACTAAGTAAGTTTGATAGAATTTTCAATATTTATTTGTAATAGGTATACAAACTTGATTTTAGCAATTCTGCGATCGACATAGCTCGCAGAATTGCTAAAATCAAGTGGCAGTGGGCGGGGCACATAGCTCGTAGAGACGATGGCCATTGGGGCAGGAAAGTTCTCGAGTGGCGACCACGGGCTGGAAGACGTAGCGTGGGCAGGCTCCTACTAGGTGGACCGACGATCTGGTAAAGGTCGCGGGAAGAGCCTGGATGCGGGCAGCGCAGGACCGTTCATCATGGAAAACCTTGGGGGAGGCCTTTGTCCAGCAGTGGACGTCATTTGGCTGAAACTACTAGGTATACCACAGATATGGATAGATGAAGCATGTGTCAAAAATTGTATGAAGCCGAGCGTGCCACTTTTTAAACGTCATTAGTGTCATTTTAGCGAATTTTAGTGATTACCGCAACGTAAAAGTAATCGTATCATCGTACTGCATTCGCAAAGTCATCGAATGATATCGTATGACTCGATTCGAAAATTAATTAATTCCGATTAAACTGATATTTTATTAAATTTATAGCTAGTCTGACTGTGGATTAAAATAATTTTGTAGCGGTAGACGTTATTCTACATTATTTATTTTTGTTGTGCCTAATGTTTATGAAAGTAATGATCGTTATTCCATTATGTTTATTTATTTATTTATTTATTTATTTATTAACACCAACAAGACATACACCATTTTAGACAATATTATACATGCTTATATAATAGGTTAAGTGCTATCTTAATTATAGGCGTTACACAAAAGAAATTGAATTAACGTAGCACAGAACATTAGTAAATTTTAAATTGAAATAAGTTAAATAACAATAAATTAGTAATTTTACAATAATTTTGCAAAAAAAATACTTTTATGAAATTAAATTATGATCATACTATAGTGCGTTAAATATATAAATTAGAAATTAGAAATTAGAAAAGACAATCAAGGCAGCAAAATTAGTCCTTTACGGAATTTTGATATATTGCTTAAAAATATATCCACATTAATCAGTTCGCTTGATGAGTCACTGAGCGAACCCATGTTGTTTGTGACATGTTTGTGTACTTTATTATAATTAGTCACTAGCCTATTAAGTGGTGCCTGGAGTCCCTGACGCGAAGATGAATTTCTCTGAACGAAGGGCATGTAAGAAGCTAGACGAATACCACGCGAGGGAGCACGAATATTGATCTGCGACAGAAGGTTAGGCGCATCAAGGACACCATTAACCAGCTTATGGAGAAACAAGTGATCCATCAGATTTCTTCGATCTTCCAAAGACTGAAGCTTAAAATGCTTTAACCTGTCGGAGTAGCTTGGGAGCTTTTTAGCCATGTTACAGCTGTATGATAAATGCCAAAGGAAGCGCTTTTGAACTCTTTCTATATTTTTCCGATACACGTCATAGTAGGGGTTCCATACGATGCTACAGTATTCTAGCTTACTTCGTACCAGGGCTGAATAAATAGCTATTTTTGTGGATGGATTTCTAAATTCTTTGCAATTTCTCAGGACAAAACCAAGCATCCTGAAACTCGCATTCACAATATTCTCTATGTGCTTATGGAAGCGTAATTTGTTATCGAGAATAACACCTAGGTCACGCGCATGCTCCACTTCCGACAGCTGATTCCCATTGAGGAAATATGCAGTGGGGGTCAGCTTCTTCTTCCTGGTAAACCTAACAACAAAGCACTTATCGACGTTTAAGCACATGCCGTTTCTAGAGCACCATGAATTCAAGTTGTTCAGGTCATTTTGTAGTAGCGCTGAATCAGCAGGTGTGCGAATGGAGCGGAAGAGCTTCAAGTCATCGGCAAAGAGATAATGTTTGGAGCCAACAAGATACCCAGCTATGTCGTTGATATAGATATTGAACAGTAAGGGACCCAAATGGGAACCTTGAGGAACGCCTGAAGGTACAGAAAATGGAGACGATGAATAGCCACTCACAACAACGACAGATGTTCTATTCGCTAGGTATGACCGACACCAACTCAAGAGTGATCCGGACACTCCAATACTCTCCAATTTGTGCAATAGCATCTCATGGTTCACCTTGTCGAATGCTTTGCTGAAATCAGTGTACAGGGCGTCCACAGTTTCACCGCGGTCCATAGCCTGAATTAGATCTTCGACAAAAGATACCAGATTAGTCGTGGTTGACCGCGCCTTGACGAAGCCATGCTGTTCGGATACAATTATTTGCTTGAATTGATGTGTGATCACAGGATACAAGAGGGATTCAATAATTTTAGCAAACACTGGAATAATAGAAATGGGCCTATAGTTCCTGACCGAGCTATTGTCACCTGATTTATGAAGTGGTAATATTAGAGATTGTTTCCAAGCCATTGGAAAAATGCCATCCTTTAGTGATCTATTTATTATAATGCTCAGAGGATATGCTAGAGAGTCAGCACAATTGACCACAAACAATGCCGGTAGTCCATCAGCTCCAGCACCCTTGTTACGATCAAGTCTTTTTAATGCTTTATAGACTTCATACGTTGAAAATGATATGGTAGATAGGTGCTGGCCGCAAATATTGTATGGATCATGCTTCGAGGGCGGAATGTTTGAGCAGCTGTAAACTGAGGAAAATTGTTGTGCAAAAAGATTGCAAATTTCAGGCCCACTAGAGGCCTTGGCGGTACCACCGAACATTTCCGTTGGTATTGTGCTTTTCTTGGCATGTTTTTTATTTTTAATAAATGACCATAAAAATTTGGGGTTTGATCGTAACGATGTCTCCATGGATTTGATGTACTTACTATAGGCTAAGGATTTCAATTTTGTACATCTTTTTTTCAGAACACAACATCTCTAGGACAAAACATCTCTAGGATTTTTGTTGTATTTATGAATTTTCATTTTATATTTATGTTTTTCCTTCAATGCCTTGATCAAAGGTGGAGTGAACCAACACGGATACCCCGAATGCCTAGGTTTAGATTTAGGCACATATTTATTTATTAAGTGTTTCAGTACGTCATAAAACCTAGTCACCATTTCATCAAGCGACTGACCCTGATCGAGCACTTTGTCCCAATCTGTAGCGTTCAGTTCCTTTATTATACTCGCGTAGTCAGCTTTATAGAAACACAGTCTAGGAGCATTGTTAGGAGACAGCATTTCACAGCAATCGAGTGATAGGCAAAAGTTAATAGGTGGATGCAAATGGTCAATGTTGGTCAAGGGGTCACCATTCGCAGAAATGCCGGTGATAACGCCATTACATAAAACCAGATCTAGAATTTTACTTTTGCTATTAAGAATGTTGTTGTATTGTGACATATTGTTAAGTGACATGAAATTAATTAACATATTTTGCATTATACTACTGCAATTGGTTGCGTTGAGACCTGAAGTATGCTCCGTGGTATGCCACTGCATGCAACTCATATTGAAATCTCCCACCACAAGTGCCGTTCCGTTGAGTGATTCCAAAACCCTATTACAATTATCAAAGAAATGTTTAAAGATGTGCTTTTGCACAGGAGGAGGGATATATACACCGCATATATTTATTTTCTCCACATTACCTTCACCAGTGACCACATCAATGCTCACCCATAAATCTTCGCAGTCCGAATCACAGTTATAAAGACGCTGGGAGGTAAATCTTTTCGAAATGGCAATCAAAACCCCACCACCCCCCTTAGACGCATGGAACCCACTACTCTCTCGATCGCGCCTGTATACATTATATTTATCATCAAAGAGCTCGCAGTCAAATATACTGCTGTTCAACCATGTCTCCGTCAAAATGATTACATCAAAAGAACTGCAAACCACATTATTAAAGAAATCAATCGTTTTTGTACGCAAACCTCTCACATTTTGGTAGTAAAAACTTAAGTTGCCCGTTAGTAACAGTATACAAATTTAGCGTATATTATGACAATTGATTAATAGTATCATGATTTCGTATGAAGACGTAATTAGACTCTTCGTTCTTCCTCACAAAAACTTTTCCTTCACGCACCCAAACAAATTTGTATTTCAGCTCCTTGACCTTCTGGCGAGCTGCTGCGTGCAATCGTTTTGTTTCAGGCGTTAAATGCTCCGATACATAAATAGGCAGTTTTTTAGTTCCTCCAATGCCTAGATGGCTTGTGTTCAATTTTTCATTGGCATTATTTTTATTAAATTTTATAGTGGCTGCTAAAAACTCATCTCGTAAGCGTGGACTGCTGAACTTGACTAAAACAGATCGTGGGCGAGGGCTCTTATTATTCATCTTGGATAGTCTAGTGCAAAGATGTATGTTGCTTTCGCTTATAGGACACTTGATCACTTTAGCAAGCTGCTGCACGGTATTGACAAGGTTTTCTCGCTTGTCTTCAGGAACACATTGTATCTCGATGTTGGCTGCCCGTGTTTGTTGTTCTAATTGCGCCAGCCGTTGTGACATATTATTGTTTGCAGCTCGTAAGGCTTCATTTTCTTTCTGAATGGCGTTTACAGTAGCTGATTGAGCAGCTTGTTCCAGTTTGACTGTTTCTAATTCCTGATTGCAGGCTGACAGTGCTGTCTCGAAGCTGGATACCATATCTTGCAGTTTTTGGATCTTAGGACTGAAGTCAGCCGCAAAAATATCGCGAAGTTCCTCCCTTATGATGGCTCTGACGTCGGATGCTGTCAGGCTAGAACAATCTGCCGACGCCGATCGTTGTTTCGAGCGCTGGGTAACATAGCTAGTTGCAGATAATGCGCAGCGTATAGGAGTATTTGAGTTATCGCCCTTTTTAGGTTCTTTACTGCGACACATGTCGCATATCCAAGCGTTTTTAAATTTCGCGGTCATGTCGTTGAAGTCCGCTAGTGAAAAACTTGTGCAAATTAGATGGTATTTATCTTCGCATCGCATACATTGAAGAAACGGTGAGTCCTCTAGTGCGTTAGGACAGCCAGCACACTCGTTGAGAGAAGCCATTATTGATGAAGTTATAACAATTTGAGAATAATAACAAAAATAGTCGGCCCACTGGGGTTCGAACGCAGGTTCTCGAGAGGTGCGGCGAGTTAAGTCCGTGCGTATACGCGCTCGGCTATCCAACCGCTAGCGTAGTTGACGAAATTTACCGACAGACTCCTTGTACAGTGCAGCGTGACGAATCCGGTTCGCAGAGAATTATAATAACCGAGCAGGGTAGTATCACAACACAAACGTTAGTCACAGTCACTGTACTTTAACTTGTTACTACATGTTAAATAGTACTACTAGTAATTCATTCATAAAATAAAGACTATTCACTCAAACTTTTTATTTTTAATAAATGTAAAAATGCGTAGTTTTGCCAATACGTTTTGTTTCATAAAGCTAAGTCAGGTACCTAGTTTTGAAGATTTTTCTAAACGACAAAATTCAATGTGGTAAAAAACGTTGGAAGTAAAATGAAACACAAAAGATTTTTCTTCATAATTATATTATAAGTGCAATGAATAGTATTGTGCTTTAAGACAAACCCTATAAAATAATCAAAACAAATCAAAAGGTTTGAATAAAATTGTTCTTCCGCCGTCATTTATAAAAAAGGTAATGGCAAAATTATAGAACTTCCTTAGGCAGATGCCTCTACTCTGTCTATTTGAAAAAGTCTGGCACTAGGGGTTTCCCGGGGGCCCGATACAAAACCAAAAACATCTTTATATTTCTTTTTAAATAAATTAATTCTTAAAAATCGTCAAATCTCATTATTTTTTTCACCCTACCAGCGATTCAATACAAAAACTTGTCTGGTGTATGAATACACGGATCTGTGTGTGTGTCATAATGTTATGAGTAAGTACGGTTCCTTGGGATCGGTATGAGTGCACCACATACATTACTCTTAATAGTACATCGCAGGATATGTATTAAAAACAATCTTACTTCATACTTCTTCTACTGCGACTTTATTCTAATTAATTATTTGTTACTTGTGCTGTTAATTACAATTCTCAATCCGTAAATAATTTCTTCCTTCTACCGTGTTCCTACTACTGTCCTCGTAAAATCATCGTAACCGATTGTTGTAATCGGATCACATGAACATCACTCGACCATGTATGTCCATTTGGACATATCGGAATGGCACGCTTTGACGAGCAACTTGCTGCATCTACTCTAATCCATATCTGTGAGGTATACAAACAGATTACAGTCTGGGCTTGATCGCAAAGAGTTTAAATTATAATCTGGACCGTAATCCAAAATTAGGAATAGTAGATTGAAAGATTAAATGCTGTTTCAAACTCTCGTCTGTTATTTTAACCGCCTCGGTGGTCTAGTGCTTTAGACGCAGAGGTCCCGGGTTCGATTCCCAGTGGGGGCAGTTTTTTATGTTCGGTTTGGTTGGTGGTAGGGCTTGTTCTAAGTCCGCCTGGCTAGCTACCACCGTCTTACCTAAGTCTGTCGCCATAACAACAATGTTAACAGCATTGTTGTGTTCCGGCAGTTAGATGTAAGATAGCCATTTCCACCGTGGTTGAAAATTCCGGGTAAAGTTTGCTTCCACCTTCGGCCTGATCGTCACTTACCATCAGGTGAGATACAGGCCAAGAGCTTCCTCGTTGTGGATAAAAAAATAATAGAAACGATATGATTAACGAGTATAATATAGTAGACAGACTAGCCAATAGGCCTTTTTATGAGTTGTCAAAATGCGAATTTGTATAGCAATGGGAATCATGACGTCATCAAGTTGTGAACCCCAATTTATTGAAATTAATTTCTTTTCTTTTGTGGAAATTGAAAATTGTGACGTCATCGACTTTTGACAACTTATGTCAACTACCCTATTTTACCTTACTGTTCCAATTTCTAGTGTATTTTAACCTCAATGGGAAAACTTTTGGCCTGCACTATGGATGTTATGCCTTTACATATAATGCTGTACAAAAAACAATTTGAACTGCTTACATCCGAAACTATCCAAAACTTTTGAATCGGTTACGGTTTCGGATATTTTTTTATTTCGGATATCCGAAAGTTTCGGTTACGGTTACGGATATCCATAACATCCCTAGCCTGCACTCACCTGATGCAAACTGATGATCATTGTTTATTACTAATAAAATAATTAACTTTTTAAAAAAATAAAACCGACTTCAAATGCGTGAACACAAAAAAAAACTAAAAATTAAAAATATTGCGTATAAAAAAGTTCAT
The DNA here is from genome assembly GCF_963855985.1 of Ostrinia nubilalis. Classification (NCBI taxonomy): domain Eukaryota; kingdom Metazoa; phylum Arthropoda; class Insecta; order Lepidoptera; family Crambidae; genus Ostrinia; species Ostrinia nubilalis. The sequence continues at coordinate 1,621,655 of NC_087109.1, read as the reverse complement.
CCCCAATTTTCCACCCTGGGGGGTGAAATATTTTCTTCAAATTCGCATGAAACCACCCTTTTGATAATACCTATTCAACAAAAAAATAATCGTTCAAATTGATTTATAATCGGCGGAGATATTGCGTATAAAAAAGTTCATCCCCAATTTTCCACCCTTGGGGGTTGTTTTTTCTATTATTAAATTTAAATGGGACCACCCTTGAGGTATTACCTATACGCCGAAAAAAGATTTGTTCAAATCGGTTCATAATTGGCGGAGTTATCGCGTAACAAACATAGAAAAAAAAAACATACGGGTCGAATTGAGAACCTTCTCCTTTTTTGAAGTCGGTTGATAACTATCTTCCCTTTATTTTTCCAGGATGTTCACCATATCCTACGTCCTCAAGATAGTGATGACCATATTCCTACACCCGTACTGGTTCGTGACCATCAACATGATATCCTACAGCCACATACTGTTCCCGGAGGAAGGCATATTCGACATGGTCAGTCGGGGGACGGACGCTGCCTCGCAGGCTATTATGTTTGCTGTTACGGACTCTTTGGTAAGTTTTATTTATTTTAAAGGCAGGTGGGAAATATATTCCCACCGCCATCATTATCATCATTTCAGCCTAGGATGTCCACTGCTGAACAATAAAAACGGTTAAATTTTAACACTATATACGGTATATACGGTAGTGGGAATATATTTCCCACCACATTTTGAACTTTATTCCTTTGTCTTGGTGACGAAAACAATGAAAAATGTCTACTTGATATGTTGTTAGACTTAAAAAGTTTATTGCACACATAAAATTAGGTACAAAAGGCGAACATAATGACAGCATGTGTTCTCTACCAGTTAACATTTGGGCCAAACGAAAAATGGAGTTATGATTTAGCACAAACTGTATATTTTTTCACAACAATTTCATGGGACTTTTGTTCTTGAAGACTTGACGCCTGAAGTCTTATAATAATGGGGCTTGAGTTCTTTATGAAGGCTCAGTTTTTTAAGACTCATCCGAGTCCAGCTTCAAGTCTTTGAGATTTTAAAAGACTTGAATCATGACTACGAGACCCGTGACAGTTTTTTTTTGGTGGTTTTTGTTTCGGTGCTTTTAAAGGCCAGAGTGAATAGGCACTGACAGGGCAGATATTATGTACCATCCTAGACTGCATCTCATTTAACACCAGGTGCGATTGCGGTCAAATACCTGCCTTGTCATGCATAAAAAAAATTTGGCTTTCGCTCATGATGTATGTGTACTATAACCGCACTATACATTTTATTTGTGTGCATAAATTGTATAAGCATGAAGTCACCTATGAACAGTCGACGGTAGGTCAGACTATGTATATTTATTGTAAAATATATTAAAGATCGCACCTCTGGTACTCATAGAAAAAGCTGTGCTTAGTTTGGACTTAAATATGACAATGTGTTAAACGTCAAAGCAAAATACAATAATCTTCGTCGTCATTATTATTTCAGCCATAGGACGTCCACTGCTGAACATAGGCCTCCCCCAATGATTTCCACATCGCCCGGTTGGTAGCGGCCTGCGTCCAGCGCCTGCTACCTTTATGAGGTCGTCGGTCCACCTTGTTGCAAATAAATTAATTTGCAATTTGTTGCAGATCTACGGTAACTGGCTGTTCAACGTGGTAACAACAACTATTCTGCCCACTTGGTTCATGTTCTGGCAACTGACGGTGTACAACGTGGTACAATTCAGCGACTAAATCATTCCAAAGACTGTATCTGTTTAATTTGTTAAATAAATTAATGGATTTTGTAATATTTGTGTTGTATTTTCATAGACGTTTTATTCATTTTATCGTCATAAATTATAGCCTATATGTTATTCTGGGTTATAAACAGTAATACTGTAAAGTTTCATCAAAATCCGTTCTGTAGTTTTTGCGTGAAAGAGTAACAAACATCCAGACATCCAAACATTTGCATTTATAATATTAGTAGGATAGTAGATAGTATGGACTTATAGAACCTATTTAAGTAATACTTTTTCATATTATTATTATACTAGAAGCGCAGTGTAAAATGTCCAAGGATATTTATTATGATTATAAGAGGTGATATTAATATTAACTTACTTTTGGTCCTTTATTTTTTACAGACTAATATAAAAATCCATCGTAGTAATACTTATCAAATTCGTGTAATTTTTTCTTAACATATTACTTCTATGTTAATATTAATTTATTGTATTTACCAATATTATTTATACATTTTATAACGGGTGTAAAAAAACCTATCCCGAAGCCGAATACTACTTATTCTCCACATCATGGGGATCATTTTTTTCTTTGGGACCATACCTGGGAAACTTGTGGTTTAGGAGATATTGAAGGTCAAAGTCAGAATATTTTTTTCAAGATTTTTACATTATCAATTTCAATTCGTTGTTTAAAATTTTTTTTTCTAAGAAACCTTATTAAAATTTTGAGTATTTTCGTCACAATAAGGCTTTTGTCTTTACAATAAGAAATGGACAGCAGCGCGCGCACACACGCTCAAGCGCTGCCCCCACGCCCCGAACCGCAACCCGCGCTCGCCCATGAGTCATTCAACTCTACTGTGAGTTCAACGACTACGACTGGACCAACTGAACTGAGCTTAATCCAAATCTACCTAGTTTGTAAAAATGAAATGAGTACTTAAATTAGTTACTTACACCTTAATATCACCTTACCAGTTTAGTTTTTATTCTAAAAAATAATAAATTACATTTTAATTAATAAAAACCCTTTACACGAATTTGTTTCTTTCCGCAAATTAAATAATCTTACAGAACCTAGGTTGTTAACTAAACCGTGCTTTTACGCATAACCGTTATTCTATCACAATGTAGACAATGTAGTATCACAGGTCTTATTAGCTACGCAAGTGTGATAAGCGTAAGTAAGTAGGTATCATTAAAAAGTACCGTAAACAGATGAATAATGATCTTTTGAATGAGGCCTGTCATTCTTTACATTAATAACTCTCTACTTCAATAACTTAAGTCTTTACGATAGTAATAAAATTCATAAAGACCGCTCTAAACGCCTAGAGTAAACACCTGGCAATGTTACTCCTATCGTTGATTAAGGCATTCACTTTCGATAGGAGTGATGATTGTGTGTTCTTTAAACTTAATTGATTTCAGCAACTAAATAAAAAGGTCTCTTTTTTCAGTCTTCCTTCCATACTCATTACTTCCTTTCTTCATAATTTACTTGAAATAAATAATGGTTATGCACGCGATTCTAAATAAACGTAATTTTAATCGTTAATCACAGGCAGTAAGCAGATGTGATAAACTTGTATCATTAAAAAGTACTGTAAACAAATGACAAAATTAAATGCTCTTACACACAGGTTCATTATTTCTAGCTCTCTAACTTAATAAATTTTACGTCTTTACGATAATAATTAATAAAATAAAACTTAACTTACTTATTACTGCAATCTGAACGCCTAGAAATAACACACTGGCAAACTCTTGCTCCTTCACTTTCGATGGGAGATTAAAAGATAAGATTTTATTTTTAAACTCGATTGATTTTAGAAACTAAACAAAATTTCATATCTTTTAGCACTTCTTTCATACCAATTACTTCCATTCTTCAACATAAAAAGATTCATCGTCTTGTTCGTGATTATTTTAAATGAACGTAACTTTATTACACGGAATAACTATCAAAATGTATTGATATTCTTATTGTTTTATTAATAACGATTGCGCATCTACAATTTATTCAAATTTGAGTATTTTGGAAGCTTGCTTAAAGCATTAATTATTAACAAGTATGCTAGGACGGATCTTTAGTTAACAAAGATTAATCAAAGTATTTTTGCCGCCGCTTTTACAATCTCATTCGTTGATAGACTTGCCTGTATTAAAGTGATGAAATTACATTTTTGTTAAGTTAAAAATTACGTAAATTTGTAGTTGAAAATGAAGAGTAATAACAAAGCGCTACCGATTCACGACGACATTCGATAGACGTATTGCTTGACTGTTATTGGTCAGTCAGTCTCGCCGCGCGGGGCAGTGCCTTTGTTGCGAGGGGCCGCTCGCGCCTTGCGTTGCTCGCACGGCCAGCACAGATTAGAGAGTATACGGCCAGTTCGGTTTCTTCGGCCGTCGAATGCGCTTGCGACTTTTGATTGTTTTCTCGTGCGGATAGTTAGTGTGTGAACGTGTGATAGTGAGTGTGGTAATAGTGAATGTGTGTTAGAAAGATGCCTAACCATACGTACAGTGCTCGTGAGTACGTAAACATGGTTTACTGTTATGGGAGGGCACGTGGAAACGCATCTGAAGCCCTGCAGGCTGTAGGTATCGGGCTGAACATTCTACAGCGCACCACCGTACTGATGCACGTATTATTGTTCTGGCTGTACAACGTCTGTTGGACAATCAGCCGATTGTGCCTCCGCCCGCCTCGTCTAGGCGTGTATTGTGTCGGATTTGAGGAACTTAAATACCGGTCTGTACGTGAAGGAATACTGGAGCGCGCATCAAAACACGATTTACCTGGCACGCGTTTGCTTGCACGTGGAAGGCCGTCAGTTCGAGCCACAACTTGTCCGGTTGGAGCGGCCGATTCCAGACGACGTCGAAGGGGATTAGTCGGTAAGTACTTAGTTCTAAACCTAAACAAATGCTAAAGGAATGTGTTTTTTAAATGTAGGAAGTGAAGAATCTGGTAATTTTGTGTACAAAATACTTCTGCGGTCGCGGTAGGTAGTGGCGGGAAAGCGCGTACGCTCCAATACACTCACACACACATAGGCACGGTCATGCGTTGCGTGGCGCGCTGTACATTGCGGGCTGCGGAATATTGTATTTTTTTTAATCATAAAAATAAAAAATATTTCCCACCAATAATATTTTGTAATATTACTTGGTTGGGTGTACAGAAGGCGTAGTTTCAGTCTTCGTGATAGGTTTTTTTACACCCTGTATATTATAAGTATTTAGTACAAGCTCTTGTTAGTTTATTAAGTAGGTACTAAATAATTGATGTGACAATTATTATTAAAAAAATATCGATGTTACATAGCTATAGATAATTATTACTATTTAGATAGATACTTACTAAAGTTATTATCTTTGTAAATCAACTATATTTAACAAATTCTTCTATTTTTTCACTATATTTACATTGACAATCATAGTAGATAAGAATTCTAGAAACTGCCTATAATGTTGACGACTTGACGTTGCAACATTTTTATTTATTTTTCTTATCGTTATATAAGATGATATTACTTCGTATATGTAGATAATCTCTATAGTTCTCAAGTCACAAAACTTACATAAAGACAGACGTGTCACTTTCAAGTAATTAAAGATATAAAATAAAGTAAACCATGCACTTAATACTTAAAGATTTTTATTAATTAAAACCTAAATAAACACTAGAGATAAAAATATAGCGTCTTTCGTTCGCCAGGCATGCACAAGCACTATGCAATCTCAGTAGTCTTTCTGCCTTCGACAAAAGCAATACAATTTGACTTATCGAGTTAACTGCGCACCTCGCTTGAATGCGACTCCCTCGCACTCACCCGCACACCTCCCCGCTTTCGCCCTGACTGTACCAGAGCGGCGATGTGACGTCACGTCCGCCTGGTGCGCAGTTAACTCGAATGGGTTGTATGTATATTCGACTAGCTGTGCCCGCAATTTTTTACGACGATAGTTTGAATAATATTTCCCATTTTTGCAACATTTTTCTTTACTGCTTTCGCTCCTATTGGCTGTAGGCTGATGTTATAGCCTAAAGCCTCGATAGAGGGGCTATACGACACAAACATTTTCAAATTAGACAATTTTATGCAGCTTACTATTTTATTTATTTTACCAATGGTCCGTGACCCTCACTCGGCATGGGGCACACTGAAAACCAGCGCCGTGGCCTTCGTCACCGTGGGCCACGGCATATGCTGAGTGGGGCCCGTTGCAGTGGGCATCTTGTTGGTGAATGGGTGGCACTGCTCAGTTTACTCTTGTTTTTATTTTTTTTATTCTTCCATTATTATGTGCCACTGTCATGTCTATGTAATTGCCTGTATTTGTGTGATGTCCATTGTAATAAATGTATGTTTTTTTTCTTTCAAATTGGACCGGTAGTTCCTGAGATTAAGCAAACAAACAAAGTATTCAGCTTTATAATATTAAATCAGTATAGATTGAGTCGCTTTCCGTCTTTTCTCTCTATTTAAAATTATGACATATCTGCTTATAAATAAGGTTCAAATTCAGACGTACTGCTTCTTCTTCTTAGGCGCGAACAGAAGCTGTATAGCATCAACTGTCAATCCTTTTGTCTCTGGTAGATAGAATACACTGTAGACAGCTGTCAAAAAGCAAACAGCGCTGAAGATGTAGAACACAGGTCCTAGACCGATGGCTGAGACCAGTGGATTGAAGATGAGGAGGATCAGGAAGTTGCACAGCCATGCCCATTCCACCACCAGCATCGCTATGAAGCTTTTGACCTAGAAATTGAAAAGATAATATGGTTTGAACAGGTTTGAAAAGTATTTCAAATATTTAGGTGATAGCGCAAAAGGCTAATGTTTCTGCATGGGTAGAAGGCCTTGGGATGATTTTTTGTACCTGTTGGATTTCTAGGGCTCGAAAGTTTGTTTATTCTTTGTCTACTTTAAAGTAGAAGTGAAATAGAGTGATGGTTACGATTTCAGAGGGCTTAAGCCTTGATCACACGTACGTACGTGTACGTGTACGGTACGTGTGATCAAGCGCGTAAAAAATGACGTTAAATGTTTGATGGATTGTACAGCGCCCCAGCGGATACTTTCAAGAACTAAAATTATCATATATTTTTTTAAGCGCTTACTAGTGAGGACGTTTGATATAAACTCACACTAAGACCTCTGGATTATATTCCCGTGAGATAAACTTATTGTATTGAGTTTGGTTAGAGGAACGCACTTTAAGCATTATCTGCACAGGTATTTTTGGGAATTGGGACACCTGTGTCTAGATGACTCCTGCTAATGACTGTCTTACCACCAGATTTGTGAGTCCAGTTGTTATTTAAGGCATACAAGATTTTCTGATCAGTTTATGGATAGGATTTTGAGCATAACTGAACGTCGTTTTCTTTAGGCGAATTTACGAAAATGGCTAGCACAAGAAATAAATAAAACCTGTACAAACCTCTGGCACAAAGACTTCAGCAGCCAGCACAAAAGGCACAGTCCCAGCTCCGAAGGTGTATACCACACAGAACATGTATATGATGACGGCCGTCAGCCAGTTGGGACCCCAGCTTAAGTGGATCTGGGTTCCGAGGAGTAAGGCACAGATCCCAGAGCCGAGGGACCCGTATATCATTAGGGGCTGGAAAGAAAAGGAGAGAAAAGATCGTAAGTGGAGAAGTAGAACCTAGTTAATCTTCATTATCCTGTCTCCACGGGCACAAAATATAACAGAAGGTAAACTCATGTATGTACTTCGCTTCGCATACCTGCGCTCGGCTGTCGCGCTAGGGTTGTCTTGTCAAGTTGTCACGTGTTGCGTTTATTTCGTTATGATAGAAAAATGAAACTTTTAATACTATGGAAGAAAGACAATAAAAGATATCCACATTATCCACGTATAATTATGTAGTTATGTTTAGTACGTTATTATTATAGTAATAGTTTGCAAACAAATACACGAGAAGGAAGTAGTATGACGTAGTATGTAGTTGGGTGGTTGACACTATTATCCAATAATTCCTAAAACCTCTTTAAAACACTTCGATATTCCTAATAATTGAGTTTGCTTTCAATTTGTCAACGTTAAACGAACTATTGAAATACAAATAAATACCTTACTTACCTCCCGGAATCAATTGGTATAGCCCTCAGATCATAGAAAGATAATAGATATGAAGTCGCGCGTAACTACAACGAGAACCAGTGTCCCCACATTTCCCCCACCACAGCTCCCACACACACATTCAACTGTGTAAAAACAAAGCGACTGAGAGTCTACGACAACATGTGCAACCGGCTTAAAAGTGCTGTGATTGGCCAGAAGGCGTGCCTTATGGCCAATCAATGGCCACGTGACGTGACGCACACTTTGAAAAAAGCAATTAGAGAGAAGAAAGATAAAATGGATTCGATAAGATATCGATACTTTAAATCCTGGGGGCAAGGCTCGAAATTGGTTTAAAAAATGCTTGTATGAAAACCTTTTTATTATTATACGTTATTATTATGTTCTTTAACGATTTTTGCATAAAGGAGTCAGTTCCATTTTGTATGGACGAAAAACTCAGAATCAATTATTGATATAACAGGATCACTGTAATTATTATTAACTACTATCGCGCATTAACTTTTTAATTATGGCGAAATTCGTACCGCCTATGTTTATCAAAAATAATGCCTATATTAGGCTTTCAACTAGCTCTTATAGTAATTACATAGTTGACAGTTACTAATCCCTTCTACTATTGTTATTGTTTTTGTAAAAACTTAAAAATCGCAAGCAACTCATGATTTTTTCATTCAAAATTAGAAAATAGAAAATAATAATTTACTTCTATTTATCGATAATAGGAAACCGTATTAGAACACGAGCCCTGCACTATGTTACGACCGGCACATGCGGCCGTACTGTGTATTTTCACGCGTCAGTGGATATCGGAAGAAATAAAATACATTGCGCAGTAGTTACGCATGACATAAAGTGGTTGCTAACTAAATCGTCAATGTACGACGTGTTTGAATTTTTATCACCACTAATTTCGATATCGCAGTAAATGTCACGGCACTGAATTCGTTCGTAAAAATGTTTAGTTTTTTTTTATTTATAAGCAAAATACCAATGGATTTGCAATACTTACATGTGGTAAATGACTTCATTGTTCCTGTAGTTCTTCGTTTCACTTATGTTATTGCATGTTACGACGCATTATCCAACAATATCGGAGAATATTTCCTCAGTACGACTGAATCGCGACTAACCTGACGTCGCGGGCGATGTTCGTTTCTGGGCATATCGCGGAGACACGCGCCACGCCCCCGTTTCACATCCCTATTCCCTTCTATGATCTGAGGTATAGCCTGACCAGGAACATAAAAACCCTGGCATAGAGGCGCGTCAATTGCATTTGATAGTGCAACACTGAGTACAGTCGTACCTGAGTTAAATTAATAGGCTAACTTTATGTATCAGGATTCAGGATTACGGGTTAATTTGATATTTTCATGAATCAACGAAAAAATATTATTATAGGTAACCTGAGGTGGAATTGTGTAAAGCAATCGTAATCATTTGACAGTTCATAACGTACGATTATTCTGTCAAACGCTTTGTTTTACTGACTTTATCATACGTTATGAACTGTCAAATGATTAGGTACGATTGATTTACACAATTCCACCTCTGGTTTAAATAAATTAAATGAAACCATCAAATGAGCTAGTAGGATTTATTTTATTATTCATCAATAATCAAATTCAGAACTTGAATATTCAACTGCAATGTCTGCTCATGAACGCTTCAAACTCGGTACTTCTTTCCCAATTCCATAAAATTCAACACTTAGAAAGTGACAAAAAAAATTAAAATAGGTAGTTGAAACAAACCACAGCTATTTTTCATAGTGGACTGTACTATACGATAAACATGTCAGTCAATTTGACAACCTTTGTCGGAAACATTATTCAATGAAAATATTGTCCGAACCCTTAGTAGGTATTTCTCTTCGACAAATACTTTAACACATTGTGAACCACATTTCTTTCACGACTATAAAAAGATTTTAGCAATTTAATTCACAAAATCAGTTGCGTACATTTAAAATAAAGTTTGTTTACACTTTGACAGCAATAGACTGACATGCAAGGTGACATGTCAATGAAGTTTTCAGTTACTGTTGCCATTAAAAGAAATTAGTACCATTAGTTTTCCGCAACATGGCGAGGGTTTTTATGTTCCTGGTCGGGCTATAGTTTAAAAAACGAAAATTTAGTTTTTAATGTTGAGTGTAAGCAACCATCTACTTAACAAATGTTATAATACCCCTTTTTTGTTGTTCACTCATTTTCGAACAAAAAAAATAATTTCACAAACGCGTGAGAACGCAGTCGCGCCTCGCATTCGTCCGAGACAGTCTTGATAACGCGTACGTGAGCGGTGTCTATGTGTGCGTGGCTAGAGCGCGCTTAGTATGGAGTTTACCTTCTGTTATATTTTGTGCCACGGGCCTATCGAAGGGTTGGGAGGCCAGGTGAGGCCAGTTACCTGCCCTGGATATGGTATGTCCCTATAGTTAGTTGAATTTTCGTCCTCTAAGCGCGGGGGAAAAAATCTCTCCCCTGGGGCAAATTCAATTTTTTTCAGCCTCTTAGAAGATGGATACGCCCATGCCTGTTTTATATTTCTACGCTTTGCCGTTTGATCCTGACAGAGTAGATTTGGACCAAATTCTTTACGTGGATGACGTAAGAGGCGCCTAAGGCCTCAGCCTCGAACTTAGCGGGCAGCGGGGCGGGAGCGGCGGCGGCGCGGGAGCGGGGCGGGCAACGCATACCCGTTCTCGAAACAAGCGGGCAGCTCGCGCGGCGCTTTAGCGGCGAAGTGTTGTGTTCGGGGTTGTGTTGTCGAGATATTTGTTTTTATTCGCAAACGAAATGTCTGAACAACGGCGACAATTTTATTTCGATTCAAATTTATTCCTAACGCTCGATTTATTGTGGGCAAAAGAAGGAGTGCGCTGCCCGCTCGTTGCCCGCTCCCTCGCCGCTGCCCGCTCGTTGCCCGCTGCCGCGCCGCTGTTTTCGAGAACCGGTCTATTTGATTTTACGCATAACATCCTGCCGCTCCCGCGCCGCCGCCGCCGCCGCCCCGCTGCCCTCTAAGTTCGAGGCTGAGGCCTAAGAGGGATATGCGAACATCAGGCCTCCCTAACCCGTCTGCCCAGTGTAGGTCAAACACTCTCATTTGCCTCCAGCAAATGGGAGAGGGTTGTGTTTTTGTAGTGGAGATTAAATTGCGTGATGATTACGATGATAATGTTGATCCTATCTTACATTCCACTATGCCATATATACCTAGGCTCAATTTTACGCCAAATCTTGCGTGCTCATAAACGTGCGTAGAGGCGTTTATAACGTGATAATCCCTACTTAAAATGTGATGAGATAATAACAATTAAAGGCAATAAAAGTAAACTAAAGTATGTAATGTACAAACAATGAACACTATGAGATTCGGAGTTGTCTCGCACACCTGTAAAAAAGATAATGTACCTAATATGGTGTGGCTGTACTTAATGCTAAAAAACCCTGAAACAATTTAAAATTGACTCCCTTTTTGGTTCCGATAACCCCTCGTGGCAAGCTAACCGCCTCTGTGGTCTAGTGGTAAAACCACCTGCTTCAGACGCAGAGGTCCCGGGTTCGATTCCCAGTGGGGAAAGATTTTTCTGTTCGGTTTGGTTGGTAGTAGAGCTTGTTCTAAGTCCGCCTGGCTAGCTATTACCATCTTACCTAAGTCTGTCGCCATAACAACAATTTTAACTGCATTGTTGTGTTCCGCGGTAAGTGGTAAGATAGCCAGTTCCTCCGTGGTTGAGGATTCCACCTCTCTCGCTTCCACCTTCGGCCTGATCGTCACTTACCATCAGGCGAGATACAGGCCAAGAGCTTCCTCGTTATGGATAAAAAAAATTATCTATTTAACTATTTTCAACAAAAGGTAGACCTACCTTCCTTCCAGCAGCGTCAGTCAGTACAGCGGCCACCAGTCCAGCTATGACAGTGATCACTGCCAGTATAATGCTGGAGATGGTGGAGGACATTACTGGCACAGCTTCAGTGAACAGCGGGTCAGCATACACCTGCACCACGGGCAGCCCTTGGAAAATGCACGCTGTCATCAGCGTCAGAGTGACGATTATCGCTCGGTGGGTCGACCGGGATTTTCCTGGAAAAGAATTAACAACCTACTGTTTTCTAAGAAGGTAGACCTTATCTCATAAGCAATAAGATAGAAACTATTTTTTGCAATTTAGGCTTTTAAATAGCGCTTTTACAGAACCAGTTAAACCCTACCCCTGAATAATAACTTTGACAGAGTGCTTTATCTGAGATTGGCATAATTTATTATTGATTAAAATAATACAAGTAGGTAGGTACTACCGTATTACCAGTACTAAATAAGTAGGAACGTAGAGTGTGATATTTTTTCATTTGATAAGTACGAGTTTAACTTTTTTCTTAATTTTCCGGTTAGCACTTACCAGGTTAATAATCTTATCTTCAGGCGAATAAACATCAGTTATGTAGGGTTTAACTACAATATTAAAAATAGTACCAGCTATTTGTGCAGCTAAGTATACTTACTTAGAAATTGGATAGTAGATAACTTCTCCACTTTTTTTTCTTGATCCGCCTGCAGTTTTGTTTCTTCACAATTTTCATCTGAAACAAATTGGCGAAATAAATTAAACCGATTTCTGAAAATCGCTTGTTTCAAATCTTTAAAACTAGGTTCTCGATTTAAATCACATCATATTTTCCGCAAGTACTTACGCTTTTAAAAACCCGAAACCTTGCAAGCTCGCGCGCGATTCTACCTACCTACCTTCCTGTTTTTTTATAACATTTCTGATAGATTCAACTTCGTAGCTATTCGCTTCATTAACTTTAGTAGTTAGTACGTCTTATAAAGTGCGTTGTAACATTGTTCCTACTCAGTATTCGGTTACTAGACAAAGTTATACCTAATTGGGCTAATAACTAAATTATTACAGTTTTCTCTAGCCCAGGAAATCCCAACCATGAAAAATATTGCGGATTTACACAATGGAATTTCCTAGCTTTTATCTGTGACGCAATAATTATGGCGCATAAACATAAATCCATGTTTTTCATACACGTGGTTATCTTGTTTGGTTTACTCACATTGCTACAAGTCGGCGGTTTTAAGATATTTATGATTGTCACGATCCCAGAAGAGATTAGAGGCTTGAAGCTAGAAACTGCCTAAATACAAGAGGCGTGTGTATACATAGATACAGGGTGGAATTTTGTAATGCCACCCTATGCCACCTGGAGGGAAAGTACTCTTAATATTGTAAATAGAATTTTTTTCTTTAAGACAACATTCCTTTACTTTTTGAAAATATATAGAACTGCATTCAAAGATTTCCAAAAATTTGCTTGCCACATCCGGGAATTGAACCAACTAAAATCTGTTAAAAATTACAACCTGTATTTTTATTACATCAATCGTTAGGGTCAAGTTTAAGGATGAAATCTCTCTAACAAATTTGATAAATCAAATGAAAGGAAAACCATGAAATCTTAAATTATTTTAATTATGTATACAGAAAATTTTATGGTAAGCTAGTGAATTTTCGAAAAAAATCGAAAATCTTTGAATGCAGTTCTCTTTCTTTTCAAATATAAAGGAATGTTTTCTTACAGTAAAATTTTCTATCTACAGTATTAAGAGTACTTTCCCTCCAGGTGGCATTACAAAATTCCACCCTGTATAGTTCCGATAATTTTATCGTTGGGTTTATTAGTTCGTCGTAGGTTTGATGCCCGCACTCCACAATGTTTTTTTTTGTCAGAGGTCGTAATAGTAGAGGTTCTGTATCCGCACATTGTAAAAATCGTTTTAGAAAAGATCTGATTCTAGTACATACCTACAAACCTTTATGTAATTACACACAAGCTTTGCTTTGTCTAAACTTACAGAAAGTCGTGTGCATAAAGATATAATTATTTATTTATTTAACTCTATCTCAAACGAAATTAAAATTGTTTTTCTATCTGAAATCTGAACCTATAACCTACGGACCGGGGCTCTCTTTGTCCACTATCAATTTTATTTTGCCCATTAATTATGGTTTTATTTTTTTAAGAATTCGTATCTTCATAAGACAATCATTGTCATCATCATAATTACAACACTTACCCTCATCGATCACTGGGTTGAGGACACGTCGAATCTTCTCCATTTCATCTTGCACCAATTTTGAATCTGGTTTCGATTGTCTAAAGAATCCTAGTGCGGCCGCAGCTTCCTACAATGACAACAATACAAGACATAAAGTGGCAGCTTCAAAAGTTTCCTAACTTTCGCGATTGGTTTAGGTACTATTATTGTGGTGATGTTTGTGGTTTGCTAAATCTTTTACTTCAGTAAGGTTTTTGGTTGGTTTATTTTATAAAGCTCTTTTACTGCTTTCCGTCTTATCATTAATGTTGCAATGCCCTTACAGGGCCATGTTTCGGGACTCTGTATTAATATTTAAGATCCAAATGTACCAACATGATGCAATAAACATATATGACTATGACATTACTTTCTAAATTATCAGTAAAATGAGCTACGTAATTGTGCAATGATGTTGCAATTCAAAGTCTTTCCATAATATACTTTCCTTACCGAACTTGACCTTGAGGAAAGATCCTTATACAAAAAATTCTTACCTTTTCAAAACCACGACTCAGCAGGTATAAAGGCGACTCCTTCAGAAGACAATTGAAGGTCACTCCCAGAATACTCATGGTCATATTCGTGTACACAGCTGTCCAGTAATTCAAGTACCCTCCCAGGACATACTGCACCAGCATGCCGATCCCATAAAACACCATGATGCCTGAAGACATGGTGCCCCTCATGGATTCGTGGCAAATCTCCGCAATGTAGACGGTGTTGATGATGAACGCTGCACCAGAGAAACCAGATACAAAGATGGATGTTAGGACCACTTCCACTCTTTTGCTGAAGGCTATCATGGCCCAGCCGACCTGAAAGAAAGATCGATCCTTTAGAGAGGTATAAAGATTCTGGTTAATCTCGTTGCGGGTCCAATGACAGTTTAACTTATCTCCCCTGGGGCGAAAGTAGTTATTTTCAAGGTTTGTGATGGTCAAGCTGGAGATCCTGGCTACATAGGAATTGCAGCAAAGACAGATATTGAATGGGAATTGTGATTTGACCGTAAAAACCTCAGTGGCATCAAGAATTTCGACACCAACCCTCCATTAAAAAAGTATCATCTCCAAAACACAATTTCGCTTAATTTTTCAATGTATATAAACGAGCTAACGTTTGTTTGAAGTCGTCGTTGTATTAGGTAGGAGTCTTATGACCATTTTCACCATCAATCCCTAATTTTTAAGTGACCCCTATGGTAACACATAAAAGGAATTTTGTTTTCCAACGGGCATTACTCTACTTTTGACGAAAAGTGGTGAGTAACACAAAATTTATTTAGCGGACCTTGAAAAATCTGGAGAATAAAAAAAAGGTATTAAGATGTCTAAAGCCTGGTCCGTGAGCACATAGAATTTTGTCCAATGACCCCAAGCTACCCATCCTTATCTCTCGCGTGTAATTATATTGCTGTCGCGACTGTGCGAAGGGCGCCCGCAGTGAGTGTGCGAGCGCGACAGCAACATAATTACGCGCGAGCGATAAGGATGGGTAGCTTGGGGTCATTGGACAAAATTCTACGTGCTCACGGACCAGGCTTTAGTTTAGTTCAATCAGAATAACAGAGTTAACATGTTACCTAGCTAAGGCACTTACCACAGCAAGCAAATTGGCTCCAATACTGCAGCGTTTCCTGCCAATCCTGTCCAGTAGAACGCCAGCTATCGGTGTGCTGACCATAGCTCCTACAGAGGACAGGCTTCCCAGCAACGCTATTTCTCCTTCTGTCATGGTGCGATGAAGGGTGGTGTTGGCTGAGCTGAAGATCGTGAGCGTAGAGGAAGGCCAGGTGTACATGACACCCATGTTGAAGCATAGGAAACATACTGGAAAATAAAGTATTAGCTTAGAGACAGAACCTTAATATTATTTTTATTTTAATAGATACAATTCAACTTAATTCTAAACACTATGGGAATAACAACATCCGACATTTTAAAGGTTCTATGTAGTAACTTGTGGCATGAAAATTACCAATTATTTGTATTCCCGTTAAGTAAGTTATTGTGTTATAAGGCATGCCTAGAGAGGTTGCCTTATTATAAAATTTGGTATTGTTGTTACTTAGTCGAGGTAGTGTTAGAGGTAGGTTAACCTGTAATACTTGGTCCAGCGATCGTCGGGAATCGAACTTATAACCGTGTGTTTGAAGCACAAGTTCCTTAGGTAGGTAGAGATAACTGCATAGTGTTGTGCAATTACTTAGATCGAAATTATGTATAGTCTGGTCTGTGAGCACGTAGAATTTTGTCCAATGACCCCAAGCTACCCATCCTTATCGCTCGCGCGTAATTACATTGCTGTCGCGACTGTGCGACGGGCGCACGCAGTGAGTGTGCGAGCGCGACAGCAACATAATTACGCGCGAGCGATAAGGATGGGTAGCTTGGGGTCATTGGACAAAATTCTACATGCTCACGGACCAGACTATAGTGTTTAGGGGTAGGTTCACCACAATGTTAATGCCCGTTTTCACCATCAATCCCTAATTTTTAAGTGACCCCTTTGAAAACAAAATTCCTGTTGTGTTACCACTTAAAAATTAGGGATTGATGGTGAAAACGAGCATTTTTTTTCACTGTTTGGCAATTAGTACTCGGCTAGATAATTAGGAACAAGCACTAAAAACAAATAAATATTTGTACTTACAGACCATGGTGGCCCAAATCTGATTAATATTTCCCATTTTTGCGATAAAATCACTCAAAAAATCACAATTTGAAAACCACCGCGTTTCTACGTCTCAACTTCTCAACTCAACTGCTCAATTGAGACGAAACAAAGTTTTCTTCGTTATTATCAAGATTATCATAGCAATTGTCATCAGCAAACCTCATTAAAGTGAAATGGATTAGTTTGATCCTTTGACAAATAGTTATAGCGCGGTAAAACTAGCTGGGAACAAATAAGTCGGGGTTCTCTACAACTTTGCTTCTTGATAAATAAATAGTGAGAAGTGATCTACATACCTACTACGTTATTTATTTGTATGATAGGTCACTGGTATTTTTTATGGATTTCAATTTCGATAACTTTTGTATCATTCATTTTCTAGTTCTAGTCTAGTTCGTTATTTTTAATGGGACGAACGGTCCTGCGATGGATGCGGGCAGCGCAGGACCGTTCATTGTGGAAAACCTTGGGGGAGGCCTTTGTCCAGCAGTGGACGTCATTTGGCTGAAACAACAACAACAACAATGGGACGAAAGTTTGCATCAACTTTGTTGTAAGCTACGTGAAAATGATATCTCCCAAATGAACGATGTGGATTAAAGGACTTATTACTGAAAAGAAACAAAAAATGCAAATTTTTCCGCAAAAATCTTCAAGTTTTTAATTCATGAAAAATTATTTGCATAAAATTTTAAGGTCACTGAGATCTATTCCTACTAATTATTGTACTTAGTTTAATTCTTGTCCCAAAGTGGTGGTAGAGCAAGCTTTATTTATATTTATATAGGACGACGTGTAAAAGTGTCCTGAAAAGGATTTTCGTACTAATTTCGTGTCAACTGAATCAGCGTTTAATTCACGGAACTCCGAAATCATCTCTCTACCGTATTTTCGTCGGGTTTTTTTTATAATTATTGAGCAATGTGACAATTAGTATCCTTATCATCAACCTTGAAACGTTTGTTTACATGAGTAGTTGTTACTTGTTACTAAACATGACTGGCTAGTTTGCATATTGGCTTTGTTTATAATTTATTTGGAATATAAAATGTCCTTATGACACAAAATTCCAGGCTAATAATAGTAAAAGTATTAAAGAATTGGGTATTTTTTGTTTTAACGCATAAAGGCGGGCGGGCGCCATGTTTGTTGCATTGCGCAAATGCGCACGCGACTCAGCTGCGATTAATAATTATTATTAAGTAACTTTTGTAAAAACGATAATAAATATTATTTAAAATAAATATTTTAGTACATACGTGGTATAAAGCTATCGTTCGGTTCAGTCATATTAACTCTTTTAGAATTTTTATTTTTAAGATAATGCAAAAAGTAGAGACTCGTCCCACTTATGAATTAAGGAATTATGGTATTCTACGAATATGCTACGGAACCCTTCATGTCGCACACATCCGACTCACACCTGGCAAGTTTTACTCAATGCATGCAATGTAATCATGTCATATTATACTTAAAGTAATTAGGTAATTTATCTTTATTCATCTACGATTGGTCTACCTGTACCTGTTAGTTTGTTAATATACACAGATTCTAATCCAAAGTGAGGCTCATGTAAGACAACAATGTTGCTCAACAAATAGTAGGTATATCTATTAATATAAATTATTCAAGCCTGCAACGTTCCACCCAAACTGGAACAGAATACACAAAATCATTTCAGAGAATCCCATCTGGTAATAGTAGTTGCCGTGTGGTGACGGCAGAGTGGAATACATTTGTCACCAACCCCTACTCTTCCCGCGGGTGTCGTAAGAGGCGACTTAGGGACTACACATCAAACAGAGAACGGGCAGCAGCGCTCTCTGAAAAACATCAATCTTTTAAACTGCGATCTCCAACCCGCGTGCCAAGCGTGGAGATTATGGCAAAACCCTCCACTATAATGGAGGAGGCTCATAGTCCAGCAGTGGACTGTAAAGGGCTGTTGATGATGAATAGTGGGAATCAATCTCAGGTTCTCGAGTCAGCTTAGTAAAAAAACTACTGAACTGTGAGCCTTTAATTTGAGAGCTTAGGTAGCCTACATTCTACAGCTTAATACCTATCTTAGGTATTCTAATTCTAGGCTAATTCGAAACAACAATGATAATTAATGTGCTGTTGTCTGTATATAGACTTAGGAACAGGTAGTGTTAGTATTTAACTAGATTAAAATCCAATAAAACACAAATCGTATCAAAAATATATTGTAAAATAGTATCTCATCTTAAATTAATATTTTTAACTTATGTTACTTAAAAACAGCCAAGCGTGAGTCAGTCTGGCTCATAGTTTACTATTTAAATTAGTTATTTAAGCTTATACTATAGGGCAGGACCCAGAATATAACGCATTATTCTGTAGAATCTACAGTTGATTTATATTAAATCAAAACGCGCGCCATCATGCGCCATTTTTGCTGAGCGGGCGAATCTACAGCATATTTTTAAGATGTTTACTCTTGTTTTGTTCGCCTCATTGTTATTCTTTTCTTGTTCTTTTATTATTCTCTTCTTACTCTTTTCTTATTCTTTTCTTATTCTTATTCTTATAAGTTCCTCCTCTCAGCCAACATCAGCTGCACAGCTTCCAGCGTCAGTCCCTTCGTCTCCGGCACATACATCGCCGACATTACTGCAGTGACCACGCAGACTGCAGCGAACAAGTAGAATACTCCTCCAAGGCCCAGGAATATCATGAGAGGGTTGAAGATGATCAGGCTTAAGAAGGAACAGAGCCAAAACCACTCGACAACTAGCATCGTCATGAAGCTTTTGACCTGAAAGTTACGGAAATATTAAGAGACTTTCTTTTTCTAACGGGACTATTCGCATCTTTCGTTCCCACTCTGCAACTACTGTGTAGCCAGGACCTAATGCTTGACCGCCAATAAAAATCCTCATCATCATCATTTCGGCCACAGAAACCCTATCTTCTTCTAACGTGTGTGTGAGTTGTGTCTAACTTCACAACTCTAGTTATAGATTTAATAATCTGGCATAGTTTACAGATGATGCGGGCAGCGCAAGATCAATCGTTGTGGAAATGGAGGCACAAAGATTCAGCAAAGGACGGCTTTAGATTGAAACAAACGAAGGGCCAGGCTTGCTTAATAAGATCTGAAAATGTCCGGCAAAGTCTTCTGGGACAGAGCGAGTTATTGTTCGAGTTATGCCCCAGACTATGGCTCGCTCTGTCAGAGCAGCCAGGGGTATCCTGACATTAAAAACCTCTGGAAACTCGATCTAACCTCAGGCAAAAACACCTCCGCGATCAGCACGAAAGGCACAGTGCCGCCGCCGAAGCTGTAGACGGCGCAGAAGACATACAGCACCAGCGCGGTCAGCCAGCCCGGGCCCCAGTCCAGCTGGAGCTGGCTACCGAGGAGCACGCAGCAGATCGTTCCACCGATGGACGAGTATATGATGAGTGGCTGTAGGGAGAGAAGATTATTCTGGATTAAGGACTTTATTATCATCACAGTATCATGTCATTTAATTAGTCTTCACTGTAGAGTCCCGAGCACGACCCTCTTCATTCGCCAGAGGCAAATGGAAGAGTTGGCCCACACTCCCCACTCTGACCAAGAACCAAACTGGTTGAGGAGTGAACTAAAAACTTTGCGTCAGGGTTAAAATTTAGTTGCAGTGAAATACCTGCCTTGTCATGCTAAAAAAAAAGAATCAAATCAATGCTAATTTCTGACACTTTTTATGGGCTTGCTTTTGATTCAAAAAGGTTCACAATCACCTGTTGTCACGAAGTTGCCCAGATTATTTAATAAGTAACTTAAGTCTACAATCCAATCTTGGAAAACTGAGATTATCAGGGAATTCCACACAATAGCTATAGCTCGGGTGGATTTATAACATCGTTATAATTTGTTTTTGCGTGAGAGAGCAACAAACATCCATCCATCCCCTCAATCTATCAAAGTTATAAAGAAGTAGCTACCGAACTTACCCTTCTTCCAGCTAAGTCACTCATAAACGCCGCTGCAAAACTGGCCACGACTATAGTCACAGCGAACAGTAAACAGCAGACGGTGGACGACAGATTCGGCACTGCTCGACGGAATAGGGGTTCAAGGTACACCTGAACCACGATGATCCCTTGGAAAATGGTCAGCGCCATCGTCATGAGCGCTATGTAGAACCCACGGCGGGTTGGCTGAGATCTTTCTATGGACAAGGAATTTATTTACCTATTTAACGTTGGTAATTTTTTTACGCAATAAAGATTTGAATTGTAATTTTAATCTTAGAGTGATAAACTGCTTTCTCGCGTTTATAATACTCGTAAGACTAAATTTTAGAACTTACTATAGAACTGCCACAGTGAAAGCTTCTTCGGTTCCGATGGTTTTAGTTTAATATCTGTAAAATAATATTAACTTTCATGAATGAAACATAAGTAAGAAAAAAATATAGAATATCAAATGAGAACCTTACCATTGATTGTAGTTTTGACTTCATTTGGGAACAACATATTTTCTTCTTCTGGTTGACCTGTAATGTCATTAAAAATAGAGCTTAATTTATTGTTTGTCTATTTAACTTTAACGAAATGGAAACAAATAATAATTATTACGAGAAAATGAATGACATTAAATTTGTGGTAATACTCTAGCAGGTAGAATAGCAGTTTTTCATTTCCTGTACCTAAGTCCCGCCAAATTGGATTCCCGCCTACTTGAGAAGAAGCATTCAACACAGATAACTATTGACAAAAAATTACGAATGCCAAGCCGTTATATCGAAGCAAAGTAGATCAAACTACCAACCGTAATTTAAGAATCCTGAAAAGGATCTATCTAACGAGCAAATATTTGAACAATTAAATTACCCGACTCCAAAGGGTCCAGACTTTTTTCTATACTCCTCATTTCGTCGGCCACCAATTTGGAATTAAGATTCACTTGTCTGTAGAACGAAATTGACTCGGCAGCTTTCTGAAATTACGATAAATTGTGTAAAAAAACCTAATCTAACAAGCGTGTCGACAATTTTATATTGCTCGTGCACGCAGTTTGTTGGGTTTTTATGAGCTTACTTATTATTTTTAATAATATGTGACGTCAGCACATCAAGATAATCCCTGTGACATCTTAAATAGTGGTCATAGGTTGCGTTTTTGCCATAAAATGTAGTCTGACGTGCTGTTGACTCTATATAGCAAAATATTAAAAAATCGTGCAGATCATTCGTGTTTTGGGCAGCAGAAGCAAGGTAACTAAGAGTTGTTTTGAAAATTGCATATATCTTTACCTCCGTAAGTCCTTTTTTCATCAGCAAAGTTGGAGACTCCTTCAGCAAAACCGTTACGACCATACTCGCTACAGACAAGGCCAGGGATATGTACACCATGTTCATATAGCTGCAGAAATCCCCCAAAATATACGAGATCAGCATTCCCACACCACAGAAGACCATGGAGCCAGCAGTCATGGTTCCCCTGATGGACTCTTGGCAGAACTCCCCGCAGTAGACCGGTACGATGAGAAAGGAGGCACCACTCAATCCTCCAATGAAGATGGCTATGAGGACTATCTCAACGCTGCTGCTTATAGCTAAGATGGCCCAGGAGATCTGAAACATTAGGAAAACACAGCTTGAGCTCGCAGTCATATACTGGGTGACCAAATTGTAATGCTGAATAAGCAAAGCAGCAAATCGAACGCACAGCGTTGAATAGAGCTCTGTGATTGGTTCGTGTCACTCTGTGCGTCCACGTGAACTGTGAGACCTCATAGTAATGTTTGTGAATACGGGCGTAAGTCGCACTTTGGCAACTGTTTGCAAAGTCACCGTGTATGTTGTAGCCATGTAATTTTTACTGCTTGATTCAAATTAATCAATGGACATAATCGATGAATTGATGTATTAGGCCCGTACCTAGATTATTTATACACTACTAGCTTTCCGCCCGCGGCTTCGCCCGCGTGGAATTTTGTCTGTCACAGAAAAACTTTATCGCGCGCGTCCCTGTTTCAAAAACCGGGATAAAAACTATCCTATGTTTTTTCCCGGGACTCAAACTATCTCTATGCCAAATTTCATCAAAATCGGTTGCGAGGTTTAAGCGGGAAAGCGTAACAGACAGACAGACAGACAGACAGACAGACAGACAGACAGACAGAGTTACTTTCGCATTTATAATATTAGTTGGGATTTTGAGAAAAACATGGCTGGAAGTAACATAACCTTCAGGGAATACAATTACATGATTAAGTGTGAACTACACTCGGCATCAAATAAATCGCACCTCCTGCGACAAGCACTTATCAAACGTATGCATCCCCACTTCCTACCAACATTGGTACCATTTGAAAGCCTAGTTCTAAACTTCATTTCATTAAATTTTTACCCCAAAAATGTGTCTTTACAAGGATCCAGAGTCACTTCTTCAAAAAATACGTAGTTACGCTATAGCCATTTTTATGACTATAAAACTGTTAAGTTGGGATTAATCGCTATCCATCTGTTAAAGAGGATACGTGAGATCTTTATTTGGTTTTATAACCATAAAAATTGGTCTAATTGATCCCAGAGGTGAGCCCAAAGTGAGGTCTATTTTCAAGTCACATTTATGGTATATGTTAATCATTTATTTAGAAATGAAATGTATTTTTCTTTAAGGATATTTATTGGGCTTTCAAATAACACCAATATTGTTGGGGTACCATGATTGTTTCAGAAGAAAATCTTTAAAGTTCGCGTCGCGGAAGGTGCGGTTTATTTGATGTTGAGTGTATATGAAGATTTTATAAACTTTTATTTATTTTCATACACCGAATTAGTAAATGGCAAGCTATCAATGGGCAAGAGAGAGAGGGAGATTACCGTAGTGTACAGTGTACTCGTAGTTACGTCTTTCAATATTCAGAGAACACAGAGCACCCACCAGGTGGACAGACGATCTATGAAGGTCGCAGAAAGTACCTGGATGCAGGCAGCGCAGGGCCGGTCGTTAAAGAAATCTTTGGGGGAGGCCTTTGTCCAGCCTTGAAAAAACCAAATTAAAAATGAACCACATAGAAAAGAACTTACCACACAAGTGAGACCAGCGAGGACCGTGGAGACCTTCCTACCTGTCCTGTCCAAGAGTGCCGCGGTTATAGGAGTGCCCACCATGGCCCCAGCAGAGGACAGGCTACCAAACAGTCCCACTTCAAGCTCTGTCATCGGCCGGTGCAATAAGGTAAAGTTGGAAGAGAAGTTGGCCACAGTTGATGATGGTAACACCCACATCACTCCCAAGTTTAGGCAAGGGAGGCATACTGGAAGGAATAAATGGCGTTTTTCATCATCATCATCATTTCAGCCATAGGACGTCCACTGCTGAACATAGGCCTCCCCCAAAGCTTTCCATGTTGATTGGTAGCGGCGTGCGTCCAGCGCTTCCCTGCTACCTTTATGATGTCGTCGGTCCACCTTGGGGTGGACGTCACACGCTGTTTTTGGGGCAAAAGAAACCTCGAGTTATGACCACGCACTGGAAAACGTAGCGTAGATGGGCTTCCCACTCAGTGGACTGACGATCTAGTGAAGACCACGGGAAGTATCTGAATACGGGTGGCGTGGTCGTGGTGGATGGAATCCTAGAAGGAGGCTATTGTTCAGCAGTTGACGTCTTTCGGACATTTGGATAAAGTTTTAAATATCAGTAACTAATACAATTAAACTTGTTTTCTTTGCTTCCTTTTAGATCTGCGATATATCTACTTAAAACACAAATAATTTAAATATTAAATTAAAAACTTACCGATCACAGAACAAATGACTTGAGTTAAAATTGCCATCACGAGTTTTTATTTGCTATAATTCATTAAATCTGTCCGTCTATCACACAGCAGTAAGATCACTGAGGCTGTCGTGATATTCACAGTTATCTGAGAGGTAGCGATTAAAATAATCGCTAAATAAACAACCAATCCTTTAATGGATTTAACTAAAAGACGGTGTTTAACCACAGTTTCATATTTACAGTAACATTTGCTTATAAAATCGCTTGGTAAATAAGTTTTTTTTTCAGTAAAAAATAACTGTCGAAGCTTCTTATAGATCACGTGATAGACTTAATTATTCTAAAGATGAAGACACTTTAAATGTTCCATAGATTAGTGATTATTGATTGAATACCTAGTTTTGATATATTGCATAATTTAAAGTTTCGCTATTTTATTATTATTTATTAGTGAAAATTAAATCACAATGATAATTATTATGCGTAATATTTTTATTTTCTTTCAACAACTGTTTACTTTACGTTATGCACACACGAAAATTACATTTTATACTCGACGCAAAAACTCGGCGGGGCCATAAATAATTACCTAATTTTGAAACAGAGATGTGCACTCGCCAATATTTTATTAATTACACAACGCTATACCTGCCTCTGTGTGATGTCACCAATAACACAACCAATAACCAGTGCTAGTGCGAGAAAAAAATGTGATATAAAACATTGTTTTATTATTACACCGCCTGCCACGAGTCTTTGCGCCGCGTATAACAAATATTTTACTCGGAAACTAGTTCTCATTACTATACAAGATTCATAAAACAAAGATCTGCAAGATTACTAAGAAGTAACTGAATATAATGGCAATCATCGCAAATGGCAAATTCGCATCAATATCGAACCAGCCACATGCACTGAACTTGGAGACGTTTCTGTTCACGCGCCGTATGGCTTTGCAAATCTTTTTTTCCGCTTCTGTAAACGAAACAAAATTTTGAAATCTAACTGTTTTCTGAATTAACTAAATACGAATCAGTTTCAAATATTTTTTAAAATTTAACGTGGAAGATGTCCAATTAATTAACTTATTTTCTCAATTATTTTTACTAAAGGACGGTTTTATGAATGAGGGCAATCGTTTTAGCGCTCACTAGTTGGCGCGACTGTAGAGTAAGATCCTGTTACTTGCTAGTTTCTAAAACAGTTCCTGCAAAAAAACCATCATCATCATTATTTTCAGCCATAGGACGTCCACTGCTGAACATAGGCCTCCCCCAATGCTTCCCATGTTGATCGATTGGTAGCGGCCTGCGTCCACCGCCACCTTGTGGGTGGACGTCCCACCCTTGTGTGTTACCAGTAATGACTTATGGCCTCGGAAACGTGGCCTCTCACTATAGGCCTTATACAGAAGCTCAAAGTTGCACAGCGTGCTATGGAGAGGGCTATGCTCGGTGTTTCTTTACGAGTACGAATCAGAACGGATTAGCAAGCTCAAGTGGCAATGGGCAGGGCACATAGTACGGAGAACTGACGGCAAAAAATGCTATCCTGCAAATCCTGGGTTGTCTCCGTGGAAACAAGCCCTCACTCGCCAGTGGTGCCAACAGTTAAACACAAAAACGATAGCCCTGAAGTTGTAACTCTAGTTATGAAGTTCTTTTCTTACTTGAACACCTTGAAACTGCCTTCATCGTGCACATTACTCGAGCCTCCCTGAATGCCAAGTACAGCTTCTCACATTCCCAGCACATAATGGACACTAATATGAGATTTTTCAAAATCCAAAAATTCCGTATCGCGATGTATTGTATACCGTCGTTGACAGAAATCTGTTGGAAGGAAAATATGTAATTGAATAACGTTAAGTAGGGATACAAAATAGGACACGTATTTTCTGGGTTGACACATTTTCTAGCACTTAAGGCCTATTCAAACCTGAGCGATATTCGCTGCCGCTGTGGAAAGAGGTACATGGCAGACGGTAGCGAACACCGCTTAGGTCTGAATAGGCCATAGACTTAAGACTGAGTTAAACTCTAGACCTACGTAATTATGCAATTTATCAATTTACCTCTGCACCAGTTACACGTCTCCGTACATCTTCAATTTCGATTCGTAAATAATACAAAGCTTTTACAACCGTGTTCAAAATGTAACCTAGGACCTAAAACAAACGCATTTTGTTAGATACTTCTGGTCACCGCAATAGCACAACCATCTCTAATTTCGTTTCAGCCAAATGACGTCCATTTTTAGACAATGGTCTCAAGGATTTCTATAACGACCGGTCCTGAGCTGGCCGCATCCAGGTTCTTCCCGCTAGCTTCACCAGACCTCACTAATTTACCAGAGACAAGTTGATAAGCAGAAAATTATCGAGTGGCGACCACGGGCTGGAAGACGTAGCGTGGGCAGGCCTCCTACTAGGTGGACCGACGATCTGGTAAAGGTCGCAAAGGTGGTACCCATCTTTAAGTCGTGCGATGCTCATCTCACATGCAACTATAGACCCATCTCTATTTTACCGTCATTGGCCAAAGTCTTCGAGTCCTTAGTTTGCCCTGTTCTTCAAATCTACTTTGAGAAGTACTTGAACCCGAACCAACACGGATTCACAAAGGGAAGGTCTACTAACACCAACCTTGTAACATATGTAGAGGATGTCGTCGGTCATATTGACTGTAACAAACAGGTCGATGCGATATATACAGACTTCAGTAAGGCGTTCGACCGAGTACCCCATCAACTGCTTCTAATGAAACTATCGTCATATGGACTGGTGGGGAATCTGCTGGCCTGGTTTGGGTCCTACTTATCTGGTCGTTCGTTCTATGTCGTGGTCAATGGGTATAGCTCGGAACTGCATCACGTCACTACAGGTGTTCCTCAGGGTTCCCACCTGGGACCGATTATTTTTAATATCTTTGTTAACGACCTACCAAACTGAATTACATACTCGTCCTCGTCAATGTTTGCCGATGACTTAAAAATATGGAGGGTTGTTGATTCATTGGGCGATGTCCCGCTGTTTCAAAATGACCTCAATGCTTTGGTGGGTTGGTGTCGATCAAATGAGATGACATTGAATGTGGAGAAGTGCGTTCATATAAAGCTCACCAGGAAGTTAAATCCTATCCCATCCGTCTATAGCATCGATGGGTCTAATCTTGTAGAGAGGACCGTGGTGCGTGATCTGGGGGTTATCATGGACAGTAAAATGACATTTGTTCCACATCTGGATCACATCGTATCCAAGGCGTCTAAGATGCTGGGTTTCATAATTAGAAATGGTAGAGCGTTTAAGCGTAGTTCCACTAAAATAGAACTTTTCAATAGCTTAGTAAGATCCATCCTCGAGTTTGGAAGTGTGGTTTGGCGACCCCACTATGCTTCGCACATTCTACGCATTGAACGAATCCAGAAACGACTTGTCAGACACTTGGTATTCTCGCACTTTGGAGACAAAAGAAGGTACTCGTATAATGAGATCTTAACTGACTTGGAAATAAAAAGCCTAAAACGTCGTAGAGACCTACTTGATCTTTCTTTCTTTTACAAAATTATGAGACATCATGTGCGTAGTCCAACCTTGCTAGCGAAGTTTAACTTCAAAGTCCCATTACGAATACCACGTAAACCCATTGAACCTCTCTCCCGCCCCTTTCGAAAAACTGTTCTAGGAGCCAACTCTCCTATAATATGTCGGATCTGTAAGGTCTACAATAAATGTAGTGGTCCCCTGGACGTGCATTTCATGTCCCTACCCAAATTCAAGGCTACAGCAACCGACTCTTTATCATAAAAAAATAACTTATAACATCATTTAACGCTAACTAAGCAGCAACTTATATTTCTTGCAAGCTGTGTATACCTTTAAGTGATAGTGCAATTAGCTTAATATTTTGCGTATTTTTTAACATAATATTGTTGTACCTATCGTTGGTGTACCTACCTAATAAATAAATAAATAAATAAGAGCCTGGATGCGGGCAGCGCAGGACCGTGCATTGTGGAAAACCTTGAGACAGGCCTTTGTCCAGCAATGGATGTCATTTGGCTGAATCACGCTCACTCACTCACAGACACCTTTAAAATGCTGCTATTCCGAACCGCGCTGCCAACTGCAGCGGCCGCATGAAGTCTAGTTATGATGCCGTTTTGGAAATCATTTCATATAAATACACACAAACCAATAATACAGCTGTACTTGATTTTATGCGGCCGCTGCATGTGGTGTCAGCAGTTGCAGTTGGCAGCAAAACACAAAAAAGAAGAGAAATACACACCATGAACTTGTAACATTGTTTATTCAATTCGTACGTCTCTATTATTTCCAAATATATTCGGTACATCTTTCTGTTCATAGGAGAACTCATTTCTGATTGCGAGTTTGCTCTTGAAATCCAGGCTTCCAAGCTGTTCCTTACAACTCTCATCGTGAACGAAACGTACACAATGTTGTTGTCAATCGATTGCAGGAGGAACACAGAAATAATGTAGAATCTATACCTTGTGAAGAACGTTTTAATTATATTCAAGAAGTGATGTAAAAGTATAATGAAAGTCCCGATCCAGGCATAGATGATGGTTCTCTTAAGAGTCCGTCTGTTGTGGAATGGGACAGTGATCCTTTGCATTCGGATCATCAAATCCACGTTCCTAGAAGAGTCCCAGACATTTGTCTTGCAATTTGAAAATAACGCAATCATATCTGTCGTAAAATCAATAATAACTTCGTAGTATCGTACTACCGAACTAACAACTGAAAATGTGTTAAGTAAAACCAGTGATCGATGAGCAAATATAACTGGACTAGCCATAATAACCACGGAACATATTATTTTAGTACACACACTGTTTGGAGTAATAAAACTATTTTTGATCCGGTATCTTGGAGCAAAGTGGATATTTTGTAAAATAGCTAGCGGTCTGAACAGTGCCAATATATCGGCAAAAATGTAATTTTTAGTTGGAATTTGGACGGCCATCTTGTTGGAAAAATGTCTTTCACTTCCAGATGTTTCCTTGAGTTTGTCGTAAATGGAAAGAAATGCTTCCAAAAAAAATGAGAAAGACGTCGATAATGGAAATGAACGGACTATTAATTCATGTCAAAATGTAATTAGATAAATAGGTAAGCATTGAAATATGGAACTGGCGAAACAAAACAACTGTTTATGGGGTTCTGTAGGAGCTTTCTTAAACATGGATTACCCGTATTCACAAACCATGCTTACTTAAGTGACGTAGCAAATCGAACTTGCGTTGAATAGACCTCTGTGATCGGTTTGTGTGAGCCTGTGAGTCCACGCGCGCTGTGAGACCTCATAGTAATGTTTGTGAATACGGGCAATCAATATCGCTTCACGACTCAGCTGTTGGCATGGATGATAAAAATGAAACATGTCTGTAAAGTGATAAAAAAGGCATACTGGGTCTCCCTGTAAGTAGTTATGGACCAAAAAAGATTGATTCTGCGGCTCAAATCCATCAACTTTCCCCAAGAGAACAAAGTTCAAATCTTCCAAAAACAAATTTAACCTTTTCATACCAAATTGTCTTCAGTAATCATCAGCCAGTTAATATGGGGACATAAGAAGTGGAGAGTCTAACTAACAACCATTATACTTCGTCGCTGCATCCTCGAGATTTTCATATTTACCAGGTAGTCCACTTCTCATTGTACTAGGCATCGAACATTTTAGAGCATACAATACAAAAAAGTACTTGTTATGACTCGATATCCGGCGGTAGTGGGGCACGCTTACGTCACACCCCTCCAACCGTCGAGTCGTCATTCGCTTCGATAGTGCGGGCATCGTAACATCGAAATTTCTCGTTCGTGCCGCAAAAATTAAATTAAATTAAATTGGAAAAAGTGTGTGCTTCGTGTGTGTTTAAATGTGAAATGACCATAAAAGTAAACATTTCGATAAAATACACAGTTATTACGTCGTCTAGAGCGACGCGACATTTGGAGGATAATAATGGCTACCTGTTGGGGAATCAGGAGACCGGATCAAGGCCGCAAGGCCCGCAAGTAAGTGCTCCGCCAACGAAAGTGCCTGCCAAGCTGCAGTCTGCGAGGAATCGCGCCGTATTGCAAAAAACATCACTCATCGTGAATCACAATGATGACTACGACCACTCTGGCAAGAGTGTACCGACCGAGAGGCAGATAAGTTTGGGGAATATTTAAAACAATTATTTTGTTTTTACAACTTACAACTGTAAAAGGAATGGCAAAATGTTTTCGACTATGTTCAATCTGTGCTCGTACATAGGTACGTAATATATTCGATCCTAATTTAACACTGAGTTGTGCTGTGATGTGAGTTGTGCTGTGATGAAGTTCATACCGTGTTCATGGAATCTTACCTTAATGCTATTAAGGTAATCTATGTATTTCCTAAGAGTAGTGATGCGATTACTACCGAAATATCAAAATCGTAATAAAGAACCTCGATGCGATTGAGGTCAAATACGAATCTCTTAGAGTAGTGATGCGATTACTACCGAAATACCAAAATCTTAATAAAGAACCTCGATGCGATTGAGGTCAAATACGAGTTTCTTAGAGTAGTGATGCGATTACTACCGACATACAGTTCACAAGAATAAAAACTCGCTGCGTGCCTCCGCACGGCGCGCCTGCCGTGGCCACTGGCCCCGCCGCCCCGTCGTCTTCCCGTGCGCCCAGGTGGGACCCCGCCGTGGTTCAGCTGCTCTGCAACTGCCCTTCGCGACCTATGTCGCCCCGTCGGAAAAACGGTGTCGTAAGGTGAGTGCGTCCATTGCTATCATAATTACTATTGAACGTAACTAAATTTACTTAGCTGGTGTATTTACATACAGGACCTACCTATCAGATTTTTTGTTTAAACTATTTAAATAAAATAAGAAACTATATTCAATTGTACTAAAACAATGATTTCGAATAATCAACCTGTAAACCATCAGCGAGACCTTATATATATTATGTATTTCCTTGAGTAGTAATGCGATTACTACCGAAATACCATAATCGTTATGAAGAACCTCGATGCGATTGAGGTCATATAACTATTACCTAGAGTAGTGATTCGAAATATCAAAAGAATCGGATGATTCAACACAGGAGGATATATCAGTCTGATAAACCAGCAAAACCGAATATAGAGGTTACATAGGTAAATTGTATTAACTTCAGACACGGAAAAGTTATCCCGTTAGCCAATAATATTTTGGAAGGCTTAGGTCAGCCTAAAAAGTAAAACTGAGGTGTACGCACTCCAATTTGGAGATGAGATAATATTCTGAACGCTTGGGCGAATATTGGCTAATTGACTGAGGGACGAGTCAATCCAGAAGTTGACTAAAAATACCTGCACATGTTGTCACGTGTCTCTTACGCAAAGAAATTAAAACGGGGGGCTTATCCCTCAAGGTAACTGCTCGAGGAAGCGCAGAAATAGTAATAAAAAAGAAAAATACACAAAATGATAAGATGTATTTATTTAAAACTTTTATACAAGTCCATAAATTAAATTAAAATTACAATAGGACTTTAATCTAAATCAAGAAAATGTTATTTAAATGTTCAAATATTATTTTCGAATATTTGCCTCTGTGTGGGGTAACCGGTTCACGCACTTCTTTTCCTCAACACCATCCGGTTACTGTATGTGTGCGCGTGCGCAAACATCACCAACACCCTACAGTAGTAGTGCAACTGTCGCAATTTTTTGAGCAGCAGCTTTATTGAACGGTGGCATGATAAACACCAAAATTATTAAGATTATATCAGATATTTAATAGCAGTAATCCTACCTTTAGGTTTTGAGTGCCAAAACACATCAGCAGTTTCAGTTTCGGTCATCCTTATGAACAGCAGCGACGACCAGCGATTGCTACAGCAATTTCGTACAAAACAAACAACAGCGAATTATTTCCGCTTTCTACGCTTTATTCTGGTCTCGTGATAAGGTTTAATTTAAACCAGTATACCAGCTTCATTCCATAGTTACAAAACAGAAGCTTATGTCAACAACTTATAAACATTTTCACTTTGGTCTACCTAAGAACTGCAATGTTTTTTCAATACATAGTTATACATATTATACATAAATATTTGATACGTATATCAAATCCAGTTTAACTGAGAAGAGTAATTCTACGATAATCGTAAACCATTTACGTTCATCTCTTTTACTTGAGTAAAGAATTTAGTTCAGTCGCCTAAATTAATGACTTTATGTAAAGAGTCTTATCCCACAAGCAAGTACTTAAGATATTACTTAATATACCTATTCATATTACTTTTAGCAAAGTTAACAAAAAACTGGTATATTCCCATAAATATTATCGACATAACAACGAATCCAAACGTTAACAATACCTAATAAACTATCATTCTATAGGAATGACGGATTGAATATTTATTCCTAAATATGTAGTGTGGGAAATGGCCCCAACTTCATGTTAGTACATTATCTCGTGACTTCGGTTTCTTTCTATCGCAAAAAATGATAAGCAATAAATACAAATATTATTTATTTAATTTATATATTTACCTATTAACATCATAATTATGAAACAGTTAATCGGCTACAGACAGCTGTGCGATGTATGAATATTTCTGCTACCGTAAGGTTACCTCTGTAACATCTTCAAGCTTACTGAAATAAAAGATTTGAGTGTTATTTTTTGTGGGTCTCACACAACACAATTGATTTGACAAACAATAAGACAAAACAAGGAAATATATTATTTTTTGAAGTACTATTTACTTACTTAGTAAAAGTAAAGTAATAAATTAATTAATTTATTTATTCTACTGCTTTACCAAGAACCAAGAACATAAGTTCTTGTGTAAGTGTAAGTAAGAGCATAAGCTCTATTAAAACACTAAGTATAACATCTATAACGTACACAGTCAATTAGAGGTAAACTCTGCATGCAATGAAGTGTTTATTTCAGAAAAATGATATCAAAGTACAATTTTAGATAACGCTCTCTGCTCTAAGCGTATACTTATATACGATACATGAAATCGGTCTTGACATGATGTATTAAAATTGCTTATTTTAACTTTTTTTTTTATTAAGACCGCGTTTAAAAGTAAATAAATAATTCAATTTGTGCTACTGACAGATAAACTCAGTAATATACAAAGGAAAAGTGGTAATATATCAAAATCTTTATAATTTTTTTTCATGTTTATTGCACCGCCTTAGTCTCTCTACTAGACCTGTGGTTGACTGGCAGAGAATGCCACTTGGCATTAAGTCCGCCACTTTACAGTTTTATGTGCAAAAATATAAATAAATAAATGTTATCCTATCTTATATACACACACACTTATCTGCAAAAACGTTTAATAAAACATTTCATTACCTGAACGTAGTTAGAATAAGCCACCTCTTTTGTGTGCCGACGTTCTGTCGGACTGAGCACGCTGACTGGCGATACTCACGGATTGCGCGCAAATTTTTGCGAAGTACCCACTTATTTAGTTAATAATATAAAGTTATCGTTCTCAGTTTGGTTATTATGTTTCCAATCCAAAGCTAGTGTTACTAAACATTGTGCTACTCTCACGTTAGTGAATTGTTTTAATTCTTGGGGAAATAAAAATCTTAAACTAGATATAAATTCAATTATCATAGCTCAATGTACAAAATCTGACCCCCAGATAGAAAATAGTTATTGTGTAAACTTAAAAGCGAAGGCAAAATTTCAAACAACAGCTACATTTTATTTGAAGCAGAGAATTACCATCAGAATACTATTAAGTATTTATTACATAAAAAAGAAGTAGTAAAAATATTAACTCACAGAAGAATGGGACACCTGGCCTATTATATTTACCGGTGATTTTACTAATAATTTAGCACCCGGGCGATCCCAGTTGCACTTTAAAGTATTGTTTTCAATATCAGAGTTATTATTCCAGCAAATACAATTATTTCTTACAAGTTTACATGAATAACAAGTTATATTCGTATCCTTACTAATACTAAAAAACTAATCTCAAACTACGAAGAAATTTTACCACAATGCAAGAACCTCTAGGATAGATTAAACATATTTGAATATTTTTTCATTACGTGAGAGTTATATTGATATAACCCAAAATTATGTTCCGCACAAAGTGTCCGTCATGCAACAACTAATCGTTGAAAAGTTATCATAGAAGCAGGCTAATCTAGAAAATTACCTTGAATTATATTCTTAAATTTTGAAGCAAGACCTAGTCTGCTACGCATTTTGATAATGCTTTACTTAACGATAATACCTATTATGTATAAATATTCTTTATAAAGGTCTTATTTATTTAAATAACGTATTTATCATAGTTTTGATTTCACTAAAGCTCTCTAAACATCTACCTGGTAAATATGAAAATCTCGAGGATGCAGCGACGAAGTATAATTTATGGTTAAACAAACTTACCTTAAGTGAAGTTTGACCGTAATTATACGAGTCGCTGCATCCGAAGAGATTTTCATTCCCGCCCTACCCCTAAGTTTACACTTAACTTACCCTTACTTAACTTTAGCGAAATCATACTCTGAAATGAATGACGACTCGACGGTTGGAGGGGTGTGACGTAAGCGTGCCCCACTACCGCCGGATATCGAGTCATAACAAGTACTTTTTTGTATTGTATGCTCTAAAATGTTCGATGCCTAGTACAATGAGAAGTGGACTACCTGGTAAATATGAAAATCTCTTCGGATGCAGCGACTCGTATAATTACGGTCAAACTTCACTTAAGGTAAGTTTGTTTAACCATAAATTATACTACTATTGAAGCCACGATAACCGAACGGTGAAGGGGTCGGACTGGCCGACTCGTGATCCGGGGCACGCAGGTTCGAATCCAATGGTGAGCCAACTCGTGACACAAGCAATTAGCTTAGTATTTACATTTCTGCGATACAAATTGCTAATAATCTAAAAAGAAAAAAATACTATCAGGAAAATGTTAAGAATCCATGTACACTACGGGAGTACGGAACCCCATAACAGTTTAAGTAATGTATTTATGTGTCATTCACAATACTGACACATACTTTCATAATTTTAATTTTTTTACGTGAATCAATAGTGAAGTAAGTAAAGTTATTAACGATGTTTTACCAATTTTCCTGAAAGCGTTTTTTTCCATTATTTATAGCACAAACTCAAAGAAACTTCTGAAAGTGAAACACACTTTTCCAATATGATGGCAATCAAAATTCCAACTTCAAATTATATTTTGGCTGATATAATGTCAATTTTTAAACCGCTAGCTATTTTACAAAATATTCACCTATCTCCAAGGTATCGGATCAAAAAAAATTGTATTACTCCCAACAGTGTGGCTACAAAAATAATCTGCTTCATAGTAGTTGTGGCTAGTACAATTGCATTTGTGCTGCGAGCCCTAGATTTTATGAACACAATTTCATTGATTACTTCAGTTTTTCGGTACTGTGCAGTTATTATAGATGTTGTACTAGATGTTATTGGGTTGCTAACAAATTACCAAACAAATGTTTTTAACTCTTCAAGAAATGTGGATTTGATGATCCGCATGCAAAAGATCACTGACCCATTCCATAACAGGCGAACTCTTAAGAGAATCATCATCTGTAGTAGGATCGGGAGTTCCATTATACTTTTACAAGGCTTCATGAATACTCTCCTAACTTTATTCACTAGACCTTTGCCCTACTTTTTTTACGTGTATATCCTGCAATCATTTGACAACAACATTGTGTACGTTTCGTTCACGATGAGAGTTGTAAGGAACAGCTTGGAAGCCTGGATTTCAAGAGCAAAGTCGCAATCAGAAATGAATTCTACTATGAACAGAAAGATGTACCAAATGTATTTGGAAATAATAGAGACGTATGAATTGAACAAACAGTGTTACAAATCAGTGGTATGTATGCGTTTAATTCTTTTGTTTTTTATGGTAAATTTTCGAGACTTTGTAGGAGCTATGGGAATGTCGAGGCTTTGACTTGCGATCAAGATGACGGGAAAAGTATCACTCTTCCTTCATGTCGTTAAAAGCGAGAGGAGCGGAGCTTTTTTTTTTGAAGGGACGCGCGCTGGTAGCTTGAAGAGCTTTTCCAGCTTCACCGGGCAAAGTGGCGAGTACAGAAGGTACTCTAGCCGTTTGGCGATCGTCGGTCGCAGACCGCCGTCTGCCACTGCTGCTTTCACTTGGTCGATCCAGCGCATTGGTGTCCTGCCACGCGATCGGGTTCCTTCGACTTTTCCCTGGACGACCAGTCGTTAAATGTCCACTGCCTTTCCAGTGAGTTTCTGATTAAGTAAGTTTAACTTTTCCCCGGGATACATTTGGCCTTCAGTGGTTGGGGTTTTATGAAGCTGTAGATCCTGGCTACATAGGAGTTGCAGCGATGGGGGCGATAGGTGAGAATAGTCCCGTCTTAACAGAAATAAGAATGGATGGTCAGTTCTTTGGTGTGCCCAGGCGCTTTTCGGAATATTGTGGATTAAAATAAATAATAAACTTATGTTTTGTTTTTAGGTGACAGTTTACATTTTGACAACGTTTTTAAAAGCTTTATATTTTATACAACACGACATCGAACTTATACGGGAACATGTTTCTGCTGCAGAGGTAAATTAATTATTTTATTTATATTCTTCTCATATTTTTTTTTATATTTTGGAATTTCTTTGATGTCCCTTCAAGCCCCGCGAAGTGCTCCTTATGTTCTTCTAATTAATTTCGTTGCGGGTCCAACGACAGTTTAACTTTCCCCCGGGACGCGGGACAAACTTGCTCTTCACTAGTCGGGTTTTCATGGCGGTCAAGCTGTAGATCCTGGCTACACAGGAGTTGCAGTGGTGGGGACGAGAGGTGGGAATAGTCCCAAAAGGCACGCGAATCAAGACATAATAGATAATGCGACCGCTTGGGGTTTAATGGGATACAATAAAATTGTTTATCATCCCAGAAAAAGTTAACTTAAATTGTCTTCCAGCTTTCTGTCTGTGACGGTATAAAGCTGGTCTCGATGTGGAATTATTGGATTTTGAGAAATCTTTTAATTCTCTCTATTTTATGCTGGGAATGTGAGAAGCTGTACCTGGCATTCAGGGAGTCCCGGGTTGTGTGCACGATTAAGTCAGTTTCAGGATGTTCAAGTAAGTAACAAACGAAGGAGTTAACTCAATTTAACTGCGAACCTGGCAGATGTGACTTCACTTCGACGCTCTGGTACGGACGGGGCGCACGCTGGGAGGTATAAATAAATAAATCATTTATTTCCCCTCACAAACTTAGGTTAGCAATTACATTTGGTAAAAAAATACATTATGCTATAGGTACTTAATACTAAGTTTGTGTGGGACTGGTGCCTGAAATAGGTTTTGTTTAAAACCTGTTCTACGCGGTATGCGGGTGAGTCGCATTTCAGCGAGGTGCGCAGTTAGCTTGATCGGGTTGTAAATACACAACATGTCTATTAAAATAACTTCATCATCATCATCTCAGCCATAGGACGTCCACTGCTGATCACAGGCCTCCCCCAATGCTTTCCATGTTGCCCGGTTGGTAGCGGCCTGCGTCCAGCGCCTTCCCGCTGCCTTTACGATGTCGTCGATCCAGCTTATGTGTTGTGTGTGTTGTGTTCAAAATAACTTGGAATAATATTATTATAAATCCTTGGGAGAGGCCTTTGTTCCGCAGTGGACGTCATTTAGCTGAAACTAACGATCGAACGAACGAATGAATACTTTTCGTTTAGGTCTATTAAATCAATTTGTTATTTTAAAATTTGTCTCGTTTACAGAAATGGAAAAGAAGATCTACAAAGACATTCAGCGCGTGAACAGAAACGTCACCAAGTTCAGTGCATGCGGCTGGGTCGATATAGATGCGACTCTACCATTTGCGTTGGTAGCGACCATATTCAATTACTTCTTAGTCATCTTGCAGTTCTTTGTTTTATGAATCTAGTTCATCATCATCAGCTCAGCCATAGGACCTCCACTGCTGAACATAGGCCTCCCCCAATGCTTTCCATGTTGCCCGGTTGGTAGCGGCCTGCTTCCAGCGCTTTCCTGCTACCTTTATGATGTCGTCGGTCCACCTTGTGGGTGGACGTCCTACCACTCCAGAACCTGGTTAATTAGATTGAATTTAACGTATATAATGTTGGCAAAACCAGTGTGCTTCATATTTGCACCATTGAAGCCATTAGACAGAATAATAATAAGACTATAATGTGTTATAATGCCTGAATATTTAAATACTTGATACAGCTGCCTGTCATGACCGCCCCGCGCTTGTGTTTCAATTTGTCTTAGTTAATGAATTGTAAATAAAAAATGCTTCTTAAAATTATGTTGTTATATTCATTTTTGCAACAACCCTTACACTTGAGCTGTGGTGTAGGTAAATACTGAACAATAAGAAATGGTGCTTTTGTGTTGGAAATTTTGTATTAAAGTGTCGCCTTTCTTCAAGAGCAAAGGAGTGCAACTTCTGTACTTCTAGTAGGTACCTACTATTATACATACTTATTCTGTGACCCAGCCATCGCGGCGTCGTGTGAAACCACCCTTACCTAATTACTTAGGTACCTGTTGTGGTTATTTGAAGACATATTTTGATAGTTACATCCTTAAATGGGTAGTAGGAAAAAAGTAACATTTGGTGTATGTTTTTGGCGTAGAGAGAATCAAGTTTCTATAACTTGACCTAGATCAGTGTCATCAAGAAGATTATAATTAAACCTAATTCATTAGTGAATTGCTCGACACTTAATAAACTCTGAAAAATTAAATATCTGACTCAGTTAAACGCTGTACCTATAGTACCTACTGACTTAAGACTGCATCATTCCAGTGATTCCGCCATGTTTTCTAGTCTTCCCAAGGCGTCCACTGAAAATCAGTGTCCAGCCATGCATTTAGCTGGCTTGATATACGGAGCGGGCGTCCTTTTTGGCAACATATAAAAACATATTATTACGTATACTATTATTATTGTTATTTTTATTAAGTTAATTTATTGTTTCTCTTTTTTCTATGTGCCAAATAAATTATTCTTTTTTTCTTCTTCTTTACATATTTTCTAAAAGTGGCATGTCTGCTGTGGCCTTATGTGTCAAAATACACCTTCAATGAACTTGTAAGTACAGTCAGCTTCAAATGGATTGCATCCAGGTCTAAATACCGTTCTAAGATCGGCAAGACTTGGAGCGAGATCAAACGCGAAGCTCAAGACCGAACGCGATGGAGGACTGTTGTGGACGCCCTCTGCCCCATCTAGGGGACATAATATGACCTTAAGTCAAGTAAGTCTAACTACCTCGTAGGTTAATAAAAGATATTCACCATTTTTTATTTATTTTAATATTATTTTATTTATCACTTAGTTTAAAAGAATACATAGGTACCTAAATAGTGAACAGATTCTCACACACTTTTTGTAACATTAAAACTATTTTCATTACACACGATTCATAAAACAAAGAACTGCAAGATGACTAAGAAGTAACTGAATATAATGGCAATCAACGCGAATGGTAGAGTCGCATCAATGTCGGCCCAGCCGCATGCACTGAACTTGCTGACGTTTCTGTTCACTCGCCGAATGGATTTGCAGATCTTCTTTTCCATTCCTGTACACGAGAGCAAAATTTTAATAACAGATTAAGATTAATAACCGCCTCTGTGGTCTAGTGGTAAGACCACCTGCTTCAGACGCAGAGGTCCCGGGTTCGATTCCCAGTGGGGGCCGATTTTTCTGTTCGGTTTGGTCGGTGGTAGGGCTTGTTCTAAGTCCGCCTGGCTAGCTACCACCATCTTACCTAAGTCTGTCGCCATAACAACAATGTTAACAGCATTGTTGTGTTCCGGCAGTTAGAGGTAAGATAGCCAGTTCCTCCGTGGTTGAGGATTCCGGGTGAAGCTCGCTTCCACCTTCGGCCTGATCATCACTTACCATCAGGTGAGATACTGGCCAAGACCGTCCTCGTTGTGGATAAAAAAAAATACATTTTGATTGAATGGGTATTTTTTATTTGATAATCAAACAAGTAATTTTGAAGTGTGCTAAAGTTCCGCGTGACGTCAAGTCGTGCTACACTTTTTGCCACGCAGTGATGTCATGCTCATGAATCCCTGCTTATGATTTTTAGTGCGGTTTATCTCAGCCAATTTGATAAAGCGAAAAATAATGTATCAGATAATTATAGTTAACTGATGGACTAGCCAGGTTTCACCATCAATCCCTAATTTTTAAGTGAATTCTGTTCTCACAAGGGTCACTTAATAATAGGGATTGATGGTGAAAACGGGCATAATTCAAACTATTGCTTTTTTACTCAGGAAAATTATCCCTATCCTCTTGAAAGCTCGTTTGACTATACCGCTGCCTTTCTTACTTACTTGAACAACCTGAAACTGACTTGATCGTGCACATAACTCGGCTCTCCCTGAATGCCAGGTACAGCTTCTCACATTCCCAGCACAAAATGGACAGTAATAAGAGATTTTTCAAGATCCAAAAATTCCAAATCGAGACAAACTTTATACCTTCGAAGACTGAAAGCTGTTGGAAGACAATTAAAGTTAAGATTATGAATACTTTATTCAGCATAAAAAATACAGTACATAACATTAACCTACAAGCAGAAGAGGCGTCCGCCCAGCAATATTCGCGACATAACAAGCGCCATGTCGAGAAGCTGGTTTTCAGCGGGAACCAACACACGATGGGGATTGCGGATTACGCGCCCTCTTGACCGAGACCATATCGAGGCGGTTTGATAATGCATAGATAGTCAAATTAAAATAGTCAAGAAGGCGCGCAACAACGTTATGGAAGGTGATCACAAAAAATAATAAATCTATATACTTATAATAAATCTGTAGAGATGTCAATTCTGTACATGAAATATATTTTCAAAATAACTATCAGAGGGTGATAAGTGACCGATACCGATGCCAAAAATGCAATCAGTAAAATTTTTGTCTGTCTGTCTGTCTATCTGTCTGTCTGTCTGTCTGTCTGTCTGTCCGCCTGTATGTTCCTTATAGAAACAAAAACTACTAGACGGATTTTAACGAAACTTGGTACAATTATTCTTCGTACTCCTGGGCAGGTTATAGTATACTTAGGAATTCCCACGGGAACGGGAATTAGCGGGAAAATCCTTTTGTATGAAAAATCTAAACCGCTTAATTTAGACACTTGAAATTTGGCATGCAGGTATCTTAGTAAACTAAAAGCTTAGTAACAACAGGATATTGCAAATTTCCTACGGGAACGGGAGTTATGGGAAAAAACATTTGTATGAAAAAATCTAAACCGCGTAATATAGGAAGGGGGTAAAACGGGATCCACGCGTACGAAGTCGCGGGGGGCCGCTAGTATAAAAAATAAATAACTTATCAAAACTAAACAGAATTAAAAACTAATGATAGTACATTTATGAACCACAACACAATTTTCTGGGCTGGTAAACAATTTTATTATATCATGGACATTTAAAAATATAAAAAATACTTAAGTAATTAAAATGTGGTTTTTATGAGGAGAAGAATATAAATATTACAATGATAAATATTACCTCTGAAGCAGAAACATGTGATCGTATATCTTCGATGTCGTGTTGTAATAAATACAAAGCCTTGAAAACCATAGTCGTAAGAAAAACTAGGACCTAAAAATAAAACAGCTTTTAAGTAAAAATAATAAAGACAATTTACCATAATTATTATAACACAAAAAATACATACCACTAATTTGTAACATTGCTTATTAAACTCGAACGTCTCTATTATTTCCAAATACATTCGGTACATCTTTCTGTTAATAGTAGAATTCATTTCTGATTGTGACTTTACTTTTGAAACCCAGACTTCCAAACTGTTTCTTATAACCCTCATCGTGAACGTTACAAACACAATGTTGTTGTCAAATGATTGCAGGAAATACACGGAGAAAAAGTAGGTAAGAGGTCTTGTGATATACGTGATGACAATATTGATGAAGTTATATATAATTATAATAGAACTCCCGATCCTGCTATAGATGATGGTTCTCTTAATAGTTTTTCTGTTGTGAAGTGGGACAGTGATCCTTTGCATTCGGATCATCAAATCCACATTCGTGGACGAGTCAAAAACATTTGTCTTGTAATTCACCAGCAACCCAATCATATCTACTATTAAGTCCATAATAAAACCGTAGTATCGAACAACTGAACTGATCACTGAACATGTGTTCCGATAGCTTACAATACAACTCGACAGAAAAATACGACTGTACTAGCAATAACAGCTATGAAGCAGATTATCTTCACAGGCACACTGTTGGGGGTAACACAATTATTTTTGATCCGGTACCTTGGAGATACGTGAACATTTTGTAAAACAGCTAGCGGTCTAAAAATTGATATTATGTCAGCAAAAATATAATTAGCAGTCGGAATTTTGACGGCCACCATATTGGAAAAACGTTTTCCACTTTCAAATGTTTCCTTGAGATTGTGATGGAAATATGCTTTCAAGAAAATTAGAAAAAACTCACTATTGATTCCTGTCAATATTTTATGATTAATACGTATATGTTACGGCTAAAGATAGGTGT
Source organism: Ostrinia nubilalis (assembly GCF_963855985.1). Taxonomy (NCBI): domain Eukaryota; kingdom Metazoa; phylum Arthropoda; class Insecta; order Lepidoptera; family Crambidae; genus Ostrinia; species Ostrinia nubilalis. The sequence continues at coordinate 1,578,639 of NC_087109.1, read as the reverse complement.
GAACATAAACTTAAGATTAGCCGGCTAAACTTAAGTTTATCTTCGAAGAGGTGTTAATGTTAGTTTCTTCTATCTTTAGCCGGCTAAACTTAAGTGTAACCGCAGGCCCTTGGCTAAAAATGTAGAAGGAAATGGAAAAGGAAACAATGTAATAATGTTTACTATTTTGACACGAAATTCACGAAAACTTTATTAAAAAATAATCACTTTCATTACACATACTTTTATGTACTATCGGGGACTCTTCCGCCTGACCACTTTGTAGAAAATTTTGCGTAAGCGCATCGCTCCGGTCACGTGCTCACCCCGTCTCTAATTGGTTACGCATTTTACTATATTTTTTACTACGACCAATAGGAGACAATCGGAGCTTAGGTTGCAATACGGAATAAGTCTAAGAGTTGCCACATGCCATTGTGCACTTTATCGTCATACAGTTAAGGTTTAAAACTAAATGTTTTTTTCTTCAAATAATAGAATAATAGAATTTGGTTACAAACAAATAGATATTTTTTTTAAATATTAGTATATTTTTTATACGAGGTCAGTCTGCTTTTTGCTTTGGCGAACTGTCGACATCTCTCCTTTGTTTTTTTGTGAAGTTTTGTGATCCCTACGACCTGTGCTTTCTTACTGGACCGATTGATTTTGTTTTGTGTTGACCCGTGCTAGTAATTGGACTGTTTGATTGCCTTTTTATTGACCTCCGCGCGATTACTGGACCATGGCCTCTCAAAACATTTCTATTGAAGAAAGAGCAAGAATCGTTGCTCTTCATGAACTTGGCAGGAATATTTCTGAAATTTCACGAGAACTGGGATTTTCGGTAAGTTGTTTTATATTATACTAAACACTATTTTAACTTTTTAAGTGATAACTTACTGCTAGTTACAAAATAACTCATTTAATCATGATGATGCTGGCTATGAGCGTGAAGTATTCAAACTGCAAAAGTAATTATTCAGATGTATTGAAAATAGACAATCACACGTTTTAAACTGTAGCCATATTGTTAACGTTTAAACTTTTATTTATTTCCCTTACTAGTAAAAACATTGTAGCATTAATTGTTGCAATTAATAATTTCTAATAATACTAATGACAGAGTAAATACAAATGAGTAGGCTATCTTCATAGAATCGCACCGAGCGCGGTTTGTATGTGAGCGCAAATTTAACGTGGATTATCGGGGAGCCAGTTAGTCGTGGTTGCGCCGAATTTTGTCAGCGTGCGCGCCGCATACGTATTGGCGCGCTCACATACAAACCGCGCTCGGTGCGGTTCTATGAATATAACATACTCATTTGTATTTACTCTGCTAATGACATTAATAGTATTTTGGAAGCTTTAGTGCTTTGGAAATATAATTTTTGTAACATTGTTTGCCTACCGACTTTTTACTTTCGTTGTTTTGTTTTTTTTTTATATATATATTAGAGCAATGTTATGGAATTTATTTGCACAGAACCGGCTGTGGTTTTTGACTTGAAAATTATGAATTATACTATTAAGTTTAAAAAAGACTAAATAATTAAAGGCAACATCGTTATGATCTTATTAATACTAATAAAAATCCCTATGATTTTATGACAGCAATGTTTTTAGTTAAATACCTATGTCACCTTTGCATAGTTTGTGTAAGGGCAGGTATTGATTAAACGTTTATTTTTATTTCGCAGCGAAACACTGTTCGTCTATGGATTCGCCGCCATGAAGAAGAAGGACAGCTTGCTGATCGACCACGGCGGCCACGGCCGTTTCTAATATCCCAACAACAAAGTTCACAAATGGTGAACACGTATGCAACCGAGCCATTCACACCAACAAGGGTATTTGCAGAACAATTTGAATGCTCCTTAAAAACCGTGAGGAGGGCCCTGCATCGAGCTGGGGTGCACCACAGGAAACCGGCGAAGAAAATAGTTCTAACCGAACCCAGATAGCAAGCGAACTTGCTGCAAACATGATTTTTATTTGAAATTAGATTGTCACGTCAAATATGACAAATCAAGTTTGTGGCAATATTGCTGTAAGCTTTTTGATTTAGGTATGATGTTTTAAGGCTTTTTTAATTTTGAAGCAAGTTTGCATTTTGCGCTATGTTTCAAAGATGAAGTATCAAGTTTGTTTTTTGTTTGTTACAAACTTGCGTTAAACTGTCATACGCATGGAGCAAATAATCAGTGTTGCCAGAAGGTTACTTTTGTAACCTTTTAGGTTACTTTTGAACTGCATTGGTTACACTAATGAAAAGGTTACTTTTAGGTGATTTTTCAGAAAATGTAGAATTAACTTTTACAGGTTATTCAGTAAAAATATTAATAGTGACAATTTAAAAATTATGTCATAAACTGCATTTAAACATGAATTTGATTTATTATTTGTTAAAGACAATGAGTTTTAGCAAATGTTTTTTTGATAATAAAACGCAAATCCATGAAACGGTTTTATACGACCGGTCACTTTTCGGTCTTCATGGAATGGTCAAAATTTCGAATTTAGGTAAACATGAACCATCCATGAACAACCTTACACAATCGCTCCGCACCCCCCCCCCCCCCCCCCCCGTATGAAGGTTACTTTTTATTCAAAAAGGTTACATTTTTTTATATTTCTGGTAATTTCTGACAAGACCCGACTGGCAACACTGCAAATAATCACTAGTGGTCATACGCCAACGTCACTCGCCCGAAGCCATAAAAAAGAAAACAAAAACTTCCGGTTCCGGAAGAAAAAACAGCCAAGTGTTTTGCACTTTTGCAGCATACTCTCTTCTAATCTGTGTTTTGCAGTGCACAAAATCAGTGGTAGAACGTAGAACCTACAAGGTTTTTTGTTTTGCACGGTGTTTTATTTAATAAACGCTTCTGTTGTGCGAATTGGACGCGTGACGTGCTGAAGATTAAAGGTTAGTTCATTTATTTTTACTTTTACAAACAGAATTAATGATAATTATGTAGTTCATATCTATCCCTTAAACCTTATTTACCTACTTTCAAACCCAGGCAACGTGTTCCAAGTGTTCCTAACCCTAAATAGTTCCTGCATGTTCGATCCTGTTTAGTTATGCATATTACTCAATATCTATTTCTAATTATCTATGTGTAACATAGGGTTGCCAACATTTCATCAGCGAAATATAGTATTTTCCAAAATAAGGTGTAAAAAAATATAGTACATTTAAAAAAAATATAGTATTTTATGGGAAAAACAAAAAAATAGACAAATATACATTTTTTAATTATTTATTTTTATAAAAACTATATTTTTTTGCAGTTCTTGCGCTGTGAAACAGTTTTTTGTATAAAATAAAAGTGTCATATGCTTTGTCACATTCAATTTTTAAATTAATATAAATCAAAAGTTCATTTTTTATTAATGATACACTACTTCTGTTTCTTTCTTCTCGCCACTTTGTATTCATAACCGAATATATCCTTTCTGTAAATGCCGAAGTGGCGGGAATAGAGAGCAGGAATGAAATTACTTCAAATAAATTTGGTAAGTCATTTTCAGTATTTTTTAAAATATGCTGCCATTTTTGGCCTGTAGTTTTGTCAGTAAAGTCACTACAGTCTTTTAATTTAGCAAAGATTTCATTCAATATCGTTATTTCAGAGTATAGGTCGTCCATTTTGATACTCAATTTTTCTTGTAAATTTAGAACTTCTAATATTGTCTCATAGTCATTAAATGAAACCTCCTTTTTTAAATTAAATTTTTGGATTTTAAATAACCAATTGCTTTCACTGAAATCAAACCATTTATTAAGATAGTCTAAACATTTATCAAGAAATAGCAAAAAAATCTTTTGAATTCCATAACTTTCTGTGGGGGGGATTTTGCTTCTAATGATTGCAACATTTTTTTTGTTTTGTAACCAAAAAAAATATCTTTTTTACGTTGTTCTAACGCCGATTTTTAAATTGACATAATATGTTGTGATAAGGATAGAGACATGCAATTTTTAGTTTTACAAAAGTAATACGATAGAGAATAATACAAAACAATAAAAACCACCTGTTATAGGGGCATTTTTTGGAGAAATTGATCAAATAACCAAAAAAACACGAATTTAAAACCAGATTTTTTTTTCAAAAAGTATATTTTTTTATTATTTGTTGGCATTTTCTGGGTATTTTATGTATTTTATTAGTATCGCCTGTTATTTAGCATTATTATTGTTTTTATTTTATCAGGATATACCTCTAAGTTTAAAAGTTATTACGTTTTCTTTACGAGAAGTAATTGGAAGAAAAAAAATTCTATAAAAAATTAAAAAAACATCTCAAAAATTTTTTGACCTCTTTTTTCTCGAAAAAAATAGGTCTAGTTTCACATATTTTCATATATGCACTTTATCGTGACTCACACTGTATATTTTGGGGATCTTCAGTAATCCAGTCATACCAGGCCTGGCTCACTCCGCGCGGTACATCCGATAATTACCTATAGCGAAGCGCCCCGCCGGCGGGTATTATATCAGTCGAGTGTCACGCGCGCGCCCCTCAGGACGCTGGCGTGCGTTGTAGTATGATTATAATTCTATGATCGAAGTATTATTTAAAAATGGACATAAAGAGAAAGAAATATTGTGCGGCGTTCGGGTGTTAAAATTCGAAAAGAAATCTACCGGATTTATCTTTTTTTTTCGCTTCCCAAAGATGCTGAAAGGTATGTTGGCCATTTAGGTAATCAATAATTCTTAGGATAGTATAGGAACCTAACCTACCATAACTACTGCTCAGAATTCGTTCGTTCGTTTCAGCCAAATGACGTCCACTGCTGGACAAAGGCCTCTCCCAAGGTTTTCCATAATGAATGCATACTTACCTACATACGTACCTCATTACAAATAAGTACCTAGATTAATTATTTTTTCACTAGACTAGACAGCAACCCTAACAGCGTAAGAAGAGTTCAGAGGCACGCGATAGAAAGAGACAAAACTTGTAGGTGAATAAAATTGTAGGTACGTAGTGCTGTGCGAGCTGAATTCCACTGTATCGCGTCGTAGCAAGACTCGCATTTATTTAAATCGTCTTGCGGAGTAATCCTTCTGTACCTGTACTATTACTTATTCTGTGGTCATACTCTCTTTTCCACTCCGGTTTATTTTTTTTGGAGTCTTTTTGGTATTTTTCGTTTTTTAATCGGCGTTAGCGGCGCAATAGAATTTGACGCACTTTCGTTATCAGTAGGTACCACTTTCCATACCTAATTTATATAAGATTTCAACTTTTCAAAAGAAATAACAACATCTAGTTGAAAACGATTCTGCCGATAAATAAAGCAGACCAAAATATCGTTTCACGACGTTAAAATTTACGTTGTCAATTTGACATTGACCAGTTCGTTACGTGCGATGGGGCGGAAAGGTTCTGGAATGGAGGCCGCGTACCGGAAAACGCAGCGTGAGACGTCCACCTACAAGGTGGACCGACGACATCGTAACGGTAGCAGGGAAGCGCTGGACGCAGGCCGCTACCAATCGATCAACATGGAAAGCATTGGGGAAGGCCTATGTTCAGCAGTGGACGTCCTATGGCTGAAATGATGAAGTTCGTTACGCAAGCGTTCGGATACACGCTATCGCCTATCGGGTATGTTCACGGACCTCATCAAAGGAAATGGTACGTGGTTGGTGGTATGGTTATATGACTTAACCATCTTAACAGTTAAAAGTTACTTTAAAGGCGCGTTCTTATTTTTTTTAAATGAAGGATTTGTTTGTTATATTTGTCGGTGTTGAAAATATAGTATTTTTGCGTACTATATATTTTTTCAACAGTATATAGTACGCAGACCCGAAATATAGTACAATACTATATATTATAGTACGGTTGGCAACCCTAGTGTAACAGAAAGGTGTTATTGTAAGTTGTAAATGTACATCGTGGACCCTGTCTTGCACTGCAATTGGAAAATAATACATAAATAGAACGTCTAAAATTAACAAATATCCTCAAATAAAATAAATTAATTGCTGTACAGTGACTGACATTGATGGAAAAGTCATAGTTTTTCCTTTCAATAATTATCATGTTGCTATGAAAATGCAACACTCATAGCACTTCAAAATTGTAAATGTAAATATAAAATACCCCCTAAACATCCTATCCACCTTATCATGTACTTTTATCCTACCTCGTTTAATTCTTAAAATTGTTAGTTATGTCTTAGCAGAGGTAACATAAATTTCCTCCTACATACCTATCTATTATTATATAATATAATTATAATTAATAGTGTTATTTGGTTTCAGACTGCATAATGGAATCAAAAAAATTTTTTTTGTTTACATTTTTAGATGAAGATGATGCTCCTGGCATAGTTTCATCAAAGTGGTTAAGATACCAACACTTGTTATTACCCTAATGTATGCACTGAAGAAATCAAAAACAAACTTGAAGAAGATGCCTGCACCTGAAGCAACATGGTCACAATATCAAATAAAAATACTTAAAAGTTATGGTAAAATAATTTTCTTTATTTTTGTATTGCTAAGTTATAACTAGATTCTACTATTGTGAGACTTTTTTATTTATTTCAGAAACTTATGGCGAAGCACGATTACATTTAAAAAAAGCGGAAGAAACCTGAAATTTGGACTCAGACGAAGCAGAAAATGATGTTACAAATGAAGTGACAGTGGACATAATGTCTGCTGTAAATTACCCAGTCACCTCCGGTTCTAAAGAGGCCAAGCAAACACAACTCAAAGCTGTTAACTGCCAATCAGGTAACAGGTTTTTATAACATGCAATGAGCTTCTCTCGTCAAAGATGCAATGCGACAAAATTTCATATTTTCACTTGTTTTAGTTATGACTTTTCCATGTTTTTTTATTTGTTACAGAGTGCATTACAAACAAGCAATATGCTATACAGCAGAGTCATATGATTCAGCTTGTGTCAGACCTAGCTAACCAAATGGCTGAAATCAATAGAAAATTGGATTTACCGTTAGCTAGGTCCGAAGAAACATTTTCACCAACAGATGACAATGCAGGTCTTTCAGAACTTTTGGCAAGTCTACCAGTAAAGATATTGCAAGTTTTAATAATTTCGATGACCATTTAAAAATAAACAAGAATACAGGCAATAGTATGTATAAATTAAATACTTAAACACAGGGCACATTTTATTATTCTATGAAAACATTCTAATGCTACTTTAATTAAATTTCAGATGTCATTTTTGTCTGGTATTGGCGGCAGAAATGTAAGAAGCCTTACGACTAATATGTTGAGACGAATAATTCTAGATGATGTAGCCGAGTTGTATTCGTTAACTGGGAAACAGATGAAAAATTCGAATAAAAAGTCATTTATGAGTACAGAAACCTATAAATTAATCTTTCGTAAGTACCTTTATTTTATTACAAACTTATACAGGGTGTAAATGAATTCATAGGCAACCTTGCAGGGGGTGGCTCAGACCATCATTATGAACTTTTCCTATGACCAATTTTTCCTGTTTTCATACAAAAACTGATCACGAAAATAAAGTTGTTCATAATGATGGTCTGAGCTTCCCCCTGCAAGGTTGCCAATGAATTCATTAAGATACACCTGTATATCTCTCAATATACCTACTACTATTATTTTCTGAATCATTCGTGTTTGTTAGTGTTAATTATTTCTATTTTATTTTTCAGAAATATGTAGAAAAATCAACGAAGATGTAACTGAAGACAGTCTAAAAGAAATTATAAGTGATTGGCTAAATCAAGCTAAAGTTAGACTTTCAAGAAGGTAAGATTTAATTTATTTACATTAGATGTATTTTATTTTACACTAGCGACCCGCCCCAGCTTCACACGGGTACATGTATTATACATATGTATAAAACAAAGTTGCTGTTGCTGTCTGTTTCTATATACATATGCTTAAATCTTTAAAACTATGCAACGGATTTTGATGCGGTTTTCAACAATAGTTAGAGGGATTTATGAGAAAGGTTATATAATAGAACCCCATACGAATCCGGGGCGGGTCGCTAGTTATACATATATTACATTATTATTACACAAGGGACAGACAGACAGCGACTTTCTTTTATACTATGTACCTAGTGATTTACAAATTTTTGATGTGCTCCTTTCAGAATTTTAACTAATAACCCCTTACCCTTATAGTAGTTTTTAAGGATTACTATAAATATATTTATTTCAGACATAGTTCATAATTTTGTTAGTAGTACAGAAACTTATACAATTAAATGTAAAATAATGTCTTAACCTGTGGTAAATATACTTGTTTCTTTTTGTTTCAGAGCAGAAACACAAAATAAAGAAAAAAACCAATAGCGGCGACCATGAAACCGATTTTTTCTCATTTAAAGTAAGATAAGATAAAATATAAATAATAAAAAAATATATGTTATGTTTGTTGTTTTATTTAATGTCAAACATGCATATTCATTGCAAGTTTGTTAAGGCAAACTTACATATAATTTATAGAAGCAGACATAATGCAAGTTTGTTAAGGCAAACTTACATATAATTTATAGAAGCAGACATAATGCAAGTTTGTTAAGGCAAACTTGCATATACTTTATAGAAACACATTAATGCAAGTTTGTCGCTCGGAAACTAGAAAGTTTGATTTAAACTTGCCTCAAGTTTATATACTTGCCATGGCAAATTTGAAACAAAGCTTCATTTTTGATACATCAAACTTACTGCAAGTCAGATTCAAGTTTAAATTGTTATCTGGGAAGAAAATAAAGCTGCGAGAGTCCGATTCGCGCGAGAATACAGGGACTTTGATTTCTCGCACGCCATATTTGCCGACGAAAAATGTTTCAAATCAAACCAAATAGGACGTCGGCATTTATGGCGTGTTGACAACACTCGATATGAGCCACGTAATGTGAATCCCAACAATAACTCGGGCAGAATATGCGTCAACATGTGGGGATGGATGAGTGCCGCTGGACCCGGGGAGCTCGTAGAAATATCTGGCAGAGCCACTGGGCAGTCTTACCTCGAGCTCCTCCAGGAGACGATGGTCCCTACTGTGCGAATGGTGTATCCGGAGACCGAAGTGCCAGAATTTATATTTTTACAGGATAATTGCCCAATCCACACCGCACGTGTGGTGCAGGGATGGCTCCAGGCACAGCCTGACATTCGCACAATTCGTTGGCCGTCACGATCCCCAGATCTTAATCCAATAGAAAATCTCTGGGGATTGATGGTCCAGCGGTGGGATACTTTAAATGAAAGGTCCCGAGAAAATTTAATAGCGCACTGCGACCGCGTTTGGGATTCTGTGCGTGGCTCAGACTTGTGCGAAGTCCTTGTGCGCTCGATGCGTTCACGATGTGATGCTGTTATAGCTGCCAATGGGGCATCAACTAAATATTAATCAATAATCATCAAATAAAATGTAGAGAAACTCAAGTAATTTATATGTCTGATGTGATTTTGTAATTTTAATATCTATTTACACTATTGTTATAAACATAAATATTGTTAAGTTTACTTATTCTTTTCTTTATAGGTAGGTATTTCGTTGGTTAATACCATAATCAATGCGAATCACGTAACCATAATTCACAAACTTATACATATTTTTTCTGCATAACCCAAAGATAAACTGGATGAGAATGCCTTATGGCATTAAGTTCGCCTAATGTTAATATTTTTGGAATTGAAGTATAAATAAATAAATACATTGCTAATTATTTAAGTATTATTTAGTTTTAAGTTCAATTGTTATAGATTTAACACCTTGTGTAAACACACTTAATGTGCAATAAAAAAATTGAATTTGAAATAAAAGTAACTTAGTATTATAATATTTATAATAATAACCAATTACCTGGATCGTTGCTACATAGTGCAATATTTGTTTGTATTAAATTGTAATAACGTAGATTAGTGTTTCTTTTAATATTGTTATAAACATAAATATTGTTAAGTTTACTTATTATTTTCTTTATAGGTAGGTATTTCGTTGGTATTGTTAATCAATGCGAATCACGTAACCATAATTTTTATATTTACAAACTTATACATTGCTAATTATTTAAGTATTATTTAGTTTTAAGTTCAATTGTTATAGATTTAACACCTTGTGTAAACACACTTAATGTGCAATAAAAAAAATTGAATTTGAAATAAAAGTAGATAACTATTATAGTATTATAATATTTATAATAACCAATTACCTGGATCGTTGCTACTTAGTGCAATATTTGTTTGTATTAAATTGTAATAACGTAGATTAGTGTTTCTTTTAAACGGGAAACAAAAGTTGGATTTCTTTTTTTATTATTTACTATATTTTGACATTCATAAGTGCCACTTGTGGTCTAAACTGAATAAATATTTTTGATTTTGATTTTGCTAATGTATTAAAAATAATTCAAGGATTTAAGAATGTTATTTTGTAATTTTCAAGTGTAATGATCTCATTTTATCTGTAGAAGTAGGTAGTAACTGTATCTTAGAAATGTAAGAAATTTATACAAAATAAACAATATTTACAACACTTAAAATTGTATGTTATTCAATACCCGTAATATAAATGACCCAACCACAAATTAATAATCCTTAACTCTTTACTAATTACATAATTCAATAACATTATTTTTTCGTTTATAAATATTAGTAAGTTTATTTGCCAAAATAAAATAATACAGTACTAATATTTCAAGATAACTACTTAATTAACCTAAACTAAACCTAATTTACAAATAAAATTAAACAAAACTATTGAGTTCCGAATAAATTATACTATTAAATAGGTAAAATTCGAAAGTGACTGATTGATTTTGCATTTCTCGCCTTAACTAGCTAAACTAATATCATGAGATTTACACTCTTTAATATCAACAATAATAATTATAGAAAGGGCTACTTTTTTCTCGGGAAATTGCACAGTTACCTCGGAATGTGCCATAGCAATTTTGTGACCCGAGCGGGCAATCGCTAGTTCAAATTTTACACGAAGCCCCATAATATAATATTTTGTAGCGATTCCTCATTGGGATTCAAATTGACTAAAATGCGACGTTGCCAACTGTTCCTTTCAAACCTTCTACCAAGTAGTCCCGCGAGCGCTACGGAGTTACTAAATTGCTATGTTGCCAGACTTAATGTTATGCGGGTAAGCAATACTCAATCCAAAGCGCTTAACATAGAGCTTGGTTTGCTAGGGCAAACATCTACAGTGGTGCGCCGACGCTGCTTAGACCCGAAACATGAATGAACGGGGGCGTGGCTTAATCGAGCGTGTGTGTGCAAACGATTTATGCCCTTAAGGTGTCAAGGCGTCCGAGTCCCCGATAGTACCTATGTAGGTATTCAAAATTACAATTATTACAATAACAAATATTAATTACTTAGAACAATATCTACCTAATCATTAAAATAAAATAATAAGGTAAACCATTTGGTCATTACAGAATCTTCTGTAGTTATTTAAAATTACAAAATAAAACTGCGCACGCGTTGTCTCCCCACCGTCCCCTCAAGCCCTCCGCCGGCCTGGCGCGCCGATCGAATACATTTTCAGCCGTTTCGTTTTGGCTAATGTGCACATTAGCCGGCTAAAGATGGAATATCACGACGCAAACTAACATGTTATCGAACTTTAGCTGCTTCTCGAAGATAAACTTAAGTTTAGCCGGCTAATCTTAAGTTTATGTTCACAACTATCTTTAGCCGTAACATATACATTCAAATATCAGCCAAATTACTGTTTATGGGGTTCCGCCACCATGACTGTTTACCAAGTGCCAAGAGTCTTTGAGCGGTTATTACAACGGGAGTACGGAACCTCATTTTTAAACAGCAATCTACTTAGTTAACAATATTTCAATGCGTACCTACTTACCATTAATAATCAGTCAGTAAATTTCCATTGCCGATGTCTTTACCAATTTTCTTGAAAGCATTTTTTCCATAAAAGGACAATCATAAGGGCACATTGAAAGTGACAGTCATATTTCCAATATGGTCGCCGCCAAAATTCCAACTACAAATTATATTTCTGCAGAAATGATGGCAATGTTCAGGCCGCAAGTTATTTTACAAAATATCCACTTGTATCCAAGATATCGGATTAAAAATAATTGTATCACTCCCAACAGTGTGACCACGAAAATTATGTGTTCCGTGCTTTTTATGGCTACCACAGTTTTATTTGCTCATCGAGCGGTAACTTCATTGGATACATTTTCAGTGGTTAGTTCAGTTGTACGGTACTACGAAGTGATTATGGATTTTGTAATAGATATGATTGGGTTGCTTTCAAGTTTTAAAACAAATGTCTTGGATTCTTCTAGAAATGTGGATTTGATGATCCGAATGCAAAGGATCACTGTCCCATTCCACAACAGACATACTATTAAGAGAACCATCATCTACAGCTGGATCGGGACTTTCGTTGTACTTTTACATCACTTCTTGAATATCATCAAATCATCGTTAACAAAACCTGGTTTCTACATTTTTTCTGTGTTTTTCCTGCAAGCATTTGATATCAACATTGTTTACGTTTCGTTCACGATGAGAGTTGTAAGGAACAGCTTGGAAGCCTGGATTTCAAGAGCAAAGTTACAGTCCAAAATGAATTCTATTATAAACAGAAAGATGTACCGAATGTATTTGGAAATAATAGAGACGTTCGAATTGAACAAACAATGTTACAAGTTCGTGGTATGTATCTCTTTAGATTTTTGTGTGTTTCGTCATTTTATAGCAGGCAGCCATGTCTTCTACGGAATGCTAGACGCTTGGGATCTGATTTGTGGGACAAATGAAAACACCAGGCCTTCTCTAACCGTCTGGCCTAAGCGTGGGGAGAGTAGGCCAAATTAGCAATTTCCCTCTGGTTAATTAGAGATGGTTGTGCTTCTGCAGCAACCAGAAATATCTAACAAAATGCGTTTGTTTTAGGTCCTATATTATGTTTCGCAAACGGTTATAAAAGCATTGTATTTCTTACAACGCGACATTGAAGATGTACGGTGGCATGTGGAATCTGCTAAAGAGGTATTTTTAATAATAAATTGCAATATTTGTATTCTTCCTTATACAGTTTTCGAGTAATTTCTTACTTGCATCTTTTTATCACCCCAACAGCTATCTGTCGACGGTGCTATAAGGATAATCGCGATTCGGCATTTTTGGATTTTGAAAAATCTGCTAGTAGTATTTATTTTATGCTGGGAATGTAACAAGCTGTACCTGGCATTCAGGGAGACTGAGGTTATGTGCACGATGAAAGCAGTTTCGGGATGTTCAAGTATGTACTCGTACCTTACAACTAGAGTTTACTGTTTGAATTTGAATGTCATGTGCTTGAAGGCATTTGCACAAATTGCTAATACCTGCCTTGTCCCGTTAACTCCTCATACTAAGCTAATATGCTTGTATTACGAGTGGGTTCACCACAATAGCCCCGTAGCGGCGAGGTTTGAACCAGCGTTCCTCGGATCTGAGTACGCAGTCCGACACCTTCACCGTTGGACTATTGTCACCATAATCAGTTTTTAATTACACTGTATTAGTTTTCGTACTTACAATAAGTTTTCTAATGTCGGTCTGTTTACAGAGATGGAAAAGAAGACTTGCAAAGCCATTCGACGCGTGAATAGAGTCGTCACCAAGTTCAGTGCATGCGGCTGGTTCGACATTGATGCGACTCTACCATTTGCGTTAATTGAGATTATATTCAGTTACGTCTTAGTCATCTTGCAGTTATTTGTTTTATGAATCTTATTTAGCGGCTTGAAATAATATTTAATATAGTACCCATGTGAAAAGTTCCTAAGATCTCAATATTGTGTGTATGTGGTTACTACTAAGTGAGTTTATTGTATCGTCTGTATTTGATGAAAATTGTCTACCAACCTTTATGTATTTTTTATTTCCATTTACTGAGTAAAATGCAGAAATTTAGGCCTAGTTAGACCCCCTACAGAATGCAGTTCCATATAATTATGAGAGTTTGATATAATGCTACTCAACTTAAATCCCAGTTGATACCTCCGAAATAAGTAAGAGGAGAACCAAAGTGACCGACATTGATCGCAGAATTGCTAAAATCAAGTGGCAGTGGGCGGGGCACATAGCTCGTAGAGACGATGGCCGTTGGGGCAGGAAAGTTCTCGAGTGGCGACCACGGGCTGGAAGACGTAGCGTGGGCAGGCCTCCTACTAGGTGGACCGACGTTCTGGTAAAGGTCGCGGGAAGAACCTGGATGCGGGCAGCGCAGGACCGTTCATTGTGGAAAACCTTGGGGGAGGCCTTTGTCCAGCAGTGGACGTTATTTGGCTGAAACGAACGAACGAACGATATTGTAGTATGTGCGTCACTACGCACACACTCACCTCCCATAGGTAGTATATAAGGTTATACACTCATAATAAACGGGCTCTTAATACGCAGTCTGTCTACTTATTTAATCGTCCCAACGCCCAACGTTGCATGGCGACCCTGCCAGTGCTGCTCACGCAGCGCTGAGCAGATGGTTTGGAACAATATAAAAGTGAAAAATAAAATAATTTAAAAATGTAGTAAAAAGTGAACAAACAAAATATGGACTAAAAATTAGACTTAAATCAAAATTCAATAAAAATATCGAACATGAACGTGAAATAGAAATATCAAGTGCCAAAAATCAAGAATTTCCTGATCCTGATGAAAATGTTAGAAGACAATGGACAGAGGTGATGAAGAACTGAATGAGCTGGGCGCCGGGCGATGATGGAGTCAGATGAGGTAACAACAGTGTGCTGGGAGCCGGGCGATGATGGAGCCAGATGATGAGATTGACAGCAGTATGCAGGGTGCCGGGAGTGTTCGAGTCGGAAGTGGTTGCAGCTGGGAGAACCCTACATCATGATAATTAAGTCCCCGTGTAGAAGTCCCCTTGTCCCCAATGAAGAAAAGTCCTCTTGTCCTCTTAAAAATTTGGTCATCATTCTACGGTAATTTTTATTGTCATTTAATTTTATTATTTATCATTTAAATTCTGGAGGTTACTTTAATTTTTGAGTGTTAATGTATTGGTTTAATTTGAGATATGTTTTTTTTAAATAATTTCGTAACGTTTTTTTTAAGAAAATTATTTTGTGAGAATATTTTTTATGGAAATATTAAATGTAATAATTAAAATTTAATTTACAAATTTGCAATGGAATAAGGGAATTCGATATTAAGATGTAACATGTATAAATATTATTTTATGTATAAGTTAAAATTATTAATAATAACGTTTGTTGACGACTTATTATTGACAACATAATAATGTAATATGTACTGAATAATTCGCATAATATTTAGTTTGCAGAAGTTAAATACGAGTAATATTTTTTTTTCTAACAGGAATTAACCAATTTGAGTATTTTTAGTTTTTACACAATCACACCAGTGATATTTTACAGTTTCATTTTGTTAGATTTTATTTGTTTAGGATTTATTTAAGTATGTTACTTCGATGTTACAATTTATTGTCATTTAAAAATATTTGATTTTCTAAAAGTAGGTCAATAATTTTGTTACTCAGTCATGTCATTGCATTCAACGAATACGACTTATTGCAAATCAGCAAAACGTGATTTAGCATCAGACACGTTATGATGACTTGTAGGTATTTTCTAGCGTATCGACACAATACTTCGCTGTAATTAACATCTTTACATATTAAACAATAATTGTATTTGGTATGCAAGTAAATACTTTAAATCATTGTCATAATTTTGTAGACTTTTTAAGACCACCAAGATCGCATTTCTAAATGTGTATCTTTAACAAATCATTAATTTGCATTATTGATTGGATTTAACTTTGAAGTAAAACAATATTTTGTCATATTTTTTCATGATGCAGTAATATAACTAATTAAAATGTTTATGTAATGACGAAATAATAAAGTAATTTATATCATTTAAAACGTAATACTTATAGGTTTTGATGATTGATGTGATGAAAAATATTTTGCAGTGTAGGTAAAATATCACTTGGCTGACTACTCGATTGCTGATTTATTTGGGTCAACAAAGAATAGACATTGCACAATGATTAACTGTAATTGACAGTTTTTGACTATGAATGAAAATTGTTTTACACAAATTCTATTTGTTTTGTTTTAATATGATTTTATTACAGTATATATTCAGTACTTATGTAACTTTAGAAATTATTAAAAAAAATGACTGAAATTGTGTATTATGAAAAATAATATTTTGATATCATAAATTATGATTACACGGATAAGTCGATAATAGGAATAATCTTGATTCTATGACAGAATATAATTTATACATTGTATAAAGAAAACTATAAGGAGGAATATTGTGAGTTAGAAAACTGTAGGCATAGGAATGTACGTTAATGTTATTAAATGATGAAGGCTATGAGATAAAGGTTTGTTGTAATAAGGCAGGTTTTGGTTTGAAATTCAGATAGGAAAAGTTATAAAATAGTTTGAATATTGTTTGTAAAGATGAGCTAAAAGTTAGGCATGCATTAATTACACAGGATACTTTTAATTATTTTGGACTGATCACCCAAAAGTTTTAAGATATTTTTGTGCATTGATTGCGTAGGTTTGTGAGATTGTAAAGTATTTTGTTAGATATTGAATGAATATTGAAATATTATATGAATATTGTGTAAACATGGTACTAAAATAAATAATATTAAGGGAAATTATCCTTCGTTCGATCATGGTGCATACTAAATATCTCTGTGAGAATAGTTGGAGACATTAATAAGTCTTAAAATTATCCCTTAATTTAAATGATTATTATAAATAAATAAATATTATTATAAAGTGCGCGCACATTTTATAAAAGTACCATGATGAAATGATGAAATGAATAATAAGTCGACTATAAATAAATAAATAATGACTTGTAAGTGTAGTAGATCTACTAACTATTAAAACATGAGGGTGGCCACCTCATAAGAATTAATGACGGACTATCGGATATGGAAATTTTAATGGATATGACTTAGGTACTAATACGAATTAGTACGAAATACTTGGATGTGACTTTATTTTTAATATGAATGAATATGACATAAAAATAATATTGTTTAAACAGTTTCAATAGTCGTCAACAACACGTTTAGATTAAGTATTAATTCTTTTTTAATATTTTTAAACACTATTCATTTGTTATGGTTATTTGACACCACTAATTGAAATATTTTTTTCTTCTCTTTGTCTTATTTTACTCAATCTTGAAATTATTGGAGAATGGTGTCAAGTACCCAATTTTGTAAATCCTTTTTTTTTCTTCCATTAGCTTTCTTTATTTAAAAAAAAAAAGACAAAAAAACGAGGGAGGTGTAGTATGCGCGTCACTACGCACACACTCACCTCCCATAGGTAGTATATAAGGTTATACACTCATACTAAACGGGCTCTTAATACGCAGTCTGTCTACTTATTTAATCGTCCCAACGCCCAACGTTGCAAGATAGATAATATATTTAATAACAATGGGTAAGTACATAACATTATAGTACGTTAGTGACCGTAGCGCCCTTTTAAGCTAATGAGCCTGTATCAAGGAGCAAAACGCTCTTCCATTAATTTAGTCATAAATGACTATAACCATAATTTATGGTACAGAATGTACAGAAAACAATATTTAGAAACTAACTTGTTAAAATAGTAGGTCTTGTTAATTTTTTATCCGATACTTTCTAGTTAAGTTAATCTACACTAATATTATAAAGAGGAAAACTTTGTTTGTTTGTTTGTTTGTTTAGTTGTAATGGATAGGCTCAAAAACTACTGGACCGATTTTAAAAATTCTTTCACCATTCGAAAGCTACATAACTCACGAGTAACATAGGCTAAATTTTATTTTGGAAAATAATAGGGTCCCGTAAAATATTTGGGATTTTCATAAGACGTGGAAAAGCGCCATCTATCGTCATTGGTTAAAATCTTCTTGCGCCTGACAAACATTTTTGAGGTACGTAAATATTCATGAAGGCAAAGCTGTCAAACGCCATCTATCGACATCATTAGTAAATTAGTAACTAAATATTACGACATGTAGGTACTATGAATAGCGCTGTTCGTAAATAATATTGAAAATTTAATAAATAAAGATATTTTATGTAACTGAACCATTCACTGTATGTACCTATTTGAATCATTCACTGTGTTTAAACGAGTAAATCAAAGTGTTAATTAGTGACTTTTTACAAACTTCCTTGCAAATTCTTACTATGTGCCGCCATCTACCGAGATGAATATTAGGGTACGGTTCAGCGGCGGACAAATGGGATGGGCGCGTGGGCGATTGTAGTTAAATAGGATAAGAATTACCTACTTCGATTTATTTTCTGTATGTAATTTGTTAATTTTTTGGTAGGGTCTTTATTTTAATTACTTAGGTTGGTAGGTACTTAGTTATTTGATTTTAATGATAATTACTATAGGTACGTATAATTTTAGTAGAAAGAAAGGTCATTGAATGACTAAGTGACTCACTCACTCATCACGAAGTCTCAGAAACTACAAGTCTCAAAAGAGTTCTCAGGGGTTAATGGTCTATTCCACCTGGCTTTGATCACCAAGATGATCAAAGTGGACTCCAGTTAAATTATTTTTTTAGTGTTCTTTGATCACCTATAAATAAATCATACCTCTGAATTGTCACATACATGTCCAATTTGTTTATTGCGGTTTTTAGAAAATATCAAAAATGTTACAAAACAAAATATTATTATGTAGTACAACAATTGGACATGTGACTATTCAGAGGAGGTGTGATTTGTTTGTAGATGATCAAAGGACACTAAAATAATAATTTAACTAGAGTCCACTTGGCTCACCCAGGACATCGTATCCGTGGGTGAGCGATAAGGATGGGTAGCTTGGGGTCATTGGACAAAATTCTACGTGTTCACGGACCAGGCTTTAGTCACTAAGACGAAATTTTGCAAAATTCAACCCTTATGGGAGTTAAAAAGGGGGTTAGAAGTTTGTATTGCAGTCCTCGGTTTTTAAAGTAAGAGACTTGAAAGTTAAAGTGTATGCTCACTATGATCTCTAGATATTGTGGAGGTGTACATATACTGTTCGGTACACTGTGGTACTGTGTACACATCGGTTTGCCGACGATATTGTGGTCATGGCAGAATCGTTGGAAGATCTTGGCACAATGCTCGAAGACCTTAATCGATTTTCCCAACAGGTAGGCCTGAGGATGAACATGGACAAAACGAAGCTTATGCCGAATGTCCATGTTGCGCCCTACCCAGTTTCAGTTGGGAGCTCAATTCTCGAGATTGTCGACAAGTAGGTATGTCTACCTCGGACAAACGATCCAGCTAGGTAGGTCCAATTTCGAGAAGGAGGTCAATCGTCGAATCCAACTCGGCTGGGCAGCGTTCGGGAAACTACGCAACATCTTTTCGTCCAAAATACCTCAATGCCTGAAGACTAGAGTGTATAACCAATGTGTGTTACCAGTGATAACTTATGGCTCGGAAACGTGGCTTCTCACTATAGGCCTTATACAGAAGCTCAGTTGCACAGCGTGCTATGGAGAGGGCTATGCTTGGTGTTTCTTTGCGAGATCGAATCAGAAATGAGGAGATCCGTAAACGAACCAAAGTCGCTGACATAGCCCGACGGATTAGCAAGCTGAAGTGGCAATGGGCAGGGCACATAGTACGCAGAACTGATGGCCGATGGGGCAGAATGGTTCTGGAATGGAGGCCGCGTACCGGAAAACGTAGCGTGGGACTTCCACCTACAAGGTGGACCGACGACATCGTAAAGGTAGCAGGGAACCGCTGGACGCAGGCCCCTTCCAATCGATCAACATGGAAAGCATTGGGGGAGGCCTATGTTCAGCAGTGGACGTCCTATGGCAGAAATGGTGGTGGTGGAGGTGGTACATATACTGAAAATGTATCATTAGAAATCAACTACGGGGGCTAAGGAGATAAAAGGAGGGTTGGAAGTTTATATTATGAAAGTCCTATGTGTTTAAAGTAAGAGAGTTGAAATTTAAAATGTATGCGCTATAGATGCTAAGAGCGGATTTTACGAAACTCTACCCCTAATGGAGTAAAACGAGGTCCACGCGTACGAAGTCGCGGGCGGCCGCTAGTATTTTATAAAATAGCTAGTGGTCTAAAAATTGATAATGTCAGCAAAAATATAATTAGCAGCCGGAATTTCGACGGCCACCATATTGGAAAAACGTCTTCCACTTTCAAATGTTTCCTTGAGATTGTGATGGAAATTATGCTTTCAAGAAAATTAGGGAAAACATTGCTATTAGAAGTTTACTCACTATTGATTCCTGTCAATATGATTAATACGTATGCATTTTAAAGATAAAGATAAAGATAAAGATATTTATTTGCAAGAATAGGTAAGTACAGGTTATTGTTGATGTTACATGTATTAAGGACTCTATTCTGTTAAAATATATTAACATGCAAATTTACAGGTAAGGAATTCCCGAACACTGTAGAAACAAACAGTAGTCAGCCATTCCCGAAGCTTTTTCACCATCAATTTTGTAGGGCCATTTTTATATACATCAGGAATTTTGTTATACACCTCAATACACATGCAGTAACAATTTTTCTTAATAAGTGAAGTTCTTGGGCAAAAGGAAAGAGCTAGCCTATCTGAAGACCTTGTGTTTCTGGGGTACACTTCAGCCGCGGTTTGGAACAGTTCTGGATGTTGTCTTACAAACTTAAAGATTTCTAATATATACATTCCAGGTACAGTAAGTATGCCCAGTTTGATGAATAATGGCTTACACGGTTCATATGGCCCTTTACAGCATAAAGCTCGCACACATTTTTTCTGAGCTATAAATACCCTCTGTATATCTGTGCTGTTACCCCAGATTATAAGCCCGTAATTTATAATGGAGGCTACATAGCCGTAATAAGCACTTAATGATACACTCAGTGAAGTGATTCCTGTTAGTCTTCGAAGGACGTAAACAAATCTGTTTATTCTTTTACATAAATTATCCACGTGGCATGTAAAGTTTAAAGATTTGTTTAGCGATATTCCTAAAAATGGCGCACTGTTAACGCTATCTAGAATTTCGTTACTATAATTTATATTCATTTTGATTTCCTTACGTCCTTTTACACCAAATTGTATGTATTTTGTCTTAGAAAGATTAACATTTAAATTATTCATATTTAGCCAATTAATTACATTATTGATAGTTTTATTAATTTCATATTCATACAAATTCAACATGTCAGGATTACATTTAATAATTATAGAAAGGTCGTCAGCAAACATAATACACTTATGCCTAATAGTAGGTGGCAAGTCATTTATATAAAATAAGAATAATAATGGTCCCAAGACACTACCTTGGGGTACCCCAAATTTATTGTGTTTGTAGGTAGACCTGTAAGTAGAGTTGTCGTCTGATCAATCATTCAAGTATCAGCCAAATTACTGTTTATGGGGTTCCGTCCCCATGGCTGTTTACCAAGTGCCAAGAGTCTTTGAGCGGTTATTACTACGGGAGTACGGAACCTCATTTTTGAACAGTAATGCTAGCTAAAAATATTTCAATGCGTACCTACTTACCATAATTAATCAGTCGGTAAATTTCCATTGCTGATGTCTTTACCAATTTTCTTGAAAGCATTTTTTCCATAAAAGGACAATCTTATGGGCACATTGAAACTGACAGTCATTTTTCCAATATGGTGGCCGCCAAAATTCCAACTACAAATTATATTTGTGCAGAAATGATGGCAATGTTCAGGCCGCAAGCTATTTTACAAAATATCCACTTGTATCCAAGATATCGGATTAAAAATAATTGTATCACTCCCAACAGTGTGACCACGAAAATTATGTGTTCCGTGATTTTTATGGCTACTACAGTTTTATTTGCGCATCGATCAGTAGCTTTATTGAATACATTTTCAGTGGTTAGTTCAGTTCTTCTGTACTGCGAAGTTATTATGGATTTTGTAATAGATATGATTGGGTTGCTTTCAAGTTTCAAAACAAATGTCTTGGATTCTTCTAGAAATGTGGATTTGATGATCCGAATGCAAAGGATCACTATCCCATTCCACAACAGACATACTCTTAAGAGAACCATCATCTACAGCTGGATCGGGACTTTCGTTGTACTTTTACATCACTTCTTGAATATCGTCAAAACATACTTAACAGCACCTGGTTTCTACATTTTTTTTGTGTTTTTCCTGCAAGCATTTGATATCAACATTGTTTATGTTTCGTTCACGATGAGAGTTGTAAGGAACAGCTTGGAAGCCTGGATTTCAAGAGCAAAGTTACAGTCAGAAATGAATTCTACTATAAACAGAAAGATGTACCGAATGTATTTGGAAATAATAGAGACGTTCGAATTGAACAAACAATGTTACAAGTTCGTGGTATGTGTTTCTTTAGATTTTTGTATTTTGTCATTTTATAGCAGGCAGCCAAGTCTTCAGGAAGGCGCTGGACGCAGGCCGCTACCAACCGGGCTGCATGGAAAGCACTGCGGGAGGCCTATGTTCAGCAGTGGACGTCTTATGGCTGAGATGATGATGATGATGAGCCATGTTTTCTACGGAATGCTAGATGCTTGGATCTGAGTTGTGGGACAAAATTAAATGAAAACACCAGGCCTTCTCTAACCGTCTGGCCAAAGTATGGGGAGAGTAGACCAAGTCATCCATTTGCCTATGGTAAATTAGAGATGTCCGTGCTTCTGCAGCAACCAGAAATATCTAACAAAATGCGTTTGTTCTAGGTCCTATGCTATATTTCGCAAACGGTTATAAAAGCATTGTATTTCTTACGTCACGACATTGAAGATGTACGGTGGCATGTGGTATCTGCTAAAGAGGTACTTTTTAATAATACATTGCAATATTTATATTTTATTCTTTCTTATACAGTTTTCGAGTAATTTCTTACTTGCATCATTTTATCACCCCAACAGCTATCTGTCGACGATGCTATAAGGATAATCGCGATTCGGCATTTTTGGATTTTAAAAAATCTGCTAGTAATATTTATTTTATGCTGGGAATGTAACAAGCTGTATCTGGCATTCAGGGAGACTGAGGTTATGTGCACGATGAAGGCAATTTCGGGGTGTTCAAGTATGTACCTTATAACTAGAGTGTTCAAGTATGTATTTGGATTTGAATGTCATGTGCTTGAAGGCATTTGCACAAATTGCTAATACCTGGATAGTCGCGTTCATACTAAGCTAATATACTTGTGTTACGAGTGGTTTTACCACAATAGTCCAGTGGTGGTTTGAACCAGCGTTCCTCGGATCATGAGATTCTTTACTTGATTCATGACACCTCAGTTATTAATTACACTGTTAAAATAGTTTGCGTACTATCGGCCACAGTGCTAACAACCCATTTCTGGTTATGTCACCTCGTTCATCGTAAATAATCACCATTTGATGAGAGCGAGAGCAAAAACGGAAATTGGTAGTTAATACAGTGGAACATGTTTACTAATGTTTGTCTGTTTACAGAAATGGAAAAGAAGATTTGCAAAGCCATCCGACGCGTGAACAGAGTCGTCACCAAGTTCAGTGCATGCGGCTGGTTCGATATTGATGCAACTCTACCATTTGCGTTATTTGAGATTATATTCAGTTACATCTTAGTCATCTTGCAGTTATATGTTTTATGAATCTTATTAAGCGGCTTGAAATAATATTTAATATAGTACCTACCCATGTGAAAATTTCCTAAAAGATCTCAATATTGTGTGTATGTGGTTACTACTAAGTGAGTTTATTGTATCGTCTGTATTTGATGAAAAATGTCTACCAACCTTTATGTATTTTTTATTTCCATTTACTGAGTAAAATGCAGAAATGTAGGCCTAGTTAGACCCCCTACAGAATGCAGTTCCATATCGTCAGTGGAAAGGAAAAAATGCTAAAGCGCCATTTTGGCCAAAATGAGTTATATAATATACATTGTTGGATAGGATTTTTTTTTCTGCGTCGATCTGTCTAGGTTTCAACTCAATCCGAGAACTTTTTTGGCGCTTTAGCATTTTGAAAATTTTAAGTATTCCTAAAATCACCGCCCTTGTCGCTGCTAAAACGACGTGTTTTCAGTGTTTTTGCAACAAGTGTCGCGTAAGGTTTTTTTTGCTGGCAAAATATTTTTGATTTCACAACATTAAGTACTTTTTTGTTATTTAAGAACTAGAATGACCTGTTACTTTAGCAATTTGAGCTTTTTGAGTTTTATTGTTCATTGGTATATTAGTAGTTATTCATGGTTGTTGTTCAAAATGATTTGGCGTGTAAGCAAAAGTAAGTGAACAAGATTCGATAAATTTTGGCGCTTTAGCAAAAAGTAGTCTTTTTTTAATAAGCTTTAAAGTATTTTAGCGAAAATGAGAGCAGTTATCAAAGCAAAAACTGAAGTAGTTAAGTATTATTAACAAAGACACCTCAAACACATTTGTGACTATAAGCACAAATTTCGCACTCGTTTCACTAACAAAGTAACAAGTGCCTGCAAAGATGCAAGAATATATTGCAACTATCCAAATAAATAATTTACTCCCTGAGCACACATTTATGCCGGTGAATTCAATGCACTCAGTCATTAAAAAAAATGTTCGTTCGTTTCAGCCCGAATGATGTCCACTGCTGGACAGGCCTCCAGGTCCAAGGATTTTCACAAAGACAAGGCCTGCGCCGCTCGCATCCAGGCACCTTCTGCCCGCAGTGGGCAGAAGGTGCCTGGATGGCATTCAGGTTCTTCCCGCGACCTTTACCGGATCGTCGGTCCACCTAGTAGGAGGCCTACCCACGCTACGTCTTCCAGCCCGTGGTCGCCACTCAAGAAAATTTCTGCCCCAATGGCCATCGTCTCTACGAGCTATGTGTCCCGCCCACTGCCACTAGATTTTAGCGATTCTGCGGGCTATGTCAGTCACTTTAGTTCCCCTGCGGATCTCCTTATTTCTGATTCGATCACGCAGGGAAACTCCGAGCATAGCAGGCTCCATCGCCCTTTGGGTGACCTTGAGCCTTTTTATGAGGCCTTTATAAGCGACCACATCTCAGATCCACAAGCCAAGAAAATAGGGTAACAAACACTATTGTATGGGCGCGCTGCGCCGTCTAATTGGCCTGCCTGCAGTATATATGCTCTATCAAGAAAAGTTCCCAAACTAGTGGCAAGATAAGTCTTTTCCTGGCTTCTTGAGGATGAAGTGAGCCGTCTTCCATTGTTTGGGGAAATACGCTATAGATAGGCATTTGTTTGCAATTTCCATCTTCCGGAGAAAGGGGGATCGTTTGCTGTTTGCTCTTCTAAAATTTCGCTCTCTATCAGTAGTCGGAGACGCGTGTGGTGTGGTTTGTCTATTGTCACGGAATCATCTGGATAGAAGGTGTTGGCTAGAAGGTCAGCCAATTGTTCTGGGCAGTGTCTTGCCGTTAAAATCATTCAGGAGCATGTCCTCTTGTCATCCTTGAGCTTTCCCGATGATTCCATAGATCCCACCCCACATGTTTTCTCTCTCGTGTGTCGAGCAGAACTCATTCCAACTCTTTGTTTGCGCCTCGCTGGTCTTCTGTGCGTATTCTTGTTGCCGCACTTTCACCCAGACAGAGAGAATAGGTTATGACGTTGTGGTCAGACTGTGGTCTGGTGACTAGCGTTCTGTCCACTTTCTCTTTAACCCAGTAGTGGCTTACTGCACGCTGTCACATCCACTATGCTTGTGCACAATCTGCCCTGTCGATATTTTTTAAAAGAAGGAACTGTAAGCTTTCGGAAACGCTGCCCCACCATTGTTTCTAGGCGTTCACGTCTCCCCCTATAATGATGTATTGAGTGTTTAGTTTTTTGCATACCGCTTAGTGCTTTATGTCTAAAGCTCAATTGGATTGTCTCCCTCATAATACACGGACACAATTCCTAGTTTCAGCCTGCCTGCCTCCAGTGTTACCGCGGCCTCCGTCTCCTTGACCAGTTGGGGGTCGTGAATGACTCAATCGGTCACCGAAGACTATAATCGCGGCTTTGAATGGTTTCTGCCGACTGAAGGTGCACTGAATGACTTTTGTGCCAGGAAAATAAGTCCCTCCGCAGTTCCTCTTCCTCTTTGCATAAGGCTTTGGTATGACCAAAACAGAGGCATATGGCGCATTTCGCTAGTGGGGTCTTCTACTGGTCTTATCTCCAGACCTGTGTGGACTGCCCCCACCTCGAACAAGTGTTTGTCGAGAATGTGCGACACTTCCATACATAGCATTGTAGTGGAACGTTTCTGGCCTGTAAGCCCCTCGAAGAGTTTCTTATTTTAGGTCTTTAGATTGTCATCCTTTTCCACCTTTTGACCTTTTGGTTTTGAAGTCAAAAGTGGTTCTGACGGTCTTATGACATTGTCGCCGGTTATGCTTGAGTCCGTCGATGAGACTATCAATGTGTGGTTTGGCTTTTTGGTGGGATGGTCATGGTGGTGGCCGCGTAAGTCACCACCCACCATGTCCATCCCACCAAAGATTCCCACCAGTGGTTGGTGGTGGTCATTAAAATTGTTAAGTGTCTTTACTTTTGTTCATTAAAATTCAAAATATAGTAATTACCTACCACTAACCCGTACCCGGTTAGAAGTAATGACAATCAATTATTTATGATGTTAGGATAATTAAGCATTTTTTTGTCATAAAACATAATACCTATTCAATCTTTAAGCATTACTATTGCTTAAAACGTTTAATGTAGTTAGAGTTTAGTAACATTTGCTTATATTTCGACGGCAGAAAGCGGAAATGTCGTATCTCAAAAATTGGCTAAAATGACTTTTAATTGTATTGTATTAAGAAAAAAAAGCCGCGTCGAATGGTGTATGTATCGTCTTTCTACGATCTAAAAAAATATAGATACGTCATAGAATTTTTTCCAGTTTTTTTACAATTTACTTGACCAATTGCTGTAACTAGCAGGCCTGTTCATCTCCGCGAGTTTACATCGAAAACAAAACACGCACGATTGCCCCCTACAAGAGTACTATTCGACAAGGCCTCACATACGAGCGAACATTGACTCACGCACGCGTATTCTTGTGTATGATGGAAGAAAATAAAGAAAATGGTGTACTAAATACTGTGCAGCATTTAACTGCCTAAATAATAATAAAAACACAGAATGTACTTTTTTAAGTTGCCTCAAGACACTGAGAGGTAAATAAGTAGTTAATATTATTCATGATAATTCATGCTAAATCATGTATTTCCTCCGCCATTTTCTGCAGATTGGCACCTCACGTCACATCATTTTACCGAAGTCAGCCCTATAGCTTCGGCGCAGTACCGATCACTGACGTTTGTCAACAAAACTTCTGACAAACTTGCTTGACTCTTGAGACAAGCTAAATTACACCATATTGTTAATGACATTGAGCATACATTTTTTTAAATACCTTCGCGAAGTAAAACTTCTGTACGTAGTACTTATTATTATTCTGTGTAACTAGTCAAAAAATCGCAACTTTCGAAAATAAAATAGATACGACCACACTACTAGTATGTTAAACAGTTACAGCACTCTTTTCCTGAGTCGAACATTGATTTTAAAGGAGATACAGCATTTCAGCCGCCCTAAAATCTTACGATGTCGAACATACAGCAAATGCGCCGAACTGACGTGAGTACTTATAAAATAGTTACTGCATTTCAAACGTATCATCTAATAGCGAAAATCTTACTAACATCATTAGAATAGAGTCTTGTTTTGTGTACAGCAAGTAATACGTCACTCTAGCAAAACAAACCCCCTCCACCCGCTGCGTCATACGCCATTCTGATCGCGCGGCAGTTGTGCGTTAGCGCCGATAGTGAGAACGCAGAATTGTAAATTCTTAAAATAAATATTATTTTACATTTTTATTTGTTGTTTCGTTTCAGCCGAAAGACGTCCACTGCTGGACAAAGGCCTCCCCCAAGGATTTCCACAAAGACCGGTCCTGCGCCGCTCGCATCCAGGCACCACCCGCGACCTTCATCAGATCGTCGGTCCACCTAGTGGGAGGCCTGCCCACGCCACGTCTTCCGGCTCGTGGTCGCCACTCCAGAACTTTCCTGCCCCAGCGGCCATCAGCTCTTCGAGCTATGTGCCCCGCACACTGCCACTTCATTTTAGCGATTCTGCGGGCTATGTCAGTCACT
This sequence comes from Ostrinia nubilalis, assembly GCF_963855985.1. Lineage (NCBI taxonomy): Eukaryota > Metazoa > Arthropoda > Insecta > Lepidoptera > Crambidae > Ostrinia > Ostrinia nubilalis. The sequence goes on along the minus strand of NC_087109.1, from coordinate 1,550,464 downwards.
CTGGTTCTCCTACGGATCTCCTCATTTCTGATTCGATCACGCAGGGAAACTCCGAGCATAGCACGCTCCATCGCTCTTTGGGTGACTTTGAGCCTTCTTATGAAGCCCATAGTAAGCGACCACGTCTCAGATCCGTATACCATCAGTGGCAACTAGTGGCAGCACACATTGGTCAAATACTTTTGACTTGAGAAACTGCGGTGTTTCGGACGAGAGAATTTCGCGAAGCTTCCCGAACGCTGCCCAGCCGAGTTGGATTCGACGATTGACCTCTTTCTCGAAGTTGGCTCTACCTAACTGGACTGTTTGTCCCAGGTATACATAATTGTCAACAACTTCGAGTGTAGTGTCTCCAACCTTCAGAGGAGTGGGTACAACACGGGCATTTGACATGATTTTTGTCTTGTCCATGTTCATTTTAAGACCCACTTGTTGAGAGGCTCTACTGAGGCCATCGAGCATTGTGTTTAGGTCCTCCACGGTCTCAGCTATGACTACGATATCGTCCGCGAAACGAAGGTGGGTGATATACTCGCCGTTGATATTTATGCCGAATCCGCTCCAGTCCAGAAGCTTGAAAACATCTTCCAGGGCGGTGGTGAACAGTTTCGGAGATATGGCATCTCCCTGTCTCACTCCTCGCTGCAACTGGATAAGTTTCGAGTTCTGATCCTGGAGGCGGACCGACATTGTGGCGTTTTCGTACAAGCCCTTCAGCACTTCGATGTATCTATAGTCAATTTGGCACCGTTGGAGAGACTGTAGCACTGCCCAGGTCAGTCGAAGGCTTTTTCATAGTCCACAAACGCCTAAGTAGCTGATTATAATCTGCCGTAGCGTATGTATGTGGTATATGGTACTAAAGCCTTTTCGGAAACCGGCTTGTTCGGGAGGCTGGAAGTCGTCGAGCCTGCGTGCGAGACGATTCGTGATGACTCTCGAAAACAGCTTGTAGACATGGCTCAGAAGTGAGATGGGTCTATAAATTTTTCAACAAGGTTTTCACCACACTTCTGTGCCATGCCGTAAGCGTTTTTCCCTCAAGTATGACGGAATTGAACAGCCTCTGAAGAGCCTTTAGTACCGGCGTTCCGCCTGCTTTCAGAAGCTCAGCCGTGATTCCATCATCACCCGGTACCTTGTTGTTTTTCAGCAGTTTGAGAGCCTTTCTAATCTCGTACAGACTGACGTCCGGGATATCTTCGGTGTAGTGTCGGGTCAATCTAGCTTTTGGGTCTTCAGCTAGATTTGGGAAGTACACTCGTGTATAATTGTCCGTAGAACTTCTCAACTTCTTCCAATAACTCAGGCCCCGACGAGATGTCTCTGCCATCCTCGGTCTTCAGCTTGGTCAGTTGACTTTGGCCAACAGACAGATCCCTTGCGAACACTTTAGAGCCTTTGTTACGCTCAATCGCCTCTTTAATACGATCTGTGTTAAATTGGCGTAGGTCGCGAGTCAAAGACTTGGAGATCTGTCTGCTAAGACGCCGATACTGAGCAGCATCTTCAGAGGACTGCAGAACCAAGTTTCGTCTCTCTTCTATAAGTTTATTGGTGAGGTCAGAGATCTTTTTGGTTTCTTTTGAACGACGGGTTTTAAAGAACTTAGACCCAGTCGTGTGGACAATTTCCACGAACCTGTCATTGTATTCGTCCACAATTTCGCAGTCTCCCAGGCATTCGAAACGATTTTGCAACTCGAGCTGAAAGGATTCGGGGTTTTGGAGTTGGATGGGACGTAGACTTCATCAGTCGACGCCTCTCGAGCTTCACAACGGTAAAATGGGACCGGGAGCTATGTATGGCTCTGGAAATATCCTCATATACATATAGTCTCCACTTCGTCGTCGGGGTGTTCCGTGGTCGGTGCGTATACCTGTATGACCTTCAGCGAATACCGTTTGGTGATTCTGAGTATAAGGTACGCTACCCTCGCCGAAATACTCTCGATCTGGACCACGTTGTAGACAAGGGACTTGTGGACGATAAACCCGACACCACCCTGGGACTGTTGGTCGCCCACCCGGAAATAGAGCAGGTTTCCGGATTTCAGGATTATGGTGTCCTCCCCCTCTGTTCGGACTTCGCATAATCCTACGATATCCCACCGCAACCTGCTCAGTTCTTCCTCGAGTTCGGCGAGCCTTACGTCAGTCCGCAGCGTGTGAGTGTTAGATGTTGCCAGGGCCAGAGGTCGTCGGGGTTGGTAGCCTGTCGGTACCCGGTGATTCTTAGCACCTCTTGCCCCACCGTTACCGTGACCGCTACCGTGGCCCGGGATAGTGGGGCCGCCGGGGACTAGGGGCCGTGTTTTTTTGTGTCTTGGCAGGCGGGTTAGCGATCGCAGTTTTTTTTTGTGAGGTTTCGCACGCAGACGCTGCTGCCCGTCCGGTGCTGCAGGGATTTTGTCGCCTATTACGACACGCCTCCTGTTGGGGGAGTTCGTTTTGGGCAGCCTTCGGGAGTGGACGTGCGCAACACGTGCGCTCCAGACGGTCCGACCCTAAAAGGCACTTACAAAGCCCTATGGCGTTTGACGCCGACGCGACGGTTAAATCCAAATATTCTAACAGTGAGAATTACCCGAAATCATAGTCGCGATTATCTATTAACATAGTCAGCTGTGTAAAAATTAGTGGTTATAGGTCAATTTTTTGAATGAGAAAAACTGTAGGTTAGAAAAACGCATCGAGTACACAGTGACCAGCACAGCGCCTAAGCTCGACGAAACCCGGTGAGATCTTTCCTTATCTTTCTTTCCTTATAAATATTTGGTGTCAATTATTTTGCCAAAAAGCACCAAAGCGAACGCATAATTATGATCTAGTATTTTCATTTAAAAATATGGAACATAGATCGTATAGTTTGTCAAACAAAAAGCTCTAACTTTTGGTCTATAAACTCTAACATAAACTTTACTTTTTTATTTACATTTTTGATACATACAGATTCTACATGTACTCTACATGTCTACATGACTGTATTCTACTTCCTGCAAGTCATTATAGTAGGTATAAATAATATTGATAACAAAGAAAGATCCCTACAAACTTTCACCAACACATTCAATAAATTAAAAGACAATTGTACAAAATTTCAAAGCGCATACCCAAGAAAGATTAACATCTGGCCGCCATAAAAAGTTACCAAAAGCAATAAAACTTAACTTCAATATTGCACTAACATTTGTAGATGGACATTGGACACTTTAAAAACATTTGCCACGAAATACAAAAAAAAATTGAAACAACAGAGATCCTTTGCTTGGCAAAAAAAAAACTAATAGTCACAGCTGCATGTCGTAAACCATTCAAAAGAACAACCCATTTAAAAAAGGTGCCATCACTAACATTTTGCTGAAAGTAGGTATATTTAAAACAAAAGACATTTGACGCTTTGACAATACAAAATCCAATTAACACCGTAGTCATACTAATTCACTAACCCTCTAGTTATAAGTCCCTTTCCACAGCTAAAAAACTAAGGCATACACTTTCAAAAACCTTGCGATGGATGATATCTACTTTGAGAAAGAGCTCACCAAATCAATGAACCTACACATGAGATTGAGATACATATCTCAATCTTGATCCAAAAGCAGCCAGACAAGATCTTATATATTTTAACAAGAGAATACATAGTAGCGGATGAAACGAGTGATGTGAATCACCACTCAAAAACTAGACTAGGTACTTACTTACCTGGAACCATCAAAGAAAGCTTGAGCCTATAAGAATCCGGATTACTGCCTTATTTACAAATGCGCAGAGAAATATCATCAACAGAACATCAGCAGGTACCGGAATCGGAAAATTGAAATAGTAACCAAAGCGTAGTACAGTTTTAAGAGACTTTTCATCAAAGACAGAAGAGCGACACCCCGCCTGAAAAACTCATTTAAATGCAAGAACTTCTAGAAACTGGAACCAAATCTCACCATTGACCATTTAATGACGAAATCCCATAGGAACTACAAAATATTCAAACTGATTACAGAAGCTACGTATTCCAATAAGAAACTTTAGACTGCAAGCAATTTAAGGTAAACATATTATACAGCTCAACAAGTTCTGCAAACAACCTTGTCGGTAAAAGGATTTCAACCAGGTGAATCTAATAAGATTGCTACTGCACATTTTTTCAATAAGAATACATTCTTTCATCAAGAGCATATAAAAAACTCAATCCAACGATACAGTGCTAACCACTGTCTTTTGTCTCGGGAGGATAATAAGTATCATGAATATCTTGAAGACATCGGAAAATAACTTGTGCTAAAAGAAATTAAATAATATCCACAGTGAAGAAATGAAATCCTGATCGAAACAATGGATAAGAAGCCCAATGTAACAAACACACTGCATAAGATCATTGAAATAAAAAGAAATCATATAGATTACACCAAATCGAGCCGTTTAATCTTAGGAAAATATGCACACACTCCTAAAACCGTTTTAGAGGCCCGCCGTCCGCTTACCGCATCAAACACTATCCGAGAAAGTCCTAAATCAATCCACCATAAAAAGAAATAAGAAAAGTAGCACAAGAAACTTTAGATATTGAAGAAACAATATCAAAAGACAGCGAAAAAGACAACAAAAACCCACAAACGCATATTATATCAACGGAAAAGTCAAAAGTGCAAACAAATCAAATAATCGAAGAGAGAAGATCTATTTAGCATGAGACAACAACAAAAAAATCAAGCAACATAAGAAATATTCGACCCAGGCAAAACAGACTACGAAGAAGATGACAAAAATCCAAAACCACAGTTATCGATGGATTAATTGGTAAAAAAGAAGAGAGTCAATTTATTCGAAGATTGTGAATAAATTTAAACATCTACTATCCAAGAAATAGAAGAGAGTGAACTCAATTACGACAAAAAGAAATAAGAAATGAAGCATAAGAAATATTTCAGCCGGAAGATGTAAACAAAATAGACGTCAAAAACCCAGTACCTACCTAACACAGACCGACAGACCTCAGGAGAACAATGAAGCTAGTGTAGGTAGCAGCAGTACAAAAAACAAGACACCTCACTAAAGGCCAGACCGCCCGCCTTATCGCAGCAACGCTCATTCAATCAACGACATCAAGAAAAGAAGTACAGGAAATATTTGACAAGGAACATAAGACGATAAAATCGGAAAAACAATCAAGTTACAGTCTTGTAGCAGTACAAGAACTAAGAATAACCAAGCCGCCTCACCAAAAGCCAGACCGCTCATTTCATCGCACCAATACTCAGTCCTAAAGAAAAGAAATACAAGAAATATTTTACCTGGAAGAAAATAAGACGATAAAATCGGGAGAACAATGAAGCAAGTCCTATAGTAGTAGTACAAGAACCAAGAAAAACAAGCCATATCCCTTACCAAAGGTCAGACCGCCCATCTCATCGCACGCATCACCAGTTTAGTCCATCCAACGATATTAAGAAAGGAAGTTGAAGAAATATTTAATCTGGAAGATACAGAGACGACAAAAACGACGGCAGTAGGTACCACAGACGTCAAGAGAACAACGAGTAGCAGCAGTACAAGAACCAAGAACAGCCAAAGTCATCTCATCAAAGGCCAGACCGCCCGAAAAAAAACGCAGTACCACAGACGTCAAGAGAACAACGAGCAGCAGCAGTACAAGAACCAAGAACAGCCAAAGTCATCTCATCAAAGGCCAGACCGCCCGACAAAAACGCAGTACCACAGACGTCAAGAGAACAACGAGCAGCAGCAGTACAAGAACCAAGAATAGCCAAAGTCATCTCATCAAAGGCCAGACCGCCCGACAAAAACGCAGTACCACAGACGTCAAGAGAACAACGAGCAGCAGCAGTACAAGAACCAAGAACAGCCAAAGTCATCTCATCAAAGGCCAGACCGCCCGACAAAAACGCAGTACCACAGACGTCAAGAGAACAACGAGCAGCAGCAGTACAAGAACCAAGAACAGCTGAAGTCATCTCATCAAAGGCCAGACCGCCCGACAAAAACGCAGTACCACAGACATCAAGAGAACAACGAGTAGCAGCAGTACAAGAACCAAGAACAGCCAAAGCCATCTCATCAAAGGCCAGACCGCCCATCTCATCGCATCAACGCTCAGTCCTATCAACGATAACCCGTCTTTACCTATTTTCCTAGACCAGGCTCAGGATGCATATCTACTTGGTTGTGGTCGACCGGTTGCGGTTTAAAAGACGCAGCGGCTAGTCGGCCGTCCTCTCCCATCCCAGAGCGTGTCTTTCCTTAAAATCGTGCCCCCTGGTATACCGGTTTGACCGGGACAGGCCTCGTCCTGGCTGGGTCGGCACTATCGTATCGTATCGTATCGTATTACGACACGCCTCCTGTTGGCGGTGGGGAAGAGTATTCTTTATGGCCATCCCCCCACACGGCACTTGTTGTTTACGTGTTTAAAAATAATAAGTGGCAAACCTCAGGACAAAGTATAAGTAAGTGATTGTTGCAAGCAATAAAGAGAAAGTATAGCAGACTGATTTATGTAACTAATGAACAAAGAAGGAAAAGTAACATGATGATTATTTTTATTTAGTTTAAAAACTAATACCTACTGAATTTAGCAGATTGATTGTTGAAACTAATGAAGAAGAAAAACTATGGCAGGCTGATTGTTAAACTTTTAAAGAGAAAGTGTATGCTTCTTAAAATTAATAAAGAAGAGAGATAAACTAATAAAGAAGAATATTTTTGTCGGACTGATTATTATAATTAAAAAACAGACTGATTTTTTTGTGCCATTACATTCTTAAAATTTAAATAAAACAGTTAAGAAAAAGATACAGTATTTTATTGTTTTCACATCTCTGACTCTTATTGTATATAAAACATTTCAAATGTAGAAAGTTATTTCATTAAAAGGTCCATACAGCTAAATAGCCCTGTAGAGTTTATCGTTTCTTTGAGATACAGCAGATCCGCTGCCTGGGAACTGAAGTCAACTTAAATAAGCCATACATTTTACCTTCCTGATACAACATTTCTGCAGCTCGATATTAAAAAATCAATTGCTGTAACTAGTCAAAAGTCAATGAAGTAGTAACTCTAGAATATTCCAATCACCTTTATTAAATAAAGTTTAATTAGTAGAAAAAACATGTAAAATTTCAGCTTTCTAACTTTCTTAATTTATGATTTATGAATTTTTGAAATAGTTTTTTTGCTCTGGTGTAAAATCGGACTTTTTGAGATACGACAAAATCGCTTTCTTTTTGTTCTATAGGTCTGCGTAAGTAAGCAAATATTCATGTAGGCTCCATGGATAATATCGCTTCTTACGCATTTTTTCGCTGGCGCAAGCGACTATCTTATTTTGTACTTTAGTAATTTATCTTCGACTCACTTACTAAGCTGTATCTCACTAAGTATTTTTTCTCTTTTATCAAAAAGGTTGTTTAAACTATTTAGCGCTTATTGGTTGCTGAATATTTGATTATAAATGGAGGTTAGCAGTTTTACCCTGCCTAACATTTCATGAATTTTCATAGCTCTTTTTCTAAAGCGACACCTATTTTACGATCTAAAAGAGCTACAAACCTGGTGTTTTCATTAAAATATAGGCAAAAAATCAAGAACACGATTGCATTTTAAAAGAACTGTTTAACATTAATATCAAAAGAGATACGAATTTTTTTCGTAAAAAAAAAACTTTGATCCTCATTTCCCACAAGTACGGTTTTGGCGCTTTAGTCTTTTTTCCTTTCCACTGACGATATAATTATGAGATTTTGATATATTATAATGCTACTCAACTTAAATCCCAGTTGACACCCCCGAAATAAGTAAGAGGAGAACCAAAGTGACCGACATAGATCGCAGAATTGCTAAAATCAAGTGGCAGTGGGCGGGGCACATAGCTCGTAGAGACGATGACCGTTGGGGCAGGAAAGTTCTCGAGTGGCGACCACGGGCTGCAAGACGTAGCGTGGGCAGGCCTCCTACTAGGTGGACCGACAATCTGGTAAAGGTCGCGGGAAGAACCCTGGATGCGGGCAGCGCAGGACCATTCATTGTGGAAAACCTTGGGGGAGCCCTTTGTGCAGCTGTGGACGTCATTTGGCTGAAACGAACGAACGAACGAAATAAATAATTTATTTCATAACAATGGGTAAGTACATACATAATATTACATTAGTGAGCGTAGCGCCATTTTAAGCTAATGAGCCAGTATTAGGGAGCAACGCTTTTCCATTAATTTAGTCATATAGTAGAGAATGTAGGTACCTACAGTTATTTTTTATCCGACACCTTGGAGATAAGGGAATATTTTGTAAAATAGGTCTAATATTGACATTATAATCAGCAAAAACATAATTAGCAGCCGGAATTTTGACAGCCACCATATTGGAAAAACGTTTTCCACTTTCAATGTTCCCTTGAGATTGTGATGGAAATATGCTTTCAAGAAAATTAGGAAAACATTGCTATTAAAGGTTTACTCACTATTGATTCCTGTCAATATGATTAATACGTATACATTCAAATAATTATCAGCCAAATTACTGTTTATGGGGTTCCGTCACCATGACTGTTTACCAAGTGTCAAGAGTCTTTGAGCGGTTATTACTACGGGAGTACGGAACCCCATTTTTAAACAGCAATCTACTTAGTTAAAAATATTTCAATGCGTACCTACCTCAGATCATAGAAAGAGAATAGATATGAAGTCGCGCGTAACTACAACGAGAACCAGTGTCCCCACATTTCCCCCACCACAGCTCCCACACACACATTCAACTGTGTAAAAACAAAGCGACTGAGAGTCTACGACAACATGTGCAACCGGCTTAAAAGTGCTGTGATTGGCCAGAAGGCGTGCCTTATGGCCAATCAATGGCCGCGTGACGTGACGCACACTTTGAAAAAAGCAATTAGAGAGAAGAAAGATAAAATGGAGTCGATAAGATATCGATACTTTAAATCCTGGGGGCAAGGCTCGAAATTGGTTTAAAAAATGCTTGTATGAAAACCTTTTTATTATTATACGTTATTATTATGTTCTTTAACGATTTTTGCATAAAGGAGTCAGTTCCATTTTGTATGGACGAAAAACTCAGAATCAATTATTGGGACTAAATGAAGTTACCTTATATTAATTTACCCCAACCAAAGCTCAATGTCGTCATCGATGGAGTATAGAAGTTATAGACTGACAAAGTTTGTATGAAAAGTCATGGGTTAAGTAGGTACTTGCGATTTTTACCAGTATTTACAATATTGGTAATATAATAATATTATTATTTACTTTAATAATAATAACAGTATCACTGTAATTATTATTAACTACTATCGCGCATTAACTTTTTAATTATGGCGAAATTCGTACCGCCTATGTTTATCAAAAATAATGCCTATATTAGGCTTTCAACTAGCTCTTATAGTAATTACATAGTTGACAGTTACTTATCCCTTCTACTATTGTTATTGTTTTTGTAAAAACTTAAAAATCGCAAGCAACTCATGATTTTTTCATTCAAAATTAGAAAATAGAAAATAATAATTTACTTCTATTTATCGATAATAGGAAACCGTATTAGAACACGAGCCCTGCACTATGTTACGACCGGCACATGCGGCCGTACTGTGTATTTTCACGCGTCAGTGGATATCGGAAGAAATAAAATACATTGCGCAGTAGTTACGCATGACATAAAGTGGTTGCTAACTAAATCGTCAATGTACAACGTGTTTGAATTTTTATCACCACTAATTTCGATATCGCAGTAAATGTCACGGCACTGAATTCGTTCGTAAAAATGTTTAGTTTTTTTTATTTATAAGCAAAATACCAATGGATTTGCAATACTTACATGTGGTAAATGACTTCATTGTTCCTGTAGTTCTTCGTTTCACTTATGTTATTGCACGTTACGACGCATTATCCAACAATATCGGAGAACATTTCCTCAGTACGACTGAATCGCGACTAACCTAGCTACGCGGCCGATGTTCGTTTCTGGGCATATCGCGGAGACACGCGCCACGCCCCCGTTTCACATCTATTCCCTTCTATGATCTGAGGTACCTACTTACCATAATTAATCAGTCAGTAAATTTCCATTGCTGATGTCTTTACCAATTTTCTTGAAAGCATTTTTTCCATAAAAGGACAATCTTATGGGCGCATTGAAAGTGACAGTCATTTTTCCAATATGGTGGCCGCCAAAATTCCGACTACAAATTTTGTTTGTGCAGAAATGATGGCAATGTTCAGGCCGCAAACTATTTTACAAAATATCCACTTGTATCCAAGATATCGGATTAAAAATAATTGTATCACTCCCAACAGTGTGACCACGAAAATTATGTGTTCCGTGCTTTTTATGGCTACCACAGTTTTATTTGCTCATCGAGCAGTAGCTTTATTGGATACATTTTCAGTGGTTAGTTCAGTTCTACTGTACTGCGAAGTTATTATGGATTTTATAATAGATATGATTGGGTTGCTTTCAAGTTTCAAAACAAATGTCTTGGATTCTTCTAGAAATGTGGATTTGATGATCCACATGCAAAGGATCACTGTCCCATTCCACAACAGACATACTCTTAAGAGAACCATCATCTACAGCTGGATCGGGATTTTCATTGTACTTTTACATCATTTCTTGAATATCATCAAAACATACTTAACAACACCTGGTTTCTACATTTTTTCTGTGTTTTTCCTACAATCGTTTGATATCAACATTGTTTACGTTTCGTTCACGATGAGAGTTGTAAGGAACAGCTTGGAAGCCTGGATTGCAAGAGCAAAGTTACAGTCCGAAATGAATTCTACTATAAACAGAAAAATGTACCGAATGTATTTGGAAATAATAGAGACGTTCGAATTGAACAAACAATGTTACAAGTTCGTGGTATGTGTTTCTTTAGATTTTTGTGTGTTTCGTCATTTTATAGCAGGCAGCCAAGTCTTTAGGAAGGCGCTGGACGCAGGCCACTACCAACCGGGCAGCATGGAAAGCATTGGGGGAGGCCTATGTTCAGCAGTGGACGTGGCTGAGATGATGATGATGATGATGATGAGCCATGTCTTCCACGGAATGCTAGAGGCTTGGATCTGAGTTGTGGGACAAATGAAAACACCAGGACTTCTCTAACCGTCTGGCCAAAGCGTGGGGAGAGTAGGCCAAATCATTCATTTGCCTCTGGTAAATTAGAGACGGTCGTGCTTCTGCAGCAACTAGAAATACCTATCTAACAAAATGCATTTGTTTTAGGTCCTATTTTATATTCCGCAAACGGTTATAAAAGCATTGTATTACTTACGTCACAACATCGAAGATGTACGGTGGCATGTGGTATCTGCTAAAGAGGTATTTTTTTATAATAAATTGCAATATTTGTATTCTTCCTTATACAGTTTTCGAGTAATTTCTTACTTGCATCATTTTATCACCCCAACAGCTATCTGTCGACGATGCTATAAGGATAATCGCGATTCGGCATTTTTGGATTTTGAAAAATCTGGTATTAGTATTTATTTTATGCTGGGAATGTAACAAACTGTACCTGGCATTCAGGGAGACTGAGGTTATGTGCACGATGAAGGCAGTTTCGGGATGTTCAAGTATGTACCTTACAACTAGAGCTTACTGTTTGAATTTGAATGTCATGTGTTTGAAGGCATTTGCACAAATTGCTAATACCTGCCTTGTCCCGTTAACTCCTCATACTAAACTAATATGCTTGTATTACGAGTGGGTTCACCACAATAGTCCCGTAGCGGCGAGGTTTGAACCAGCGTTCCTCGGATCTGAGTACGCAGTCCGACACCTTCACCGTTGGACTATTGTCACCATAATCAGTTTTTAATTACACTGTAATAGTTTTCGTACTTACAATAAGTTTTCTAATGTCGATCTGTTTACAGAGATGGAAAAGAAGATTTGCAAAGCCATTCGACGCGTGAATAGAGTCGTCACCAAGTTCAGTGCATGCGGCTGGTTCGACATTGATGCGACTCTACCATTTGCGTTGCTTGAGATTATATTCAGTTACGTTTTAGTCATCTTGCAGTTATATGTTTTATGAATCTTATTAAGCGGCTTGAAATTATATTTAATATAGTACCCATGTGAAAAGTTCCTAAGATCTCAATATTGTGTGTATGTGGTTACTACTAAGTGAGTTTATTGTATCGTCTGTATTTGATGAAAAATGTCTACCAACTTTTATGTATTTTTTATTTCCATTTACTGAGTAAAATGCAGAGATGTAGGCCTAGTTAGACCGCCTACAGAAAGTAGTTCCATTATGAGATGAGATTTGAGACATTCTTCTCAAACATTGCGTCCGAAACAACTAAAGCATTGAATTCATCGCCAATTCTTGCAGAGTCTCTCTTAAAATCTAATGTCACCGAGTGCCAGTCTCTACTCCAGTTCAGGCATATAGATTGTAATACAGTAATTAAAACCTTCAGAGAATTGAATATGAAAAAAACCGAGGACCTTTGGGGAATCTCTGTCAGTATAATTGGGACAATTATTGACACCATAGCTCCTCACCTTGCATTCATTTTTAACACATGCATTGATCAAGGTTGCTTTCCTAGTTTAATGAAATTAAGTAAAATAATCCCATTGTTCAAGGCTGGTGATAAATGTGACCCCTCTAATTTTCGGCCGATTTCTATTTTACCAGTACTTAGCAAAATTTTTGAGAAAATTATATTTCATCAACTTCTTTCTCATTTTATTTTCAACAAATTACTTCACAATGAACAATTTGGTTTTACCAAAGGTAGAAGTACTACTGACGCTGGAGTAGCACTACTGAAACACGTCTTTGATGCTTTATTTAGTATTACAATCTATATGCCTGAACTGGAGTAGAGACTGGCACTCGGTGACATTAGATTTTAAGAGAGACTCTGCAAGAATTGGCGATGAATTCAATGCTTTAGTTGTTTCGGACGCAATGTTTGAGAAGAATGTCTCAAATCTCATCTCATAATGGAACTACTTTCTGTAGGCGGTCTAACTAGGCCTACATCTCTGCATTTTACTCAGTAAATGGAAATAAAAAATACATAAAAGTTGGTAGACATTTTTCATCAAATACAGACGATACAATAAACTCACTTAGTAGTAACCACATACACACAATATTGAGATCTTAGGAACTTTTCACATGGGTACTATATTAAATATAATTTCAAGCCGCTTAATAAGATTCATAAAACATATAACTGCAAGATGACTAAAACGTAACTGAATATAATCTCAAGCAACGCAAATGGTAGAGTCGCATCAATGTCGAACCAGCCGCATGCACTGAACTTGGTGACGACTCTATTCACGCGTCGAATGGCTTTGCAAATCTTCTTTTCCATCTCTGTAAACAGATCGACATTAGAAAACTTATTGTAAGTACGAAAACTATTACAGTGTAATTAAAAACTGATTATGGTGACAATAGTCCAACGGTGAAGGTGTCGGACTGCGTACTCAGATCCGAGGAACGCTGGTTCAAACCTCGCCGCTACGGGACTATTGTGGTGAACCCACTCGTAATACAAGCATATTAGTTTAGTATGAGGAGTTAACGGGACAAGGCAGGTATTAGCAATTTGTGCAAATGCCTTCAAACACATGACATTCAAATTCAAACAGTAAGCTCTAGTTGTAAGGTACATACTTGAACATCCCGAAACTGCCTTCATCGTGCACATAACCTCAGTCTCCCTGAATGCCAGGTACAGTTTGTTACATTCCCAGCATAAAATAAATACTAATACCAGATTTTTCAAAATCCAAAAATGCCGAATCGCGATTATCCTTATAGCATCGTCGACAGATAGCTGTTGGGGTGATAAAATGATGCAAGTAAGAAATTACTCGAAAACTGTATAAGGAAGAATACAAATATTGCAATTTATTATAAAAAAATACCTCTTTAGCAGATACCACATGCCACCGTACATCTTCGATGTTGTGACGTAAGTAATACAATGCTTTTATAACCGTTTGCGGAATATAAAATAGGACCTAAAACAAATGCATTTTGTTAGATAGGTATTTCTAGTTGCTGCAGAAGCACGACCGTCTCTAATTTACCAGAGGCAAATGAATGATTTGGCCTACTCTCCCCACGCTTTGGCCAGACGGTTAGAGAAGTCCTGGTGTTTTCATTTGTCCCACAACTCAGATCCAAGCCTCTAGCATTCCGTGGAAGACATGGCTCATCATCATCATCATCATCATCTCAGCCACGTCCACTGCTGAACATAGGCCTCCCCCAATGCTTTCCATGCTGCCCGGTTGGTAGTGGCCTGCGTCCAGCGCCTTCCTAAAGACTTGGCTAAATAAAATGAATTTAAGGTAAATTTAATACACTTAGTTTTGTTTGCATTTAACAATAAGTTGTTAACAGTAAACCAATGCAAAACCTGTGAGAGTGTGTCATTTATATCATCAAGAGAGAGTAAAAAAGACGCTGTTGGTATTTTTTGTGACCTTTCAAAAGCGTTTGATTGTGTAGACCACCAAACCTTACTAAAAAAATTGCGACATTATGGTGTTTCGGATGAGGCACTTGATCTGTTGAACTCGTATCTCACAGGCAGAAAGCAAAAAGTTTGTATTAATGGAACTGAGTCTTCTGGAGCACCTCTTACCATGGGTGTGCCGCAGGGATCGATATTGGGACCTTTGCTATTTCTTATTTATATTAATGACCTTCCCTACTTTGTAAAAGCTCTATGTGATATTGTGTTATTTGCTGATGACACATCTCTCATTTTCAAAGTTGAAAGAGGTAAAGTAAACCTTGATGATATAAATGACACACTCTCACAGGTTTTGCATTGGTTTACTGTTAACAACTTATTGTTAAATGCAAACAAAACTAAGTGTATTAAATTTACCTTACCCAATGTGAGGCAGGTTCCCACACAATTGATGGTGAAGAATGAACCATTAAATAGCATAAGTTCCACAACATTCTTGGGAATCACTTTAGACTCTAAACTTCAGTGGGGTCCTCATATTGAAACCTTGTCAGCAAGGCTCAGTTCAGCTGCTTTTGCAGTGAGAAAGATAAGGCAATTAACTGACATTGAAACGGCAAGGCTAGTTTATTTTAGCTATTTTCATAGTATAATGTCATACGGCATATTGTTGTGGGGCTCAGCTGCGGACATTGAAACTGTGTTTGTTCTGCAGAAGAGAGCAGTGCGGGCCATTTATAACCTTGGACCCCGATTTTCCTTGAGAGAATTCTTTAAGGAAATTAATATACTGACAGTAGCTTCAGTTCATTTATGAAAACCTTTTATATGTTCGCAAAAATATAGAGCAATTTACTAGAAAGAGTGATTTACACAAGTTCAATACAAGAAACAAAAATAAACTTGCCGTTCCAAATTTCAGACTGCACAAGATTGGTAATTCATTTATGGGGAAATGTATTAAACTTTTCAATAAATTACCACAAACTGTTGTAGAATTGCCCATTCATAAATTTAAAGCACATATCAAAAGCACCTTAATGAAAAAGGGCTACTATAAAGTTGATGATTATATAAAAGATGAAAATGTTTGGAATGTTTAACTACCTAGCTCGCATCAATACTTATGACTATAATTTGTATATTTTAAAGACTGTAAAACCTTGAAAAGGAGGCTGACAATAGTGACTGAGTTTCTTGCGCTGCTTCTTCTCAGCACTGGCCCATTTATTGTCCCGAAGCAGTGGTAGGGTTAATATTGGGACGTGTAAAAGCGCTTTTTTAAAGCCTATTTGCAAAAATAAATGAATTTTATGAATTTTATTTAAATTTTTAGATTTTGATATAATGCTACTCAACTTAATAGTACCCTGAATTTAATAATTCGTTTAAGAGCGTTTACGCGAAGCGCGACGTTTCAAGGGGCAAAGGGGTTTTTTAATAGTTTTCAAATGTTTATAGCAAAACAATAACAATGAATTATATATAGTTTCAAAGTAAATATTTTAAAGAAGATATTATTTTATTATATTAAGCTATTTTTACGTTGAATTAAAGAAGAATAATGGTGTAAAAATCACATTGATTTTTGGGTATTTCACGTTCTTTGAATTTGTGATTTCTTATTGTAAAATGCTTAAATCTAAACATTTTCTTAACTAACTATTTGCCTAAGGACCTATGCTATAGGATATAAATGTTTGTTATATCGTTTTCACAGTATTTTTATAAAAATTTCAGCTTGTAAACTGACGCTAAAGTGGAAATTTGAAAACCTGTGTGGACTTATCTTGATAGAATTCTTAAATACTATACTAATCGAAATATTTTCTCAACTAACTATTTAGACGACGAAATTGCCTAATTACTTATGCCTATAACATATTTGTAATGTAACTGGTTAATGATTGTAACGGGTTGAAAAAGTACTGTTTTTGGCAGTGGGCGGGGCACATAGCTCGTAGAGACGATGGCCATTGGGGCAGGAAACTTCTCGAGTAGCGACCACGGGCTGGAAGACGTAGCGTGGGCAGGCCTCCTACTAGGTGGACCGACGTTCTGGTAAAGGTCGCGGGAAGAACTTGGATGCGGGCAGCGCAGGACCGTTCATTGTGGAAAACCTTGGGGGAGGCCTTTGTCCAGCAGTGGACGTTATTTGGCTGAAACGAACGAACGAACGAAATAGATAATATATTTAATAAGAATGGGTAGGTAAGTACATACATTATAGTACGTTAGTGACCGTAGCGCCCTTTTAAGCTAATAAGCCTGTATCAAGGAGCAAAACGCTCTTCCATTAATTTAGTCATAAATTACTATAACCATATTATGGTAGAGAATGTACAGAAAACAATATTTAGAAACTAACTTGTTAAAATAGTAGGTCTTGTAAATTTTTTATCCGATACTTTCTAGTTGGGTCATTCCATGAAAATCTGTATATTTTCGACGTCATTTTGTCCCAAACTTTTTTAAGATGCTTTTGAATACTTTATTAGTGAAAATTATAGTTTATTTATTAATTATGTTATGTCTAAAAGGGCCAGTCACTTTATGCTTTATTTTAGGAGAAATTATGATTTTCAATTTTTTCATACTACATTACTCCTATATGACTTTTAATAAAGTATAAAACTTATAACCTTAACATTTATAGATAAGTTAATATACTTCATGTAGTTGTTTTGTTATTATCACTATATAAAAAACGCCATTCCCTAACTAGTAACTTAGTCCCTAGCGCCGTTTAAAGCTAGGGCCTGACGGTCTAGGGACTGACGATTTGGAGTAAAACTTAACACAAATGCAGATTAACTTTATAATATAAGATGCTTAATACGATGTGCCGAAAATAGCCGAAAAACCACACGTAAATACTATTAAATTAAAAACAATTTCCTATTGTAATCAATAAAGCTACTCAACTAGGGACTGACGAAGTGTCTGGATCAACACATGTTTCCGCAACAACTGGCACGTTTGCACTAATTCAAAAAACGGCTGCCGCAAAGCCAGTATGGTCTGAGAATAACTTCGTATCGCACTTTAAACTCAACTAAATGTCATTCACTCTAAATACATATTAAAGCGCAAAATTATAAAATCAGTGCATGGCGAGGGAATGACGCTAAAAGCTGTGGACTCTTTTTCAACTAAAGAAAATCAAACTGTGTTTATTGAAACCGCAAAATATTAATAGAATTTGGTGTAATATACGTTTAAATAGATTATTATTTACATAAAACAAAGGATGAAGTTGATGTTTCTATTAATATAGGTACCAAAACACAAACTTTTGGAGTACGGACATGCCTAGGGAATGACGATTTGGGTCATTTAAAAGGAATTTAAGATGTTTGAAAAATAGTTTTAAAAAATATAAATGGGTGATGAATAAAACACATTGCGAGCTGTTATTTAACAATTTTGGAATAAAATATTAACAAATATTCCATGTGAAATGTGTCCCGGACTAAGAGTTGACATATTTTTGTGGAATGACCCAGTTAAGTTAATATTTTATAAAATAGCTAGCGGTCTAAAAATTGATAATGTCAGCAAAAATATAATTAGCAGCCGGAATTTCGACGGCCACCATATTGGAAAAACGTCTTCCACTTTCAAATGTTTCCTTGAGATTGTGATGGAAATATGCTTTCAAGAAAATTAGGAAAAACATTGCTATTAGAAGTTTACTCACTATTGATTCCTGTCAATATGATTAATACGTATGCATTCAAGTATCAGCCAAATTACTGTTTATGGGGTTCCGTCCCCATGGCTGTTTACCAAGTGCCAAGAGTCTTTGAGCGGTTATTACAACGGGAGTACGGAACCTCATTTTTGAACAGTAATGCTAGCTAAAAATATTTCAATGCGTACCTACTTACCATAATTAATCAGTCGGTAAATTTCCATTGCTGGTGTCTTTACCAATTTTCTTGAAATCATTTTTTCCATAAAAGGACAATCATAAGGGCACATTGAAAGTGACAGTCATTTTTCCAATATGGTGGCCGCCAAAATTCCAACTACAAATTATATTTGTGCAGAAATGATGGCAATGTTCAGGCCGCAAGCTATTTTACAAAATATCCACTTGTATCCAAGATATCGGATTAAAAATAATTGTATCACTCCCAACAGTGTGACCACGAAAATTATGTGTTCCGTGCTTTTTATGGCTACCACAGTTTTATTTGTTCATCGAGCAGTAGCTTTAATGGATACATTTTCAGTGGTTAGTTCAGTTGTACGGTACTACGAAGTTATTATGGATTTTGTAATAGTTATGATTGGGTTGCTTTCAAGTTTCAAAACAAATGTCTTGGATTCTTCTAGAAATGTGGATTTGATGATCCGAATGCAAAGGATCACTGTCCCATTCCACAACAGACATACTCTTAGGAGAACCATCATCTACAGCTGGATCGGGATTTTCATTGTACTTTTATATCACTTCTTGAATATCGTCAAAACATACTTAACAACACCTGGTTTCTACATTTTTTCTGTGTTTTTCCTACAATCGTTTGATATCAACATTGTTTACGTTTCGTTCACGATGAGAGTTGTAAGGAACAGCTTGGAAGCCTGGATTGCAAGAGCAAAGTTACAGTCCGAAATGAATTCTACTATAAACAGAAAAATGTACCGAATGTATTTGGAAATAATAGAGACGTTCGAATTGAACAAACAATGTTACAAGTTCGTGGTATGTGTTTCTTTAGATTTTTGTGTGTTTCGTCATTTTATAGCAGGCAGCCAAGTCTTTAGGAAGGCGCTGGACGCAGGCCACTACCAACCGGGCAGCATGGAAAGCATTGGGGGAGGCCTATGTTCAGCAGTGGACGTGGCTGAGATGATGATGATGATGATGATGAGCCATGTCTTCCACGGAATGCTAGAGGCTTGGATCTGAGTTGTGGGACAAATGAAAACACCAGGACTTCTCTAACCGGCTGGCCAAAGCGTGGGGAGAGTAGGCCAAATCATTCATTTGCCTCTGGTAAATTAGAGACGGTCGTGCTTCTGCAGCAACCAGAAATATCTAACAATATGCGATTGTTTTAGGTCCTATTTTATATTTCGCAAACGGTTATAAAAGCATTGTTTTTCTTACGTCACGACATTGAAGATGTACGGTGGCATGTGGTATCTGCTAAAGAGGTACTTTTTAATAATACATTGCAATATTTATATTTTATTCTTTCTTATACAGTTTTCGAGTAATTTCTTATTTGCATCATTTTATCACCCCAACAGCTATCTGTCGACGATGCTATAAGGAAAATCGCGATTCGGTATTTTTGGATTTTAAAAAATCTGCTAGTAATATTTATTTTATGCTGGGAATGTAACAAGCTGTACCTGGCATTCAGGGAGACTGAGGTTATGTGCACGATGAAGGCAATTTCGGGGTGTTCAAGTATGTACCTTATAACTAGTGTTCAAGTATGTATTTGGATGAATGTCATGTGGTTGAAAGCATTTGCACAAATTGCTAAATCCTGGATAGTCGCGTTCATACTAAGCTAATATACTTGTGTTACGAGTGGGTTCACCACAATAGTCCAGTGGTGGTTTGAACCAGCGTTCCTCGGATCATGAGATTCTTTACTTGATTCATGACACCTCAGTTATTAATTACACTGTTAAAATAGTTTGCGTACTATCGGTCACAGTGCTAACAACCCATTTCTGGTTATGTCACCTCGTTCATCGTAAATAATCACCATTTGATGAGAGCGAGAGCAATATAGGGTCATTCTACCGGCCAAGAAAATCACGTGTCCGGGGCCAAAAAGTACCCGAATATCATAATATTTTAGTAACAAATATTTTTATCTAATAGTATAACTTTGGTTCTTGTTGTTAAACCACAAAGATAGTTAATAATAGTTAATTAAGTAATTTAAAAAAAATCGTAAGTCGTCAAAAATTGATTACCACGACGTGTCCGCGCTCCCGATTTCAGAACAAATTTGCTCGTATAAATTAATCCGTTATTATTACCGCTTTCAATGCTTATGTAATCGATTACTGATTAAATAAACATTGATAAATTAAATACGATATAACTATATGACTAAAAGGTTTTGTAAAACAACTATTTGAAGTTGTGTCCGGGCGTTAACCGTGATTACCCCGACACGTCACTAATGTGCGCCTACGTCCCTAGCTACGCAATTTAGAAACGAGCTCTATCCTCCCCCGTGAACCTTTAGTGGTGGCCTGCGTGCCGAGGTGATCGGTAATGCAACTCGTCGCAGGATTTCGGAGTTATCGAGATAAGAATATGATTACCCCGACCTTGGTTCAGTGCACGATTGATTTACTCTATCCTATTTTTTTAGGTTTCTTTACATGGAAAGTTCTTGAGAATGTACAGGAATAATGGTCCATGTAACCGCATTTTTGTGTATTAAAACATATGGGATTCAACTTACAGATTGGGCAGGGCTCAGGATAAACCTTAATTTTTTGACTACCCCGACCTTGATTACCCCGACTTTTGTCACCGAGTAATCAATAATACTGTAATTTTACTAATGAATGATTAACTAAATAACGTTTAATAAGCAAAATTACCCTTTACTAAAATGAAATCCTATCTCCTATTAATACATAATATTATCCCTCAAAATTGGCAAGACCCCTGGACTCGACCTTATCACCGCTGAAATGCTGTAAGCCGATGTAAACTCCGCCGTTAACGTCCTGACACCTGTCTTCGAAAACATCTGGATGGAAGAGGAACTCCCAGACGACTTGCATAAGGGGCTTCTAATTATTGTGCCGAAAAAAGGGTAAAGCAAGGGCAGTACCGGAAGACCCAAGAGATGCGATCTGGATTGAGGAATTGCACACCGTTGGTGCAGACGATGTCCAACGAGTCCACAATTTCACTTACCTCGGGAGCATCGTTTCAGAGCCTGGAGGTACCGAAGAGGACATCACTTCGCGCATTGCCAAGGCCAGAGCTACCTTCGCACAACTTCGAGCCGTATGGCAGTCACGGAAATTGACCCAAGCAAGATCAAAATATTCGGGTCCAACGTCAAACCAGTTCTGCTCTATGGGCGTGAAACGTGGAAGGTCACTAAGGTTATCTCGCACCAGCTGCAGATCTTCTTCAGCCGCTGTCTTCGCCGAATTCTCCAAAATCTTCAAACGACGAACTTTTGGAACGCTGCCACGAAATACCGATCTTTCAGCAGAATAAACGCTGCAAGTGGAACTGGATCGGCCACACTCTCCGAAGGGACCCCGATCACATCCCCAAGCAGGCTCTAGATTGGAACCCCCAGGGAAAATGCAAACGTGGTCGCGCCAAAAAAACATAGCGGCGCACTGTTAAGACTTGGAGCGAGATCAAACACGAAGCTCAAGACCGAATGCGATGGAGGACTGTTGTGGACGCCTTCTGTCCCATATAGGAGACATAGGACATTGAGTCACTAATATTATATGTATAATGTATATGTATGTTTTTTACTCTTTTACGCAACAGCTACTTAACAGATTTTGTTGAAACTTTACAATATTGTCGTTTATACATCAAAATAACAAATGGCTAGTTATAATAACATTTATTTTACCATAACTTAAAAAAAAACCTTAGAAAATAAAATATTTTGTTTTATTTTTGATTACTCTCACTCCCAACTTTGATTACCCCGACCATGAAAATTTTGATGTCGCATAACTTTTTATTCCTGCTTGCTACAGATGGGCCAATATAAAAAATATGCTCGTAATAATGTCTATTTTGAAATGTTTTACCTAAACTTACTCTAAATTCAAAAATAAAAAAGGTCGGGGTAATCAACAAAATAATCCAGATCCGGAGAATGACCGAATAACGGAAATTGGTAGTTAATACAGTGGAACATGTTTACTAATGTTGGTCTGTTTACAGAGATGGAAAAAAAGATTTGCAAAGCCATCCGACGCGTGAACAGAGTCGTCACCAAGTTCAGTGCATGCGGCTGCTTCGACATTGATGCGACTCTACCATTTGCGTTATTTGAGATTATATTCAGTTACATCTTAGTAATCTTGCAGTTATATGTTTTATGAATGTAGGTATCTATCTATCTACTACTTCATAATAAGTGTATGTGGTTACTAATAAGTGAGTTTATTGTATCGTCTGTATTTGATGAAAAAGTTCCTAAACTGTGAATACCTACATAAGTACTTATTTGTTATTAAAATTCGTACGGTCCAGAGATGTACCGAATATTCTGAATACAGTTTCAGAGATTACTGAGTTACAAAGATTTTGATAGAAACTTACTCAATCTTTAATCTACTATATAAAAATAAGTCGGGTTTCCCTCCCTGACGCTATAACTCCAGAACGCACGAACCGATTTCCACGGTTTTGCATTCGTTGGAAAGGTCTCGGGCTCCGTGAGGTTTATAGCAAAGAAAATTCGGGAAAAGGGGGTAAAACGGGATCCACGCGTACGAAGTCGCGGGTGGCCGCTAGTTTAATAATAAACTTCTTTGATTTGTTGAAGTAGGTACCTACTTGTATTTTTATTTTCTACCTTGTATTGTAATACTGAAAATGGGCAGTTTGATGACAAAAATACCATTAATAACATCACAATCATCAAAAAATGTAAATGCCTTCGTATGCGATATAAAAAAAAAACAGTTAACAAACCTCAACTCCTCAGTGACGTATTTCAAGCCCCGCTTAACTCCAAAATGCTCTTGACGTTTTGACATTGATGAATTGACCACATTTCTTTTGGGTTGGATCACTCGACGACACTTGATACGCACTCACACTCAAATTCAGTGTTAAAATGTTTATTATTCTCACTTCACTACATTGTCTTTAGAACACAAAATAACATCAGATTTTTACACTAAAGTCCAAAAATAAATTAAAGCAATAAAATAAAATTGATCGCCCTCGATCGCGTTCCGTTCATCTACCCTCCACTGAATCTTTTTTCTCGACTGGCGTACTCACAATGCGCGACTAACTTCACACTGCTCTGTCACTGGTTACTTGCATGCTCAGCAACTTCAGATTGCAAAGAATGTTGCCAATTTGAAATAATGAAATGGAAATATTTATTCCAGTTTGTTGTATGTTTGGTACGAAACAATAGGCTTATTTTAGTGTCTTTGTAATAAATAGTTTAAAACAAGAAAATATAAAAAGGAGGAATAATAGGGGATGAAAATGATTTGACACTACTAAAGTTTTGGGTAAAATTAAAAACAAAGTTTTAATTGAATTTCACTTTTTATTTCTAACCTAAATTTTGTGACCAAAGTAATTACAAATTCCTTAAAACTAGTTTGTCAAACCTATATTTACAACGTCACTTAATAATTTTATCTTATTTTTTATAATACAGGAACTACTAATATACTGTAGCAATAGTATGACTTAAACAAACATTTTATTTTTATAAGTTTTTATAGTAACTAAAGTACATCAACCAAAGCCGCGGTCGTAAGTATCACCTTTGCTAGCACATGAAGCTAAACACTGTGGCACCTTATATGACTACTGTTTCCAAGAAAGGATTTTCCAAAATTCATCCCCTAAGGGGGATTACGGGGTTGAAAGTTTAACGCGACCTAAACCGCGGGCAAAAGCTATAACGGAACTATTCCCACCTCTCGTTCCCACAACTGCGACTCCTGTGTAGCCAGGATCTACAGCTTGACCGCCGTAAACCCAACCAGTGAAGGTCAAGTTTGCCATACCAAAATCTTGCTTTCTCATTCCAAATCCTTTACAGAATTTCTTCTCTTATCCACACAGCTTAGAAGTTTGAAGTCCCTTCCAAACATTTCTCCGTCTCCCAAGGTTTGGGGTAATGGTTGGTTGAGGGTCTCAGGGAGGAAGAGTGACGTCACTCCCGCCATGATGCTGAGAACACCCATCACTATGAGCGGGAGAGACCTGGCGTATGTAGCCTGAAATAAATACAGCTTGGTTAGTACCACTACGTGGACAGATGGCCATGACGATTCTTCATACAAATTAGAATCGGGCCCAACTATCGGCCAACTAAAAATCGGTGGTCTGCGCCTAGATTTAAGGTAGCAGAAAGCTGAATGCAGGCTGCTACGAACCGGCCAATCTGGAAATCATTGGGGGATGCTTCTACATATATTGTTCAGTAGTGAGCGTCCTGAAATGATGATGATGATGCTTAGTATAGACAGCTATATGGTTCCATCAGAGTAGAATAGGGTTACTCCACTCTCTCATGGAAATCGTAATAGACGACTAGGCGAGAAATATGCGAACATCAGGCCTGCCCAACCAATCTCCATTTTATTTTGCCTCTAGTAAATTTGAGTGATTGGAGAGTGGTGTAGACGACATCATAAATGCAGAATGTAGGCCGCTACCAGCGGTCACTAAGGAAATCATCGGTGGAGGCCTATGTTCAGCTGTGGACATCCTGTGGCTGAAATGATAATGAATTGACGATGATGTACCTAGTGTAATTTTCCTGCAGTAGTCTATTATTGGTGATGATGATGACTGAACGGGTTTGATAAACATAAAAAAGAAAATTGAGATGGTTCGCCTCAAGTTAATGATTATTTAAAAAGTTGTGTCGAGAATCGAGTCTTTTATGAAAAGGTTTTATGACTGTTCTAACCCAAGGTAATCACAAGACTTACCAAATGCACAATATAAGGGCACGCCAGCAGCCCCAGACCAGCTATAAAGGACGATGCTCCCATCGCCTGCGCTCGTAATACCGTCGGAAGCAACTCCCCGATCTGGACGTAGAAGACCGCGAACGATGCCGCTATGAACAGCCGGCCCAGCATTGCTAAGACCACCGTGATCCATGGCCAGGCTAAAACAAGGAATTTATAAATTAATTCTTCCTTTCAAGAAGGCTCAAGGTCACTCTAAGGGCGATGGAGCGAGCTTTGCTCTGAGTTGCATTAGTGATCGAATCAGAAATGAAGAGATCCGTGGGATAACTGTTAGTAACCAAGATAGCTGCAGTGGACTTATTTTGGTTGAAACAAACCTAGACTTAAACTAAACTTTTACTGTAGCTCTTTTAGTATAAGGCCATTAATCATAAAAATTACACGCTCGTTGAAGAGCATTTTTGTGACGTTAAGTATAGAAATGTCATTTTAAAACAAAATATAAAAAATAAATAAAAATAATAAGCTGAAGTGGCAATGGGCAGGGCACATAGTACGCAGAACTGAAGGCGGATGGGGCAGAAAGGTTCTGGAATGCAGGCCGCGTACCGGAAAACGCAGCGTGGGACGTCCACCTACAAGGTGGACCGACGACATCGTAAAGGTAGCAGGGAAGCGCTGGACGCAGGCCGCTACCAATCGATCAACATGGAAAGTATTGGGGGAGGCCTATGTTCAGCAGTGGACGTCCTATGGCTGAAATGATGATGATGATGATGATGACTGGACAAAGACCTGCCCCAATGATTTCCATTAAAACCGGTCCTGCGCTGTCCGCATCCAGGTCTTTTTCACCAGATCAGAACAGTAAAGGGGTATCAAATTCAAATTCAAATTTTTTATTGCATATTAAGTGTTTACAATTGGGTCTTAATCTAAACAATGAGCTTATAACTTAATAACCTATAACGTATACAGGGTATCTCAGAATGGGTGAATCAAACTAATAGGAGAGGTAGCTCTACTAATGTACTATCCCAAAAAAATAAAAAAAAATATTTTTGAGTTCGGATTTTTTTTTAAATAAAGTGCTCTAAACTCGAAATCTAGTCATTATTTTCAAAAGTTTGTTAACAGATAAACGACGCGATCATGTACAATTAATATTAGTAAGAAAAAAGTACAAATAAACTCCAAACGCAGCAATCATAGCCAGATACTTAGGCAAAGCTGATTTATTTTCACTACTTATTAAAAAACATTTTTTTGTTTCCTTGTGAGCTTTATTTTTTTTCATATTTTTTTGGGATAGTACATTAGTAGAGCTACTTCCCCTATCAGTTTGATTCACCCATTCTGGGACACCCTGTATGTGCAGTATGTTGTCTTACCTTCAGGAACAAAGACGCAGCTCAAGCAGGCCAGGCCCCCGACGTGCGTGAAGACGCACAGCACCCAGCGCCGCCCGAAGCGGTCCATGCAGCGCCACGCCATGAAGTACGAAGGTAACTCTACTACGCCACCTGGAATGTTCAAGTACCTACAATATTAGTTCATCATCATCAACAGCCCTTTACAGTCCACTGCTAGACTATGAGCCTCCTCCACTATAGTGGAGGGTTTTGCCATAATCCCCACGCTTGGCAGGCGGGTTGGAGATCGCAGTTTGAAAGATTGATGTTTTTCAGAGAGCGCTGCTGCCCGTTTTCCAGTGTAATCCCGTCGCTTCTTACGACACTCGCGGAAAGAGTAGGGGTTGGTGACAAATGTATTCCACTCTGCCGTCACCACACGGCTTAGTTCACCATATTAGTTCACCAGTAGTAAAATATAAAAAATTCTGAAACTTTTGCACTAACGGGACTATTCCCACCTATCTCGAACACTCAGAATAAACTGTCATTGAACCCGCAACTGAATTAATTTAGAAGAACATAGGAGGAGTTCGAAGTTAGGTTCGACTTCCATCCAGCATTGAAAAAAACATGATACTTGAGACAAAGCAATCAGGTGTTAAATGATTAAAGAAAAAACTCGTACTTACCAATGAAGAACGCCAAATAATCATCTACACCTAAATTAGGCGTATTATAACTCAAACTATTATAAACTACTCCTATAGCCACCCAATTGAAAGTAAGCAAGAAGAATTTCTTCCTGATATTGGGATATCTAAACACATCTAATGGAGAAGCTTTGCAGTCTCCTTCTGAGTTCTCATCGTCCATTCTCTTATTCTCTACATCATATTCTTCTCCGTCTCTAATGAAGATTTTATTTACAAGTTGTAGGGATTTTCTTCTCAATGTATTAGCAGGAGATTTATACGGCTCGGTTTGCGTTGCCTTTTGTTTAGCGTCAGTGTTTAAATGAGATTCTTCTGTAATACCGTCTTCCTCTTTCAATACATCATCTCTGATGCTTTCTCTTTCTTTTTTTAATCGTGCCTTTTTATTCACTATTTCAGCGACCTCGTGTGCGATTATTCTTTCAAGGTTTTCTCCTTTTGGTTCGTCACTATCAGGGATTCTGGTGAAATCTGGTTTGAATGTGAGCATGTTGCTGATCCTTCTGTCTACAAAGTCGTCCTTGTCAGCTGGGTCTGGGAATCCAGAGATATGTCCGTTTACGTTTCTAAGCATTGTCACTTCTGTTTCGGCGTCTTCTTCTTTAACTTTTTTCTGAAAATTATGTTTATGATCAGAATTTTCAAATAATTCAGAAATTATTACACTACTAATACTTTTACACTCATTTGTAACTCCATTCAATATTTGTTAGAAGATTTTTTTAGATACTTACGTGAATTTCTAGCAGAAATCCACGAGGCAAATCAATGCCGTTTTTCTTAGCAAGGTTCCTGAATACCTTCTCTGCTTCAGCTATCCGCCCTCTGCTGACCAGCCACCTTGGAGATTCTGGTATGAGCCAATAATAACTGAAATAAAAATCGCACCCTTCCTGGAATAAGTACGCAAGTGAAAAATGCCAACTTTTCAGGAGCGTAAAAAAACTGTCCTAAAAATTTATTATCATTATTAAAAATATGTGTTATACATCAAAAGATAGCTAAAAATGTCTGTGAGGGGCCTATGTATTTATATTTAAAATACACTTAATAGGTTTTGAGAAAAACTTAAAAAAGAGCGTTGCGTACTTATTCCTCGAAACATATTTAACACCTTGTTGTTGTAATTATGAATATTGCATTGTTGACATGTAAAGGAATACATGCTGTTTGGTATTATTGCAGATAACCACTTATTGGCGTTCAGATTTAGTCGTGCATTCAACGTGTAAGTGTAGTTTACGTAGTTTTTCCTCGAACTATTCGTATTGAAATAAATTCGTAAAAAGGATAACGTACTTTTACCTTGTGAAAAATTACATTACTTATGGTAGTATTTAAAATTATAGCTTTATTCAAAATCAAAAAGTTACAATAATTTTGCATAACTATATTATAATTTTCGGAAATTGCATTTTTAGGGAGAGACGAGCCATCAAAAGGACTAATTCCCCTTTTACACCATCAATCCCTAATTTGTATGTGACCTCTATGGTGATACATAACAGGAATTTTGTTTTTATAGGGGTCACTTAAAAATTTGGGATTAATGGTGAAAACGGGCATAAAACTCATTTATTTTTGCAAGAAGGCTTTTATAAAGCACTTTTATAGTTTTACACTCCCCAGTATTAACCCAACCACTGCTTCAGGACATTTTTTTTTACGGAAGCGGTAGATAGATATTTTGTAAAGTTACCATTTAAAACAGAAAATCCACAATCACCATTTGCAGACACCAAACCGAGGAATGAACTGCCTTTTGCAGTATTTGCGGACCAATACGACCTAAAACCTTTAAGAGCAGACTCTAATACTTTAAAGACAATCAACGCACCTGTAACTCACCGAGGAGCGGGTGTCTATGGGCGGCGGGTAAACACTTACCATCAGGTGATTCGTCTGCTCGTTTGCCTCCTTTCCCTTAAAAAACCCAGAAACATAACCACTCACAGGTCCGTTCAATTAGAAAGGAAGCTACAGAAATCACTAGACCTGAAAAAATATTAACGAACACACAGATTTTTTTTATTAAAAGAGATACCTACCTGAAAAACCAAAAGAAACAAGACTGACAGTATACTTACCTCATCATGCGGTCGTCTGGAATAATACGGAGACAACTCGCGCACGATTATATTTGATGCTTTGTGTTAAGGTTCGATTTATATTTCACTGAATAATGAACTGCTTGTAGGTTCCCAGCTGCAAGAAAACCCGAGAAATATTATAATGAGATGAAACGTGTTTGCTTCATAGATGACATTATGAAGATGATCTTCAGATTTATGTGACAAAAAATGATTCGGATTACCGGAGTACCGATTTTTATAAAATAATAAAACAATACTTTTATATCAACGACCTTTTATCAGGAGTGGACTGGTCAATTGAAGCTATAATGCTATAATTTAATGAGAACTTACAGAGCAGATAATAATACATCTGATGTGACCATCCACCAGGTTACACTTCAGAGAATGTGCGAAGGAATTACACGACCTAATTCCACCAGCCCCCTTCCATCATCAGACGCTGGTTAACGTATCATTCCTACATTGTCGACATGCCACCAGCTTGCACTAAGCGTTTCGATAAACTCTTTTATAATGCGAACAGGTCGCTGCCTGCTGCTGTCTCTCCTGAGCACTATACCGGACCTTATAGGCACTTACAGGTAGATATCTATCATCTTATACTGCATCTCACTTAACATCACATGCAATTGCGGTCAAATACCTTTTGCTACTTAGTTCTGCGTTGAGTTTATGAAGTCAATAGAAGACAACAAAATATAAGCTAGTGCTAAAGTAGTTTTATGAACCTTGATGGAACAGTCCAAGCATTGGGTATTGAATGGAATTTGAGCACAGATTTCAATACAATGTGAATACACCACAAATTGCAAAACCAACCATGAAACGTAACATTTTATCTGATACATCTGATCAAACTTTTTGATCCCCTTGGCTGGAGCTTAGCGTTAAGTACAGTCATGGCTAAGGTTCTAATGGAAATAGAATAGAAAGTGTTTATTTGTTAAAAAAAAAAAAACTTTGGCTGATAAAAAACTAGTAATAGATGGAAAGATAAGTAACTCATTAGAAAAAGATTGGATTAAGATACGGCAGGATTTGATTCACATTGACAAAATACAGATATAGGTTGGTATACTATCTATAGATAGAGAGAAAAAATACATCATCATCATTTCAGCCACAGGACGTCCACTGCTGAACATAGGCCTCCCCCAATGACTTCCACATCGCGCGGTTGGAAGCACATAGTACTTACGCAGAACTGACGGCCGATAGGGCAGGCAAGGTTATGGAGCGGACACCACGTACCGGAAAACGCAGCGTTAGGACATCCATCCACAAGGTGGTCCGACGACCTGATAAAGGTAGCGGGAAGGCGTTGAATGCAGGCCGAGTAAAAATACAATACAATGAATTTAGCGATGCCTCTGTGAGTGCAATAAACTGCAGCCGTTCACTATCAACTAGATGAAGGATTTAAAACGAAATTAATTGCTAAAAAACTCAAGTGCTCTCAAAAAACTATTTATTTTATCACGTCTTGAGCTATGTGGTGCTTTGAGTAAACTGGATGAAGCAAATGAGAAGAAGTAATGTGAAGAATACCAACCTCACAGATGTTCGAACACTGTGAACAGGTTTTTCTATTGTGATCGCCTAGCTGTCTGGAGAGACGATTAGGTGGAAATCTATTGTTGCAAACCGCGTCGTGGAGAAATTCGAAAACGTTTATATTAATTAATACTATAATTCATAAGAAAGCTGATACAGCTCCACATTTTGGATTATCAAGGCGAAACCATTGGCGAGAAAATACGTGCACAGATGTTTCAATTGTGCTAAATTGAATGCTACTACCAAAGTACAAATGATGGTAGATTTACCAGAACAGCAAGTATCTCAATCTAGACAATCCATGAACAAGGGAGACGATTTTGAAGGACCCTTTTAAATTTTGATGTCCAAGGGAACAAAACTATAGAAGCCTATAATATAGTGATATTTATTGTCTGCATGACTACAAAAGCTACCCACATTAAACTCGTTGGTGACATCACTTCCAAATCCTATAAGGTTCACACTCGATCAACCGGCGTGCAGCGATGGCGACCAGACCTAAATGCATTGTTCGCCATCGCTGCACGCCGGTTGATCGCGTTGGTTTGGCCGAATCTTAAGTCTAATCGCTATCACTGCACGCCGGCTGATCGCTTGAGATTGCGTTGGTTTGGCTGAACCTATAAAGAAAAAAGAACAGTTTTTATTTGGTCCAAAACTTATAGGTGCTTTTATACGCTTTGTTGAAGAGTGGCCGGACCTGTGAAGCAACCAGGATAGGAACTTTGTCTGAGCCAGGAGTTTCATAAGGCCTGGAAATAACTGCAATTTACTGGACAAATAGCGTCAACACTAGGATAGGCACTACATTCCAGTGGCAAGTACAATCCGTGGAGGTCTGCGGAAGGTCGATCAAGTACCACCTGAAAAGAATACAGTCAGTATTCGCTCATCGTACCTACATACGAAAAGATGGCAACAGTTTTGTATCAGGTTGTTGCATTTTTAAACGTCTGACCATTACGAGTATGTCATTTTGATTACAATAATCCTTAAAATACATATAAACTTGTGTCATTCTATAATTGGGGACACACCGATTGTTGCTTACTGCTCCAAAAGACGTATAGATACATACCTTGTCACGCTGGCAATACACGCATAAGCTGATAAATGAACACATGCGGCTCTGGAAAGATGAAAATTTATCACGATAACTACGATAACGATTCACTGAAGAGAGAGACAGAATTTAAAATGGATCTTGTACTCATAAAGACCGATAATTTTACCACGTGGTAAGTAATCATTGGGACGAATTTTTGATAAACACACAGTCTTAGGTACAGGGGTATTTAGTGCAAAAAGGAGTGGATTGGATACTTAAATGACTGAAACTAAGTTAATTTGTGCTTTGTTAATGACTTAGGTAATTACATCTAAATAAATGTATCAATATCGGTTTAAAATACAACATCGCCAAAAGCTTCGCAAAATATTAGCAACTAGACTTGCACAAAGATATCTGCGTAGAAAATAACGTATCAATTGTTAAATATTATAATGCGAATAAAAGCTTCGTGGAAGAATTAGGCATCTAGACTTGCACAAAATTACCAGCATAATGTGCACAAAAGTTTCGTGGAAAAACTACGCAACTGAACTTGCACTACGATACCCACCAAATAATATCCTAAAATAAGTATGCAACAATAGATACGCGAAAATGTTTTTTAAAGTCTTCGTGGAAGATGTACGTAACTATTAATATGCTATTATTCATACGGAACTTTATTAAACAATTAAGTGCAAATGTATTTACTTCGTTTTTGCTATAGAAATTTAGATATTTTAATGTTGCAATATTTTACATATTTGTACATAATTTCTTCATTTTTAAGAGAAAAATTATGAAAAAAATTGACAATATGTATTACCTCCTCCTCGATTTTTTAGTGCAATAAAAAAAATATCGCACAAGTGGACTTGCATACTTCTTCCAGGGGGGGTGCGAAATATCATGGTTTTGGTGTATGTTCTTATTTATTTTCTACACTACTAATGACAGAATGTGCTGAATTCCTATTATAAAGGATCTTATGCTACTATTCTCTAAGAAATAAATACATACTTTCATTTCATTATGTTCTTTGGCTACAACTTCTAAATGGATTTTATGGTGAATTGTAAGTTATTTTTATTAACTTTTATCTCCGTGGGACTATTCCCACCTCTCTTTTTCACCGTTGCTAAGTACTCCTTCGTTGAAAGAATCTACAGTTTGACCGCCAGTAAAAACCCAATCAGTGAAGGTTAAGTTGGTTCCGTGGGAAAATTAAACTACGACCGCTACGAAATTAATAAGCAGAACCTCCATATGTTACTGAGAATGCCTTTGATTTATTCAAATTCTATACTGACAATGACTCATGTCGTTACTTACCCATACAGTAATATAAAGGGAAGACTAGTAGCCAGGGACAGGTAGAACCAGTCCTTCACAGCATACGCTAACAACGCCAGTAGGCACATCCCGCTGGCAAACAGCATTCCTACCACAATACCTGAAATAGTAAAGGTTGCAATAATTACATATTGCTTTTGCCTCACGGCAAAAGCCATCAGGTGTAGCCACCTACACCTGGCGGGAAAAGTGGAAAAGCGGTTTGAGTGTAAAAAGGTATCAAACATAATGTTTTCTTGATTATTATTATATTATTTATTTGATTAGTTTGGATTCAAATACGTATCTTCCAATTAATCGTTGTCAATTTCCAAGAGACCTAACACCTAGAAAAAGTTTTACTGCTACTGGTAATCTAAGAGAAAAATTTACAGATTATTAATGTCTCGATAGCTGCATCGCTCATAAGATTCTGTGAAAATTTTACTCTCACTTTAACTGCAACAGTTGATTCAAGTTTTTGGTATAGATTTACGAAAATGTCAATCATCATCATCATCGTTTCAGCCACAGAACATCCATGCCGAATATGAGCCACCTTCAAAGATTTCCAGATTGGCCGGTCACAACCTTTGTAAGGTTGGACCTTGGACGAATTAACCACGAGTTGGACAGATGACCCTACAAAGGTTGTGAGTGTTGTGACCGGTGTTGACCCAAACATACCCGTATAAGTCCGGCTCCTAGGCGGCATCAGCTCCAAAGCCAGGATAAACGGCTGCTGATACAACGCCGGGAAGAACAAGCCCCCGGCGATCCTCAGAGCCACGTACGTCCAGTAGTTGTTGGGGAAAGCAGCTGCAATCGCTAGAGGCACCTCTAGCAGGATCATCAGGAGGATGGTGGGCCGACGACCTGATCTGGAATTAGACATCATCATCATTTGTTTTGTACCGGACTAGCGACCCACCCCGGCTTCGCGCGGGTGCTAAGTATACATAAAAACCTTCCTCTTGAATCACTCTATCTGTTAAAAAAAACGCTTCAAAATCCGTTGCGTAGTTTCAAAGATCTAAGCATACATAGGGACAGACAACGGAAAGCGACTTTCTTTTATCCCAGTGTTTTTCAACTTTTTTCATGCCGCGACCCCCCTAGTATGAAAAAAATTTTTGCGACCCCCCCGACCGTTCACTTTTTTTCATGCATTTTATTATTCTTTGTAACAAAGATGTTTTAGGGACCGAAGTCTTCAATCCGTACAACATTTATACATTCGCATAATAAGACTTTGGATTAATTTATGTTTCAAACTTCACTATTTTTTAACCGAGATAGTTTTTACGACCTCTCGCGACCCACAGGTTGAAAAACACTGGTTTATACTATTTAGTGAAGACGTTCACAGTTGAATAAAGGAATAAAGTCTTTCAAGGTTTTACTCGTGGCATTTATTGCTTTCGTTCGTTTCAGCCAAATGACGTCCACTGCTAGAAAAAGGCCTCCCCATTGCCATTCCACATTAGCTACTTCCCATAACTCTTGATTCTATACAATAAAAGCGAAAGGTCACTGACTCACTCACTCATCACGAAATCTCAGAAACTACAAGTGCTAGAAGAAGTCTCAAATTTTGCATGTGGTTCCTTTTAGAACGTAGGTGCTCACTAAGACGGGATTTTACAAAATTCAAGCCCTAAGAGGGTAAAACAGGATCCATGCGTACGAAGTCGCGGGCAGCCGCTAGCATTTTTACCTATAAATCTATGTAGTCATTAAGTACCTACGAACAGTCAACAAATAAAGGGTTTTATAGCCACCACGCATCCACGTGCTTCCCGCGCTGTTCAAAGTCACCGATACCTACCACAGAAATAAGTTACTCCGATACCATCAATTCGGCATAGGTATTTTAATACAGCGTATTTAGCATTTAGTTTAGTAATCCAGTCACTCAAAAAATCCAAGCACGTTATCGTGTACCATTGTTTTGGGTCCTGCGCGTACGCATGCAAAGTAACCGCGGACAATGTTGCGCATGACAAACGCGCTGTTTGTGAAGCTACTACCGGACGCTCGGGAAGTTCAAAAACCTTACATCTTCATAAATTATAGAATTTATTATTGTGATTTTTATAAACATGTTATTGTAAAGATTTTTTGAACATCTTTTCAGTATTATTTGCGTACGTATACGCAAAAGTCTGGAAAATATAGCTTCTAGAGTTTGTGCCGTTATTTGAAGGTTTTCTATTTTTCCTTTATAAATAGGTTCCATAAGCCTAGGTGCAGACCACCGACTTTTAGGCTGGTTTTAGTGTCACGCGGACTGTCAGTGCGGATCGCTCCGCTCAGCCGATCTGTATGAACTTCTAAGGAGCGTTTTAGAGTAATGCGGTCCGGAGGAACCGCTCCACTCCCTAGCAGTTCATAGTCATACAGATCGGCTGAGCGGAGCGATCCGCACTGACAGTCCGCGTGACACTAAAACCAGCCTTAGTTATAGTTTAGTCGGGCGGGCTGTTAATCAGTATGGGCATATGAAATGGCGCACAATACATCACATCGGCCGATTCATCACACAAATTAAAATCGGGCCCAACTATCGGCCGACAAAATTCTGTAGTCTGCGGGGAGTATAAAACTAAAGAAAAGTAAAAGCTAACCAAGAACTTCTGTGCCAGCGTGGGACGTCCACCCACAAGGTGGACCGACGACATCATAAAGGTAGCAGGAAAGCGCTGGACGCAGGCCGCTACCAACCGGGTAACATGGAAAGCATTGGGGGAGGCCTATGTTCAGCAGTGGACGTCCTATGGCTGAGATGATGATGATGATGATGAAGAACTTCTGTTACCAAATTTCACGCTGAAAATAATAAAAATCAAACCTCACCTGTCAGACATCCACCCAAACACGAGGTTGCCAAATATCGACCCGACCCAGAAGAGCGTGTTGCCGGTGCGAGGCAGCCAGTCCTCGTCGCAGACCAGGGAGAACTGAAAATGGGCATGAAGATGAATTGAAGCCTTTTGAAAGCCTCGAACCTAGGACTAACTCTTTGCTAAAGCCCGGTCTGTGAGCACGTAGAATTTTGTCCAATGACCTCAAGCTACCCATCCTTATCGCTCGCGCGTACCAGACTATAGTCTATACCACCAGCTACTCGAGGAACGCCACTTAAAAGAAAATAATAAGTAGGCTTGGGAGTCGAATGAGACAGACAGAGAAATAAAGAGAAAATATCTAGAAAGAAAAAGAGAGAGCACCACAAAGTCCATCGTCTCCTAAGACCTTAGGCTGGTTTTAGAGTCACGCTGACGCACGCTGACCGTCAGCACCGACGGCCGAAATGTATGAAGCGTCGGCGCCGAGCGATCAGCGTCACTCAGGAACGTTCCCTTTAATTACATACATTATTGATCTGTCAGCGCCGACGATCAGCGAGCGGTCAGCGCGATTCTAAAACCCGCCTTAGGTGTGAGTTTAGAGTAGGCGCACACCGTTGATTTTTCGTCGGCCGATAGTTTAGTCGGGCAGTTGATCAGTATGGGCATGTATGGGAGTGCGCACACTACGCCGATTCGATTTGGCCGATTCTTCATACAAATTAAAATCGGGCACAACTATCGGCCAACCAAAAATCAACGGTGTGCGCCTACTCTAAACAGTGACACATCTAAACTACTACTCAATCGTGTTAACTGCGCACCTCGATGGAATGCGACTCTCCCTCGCACTCACCCGCACATCTCCTCGCGTTCAGCCCGTTCGTACCAATACCAAAGTATCGATGTGACGTCACGGCAGCTAGGTGCGCAGTTAACTCAACCAGGTTGGGAATAGATGTGATAAAGAAAAACCTAGGGTACTCCCCAGCCAAGAAATACAAGGCAGAACGTTAAAAATCAAAATCAAAATGATCTTTATTTGTTTAGACTAATTAAATTTGTATTTACAAATCGTCAAATGTCTTAAGGAGTCTACATACATGTCTCATTCTTTTTTTGTCCTACTAGCGCTTCGAGACAAACATTTGACAAGTGCTGAGAAGAAGCGCCGCAACAAACTCAGTCACCACTGTCTGCCGGTTTAGCATCCTTAGCTAGGGTGGCGAATGAACGAGATTTTTTTATCCATCATGAATGTTTGATTAGTTGCTCTGGCCTAGCGAGCAATCAATCTTTGATTGCTGTATGCTGAAGAAGGGTTGAATGTCCAAATATAAAGAATATCTTACCTCAGTAACGAGGGTCCTCTGGTAATGTTCCGTACTGAACCTCCAGCCATTGCTGCAAGAACTTGTGTTCTCGCTTCTAGCTTTGATGATTGCTTCCACTGCCCTGGATATCTGCAAGCAATAATGTGGTTAAGCATTATGACAATAAGCTTCAATTTTGGTAAAAACAGGAAAATGAGGAAAACCAAAGTAACTGACATAGCTCGCAGAAATGAAAAACTTAAGTTGCAGTGGGCGAGGCACATAGCTCGTAGAGCTGATGGCAGAAAAGTTCTCTATTATAGTGGCGACCTCGGGTCGGAAGACATAGTGTGGGCAGGCCTCACACTCGGTGGACTGATGATCTGGTGAAGGTCGCGGAAAGTACCTGGATACAGAAAGCGTAGGACCGGTCGTTGTGGAAAACCTTGGGGGAGGCAGGCATCGCAGTGGAAATCCTTAAGGGAGGCAGGCATCGCAGTGGAAATCCTTAAGGGAGGCAGGCATCGCAGTGGAAATCCTTAAGGGAGGCAGGCATCGCAGTGGAAATCCTTAAGGGAGGCAGGCATCGCAGTGGAAATCCTTAAGGGAGGCAGGCATCGCAGTGGAAATCCTTGGGGGAGGCAGGCATCGCAGTGGAAATCCTTGGGGGAGGCAGGCAGCGCAGTGGAAGTCCTTGGAGGAGGCAGGCAGCGCAGTGGAAAACCTTGGGGGAGGCAGGCATGCAGTGGAAGTCCTTGGGGGAGGCAGGCATGCAGTGGAAATCCTTGGGGGAATCAGGCATCGCAGTGGAAATCCTTGGGGGAGGCAGGCATGCAGTGGAAGTTCTTGGGGGAGGCAGGCAGCGCAGTGGAAATCCTTGGGGGAGGCAGGCAGCGCAGTGAAAATCCTTGGGGGAGGCAGGCAGCGCAGTGGAAGTCCTTGGGGGAGGCAGGCAGCGCAGTGGAGGCCTTTATCCTGAAACGAACGAATAAACTGGTACTTACTTGTAGCTCTCTTTCTTGGCCCGTTGCTGGTACCAGCTGTTTGATGGACACCACGCGTAGGGCATTACCCTCTCGTACTAGAACTGATCTGAAAAATTATAATGAATTAAGTTAAGCCTGTTTTTGATTGCTATTATGAACATCCATCCATCTACAAGATTGACTGACTGACTGATTGCTATTATGAACATCCATCTATCTACAAGACTGACTGACTGACTGATTGCTATTATGAACATCCATCCATCTACAAGACTGACTGACTGACTGATTGCTATTATGAACATCCATCCATCTACAAGACTGACTGACTGACTGATTGCTATTATGAACATCCATCCATCTACAAGACTGACTGACTGACTGATTGCTATTATGAACATCCATCCATCTACAAGACTGACTGACTGACTGATTGCTATTATGAACATCTATCCATCTACAAGACTGACTGACTGACTGACTGACTGACTGATTGACTGACTGATTGACTAACTGATTGACTGACTGACTGACTGACTGACTGACTGACTGACTGACTGACATAGTGATCTATCAACGCACAGCCCAAACCACTGGACGGATCGTGCCGAAATTTGGCGTGCAGGTAGATGTTATGACGTAGGCATCCGCTAAGAAAGGATTTTACGAAACTCCACCCCTAAGGGGGTAAAACGGGATCCACGCGTACGAAGTCGCGGGCGGATGCATAGGTACGTATTATTTTAACTTTCTTCCGACTTCGATACTAAGAAAACAAGTTTTATTTCCTACTTAACTTACATAACTCTTCAAGCATTTCCTTAAGTGCATTATGAAATCAACTCAAAAGATTAGATAAATACCAATATTATGTCGGACACCGTTCTACTTACAAGTATTGGTAAGAGTCATAGAGTCATTTCTTAGTATGACCGCTACTTCTTTAAGTAAGTACTCGTAGTACGAGTACAGTAACGCCCGTATTTACAAACGAAGAATAGAATAGAATAGAATAGAATAGAATAGAATAGAATAGAATAGAATAGAATTTCTTTATTGCGGTAAATGTGGTACAAAGTAGTGATAAACAATGAATGTTCGTTTCACACATCTAACCAACGACAATTGGCATGCAACATACAGTGAATAGAGCTTTGTGATTAGTTCGTGTGTCACCCTGTACCTACGTCCACGTGCACTGTGAGACCTCATAGTAATGTTTCTACGGGCGTTAGAGATAATCATGTCATAGGCACTTGGTTTGATTAGCATTTTACTTACTTTTCACTCGCTGGATGAAAGTGATTTGCAATGTTAGGTATATCACTATGATATGCACCAGTGATCAAGCTTTAGTGTATCACATTCTTATTAAAAGAAATAGTTGATGAATTTCATAATTATTATAATAATCTTGACGCTTGATCAAATTATCTAGAATTTGCAATTAAAAAATACATCGAATTTGAGCTATTCATGATAAAAGATCAATTAATAAAATGCATCAAATACCTACTTATTTTAAGCGATTCATGATAAAGGATAAAGATCAGAATTATTTTTAATTGTCTTAGTTTGATTAAATTCTCACCATTATAATATGTACCCACATAAACACAGCTGGTATTTAAATTCGATTGATATAAGAAATAATCTGCGATAAAAATAATATAGAGATTGATGACAAGTCGACGACCTTGATGAACTTGAATATTATCAATACAATTTAATCAGCCAGTTTTTTTTGTTTTCTGTCGAGTCGATTTAGGATTTAGAACAAGCATAGCTATAAGAGTGTGGGACTGTGACAGCAGTAGAAGATCACTAGCAATCATCATCATCATCATCGTTTCAGCCATAGGACGTCCACTGCTGAACATAGGCCTCCCCCAATGACTTCCACATCGCACGGTTGGTAGCGGCCTGCATCCAGCGCCTTCCTGGTACCTTTATCACTAGCAATATGAGCGCCTAAATATTATTATGTGTTCTTCTCAATGAGATACTTTTTACTAGCTTATCAAAAGTGCTTTTTAGCTGTATTTTTCCATGATTAATATCATCAAGTCCTGTATTTTCAAAATCAACTAACAAAATTACAATTACTTTTGGTCTAAAATCTAAAGCAAACAAATAATAAATGTAAGCCAGCTTTTCATAGGTAGATATTTTTTTATTAGTGTAAAAAATTATTTGTGAAGTGTTCGGTATTAAAAAAGTCATCATAAACTTCTCTCTAACCTCATCATCATCATTTCAGCCACAGGACGTCCACTGCTGAACATAGGCCTCCCCCAATGACTTCCACACCGTTGGTAGCGGCATGCATCCAGCGCCTTCCTGCTACCTGTATCAGATCGTCGGTCCACCTTGTGGATCTCTCACCTTTCCTCAGCATATTCCCCCAGTTCTTCCATCAGCACCTTCAGGTCCAGGGTGTAAGCCCGACAGCCCTCAAACACGCCCTCGTTGTGAGGGACCGTGAGGTTGCGGACCAGCTCATCAGGGAGTTCCAAGGTCTCCAACTCGGGGATTGGCGCACACCAGTGCTCTGGCGTCGCGTTTGTGAAGACCTGGTATGATAAGGCTTTATTTTATTTTTTGAAAATTGTTTAAAATATCTGCTACCTAGAGTGGGATCTGAACTTACGACTTTTCGCGCGATTGCTACTACCTTGGTAATATTACATAGGCGATTATCACACTGCGCCGCGCTCCGCCGCGGTACGCGCGACGACAGATCAGGGCCCCGATTACGGTAATTTTTAACGTCTACAATCCAGACGCGTTTCTGATTCTGCAATACGATTGGTCAAAACAGCTGACGTACGCTGAACGACCAATTGTATCGCAGAATCGAGAAGCGTGTCTGGATTGTAGACGTTAAAAGTTACCGTAATCGGGGCTCTGCATTGTATGCAAGTACCTCAGTTTGTATAGAAAACACGCGCGGCACAACACACTGACTACGCGTCCGCGCGCGGAATTTTTTATATGAAATCACGCGGGCCGCGGCGGAGCGCGGCGCAGTGTGATAACCGCCTTATTCAGTGGCCACAGAGAAAAATTTTAAGTGTATTTTGTAATAATATTTAATTATACTGTACGTTGTTATAAATGAGCTTCATGTCATCAATACCTATGCATAACTGAAAAATATGCATAAGAAATATTGTTTCAAATTATAATAATCATGCTTACAAAATAAATAAGTACCTAGATAGTGGTATAATAAGTTTCTCGTAGTAATTTTACAATATGAAATGGAAAAGCCAAGCAAGTTTTCCTTATGTCTAAAGACTTAGATACCATTTTAAATCTAGGATAGGTACTGTGCAAACTTACAGTATTTTTCAAGTGATGCACATGAAATAATTAATCTGTCCGTATCATTTGATCTACATGTAGAGTTACGAGAAAAGACTAATCAAATGAAAGGCACAACCTCATCCTGAATCGACGATTCAGTTCATCAAGTTTAATTTAACCAATTACACGCTGCAACTTGTCACATACCTACAAACGGGTAGAAGGAATTCAGGGCCAGTTCTACTAGTTCCTGATAAAGTTTCAGGGCGTTATCTGACATTATGACGTTATCTAACGAATAAAAGTTTCTGAAACATTGTTGTTGTAAATATATTGCGTTAGGAGAAAGCAAAAGCTGTTGTGTCTACTCGTAATTATCTCATAAGTTTCTAAACAGTCCCTAAAATAAGTCATACTGGCTTGGGTGTATCAGAGTCGGTCAAAATTGTTCTATCAATGCCATATTTTTGGTAATGAGACTTCAGACATGGGGGATTGAACGCAAAACAATAACAATTAACTTTTGCTTAAGCAAGAAAAAAAGGGAAGATAACATCAGAATAAATAAGTAATTGTCATTGGTAACTGGCGACATCAGAGGGTTTTCATCATCATTTCAGCCACATGACATCCACTGCTGAACGACCTAAATGTTCAGCAGTGGACGCCCCCAATGACTTCCACATGGCGCGGTTGGCAGCGGCCTGCATCCAGCGCCTTCCTACTACCTTTATGAGGTCGTCGGTCCACCTTGTGGGTGGACGTCCCACGCTGCGTTTTCACATAGTGGAAAACATCTTGTATACCTTTCTTCCAGTGTTGATGATGATTTTTCTCTACATACATAAAAACCTTCCACAGTGATCAACGATATTTGAAAAATAAAATGGTCGAATCGATCCATTCGTTCTCGATTCGCGCTTAGCAACACATTAGTGATTCATTATTAATTAAATAGGTATGTAAATAATACCAAACTAGTCTTCCTGCATGAATCATGCTACATCGTCATCTTGCTTGGTCTGGTTGGTCCACTAAGCTATCGGTACCGCTGTACAAACTCGTACAACTAGTATTAATAAAAATAAATATAGGTAAATTGTTTATTTTCAGACCAAGCAGACCATATTTTGTTAATAACAATTTGATCTTAGAGACCATGTTAGTATTGTACAGTCAGCTATCGCAGCGCTGTAAGATACAACTAGTATTGTAGGTATAGTCAGCGTCAAATATTTCGTGAAACCCAAAGTAGCCAAAAAGTTCACATCACGTCTTTGCTACAATTATTATTGGCATAAGGTTGTGTCACAGTAGAATATACTGTGGTTGTGTTGTCAACATTTTGGCCACTTTGTGTGTCACGAACTATTTGACGCTGACTGTACCTATACGACGTATTATTTCCCTTTTATGAAACGGTATTCAGGCGTGCTCTACGCTTGCATGTGAGCATGTCCCAAGCCTTATGTTATGCAAATTTTCAGTCATTCTTATTGTGGAATGAGATCACGATGTCAGTGGGTTTGAAAGACTTATTTATCAGCTATGCCCGACTTTGGAGGCGTGGTGAACTTTTCAGCGCAGAGTTTCAGGAGTCACGATTGCAGTGCTTTCCAATGAAGCAAGAACTTTCATTAGACGCTCTGCGTGGTCTCTCTCAAATTTTAAGTTATACAATATCTAAATGTAAATAAATTGCGTAAAAAATATCGTAACAGCAATAGGGATGATGACTGGGTAATTAAATCGAAATTCTATTTAGTCCGTCAGACAGATAATTAGAAAATATTAGACTCATATTTTTTTCCATAATCCAATAATTACAGTATTATATTGAGTTGAAATGTCGCGTGACGTCACTTTTGAGTAAAAATTCTACTCAAGCGTGACGTATCGCGCCATTTCATCTCGA
This sequence comes from Ostrinia nubilalis, assembly GCF_963855985.1. Lineage (NCBI taxonomy): Eukaryota > Metazoa > Arthropoda > Insecta > Lepidoptera > Crambidae > Ostrinia > Ostrinia nubilalis. The sequence goes on along the minus strand of NC_087109.1, from coordinate 1,506,845 downwards.
TGTGCACTGTTATTATTTAATTATGAAAGAAAATAAAAAATATGAGTCTAATATTTTTCAATTATCTGTCCGACGGACAAATAATTGAAATTTTGTCATCTAGCCTATTCCTTATAAGTTACCGATATTCACTTTTTTATTTCATAAAAGTTTTTCCTTTTTTGGCGAAACTGCATACCTGCTGCGTGTAACCGCAAAAGCAACAAGAACTTCCTCAAGAACATTAAAACACTAATATGTGTCGGGAACTCTTCTAAGATCGTGGTATCACGACAACTCGACCTCATGACAACTCAACCCTACGACAACTCAACTGCTCTACAATCAGCATCGCAATAAGTGTCTTCTCAGCACTGGCCCATTTATTGTCCCGAAGCAGTAGTAGGGTTAATACTGGGACGTGTAAAAGTGTTTTCAACCGACTTCAAAAAAGGAGGAGGTTCTCAATTCGACCCGTATGTTTTTTTTTTTTTTTCTATGTTTGTTACGCGATAACTCCGCCAATTATGAACCGATTTGAACAAATCTTTTTTCGGCGTATAGGTAATATCTCAAGGGTGGTCCCATTTAAATTTAATAATAGAAAAAACAACCCCCAAGGGTGGAAAATTGGGGATGAACTTTTTTATACGCAATATCTCCGCCGATTATAAATCAATTTGAACGATTATTTTTTTGTTGAATATGTATTATCAAAAGGGTGATTTCATGCTAATTTGAAGAAAATATTTCACCCCCAAGGGTGGAAAATTGGGGATGAACTTTTTTATACGCAATATTTTTAATTTTTAGTTTTTTTTTGTGTTCACGCATTTGAAGTCGGTTTTATTTTTTTTAAAAGTTAATTATTACAAAGCCTATTTGCGAAAATAAATGAATTTTATGAGTTTTTATGTTGACATCTTATTTACCAGCACCATTAATCGCAGCCATGTGGCCAGTTTCAAAGCTAATTTAGTCAATAACCAGGGCCGGATCGTGAATTTGTGGGGCCCTGGGCTGAAACTACTTGGGGGCCTATCTTAGTACTCAACTAATAGCCATGCCAAAAAACTGTTTCTATAATGATATATTATTCTTATACATACAGTGTGAGTCACGATAAAGTGCACATACAGGGTGTCCCAAAAACAATGGATAACCCTGTAACCATCGATAGGCCTCGCCATGGTCTCCCTAACGTCCAATTTTGACCCCAGTAAAAATATCACCGTTTTCAAGATTTTTAAGTTTTTGGGCATTTTTAGAAAATTGCCACCTGCGATTACTTTTTCTCATGCCATTTCTACAAATGAGGATACTTTTCAATCTAGTTTTTTTCCTTATCACAAGGGATAGTTGGGCTATCAAAAGAAAAGATTAAAGTTCAACAAACTAGTTTAAAAGTATGAAAATTTTAAGAAATTGCAGAGAAGAAAGAAAAATTAATTCATTGTCTTGCACTTTAGATCAGCCGTCGTGTAAAAAAAATGTAGGAAGACCATCGTGCCCATTACCTTAAAAACTTCCTTGGTTAATTGAGATTCTAAAAAGGTATCACAAGCGTATGTATTCTGTATTATTTTTATCTTATGGCTACTTGAATAGCAACTAATATGAAAACTGCAAAAATGAGTTTTTCTCGTAATAGTTAAACTAGGACTGCATAGTGGCATTAAATACAAATGGATAATTTTTAGCGTAGGAATTTTAATAAAGCAACATTTTATCATCATCATCATCATCATTTCAGCCATAGGACGTCCACTGCTGAACATAGGCCTGTACCCCAATGATTTTCATAATGACCGCTTGGTAGCGGCCTGCATCCAGCACCTTCCTGCTTACCTTTATGAGGTCGTCGGTCCACTTTGTAGGTGGACGTCCTACGATGCGCTTTCCGGTACGTAGCCTCCACTTTAATACCTTTATGAGGTCATCGGTCCACTTTGTAGGTGGACGTCCTACGATGCGCTTTCCGGTACGTAGCCTCCACTTTAACCCTGCTGCCTCAGTTCTGCAACCTACTGTGCCCAGCCCATTGCCACTTCAGCTTGCTGATCCGTCGAGCTATATCTCCTAAATTCTGATACGGTTTCGTGAAGAAACCCGAGCATAGCCCCTTCCATAGTACGCTGTCCATAAAATCCACGTTTCCGAGCCGTGTATTATCATCATTATTCCGTGTCTATAGGCACATTTATAAGGTTTAAAACAAAAATTAAGTAATCACAAAAACGCAGAACGGACGGCCAATGGGGCAACAGGGTTCAAGTGGAGGCTAAGTACCGGAAAGCGCATCGTAGGACGTCTACCTACAAAGTGGACCGACGACCTCATAAAGGTAAGCAGGAAGGTGCTGGATGCAGGCCGCTACCAAGCGATCATTATAAAAATCATTGTGGTACAGGCCTATGTTCAGCAGTGGACGTCCTATGGCTGAAATGATGATGATGATGATGATGATAAAATATTGCTTTATTAAAATTCCTACGCTAAAAATTATCCATTTGTATTTAATGCCACTATGCAGTCCTAGTTTAACTATTACGAGAAAAACTCATTTTTGCAGTTTTCATACTAGTTGCTATTCAAGTAGCCATAAGATAAAAATAATATAGAATACATAGGCTTGTGATACCTTTTTAGAATCTCAATTAACCAAGGAAGTTTTTAAGGTAATGGGCACGATGGTCTTCCTACATTTTTTTTACACGACGGCTGATCAAAAGTGCCAGACAATGAATTAATTTTTCTTTCTTCTCTGCAATTTCTTAAAATTTTCATACTTTTAAACTAGTTTGTTGAACTTTAATCTTTTCTTTTGATAGCCCAACTATCCCTTGTGATAAGGAAAAAAAACTAGATTAAAAAGTATCCTCATTTGTAGAAATGGCATGAGAAAAAGTAATCGCAGGTGGCAATTTTCTAAAAATGCACAAAAACTTAAAAATCTTGAAAACGGTGATATTTTTACTGGGGTCAAAATTGGACGTTAGGGAGACCATGGCGAGGCCTATCGATGGTTACAGGATTATCCATTGTTTTTGGGACACCCTGTATATTGACCTAGTTACTTTTATCGACAAAAAAGAGGTCAAAAAATTTTTGAGATTTTTTTTTATTTTTTTTCCTGCCAATTACTTACGTTAGGTAACGTAAGGGCCCCGGGGTTACAAGGGGCCCCCAGATCCCGCTAAAAAGTAGGCAATAATTTGAAAAAAAAATAATAATTGTCTGTAAAGTCGGTTTACGGACGATATTTTTACGTGACAACGTCATAAGAAAATATTGATTAAAAATTGCATACTAAATTTTTGAGATTTTTTTTATTTTTTTTTCTGCCAATTACTTCTTGTAAAGAAAACGTAATAACTTTTAAACTAAGAGGTATATCCTGATAAAATAAAAACAGTAATAAGGCTAGACAAGACAGCTAGGAGTCGGAGTGGTCGCCATGGCCGAAATCGGTCGGATGGATCATCATCATCATCATCATATCCTGATAAAATAAAAACAGTAATAAGGCTAAATAACAGGCGATACTAAAAAAATACATAAAATGCCCAGAAAATGCCAACAAATAATTAAAAATTATAGGCTTTTTGAAAAAAATCTGCTTTTAAATTCGTGTTTTTTTGGTTATTTGATAAATTTCTCCAAAAAATGCCCCCATAACAGGTGGTTTTTATTATTTTGTATTATTCTCAATCGTATTAATTTTGTAAAACCAAAAATCGGAAGTCTCTATCCCTATCACAACATTTGCTATGATCATTTGAAGAAAGGCCTGCCACCACATTATTATCCGCTACAGGTAGAGACAATTTTAATTTTAACTAAAGTGCCTATTTTACTTCGAAATCTTTTGTTTTTATTTGAAATGTAACTTGTTTTTATCAAAATTACAAAACTAGAGCCACTTTCAGTTTCGTTGTTAACGAAGCGTTGAATGGCGCGCCCGGAGAGGCTTAGTTCAAACGATCATTGCAAACATTGTGATAGGGATAGAGACATGATATTTTTTAGTTTTACAAAGGTACTTAGTATGATAAAGAATAACACAAAGTAATAAAAACAATCTGTTAGGGGGGCATTATTTGGAGAAATTTATCAAATAACCAAAAAAACACGAATTAAAATGCAGATTTTTCTCAAAATGTATCATTTTTTATTATTTGTTGCCATTTTCTGAGTATTTTATGTATTTTTTTTTAGTATCGCCTGTTATTTAGCATTATTACTGTTTTTATTTTATCAGGATATACCTCTTAGTTTAAAAATTATTACGTTTTCTTTACAAGAAGTAATTGGAAGAAAAAAATTTTTAAAAAAATCTCAAAAATTTAGTATGTAATTTTTAATCAATATTTTCTTATGACGTTGTAAAAATATCGTCCGTAAACCGACATTACAGACTTTTTTTTTTTTTTTTTTTTTTCAAATTATTGCCTACTTTTTAGCGGGATCTGGGGGCCCCTTGTAACCCCGGGGCCCTGGGCTGCAGCCCAATCAGCCCATAGGTAGATCCGGCCCTGTCAATAACGAAAGAATCTGCTGATCGATCATCAATACTACGAGTATTTAAATGTGAGCACTCCCAATTAAATTTCAATTTGCATATTTTTTATTCAGTACTGATTATTTATATTTGGTTCATCACCTTTGTGAATTTATAAGGTTTTAATCATAAAAAATACTTGCAAAAAGAGGATGGATTAGTTAGATAAATAAACAAGGTACTAATGAATTCCTTTTACAGTACATAAAAAATGTTATGCGCAGTTTAGAGCGACTTTCAATAGGTCGTTACTTCTGCGTTGTAGGTACCTACTAACTACATAATAAATTAGGTATTGTTAGCAAACACGAAAAAACAATTTGCAAAATGTTGCAACGCAAAAAGTATTTACAAAATAAGTCACATACCTAGCTACTTCAGTACATAATCTTTTATTCAGAACAACAAATTAAAGTACAGGTAATTTACAAACTTAAAAACTATACTATATACAAAAAAAATACAATATTTACAAAAAAGGAAAATAAAAGCTACCTACTTTGTTAGTCAGTCAGTCAGTTCACAATAATATTATGTCATTTTCTTTCCAAAGCACCTACAAAAAATCTAGGTTTCTAGCTGAACTTCTATGAATAAACATGGGTACAACGAATCGGAAAATACTTATGTGCTTTATTTGTATAACCTTTCTGCTACGAATAGAGATTTTTCCATTTTTCAGTTCCATTCTTAACTTCGGACAGTAAAAAACAGAGTCAGGTTTTGCATAAAATTAAAACCAATTTTTTTTCAGCATTCGAATTTTAATTGCATAAGAATTTCACAAATTATTCGCAAAGCAATTTCTGTTTTTGAAGTCTACTTATCACCATCTTATCACACACTACAATGTTTAATGCAAGTTTGGCTGATTGAGAGAAGTTATTCTGCAAGATAGGCCGCTTACCGATATTTCTGGTACTTATTAATCCATAGACTTCTATCAAACGATGTATCAAAGTATGAGAAAAGTCGTTCTCTCATTTTAGGTCACGATTTTGTCATTACTTTTTCATGGTTATACCAACCTCTGTATTTCTATCTTATACTAGTTGTGCCCGCGACTTCGTACGCGTGAAAACCCGTTTTCGCAACATTTTTCATTGTTGCTCTGCTTCTATTGATCGTAGCGTGATGTTGTATAGCCTATAGCCTTCCTCGATAAATGGGCTATCTAACACTGAAAGAATTTTTCAAATCGGACCAGTAGTTCCGGAGATTAGCGCGTTCAAGTAAACAAACAAACAAACAAACAAACAAACAAACAAACAAACTCTTCAGCTTTATAATATTAGTACATATAGATGTATATTTGGGTACCCCAAAAATTAAATAACTCTACGCTTGATAAAATTTAAACTTACCTGTGAGAAGACCAGGAAAGAAGTGGGTATGGCGGCCAAAGCGCACAGCATGTAGGAGCACCTCATGCCAGTTGCCAGCCTTCGTGGCCAGGTCCGCTGCCTTGTCCAGTTCCTTCGTCCACCGTCATAGTCACCTCCGGTGGACTCTCATGCCATTCGAACTTAATGAAACTTATAGTTACCTGTGTGCTATGGAAAGGGCTATGCTCGGTGTTTCTTTACGAGATCGAATCAGAAATGAGGAGATCCGTAAACGAACTAACGTCGCTGACATAGCCCGAGGGATTAGCAAGCTGAAGTGGCAATGGGCAGGGCACATAGTACGCAGAACTGATGGCCGATGGGGCAGCAAAGTTCTGGAGTGGAGGCCACGTACCGGAAAACGCAGCGTGTGACCCACCCACAAGGTGGACCGACGACCTGATAAAGGTAGCAGGAAGGCGCTGGATGTAGGCCGCTACCAACCGTGTGATGTGGAAGTCATTGGGGAAGGCCTATGTTTAGCAGTGTACGTCCTATGGCTGAAATGATGATGGTTATAGTTACCTGTGAGAAAACCAGGAAAGAAGTGGGTATGGCGGCCAAAGCGCACAGCATGTAGAAGAGCACCACATGCCAGTAGCCAGCCTTCGTGGCCAGGTCCGCTGCCTCGTCCAGCTCCTTCGTCCACGACGTCATCGTCACCTCCGGTGGACTCTCACGCCATTCTTGGAGCACCTGTCTCTAGGTCTAGTCTGACACATCTTTGCTTCACTTTTGTTTGTTTACATTCTAACACATGGTTATTTAAATGTATGTTACTTATCAAAATATTTGCTTTAAAATATGAAATAAGGATGTTATTATTGACACTTGATAATGAAATCCAGAAAACACACGCACTTTTCTCTTTTATTTCTTATAAGATATTTTCCTTAGGATATTTGAAACGCGATCTAATTTCCACCTTTTCTTTAAATTTTTTACTTTTTAGTATGATTTTTCGCAATATTATTTGTTTATAAATCGTGCACCCACTGTGATCCTTTCAAATTAACGCACACCCACTAATAATGTCAATAAATACGAAGATATAAATATCGCGTAAATATACGTCTGTCCGTCACAAACTTCGCGTAATACTAAGTGGAAAGTGCGCGTGCGCTTACTGATAAGCCGGCGAATTACGAAGTATACACACTTGTGATGGTTGCTCGAGTTTTGCAGACCTCAGTTTGGCAGGGTTATAGCTGGGGTACTCTCGGCGCCAGAAATATGTTGAAAAACACGTTCATTTAAGTTTTGGGATCGGAAAACATGTCATAGCTTTCATTCCAAGCCCGATGTAAACACAAATTGTTTTCCCAATTTTTTCTACTTGGGAAATTGGGATCGCTGGATCGAGAGTTCAACTTTTTCAAGTTCAACGCTAGATCATACAGTCGCTGGAAAAAAGCGTGCATTTGGTTTTTATGCCATTAGTTTCTCAAAACACACAAACAGACTATTCCTGTGGATGTTGAAAAAGGTGACTGAGAAATATACGAAGATCAGACCTCCGCCTGGCCAATATGGGAAGTGTAGGCCATAATATATCTCCGTTTGCCTTTGATAAAGTAGAGAGTCATGCTCCTGTAGTGGAGACAAATATCCTGGTGATGGATCATACTTATTTCTCTTCGATTATAACTGCCACGATATGGGCAGGACACACAGTACGCAGAACTGGCGGCCGATGGGGCAGCAAGGTTCTGGAGTGGAGGCCGCGTACCGGAAAACGCAGCGTGGGATGTCCACCCACAAAGTGGAACGGTGACATCATGAAGGTAACAGGAAAGCGCTGGACGCAGGCCGCTGCCAACCGGGTAACATGGAAGGCATTGGGGGAGGCCTTTGTTCAGCAGTGGACGTCCTGTGGCTGAGATGATGATGATGATAATAGGCGATTGTAGCTGATCGACAACATCTTCAAGCGTATTTTTCTTCTCAAACATATTTCCTACTCCGACTGTGCTACCCAAGGGTACCCTTTTGGGTCAACTCACATTAATATCACTCAAGTGACAGGTTCGTGCCATCTCGCCTTTTAGAGGAAGGCCAGTTGTATCGAATATTGACGTGCTGTATAATTCGTTAATTAACTTGATTTATATACGGTTACATTGATGGATAAGCTGGTGATACATTTTTTTCCATCACAATACAGGTAAGTAAGTTACATTTGAGCATTTAAAAATTGACCTACAAATCACCTGATGTGAGGCCACCAAGTAAATTACTGCTATTTGTTATATTAGGTAAAATAAAGACACAAGAATTAACATAGTATAAGTACGATGGGATGGAATAGTTGTAGGTGGTAAGTTTTTTCTTGCGACTATTTGGAAGTCCAGGAACTAGCTCTAAACACTAGCAACGCCTGTGACTTCATAACGCATGGAGACCTTTTTCTGGAGTAGGGCATTTACGCATAAGTCTTCCCATCATCATCATCATCATCATCATTTGCAGTTCACTGCTAGAGATCAGCTTCGACCAAGGACAGCCAAAAAGCAGGATAGTACCCTATTTTTCATCTAAGCTACTAAAGGTCGTAATTCCATCGAGCTGGGAAGCATTTTACACTATATTAGCCGCATACGCTGATGGCATAGGTCAGAATTTAAATCTAATTTCTTATTAGTCGCCATTTTTAGAAGTTCCCGTCCCAAATATAGATTTACCTTGTGACCTGACCTTATACACATCGGTATACAAACGATCTGATGAATTTTGAGGTCTGACGTCCTATCATAGATTTGTCTTCATTTCCTGACTGTCGTAGACTAAAGAAGTATACTATGGAGTGATGAAGATTGATGTGTGTTTACTATAATGAGTTGAAACCGGCAATATCTATACTATACTTCAATGGGTTTTATGCTACTCTATGGACCTTGTACTATGGCGAAGATAACGGATTTATAAACATACGCACATGCCTATGAATCAAAATAATTAATGAGCATTACACAAACATTTTGCCACCAGCTGGACCTAAACTCACAACCACATGTGGCGTTGCGTGTGATTCACACACAAGGCCAAACAACCATTAAAGCTTATAAAAATTACACTAACGAAATGGTCTCTACACATCTGTCCCAGGGGCGTAGCTACTAAGGGGCTAGGTGGGGCAGTGCCCTGGGGCCAAGCTCAGGGGCCCCCCGAATCCTTACCAGAGAAAATCTCCATTGAACTAAACTTTGAAAATTCCTCCCATTTTCAAAATAAATAGAGAGAAATTCGAAAGTTATAACTAGGGAATTCTGTGGGTTGGCAGTTTTGTAGCAGTAGGGCCCCATTTTTTTATTTGCCCCAGGGCCCTTGGGTACCTAGCTAGCTACGCCACTGATCTGTCCCCAGTAGGAATTGAACCCACCACCGCATCAGTATTTCATAAGGCCAGACAGCTGTCAAAAACTTATAAAAATGGCACCGGCGGCGCCGGCGCAATGAGGTTTGGCGCCAGCTTTTTCTAACTCTTCCAATGCTTATTTGCATAACATCAAACCATTGCAAAAAATATAATAAATCCGACACGAATAAGGCGAGGCCTCCGCTGTCAAAATGCAAAGTCGAAGAACTGGTCCAAAGATCAGATTGTAAACCTGTTGATTGGCTAAAAATAAGTTTAAGTAATTGTTTAAATCCGTTATCTAGCCGGTATAGCAAATGCTGTACTTGGTTCGGTGGTTTGTACAAATTTTTGTAACTAATATTATCTAGGTATGTATCGCTGTAAATAAATAACAGTTGAAACTTGTTTAAGTCACATTCAAGGGCCAGAGCTGACGGGACAATTCCCACCTCTCGTTCCCACCGCTGCAACTCCTGTATAGCCAGGATCTAAAGCTTGACCGCCAATAAAACCCAACCAGTGAAGGGCATGTTTGATCCTGGGAAAAAATCAACTGTCATTGGACCCGCAACGATTTTTGAAGAACATCCGTAAATATTGTCATATTACCTAGGTACATATTATTTTCAAAACGAAAGGAAATGGTAAAGCAGCATGATTTGAAATTTATTCTTAAGAAATAGAGTCTAATCTAATCATAATAAAATTAGGGTCAATTTCCCAAACACATTTTTTGAGCGGCGTAGCTGAAAATCATATGTTTTTTATGACATAGAACTTTGATTTTTTTTTACACGAAAATATACAGAGGTTCCATTTTGAGGACAACATTATTAATGAGTATTTTCTTTTACAAATTCGACAAAAAATAATTGAACTAAGCGTTTCTAATTTTGGTGCAGTGTCCACATCCTTAATTTCTTACAATATGTATTTTTTTAGCTGAAGATCAAAACAGAACTTAGGGAAAAAGTATATTTTTGGATTATACAATCTATCTATTATCTAAGATTACCAAATTAAGCAAGTTTCCCAAATAACTGTGATTAAGTCACGTCCTTAAGTTTTGTCCGCGAAAAATTTATGATTTTGGTGTCAATAATGAAATAGCTCGTCAGGTTCTTTAAAGATCAAACAGGATTTAAACACTCCCATCATTCGTTAGGTTTAGTACCGCCCCCGCGAGCAGTGACGGCAGACGGGTGCAAGACCTCTGCGTCTTCCCGCCAAAAACGTAAATGTGTTGTTTTTTTTTAAACGGACAACAATTCTGCAATTTTGGTGTCTTTTTGTATAAGATTTCTAAGCTATTATTTTTAGTTGAATTCCTCGTATAATGTAAAGGAACTGTTTTCATACCATGTGTTAAAATGTTATTGTTATATTTAAAACAGATTTCATATAATTTAGCTTTTTCAACGAGAATCTAATTTTGGTGAGTCAATTTTGGTGTTTTTGGTGGTGCACCAAAGCATTTTTAACCGACTTAACTCCGTCAATTGTGAACCGATTTTCAAAATTCTTTTTTTGTTCTATAGGGTACACTTATGTGGTGGTCCCATTGTCACCAAGTCAGGATCTGATGATGGGATCCTAGGGAAATCGAGAGTAAACCTCAAATTTTGTAGGAATGCAATACGTTTTCTAAAGTTATTCAAGTAGTCATCATCTAATGTTGATGAGGTGATGATGGAAGGTAAAACTCCTTAACGCTTAGGAGTTGGAGGATAATTCTTTAAATATTTTAGGTAGGTATGTACATACAGTTGTATTATTTCAGGTATTTAAGATGAGCTGATGATGAAAGGTCAAACAACATAAGTTAGGAGTTAGATGATACTCAATACTCATTTGTTGATACATACATTGACACATGATACATTGATACTTTTTAGTTGCCGATATTTAAAGTAGGGAGCCTGTATTTTGCTAGGAAGATTATTTACACTTGGATTGTGATTAAGACTATAATTTTCCATTACAAAATGGAAAATTATAGTCTTAATCACATTAAACATAGGTACTGTCCCTCTTCAGTGACAATAACAAGGACTAATCAACTAAAAAGCATGAAAAAAAATAATTTTAACAAAAAAATTAAAACCGACGCCAACAATCACTTAAAAGTAGAAAATAAGTACGTCGTTATTTATTTATTAGGACAATATACCATGATTAATATTTTTGGAGTCGGTGCTGGTAAATTTAAAACCATTTCTTGAGCTTGGCACTAAGATATGACCGACTGACAGCATATTTTCTAATTTTGGTGCTTTAATATAAATTTTGGTGTTCTCTTAATTTTGGTGTAAGGAAAATCTAAAAAACTACTGGACAAAATTTAATGTCTTAATCATTTTAGAAACAGTATAAGTTTCCAATAAATTTGATCTATAATTAAAGAATAAAAATACACAAATAACAATTTCCACCAAAATTAGGCAAAAATATGCACTTGTTGAAATTCACCCATTAATATCTGAATTAGGATTAAATTACCAAATGAGTTACACATGTTACTCATTATTGTGCAAATATTTTATCAACAATCAGTATCCTATTAGGTATCAATATTAATTTTTCGGAAATGGGTAATTGCAGAACTTTGAAAGGGCTGGGCTGGGATGTATCTTATACTCCACATAATATATCCCATCATTTTATTGATTGAAGCTGGTGCCGTCTTATCTAGTTTGTGATGATTTCTCACACGTTATGTATCGTGTATTTAAAATTTAAATCAATTCAAATAAAAACCATCTGCTAATGGAACGAATAGTCGGGAAACAGACAGGTTTCCGACTTCCATCCTTATTTGACTCTATTCGTATCACTGTGAAATGTAGAGGCATTCTTACCCGACTGCGCCAGAAGGAGGGTTATGTTTTTACTTATTTAATTATTCGTTCGATCCAGGCTCTTCCCGCGACCTTTACCAGATCGTCGGTCCACCTAGTAGGAGGCCTGCCCACGCTACGTCTTCTAACCCGTGGTCGCCACTAGAGAACTTTTCTGCCCCAACGGCCATCGTCTCTACGAGCTAAGGTAAGTGCCCCCTACTTCGGTATATTAAGGCTCTTACGACTTTAACATTTTATTTAAAAATAACCAAGCATGATATCAGTATAAAAGCTTTTGTATGCTAAACTTTGGTCTTTTGACAGTAAGTTAATACATAATTTATAGTTATATAGTTTGAACTTTTTTTTATATTAATTGTTCTGCGGACCTCTTGTTTGGATCCTGTTTCGTGACAAAATTTTGCTCTGTTTCTAAGTTCGTGAACTCATGTCCCCTATTTCGGGATAAGGTTTTATGCATCCAGTTAGGATATTTTAATAATGATGAAGGGTTTAATAAATTTAAAAACGATAATATAAATTTAGAATAAAATAATTATGTGAAATTGACGATATTACTAAACTACTGAAATATTCATAAGAAATAATGTGAGTCTAGCTAGGTACGTACCTACGTATATTTTGATTTGTTAATTCGAACAATATGTGAAAATATTTATATGACCATTAGAAATTTAGGAGGGGGGGGGGGACAAGTATGTAAAAATATTTACACAAGCCATTAGATGCCAGGGGTGGGATTATGGGGAGGAGGGGGGGACTACCCCCCCCCCCCCCCTTCTCCTCATAATCCCACCCCTGGAGCTGTTTCAAGTGAGAGTAGCCCGTAGCCCGAGAGTAGTAAAGTAAGTAATTAATTAATTACTTAGGTAGGTAAGTATTAAAAACTAAAAAATATGTCGATTTTTTTGTTGGTATGTGTCATAAAAGTACCTAACACCATACATTTATTATCACGAACTTGGAAAAAAGTAACAATAATACGGTTCCTTGTTTCGTGATACTGATTATTCCAAATTCCCCAAGTAAAATTCATGAATTATTATCAAAATGTGTCAATTAACTATTATCTATCCCATATACAATACAAATAAACAAAGATAAATAAAACAAATCGAAATGAAACCAAAATTATGCTGGTACTACTTAAGCTAATTTATCTTAAAATTGGTCATTTATGTGAACTTCAAACTCATGTCATATAAATTCTAGTGAACGAAACATATACCGAATTTAGATCATGAGAAACTTAAATAAATGCATTATTTGTTTCATAACTTACATTTACATTATCATAAATAATTATTTAAAAACCAAGCATCAAAATGTTATCCATAATATCCTTGAATCGGTAGTGTCACGAAATAGGGGACACCCGAAAAATAATATGTACGCTATTTCGTGAGTCAATTAATCGCAATTTTAAAGGAATTCTACGTTTTCATATAACTTTCTTCTAAGCCAAATCAATTGTCAAGGAACACATGAAACCACTATTACAAGTTTTATTTAAATGGACGTTCCTTCGCCTTTTTATAAACTTAAGAAGTTGGAGCGCTAACCTTACGGTGAGAGCAACCTTTATAAGCCGCACGGATGTTTTTGGCTCTCTGAGAGTTTGAAGCTTCGTATTGCTCTCATTTTTGGCGCCACGATGTTGGTACTTGGTTTTTTAAATAGCTTAAATAATAGAGTTTTTGTAGTAATGAAGAATTTTTATAAATAATATTCCATTTGCTTATTATTTGAGCTAGAAAAAAAACTTACGAACTTACGTACTATCACGAACTAGTAGCCGTTTACCTTATGTGCCCCGCCCACTGCCACTTGATTTTAGCAATTCTGCGAGGTATCTCCTTATTTCTGATTCGATTACGCAGACTTAATTATTATTTTTATGTAATAGTGAATAGTAAATTATAGACCCCATGCCACGCAAAAGAAGGATTGCGTTTTCATACATCATTAAAGGCTGATTGTTTGCCCTAAAAGGATGAAAATGATTGATGGTGTCAACTACCATGCAAACCCATTGATTATGATATAGTACCTAGAGTCTGATTTGTTACTGCCTACACTATAAACAAGACAAGTAGGTAATTACTAAAAATAAACAATCGCATTCTCCGCTTGATAAATCTTATCAGTGATAACGTTATCACTCTATTAAGGGTCCTTATTATTTTGGGATAGATGTTATCCGAGAAAAGTTTAGATTGTGTCATTACTTCAAGTATATATTTTTCGATAAGACGATAATGTATGTAGTTTTGATTTTTGAGATAATGTCCAAATATTGTGAAATAAGTATTTTACTGATTATTATCTAAGTAATTTCTAGAAATATAGAAACAACTTCGACGCGATAGGTTTTCTTCTTTTGGTGTATTAAGTTAAAGAACAGATTTTTATAAGAGCAACAGTCTTATAATAACTCTACGACCAAAGTTTTACTCGTACATGCTCTGGGTCACGTATAGTCTGTTGTTTATTGTTTATGTTAAATCATCCTAAATGGATATCGGATGATGTTTACTTCCTATTGATTTGCTAATAATTACTTTAATATTGTCACTAAAAGTGTAAAAGTGTTCTTATTTATTAATGGATGGCTCAATAAAACTATTTTGATTGATTTTTGATTTAACAGATTCTTTAGAAACGGAGAGTTGCAGTTATTAATGTTGTTATGTTGTAGGTTATAATTTTTATAATAATTTATTTTATTTAAGGCACAGCTACAGAGAATTAGTTACTATTACTATAAAAGGAAACCCAAATAATGCATGTAAAAATTAAGGACAAAATTAATCAAAAATATTTGGATTGGAAGGGTTTTTCTGGATTAATTTGTTGAAGTACTTCAAAGTACTTTTTTAACGTGTCATGTTATAAATAACTAAGATAAAGCAGTAACTAGTCCTAAATCCTTCGATGCGTTTGCGTCACCAACAATGTCATTCGTGCGTGACACGCGTTCTGACGCACTCCTTTGATTCGGATCATATGAATACCAGTTTAATAATTATTAGATTACAATACGATATTATTCAATTGAATACAGTAAGAACGAGTTCTGTTAGGAATTCATAAAAATTAATTACTCAATAATAAGTAATCTTTATACGAGGTCAAGGAACGATTCTTTTATGTAGAGAAAATTATTCATACAATTTTCACGCTGAAGTCTAAAGAACGCAATGACCTTTTCCGAGTACTTATTTGCAAGTCAGCTTTACAATATTAACCAAGACTCTACATACTTAATTATTCGTTTAAATATTTAAATTCCAGCCATTTGTTTGCCTGCTTTATAATTTAATTATAACTAACGTTTTCGAAATTCTTCTGCTTATATTTTGGTGTAATATCGGTAGCTCGGTAATTCAGTGGACCGACGACCTGGTGAAGTTTGGGTCAAGAAGGTCTTTGTGGAAATCCTTAGGGAATACCTTTGTCCAGCAGTGGACGTCTATAAATTGAAAAAAGCTTAAATTGATTTGGTTTAAACAAAACAAAATAATTAAGCAGCCGTTGGAAGAAGTGTGTGTACTTACAGAAGCACACTTCTGGTTAATGTTGGGTCAAAATAACAAACAAAGCATTAAAAATATTCAAAGTTTATGTATGCAGGGGGCCTCTCGAGGTGGTTCCGATAACATCTAACTGATCGATGCGCAAAAATGCGATGTCTAGCGAATTAGACGATATTTTTATCGTCGAAAAGTATTTCGATAATTTTGTTTTGGGTTGTGAGTCATCAGGGATTATTTTGGCAGCTGAAAAGGTAATGATTAATTAAATTCTTGATTAACACGCTCACTGCGGAACCATTTTTCGTAGACTTTCAGCCAGTGCGTATGAGGTCTTTTCGAGTCAATACTGAACTTCTTTACAGTGCGTATGAGACCTTTTCTGCCTCACAAAATATTGTTTCTAAAAATACTTTAAATGTAGCTCAGAAAAGACAATATTGGCTTGAAACTTTTCTATTATAAACTTAAATAGATGTTTAACCTTAAACTAGCTTCGCCCGCAGTTATGACATTTTGGTATTGAATAAATTAAAAAAATATATATGACATCTTTTCTGCCTCATTTCGCACTGAAAGAAAGTCCAATTTGTGTCTCGACTAGGGATGGGAATAAAACAAAATTTCAGTTACCATAAAATTTTAATATTTGTTTTTAATTAAAGTGTTTTTCATTAAAACAGGGCAAACAGTAGGATTTGTCACACAGAACACAAAAGTTAAATTTTTTTTAGTTTTTTTTGCAGCCTGAGTGCTATTTAGTGTTAGTCTTAATCTGTCGTAGTAACCTACGCAGCGCTTTCGTTGATCACCTTTTTTAAGCGAATGTTCAGCACATCATTGTCGGCCGTTTGGTGTAGTGGTTCGAAACGGACTACTATTCCGGAGGTTGCGAGTTCGATTCCCGCACAGTATTTGTGTGCATGAACATATTTGTTTGTATTGGACTGGGTGTTTTCTATGTATAATAATATGTATGTATTTACAAAAAAAAAGTATTTAAGTATGTTTATATCCATTGTCTAGTACCCATAGTACAAGCTTTGCTTAGTTTGGGACTAGAAGCGCAGTGTAAAATGTCCAAAAATATTTATTATTATTATCTGCCACTAGGAATACCTGAAATAAATACGTGCGTTAAGTGTATACAAATGCCATTTTTAGTTAAAAAGTCAGTGTTAATGTGTCACCGGCTAACAGCGTGCGTCCGTATCGAAACTTGTCACATCACTACTCTAAATGCGCGGCGCTCGCGCCTCACCCTGTGCGGTTATGAGGCCTGCAATTTTTGAGGCAGTTCAGACCTCACGGCGCACTGAACGTGATTAATTTCTATCCAGTGCGTATGGGACCTAATCGGCCTCATACAATATTGTCTACGTCATTATGCTAGGCTTCGTAAGAGAATCAATTTGATATATTTGTCTCTGTTGTACTCATAGAAATGTTAAAATAGTCGCCCCCCGCACAGAGTGAGAGAACGCGATTATGACTGCCGCACCTGCGATAAGTTCTGCATGTGGCTTTTTAGACCTCATAACGCAGTGAGCGTGTTAAATATAAAATTGACACACTGCACTGTCAGCAATGATGCATCGAATATTAAGATAAGGAAATACGTGAGTTTTTCAGTGAAGTTTTCTGCGAAGCTATAGCTAGCGTACAAAGACGACTTTCATAGGAATATAAATATTTGTACAACCGTACTTATTTTCAAAACCGGGAGAGAAACTGACACAACAACAAAAATGATACTAGTATGATCTTAAAATCGATGGCTCCTACGTATACTGGCGTAAGTGAAAAAAGTAAATTTTACAGGAGAGCCATTTTAGTGGCCAGAACCATATTTTTGGGTCATATCTTCTGACCTACTAAAACGAATTTAATGAAATTTCACATTTAGCCTTAACATGTAATGCTTTTGCTACTGCTGTTATCAATTTTTATATTTTTCTTATATATTTTGAGATTTTACGCATTGCCCTTTTACGTCGTCACATTTCTATAATTTCATGTAATATTGTTCAACGTAAATAGACTTAAATGACAACGTAAATATAATATTTTAAGCGATTACTCTCTTTATTTATGCATGTAATTATTTTAATTGTTATCATGTGCTATATCAATAATAAATCAGTTAGAAAAAGTTGTTTAATGTATCGTTATTACGTTTTAACGCAAATACGCCCATATACTGTGCTCGAGATTTAGTTAGGTCTTTCAACATAATGTGTCATATTTTTAAAAATTATAAATAACTTGAAAAATCGAACTGCCTAAGGCGGGAATTGAACCCACGATGCCTTAGGCAGTTCGATTTTTTCAAGTTATTTATAATTTTCAAATTAGTTTGAGATGCGACTCTTAACGCTAAAAATTAAATAACTATATAATGTGTCATAATTTATAAATAAAACAATTTGCTAAATATTTTCATGGCTTTATTTAAGATTTGGATTATAAAAAATATATATTTATGTAAGCAACTACTCGTATAGATTGACGAATCGTATGATTGGGCTTTATACTTGGCGTAGTTTTGCACATACGCCTATTTGCCTAAAATTTTATTTTGTATCTAATGGAAAAAAAATTTTTTTTTCTTACTGACGTTATAGATTAGAGCAAAATGAAATCATTTCTTAAATAATTGGAAAAAGGCGTAAGCGGCAGTTTCGCCTTTATACGTAGGAGCCATCGAAATATGGAAAGTACCTACATCAGGCAGCAAAAGGTGATTTAAGAAAAAGTTTGTAACAATGTGTAACACAAAAAGGTTTACAAATTGTGACATGACATAATTGGAAAAAGGAAAAAGTTATTAAGATACATAAATTAGAAGTGGTGGAACGCTCTAAGAATTTTTGCTGACTGAGTTTCTTCCACCACTTCTTCTCAGCACCAGCCCATATGTTGTCCCGAAGTGGTGGTAGGGCAAGCTATATTTGGGACTTGTTTAAGTGCCCTGGAAAGGGCCTAAGTACTAATTTATTTATTTATTTAAATAAACCAACAGCGATAAATTGAAAATGTTAGTTATAAGATTTGATAAAAAGATTTGATTTGTACAACATAAATCTTCATAGTGTCAGTCTTATGTCGTACAATTTAACCCTCGATATGTCCATACCTTGTTCAAGGTACACGTTACAGCGACGCATGCGCATCGATTGGTTAATAGTCAATAATGGTTAATTGGCGCTCGTTGTGCATTGTTTATGCCCCACTGCACCGGCCCTAAATATAAACAGTTCCGTGTTCGTATACTAGTGTTAGTATAAACCATACAACATAAGGAACTGAGAGCCAAAGGCTTTGGGCTGGGCAGGAGCGAATGTATGGCACTAAAAAGACCATTACTTACATTTGTTTTGGTTGAACATAGGCCTCCCCTTAGAGTAATTCATCTATGGGCCTTCCCCAATGATGTCCTTATTGACCGGCCGGTAGCAGTCTGTATCCATCCAGCGCCTTCCCGCTACCTTTATGAGGTCGTTGACGTTGCGCTGTGAATCTGTTTAGGTTGATGGTAAAGAAACCCTATAAATTTTTATTTATTTTATTTAGTTTATTCAGAAACTCAACAGCTATATTACATTTTTTTAGAATATTTTTCTTACAATGGTGGCACTTAAGCTAAAAAAGAGTTCCATGACATGCAATAATGTTCGTACATTATAATATATATTGTTATTTATTCATTTATACATTTCTTTCATAGAATGGCTTAGATTTTAAAGAAAAATAATTCTATTTCTGGTGAACGTCGCCGTCGAAAATAGTCATCATTTGATTTAGGCAAAACAATATGTTTGTAATATAAGTAAGTAGGAATAATTAATTAAGTACACCAAGCCACCCAGTGTCGATTCTGATAATCAAATTCTTGCGTAATCTACAAACAATTTAGTATTTTAGAAAAACCGAAAGATTAAGTGTTAGACAAACTTAATTAAAATTCCTAAGTGGGTGGCTAATTACTTACCTCTCTTAATTCAATATAAGCCGTCTATATCTTTCCAGCAACTTACAGCTGATTGAATAATATTCAAATTCAAATTCGAAATTGTGTTTATTGTGAAATCACAGTATCATTCGCGAACATTCCTTAAAAGTAGGATACCTCAGTAATTCGATGAAGTGGTTTGTTCCTTGGGAAACCGGCGAAGAATAAGATTAACTAAGTAATTATTAATATTCACGGTTTGCCATACTAATTAATAATTAGCCCCGTACGGTAATCAATCCGCAACCTATCCTATTCTGAAGCAAAAGTCAAGTAAGTAGGCTATCAAGGAAACATTATTTAACTTTCCCCCAGGACAAACTTCACTTCACTGGTTGGGTTTTTATTGGCGGTCAAGCTGTCGATCCTGGCTACACAGGAGTTGCAGCGGTGGGAACGAGAGGACGTGGGAATAGTCCCGTATCAAGGAAACATCCCATTTTCGCAGTATTTTGGCAGGATCCCGTTTAGACGTGTTTTTCACACGAACATCCCGTTTGCAGGGTCACGTAAAAAACCGATCTGTTCGAATTTGGAATATTGATTTCAAACATACACTTTTGGTGCTTGTGTTCACACCACAGTTCAATTTTGCGAAATCCTGCATTACCTACCTGGATCCAGCAAAACTGTAATGCCGTGGGAAAGGGCCCACACTGGTCATCCTTTCGCAACCAAATGTTCCCAGGATAAGTAGGTATCCATCCAGAAAAGGTTCCCAGGTCCCATCCTGAGCCCATAACTCGACCAATACCCGTCGTAAGACAAATCAGGATGTTTAGCGATAATGGCGACTGTGGCAATTGGCTCCCTCCGCGGTAAGGTTAGGCCACAGTACAATGTAAGGAGTAGCTTATAATTCTTACTCTTTCCAAATAATAAGCTGTTCATACTGGTAAATGTTATGGACATTTACACAGTGGCGGACTAACAGGGTGGCGGAAGGGGCGGCCCTAAATGCCGCGTTCTCCTGATCAAATCCTAAACAAGACTTTAAAATGTCAAGGGCCCCTTACTGAGGAGGCCCCGGTCCCTAATCACCCCCCCCCCCTTCGCGCTGCTTCAGGCTTGTAAAACTAATTTTTTTTAAAGCGGGGGAGCCTCATTTAGCTTGGTCGCCCCAGGCTTCTAACGGGCTTAGTCCGCCACTGCATTTACACCATACGCTTAATGATAGGCTTTCAATAGTAGTTAGGTACCCTAGAGCGAAAGGAGCGTCCTACTAGACGCCAGATGACAAGCAATATCTGACGTGCTGTTGACTGCAAATACCTACTAAAGCGCCTGCCTATTTTGTCATCATTAGCAGACTTTTAAGACCATCCCAAAACGCAGTATTCTACCCTGTCTTTATCTTGTTATCAACATCAAGCTTCTACCAACGGAGTTTCGCAAATGACACTCCACCTACGTAGCTGGAGAGCGCCCTACACCACGCTTGATGTGAGAAGCCATGCAAGAGGTCTCTCAAGAACTATTCTATCCCATCTGTACTGTGGCAATGTTTAGGTGCACGTGTGCATTGTTCATATTATTGTTGTCGGCCGGGGCCGCTAGCCATTTGACCAAGCTGTGAGCAATGCTATCACATATTTTTAAACTTAAGAGTAACTGACTGATTTAAGGGACAAGATCTAGAATGAGGTCACTTGGCTGAAGACTGAAATAGATAAATAATGTAGCAAACTGAAGTGGAAATGGGACAGATAACCAATGAATCTCGGAAACTTAGTGTGTGATTCTCGATCACAGACTCAAGAAAATAGCTGGCAGTTGATAAAAAAAATTCTTCTTTTAAAAATCGGCCTTATGATAAAATTCAAGGATAACGAAGATTTTATACAAGGTGGCCAGAAAAGTGACGTCCAAAACAAATATTTAGATTAACATACTAATAAAACATACTACAAGTGCTCGCACGAAAGAAAAAAAACAAGCATAGGTGTTTATGAAAAATAACACAAAATTAACTCTATCTCCTAAACGAAGCAAAATGGTAGTAGATTTAGATACACCTTGATGTAAGGAATCTAAATTTTCGTTTTGGATGTCACTTTTCTAGCCACTCTGTATATTACGATAAAAAAACATACCTACTAGTACTTCTTTTTTACACGTGGCTACCATGTTTTTTTACATGATGAGTAAGTTTATACATTTATCAGTTGGATAGGTAAGATGTCAAGAAGCGATTAGCACACAATGTATTAGGTAACTTATAATTTTTTGTTTCCGTAGAAACAGTTTTACTTAATTTTGGTATCCACGCCAGTCAATCATTAAACACGACAGTCAATTACATTTATGAATTTAATTACATTAGTTACTTATCTATTATCTAACTACTTCTAAACGAGTATTCTTGGCGCCACTTCTATTTACACAATCAAATACATAATACAACATTGATTAATGAATATCATCATGTCATAATGATGATTCCATTTTTAATTATTAATTAACAGCATGACGAGAGCGCAGCTCATTGCGACCAATTTTGTTAATCGGTCACAAAAAGTGACTCTTTAATTAAAATGTTTATTAAACAAAAAGTGACACTCTTAATGTTCTAATATAAACGCGGTCAACTGTGGTCAATCTTTGATACGTGGACCATGTTATGTATTTATCCGCTGTGCACTGGAAAGAAGTCGATCTTTATCTTCGCACTCCTCCAATTTTCTTTTGATTTATTTCGTTACAGGTTTAGATAATAGTTAGGTAGGTTGGTAGTATAACTTTCTTTCTAAACTTGGACATCACTAGTTGATTTTTAATTGGTGATCAAGATTAGGAACCAGAGGTGGGAATAGAAATAGTCTAGTAGGTAGGTACTACAATTTACATCAAATTAATGTTGATTGAGCTGTTTATGAGTACTGACAAATTCTAAGGCTGTTAAGGTTTTCTGTCTGCTGCCTCGACTGCAGGTGCACCCCCTCTAATTAACCTACCAAAGGCAAAAAGAGGATTTGGTGTTCCAGTAAATGTCACCTTTTAACGACATGTGGGAGTGGAAGTGATAGGTTTAGTTATAATCCACAAACAACAAGCGATCGCATGTAACAATTGATTTCAGTATCTCGATTCACGGGGCTTGAAGGGATAAGGTGAAGTATGGTATGTTCTATTATTACAAATCATCGGTATGTAATGGATATTGGTGTTAATGATATTTGAGGCAGGGGCACGCAACGCTTGACCACGTCTGTAGAGGCCGGCGCGCTCGGCTGCGCGCGCGTCATTTCATTCCTTTGACATTATCAGCTAACAACAAGATGATTTTGATATTATTATGCTGACATGCTGATGTATGTGAGGAACCAAGAGTATTATTAAGGACTTAGTCCCTACGAAACTCACATTTAATTTGTTACAGGTAACAAACAACTTCCACGTTCCAAGATTCAAATATATGTAGATTATTTTATTTACATAGATAGTATGGCACAAAAGAGTCCTAAGATAAAGAGAAGTGCATTTATCTCACCAAGGCATACATAGGCATCCTATGATATTTTCCAAGTTTTCCAACATAAAATATTTTTTTGTGCATAAATTCATCTGACATTTGTCCATGGAAGGCTTTGTTGTCGAGCTCAGTTTGTGACTTTGACTCCCTGAAGAAACCATATATAATTTATTAAATTCTCCAAAGTTTTTTAAAAGTACCCGCCAAAAGTGAAAAGCGGATAATTGGATAAGTGTTGTAAGTGCCGCTAGATGTCGCACTTTACATCACGTGACATATTGGATTTTTTAAAATAAAAACTGTAAAAAAATCGTCAATTTTATCGGAGAGCATCATTTATTGCAGATTTTAATAAAAATAATATTTTAATTTTATTATTACTTGATAAATATTGTAATGAATAGGAACACGCTCAATCAGCTGTCTGTCACGTCACGCGCGTCACTTATGACAGTTGTCAAACACGAAAAGGGGTTATGTTTGGATAACGCTTAAAATCTCATTTTACATAACATGGTGCGGTTAACGATACGATTATAAACGAGAAATGACTTGAACCGATACTGCGATGTCCGCAGTTTGTGAATAAACCGTCTAAGTGTGCAGCTGTTATGACATTTCGTTCTATTTTCGGAGTCGAGCTATTTAGGCCGAATTCTGATCAAAGGTTAAGGTTTTATGTGCGTTAGAAGACGGTGCAGTGTAGGCTGACCTCTCTGTAAGATAGTGATCCTATTATGGACGAACTGAAGCACAGAGCTGGCGAGAAACTTGAAGCATTACATGTAAGTAACCTTTTGTAAAGTTATGCGCTCCTGGTACTTTAGCGCGCGAATTTCGTATCTTTGCGAGACAAATTCCACTTCGTAAGACCCAAAAATATTTGTAGTAAACAACATTAGGGTAAAAAGCTATGAACGGTTGTAAAAAAACTGTTTGTTTTTTAAATGACTGTGAGATGTCATTGGCATCATTAACAGCCAGTGACCCTGAGCTTACATAATAGTCATTAGTATATCATTAGAAAACCTGTATTGTTTTGTAGGTAAATGTATTAAAATTAAATTACTGGTAAATGAGAGGAAAGGAATTTTTAGAATCTGCCTTGTTTACTTTTGTGTTTTACTAGATTTGTATAAGTGAAATATTAAATTCTTCACAAATAATTTGTTCGTTTACATCTTTGTTTTAATATAATTGTCAGCTTCTATTATAAGTTACCTACTGAATTAATTGGTAATTAAGACAGGACATTTCCATATTTTATCCTCTTTACTAGATGTTTTCAAATTGCCATTAATTATAATGATTTGATTCATTCAGAGTAGCAAGTAACAGATTAAATATTTTACAGCTACATAAGATCTAGTTCTAGATCATTGGTTCCCAAAGTTGGAAATAGTTTTATTTCAAAATAATCACAATACATTATTCTTTCTATTTAAAATATTTTTAACGGGTTTTGTCTATGATAATGAATACCTAAATATTCATTTCAGATAGCAGCAAAAACAGCAGCAGATGGAGGAAAGTCTCGAATCAATGATGTCGTCTCGACTACCAGTGAGACTATCAGGAAGGTACGTATTATGGCTCTGAGGTCTATGGTCTCAGCATTTTGTTGTACATTCAACAGCTATAAATGTTTGTTCCAAAATAGCCCATATTTTAAAGAGATAAGACACCATTGTGCTTCGCTTGATGTGCTCTTGTCTATACTTTGAACATGCTCTGTGGAATGCTAGTTGTTAATGTGAGATAGTTGTGAAAGAGATTATCTTAATTATGCTTAACTAGCTTACGGCCCGCGGCTTCGCCCGTGTGGAATTTTGTCTGTCACAGAAAGGTTAGGTTTTACATTGATCACTAATCATGGAAGTCTTTAATGTTCAAATCAGATAATAACTTAAAAAACATTTGAGTGTGATTCTGTAATCAAAAAATGATCTAACGAACATAAATGTTACCTGATTGAAAATATTCCTTTCAAAGACAACTTATTGCTACAATTTATCTGCAAAACATTTAGTCATGGCTCACTTATTTTGGTTATCTATTGAGTTAGACTCCCATTGTTCTCTTCAAATGGAGCTTGAAGCCACGAGTCTGTTAACCAACTAATAATAGGAATCTTAACTGATATAAATTATGCTGAAAAGTAAGCAATATAATCCCTCCCCTAGAGGTATTACAAGAGTTTGTGTTAGGATTTTCACAGTTTCAGATTAAATGCAGTAGGTACCAAACCATTCATATAACTAACAATACAAAAGCAGTCTGTTTTTGTAGAATAAAAGAAAATAGCCCAACCCATAGACGATCAAATTGCGACACATACAGTTGGTAACAGCAAACGCGATTGGTTATCATTTCTATACGCGCAGATGAGCCAAATCATTAACCAATAGGCTGGAATTTTGTCTGTGACAGAAAAACTTTATCGCGCGCGTCCCTATTTCATAAACCGGGATAAAAACTTTCCTATGTCCTTTCCCGAGACTCAAACTATTTCTATGCCAAATTTCATAAAAATCGGTTCAGTGGTTTAGGCTTGAAAGCGACACAGACAGAGCTACTTTCGCATTTATAATATTATATAGATTGGGCAGATATCTTACTTCTTACTAATATTATAAATACGAAAGTTTGTGTGGATGTCTGGATGTTTGTTACTCTTTCACGCAAAAACTACTGAACGGATTTTGATGAAACTTTACAGTATTATTGTTTATAACCCAGAATAACATATAGGCTATAATTTATGACGATCTGTGACAAACTAAATTTCACGCGGGTGAAGCCGCGGGCAAAAGCTAGTTATAACTATATTTCTCCATCCATAGCTCCGGGAAGCGTTCCAAGAGCTTTGGCAGAACGAACTCTTCATGGAGTCCCGGCTGCGAGTGGCGGCCTGGACCCGGGACGCGGTGCAGAGGATACGGGAGGGCACGCCGCCGCTCTCGCCCGTGCTTCTGTATGAGGAGCTGGTCGCACTGTTCAAGGATAGAGGTATTTCAAAGCTACTAAAGTAACGTTTGATTCTTCAGAATTCATGAAGTCGATTCTATAGCACTCGTCAACAAGCATTGGACAACGATCCCCTCATATTCTGCCTCCTGTTGTCCCTCTGATAATACTCCACGCGTTTATATTAATCGCCCACGATTTAAGGTGAAGCTATTCAACAGCCTTGTGCTTCTGAAGAAAGGGTCCACCGTAATTTTTACCGTAGATGCCGTAAATTACATCTTTGATGATGCCGTAATCATCTGCATACTTCTCTAGCATTCATCTGTGTGCTTTTCTAGCATTCTTCTGCGTGCCCCTCTATCATTAGTCCTCGTGCATCTCGCTCTCTCTTTAGCATTGAAATGACAGTGTGATGTCACAGTGTGCTAATATTCGCGAGTAGTCTGCGTACTCCTCTAGCATTTGGCCGCATGCTGTACCTTCCTCTATCACTGAACTTAATATGTGGTTATCCCACTAGTATGGCGTCGCAGCGTCCTGATATTCGCAGGCAGGCCTCAATACTCAATACTCAATACGTTTATTGATTCCATAATAGTAATATAGGTGTTACAATGTGTTAATACAGATAATTATGGACCCTGTTGGGCGCTGCAATTTAAATATAAAATGTAAGAGAGGAGGCTTAAGCTAACTATTATTTACATTGATAAACTCATCTTATTTTATCATCTAGATATTCTTTTATAGTGTAGTAGCATTTTGTACTTAAAAGCTCTTTTAATCCTTTTGAGAATTTATTATTATTATTTTCTTTCAATAAATAATTTGTTGTAAATCTTTATGGCCATATTATAGTGGGGCTACGAGTGGCGAGCCGCTCTCGTCTTTAGCATTCTCGTCTCTATGTATCTATCATTAGGCTGCTTGTCCCTTAGCATACAAGTTAACCTGTAGCTCTCTTGCTGCAGTGTGGCG
Source organism: Ostrinia nubilalis (assembly GCF_963855985.1). Classification (NCBI taxonomy): domain Eukaryota; kingdom Metazoa; phylum Arthropoda; class Insecta; order Lepidoptera; family Crambidae; genus Ostrinia; species Ostrinia nubilalis. The sequence continues at coordinate 1,479,736 of NC_087109.1, read as the reverse complement.
TCACAGCGTCCTGATATTCGCGTGCGGCGCAGCCATAGGCGGCGGGGCGGGGCTATGCGTAGGGCTGCAAGCGGCGAATCGGGCGCCGTGCGGGCCGCACGCGCTTCTTTAGTATTCTGGCATTAGACTAGGCCATGCTACTCTAGCATTATTCTGCGTGCCTCTCTAGCATTACTCCACGTGCCTCTCTAGCATTATTCTCTACCTTTAGCATTCAATTTTCTACAGTGTGGCGTCGCAGCGTCCTGATATTTGCCTGCGGCGCGGCCATAGGCGGCGGGGCGGGGCTATGCGTAGGGCTGAGGGCAGCGAGCCGCACGCGTCTTTAGCATTCTCGACTTTATGACAATGTATCTATCATTAAGCTGCTTGTCCCTTGTCATTCAAATAGCTCTCTGACAGTGTGCGGCGCTGGGCGTCTTGTCTGCGCTGCCAGCATTCTTCTGTGTGCCTCTCTAGCATTTGTCCGCGTGTTCGTCTCATTCAGTCACGTGTGTCTTTAGCATTCGTCCACGTGGCTCTCTAGCATTACTCCACACCCTCCTCTATCTCTCTCCTACTTATTAATCTATAGCTATTTGGCTACAGTATGGCGTCGCAGCGTCCTGATATTCGCATGCGGCGCAGCCATAGGCGGCGGGGCAGGGCTATGCGTAGGGCTGATGCGTAGGGCTGCAAGCGGCGAATCGGGCGCCGTGCGGGCCGCACGCGCTTCTTTAGTATTCTGGCATTAGACTAGGCCATGCCACTCTAGCATTATTCTGCGTGCCTCTCTAGCATTACTCCACGCGCCTTTCTAGCATTATTCTCTACCTATAGCATTCAATTTTCTTAAGTATGGCGTCGCAGCGTCCTGATATTCGCATGCGGCGCAGCCATAGGCGGCGGGAAAGGCTACGAGTGGCGAGCCGCTCTCGTCTATAGCATTCTCGTCTCTATGTATCTATCATTAGGCTGCTTATCCCTTAGCATACAAGTAAACCTGTAGCTCTCTTGCTGCAGTGTGGCGTCGCAGCGTTCTGATATTTGCCTGCGGTGCAGCCATAGGCGGCGGGGCGGGCCTATGCGTAGGGCTGCAAGCGACGAATCGGGCGCCGTGCGTGCCGCACGCGCTTCTTTAGTATTCTGGCATTAGACTAGGCCATGTTACTCTAGCATTATTCTGCGTGCCTCTCTAGCATTACTCCACGCGCCTTTCTAGCATTATTCTCTACCTTTAGCATTCAATTGTCTACAGTGTGGCGTCGCAGCGTCCTGATATTCGCCTGCGGCGCGGCCATAGGCGGCGGGGCAGGGCTATGCGTAGGGCTGCAAGCGGCGAATCGGGCGCCGTACGGGCCGCACGCGCTTCTTTAGTATCCTGGCATTAGACTAGGCCATGCCACTCTAGCATTATTCTGTGTGCCTCTTTAGCATTACTCCACGCGCCTTTCTAGCATTATTCTCTACCTATAGCATTCAATTTTCTACAGTGTGGCGTCGCAGCGTCCAGATATTCGCATGCGGCGCAGCCATAGGCGGCGGGAAAGGCCACGAGTGGCGAGCCGCTCTCGTCTTTAGCATTCTCGTCTCTATGTATCTATCATTAGGCTGCTTATCCCTTAGCATACAAGTTAACCTGTAGCTCTCTTGCTGCAGTGTGGCGTCGCAGCGTCCTGATATTCGCATGCGGCGCGGCCATAGGCGGCGGGGCGGGGCTATGCGTAGGGCTGCAAGCGGCGAATCGCGCGCCGGCCGGGCCGCACGCGCTTCTTTAGTATCCTGACGTTACACTAGGCAGTGCCACTCTAGCATTATTCTGCGTGCCTCTCTAGCATTACTCCACGCGCCTTTCTAGCATTATTCTCTACCTTTAGCATTCAATTTTCTACAGTGTGGCGTCGCAGCGTCCTGATATTCGCCTGCGGCGCAGCCATAGGCGGCGGGGCAGGACTATGCGTAGGGCTGAGGGCAGCGAGTCGAGCGCCGGCCGGGCCGCACGCTCGAGCGTTACACTCGCATGCAGACCAGTCTGTTATATTGGTGGAGGATGCTATTGCGCCAGGTACGTAAAACTCATAAAACTCATTTATTTTTGCAAATAGGCTTTTAAAAAGCACTTTTACACGTCCCAGTATTAACCCTACCACTGCTTCGGGACAATAAATGGGCCAGTGCTGAGAAGAACCAGCGCAAGAAACTCAGTCGTAGATAGAATGCATTTTATTTTACAACTGACCTCTAATAAACACTGGACAGGCTGTCTCATACAAATGACAGCTAATTTTGTGTACCAATTTGAAGCGCCACTACGAGTGTCCCGAGAACTAATTTAAGTAAGCGAGAAAGAACATCACTAATTTTAGTTCCATGGACAATCTTATCTGCCTACAGTATGGCCTACAGCGCCAAAATGGCGAAAAAGCACAAAAAATTATGACAGCAGCCAGTCCTGTGTGTATACAGGTCAGTGTTTACACCGCAAAAAATAAATACCTAATCAAATTGTTACAACTTAAACGTAACTCAAAGTCGAATTATTTATTTTTAGTGCAAAATTTTATTAATCTCACACTGAAAGAAACCTCCCACTCGATACACCTGATGAAGGTTCGAAACGCCTGGATGCGAGCAACGCAAAAACCGGGTAAAACTCGGATCAGGTAATCGGCGTAGCATTTGACCATCTCAGGAAATCCTTGGAGGAAGCCTTCGTCCAGCAGTTGGGCTTAAACAAAAGACCTTACCACCATTCAGAGGTGGAATTGTGTAAAGCAATCGTTATCATTTGACAGTTCATAACGTACGATTATTCTGTCAAACGCTTTGTTTAACTGACTTTATCGTACGTTATCAACTGTCAAATGATTACGTTTGCTTTACACAATTCCACCTCAGATTACTTCATCAATAAGATTATGAGACATGTAAAGACCCCAAAACAACACTGTGTCTTATTTATAGCCTGACCAGGAACATAAAAACCCTGGCATAGAGGCGCGGCAATTGCATTTGATATTGCAACACTGAGTACAGTCATACCTGTGTTAAATTAATAGGCTAACTTTATGTATCAGGATTCAGGATTACGGGCTAATTTGATATTTTCATAAATTAACGAAAAAATATTATTATAGGTAACCTGGTTTAAATAAATAAAATGAAATTATCAATCGAGCTAGTAGGATTTATTTTATTATTCATCAATAATCAAATTCAGAACTTGAATATTCAACTGCAATGTCTGCTCATGAACGCTTCAAACTCGGTACTTCTTTCCCAATTCCATAAAATTCAACACTTAGAAAGTGACAAATTTTTTTAAAATAGGTAGTTCAAACAAACCTCAGCTAATTTTCATAGTGGACTGTACTAAACGATAAACATGTCAGTCAATTTGACAACCTTTGTCGGAAACATTATTCAATGAAAATATTGTCCGAACCCTTAATATTTCTCTTCGACAAATACTTTAACATATTGTGAACCACTTTTCTTTCACGACTATAAAAAGATTTTAGCAATTTAATTCACAAAATCAATTGCGCACATATAAAATAAAGTTTGTTTACACTTTGACAGCAATAGACTGACATGCAAGGTGACATGTCAATGAAGTTTTCAGTTACTGTTGCCATTAAAAGAAATTAGTACCATTAGTTTTCCGCAACATGGCGAGGGTTTTTATGTTCCTGGTCGGGCTATACATCATTGTTCCGAATAGTAAATTTTAAAAAGTGATATTGAGGCGGTAAAAGAGCTATTTTAAAGCGATCATTGTTATTATAGGTGCCGGCTCAGGCGAAGTCCTAATCCGCGTGCAAGCATTCAGCGTGTGCCCGGTGGACAGAGGAGTTTTACGCGGGAGAGGATCAGCGCTGCGCTCACTAATTGCCAGAACACAGCTCACAGTCGGCCGGGGTTTCACAGGTGATTGTAACCAACGCGATTTTTCTAGGAAGGGCAGGTATTCAATTCACGTAGTAACTAACACAGTTGGAATACAGTGCACTCCTACACCTCCTTTACTATAATAATGATTGTTTGTTTCATAAGGGCACAGTAGCGCTACTGTAGCGCGCTTGCTGCGACACTACTCGTTTTATATTTATAGCAGGGATGTTATGGATATCCGTAACCGTAACCGAAACTATCGGATATCCGAAATAAACAAATATTTGTAACCGTAACCGAAACCGATTCAAAAGTTTCGGATAGTTTCGGATAAAGGCGGAGTCTAAATCTTAAGATTTTTAAATATTTGTTACTTACTGTTTTACCTTCATAGGTGCCGTCATAGTACTTACATAAAGTGTACATAAAGTGGCTATGTGGGTCGCGCGCGCAGCATCTTGCTATTTGAATTTTACACCGAAGATTCTAATATCCGTAATAGAAATTATCCAATACTTTCAGATAATCCGAAATTTATTTCATATCCGTAACCGTAACCGAAACAGGTATAATATTGTTCTAATATCCGTAACCATATCCATAATCGAAACTTCATATCCATAACATCCCTGATTTATAGAAGCGCAGTTGCAGCGCCACTACTTTTACAAATCCGACAGTGGCGCCACTACGGCACTTCTTCACGCCTCTAATTTGAAGGTGCTCTAAATGTACAAACGACAGCATATCAAATACATCTTCGTTATAAATAAATAAATAAATAGATCATTTATTTGCCAGAATACGGTTACAAATAGTTATAAAAAGAGAAGTTTCCAGCATATTCTATCGTACATACGATCTGCAAATATTACAAAAAATTACAAAAAATATGGTTATGTTTTTAATATTAAAAAGTAGTAGGTATCATTATTAATTGAATGTCATGCAAATGTCAGAAAATGATTATGAATTATTGAAATAGCACAAACATATTACATTTAGATTCAAACAATGTCAATGATACATAATGTCATATTTTAAGAAATTTTTAAATGTCAAGTACCTACAAAATGTCAAAAAGATTTTTCGGTCAGGAATTCACTGACTGTGTAATACATCTTTTGTTTTAAGAATTCTAATAAATTATTTCTAAATTTAGTAAATGTCAATGTTTTAATATCTTCGGGTAAATTAAATATTTTTATTGCCATACAATGAACATTCCTTGAGTAGAGGGTCAATCTTTGCGGGGGAATTCTCAAATTTTCAGTTTTTCTGCCTCTGTACCTATCAAAGTCTTTGTTTTTATCGAAAAGAAATCGTTGCAAAATAGCACCGATTACAACACTAATGGTGGTGTTTTCCCCAGGCGTGGTGCTAGACGTGGGCCCAGGCGTGGGCGACCTGGAGATGGGCGACGAAGTGTGGGGCTGCGTCAGCGAGTGGGCCGGCGGCGCCGCCAGCGAGTTGCTGACCGTACGCAGGTCAGTATACAAGGGCTATTCCCACTTGCCCCGGGGTTAATCCTACTAATAAATCATAATCATAATCATTTATTTGAAATTAAACATGGTATACAGGGTGTTAGGTAAATGGGTATATGAGCCGACGCTAGCCCATGTTAACATGGTCATATAAATGGTATGGTGAAGTCAGAAAATTGATATCTTCATTATAATTATTTTAATTTTCATACAAATCGGATTTTATAAAATTTATTTTGTTGTTAAAGAAGAACAAAACTACAGCAAGTCAAAGAACTCTTTTAAATCGTAAAGTGTCAGTAATGCGAAAGTTTGTGCGGATGTCTGGATGTTTGTTACTGTTTCACGCAAAAACTACTGAATGGATTTTGTTGAAACTTTACAGTATTATTGTTTATAACCCAGATTAACATATTGGCTATAATTTATGGCGATATGTGACAAATAAATTTCAATAAATAAATAAGACGTGTCTAAAAAGCGCCATCTATCGTCATTGGTTAAAATCAACAGCGCTGGACAAACTACTGTTTTTAACGTTCGTAAATATTCATGCGGGGGAAGCCGTGAAACGCCATCTATCAACATGATAATATATCTAACAAAAGATTTTACGAACTAAGGGGGTAAAACGAGGACCACGCGTACGAAGTCGCGGGCGGCCGCTAGTTGTGAATAAATTTTCCCATCTGCCCCCGCGCATCTAGTCATCACTACAAATTCATAAAACGAATGTCCTCTTCGAAGCCTATTTATCTGAAGGCGATAAATTCAAAAACCCCCAACGGATTTTCAAGTAGATTTAATTTTCTCTTTTTTCTTCCTCATATCCTATGAAAAGAAAAAAAAATTGTACAAGCAGGGGAGACTGATACATTTATTGTTCCCAGTTGCGTCCAGTGAAAGCAACACTAGCATAACCATAACATATATTATGTAGATTTCATAGATTTCAAATCGTCGCCATATTTACAGTCGGTATTTTAAGAAAATTTCCCACCGAGGACGGTAAACGTGAAGTGAATTGAGTTAGAAACTAGATACGACGCGATCTAGTGAACTCTAGCCCTTTTAGGCCTCAGCCTCGAGTTTAGCGGGCAGCGGGGCGGGAGCGGCGGCGGCGCGGGAGCGGGGCGGGCAACGCAGACCCGTTCTCGAAACAAGCGGGCAGCTCGCGCGGCGCTTTAGCGGCGAAGTGTTGTGTTCGGGGTTGTGTTGTCGAGATATTTGTTTTTATTCGCAAACGAAATGTCTGAACAACGGCGACAATTTTATTTCGATTCAAATTTATTCCTAACGCTCGATTTATTGTGGGCAAAAGGAGGAGTGCGCTGCCCGCTCGTTGCCCGCTCCCGCGCCGCTGTTTTCGAGAACCGGTCTATTTGATTTTACGCATAAGATCCTGCCGCTCCCGCGCCGCCGCCGCTCCCGCCCCGCTGCCCGCTAAACTCGAGGCTGAGGCCTTACGGCAGTGCTAATATAGTTCCCACCATATTTTGACTATATTCCCTTGTCTTAAGGTGCAAAAACAACGGATGTTATGACTGCAAAGGGCTAGTGTTTAGTTTCGATAGTTTATAGTTGGTTAGCGACTAAAATTCTACTATTTTCTTTCATTTCATTTACAGCACTCGCGTATCCAAACGGCCGCGCAGCGTGTCTGCCGACGGCGCGGCCACGCTGCCTTGGGCGGGCTCGCAAGCGCTGGCAGCGTTGGAAGCGCTGCAACTCACGCCTGACACCGCTAAGGGCAAGCGGTAAGCGGATCAAACACTTCTATACTGTAGTCATCATCATTAAGTCATTTAGGCTTGGTTGCACCATCTTACTGTTACTTCAAAAAACGTCAAACTTCTGTCAAACTCCATACAAAAAACACCGGTTATGGTTATAGTCACTGTGAAATAAGGTGGTGTAACTCGGCTTTAATCTTCACTGTCCTGCAGTGCACGACTCTCTAAAATTTACCGAAGGGCGAATGGCCCTCTAATTTATCAAAGGGAAATGGAGATTCCGTGCCCATAGAAACTGGCAAAATTGAAAAGTCATTTACGACGTTTTATCAGTGACCATAAATAAATCATTTCAGTTATCATCTACCGATATCGCCAAGCATCTCAACTCGTCTCTTTTGCTCTAACTAAATCAACTAAATAAGTTTGTGATTGCAAAGCAATTTGCAACTAGGCCGCAGTTTACCAGTCTTATTGCAGTATAAACGTTACAATTGTCTCGCGTGTAGCGTACTGTAGCTTAATTATTTTTGTAGCGAACTTTAGCGTAATTGTTTTTGTAGCGTACTGTAGCGTGTTTTTGTATCGTACTGTAGCGTATATGTTTTTGTATCGTACTGTAGCGTATATGTTTTTGTAGCGTACTGTATCGTGTTTTTGGATCGCACTGTAGCGTATATGTTTTTGTAGCGTACTGTAGCGTGTTTTTGTATCGTACTGTAGCGTATTATTTTTGTAGCGTGGCGATATGTGGCGCGGCGAGCGGCGAGGGTTGCGTGCTGATCCAATTACTCAGTGCTTGGGGAGCGCATCTCACTGTGTTAGCACCCAGACACACTGCCTTGACGCTACAGGATTTAGGTAAGTACTATACAATGGTAGGCTTAGCAGGCTTTCCCTACGCGACCATAAAAGAAAGCAATCTCCGTATTATACTAAAGTAACGGACAATAGCCAGCCAAATTGATAGATGGGTACATAGCATGATTGTTGGAGCAGAAAAGTTCTCGAGTGGAGAAAGACTAGACCCACTCAAATTAACAACGAACTGGTGAAGGTCGCAAAAATCATCTGAATGAGAGCAGCACAGTAGAGATGGGTTATACTAGGTAAATTTGATACTAGGTGCACCTATTCCTAGTATTTATTAATACTCGATCCAAATACCTATTCCACCTAGTACGTAGTAATTTAGCATACTTGACGCGACTAGTGCGGACTAATCCACGTAATATGACTTTAAAATAAATTTTTTTTTAAGATACAACCGTAGTATGAATAAAGCAATTAGAAATTGAATAATACTTCCTCCCTTCATACTTCAACAGGCTTTGGACTGTCAACTTAAAAGTTGGCGTATTTAAAAGATATCAATTTCATAAAAATATTTACATATTTTTTCTTATTTACATGAATTTGGTTTGACTACGTTTGTGTGCGTTTGCTTCGTCGCGCTCAAATTTGTTTGGTCAGACAGAGACGAAGTGAATCTCTACGTTCGCACATAAGCTTAGCGAGAAATACTAGGTGCGCGTAATACACGACTACGGATTACGCAATAATAACCTCTATTACTTTGATGGTAGGGTCGGAAATCGTGTAATTTATAAAATACTAGGTGGATCAAGTATTTAAAAGATTGGAATAGGTGCCGCCTAGTACTGTAAAATACCTAGTGTGTGGATCTGTTCTAGTAAATAAGTCTCATCTCTAAAGCACAGGACCGGTCGTTGTAGAATTCTTTCGAAGTAGTCAGTGCAAAGTAGTCAAGCAGTGTTCAGCAGTAGACATCTTGTGAAACGAACGATACATTGCAATTGTCCATTCACTGGAGCATAAACGACTGCGCACATTGGGCGACAGTTGCGGTGCCTAGACGCCTATTTTTGTAATTCATATACTAGCTGTCGTCGCGACAAAATTGCGGAGTCGCTATCAAGCTAATAAATATGAAATTGAAGGGAATAGGTGTCAAGTCAAGTTACGCTGTCGCGTGTCGCACAGTGTGCGCTGTCGCTAATAGTCTGTAGCATTATATTAAGCCTTGGTGCTCTTCCTGCCCTAACTTCTGGAGACCTTGCCACATGCTTATCCTCTGTACGAGCAAGTACATAGCATATAAGTTGTTCAGTAAATCTGCTGACATAGCGCTTGCGCGCGCGACCTACTTTCTGTTCATTTTACTTCATTTTTATAACTTACTTACAATTCAGTGTAATAAACGCTCTCTACGGAATCGGACACAGTTTTAATTACCACATCCCGTGACGTAGATAAAACTACAACTACATCCAACATCAACACTGTAGAGGCACACAAGACACACAGCCCCTACATTATTGTCTTCCCACCAGGTGCGCAAGACTTCGTAGACATGGACGAGCACGGTTCGTGCTGGCAGGCGTTAGAGCACGTCGCTGCACGCGCGGGTCCCTGGCACGCGGCGCTGGCGTGCCCGGGCGCGTTAGCCGCCGCCGCTTACCCAAGCAACGTCGCTGCTTTACTCAAGTAAGTTGCAAGTTGATTCTAATACCAGTCTGACTCAATAGGGATATTTCCTGGGTCAAAAAGCAAGAGTTTTAATTATTCCGTCAGTTAACTTATCAAAAAATACTCTACACGTATTTTTCACTTTTTCAAACTAATAAAAATTTAAAGAGATAAAGCGCGCCAAAGTTCATAAGAAGAGGCCCGTGACGTCAATGCGTGCATAAAAGTGCCGCACGTTGTGACGTCGTGCGGAACTTCAACGCACCATAACTATGTAATTATTTGTTAGATTGACAAATAAAAATATATGTGTCCAATATTTTTTGATATTAAACTTGACGGACTAAAAAATTTTTTTAGGAAACTAGCCTATTCTGCTATCCAGCCTACGAAACGGGTTATAGATGACTACTAACCCAGTAAAAACTTAGGCAGTAACTAGTGGATTAGACTAGGATGTTGACGAGTATGATTCGTGGCTTATTCCACTATTCCACATTGACAATCCCCGTTAACTCCAATTGGAACTTATAAAATCAAAATAAAATTTTATTATAACGGGGATTAATGAACTGTTTGTTCACTAATCCCCGTTAATGGGGATTGTCAACGGGGAATAGTGGAATAAGCCTGATTCGTGCTGGCAAGCTTTAGAACATATCGCCGCGCGTCAGCTCCTGGCACGATACGTTAGCAGGCCCGGGCGAATTATCTACTGCAGCTTACTCAAGCAACGCCACCGGTTTACTCATGTGAGTTCCGAGATTCGTGCAAGTAGAACAGCTCTTTGATGGAGGCCACGTACCGAAAAGCGCAGCGTAGGGCATCCACTCACAATGTGGTGTGAGATGGACCGACGATCTCATAAAGGTAGCAGGAAGGCGCTGGATGCAGGCCGCTACCAACCGGCCTTTGTGGAAATCATTGGAGGAGGCCTATGTTCAGCAGTAAACGTTCTATGGCTGAAATGATGATGAACATTTTCGCTCAGCATACACTTTTAGTTTTTAACTTGATGCCATAGACCAGGGTTGGCGAACCAATGGCACGCGTGCCAATGATGGCACGCGCCACAATATTTAGGGCACGCCCGCCAATCACAAAATCTTCTATACTAATATTATAAATGCGAAAGTAACTCTGTCTGTCTGTCTTGCTTTCACGCCTAAACCACTGAACCGATTTTGATGAAATTTGCCATAGAGATAGTTTGAGTCCTGGGAAAGGACTTATAATAGTTTTTATCCCGGTTTTTGATACAGGGACGCGCGCGACAAAGTTTTTTCTGTGACAGACAAAATTCCACGCCGGCGAAGCCGCGGGCGGAAAGCTAGTCCACTATAAAATAAAAGCGTAAATAATTTGTTTTGAATAAAGGCTACCGTATTTGCCCTTATCAGTTAGTGTCACTGTAAAGTAAGTTCCTGTCACTCGCCAGTGGCGCCACTTGTACTATACCCCTCATTGATAGCATTAGGTGATATTTGAATGCACGTCTAAGACTACATCAAACTTTTTTTTCCGAAAACTGGCACGTTGATACATAAAGGTTCGCCATCCCTGCCATAGACAAACATTATACTTTTTGCAGAGCGACGGCACCCCGTAACGCGATAGTAGACCTCCGGCCGCGGCCTCTGATCTCGGACCGGCTGCCCGGGCCATTGTCGCTGCTGTTTGCTGCCTCTTTCTACTCGCTTAGAGTTGTCAGGGTGAGTTGGACTTTGTTTTTTTTTATTGAAATATTAGTTTTATGTTATCCGTAAAACCCACTACTTCGTAAAAATCCAGTGTAATTAATGCAAAAACGTTTTAAGTTTTCTTCGTTATCCAAAATTGGTGTAAAACGGTATAAGCTTGCAAAATATCAATTATTTTGCCAGCTCATAAAAAGTAGGTACTTCAATTTCAAAACCTTGTTTCTCAATCGAGTTTTTACGTTGATGTCCGTCTTACGTCACATAATATAGATTCAAGTTCAACAACAGTTCAAGGAGTTATATGTAAATTGACTGGTCATTGAATCTGGTTAGGGCTGATTTTTCAATAGTCTGATAACTTTTAACTGAAGGATGAGTTTTCACATTGACAGTTTCAGTATGAGAAAAATGTCAAAATGACAAGTTTATTCTTCGGTTAAAAGATCTGACTGAATCTTTTATTGGAACAATAAATAAATCTATATATATAAAAATGAAACCCGTTTCGCGTTGTCACGGCATCACGTGTGAACGGCTGAACCGATTTCGATAATTCTTTTTTTTAAATGTTTGTGGAAGTCCAAGGATGGTTCTTACGGAAAAAAATATTAAGAAAATCTCTACGCTAAGGCGGTATGAAGTTCGCCGGGTCAGCTAGTAATAAATAAATATCCTTGGACATTTTACACTGCGCTTCTAGTCCCAAACTAGGCAAAGCTTGTACTATGGGTACTAGACAACGGATATAAACATACTTAAATACTTTTTTTTTTGTAAATACATACTTATTATACATAGAAAACACCCAGTCCAATACAAACAAATATGTTCATGCACACAAATGTTTGTACTGTGCGGGAATCGAACCCGCTACCTCCGGAATAGTTGTCCGTTTCGAACCACTACACCAAACGGCCGACAATGTGTTATTTCCAGTGGATATGCGGTAAAGGCACGCACACGGACTGGCTGGAGTCCCCGCACCGGCTCACTGGCGGGCTAGAAGAGTTGGCGCAACTAGTCGACGCGGGCACTCTCGCGCCCGTATTGGACAAGGTAAATAATACCACGGTAATAATATCATACAGTATTGTAACTTCATATAAACCGACGAAACGCGAGCTTTCCTTCGAATTTCAAATCTCGGGAAGCGGTCGAGATGAAAAAATTAGGGGTGTCGCGAATGTGCCGAACGGACGTCGATGGCCTAGTGTTGAAAATGACTAAGGTGATTGAATTTGACTGACCGTCATTTACGGTCAAATTTGTCAAAAACTGGTCATTAACTGTCAGAAATGGTCATTTTCAGTCAGTTTGATTTGAAATGAAAATTATATATTGTATAAAACCAGATTTTGCCAACGATTTCGCCCGCCTGAAATTAAAGTAACAGGTCATTAAGTACTCATTATGATTAGTAGATTCAAAATTATTTTAGTATATTTTTTAAATTAAATCTACTAATCACAAAACAACACGCATTTTTATCCTATTCCATTCACAAAGTATTTTGTTTGTCTAAATAAAAAAAATTACAATCACAAAACTAGATAAAAATTCTAAGTAGACAGATGTAATTAGAATGGGTACTGTAGGTGAGCAGCCCTATCGCATGTTGTCATACCGTGACGTACCGCGGGGCTGTTGACATTTATTTCAAAAATATGGCCGAGTTGGAATACTGTATAGATAGTATTACCTTGCTAATCTATATATATAAAAATGAAACCCGTTTCGCGTTGTCACGGCATCACGTGTGAACGGCTGAACCGATTTCGATAATTCTTTTTTTTAAATGTTTGTGGAAGTCCAAGGATGGTTCTTACGGAAAAAAATATTAAGAAAATCTCTACGCTAAGGCGGTACGAAGTTCGCCGGGTCAGCTAGTACTTAATAACAACGTGGTAGAAAGTTAGCCAAAATCAGGTTAAGTAACTTAATAGTCTCATTGTAAAAGGTTACAGTCAACGTCAAAGTTCGTGACTCCCAAAGTGGCCAAAAAGTTGACAACACACCCTTATTCCAATAAAATTGTAACAAAGACGTGTTGCAAACTTATTGGCTACTTTTGGTGTCACGAATTATTTGACGCTGACTGTTACGTTTGCGACGTTAAATAAATGTAGGAGTAGGTGTTAAGCATGAGACTTATTTCAGCCAAAGCCTATCAAACTGCCACAAAGCCTTTGACTAGGCGTTGATAACTCTACCGAGTAATTTTAGCCTGGACCCTGTAATTTCCCAAATTTCGTAGTCAACCACACAAAAATTGACAACTAAAGTGACAAATGACTTCCACATCCCATCGCATCGCGATGTGGAAGTCATTGGGGGAGGCCTATGTTCAGCAGTGGACGTCCTGTGGCTGAAATGATGATGATGATAAAAGTGACAAATACATAGCTCGAAGATTTTGACATCTATCTACCCAGTAGAGAGTCGGTAATTCGTTATCCATTGAGCGTTGGACTATTGTAAACCCACTTTAAAAAATAAACTTGTCTTCAGCAGATCTGTTAAAGACGACTACAAAGTAATAGCAATCTTCTTACAGAGTGTTAAGGTGTTTTATGAAAGTCTTATGAAATTATTAATAACTTTTATGTATCCAGGTGTACATCCCGCAAGACTTCGAGAATGCGCTGGCCCATGCATGCAGTGAAGACGCCATCGGAACCACCGTCATACGCTTCCCGTAACAGTAACAGGTAGCGGAACTAGTAAATAATATCACGGAACTAGTATCCAATACTACGTTATTATGATACCAAACGCTTCCCGTTACAAGTAGCGGAACTAGGACCTAATCTCGCGGAACTAGTATCGAATACTAGGTTGTTATGGTATCATACGCTTCCCGTAACAGTTAACGGAACTAGTACCTAATATCGCGGAACTGGTATCGAATACTAGGTTATTAAGATACCAAACGCTTCCCGTAACAGTAACAGGTAGCGGAACTAGTACCTAATATCGCGGCACTAGTATCGAATACTAGGTTATTATGATACCAAACGCTTCCCGTAACAGGAAGCGGAATTAGTACCTAATATCACGGAACTGGTATCGAATACTAAGTTATGGTAACTGCAGGTAACTAAGTTATGGGTCCCGTAACAGTTAGCGTAATTAGTACATAATATCGCGGAACTGGTATCGAATACTAGGTTTTTATGGTATCATACGCTTCCCGTAACAGGTAGCGGAACTAGTACCTAATATCGTGGAACTGGTATCGAATACTAGGTTTTTATGGTACCATACGCTTCCCATAACAATATCTAGGAACTAGTATCGAATACTAGCTTTCCGTAACAGAAGCTAGTACCTAATATCGTGGCCTAGTATCGAATACATACTAGGTTGTAATAACGCCAAAATTGGAACCGTTTTCTTCAATCGACTTAGGGTGGATTCGACCAAACAAGAGTAAATATTAATCTCAGAATAAACTTGTCATTTTGTCACATATTTCCCATACTGAAACTGTCAATGTGCCAGTTATACCAGGAGTTATTCTCGGATAAAAGTTCGGTCGAATCGGGCCTTAGAACAGCACATCATAGTGCAGCTTTGTTGCATTATGGAAACTGTTATAGAGGCATAAGATTGATGTGCCTTCCTCTGTCCTAAAAGTCGATATTTTGTTGGATGACTGGTTTATGGTCACAAGGTTTTAATTTTAAAGTTCCTCAATTTTTTTGAATAAACTTTAAAGTATTTATATTTGGTCTATGGCGTGGTTTTTTTTTTTTTATGTGATAGGAGGCAAATGGTATTAAAGTTATAGATTTTCAGTTCTCAGTTACCAATAACAAATTGGGGACAAACATATTTTTACTGAAAAATATAAAAGTTAAATTTTATTTCTATTTGGGACCAGAAATCAAAATATTATCTGAACTACGCCTTATTTCATACTCGTATACATTAAATTTTTAATATTTGTCCAGTACTTATACTTACAAAAAATACAACTGACTGAAACTTTATAAAACTTGTCTTAGGGCTGATTTTTCAATCGTCAGATAACTTTTAACTGAAGAATAAGTTTGGCACATTGACAGTTTCAGTATGGGAAATATGTCAAAATGACAAGCTTATTCTTCAGTTAAAAGATATCTGACGATTGATAAATCAGCCCTTAAAATAACAAATCTTATATTCTAATATTGAAGATTTAAATAATTTTTAACCAAACACTTTGTATGAATGTATTCTACGTTTTTTGGTCAATTACTATTTTATTTATGTGACTTGACAATATTGTAAGTACTGCCTATGGATTATAAATGTTTATTATCAACTCTGGGTTGAATCAAGCATATAAAATAGGGTTTAAATAGTTTGAGTGGATGAAATTGATAAATTATTGAAAGATGTTTAAATGTTTTTGGAAACGCATATCTGCTGATCCATAAGCGTGGTGTTGTAAAGTACTTAAGTCTTCAAACTCCATACAAAAACACAGGTTATAGTTAAGGTTAAGATGATGCAACCCAACCTTAATTAACTATGAAGTTTTTAAAATTCAATTCAGTCTTAAAACTACAAAATCAAAGTTCTTTACAATACTTGTTACTCGTATGTTTTTGCCCGTTAAGAAAGAAGAAAGTGTATAAATCTACTAGTCTAGTGCATAATTTTAAGTTAGTGCCTGAGGATGGGAGCGGTGTGGGAGGGTGTTTTTGTGACTTTCTTTTTTAATCCACAACGAGGAAGCTCTTGGCCTGTATCTCACCTGATGGTAAGTGATGATCAGGCCGAAGGTGGAAGCGAGCTTCACCCGCATCCTCAACCACGGAGGAACTGGCTATCTTACCTCTAACTGCCGGAACACAACAATGCTGTTAACATTGTTGTTATGGCGACAGACTTAGGTAAGATGGTGGTAGCTAGCCAGGCGTCAAACGTCAGCGAGACTTAGTGTCCGACCGAATATGGATTTTCAGCCGAAAACGAAAACGAAGCTTCGGCTGCAGTCTCATTTTCGGCCGAAAACGAAAACGAATATTCGGTCGGTCACTAGCGAGACTTCAGAATGCTTTGTCACGTCATTTCCAACCCTCCCGTACCTCGGGCATTGACTCAGTTACGTGCTAGAATCGTATCAGAGGTGGAATTGTGTAAAGCAATCGTTATCATTTGACAGTTCATAACGTACGATTATTCTGTCAAACGCTTTGTTTAACTGACTTTATCGTACGTTATGAACTGTCAAATGATTACGATTGCTTTACACAATTCCACCTCTGACCAGTATAAAATGAAATCACGTTGCCATCCCGTAGTCAGAAACTAAAGACTGTCAACAACAAAACGTCCCACAGATCTGTATATAGTTGTATATAACCGGCTCAGATTGTATATTCGAGAATACAGGTGCAGGCATTGTAGCATTTGTATACAAATTATGTATAAATGTATAATAAAAGTGTCTGAATTTTAAATATGGTGGCAATTCTTTGCAGAGTAATATTTTAACATTATAAATGGTAACACATTGTATATTTGTCTTGTGTAAACCTATAGATGTTATTTATACATAATACACACCTTAACTGCCATTAAGTATAATGTCATACATATTTATTCTCAATATGTGGTTGTATGTGTTGTAATGTGTTTATGTGTTACAAAAGAGAGTAAGAAATATACAGATTTTTAGTTTATATAACAGAATAGCCATCATTAAAACAATTTTAACTAAATGAACGTATTTTGTATTATAAAAATGTATAAAGTTAACTTTTTGAAAGCGATTTTTGTGTAGATTGGACATTGTATTTACTGTAATAATTAAATACACTTTATTCTCAAAATATTGTTCCTGTTATTAGGAATTGTTGTTACAGCTTTTACAAAAGAAAATAAAATAATAATTAAGTTATCACAGGTATGACCATAGCAAAGCTTTGCAATACGAAAGCTCATAGTGAGTATAGTACTTCAACAGTTATAAAACACCATGTTAAGGTGTTACTAAGTATTGCCGGTCACAGACACGTATTTATATGTTTGTAAAGATGAACGAGGTCATTTGCAAACATTTGTGCAAATGTTACGCATTTCTAATTTGTATGGCAGATTTTTGAGAAACCAAAGGGTGAAAGGGTGGGACCGACGATCTGATAAAGGTAGCAGGAAGGCGCTGGATGCAGGCCGCTACCAACCGTGCGATGTGGAAGTCATTGGGGGAGGCCTATGTTCAGCAGTGGACGTCCTATGGCTGAAATGATGATGATGAAAGGGTGAAAACTGTTATTCAATGAAGTGTGTTTCCAAAATGTATGTGTGGGGTCAAATTTTGCAAAACATTTGTTACATATAATTATGTGTACACATCTTGACACGTGTCTGTGGCATAGAAATCTTATTGTCATTTAACTGTAACTGTAGCTACTTGGGTCAACCATTCCCAGCGTTTACTCCGTTAACGTCCATTTAGTTCCAAACCAAAAAGTTTATGTAATTTATAGATAGGTCAAATGTTATTTTAAATAAAATATTGTTGTTTAAATAGTTGTATCATTGAATAACAACCCTGTCACTACCTAATACGATCAACAGCCTCCCTAGACAAGTTACAAAACGTGACAGTTGTAATTCCAAAATGGCTTAGATCCGACGTTTTTTTTGTATGTAGTTACTTCGCTCGGTGAAGCGATTTCGAAATCCACTGAACTGAAATGAAACTTGTCTAGGGAAACAGGACAATTCTAGACTACGTACACTACCACCATCTATAGATGACCCACGCTGAACTGTCCCACCAAACTCAATGACAGGGGGGCGCTACCATCGTTCAACTATATGGTTTCCAACATGGCAAAAATCGGAACCAGCGATCCGGTGTTGACGGTGGCGCCCCACTGTCAATGTCATCGATAGGACAGTCCAGTATTTTGGAACTATACATTCTAGTCTACTACGTAAATTTTGCACCATAGATGCATACAATCCGATCGAGAGTTAACGTCACCCACACTGCGCACCTGGCAGCCGTGACGTCACATCGACGCATTGGTACTGATGGGGCGAACGCGGGGATGTGCAGGTGAGTGCGAGGGAGAGTCGCATTCCAGCGAGATGCGCAGTTAGCTCGATCGAGTTGTACAGTTCAATATTTTTTTTTATCCACAACGAGGAATCTCTTGGCCTGTATCTCACCTGATGATCTCATCAATTTCAAGTCATTAATGCCCGTATTCACAAACGATACTTGCTTAAGGGAAGCAGCAAATCGCACAGCGTTGAATAGAGCTCTGTAATTAGTTCGTGTGTGACCCTGTGCGTCCACGCGCACTGTAAGACCTCAGACCATTGTCTAGTACCCATAGTACAAGCTATGCTTAGTTTGGGACTAGAAGGCGCAGTGTAAAATGTCCAAGAATATTTATTTATTTATTAGTAATGTTTGTGAATACGGTCGTTAGTCTCCCCTGCAGGAGCACACGACTCTATTTAAACGAAGGCGGATATACATATTCATAAAATTTTAGGATTTAGAATAAAAAAAGGGTAGAATTCAAAATTCAAATTTTATTTATTGGAAGCAAGAAAATTTGTACATGAAAAAGCGTGTACGATAATAGCCGCAATAGTTTCAGAGAACTGTGGTGCGACTACTAACGCCCACTTCCGTAAAAATATTCCATAAACATACTACTTTAGGCGTGCTGTATGTATGTGTGTGATGTGTGTATGTGTGTGGTGTGTGTATGTGTGTGTGGTGTGTGTATTTGTGTGTTGTAAGAGTGTGTTGGCTTTAATAATATAGAATAGAAGGAACGGAGCACACGACTCTATTTAAACGAAGGCGGATATACATATTCATAAAATTTTAGGATTTGGAATAAAAAAAGGGTAGAATAAAACAAAGATTCGTCCAAACCACATATATTAGCGTAGACACAACCTAAATACGATCGTATCGCATAACGTTAAGTACATAACAAGACTACACAACGGATAGTATGAAAAAATACATTTGGGTACCATTCTACCTGACAGACAAAGAATGAGTTTTTTAACAATTTTGAGCAAAGTAAAGTCTGTTCGCCGAGAGTTGATAAATATTATGAAATGTCTTGCAATAGCGATTGTCGCTTAATTATCGCATTCTGTATGGCGGGCGTCGTTTGTCACAACGCGCACTGAGTACCATGGTACGAGCCACGCAGCTGTCGTCAAGCGCCCCGGCCGGCGGGCCGCAATGTGTGAAACGGAATAGATTTATTTTACATAAGACCGAAATGAATGGTATGACAGTGGGTAGGGCTTTGCCCAACATTGGAATACACTATAAGCCACTTGATAATAATGAAATACTTTTTATCCAACACATGGACGCCACGTGTTTGATCCGTATCCCCACGTATGCCCTAACCGGAATAATTCCCGTAAATTTAAAAGAGATAATAATGATAATCTACCAACTTTTTCATTATATCGACAAAAATAATTAGCGGGCCGCAATTTATAATGAGTTTAGAACCTCTAATATTTAAATTTTTTTATCAACTCTCGGCGAATAGACTTTAGATACAAAACTACTGATTTGAAGATGATAGTTGATAGTACTAACTCATGAGCTACGATACTAATCTCACCCCCCCCCCCCTCCCTGAAAAAGAACCCCCCCTGAAGATACGGCAATGGCCAAAAGTGGAAGCGTGCTTCACTCGGAATCCTGTGCCATAGAGTAACTTTTACTTTTTGTCAAAGTAGGTTCCTGATTCCATTCGGCAGATAACAGTTTTATTTACACATACTTTATGAAATCAAGAAAATTTAAATAAAATTGGCTCACTCATTCTTTGTCTGCATATCTTAAACCTACCACCACTCCAATCCTGAAACCTGAATTACTTGGGTCAATTAATGAAATGTCAATATAACACAATCAAAAAACACAAGCTATTAAAGCCTAACTCTAGGCTAAACCCGCAGACAGTGGTGACCTCTATCAGTTTTTAAGTCTGACTGCCATGAAACTAGTTAATATAAAAATCTATTTCAGAGCCACGCAGCATCCAACGTGTGAACGGGACTGACGCAGAATGTGCACTTCGCAAAATGCGCGCTTTCCCATACTAATTGTATAGAAACAAACTTTTGTGAAAAGTGCGACATTCTGCGACAAACCCGTAACTTTTATTTCATCGTCCACTAGTTCCTGCTAAAGTTACAGATAGTTATCAGACAGATAACGCTATCTAACAAAAAAGTAGGCTATTGTACATTTCAGAATTGACCCAACATTAACTATGACACCTCACACCAACCAAGTCCTTCGTTACATTTTCTTTAAGCTATAATTAAACTACAATACTACATCGAATTATTGTAAAAATAAACCAATCAAACTTTTGACAAGATTATTAAAATAGTTTTTTATCAATTCCAAAGAAGACTAAATATATTAATTTATTTTTTTCACAGCTCTTTTAATAAATATTGCCAATTTGAATAACATTAATTTAAAATATTTGAGTTAATATATCGAAAAAGATTTGGTATTATTATGTTCTTATTTTACGTGAAAAATATGCATTAAATTATTAATATCCCTGCTATATTTTAAACCGATAATATCATGATTATTTTATGAGTTGAAATCTATAATTTGTAATAAGTAAACACAAATACTTCTCTGTATACAGACAGTGCGGAAATTAATCACAACGGTAATATTAATTGATTAATATAATTAAATGGTATAATTTAATTAATAATAAGGCGAAAATACCCAACGGATTGGAGTCTGATTGCCGATTTAATCCTTCAAGCTCCGCGAATCTAGACACAATAGATAATCAATTGTTATGACATTAATTAATGCCGTCTGGGACTCAATCGGTTAAGATTCGAGGAACGGTCCCCATGCTGTCTAACGCCCATATTCACAAACATAACTATGAGGTCTCACAGTGCGCGTGGACGCACAGGGTGACACACGAACCAATAGCAGTGCTCTATTCAACGCTGTGCGTTCAATTTGCTGCTTCACTTAAGCAAGCATCGTTTGTGAATACGGGCGTAAGACAGTTGGGTTTAGTGTCTATTAGTCAAGCTGTATACATAAAAGTATTTCGCATATTACAGTAAATACAGGTTTGTACTTGTTATTATGATGTTAAAATTGAATGCATTGAAAGTTATTATTATATTATTTTAAGAGCAAACAGATATAGGTATAATAAATACATGATATTTTATATTTTATAATTCAATAAAAAACAATCGATCGGATTACAGGATATTAAAATGTAAATAATAACTAAAATACATAACATAAATGTTTCAAGTTATATAAAATAACTGTTAAATGCTTAACTACGGGTGATTCCTCTACATATTGACGGCTATTTCTAAACTACGATTTAGCAACTGTGGTTATAATAACATTTTGTATAATTTTATAATGGTACAGTACTACAGTCATCTAACTACCACAAAAGATATCTCCTCAATTGATTTTGAATCGTATACCAAAGGTACAACGTCGAGAATCAATTGGGTAAATATTATGTCATGTTCATGTCAGTTAAGGATATTGAACTCTAATGCAAGGCAATAAGTTATAAAACACTGAACACAGAGGGTCTATATTTGATTACAAGGGCAGTCAGCGGTTTACTATTGTTTTGGCTGTATACAAAGTGAGTATGAGTATACAGGGCGATTCTGGACAACATTGTTTCAAATCAACCTGTATATTGAGTCACCTAGTATATCATCAGAAATTGTATACACGTTATTATACACTGTGAGTTGAAACTACTTATAAATTGTGCATGATTGATGCAGTTAATAAAATTGCTATAATAGGTATTATTTGGAAAGGTGTATTGATTAAAAATGTATTATATTTATAGGTAGATATTACGCAATTAAATCTAAACAGATTATGTGAGGTTATGTATAAATACACGAATATGTATCTTGAATCTTGATGTAAGTAATATTTATTTATTTATATTCGTGAATTTAAGAACGAAGGTATTGTCGAGTAATATTATAGTATATTAAAATACAATAATATGAGATTCTAGTCGTTTTTTTTTAGGTTTTTTAGATTATGATTGACAAAAAAGCATTGTTTCAATTCTTTTTGGAATTTGAGTCTTTTAACCAAATAAATCAAATCTTTTCATTAAATCAAATTTAAATAAAAATACAAGTAATGTCAAAAGCGACAGGAATGTAATAATTTACACTATTTTGTGTATTAGTTTCGATAAAAGAATTAAAAAGCGCCTGAAGAAGTGTAGACTTCAAGATCGTAATCGCTTCGTTAGTCCAAGTTACGTTCAAAACAATAGACGTATGCATACACTATAAAGAATATTACATTGTCTAGAAGCATGCTCAACTGTGATTATTTCAATTTCAATAAATATTAATATTAACAAAGTAACTTCAATCATAAAGTTTGTTTAACATAATATATTATTTTAGTTATAAATTTAAATTAGTCAAAACAAAACAATCGAAAATCAACACAAAACGCTTAGTCCATTGAACCATCATAAAGGTGCTATTTGTCTGACTTCGATGGTGGGTATTTATATCGATATCTGTCGGTGTGGGTTTTAACAACTATAGTCTGGTCTGCGAGCACGTAGAATTTGGTCCAATGACCCCAAGCTACCCATCCTTATCGCTCGCGCGTAATTATATTGCTGTCGCGACTGTGCGACGGGCGCCCGCAGTGAGTGTGCGAGCGGGCTTTAGTCAAAAGTTCTTTTTATTTGCATGTCTTGTTGTCTAATTGGACCCCGAACTTTCGGATTAGAACTCAACTCAACTACTCATCCATTATGGCATTAACATTCACTCACTGAATATAACAAACTCATCAATAGATAAGTATGCGAGTCCCTTCACTCATGCCTTGAAGTGGCCGCGTTAAAATGTTAAATGGACTGCGAATTGTTCGTGATCTGATGACGTCATAGCCCCCTTTGACACAAAATCTATGGTAGTTGCGTTTTGACAGCTCATAAAAAGTATGTCAATTGACTAGGGTGTCCATTACAGTAAATAACTGTCATGTGCATTACCTGGCAATGGGCTAAGCGTTATGCCTAATGCTTAATGGCAGTAAGCTGTGGAAGCATTATTACTCGAGTACGCTCGTGATCCTCCTTCATACTTCAACGTCTGAAACAAATAGGAGTATTTTATATTTAACAATAGTAACGCATACTAAGGCTGCCACAGAATAATAATAAGTACTACGAACAGAAGGTTTTCTTCATGAAGGAATTTAAAAAAATATATGCTCAACGTCGTCAACAATATGGTGTAATTTAGCTTGTCTCAAGAGTCGAGCACCGATCCACAGGGCTGATTGTTACAAGAAGCTACTGTGTTGCCATCACCAACCCACAGATCACAGAAACTAAAGGGAGATGTGACAAGGCGGCGGGACCGGTGTCGCAGCAATATGCCCAAAAACAACACACTCGTGACAGCAATGATGACATTGCTTGCGTAGTACTACGCAAGCAATACTAAAGATTACACCGGTCAACAAAAATATTTTTTTTTTCGCGCATGGATTTTACTTATTATATTCTGATTATATAAGCAAATTTATATAAAAGTGCGATTACAAATCGAAAATATTTGCTTTTTAAGAAGTTATAGCGATTTGAATTTTCCATCTTCATAGCAGAATGTCTCTAAAGATGCACGTCACATTCTCATTGGGATATTATTTATAGATAATTATGGGGGCTTATTCGCAAGAACAAGGGGCACGCTTTCATCAAAATATAGTGCGATTTGAGAGACGACGTTACCAAGGCCAGTATACTGAAAGCACGATAGGGTTACATTTTTATGAGAAAAATCTTCTATGGAACATGACAGGAAATTATAACTTTTCATTTTCAATAAATATTTTGACTCTATTTTAAATTTTCTCTTGTGAGAATGAATCTTAAATGGATGTTTGGTATGTTTTAATAATTAGAAAGAATGAAAGAAAGAAAGAAAAAAATATATTTGGCAACAAATTAAATAATCTCTATTTTCATGTTTCATACATTCATTGATATTAATTTTTCTATTTTTTACACATGCAAGCAAATTCAGAACAATTTTTTGTTGTTATTCTTGTTTCTAGGTTATAAAGCAATAAATATAAGCTATGCATAACCCATGCGCAAAAATACTGTAGACAGTTGTTATTCGAACGTTGAGTACTGATACCGCAGTGGATAATGAGCACATATTTTGATTACTTTGTGTGTGTGAATTTTTGATGCGACACTGAGTTTCGAACTCAGCGCATTAGTTGGCATCTCTCTATATCTCTATGGTTCCAAATCAATCACGTACCTAGTACAAGAACAGTTCCGGAAAATACTTGGTGTAAGCCGGCACGTGTTGCTGGTAGGACTTGGTTTTTGCAGCACGTGACGGCCTAATTTAAACTTTCCCCAAGTGTGAAATGAAATACAAAATTAAATACTGTTCCAAATCACGTGCCTAATAAGAAAGAAAGAAAGAAATATTTATTTGTCTTTGAATAGGGTGTACAGAAGGTCGAAAATAACAAAATATGATCGATCACCTATCCATCAACAATAGCATGCAAATATATCGAGGAAATATTGATATTACATATAATTATTACGGTATTACTTTTTGCTGATTATTCCCTACTATAGCTTAAAAATTCTTGGAGAGAATAGAATAACGCGACAAGCCACTTTTGCAATGTGGTCTTAAACTGATTAAAGGACAGTTCTTTAATATCTTGAGGAATTTCTTTAATACAGGAACAGTTCCGGGAAATACTTGGTGGCCGGCACGTGTTGCCAAAGCTTTTCGGCAGCACGTGACGGCCTAATTTATAACTTTCCTCAAAAGTGTGAAATGAAATACAAAATTAAATACTGTTCCAAATCACGTACCTAGTACAAGAACAGCTCCGGAAAATACTTGGTGTAAGCCGGCACGTGTTGCTGGTAGGACTTGGTCTGTCCGCCGGGCGAGCACGACCCCGAGGCTGGTAGTAAAGGCTCCTCCGATATAGAGTTAAAGATCTCCTCTAGCTTGTCTTTGATCTCGTACTGTAAGGAAGAAGTTTAGTCTTTATTAGGCAATTTAAAGAAGGTGTAAAAGGACACTTTGGATTTCAAACGGGATCATTTATCACTTTAGGCTAGGATTTTGTCCCTAAACTTCAGGGACTTTCCGTTTCAACCTAATGTCGTTTAATTCTGGAATAATGTCTCCCCCATGGATTTTTACAACAATCTGCTTACCTTGCTGCGCGGCCAGATCATAGATCCATGAGTAGGAGTCCTGGCAATACTAGATCTAATATAAACGGTCATCAGTTTTACGAGCTATGTGCTCCACCCACTGCTTCGTTAAGTTTAGCAACTCTGCGGACTATGTCGGTGTCAGTTAATTTGGTTTTCCTCACTTCAGGGGGCTTAGTGTGAGTTTACATCAAACGTAATGGATATCGACTATGTAAAAAAATTACATTAAATGTATAACGGATTGTACAGCGCCCCTAGCGGATCTTTTCAAGAACTAAAATTTTCATATTTTTTTTTTACGCACTCGATATCGAATACGTTTGATGTTAACTCACACTACACCCTCTGATTCGACCACGCAGGGAAACTTCCAGACATACCTTAGGGTGCGTGATTTCCCTTAGATGCTGGAATGGGGCCGTACGGAAGGCGTTGTTGAGAGTGATTCCCGGCGTTCTGCGTCGGCGGGCCCGCCGGCGGCTTAGTCTATAGCTAGAGTCTAGATCCAGACATACTTTGGGCTACTTGATCTCTTGCTGGTGCAAGGAGGCAGGACCGGTCAGGATCGGTCGTTGAGGAAATCTCTGGGAGAGGTTGCTAGCTGGACAAAATTCCAGCAGTCTTCATTTGATTGAAACGATGATGAACTCCTCCACTAGGGTGAAGTCTTATTAAATCTTGGTCTAGTTAGAATCCAGATCCAGATACGTGGGACACTATTTAAGTTGTGAGCCTAACTATGAAAACAAAGTAGTTTATTATTAAAATGGTATTGATTGCGTTTATTGGTATTGTCTTTCATGATTTATGTACTTTTTAATATGTCCGAAACACTTTTTATAGCATTTTTTCCACTCAGCTTGAGGCATCTCCAAACCATGGTTTTTGACCGCACCGACAGTTGCTTCTGGCTACAGAAATCGCTGTTCACGCATTTAATTTTGATATATGGGTACCAAAAGAAGTGTTTAGATTCCAAGCAAGAATTTTGTAGCGTTAGACCTGTTTATTTCATATTTTGAGTGTTCAAATAGTCAGTTGTTTGACGAGACGTGTAAAAGCTCACATTTTCGTCACGAATGGCGATTCGACTATGCTGGTCAGTTTCCCTTATTAAACTGAAGACTTTTGGAAAAAAAGTGGCTGTTTACTATTAATAATTAACCATTCTAAATTTCTCTAGTGACGTTTCTGTCATATAATCGGATATTTCGGAAAAATAGGCGACCGTAAGTTTCAAAGTGTTCCGAGCGCATGGGACTTTTGTTGGAATTGGTTCATCTTAAAACACCTCCATAGTCGATAGCTGTTTATTTTCAGGATCATTATGCATAGATCCTTAATTCGTCAACTGTCACAATTTTAAAAACGGCTTTTAAAGCTTTTTAAACGTATTTATCAAACATTTCCAAGGACTAAACGACACAAGCGTCCTATTGAGCGTTTGAAAATTTTTGTGACATCAAGCGAGAAAAAAACGTATTAACTATAATATGGTCATACAATATTTTATTACTGCTAGTGGAATTAATGCCTAGGATTATCTCAATCCTACGATATATCACATGACGAGGTTGCTCTTCCATTTTTCTGACAACATCAATGTTTTCCGCCAATATTAGTCATTTTGGACGACTTTCGCAAAGTTCACTGGTGAGCCAATGACATACAATATTATACTTCTTAAACTAGCGTTTTACAATTGTAAAGGACAGATCTTTATCACCAAAAGTGAAACTTAGCTGACCGCTTCAGTTTTGTATTGATTAAACACGTCGAAAGTCATAATAAATCTTCGCGCGAAAATCTCCGCAAGTCAATTCCATATTTTTGTAGTCAAGATAATTTTCAATTCAATGTTAATTATAAAAAACGTGCTCAAATGATAAAAAGTTTCGAATAAGGTTGTAGTCAAAAATGTCAAACTTTTCATTAAAAGTATCAGATGTCGTCTAACAACACGTTATGTTGTCGAGGCTCACAACTTAAATAGTGCCCTAGTATACTTTTGGCTGTGTAATCTCTTGCAAGTGCTGAAAGGATGAGGCGTTCGGCGTAAGAAAGCCCGGATATTGTGGAAATCCCTAGGGGTATGTCTCTGTCCAGCAGTCGTCAATTGGCGAATGATGATGAACCCTTCCACTGGGGTGTCTTGTTAGGTCTTGATCTAGCTAGAGTTTACTCAGATTACTTAAGCCTTTATTTGTCACCTGTCATCCGCTTTGCACTAGATGGAAGTCGAATCTTCATATCGAACTCCTCCGAATTAAATTCGTTGTGGGTCCAATGACAGTAACTTTCCCCCGGGACAAACTTGACCTTTGCTGGTTGGGTTTTATTGACGGTCAAGCTAGATCTTGGCTACACAGGAGTTGCAGCGGTGGGAACAGTCCAGCGTTGCCAGTTTTTTTTTTCGCCAAGTCGGGACTTTGGTACTTTTTGAGTGAAAAAAGCGGGATTCTTCTGTTAGAAGCGGGACATAGTAAAAAAACGTATATAATCAAAGGTTTTCAAATATTTATCTTTTTATTTGACTTAAAATTACGTTTACGTGACAATAGATAGCAAAAGTAGCCATAGAAAATGTATTATAACAAAAAAAATATATTTTAAATCAGATTTACTCTATCGTTAAATTCGTCTTTAGAATAAAAAAAGAAAAAAATTAAAAAAGTTTTATTCTTTAGAATAATGTGGCTTTTAAAACAATAGTCTGGTGAAGTGAGTGTCTCTCTCCGAAAAGCGGGACCGAGCCTGTCCCGCGCGGGACATTTAAATTTGATTTAAAAATCGGGACGTCCCGCCAAAATCGGGACGTCTGGCAACGCTGGAACAGTCCCGTAACTGGTCTGCGAGCACGTAGAATTTTGTCTAATGATCCCAAGCTACCCATCCTTATCGCTCGCACGTAATTATGTTGCTGTCGCGCTCGCACACTCACTGCGGGCGCCCGTCGCACAGTCGCGGCAGCAATATAACGCGCGAGCGATAGAGGTGGGTAGCTTGTAGAGATGGGTTATACTAGGTAAATTTGATACTAGGTGCACCTATTCCAAGTATTTATTAATACTCGATCCAAATACCTGTTCCACCTAGTACGTAGTAATTTAGCATACTTGACGCGACTAGTGCGGACTAATCCAAGTAATATGACTTTAAAATAATTTTTCTTTGAAAAGATACAACCGTAGTATGAATAATGCAATTTGAAATTGAATAATAATTCCTCCCTTCATACTTCAACAGGCTTTGGCTGTCAACTTAAAAGTTGGCGTATTTAAAAGATATCAATTTCATAAAAATATTTACATATTTTTTTCTTATTTACATGAATATGGTTTGACTACGTTTGTGTGCGTTTGCTTCGTCGCGCTCAAATTTGTTTGGTCAGACAGAGACGGAGTGAATCTCTTACGTTCGCACATAAGCTTAGCGAGAAATACTAGGTGCGCGTAATACACGACTACGGATTACGCAATAATAACCTCTATTACTTTCAGGGTAGGGTCGGAAATCGTGTAATTTATAAAATACTAGGTGGATCAAGTATTTTAAAAAATGGAATAGGTGCCGCCTAGTACTGTAAAATACCTAGTGTGTGGATCTGTTCTAGTAAATACGTCTCATCTCTAGTAGCTTGGGGTCATTGGACAAAATTCTACGTGCTCACAGACCGGGCTTTAGCTAGAGTCTATACCCAGACATACCTTAGGCTGCGTGATCTCCCTTAGATGCTGGAATGGGGCCGTACGGAAGGCATTATTGAGTGTGGCACGACGGCGCTCGGCCTCCCGACGTTCTGCGTCGGAGGGCCCGCCGGCGGCCCGCCGTAAGGCCTCCAGGCTTACGCTCTCGGCCTGCATTGGGTGCTGAAATAGATTTCAGTGCTATGAGAAACAAGTTCCAATGTCGTCGTCGTCGTTTCAGCCAAATGACGTCCACTGTTGGACAAAGGCCTCCCCCAAGGTTTTCCACAATGAACGGTCCTGCGCTGCCCGCATCCAGGCTCTTCCCACGACCTTTACCAGATCGTCGGTCCACCTAGTAGGAGGCCTGCCCACGCTACGTCTTAAGTTCCAATGACTTATTACATTTTAAGGCTTCGGTAGACCAAACGCGGAGCAGTAGCAGCGCAGTATGAATGCGGGCCCGCGCAAGTTGTAATACAAGAAACTCTTTGAAGTGTGTCACACCAAATTTGAACGCGGGCCCGCGCTCCAACCGCTCCGCACTGCAACTGCCGAAAGACAAACGAGGCGGCGCGGAAGCGGGACAGAAGCGGCGCGAACTCGGGCCCGCGCTGTTGTATTACTATGGCGGCCATATTAGCATGACACACCGGACGCAGGGCGGTAGCAGTGCAGCGCAACGCGTTGAAAGCGGTTTACGAATATTGTATTTTTTACAACCGCCCGCGTTGCAACTGCCGCTGCCTTCAGTGTACTGCCGCGCTGCTTCTGACCCGCGTTTTGGTCTGTGGAAGCCTTTAGGCTGGCCTCATTTGAACGTCATGGTACTGCTCGTCACTACACAGCGACGTTCATTGCAGCACTGCTCTAATGTGACACAGCAAAGACCTTCAATTACCTACTTAAAGAAACCTATCTACTCTATGCTAGAATGATTATCATGGCTGAAATCTACTTTACACGCGAGGGCGACGAAATATACATAAACGTTAATGTATACGTAGAAATTCTGAGTTTGAGTCTACTCAATACAATCTACATAATTATGTGCCTACGTATTTTACGTGTATGTGTAATACCACGGCTGAGTCTATTGAAATACAACCTATTGTCTTTCGACAACCTATGTATTCGTTTGTTACCTACAGGTGTAATACCGCGTTCGCTCTACTTCAATCCAACGTTTGTAATGTATACGCGTCATATAAAACCTACTTAAATACAGCGTATAGTAACGTCTACGGTCGAATCTACTCATGTATACGTATGTTACATGTACGGTCGAGTATACAACGTTTACGTGTACGTGCAATACCGCGGTTTGCCTGCGATCGCGACGCATGTCGTGTGCGCTATAGGTATCGTTGTCTTCGTGACGCCAGTGCCAAAACTCGTTGTCGTTACGCTGGGGAGAATGGGAATAGGGTGGATAGTGGGAAGGTAAGGTAATGTGGGAATGAGGTTAAACACTAAGCTAAAACCGAAATCTGGGAGTATGGATGAGAGGAAAAATGTTAAGTCGAAGTGCGCTATGCTAACATATGGCACCAAATTAAATGTGATTTCAATTAATTTAACTATGAACTTTCAACACTATGTCAATGTGAGGAAGTAGTATGTTTGTTACTACTTCAAAAAGATAATACTGGGTGGAATTTGATGATTTATAGTGTTATAGCCTCTACATAAGAATAGCACATAGACTAACTCGGCTAAATGTGCATCATAATCCAAAAGTTTGGGTACCATAGGATAGTTAATATTGATGACAAATAAAATATATCAAAGTGGTCTTTAGTCAATAAAAGGTTGAGTACTGGCAACTTGCAAAAAATTAATGAAAACCTCTTTGTTACAAAACTGAGGCTGGGTTGCACCATCTTACTTTAACTTTGACAAAGTCAAAAATCTGTCAACTCCATACAAAAGCACCGGTTATCGTTACAGTTACGGTCAAATTTAGATGGTTCAACCCAGCCTTAATCAGTCAAAACTGTACGCTATTAAAAAAAAACGAATGGACTAATAGTCTGGTCTGTGAGCACGTAGAATTTTGTCCAATGACCCCAAGCTACCCATCCTTATCGCTCACACACTGCGGGCGCCCGTCGCACAGTCGCGACAGCAATATAATTACGCGCGAGCGATAAGGATGGGTAGCTTGGGGTCATTGGACAAAATTCTACGCGCTCGCAGACCGGGCTTTAGACGGGTCGATGAAAAACAAATCTTAACCCATTTACATAAGTGCCAAAGTTCTGCATGGTGGGGCGGTGGTTGTGGTTGTACTTCTCGATGAACATGCGGTACTCCTCGTCCAGCGCGTCGTGCTGCGGCTGCTGGGGACAGGGGGTAGGGGGTAGGGGGAGGGGTTAGGGGGTTTAGAGGGTTAGAGGGGATAGGATGTATGGGGGGGAGGTATGATGAATGAGGGGGGTAGGGGGAGGATTAGGGGGTAGAGGGGTTAGGGGTTGATAGGGAAGAGGTGGTTAGGGGGTATAGGGAAGAGGGGTTAGGGGGTGGTAGGGGGTAAAGGGGGACGGGGATGCTGAGGTGATTATGGATGAAGATTGCTATGCAGCGTCGGCCCTAAGGTCTCATGCAGATTCTCTAGACACAGAGAGGGCGGTTCGTTTAAACTGGCTTTAATTATAGTCTGGTAGAGCACGTAGAATTTTGTCCAATGACCCCATTCTTATCGCTCGCGCGTAATTATGTTGCTGTCGCGCTCGCACACTCACTGCGGGCGCCCGTCCCACAGTCGCGACAGCAATATAATTACGCGCGAGCGATAAGGATGGGTAGTTTGGGGTCATTGGACAAAATTCTACGCGCTCACAGACCGGGCTTAAGACGGGTCGATGAAAAACAAATGTTAACCCGTTTACATAAGTGCCAAAGTTCTGCATGGTGGGGCGGTGGTTGTGGTTGTACTTCTCGATGAACATGCGGTACTCCTCGTCCAGCGCGTCGTGCTGCGGCTGCTGGGGACAGGGGGGTTAGAGGGGTAGGGGGTATAGGGGGGTTAGAGGGGTAGGGGGTATAGGGGGGTTAGAGGGGTTAGGGGGTAGAGGGGTTAGGGGAGTG
The DNA here is from genome assembly GCF_963855985.1 of Ostrinia nubilalis. NCBI lineage: Eukaryota > Metazoa > Arthropoda > Insecta > Lepidoptera > Crambidae > Ostrinia > Ostrinia nubilalis. Next base: position 1,447,389 of record NC_087109.1, on the reverse strand, counting down.
ATAGGAGGGAGCGGGGGTTAGGGAGATAGGGGGTTATGAGTTTATAGAGCGGTTTGATTTGTCGGCCGTTTGGTGTAGTGGTTCGAAACGGACTACTATTCCGGAGGTAGCGGGTTCGATTCCCGCACAGTACAAACACTTGTATGCATGAACTGGGTGTTTTCTATGTATAATGAGTATGTATTTACAAAAAAAAAGTATTTAAGTATGTTTATATCCGTTGTCTAGTACCCATAGTACAAGCTTTGCTTAGTTTGGGACTAGAAGCGCAGTGTAAAATGTCCAAGGATATTTATTTATTATTTATTTATAGAGGGGAAGGGGGTTAGGGGGTGATAAAGGGGGGTTAGGGCGTGTTATGGGAGGTGGGAGATTATAGACGCCAAGGTAATTAGGTGGGAGGGCGCTATGCAATCATTCTATGCAGTTTTGGCCCTGGGATCTCATCCAGGCTCTCTAGAGAGGAACGGCCACGCAAGGCGCATAATATGATGCAATAGACAAAAAAACCGACAAACTATAGTCTGGTCCGGCTCGCACACTCATTGCGGGCGCCCGTCGCACAGTCGCGACAGCAATATAATTACGCGCGAGCGATAAGGATGGGTAGCTTGGGGTCATTGGACGAAATCTACGTGCTCACAGACCGGGCTTTAGACGGGTCGATGAAAAACAAATGTTAACCCATTTACATAAGTGCCAAAGTTCTGCATGGTGGGGCGGTGGTTGTGGTTGTACTTCTTGATGAACATGCGGTACTCCTCGTCCAGCGCGTCGTGCTGCGGCTGCTGGGGACAGGGGGTAGGGGTAGGGGGAGGGGTTAGGGGTTGGAGGGGTTAGGGCAGGGATGGCGAACCAATAGCACGCGTGCCATTGATGGCACGCGCCACAATATTTAGGGCACGCCCACCTATCACAAAATTCACTATAAAATAATGTGTTTTATATAAGGGCTATCGTATTTGCCCTCATCAGTTAGTGCCACTGTAGAGTAAGGTCCTGTCACTCGCCAGTGGCGCCACTTGTACTATACCCCTCATGATAGCATTAGGTGATATTTGATGGCACGTCAAGGGGTTGGAGGGGTTAGGGGGGTAAGGAGGGGTAGGGGGTATAGAGGGGGTAGAGGGGTTAGGGGAGTGATAGGAGGGAGCGGGGGTTGAGTTTATAGAGGGGAAGGGGGTTAGGGGGTGATAAATGGGGTGTTAGGGGGTGATAAAGGGGGGGTTAGGGCGTGTTATGGGAGCGGGTTGTCAGGGGTGCTGAAGTGGTTAGGGAAGGAATTTTGCTATACATCTTGTCTGCAGTTTTGGCCCTGGGATTTAATCCAGGATATCTTGAGGAGCGGTCGCTCAAGACGCATATAAAAATACACACGCTTGTATTAAATTTTGCCACAGGACGCTAGAACACAATCAATTTACCCTAAAATAAGGGATAGGTCAGCCGATACTGCAGATATGATAATAAATAAATAAATAAATAAAATCTTTTTATTTACTTTTACAAGCAGGTATTTACATTAATCTGAGGCTGGGGCCTACCTAGTAAGTATATGGATATACCTGTGGCAGGAGGCCCCGCTCTTCTTACACTGGTTACGATAATTTAAGTACATAGGTAATCTTTAACACTAGTATGCAAAATAAAATCATCTTTTTAGATTTCAGTAGAAGTTTTTTTACAGAAGCAAATTCTTACAATTTTTAAATATTTAAATAACGGTCGATTCTCACTGTTTGTAAGTGTACGTGCGTGCATGTGTGTGTGTGTGTGTGTGTGTGTGTGTGTGTGTGTGTGTGTGTGTGTGTGTGTGTGTGTGTGTGTGTGTGTGTGTGTGTGTGTGTGAGAGAGAGAGAGAGAGAGTGTGTGTGTGAGTTTGTGTGCGATGGGTAGCCCTACGATTTTAATCTTGGGATCGGTTTTTAAAGACCACTACTCAAGACACGGTTAAGTTCGAATAAAAGCCTACAGTACAGGCCTTGAAAGAAGGTCTTCTAAGTCATGGTAGCCAAAAGATGCAAGTCCCTTTATCAGGATTTTTTTACATTCAAAGTATTGCAATTTATAAATATTAAGTCTTTTATGCAATCTATTGTATACAAAAGTAGACTGAACATAAAATTGCCGTCTGGCGAATTCAGTTTTACAAGTCGGAATAGGTATCACATTGTTTTGTCTTCTACCAGTCATCAAGTCGGGTTTGTATGTCATGGTTTTATGTACTTTAAGTGTTGATGCTAGGACATATAGTTTTCTAATCGACATTATGTTATAGGTTTCGTATAATTCGTCTGTGGGAAAGGACATTGTCAGAAACCGCCTAAAAAACCGCCCAAAAACATTAACCCATCATAATTATTTTCTATTTTTTTTAATACATTAAGCACCCTTTCGTTCTAATGGACACTTAAGCATTGAAAAATTAAATAAATAAGTCTTTTAACGTTTATTCTATAATACTATTACAACTTCCGGACGTTTTGGTGCGTGGCATGGTCTAAAACCTATCAAGTTCCATAATTTTTGCCGATAAAATCTGTACGAGGCATTACCGTACTTTATTGCTGGGAGTCCATGTATAGTGATGTTCCTGCGGCCATCATAGACAATAAAATATCGATTTTGAAAATAAAATAAATCGATTAAACTGCTTTGAAGACTAGATTTGCGTTAAAAGCTAAAAAGATATTGACACTATTACAAGAAGCTATCTAAAGTGTCCAACTGGTCGAAGGTCGTAAATAAAATAAAAATAATTAGGACCATAAACTGATATTCATGGTATCATAACTGTAAAAGTGTCAGAATCCGATGTTGAATCCAATGCCAGTTGAATGCTGCATGATTGGTTATTTTTGACATGACATTGACAGATATCCACCAATCATGCAGCATTTGGACCTCGCGTCTACGTATTGCCATCTCGCGGATTTTTCAATCGCGAAAACCCTCATTCAATAGCACATTAATAATAGACCAAATGAACTTTTATAGATTGTGAAAGAGAAGATAAAGATTTTATTATTTTATTAAAATCTTGCCACGAAGTAGTTTTTCAGTAGAAACCAGGATTGGATAATCGCTACAGGCAAGTATCAGAACATTTTATAAATATTTTTAATCGATTATATCCTTGTGAATCGTTTTAATAAATTGTCATTTTACTTTTTCAATTAAAACTTTTTCAATCCCTAGTCTTGTCAAACTGTCATAATGTCAACAAATTATAAATGTCACGTCAGTTGACTCAATTTCAGTCTTCTGTGCGTTTATTGTATTTTTATTTCAATGAAATAGTGCTAAAGGGTTAGTACTAAAAGTGAAAGCCTTTTTTCAGAAAGAAAACCAATGTGGTGCCCTTATTATTCATACTGTTTGAAAGTTACAAGTCAGTGATACAGAGTTGCCGACATTATAACTCCGTAGTGATACCATACCAAAGAAGAAGTTTTCCTAAACACACACACTTGTGTTATTTTTATATGTGATCAAATAAAAAGGATTAATTCTACTGCTCAAATGGAATAACTTATCCCAAGAGACCGAATATAAAAAAAAAACCTCTCCATAGAAATTATCACCATCACGAGGATGTGAATTTTTTTGAGAATTTGATATTGGTCCTGTAAGAAAAGTAGTTGTATTTCAGTAGTAGAATCAACCCTTCTTGTTTCATCAGCAAGAGTAACTATAAAAACGCCCTGTAGGTAGGTATTATTAAGCTGAAGAGTTTGTTTAATATCAAAGACTGTCACACAGTGTAACTTAAATTGGCATATTATGATAATGAACATAAAAACTTAAATAAATATTTATGTTAATATTTTTTGTATTTATTTATTTTCCCAAAGCTTCACAGTGACAGCTGAAACAGCAATACTGTTGTAAACTTGGAACAAACTGTTACAAATATTTTACAAATTAAAATAAAACCGCATGTTGCTTTACTTTCTCGTATAGGTAATAAATGTAATTAATGGCTAGATTATTAATGTTACTTTGTTACCCTCAATAGTGAGGAGATCTTATAAAATGGTAACCCTGATTTTCATTGTCATTCAAGTGCTCTTTCTTCGCATAGGCTTCTGTGATTTGGCCAAGGGCCACACACATTGCGATAACATTATGCGACATTGATTTGACAGCAGCGGAGTGAAGTCTTGCGACTATGCAAAATGATACCCTGTAATCGTAGCGCATATAGACATAGACGGGGCGGGGCACATAGCTCGTAGAGCTGATGGCCGCTGGGGCAGGAAAGTTCTTGAGTGGCGACCACGAGCCGAAAGACGTAGCGTGGGCAGGCCTCCCACTAGGTGGACCGACGATCTGGTGAAGGTCGCGGGAGGTGCCTGTATGCGAGCGGTGCAGGATCGGTCTTCGTGGAAATCCTTGGGGGAGGCCTTTGTCCAGCAGTGGACGTCTTTTCGGCTGAAACGAACGAACGAACGATACGTATTACCACTATTTACCAGACATTACTATTTATTGCATACTCGCCGGATTACACGTAGGAGCACATGCGTTACAGCTTCGGCCTTGCATTATTATAAGATCTTGTTCCGCCCTTTTACGAACTTCCTCCGTGAGGATATCCCCGCCGAATTCTATGATGAACCTATCAAAAGTCATATTCTGCAATGTCAACCCACCACAAGGTGGACCGACGACCTGATAAAGGTAGCGGGAAGGCGCTGGATGCAGGCCGCTACCAACCGTGCAATGTGGAAGTCATTGGGGGAGGCCTATGTTCAGTAGTGGACGTCCTGTGGCTGAAATGATGATGATGATGATGAAATGAATGAAAATGACAAATCTTCGAACGTGTATAATACCGTGCCAAAGTAATCATATAATTTTGGCACCTTAATAACTATTGCCGTTTTTGTTGTAAAGATCATGCAGCGCTACTTGCGGATATTATTGGAAAGAAAACTATGTGGGCTCTAGATCTGAAGCCGCTTTAACGAACACGAAGTGCTCATACAATGCGGCGTATTTTCTTCCAGTCTTTAGTCAGGACTTTAGTCGAATTAAAACCCCGGTTGAACGTGATATAGCCGCACTAGAATACGATGCTTTTTTGCATAATCGCAAGACTTCGTTCCAGTGTCGACCGAATGTTATCACGATGTATGTGGCCCAGGGGTTACCGTAGCCGCTAAGGTTTGAAACTTCTTGCTTAAAATATTGTAGTCTTTGGCATAGACTACGACGGTAGTCATGGAGATAGGAGTTTGTTATCTCGTGTCAGATGTAAATGGTGAAAAGAAAACTCATGATTCGTGTTATTTTTATGCAATATGTAGGTATTTTATAAAAGTGGAACCCCGAGTGATCTCCAAAACCCATTCTATTATTATATACGATTCGGCTTCGATATCTATAATACAATAGGAGTTTATTTCATGTGTCAGATGACAAGGGTGGAAACAACCTACGATTCATGTTGTTTATTTACGTGCAATATGTGGGCATATTATAAAAGTGGAATGCCGAGTTGTATTTCTAAAACTTGTTCTATTATTTTATACTATTTGGCTGCGACTCGGCGTGACGACAATACAAAACATTTTTCGCGAATCGGTGTTCATACATTCACACAATACATTAGACGCCATGTTGTCATAAACGACATATTATAAAATCGCTGTGATTTAATATTCTTAATCATTAATTTTATGGCAAGTGTCCATCAGGAATTATTGTTCTTACACACAGAATCGTATTATTTCGCTTTCGGGTAGTAATATGTCAAAATTGTTGGTTCTTAGGCGAACAATGTATGGAGAACGAACATTGTCCTTTGTACGGTTTAAAAAACATCGTCTTTAGTAAGCATCTTTGTGCTCTCTCTACCTCGAGGAATTTAGATTTTGTGGCACCTCCCCAGATAGCTATGCAATATATCATGACAGATTGGGCCAAAGCTATGTAGATGCTATAGAGAAGATTTTGAGAAGTGACGTGCCTCAGTTTTTTGAAGATCCACACAAGTTTTCTTATTATGATGTACTAAAGAAGGCGCTCTTACATTACCTAGCAACTGATAGTTTTTTGTTCGAGTCTCTCGGACACAATCCTCACAACACAACTCTCGCAAAACAGCTTAGAACACATTTTATGGAAAATAAGCCTGACGCAGAATATACTTAGGCCCTAGCTCGTTGCATATACTTACTCTCTGCACACCCGGCGAGCTGTTAGCGCTATCGGGCTCCGCCGCGGGCCCGGCTGCGATATCAGCTAAACTGTCGCGGCCTTGTGCTGCTCCTGACATAGACAAACATACAGAATTAATATTTCTGCCATAGAGGGAATGGAGGGAAGTCGAACCTTAATTTCGAACTCCTCCTATGTTCTTCCGATTAATTTCGTTGCGGGTCCAATGACAGTTTAACTTTCCCCCGGGACAAACTTGACCTTCATTGGTTGAGTTTTTGTGGCGGTCAAGCTGTAGATCCTGGCTACACAGGAGTTGCAGTGGTGGGAACGAGAGGTGGGAATAGTCCCGTAATTTCTGCCATAGAGGAAACTTTTAAAGTGAGGCCAGTGCATGGACTTTACTTGCCGTCGCATTTATGTCTAAATATTTGTTTCTCTAAGGCTGAGTTGCACCATCTAACTTTGACTTTAACATACGTCAAAAATCTGTCAAACACTATACAAAAACACCGGTTATTGTGCAATCCAGCCTAAATAAATAAAAATCTGACAAAGTTGAGGAGGTCTCTCTTCCTTTCAGCACAAGCATGACATCTTATGTTTTAGGCAATCTTTACTTGAGCTTGTGTCTGTACTCTAAAAGTGGCCTGTTCTTTGAATTTATTTGAATTTAAATGAGCAATACCTCCATATTGCTACATATTCGGGACTGGCTGTATATTCTAATGGTATATAATTCTTTACAGATAAAATATAATACAAGCTGGAAAATAATCAAGTATAACCAGGCCTGTTCATATCCGCGAGTTTACATCGAAAACAAAACAAGCACGATGGCACCCTACAGGATTACTATTCGACAAGGCCTCACATACGAGCGAGCATTGACTCACGCACGCGTATTCTTGTATGATGGAAAAAAATAAAGAAAATGGTGTACTAAATACTGTGCAGTATTTAACTGCCTAAATAATAATAAAAACACAAAATGTACTATTTTAAGTTGCCTCAAGACACTGAGAGGTAAATAAGTGGTTAATATTATTCATGATAATTCATGCTTAATCATGTATTTCCTCCGCCATTTTCTGCAGTTTGGCACCTCACGTCACTCATCATTTTACCGAAGTCAGTCTTATTTATGGCTTCGGCGCAGTACCGATCACTGACGTTTGTCAACAAAATGATGCTTGACTCTTGAGACAAGCTAAATTACACCATATTGTTAAAAAAAAAAACAATCAAAAAATCAAAAATATTTATTCAGTTTAGACCACAAGTGGCGCTTATGAACGTCAAAATATTATTATAGAAAATAATAAAAAAAGAAAATGTAGCAAAGGTAGTAATGACATTGAGCATATAAATGCTGTGTGCAACATTCATAGGAATATAATTTAAATGTGAAACCTAGTTAAGTTATCATTGTAATTTTATTGAATTGTATTCTGTGGTTGTGCCTTTAAATAAATAAATACATTTTTTTAAATACCTTCGCGAAGTAAACCTTCTGTACGTAGTACTTATTATTATTCTGTGGTATAACATTATTTCACCCTGTATAACATTATTATGTAAACTTACCAGCTTCCACCCAGCTGTGTCTATGGGCCAAGGATAAAGCCGCGCCTTCGGCTTAAGGTGCAGCGGCCTGCAAGCGAGCTGGTTCCACTCCACTCGCTTTAAGGAACTTTGAGACTTAAATCTTTGTAGATAAGGTATAAGTTACTAAAGCTCACCAGCTTCCACCCAGCTATGACGGTGGGCCAGAGACAAGGCCGCGCCTCCTGCATACGGGGCAGCGGCCTGCAGACGAGCTGATTCCACTCCACTTGCCTTCAGGCATTCGCATACTGCCATCTGAAACAGACACAGAAAGCAGGTGGAATAGGTGGTTGATAAAATAATAATCTTTAAAAACATACTTCATTCAAGCCCTAATATTGAATCGCGCAGATTCCGGTTTCCTGTAACGCTTTTTAAAATCCTAATTGCAAATAAATCAATATTCAGTCATAAGGATGGACGTCCCACAACAGTCGAACATATAAATAAATAAATATCCTTGGACATTTTACACTGCGCTTCTAGTCCCAAACTAAGCAAAGCTTGTACTATGGGTACTAGACAACGGATATAAACATACTTAAATACTTTTTTTTTGTAAATACATACATAATGTACATAGAAAACACCCTCAACAGGTTTGATAGTTCCATTTGCTGTTAAAAAATTGGTGACAGTTGCAGCCCCCCTAGGCAAAATGTCAAATGTGACAACATTCATATCGAAAGATGGTCGAAAAGCCTTTTTTTCTATGGAGTTTTAACGGATTTCGATTCGATCAAAAGATGCCACTTGTCTAGACCCAGCGCTTACAAAAAGTGCCCATTAGTTAGGTATCTTCTTTTACATGGCTATAATCTTGGCTTTTGGAAACCACAATTTCGCCAATATCACGTGAGCAGCTTTGACAAAATATAAGTTTTGATAGCTCATGAAAAGCATTCCAATCATCCATCAATCATTTAGTCGGCCGTTTGGTGTAGTGGTTCAGAGCGGACTACTATGCCGAGAGGTCCCGGGTTCGATTCCCGGCCGGGCAGAAATTGAAATGATGAATTTTAATTTCTGTGACGGGTCTGGGTGTTACTATGTATAATATGTATGTATTTAAAAAAATAACAAGTATGTAAATAGTATATCCGTTAAGCTAGCACCCATAACACAAGCATTAAGTTGCTTACTTTGGGCCTAGCTGGCGCTGTGTGAAATTGTCCAAAGATTTATTTATTTATTTATTTATTTATCTTATGGTATCTTACCTGGTCCACCATGAGGTAGGGCAGGCTGGAAGGCATGTCTGCGGGTGCCAGCTGTGGATACTCGCTGCGTAGTGGCGGCAGTAATTGAGGTGCTTCCGAGCTCCGGGATTCGATGATCTGTAGAGACACGCGAGTTAATATTAAAGAAACGGAGAGGGTATTTGTGGAGACACACAAGTACTTTTCTTACTTCTACTTCCCTCTACTTTTCTTTAATATCAATTAAAGAAAAGTAGAGGGTATTTTGATAGACATGGAAGTCATTGGTGACGTATACGTATACAAAGAACAGTTGTCTACAGGATTCATTCAGACTCATGAAAATCAGCAGCGACGACGAACGGGTGGCCCAATTTCAAGACGAAATTAAAAAACAACAAGTCAATGCTGAGGTGTATTGTCGAATGATTGATGAATGTCTACCACAACTATGTCTATCACAACTGCAACTGCATCCCGGCTACAACTGCAGAAATCTATTTCAGCAAGAAGACGTGTCTCACCACACACGGATAGGACTTCCATGGAGACACTGAGGACATTTTTTTTTTCAAATACATGATCAGCAAGTTCAGGCACATACCCTAGCCGCCTCGGTCGCCAATTCTCACACCATGCGACTTTTTCTTGTGGGGATAATATATCTCAAGTCAAGGTCCGGCTGTACTGCCTCAAGTGAAACGGGCGTCATTTAAACGACATTGCCTATAAAAATAAAATCCGCATTGTTAAACTCTACATTTGATTAGTAATAAATAATAAAAATCATTAGTTTTATTTGTATAAATTTTTGAAGTTGAAATATTCCCACTGGTCCCCCTTAATTTCTTCTTCACTTGCTTAAATAAACTGAAAAAACAATATTCCAGTATACACCGGAAATAACATTCCATTAAGAATTCATAATATTAATTCTTCAATTTTTTGCCTAATGTCGGTTCCTAATCCTAAATTCGTCCATCTACTGTCAAACGTCAATAAGTTTTTGGTCAAAATATTTCCGGTATTCGAAGTTTTTACATTTCTCATATTGTTTACAAGACTACATAAACAATTTGAAAGTAAAAGCAACGAAAATTTGTATATTTCATCGGAAACAGGCTGAAATTTGACAGTTGAAGGTCATTTTCGTTTTCGTTTTTGTTTTCGGCCGAAAATGGGACTGCAGCCGAAGCTTCGTTTTCGTTTTCGTTTTCGGCTGAAAATCGATATTCGGTCGGACACTATACCTTGTGCACGTAGTCCCCAAGGCGCTGCAGACGCATAACGTGTGGCAGCAGCGCTAGAAGTGAAGCCACCAGCGCGTGCAGTTGGCACTGCTGCGCTACTCCCAGCACCGGGTTGGACAGCGCTGACTGCTGGATGCTGAACACAAACGAGGAAAACACTCTTAGGCCCAGAACAGACGGTGAAACGCAACTGCAACGAAACTGCAACTTTGTGATGATTCTGATGAATGAAACTGAAACTGAAAGTTTCAAACTGGTCGCGTCATGTGTGGTCTCTCAACGGACGCTATGGCAGAAACTTAGATGCAACTCAAAAGTAACTAGCAGTTGCAGTTTCGTTGCAGTTGCGTTTCACCGTCTGTTCTGGGCCTTACACAAAGATTTTGAAGTTCACATCTTAGAGAGCTGCCACACTGGCGGATTGCAAGCGTTTTTAAAGCGAACACGAGGCGACAACTATAGGAAACGTTGCGCATCCGGGGCGTCGCCGCCGCGTCACCGCTCCGCTTTGAAACCGCTTACAATCCGCGTCGCAAGGCCCTTAAGGGTCTACGCTAAAACTTCTGCGGATGGACAGAGCAGGTGCCCTCTATAAATGTCAAATGCAGGCTTGCGCAACCACCTAAATTTCAATCATCATTTGACAAAAAACTTTAAAAGTAGATACATAACACGATAGAATTAATTAACCCCCCCGAATGTAATCCAGAAATATGGTGTAACGAGTGTTAAGTAAGTACCGTTAGATTAGAACACAGGGGAATTACTATCGAAAAGTAATTACGATGACAATCATCGAGATGCATAACGAGCGACTTACTAATGACATAATCTATTGTTGAGTACTGCTAACAATACTATTATTAGTAAACAATTATAAAGGTGCTCCCTCAATGGGAGCATTCGCGTGTAATGTAACGTTACAGATTCGAGCTGCATTACATCAGTGAGGGAGGAAAACCAAATAGAATGTGGTGTAATGTAAATGTAATGCTCTATGTCCAATTTATAATGTTTTTCACTTTGAATATAAAAGGCTTGAAAAAGAGCGACCAGGATGAGAAAACTTGTTTTATTTTTAATCAAGCTTTAGATGACAAAAAGGAAACAAGGCTTTATTCGGAAAACATCAGGAATATTATTAATATATTTTTACTAATATACTCACGCGAGTACCAGCTGTAGTATGTCACAGACAGTCTCCTCGCACGCCAGTTCGATGATCAGTAGGGCCAGCGTTGTGTATATCGCTTCTATGTTCTCTAGCGTGTTCGATTCCAGTTGTAAACCTTAGGAAAAACATTACAGTATAAACGGAGTTTTAATATTGTTTACAGAATATTAGCAAGTTAACAAGGATTTAATAGATCCAGCAGTTCTATTTTACATATTTAGCATTTTTTTTACAGTTGCAGAAAGGTTCTGGACGCAGGCCGCTACCAACCGGCCAATTTATTTTATTTTACTTATTTGGAAAGCATTGGGGGAGGCCTATGTTCAGCAATGGACGTCCTGTGACTGAAATTATTGTTATGGCGATATTTCTTTTAGTTACTGGAAATAACCTTCTGCATTCGTTACGAAGAGGGATGATTATCTGTGAATTCCGTCAGATTTATAACCCTGACGTAGTTAGATTACAATCTAATCTAACCTAACCCACTGTTACTTTACAATCTCACGCGTTATATTATAAACTAACAGAGTTCACAATTTCAGGTTGATAGGTACATCAAAAATTAGATTCCTCTTTGATGGACAAATTATGTTCAAAGTAACACAGTACTTTCTTTTTACAAATTAATTGAAAAACTTACCGTCATATAATGAACTGAAGATCGCGTAGCCATGCTTGCTGATAAAGATCAGATCTTGGCGGGAACATTTCTCCACGGACAGGCCTAATTCCGCGTATTCCAATCTAAAAAACATTAATTAATTAGTCTTGCTTGTAAGAATTAAATTCTGCAGCGTTAAAGACACATATTTAAGTAACTAAATTCGTGTATAAGATAGGCTAGGTGTAACTTGTCGAAAATCTAAACGTTAAAATATCGGTAACGTTATAGCCAATGAGCTGTGTGCTTACCATGAGTTTACGTTAAAGTCGTATTCTTTAGAAATTTCCCTATATGTAAACAAATATGGCCAACTGACATTAAAACATTTTTAATCTGTGCCCTAGTGAGGCGACAAAACCTCTCGTTAATCGCGGATTGAAATTATTGTAGTACTTACGTACTCTATAGAAAGAATTTATAATGCTTTGTAAAGCAATGCATTAAACAATTAGTAGTACATTCAATGAAGAAAAAATACATTGTTGATTAAGACCCTATTTAAATCTATTTAAATGCATTCAGTAATAAAAATGATTGAATAATTGAAATAAAATCGATTAAATTTACCGATTATTGTCTATGACTTACAGGTTACAACACTGATGTGTCAGAGACAACATGGAGATAACACATAATTTTAAACTTCAAGTCAATTTGACAAGTCTCACAAAGGACATCATCCATTTTGGTCCAAAATCAAAAGTGCCGGCCAAAAAATAAAAGTGCTGTATTCTGATAGAATACGTCCGCCTTAGCATTTATTACTATGGCACCAAAGCTGTAGCACCACTGTGCATCGTAGTATTTGAGTTCTAAAAATATATGAAATGACTGACTTTGATCTCAAATACTACGACGCACAGTGGTGCTACAGCTTTGGTGTCATAGTAACAAATGCTAAGGCGGACGTATTCTGTCAGAATACAGCACTTTTTTTTTATTGGCCGACATTTTTGATTTTGAACAAAAAATGTATGAATCGTCGATGAATTTTAGATCTCAAATACTCGACGCACAGTGGTGCTACAGCTTTGGTGCCATAGTAACAAATGCTAAGGCGGACGTATTCTGTCAGAAGACAGCACTTTTTTTTATTGGCCGACACTTTTGATTTTGAACAAAAAATGTATGAATCGTCGATGAATTTTAGATCTCAAATACTCGACGCATAGTGGTGCTACAGCTTTGGTGCCATAGTAACAAATGCTAAGGCGGACGTATTCTGTCAGAATACAGCACTTTTTTTTTTATTGGCCGACACTTTTGATTTTGAACAAAAAATGTATGAATAGTCGATGACTTTTAGATCTCAAATACTCGACGCACAGTGGAGCTACGGCTTTGGTGCCATAGTAACAAATGCTAAGGCAGACGTATTCTGTCAGAATACAGCACTTTTTTTTGTTGGCCGGCACTTTTGATTTTGGACCAAAAATATATGAAACGTGGATGATGTCCTTTTCATCGTCCACATATTTTGCTAAAATAATTTGTTTAAAGATTGATTCCAAACTTGTATAATCGTGAGAATAAAGTTGGTTTCATGGGCTTGTGAAATAATGTGTATGATATTATGAACACGTAAGTGATTATGGTGTAATTGTGTGCAGAAGTGTTTGTTTACATTTATGGAAATTTCTAAAGAATTTAGGTATAGGCGTGCTCGCTAGCGACTGCGTAAAAAAATGACATTTAATTATATGACATATTGTGCAGCGCCCCTAGCGGCTACTTTCAAGAAACAAAATCTTCATAGAGATTTTTGACGTACTCGCTAGCGAGCACACCTATAGATGACCCACGCTGAACTGTCCCACCAAACTCAATGACAGGGGGGCGCTACCATCGTTCGACTATATGGTTTCCAACATGGCAAAAATCAGAACCAGCGATCCGGTATTGACGGTGGCGCCCCACTGTCAATGTCATGCATAGGACAGTTCAGTATTTTGGAACTATAACGTAAACAGCTCATGGTAGGTACACTGCTGTCAGTGACGCGTCTTTCCGTTCTATACATGGCCAGAACGCACCCGTAGGAAACTGCTCGTGTATATTTTGGAGTGTCTCTTTGTAAGTCGGTCACTACAAACTATACACGAATTTTGCGTACTGATCGTGTATAGTTTGTGTCGTGGATGGATTCCGTCTTCGCTCCAAACTATACTACACCACTTACAGTTGACTAGAGTGTGTTTAGTTTATTTGATTTAATAAAATATGGAATTATATTTAAAATTATTACATTTATTAGATATTATGCTCGTGCTTTGTCCCCGAGATTAGAAATAAGAACTACCTATGTAGATCACGTACGGTGATGCCATTTTTAAATTCATTAATTTTTACATAAAATATTATTATTTTACTGAATCTACATAATTATTATAATAAATCTAGATTTATAACACTAATGTAAGTGGTTTCTGAAATTAAATTGATTAGGTAGATTTCAAATTAAATAACAATTATTTATTAGTGAGAGTGAATGAAGAAAGTTAAACGTGCATTATTAACTAAAATTGTCGACCGTTCGGTGTAGTGGTTCGAAACGGATAACTGTTCCGGAGGTAGCGGGTTCGATTCCCGCACAGTACAAATATTAATTTGTGTGCATGAACATATTTTGATATTTGTTTGTATTGGACTGGGTGTCTTCTATGTATAATAAGTATGTATTTACAAAAAAAGTATTTAAGTATGTTTATATCCGTTATCTAGTACCCATAGTACAAGCTTTGCTTAGGTTGGGAGTAGGTAGAAGCGCAGTGTAAAATGTCCAGGGATATTCATTTTTATTTATAAGCTTTTATCTCAAGAACAAAAATCATTTTCACATACATAATTCTTAAAAGATTTGGTGTTTCATATTCTATGGCAGAATATGAAACACCAAAAAGCTCTTTATCAAAACAATGGCACGTGTCGAAATTGATTCAATGTTTAAAGTAGACACGCAGTTATGAATTAATATGCAATAGAAAGAGAGGTAAATAAGTCAAAATGACGAGCATGCAACTAAGTACTCGCGTATACATTGTAATCGCGAACTTATTACAATACATACATGATTAGTCCGTATGCGTACTGACGATGTATATTTTGGAGTAAGATAATTGACCTAAGTCACTACAAAGTATACGCGAGCAGTACGCAGCGTATGCGTACTGGTCGTGTATAGTTTGGAGGAGCTTAGTAAAAAAAGTCACATCCAAACTATACTCGATTAGTTTCACACCCTTGCGTTCTGGCTATGTATAGAATGGAAAGACGCGTCAGTGACATTTACGTAAGTAAAGTCAATGTTGGACTTCTTGGCGGGAATGTTAAGCGCCATTTTAGCGGTTTTGTTTTGTTTTCTTAAATTCGTGTTTGGCACATTGGCAGTTTCAGTATGGGAAATATGTCAAAATGACAAGGTTTTTCTTCAGTTAAAAGATATCTGACGATTGAAATAATAGTATTTAAAATAAAGCAATATAATGTGCAAGTTAAGTCCAGTAATGTGTGTTATTTATGAGAATAGATCTAACATCCTTCAATAGCAGGTAGTTATCCTGAGGGCCTATGCCTATGTACTTTTTATTTTTACGTGTGTATTTTGTTTTTGGTTTAAATATGCAGGTGTTCATCTGGCTAACATAAATCCTTTGATAGAACCACTAAAACTGACTTAAAACTACAACTTACTGCGGCGTTATAAGCGCGGGCGAATTCCCGTGTCTGTCCAGCAGCGTGTGTAGTATACGCTGCAGTATAGCGCGCGCCGCGGGTTCGCTCGCGTGGCAAACTCGGAGTAATGCTTCTAGGAATGCTGCAGGGAATGCCTTGCTGAGTTCTGTTGTCTTGTACGTTGTGCCCACCTGAAATAAAACATTTATTTTTAGTTTATTAGTTATGTTACAGGAAATGTATGAATTCTAGGAATTGTATACTATTCCTAGGAAATGTATACAATTCCGAAGCTATTTAGGAAATGTATAAAATATTGCTTCAGAGATTTTTTTAATACGCACATATCCTAGGAAATGTATACTTTTCCTAGGAATTTCTTTATTCCCGAGCTATGTGTTTAATACCTTGCTGACGATATACACCAAGGACTCACTTATAGTGTACCATCACTTATAGTGGACCGTTACTTATAGTGTACCGTCACTTGTAGTGGACCGTCACTTGTAGTGGACCGTCACTTATAGTAAGACCGTCACCGTCACGGCGTCAGCCTTGGTGCTCTTGCCACGCTGACTGCTGATGATATGATATAAGTACACCACGGTGCTGTGTCTATTTGTTTATCAACACCGTCGCTAATACTGGACCGTCACTTATAGTGTACCGTCACTTATAGTATACCTTCACTTAGTGTAACGTCAATTATAGTGGACCGGCACTTATAGTATACCAACACTTATTGAGGACCGTCACTTATAGTGTAACGTCAATTAATTATAGTGGACCATAACTTATAGTGGATCGGCACTTATAGTGTACCATCACTTATTGAGGACCGTTACTTATAGTGGACCGTCACTTATAAGTGTACCATCACCTATAGTGCAACGTCTCTTATAGTGTACCGTCATTTATAATGGACAGTCACTTATAGTGTAGCGTCACTTATAATGTACCGTCACTTATAGTGTACCGTCACTTATGATACTCACTTTGAGCAGCGACTTCAGCAGTATAGTCTGCAGCATGGCGTCAGCCTTGGTGCTCTTCCCTCGCTGACTACTGGGAATTTTACTGATGATATGATATAAATACACCACGGTGCTGTGTCTATTTGTTTATCAACACCGTCTCTTCTAATGGACCGTCACTTATAGCACTTATAGTGGATGGACTGTCACTTATAGTGTACCGTCACTTATAGTAGACCGTCACTTATAGCACACAGTGGATGGACTGTCACTTATAGTGTACCGTCACTTATAGCACTTATAGTGGATGGACTGTCACTTATAGTGTACTGTCACTTATAGTGTACCGTGACTTATAACACTTATAGTGGATGGACTGTCACTTATAGTGTACCATCACTTATAGTGTACTACCGTCACTTATAATACTCACTTTGAGCAGCGACTTCAGCAGTATAGTCTGCAGCATGGCGTCAGCCTTGGTACTCTTCCCTCGCTGGCTGCTAGGCACTTTGCTGATGATGAACATCATGATATCGATCTTCTGGAAGTCTGGGAGATGGTCAGCGAATTCTCCCAACGCATTGATGAGCGCTTCTTGATATAACTTCTCGTCTGTTTCTTTCTGTAAGGAAAAGTTTTTAGAGTGTTAAGTATGTATTTGATTTTATTTTTGCAGGAAAACAAACAATAGTGACTGAGTTTCTTGCGCTGCTTCTTCTCAGCACTGGCCCATTTATTTTCCTGAAGCAGTGGTATACTGCAACGTGGAAAAGTGCTTATTAAAAGCCAACTGGCAAAATAATAAATGAGTTTACTCAATACTCAATAGCTTATTGCTTCCAGTTTATTTCAGGAGTATTTTAAGTTTAAATTATTTATACAGACTATCCAAAAAATGCCTGGACAAATGACAGTTTTAGAGCAACAAAATAATCGTTGTTAAGTTATTATTGGATTTATTTTTGCAGAAAAAGTAGTACCTAGATTAATTTATACTTGTCCTAGAAATGCCTAGACAAATGACAGCAAAAATACAAAAAAATATAAAAATTTAATTATCTATGTCTAGTTTAAGAAGTTAAAAAGTTACCTCAGAATCTCTAGCAACTGAAGCTCGTAGATTAGTCAGCAAGTTGTTAATGATCTCCAAAACTGATGGGCCTGGAAATAAACATAATATTTTAATAAGAATATAAATCAAGTATAGCCTGACCAGGAACATAAAAACCCTCGCCATGTTGCGGAAAACTAATGGTACTAATTTCTTTTAATGGCAACAGTAACTGAAAACTTCATTGACATGTCACCTTGCATGTCAGTCTATTGTTGTCAAAGTGTAAACAAACTTTATTTTAAATGTGTGCAATTGATTTTGTGAATTAAATTGCTAAAATATTTTTATAGTCGTGAAAGAAAAGTGGTTCACGATGTGTTAATGTATTTGTCGAAGAGAAATACTAAGGGTTCGGACAATATTTTCATTGAATAATGTTTCCGACAAAGGTTGTCAAATTGACTGACATGTTTATCGTATAGTACAGTCCACTATGAAAATTAGCTGTGGTTTGTTTCAACTACCTATTTTAAAGTTTTTTGTCACTTTCTAAGTGTTGAATTTTATGGAATTGGGAAAGAAGTACCGAGTTTGATGCGTTCATGAGCAGACATTGTAGTTGAATATTCAAGTTCTGAATTTGATTATTGATGAATAATAAAATAAATCCTACTAGCTCGATTGATGGTTTCATTTAATTTATTTAAACCAGGTTACCTATAATAATATTTTTTCGTTAATTTATGAAAATATCAAATTAGCCCGTAATCCTGAATCCTGATACATAAAGTTAGCCTATTAATTTAACACAGGTACGACTGTACTCAGTGTTGCACTATCAAATGCAATTGAGTCGCCTCTATGCCAGGGTTTTTATGTTCCTGGTCAGGCTATAAGAGACTAATGATTCCGATGATATAGAATGTTGAAACATCTCCAGACATAAATCATCCGGATTACAGAATCCGGATAAATAATCACCCGGATGAAAAAAAAATTAAACCATTCAGATGTGACATTCAAGAAAGTTCAAACTTTTATGTTCGGTTTAAGTCCGGTTTGATCCGTATATAAAAACTGGTAATCCGGATATAAAAAACCAGTAATCCGGTTATAAAAACCCGTTAATCCGGATATAAAAAAAAACCAGTAATCTAGATATAAAAAACCGGTAATCCGTATATCAAGAGAAAGAAATAAGGTTAAAAATCCGGCTTGACCCGGATATAAAATCTGGCTTGAATCCGGATAAAAAAATCCGGCTTGACCCAGATAAAAAAAACCCGGTTTGACCACAGTTACACTAAGGCCTCAGCCTCGAACTTAGCGGGCAGCGGGGCGGCGGCGGCGGCGGCGCGGGAGCGGCAGGATCTTATGCGTAAAATCAAATAGACCGGTTCTCGAAAACAGCGGCGCGGCAGCGGGGCGGCAGCGGGCAACGAGCGGGCAGCGGTGAGGGAGCGGGCAACGAGCGGGCAGCGGCGAGGGAGCGGGCAACGAGCGGGCAGCGCACTCCTTCTTTTGCCCACAATAAATCGAGCGTTAGGAATAAATTTGAATCGAAATAAAATTGTCGCCATTGTTCAGACATTTCGTTTGCGAATAAAAACAAATATCTCGACAACATAACCCCGAACACAACATTTCGCCGCTAAAGCGCCGCGCGAGCTGCCCGCTTGTTTCGAGAACGGGTCTGCGTTGCCCGCCCCGCTCCCGCGCCGCCGCCGCTCCCGCCCCGCTGCCCGCTAAGTTCGAGGCTGAGGCCTTACCCACACTGTCACCGGCGGCGATAGCGACTATATTGCTAAGAACGGCGGCTCGCGCGGCGCGCACGCGCGTCCTAGCACGAGCGTCGCTCGCGCTCGGCCCGCTCGCATCTAACGCCCATATTTACAAGCGATACTTGCTTAAGTGATGCAGCAAATCTAATGCACAGCGTTGAATAAAGCTCTGTGATTGGTTCGTGTGTCACCCTGTGCGTCCACGCGCACTGTGAGACTTCATAGTAATGTTTATGAATACGGGCGTAAGTGCTGCATGAGAGATTCCGCCATGCTGTAAGGGCTCTTTCTCACAGATAACTTAGCTAAAGCCTGGTCCGTGAGCACGTAGAATTTTGTCCAATTACCCCAAGCTACCCATCCTTATCGCTCGCGCGTAATTATATTGCTGCCGCGACTGTGCGACGCGCGCCCGCAGTGAGTGTGCGAGCGCGACAGCAACATAATTACGCGCGAGCGACTAGGATGGGCAGCTTGGGGTCATTGGACGGGATTCTACGTGCTCACGGACCAGGCTTTAGCTTAGCTAGCTAGGTAGCTTGGGTCATTGGACGAAATTCTACGTGCTCGGCGACCGGACTCTACACTTACCCACACTGTCTCCAGCTGCGATAGCGACTATATTACTAAGCACGGCGGCTCGCGCGGCGCGCACGCGCGTCCTAGCACGAGCATCGCTCGCGCTCGGCATGGATTTTTTATCCGGCTTGACCCGGATAAAAAATCTGGCTTGACCCGGATACAATTCCGGTTCAACCCGGATACAAAATACATAATGTGGGTACACTTACCCACACTGTCACCAGCGGCTATAGCGACTATATTGCTAAGCACGGCGGCTCGTGCGGCGCGCACGCGCGTCCTAGCACGAGCATCGCTCGCGCTCGGCCCGCTCGCATCTAAGTGTTGCATAAGAGATTCTACCACGCTGTAGGAGTACTGCGCCTGAAAAAGAACATTGAACCTTAATATAAAGGCATAGAGTTTATAATCCACTGGAGAGAAATCATGACTTTTGGGCGTCACCGTACAAGATTTTGTATCTTATTACAAGGGAATAAAGTTTAAAATGCATTGGGGAAAAGGTTATTTTAAATTGCACTCGCTTGCATCTAGATACTGCATCAACGATTCCACTACGCTGTGCGAATACTGTGCCTTGAACCTTAATACAAGGACATAATGTTCAAAATTCATTAAGGAAATAAGTAATTGATAATATTAATATTGAACCTTAATTTAAGGATATAAGGTTTACAATTCTTTGGCGAAATTCATTATTTCTTATCACTCTGACAACTATTGAAAATATTTTAATCTATGTATTTTCATACCTGGATCGAGAACATGATAATCTTGAAAGTGTGCACGGCGAAATCATTTGGCACCCACAGTTCGTGGCGGTCAAAATGTCTGCAACAAAATAATTTAAATTATTTCAAACATCTAGGAAACACCCAAAAATAACTGAACTACCTAGTCAAATGATTCAGATAAAGGGCGTAGCTCTTTGCAGAGCAAAAGCTCCATTATGAACTTCTCCGCTAGCCACGGGGGCGTTTCCGCTAGCCGCAGGGGCGTCTCCCGATACCCACGGGGGCGTCTCCGCTAGCCGCGAGTCGTCTCCGCTAGCCGCGGGTCGTCTCCGCTAGCCGCGAGTCGTCTCCGCTAGCCGCGGGTCGTCTCCGCTAGCCGCGAGTCGTCTCCGCTAGCCGCGGGTCGTCTCCGCTAGCCGCGAGTCGTCTCCGCTAGCCGCGGGTCGTCTCCGCTAGCCGCGAGTCGTCTCCGCTAGCCGCGGGTCGTCTCCGCTAGCCCCGGGGTCGTCTCCGCTAACCACAGGGGCGTCTCCGCCAACCACGAGGGCGTCTCCGCTAGCCACGGGGGCGTCTCCGCTAGCCACGAGGGCGTCTCCGCTAGCCACGGGGGCTTCTCCGTCTTGCGAAGACTCACGTGAGCACGGGCCGGAGCACGCTGCGGATGTGCCCGAAGGACGCGCGGCCCACTAGTTCTCTCAGACAGGCCTCCGCTAGTCGCGGCGGCGTCTCCTCCGCTCCGTCACGCGTGTCCGTTTCCATGCAAGACACTGTCTCGTATTTTTCCGCAGTCTGAAAGGCAAGCGAAGGGCGAGCTATAATTAAGAGTAAGACACAACATTATTTTTCGGGCAAAACTTATCAACGGAACATATCTGCCAAAAATTCACTGGTATTTAAAAAAAAGTAGGGTGACCATGTTACTGGTAAAAAGCAGGACTATTCATAAAAAAAATAATCTCACTACACATCAATTGACTAGGATTTTTTTGAAAATTGAATAGTAAATATTATAATGCCTTTTGAAACTGCAATCGTTTGATAGCTGCTCTTACCTGCATATTGTAAAGTAGCGAGGGGACAATCTTGTCCATGTGCTGCGCTTCCCAAATGTTCTCCACCAGGTCATCCGACACTGTCTTTCTGATGACACCCTAGAATGTGAAAAAGTGGAAAAAATTACACCAACTGAATGGTATAGCGCACGGATTTCCTAAATGAGAGGAGGGGCAAAGACCTTCATAGGGGGGTGCGGGCCATCTGTGTAGTTAAGTGTAAAAAACCTGCAACCGCTGAGAGAAAGCATTCTGGACTGCTCGATACGACCAATAAATGATCTGAACTGGAGGATGGGGCACGGAAGTTTTTTATGGTCAAAAGGAGACGTGTCTCAAATACATAAGTTAGGGAACCCCTGGTATAGCGAAATTTTGTAATCAAATAGTTGTCTTTTGTCAGTCAGTAAAAATATTATACTAGTCGCAAACGAAGCACATAAGATTCTGGTCAGTCTCATGTCTACTTTATTATACCTACTATGGTAAGAATTGAGGGTGTGTATGTAATGGAAAGTGATGACTAGGCCTCAACAAGATTCTTCGAGCTTCACCCGAAATCTTCCTCCAAAGAGGAGAAATCCGGAGAAGGAACTGGCTATTTCATTTATTATTTTGAGACCGAATAGTAAACGTTTTTACTTTTTTCTTTCTCTTGACTATTCAGGTTCACCTTTGAATTACTGAACAGTTGTTTCCGTACCTGCAACCCCTGTATCCCGGCCAGCCGTATCTTGTCTCTGGTGACCGCATCGCTGTGGTTGCTGTGGCACATCGCCGAGAACTTTGATACGAAGAAGTCGTACCGCCTGTGGTACGATGGGGTGTCCTCTTCTATGTTCGCGAAGCGGACAAACTGCGGAAATTATATACTTATTTTAAGCTTTATTGCGCACAAAATAGGGTTCGTTCGTTTCAGCTGAAAGACGTCCACTGCTGGACAAAGGCCTCCCCCAAGGATTTCCACAAAGACCAGTCCTGCGCCGCTCGGATCCAGGCACCTCCCGCGACCTCCACCAGATCGTCGGTCCACATAGTGGGAGGCCTGCCCACGCTACGTCTTCCGGCTTGTGGTCGCCACTCAAGAACTTTCCTGCCCCAGCGGCCATCAGCTCTACGAGCTATGTGCCCCGCCCACGGCCCCGCACGGTCCTGTGGGCGGGACAAATAGGGTACAGTACAGAAGTAAAACTATGTACTGATTCGACACAATTTTCTTCTATGTTGACTGCAATAAACTGCGGGGATTATTATTTGAGTAAATTATCGTAACGCGAGATATTATGCAAACAAAAATGCTACTTTATTTATCAATTAATAAGAAATAAATTCATGTAGTTTCCTAATGAATGTAAAGACGTTGGACACCGCAAAGCTCGCCAATGAGCCTCTAACGATATTATTGTGTCTTATTTCTCGGCAGTCAGACTTAATAATAACAGTTCTTATTACGTTCGCTTGTCTCCAAACTAAGCCAGGCTTACTATGGGCCTAGCAACTTGATCGCAGACAATACACAAAAAATCTATCACTCAAAATTTAAGTGCTCTGTATAACTTGGAAACAATAGGTTATCACAGTCACGTGGTAAATACTCATGTATCAACGAAAATTGGATCAAAAATATCTTAATAGGATTAGTTACCTATTAAGTAAAGGCAAGCCTAATAAGTTCGTCTAGCTTCCCTATCGCTCTAATATTTATAAAATTCTTACCGGTCAAAGTGAATTTTTAAAAAAGCTCTGTTAGCGAATTCTCTTCATCGAAAAGGTTGTCCAACTATAAATATACTCAACATCAAATAAACCGCACCTTCCGCGACGCGAACTTTAACGATTTTCTTCTAACACAATCATGGTACCCCAACAATATTGGTGTTATTTGAAAGCCCAATAAATATCCTTAAAGAAAAACACATTTAATTTCTTAATAAATGATTAACATATACCATAAATGTGACTTGAAACAATACCTCACTTTGGGCCCACCTATGGGATCAATGAGACCAATTTTTATTATTATAAAACCAAATAATGATTTCACGTGTCCTCTTTAACAGATGGATAGCAATTAAACCCAACTTAACAGTTTTATAGCCATAAAAGTTGGCTCTAGCGTAACTACCTATTTTTTGAAGAAGTGACTCTGGATCCTTCTAAAGACACATTTTTGGGGTAAAAACCTTTCCTTTAATGAAATGAAGGTTAGAACTAGGCTTTTAAATGGTACGAATATTAGTGGGAAGTGGGGATGCATACGTTTGAAAATGCTTGTCGCGGGAGGTGCGATTTATTTGACGTCGAGTGTATTTAATGGGGACAGTCTCCAAAGTTTAATAAATTATTTCAAAGACCCTTTTTATGTTATTTATTCATAACATTACTTAAAGTTTACTTTTTACTACTAGATATTCTACTACTTCTACAGATCTGCCTATTTTCGTTCAACAAACTGAACATAAAGGTACTATAATAGAAATACACTAAAAAGAAAGGTCATAAAAGCTATGTTATACTCACGCTTTGCGTAGCCAAGATCTGCAGCTGAGGGTCGGTGGACTCCAGCAGTTTCTGCACCATCTTGAGGAAGCTCTCCACGAATAAGTTGAGGGTTTGCGAGTGGCACGCGAGTAGGAGCTGGTCCATGGCCTCCATGGCGATTATTACGAAACTGGTGAAAAAATTAAAATAGGAACAGTTTGATTTAAATTCTCTCTCGTCATAGTTTCTGAGAAAGGGGGGAGGGCAGTCTGAGCATACAGATTTTTTAGGCAAGATCTACGCATTATGACATTCAAAGACCAAACATAAGCTATATCATCTATGACTTTTATCATAATGTTATTCAAATTCAAATTCATTTATTTGCACAGGAACATGGTACAATTCATGTCCAACACATGCATATTTAAGTATGGCGTTAATTTTGACTAGCTTTTGCCCGCGGCTTCACCCGCGTGAAATTTAGTTTGTCACAGATCATCATAAATTATAGCCTATATGTTATTCTGGTTTATAAACAATAATACTGTAAAGTTTCATCAAAATCCGTTCAGTAGTTTTTGCGTGAAAGAGTAACAAACATCCAGACATCCAAACTTTCGCATTTATAATATTAGTAGGATTAGTAGGATGTGTCTATTCATTTAGGCGTATACTGCCGCACAATTTATAAACGCAGTAAGTAACACGTGAACAGTTTCGAGAAAAACGCGATCAAAGTTGAAATTTTATTTTGGGGTGTCTACAATTAGTTACGCAAATATTTGTAAAAAAAAATATATGGGCTTATAGAGCTAAACTCAAAGTTTATTTTGATATGAGGTTTTTGTATTTTAATTAATATTTTGTATTTAAAATTATTAAAAAACTGTTTATGTTATGGATTAACTAAGTTTTCTTTCGATACTTACTACCCATGAATGCAGTATGATTGTTCCTTACTGCGTTTATCAGTAGTTTTCGTTACTTACGGTACATGTGTTAAATGATTGATTTAAATTTTAGTTCTTACAACGTAATATATGCGCCGTATCTTTACAACTTAACTGCATTTATGAGTGGGAGTGTGAATCAAAATAATTTATCAAAACTTTAAATGCGCAGTAATAATACAATTATACTGCGCTTATCATAAGCCAATAACGCTTTCATGATGAACTTTCCCAAATGACCAAGGGGTAAATGAAACAAGTATTACAAAATAATTGCTGAGATCGCTTGTTATTCAATCAAAAATTAAGATATGGCACCCACTTTTAGATCTTAATATACCAATCTAATAAAATAAAGACTCGGTCGTTCGTTTCGTCCACTGCTGGACAACGGCCTCCCCCAAGGATTTCCACAAAGACCGGTCCTGTGCCGCTCGCATACAGGCACCTGCCGCGACCTTCACCAGATCATCGGTCCACCTAGTGGGAGGCTTGCCCACGCTGCGTCTTCCAGCTCGTGGTCGCCACTCAAGAACTTTCCTGCCCCAGCGGCCATCAGACAACTTATAGTGTCTCCAATCTTCAGAGGAGTGGGTACATCACGGCATTTGACATGATTTTTGTCTTGTCCATTAAAGACCCATTTGTTGAGAGGCTCTATTGAGGCAATCGAGCATTGAGCTTAGATCCTCCACGGTCTCAGCCATGACTACGATATCGTCCGCGAATCAAAGATGGGTGATGTACAGACTCGCCGATGATATTTATTTTATTTTATTTTATTTTTCTTTTTCTTTATTCAGAAAACCACAGCTCTTTATATAATAATAATATAAATCTTTATTCCCAATCCGCTCCAGTCCAGAAGCTTGAAAACATCTTCCAGGGTGGTAGTGAACAGTTTTAGAAATATGACATTCCCTGTCTGACCCCTCGCTGCAACTGGACTCCTGATCCCGGAGACGGACTGACATTGTGGCGTTTTCGTACAAGCCCTTCAACGATTATATCTATAGTAAACTAGCGGCCGCCCGCGACTTCGTACGCGTGGATCCTGTTTTACCCCCTTTTCCCGAATTTTCTTTGCTATAAACCTCACGGAGCCCGAGACCTTTCCAACGAATGCAAAACCGTGGAAATAGGTTCGTGCGTTCTGGAGTTATAGCGTCAGGGAGGAAAACCCGACTTATTTTTATATAGTAGATTTGGCACCGTTGGAAAGACTGTAGCTTGAAGAGAGAAGTCTTTCTCATAGACCACAAATGCCAGACAAAGTTGCTGATTATTTTCCTCAGTTTTCTGCCATAGATAAGTATGTGGTCTATCGTACTAAAGCCTTATCGGAAACCGGTTTGTTCGGGAGGCTAGATGTCGCGTGAAACCATTCGTGATGACTCTCAAAAACAGAATCAGAAGTGAGATGGGTAAAAAATAAATTCTTCAACAAGGTTTTGTTGCCTTTTTTGAAGAAGAGTATCACCACACTTCTGTGCCATGCCGTAGGCGTTTTTCCCTCAAGGATGACAGAATCGAATAGCTTCTAAAGAGCCTTTAGTACCGGCGTTCCGCCTGCTTTCAGAAGCTCAGCCGTGATTCCATCATCGCCCGGTGCCTTGTTGTTTTTCAGCTGTTTGAGAGCCATTCTAATCTCGTACAGACACCTCCGGGATATCTTGGGTAGGATAGTGTCGGGTCAATCTAGCTCTTGGGTCTTCGGCTAGATTTGTGACAGGTTTTCAACTTTTTCTAATAACGTAAGAGTCAGTCACTGCGTTCATAACATGTTAACACCTAGGCAGCACTCTGACAATCCTTAGTATGTACGCAGTATAATTGTAATTACTGCATTAATATTAAGTACGAGTCATCTGTTTTTCCTATGGAAACATAATATCAGTGTGTGTTTAAGTGGAATTACTGCACATATTCTATGTGCAAGGTGAACTTAACAATTGTAGAAACATAATAAGAATGATGTAATTGGCACATACTGCACTATTACTGTGTAGCAAATTAAGTAAGCGCGAGTATTCACGTAATATTAAGTTATTATGTGCTCTTACTGCTAACATAGTATGTGAAGAAACCTAAAATATGCTCTTTACTGCGTTTATGATAATATGTATCTTCCGTTCTAAGATAGATAGAAAAAAACGGGTCTTTGATTCTTATAGATCGCGATGTCAGGATTCAGAATATTCAAAACAATCATAAATGCAGTAAGTGGTACTTACTGCGTTTATAAATTGTGCGGCAGTATAGAAGTCTAGTATAGAAGTAAGCATCCAAAGAACGCTGCGTACTGTTTTTTTTTTCATCTTTCGTCGTAAGTCTGTCTCATCATCCCATGCCATTAATAAGAATTAGTGTTGGTACCTTGGTAAGTGATATTACACTGCGAAAATGGCTTTGAATTACTTAATTTACTCATTCATCTATATTAATTTACTATTCTTGTTAAAGTGTTAATTAATGTAACGCTACATAAATGCGTGAAAGGCATTAAAATATATCAAGAAACAATAACTTCCAGCGATAGCGTCGCTATAGGCAATCAATTAAGTGTGCCTTACAATACTTTGCTTTGACGGAAGCAATGATATAACTGCACTCGAGATAAACTTATCAATCTGACAAGCGTGTTGAGAGGTATGAGCTGAAATGACTGGACTGTTATTAAATCAACAAATACTTCAGTTACTGATCCTAACTACATAGGGTTCGTCAAATCCATCCAAGGGGCTAGACAGTTACATTCGTGTTAAACGAAATCACTTCAAGATGCTAAATAAATGTACCACGTGCCTAATCCAGTGAAGCCATTTTGGAACTAATATCATGTTGGATACTTTGTCTAGGCCAGAAATAGGTAGGTAGTGGTTATGCTTAGAAGCATTTGTTCGTTAGTCATGGATGCTTCAGAAATTAGTTACGTCATCTATTATTATCAGGAGATTCAATAGCAAAGAGTGTCTTTAGAATTCAATTTGTATTGCAGTTATTTCTCGTTCTCTAGAAGGTACTCGTGCTCGGCGCCTTATGTAGTGGTTTAATTTCTCGATGTAACCAGGTAACCGACAAAAAAATAAGCGGGAGCATTACCATAGGTATTTCTTAATTGGGTTATTCCACTCATCCCTGCCTGCCCCATTAATAAAACTTTTCTCTCACAAATCCCCATTCAGTGCTTTAACTCAATCAACTTACCCATGTCTCCTCCGATAGATATCCCTGGAAGCTTTCTGGAACAGGTATTCCCCGATCCTGTCCAGTTTCTCGGGGCTGGACAGGGAGTAGAACGTGAGCTTCTCCATGTTGGACTTGACGAGCCCATCCTGGGGCGATGCAGGGAATATGTTGTCCACCAGCCGCTTGTAGCGAGGCCGCAGCGCTGAGCAGCAGCCGCAGCAGCCTGGAGAGAAGCAGAAGAAGATGTATCAGTATCATCAGCAGCGAACCGAAACACAATAGAAATCATTTTTACCGCGGTCTCATGTCACCGCGGCTTATTCCACTATTCCCCGTTAACACCAATTGGAGCTTAAAATGGGGAATATTGAACTAAAAAGTTCATTAATCCCCATTACGTTAAAAATAAAATCCTAATATAACGGGGATTAATTAACTTTTTAGTTCATTATTCCCACTTATAATCTCCCAATTGGCGTTAACGGGGAATAGTGAACAAAAAGTACACTAATCCCCGTTGACGGGGATTGTCAACGGGGAATAGTGGAATAAGCCGTCACCGCTTAGGGTTCCACAGGATATTGATGGCGACAATGGTCCAATGGTGTGAGTAACTATCGGACTGGCCGATTCAAGATCCGAAAACCACTGGACTATTGTAGTGAACTTACTCATAACACATTAATGGGACTTTAGCGAATCTCTTAATTGTATAATATTCTACGATACATACTTAAACGATAGGTATGATAACTATTGATTCATAGGTGCGTGACAAATAAAAAAATCGCCCATGGAATGTTGATGATCTTTATTGGCTATCATGTTGAAACACTTGTATGAAGGTAAAAACATGGGCCACGCAGTGTGATTGCAGTTACGTCCCGAAAATTATCGAGGTTAACGCATGTAAAGTTACACCAACTTCCTTCATTATAAATTATGGGAAATATCGTAAATATTAATCAAACTAACTGTGCCCGCGACTTCATACGCGTGAAAAACAAAACTTTTTTTTTTTTACTGCTCCTCCCCTAAGGCTCTACAGGGTGAAGTTATTACCCTAAAACTTTCCTCAATAAATGGGCTATCCGATATTTTTTCAAATCGGACCAGTAGTTCCTGAGATATGGTCGTAACTCAAAATTACTCAAAAAGGTTTTTATAGAATAGGTTCATGTACAAAAGTCTTGTGACATAATGAAGTACTGCAGCTGCATAGACGATTAATAGAAGTACTAATTAGTCGAGAAACAAGAGACTAATCATACTTAACAACCGATATCCCTCTTAGAATCGTCCTTGACCACTGCATTGACATTAACAGTGTCACAAAGCTAAGCTATTTACTTATTATTTTGCAAGAACCATGTGTAAATGAATCATAAATATCTATAATGAAATAAGGATTGAAAATAGGCTATAAATAAATTATTCCAATAAGGAAATATATTTTCTAATTGTAATAAATGACATCATCTAAGCATAACTCCAAATAAATATGGATATTTGTATGTAATTTACATAACGTACTTATCCAAAATTTTACTAAAATCCATCCAGCGGATCCATCAAGGATTAAATGACCTAATAGTATTTTTCGTTTTTTCGCGCGTTTTTACTTACATGTCATATACACTGTCCGACTGACGAAGAAGCAGGCTCTATGTGCGATTTTATTCAGTGGGATCATAGTTGTGATTTGTATAAAAAAAGTTTTAAAATTAGTTATGCACTCTCACTCCCCAAAACATTTGCTAAATAGTCTTGATTTCAACATGAATCAAAATGCACACTATCACCGACTTAAGATATTCTGATTATAATCTTTATACCAACTGTTTTAAAATACATTTTACATACACACATCACTTTCACTTCATTGACACTGCAGTCACTATTTTTCAAAACGGGTCCAACTGAATTCCAACCACTTTTGAAATCGCATACTTTGGTCACTATACTCACTATGTAAACTATTAAAATGATTTAACGTCTGATTTTATGAGTAACACATGTCATGCCGACGACTAGTATGTTGGAGGAGCTACTCAGCACTGATAAGGAATATTGTAAAGATAACCCACATCATAACACTGTAGGTTATCTCATTATTATTTTTCCTATATTCTTAGAGGAATTATTTAATGAAATAACCCAGATTTTGGTGATCTATCACTTGTCACAATGTTCAAGGTTAAAATTAATGTGTTACATGCCCTTCTATTGCTTCACTAGGTGGAGGCAAACAGTGAAAATATTTACAAATCATAAATCCATACAAAATGCCTTAAAAATTCGGAAAATGGCATCCCCTTTGCTATCCTAACCTAATAATCCTTTTTTTAGGGAGTTTTTTTTGTACAGAAAATGCTAATTTCTACTTATAGTCAGTCCGCTATTACGTAGTTTTTATAATAATGTCTACACAAAAAGATCGATCACAAATCAATAAGAATAGTAAGTAAGCTGATCTCTCACAAAGTCACAAGTCAACGTGTCAAAGTAACCTATAAATACGATTTTCTAAAGTCTAAACAGACTACGTTTTTCTCCTATAAACCGAACAAATGAAGCATGGCTGGTTTTTGCGCCATTGTTATTAGGAATTGTAATTGTATAGTGACTTTGAACTGAGAAACCTGCATTGCTTGTCATTTATGCAAAACGTAAGAAAACTCACGACCTCTGACGTTCAAACTACATTATGTTCAGAGAATAACTTCAGCAAAATGTTATTTTTTAACGTCCTTAAAAATCAATAACAGTCAATACTAAAATGCCAAAAAAAAGTTTTGTGAAAAGTCTCACAAACGCATGGTGAATTGGTGACCCTACTCTTCCGAATAATATCTTACCGCACTGCTCCATTTCAAATTGATCTTAATGACAATGCTATAGAGTTTAAATTAGATTGATGGGTTTAAATCATGTGTTACAGTCACGTTACGTGACAAGTAACACAAAATGTAAACAGTGATTTGGATACGTATTATTTTCTTAAATTATAATAAAGTAAACATTTTAAAAATATTAAATTTCGTTAGGTGTCTATGAACAAAAATAGCGTTACTTTCTTTAATAATAAGAATATGATAGAAGTCTTAAGAAAAAGCTAAAATTAACATCAAAACAAAATATGAATCACCAAATGGCGTGGACATAACAGAGAAGGCTCTGACATATAATTAAATATTTTATGAAAGATTTTCAGAAATATCTATTTCACTAAATACTTATTCACTTTCATTTTTATATCCCAGAATCGTGTGCTACTTTTTTAGGACTACCTATTTAATTTTCAGGACTGCTATCCACAACTTTTTTCCAAAATTTTCAGCAACCAAATTAATTATCTATGTACCTATTTAGCCTGTATCCATTGTGACTAGACACATACACCCGGTATAACCAATAACCACCCCTAACATTGTCAGCTCCCTAGACAAGTTACTTTTTGATGGAATCGAAAATCGAATCCGTCATTACCTACGTAGTACTTATTATTATTCTGTGGTCATAACTCGATACAAAAAAGGTCATTTCGACCACTTTTCGACTGGTTTGCGATTTTAATGTGCACTTTGTCTAGCTAGACCCACAGGTCAGTACCTCTAGTAGGAAAAACTTTCGAGTTCGTTTCGTTGCGTATTCAAAGTGTCATCGAAAAATTTTGTATGAAAAATTAAACAGCGCCCCCTAGGGCGGCTATAATATAGGGGGCGCTGTTTAATTTTTCATACAAAATTTTTCGATGACACTTTGAATACGCAACGAAACGAACTCGAAAGTTTTTCCTACTAGAGGTACAGGTCACAGACATCACTATCACTTCGAAGTTCCCTTCGCGGCGTCCGAAAGGTGTCGCGACAAAATCCCAACTGGCTATAAATACATCGTCTGAAATAGACATGATCAATGGAAGGGAAACTGTAGGCCTGTCGGCGACATTTGCCTACGCTCTTTTGTAGGGTGAGCGCGTCACGTGGTAAGATACGTACGCCATGGTTTTTTAGGGTTTCGTAAAAGGAAAAAGCGGAACCCTTATAAGATCACTGTTTTCTGTCTGTCGAGACCCTTTTTCTCAGGATCGCGTGGAGGTATCAAGCTAAAATTCATATCATATACTCAGGTCTATTGTCCTTTGGAGCTGTGAAAAAAACAAACTTCGAAGCCAGCGCAATCAAAAGATAATAATTATAATAATAATAATAATAAATATTTATTTTCATAAAAAGCTAGGTACAATACAAGGCAACAGTAGTTATTGCACTAGGCTCGCAGACCTGTGTCGCAAAAAAACTATGTGGGTTTACAATTTTTGAAATATTATTTTAAGTACTGTAGCTCCGGTTCATACTAATGAATTTAGAATAAGAGCGACTTTGAGACAAAATAAAAAGCTTAAATTAACAAAATATAAAAAAAGCAAAAAACAAAAGTGTGAGTGTGTTGAGTAGTGTGTATTAGTGGGAGTGTGGTGTAGTGTGCATTAGTGAGTGTGATGTGTAGTGTGTATAGATAGAGCCGTTTATGCCGCAAATTTTCAACACTCACAAGGAATCGAACTCAGAATCTTGAAATTTGGGACGAAGCAACGTCTAATAGCACAGAAAGGAAATATTGCGAATTTACTTTAATACCTACAGGTTTGTACGGAACCCTCGATGCGCGAGTCCGACTCGCACTTGGCCGGTTTTTTATGTTGTCTAATAATATAGAAAGCCATAAACGGCCCGGAATAGAGAGCGAGGATGTTCTTGGATATAATTAGTAATTAATATCCGTAAGCATTTCACATTTGGTGGATGACATCTAGTCCAAAGCTAGCTTAGAAATCTACATAATTACTTACTTATTGTTGTAGGCCAATGATGTAATCACAGTTAAATAGAATGACTTCTCTTTTTCTGTTAATAGTACCTACCTACATTACAAAACGTAAACAATATGAACAGCTATTTTAGAGCAGGAATCGAACCCGGCGATCCTCTAGCTAGTGTAGTAACTTTCGACGACTGCGCCAAATCGCAAAAAATGCATGTGAATACAGACCACAAGCGATTTCTACCTTAATAAATAATGATTTAGAAACAAATATCTTGAGATTTAGATTGCCACGGTCAAAGTTCAACTGAAGTTACAAATCTGGTAATGTACCTACTCACTTGTTTTCAGACTTTATGATAAGTCCTAAAGCCTGCCTAAAACGCACTCCTGACGTCACATACTACTCAGAGCAATAACAAGGTTTTAACGATGATATTATACTGTGTGTGGACAGTTAAATTCTATAAAAAATACATAAAGAATTTATTTTACATGACATGAGCATGAGAGTTAAGAAATATTATACAAGTGATACTACAAATGAGATTTTTTAGATATCTCCTATGTTGTATGTCATATTCTAATTGGATTCGAAATAAAACAAGAAAATATTTTAAAGTATATTTATTAATCAAGAGTATTAATTTATAAAATACAGAACTAGTGCTTTCTCTTATCGTCTCTACTGTCCCTACTTGACTTAGCACGGTCATAGTCATCATATTTCCTAGACGTCACTCGACTGCGTTTATCATCAGATCGTCGATCCCTAGGCCGCTCTATCTCCCGTTCCCTTGATCTTGACTTGTGCCGTTTACTCGAGTAGTCACGCTTCCTCTCGTATGGTGAACGGGATCGTCTATCTTTCTTTGACTTATGACTAGTGTGGTATTTCGAAGACAGTGGCGGTGTCTTTGGTGACTTATCCTTTTTAGATTCACGTCTTGTGTCTTTTGAAGTCGACGCTGCTGGCGATTCAGCTTTCTTTTCATTTGCTTTAGCAATTTCCTGATCTTTCTGACTTTGTATGTGCTTGTTCGCTTGATAAATCTTACGTAGATTGTCCACTTTATGCTCCAACTCGTCTGGGTTAACTTTAGCACGTTTGTACAGCTGCAAAATTCTTATACACACTTCCCTGATTTCTTCTTCTGTCACTCTGAATAACAAGAACCAATGGGGGTTGTTGGGCAGCGGCAGGCCAATCTTCCGTGCCGTTAAGTAAATGCAAGCACACGCTATCGTCTCCGGAGGGAACCTCATAAACACATCAGTGCGGAGGGCATCATTCATGTAATTCCATGCCATTTGCATGAGTTGACGGTTCTTTTCATACTGCAGTAATTGTAAGTAGACTACAATAAGCTTGTGCGGGTGTTTGACGTGAACACAGAATCCTAATTCCTTCAAAATACGCCTCTCCGCTTTTATCACTTGGTTTTTTAGCTCGATGTAGTTATGGTCCACAATCAACGGGCTAATTGTCTTCTGGGCTCTCACTTGCTTGATATGATGGAATACATTGATCACATCTCTAATCCTACATGGCTTTTCTTCGACTTTAGATGCTAAGTAGATACTTCCCATGGCCATAGTTTCCATGGGGTATCTGACAAAGGATTTCGAGTAATAAAACCTTTGGAGATATATCTGGCCTGTTGCCATGGCAACTTGGGGCAGTCTCAGCAAGATTCCGGCGGTCTGAATCATTTCACATCCCAGGATACGAAGGTCAGTCTCGGTTTCTATGTCGAGGCCATCTGCTTGTGATGGCGTCTCCTTGAAGGCCGATTCCGGCAGCAGACAGTTGTATAACGTAAGCACGATCTTTCCATAGTTTTTCTGCGGTTTTGCAACCGTCGTCGTGCTACTTTTCGCCGTACTCGGTGCTGCAGTCGCCGTCATGATGCTTTCACACAGTGCAACTTTGTATATCACGTTTTTCACTGACTTTCTTTGAAGACACACAAATTCGAACTTATAAGTCAATTTTCAGAGGTCTTACAGTCATTTTAATAGCACATTACTGAATAATACCACATTTTTTACGAGTGAAACACGAAAAATGACGAATCTGACAGCTCGTTTTGGCAAGATGGCGCCACATATGTACACAGATGTCAAACTCAAAACTTGTAAACAAGTTTTTAGTAAATTTTCAGCTATAAAATAGTTAATTAACACTTTTACGTACCTTGAGCCATTATGTTCTATGTATTCTAATATCCAGATGTTAAAATAAAGAACTAACAGCCACGAAATTAAAACAGAAACCAAATCATTGTATGAGTCAACTAATCAATTTCTGAAGTTGCGTTTCGTTTAGTTTTATCCACATTAAACCGAATCGGACATAAAATTGTTTTCAAAAGATACCTCTAGCTCCATTTAACGACTTAAATTCCGTATAAGATAAGCTAATTAAGTATTAGCTAATAAGGTAATTTACTAAATGACAAAATTAGTCATATTTTTTTTGGCAGTTGAATGATGAATTAAAACGCTCTTTATAGTACACTGTATAATCTGTGGAACAAACTGCGGAAGTTCCATTTCCGGGCGGCAGATTTGAGATAAAAATCAATACCACAAAATTAGGTGCGTTAGTTTTTGTGATCAGATAAAAATGCTATTATCATGACCCAAACAAATTGCTCCTAGGTGATTAAAACACGCCAATTTTATCTATTGCTTATTGCCGAGACAATAAGGCTCATGTTCAATGAAAAACAAATCGTAAATTGATTTACTTAATAAAAACAAAAGAAAAATACTCACATCCAGGGTCTGTGCACTTCTGAACAAAGGAGTCCAGAAAATCATGTCCCTCGCCCGATTCAAAGCAACACTTTACAAACGACATTTTATAGATTTTAATTGACAAAATTAATAAAAACTTTAGGTAAATATCTCAAATCGTTAGATAACAAGAATATATTTTTTTACAAATTATTTTTAACAGGCTGTAAAATACCATTTAACAAATCACGAAATTGTACTAAGAGATCCAGAAGGAGATTTTTTGTTTATAAATAATTGATTTTCACTTAATAAATAAATAAAATTATCGTTATTAAATTATAATGCTTCAATGATCACTTGTTTTGAACACATTTTTTAAAAATACATTGCACTGTATATTGCTTAAGTTGTAGCCTTGTAAAGAAAATATATTAATTGGCCATAATTAGGTCATTTAGGTCACATTTCAAATAAAAACAGGGTCAGACTTTTTTTAGTTAGGCAGGCAGAATGTCAGTCAATGCAAAAATAATACATGTAACCCAACAAAATTTAGTGATCAACAATATAAAGTAGGTTTCTACGTGTCTAGGAGCATCGTGATTTGGTCGCATAATGCGCCAGCGAATGCGGAACTAAAAGAAGATAATGGCGCTAGTGTAGCGACATGTACAGAATCATCCTACAAGTTGTTTCAATATTTTG
The DNA here is from genome assembly GCF_963855985.1 of Ostrinia nubilalis. NCBI lineage: Eukaryota > Metazoa > Arthropoda > Insecta > Lepidoptera > Crambidae > Ostrinia > Ostrinia nubilalis. The sequence goes on along the minus strand of NC_087109.1, from coordinate 1,410,574 downwards.
CGCCAGATGGCGTAAAGTAGTACTAAAAATGGCGATAGATGGCGCTAAGAGTATTTTCATGCATAATAAAAAAAGCTGGCTCAAATCAAAACATTGTGTTTGTAAGTTTTAAAGTTTACATTTTGAACTTCTTAAAAGTTACCGTCCTACCTACTCTTTTCTTTTCTCTTAAAACAGTAGCTATCGAGATGTAGATACAATATAAGGCCCGATTTCCACCAAGGCGGAACGGAGCGGAGTTTTGAATATCCCATCAGATTTAATTCTTCAATAAAATAAATGAAATCTGCTTGGTTATCCGCTCCACCTTGAACCGGGAATTCTATATAGGTAGATACTTCTCTATAGATGGGATATTTCGACCATAGGCGGCTTCACAGGGCCAAATGGTCAACATTCTTTCTTCGTCGTTCTAGCCAAATGACGTCCACTGCTGGATAAACGAAGTTGCGCTGCCTGCAGAGCCGGATCTACCGTATGGCTTTTTGAGCTTCAGCCCAGGGCCCCGTGGATTCAAGGGGCCCCCAGCTAAGTCAAGTCAAAGTAAAAAATAGACGATACTTAATGCGATAGTAGGTGGGCTCCTAAGTAAGTAGTATTAGCCCAGGGCCCCTTAAACTCACGGTCCGGCTCTGGCTGCCTGCCCGCATCCTACTTCCTGCGATCTTCTCCAGATCGTCGGTCCACCTAGTGGGAGGCCTGCCTTACCTACAAATAGCCATGAGTAGTTATGCTATACTGTCTGTACAAACTTAGTAGGTAAATATTACCTACTTGCAATAAATGTAGAGTTAGCAAACTCTATGCAAACACTCGGAAACGCAACAGGTGTGCTGATTTTGTAATCAATACACCTACACTCGTTAAAATGATAACAAAAAGTTTCTAAAAATCAAACCACTTTATTTTTTTATCATAGGTAAAATGGAATAAGTAATAAGTTTGGTGGCACCAGAAATAAATAATAAATTATTCCAGAAGATAAAATTAAGAAGTTGAATTATAATAATGTATTAAAGAGACTGTCCTTCCTTCTTTTTTGCTTAATTTCTATAGAGATCTAATCGAGATAATACAATAAACCTTTTCCACTACAGACCTTTTAAAAGATAAGATTCAATCGCCATTTCAATTGTTTGTCAAATGAACTCAAATGGCACATTAAATATTGGATTACAATAAAAAAACAAGTTGTTTTCCTTGCAAAGAAACGGCCTCCTACGAATTATTTGCACCAAAGGCTTCAACCACGTAACAGGCTCTCTCACTCCGCAATTTAACTCATTCAGTCGACCTCGAGTTCTTGAAGAGAACGGCCGCCTTGCCTTCCGCCATCTTGATCCATCTGTCAAACTGCGCGCCAATAATATTGTGTACTTTTTAAATTTCAATTTCGTGGCTCCGGCTCACAGTGTTTAAAGTTTTTTTTTGTGAACGACCAAGGAGTTTTTTAGTGTTTGTTCTGTTCCGTTGGTGATTTGTGTTGTGTTTTGATTTTAGTATCTGTTGCCGGCCGGAAAGGACAAATTTTCTAAGGTAAGTTTACTTTTGTTTAGTTTTTACTTAAAAGGTATTTTCGTCTTAATCTAAGACAAACCTAGACGTTCAGAAACAGTTTGAGAGTTTGGTGAGCCTTTCGCTGTGCGATTGCAGGTTTCATAAAAGCTCTAAACAAGTTAGAAAGGGAGAGTTAGTACACCAGACTAGATATAGTTAGAGTTAGAGGTTGATTGGTTGATAAATTGATGTAACAGTTAGTTCAATAATTAATAACTGCAATTTCGAAACGTGAAATTAATTAATTGAACGTTCATAAACAACAACTGAAATCTAATATTGAAGTTTCAACGTAATATCTTAAACGTTTTCATTTGAATTGTTTGCACGCGATATTTTATGGACTGTGAAGGTGTTGTACTTGAGTTACGTAACCACCAACATAAATTGTTTATGGTAATGATATGCATCTTTTAATGGCGTAGTCAGGTAATAACAATACTTACATTGTACAGGTGCAAAAGTAATTAATTTCAAGCGCAATATTTATTTTTACACCTACCTTTATTATGATAGTATTTTTTTTAAAATTTAAAACTTGAACGAAGTTTTAATACGTTGTTCTGCAGAAATTATTTTTACTTTTAGGCAAATACTAAACAGTAGGCTTATTACAAACGTTTTAATTATTAATTTACCTATTAAAAATCCTTAGTACCTCCTTATCTTCTAAAGAAAGCTAAATCAAAATCAATTCAGCCGTTTCATAGATTACCTGGAACAAACAGACAGATAAAAATGGTTTTAAAGAAACTACAGTTATTTCAAAAGCTTAAAGTAAATAGCTGTTTTAAAACACTTCTTCTTCTTGTCGTGTCGACAACAAACCTACACAGCATCAGCCCAAAACTACGTCACAAGATGGCGTTAAAACACTTTAATCCTTATTTGTAAGTTTTTTTATTTATGTAAGTTTTATTAAAGTTATTTTAATATCATAATAACGAATTACCAGCCAACTGTTCAATCTTCTAAGATTGTCAGTGATCTGCATCATTGTTCAAATGTCGCCACGTAATTTCCTGATTGCAACCTTTGGACGCTCGTAACTGAATGCCATGTAAAAGTCAAGAGGCTGTAATTATGATGAAGGTGCTCTACCTATTATGTAGAGAGTTAAGTCCGCGTGAAAAATATAATACACTAGCGGCCGCCCGCGACTTCGTACGCGTGGATCCCGTTTTATCCCCTTTAAATGTTAATTTCCTGAATTTTCTTTGCTATAAACCTCACGGAGCCCGAGACTTTTCCAACGAATGCAAAACCGTGGAAATCGGTTCGTGCGTTCTGGAGTTATAGCGTCAGGAAGGAAAACCCGACTTATTTTTATATAGTAGACTACATATTTATTTATTTATCCACACTTTGCGTTACATTTTAGCGTTTTGAAGTGCTTAAAAAAGCGGAGCATTCAATTGTAGAGCTTTAATCATATGGGGGGATCTTTTACATATGATTTATGTCCATCAGTAGGCTGCGTTTGGTTAAGATTTTGATTGAATTTTGTTTTCGGAACTAATAAAGACACTATTACTATATACTTTATACATACTAGTTTTCTCAGATAAGGATGTAAGTAGTTTCGTGAATAACTTTATAGTTATTGGTTTATTTTAATAGTTTAGCCTACAGACAAACAAAGTAATAAAAGGCAACTGTGAATTGAACTAACAGAAGTAAACAACTTTTAGTGAAGACAAAGTCTTCGTTCTACCACAGAATAATAATAAGTACTGTTCCACAGACATTGCGAACATTGTCATGCACTTTTCCTCAAGGTTAAACACACAAAAAATACACAACTTTGTGAATCTGTGTACAGAAACTGCGTCACCAGACAGGTTATTTAAAATAGTTATGTTCTTAGAAGGTCCTTAGTAGATAAATACGTTTCACTTAGCTTATTTTATTGCACTTACGAGACCATGTAATTCAAGATAAGAATAAAATTGAACCTTCGAATTCTCAAACAAGTTTGTATTATATCTTGTTACTTTCATGTTGTTTATTATGACGTCATTCTACTTAACGTCTGAATGATTGACCGAAAAGAAAAACGATTCTTACTTCTTTCGAAAAGAGTCTTATGCCCGTTTTCACCATCAATCCCTAATTGTTAAGTGACCCCTATGGTAACACATAAACAGGCATTTTGTTTTCATAGAGGTCACTTAAAAATTGGGCATTGATGGTGAAAACAGGCATTACTCGTAAATAAAGTCACAAAAGTAATTAATTTTCTATTAATAGATTGTAAAAACCGCATTTACACGATCTTCTACATTCGTTTAACCCTACCACTGCTTTGGGACAATAAATGGGCCAGTGCTAAAAAGCAATGCAATTTAGACGCATAACAATATGGTGGCTATAGAGTCATCAGGGTTTTTGCAATTGACTGGCCTTGTCCTTACCCACCTATACACAAATTTTGGAGGAAATTAAGGATTCCAATGCAACACCTCACTCGAAAATCCCAAGGTGAGCTGACTCAAGTAATCCTTGAGGCAAATTATTGTGCTGAAAATAAGTAATCTACTATATAAAAATAAGTCGGGTTTTCCTCCCTGACGCTATAACTCCAGAACGCACGAACCGATTTCCACGGTTTTGCATTCGTTGGAAAGGTCTCGGGCTCCGTGAGGTTTATAGCAAAGAAAATTCGGGAAAAGGGGGTAAAACGGGATCCACGCGTACGAAGTCGCGGGCGGCCGCTAGTTTTACATAAATTAAAACAGCTTTTTGGGAAACAGGCTATGCCTTAACTAGGTATGTGCTTAAACGAGTATGCAAGTGTTTTTTCATTAATTATATTTTAACTTGTGTCACAACAGGTAATTTTCATGCCAAAAAGTAATCCGTAACATGCGTCTTCGTCTTCAAGTTGTATGTCAACTATTATTACAGTTTAGCCCCCTTACTAATAAAACTTACACGCTCGTTGAAGTGTTTTAAAGTGACGTTTAGTATGGAAATGTCATTTTAAAACAGTGTTCAACAACTGTGTAACTTTTTATTAGTTAGGGAGTAGGTATTTAGCGATTTATTAGCGAAAGCATAACAAACTAGACTCCAAGCACCTTATTTAATTTCCATAATGCTTAAGGAAACTGCTATGAATACATGTAATTTGTTATTCATCCAGTTTTGGCTGTTTGTCATAATACCCACAGTCCCACACGCGTGGAGGCTTCGCGTGACGTCACCGCGCCCACGTGACGCCCCCGGCGCGGGCGCCGCAAAAACTGCCAATTAACACTGCCTGATGGGGCTTTATTTAGCCTTTTGTAATGTGCAACTGTGGATAAGATTATACAGGGTGTAATGGATAAATATGGATAAAAAAACATTTCTCTAAAATAACAGATAGGTGTGTAAAATAAATTAGCATTAAAAGTAAATTAATATACGAGAAAAACATAATCGACCTTCATTGATTGATGAAGATGATTGACAAGGGCTTTAAACCGTGATTCCAGCTACCTTTTTTAATCACCTTAGACTCCTTTTTGAGTCTTGACTTGATAAATTAGATCATGAAGTCGGACTCTACTCAATACGGGACGCTGATACTCTGTAGCCAGGATCTGCAGCTTGATCGCCAATAAAAACCCAAACAAAACAAGGCTAAGTTTGTCCCGGGAGAATGTTATTACCCACAACGATATTAATCGGAAAAAATGTATGAGTTTGAAGTCAAAGACCCTCCCTCCTGTGCAAAGCGGTGACATGTGAAAATTCCCAGTGGGGGCAGATTTTTCTGTTCGGTTTGGTTGGTGGTAGGACTTGTTCTAAGTCCGCCTGGCTAGCTACCACCATTTTACCTAAGTCTGTCGCCATAACAACAATGTTAACAGCATTGTTTTGTTCCGGCAGTTAGAGGTAAGATAGGCAGTTTCTCTGTGGTTGAGGATTCCGGGTGAAGCTCGCTTCCACCTTCGGCCTGATCATCACTTACCATCAGGTGAGATACAGGCCAAGAGCTTCCTCGTTGTGGATAAAAAAAAAATTCAAAAGTAAAATAAACCTTTGGGAAAAGATATTTTATTACACCAGTTTAATTTAGGTACTAAGTCTGACACTATCACTTGATTCATTATACGATGGAAAAAAGAAAAAGTACTGGCCTATTTTATTGGTTAAGGACTGTCTGTCCCGTTGAATCGCGTAGTGCTGGCCTAATTCGTTGATGTCTTTTATATAGCGATACAGAAAAGTGACGTTGTACAGTCTGTATAATCAAGCTTTGGCGTTTTATAATAGTATGTTTTTGCAATAAGTGCTATTTTGTATGATAAATTGTTGATAGTCTGATGTGTGTTCATTGTATGAAAAGTAAAAAAGTTTAAAAGGTCAATATGGCATACAACGAGTATTTGTAGGTTACAAATTATTATTTTTTATCGATTTTAATTTCGATAACTTTCATCATCGTGAATATCATAACAGAATTTATGCAACCGGTCCATTAAACTAATTTTCTTACGAGAACGTAACGAAGGAAGAAAAGAGACACTTGTTAAATATGCAATCCCTATCATGAGAATATTATTTATCCTGATTTAGAGTAGACTAAAAACATTGTATTTTTGTATCTTTAAATACTTAGAAGTAGAAAAGCAAATCTATTTAAAGGAAAAACTGACTGACTGACTGACATATCAACGCACAGCCTAAACGGCTAAACGTAGGCACTTGAAATTTGGAAGGGACGTAGCTTAGATACCGTAGAGGTGCACTAAGAAAGGAATTCCTGAAATTCCCACGGGAACGGGAATTAGCAGGAAAATCCTTTTGTATAAAAAATCTAAACCGCTTACGTTAGACGCTTGAAATTTAGCATGCAGGTACCTTAGTAAACTTAAAGCTTAGTTACAACAAGGTATTGCAAAATTCCCACGGGAACGGGAGTCAGCGGGAAAAAACATTTGTAGGAAAAAATCTAAACCGCGTAAGATAGATAAAGGAGGTAAAACGGGATCCACGCGTACGAAGTCGCGGGCGGCCGCTAGTGTATTTTAAAGTGCTAAAGATTTAGTTACTGTCAACTAAATTTTAACACTCACCAAGCTGTTGTCACTTGTTCGTTTCGCAGCTTCTCAAGTGGTGTCAAGTGAGTAATTATTGACACGTGTCATGCGCAAACGCAATTTCTGCAATATCTGCATCGATGCGCGAGTTTTAATGCCAATGTAGAGCTAAATAGGATCAGAAAGGACACAATTACAATTATTGATTAGGTTACATTCTGTCTGGGTGAAAATTTTCAAACGTACAATGTATTATGAAATCGTTAATGTAGTGTAGGCGCTAATTGGGATCTTGGAGGCAGGGAAAATAAATGAAATCTAATACATAAAGCTTTTCCGTATGAGTATTTGTTAAAGAATTTGTTAATCAGATCTCTCATAGCATTTTTATATTCATTAATTCCTAAATAACCGGCTTCCACAGAAATAGTACATACTACGAATTCATGGATTCCGCAGTCTCTAAGTCAAATACAATTCCTAGGCTCTATTTTTCCTTATTTATTAAATTGCTCGTCCTTTCTATTAAAATTATACACCTATGCAGTAAAACTTTTCAAATTCCCACTGTAAGTGGTCGGTTATTGTTTTAAATCTAAAAAACATGTAAAAGTAAACGGTGTGCATGTAGATTGTATCGAGTAATGTTCACACGCTATACTTACGGCTTAATTACTGCTTTATTACTTGCTTAAGTTTGTTAAAGACCCCAGTTAAGGCCTAGGTCATGCAGTAAGTTTTTAACCTAGTTCTAACTTAGTACTTAATGTGCTGTTATAAGGCAGTTTTCAAGGCCAAACAACTTTTGAAGAACTAAATGAATGACTAATCTCATGTTATTAATATTAATAAGATCGGATTATAGTTATTGGTCATTGAGAATTAATTAAAAGAGGACATTTATTACGTAACACTTTAAATAATTACATCGTTTCAGCCGAATGACGTACACTGCTGGACAAAGGCCTCCCCCAAGATTTCCACAAAGACAGGTCCTGCGCCTATTTTAGAAAGTGTATATTTCTTCAGCATAAAAAAGTAAGCAGACTTGTCCTACTAATTGAAAGAATTTTTGTTAACTTGGTGATTGAGAATATTTCTATATGACTTTATACAGGGTGTTAGGTAAATGGGTATATGAGCCGACACTAGCCCATGTTAACATGGTCATATAAATGGTATGGTGTAGTCAGAAAATTGATATCTTCATTTTAATTATTTTATTTTTCATACGAATCGGATTTAATCAAATTTATTTTGTATGAAAATTAAAAAAATTAAAATGATGATATCCAATTTCTGACTTCACCATACCATTTATATGCCCATGTTAACATGGGCTAGTGTCGGCTCATATACCCATTTACCTAACACCCTGTATAGCCAGCCAAAATACACAAATATAATTTGTCAGTAATATCACAGAATAATAATAAGTACTACGTAATATTGACAAGCTTAGAGCCATTATTTATACTCGCTTATCTTCCATCTTTCACGTCAACCGAAATTTGTGGCTTCCGAACAAAAAAGGTGCTTTTTTCGGTGAATCAAGTAGCATTTGGACAAAAAGTAACCTGCCGTGTCCAGTAGTCCGTGAAGTTCAAGGTAAATAGGTATCATTCAGGCTGAATGCCGTGATATTTTATTGAGTCGTCTAACTTGCTGTCTGCTTCCTGATTGTGCTTTATGGTATTTAACTAGTTTAGTGCATATGCATAATAGAAACTAACATGCAAATTATGAAAACATTTTTGCTGGTAGGTGGTGCCATTATGCACATAATATTAGTCACTAACTCATAATATTATTTAGATATCTAAAGAACGAACATAGAAGAGTACTTGAAAATGTTTCTAAGATGTGAAAATCGGTGCTTTGAATTCATGTAATATTAAATTTTAATGTAATAGTAAATTGTTGGTTACAAACAAACTCTTTTAACTAGCGCAGTTTGTTCTCGCTGGATAGGTGACCAGCCATTCCGATGCTAGGATGGCGCGTCACCTAAGAAAGTAGATTATTTTCTTTAAATCGAGGGTAGCAACTATCTAACGATTAGTAGCAACTAGTAGCAACTGGGAAGCAACGTTCAATATTTGTTTCGATGTAAAATATGGGTAGTGACCGTCCATTCTGACGCACACTTTTCATGTTCTGTAATTAATATGCTAAAAGGAGAAGAACCTACAGTACGGAGTACGGATAGCGATACAGCAATATACTATTGTCATCATAATAAGTGTAATAGATGATATTTTATCAAAAATATATTTGTATAGCCTGACGTGACATCGCTTACTTATCTCCTATCTCCAAAGGGTTTTTGCAGGTCGCAAATACTTATTTGATTATTTTGATTTAAAGAATAACTTACTGTCACGGCCTCCAGGATTTTTTTTCTAAACTGGAGGAATGTTTGACCCCAAACTTCGTATCGACAATCGAAGGTCAAAACTTCACCCAGTTTGTCACCATTTGTGTCGACATTGTAAATTTTTTGCAACTTACAAAAAGTCTACAAAACATCCTATTCGATATTCAGTCACTTTAACTTGCAAATTATGTTTTCAACATTTGGGTAACCGCCAACAACTGTTGTATAACGATTGCAAGTGATGAATTTACAACTATACGTTTTCCTGAATTTGGCAATCACGGTATCTAATAAATACATAGGTATATATTTACAGCTATGTATTTTCAGGCATTTTCACTTGACTACTTCTATCCCTTTTCGAACTTATTAAGTTCGGTATTTAAGGAGGCTAGGTCACAAAGTATCATAAACCATGAAAGTAAGTTTATATGCATTAAGCCATGTGGGATTAAAACACTTTTATTGTTTTATTATACATAGTAACCTCTTAGTTTGTTATCCAAAATACGAACTTAAGTAATCACAAGTTGGATTTAAGCTCGAGTTTGAAACGAGTTTCGCGATTAATTTATTAATACGGACAGAAGATAAGTAGGTAGGTATACTAATGCCCGTATTAACAAACGATGCTTGCTTATGTGAAGCAGTAAATCGAACGCACAGCGTTGAATAGAGCTCTGTGATTGGTTCGTGTGTCACCCTGTGCGTCCATGCGCACTGTGAAACCTCATAGTAATGTTTGTGAATACGGGTGTAATAGTCGCCACGCATAAATAAATACTGGTTGTAACTGAAAAACTTCATACTTCATTTGGTATGTTATAATGTCATGCACAGTCATTTTGTATGTACTACATTTATTGACTTTACTATTTATTAGTGTCGCGCCATAATAAAACTGCCATTTAATAAACTCAAGGATATCTCTCCAAGATACCAAGATTGAAGCATACCCTAATACGGCAGCACTTAGCTATTGAAATGCAAATTCCAAATTAAGCCCTCTCGGACATGTCACTACCAGCACCTGCGGAATCGGCGGCCTTGTCGTGTTGCAACATGTTCCACATTCGGCTTTTGCAACTTACAACGACATGTCTGGAAGTGGGTTCGCCATGTCAACTTGTTGGAGCTTGACGGGGAAAGGCTTAGCATGTTTGTTTTAACATAGTTTTCGCCTGCGGCTTAGTTCGCGTAGAGTTTGACATGTCGTTTCTAAATGTAGCCTGTCATTTTCTGAAACGAATGTCTCCAAAATTAATTTCGACTCAATACTGTCTACTCAATACTCAATGGGTATTAAAATACTCTAAGTAGTTACACTACCAATTAGTTTCACTTAATACCTGTTAAAATTTTAGAGACTACAGAAGTTACAGTAATTCAGGGGTGGCCAACCGGTCGATCGCGACCGACCGGTTGGCCACCCCTGAATTACTGTCGATCGCGAATATTAGTCCAGTCGATCGTGGCAAGGCAAAAAATACTATACATGATTGTGTACTAAACTATGCTGTCCTATTTAAGATTTCAAGAAGTATGTAAGTGTTAGATCGCCCAGGGTTTCGTTAGTAAACAGTAGATATTATGTCTTATCAAGTTGGCCACCCTTGCAGTATAGGATAGAGCCATAAAAATAACTCTTCTTACAAAAAAGCTTTTGTGCCTGACTCCAAAAACCTGCTTGCTATAACAATGAAATAGGCAGAGATGTAGTGGAAGAACATTAACCTCATTTTCGCGGTCGGGTGAAAATGAAACGTCATCAACACAAATACCACCTTACGCGTCGTGACGGGACAAACATTAGATGCACTGGCACATGAAACTAGGGTTCCGTAAACAAATATTTAAAATAAAAAAACAGAACTCTGAAGATTTTTTACTTTGCAAGTACGGAACGGAACTATTTCCATCTCTCCTTCCCACCGCTGCAACTCCTTTGTAGCCAGGACCTACAGTTTGTCCGCCAATAAAACCCAACCATTGAAGGCAATTTTTCTCCTGGGGAAAAGTTAGACTGTCATTGGGTCCGGAACGATAAGAAGAATGAAGAAAAAAGAAAGAAGCGATCAATGCATTTAAGTCTGATCGCCATCGCTGCACGCCGGCTGATCGCGTTGGTTTGACTGAAGTTCGAAATTAAGGATTGACTTCCCCCAATACAAAGTTGGTGACAGGTGACACCTACCTAATTTCGTTGCCTGCTTCTGTCTTTCCAGAACATTATAATCCGGGCCTTTTCAAGGCGAGAGTTAAAGCAGGCCTGTTCATCTCCGCGAGTTTACATCGAAAACAAAACACGCACGATGGCCCACCTACAGGATACTATTCGACAAGGCCTCACATACGAGCGAACATTGACTCACGCGTATTCTTGTGTATGACGGAAGAAAATAAAGAAAATGGTGTACTAAATACTGTGCAGTATTTAACTGCCTAAATAATAAAAACACAGAATGTACTTTTTTAAGTTGTCTCAAGACACTGAGAGGTAAATAAGTAGTTTATATTATTCATGATAAATATTCATGCTAAATCATGTATTTCCTCCGCCATTTTCCGCAATTTGGCACCTCACGTCACATCATTTTACCGAAGTCAGCCCTATAGCTTCGGCGCAGTGCCGATCACTGATGTTTGTCAACAAAATGGTGCTTGACTCTTGAGACAGGCTAAATTACACCATATTGTGAATGACATTGAGCATAATTATATTTTTTTAAATACCTTCGCGAAGTAAAACTTCTGTACGTAGTACTTATTATTATTCTGTGGTTAAAGCACTTACAGGGCCGATATTATGTTCCATCCTAGACAGCATCTCACTTAACAGGTGCGATTGCGGTCAAATACCTGTCTTGTTCTGCATAAAAAAACCTGTTACTTTAAGATTACACACCGAACCATTGTTCGACTCATCACGATTTTGTTATTACTACGGAACCCCGTTTGCGCAAGCCCGACTCGTTCTCAGCTTTTTTGTTTGCACACAAACAAACGATATCATGTGCGATTAAGCGATCGTCACGACAACTCGATTTGTCTACGCTTGTCGTGCGACACATGTTATGGTGTTTTGAAATTGGATCAATGGTAGGAATGCCATGTGAAAGGAAGTGAGATTTATGGGGTGATAATCGAATTTCGATTACTTTGGTTCTAAAGATTTTCTCATATGTGATAGACTCCGAGCAGAGCACACTTCATCACCCTTTGGATTCAGAACGTTCTTAATTAAATAATTATCCTAAATATGTCTATAAACACTCGTCATTGGCGAAACCAGTATGCTTCAAAAATGCATAATTGAAACCATTAAACAGAATAATGGTAATTGAGCCTCCTTATCAGCTTCATAGTCAAGGAACCACGTCTCCGTTCTGTGCGTCATCACCACTAGCAACACACACTGGTCAAAGACTGCGCCAGAAGGAGGGTTATGTTTTTAAGAGAAGGTGTTTCGTTGTGGAAATCTATTGAGGAGACCTCTGACCAGTAGTTCTAAGGACATTTAATTTTGGTTGAAACAAATGAACGAACGAATCGAATGAACAACCGAAAGCCGATCATTGACAGATCCTTTAGGAGATGATTATAACTTAATCAAAGAGTCTTGAATCCCTATAAGCTGATAGATGGTGAGGGACTCTATCTTCATAATATTCTTTTCCGATCAAGTCAGGCTTATAAATAGCATCGCATCGAAGTGCACTAAGGCCGCAAGCAGCGTGGGCGCAGCAAGGTGACACGCTGACGTCACACCTGCCCGTGCGTCGCTCGAGTGCGGAAACCAAGTTTATCCTTTTTTCGCGAAGGAAATAAATTAATATTTTTTATGACTTACTATTAAACTTTTTGTAGTTTGTTTGTTCGTTGAATGAGTTTGGTTAGATGCTATTTTGTGTGGCTTTTTTATCCTCTTCGGGACTATTCCCACCTCTCGTTCCTACCGCTGCAACTCCTGTGTAGCCAGGATCTATAGCTTGACCGCCAATAAAAACTCAACCAGTGAAGGTCAAGTTTGTCCCGGGATTCTTTATCCTCTTGGCTGCATCTTACCTGATGAAAAGTGATGATCAGGCTGAAGGTGGAATCGAGATTTTCCCGGAATTCTCAACCACAGAGGAACTGGCTATCTTACCTCCCACTGCCGGAACACAACAATGCTGTTAACATTGCAGTTTGGTGCAAATTGGAATACTGCCTGTCAAGTTCGGTATTTTGTAGAGTTAGACTAACGTCTATTGTGCCTACGAGTATACATGAGTGTAATGAGTTATATGACACTGTTAGAATAATAATAATATGATGTGGATATGAAAAGATCGCTTACCGCGTGACCTTGCGTTGGCATAAGAAAATTGAATCCTCCATCGGTGGTTTTCCTCAAACGAACGTTGGGAATGACGAAAGAAAACTATAATTAATTTATATGTAACCTTGCAACTTTATGCCTCTAATTAAGTATTTTTAACTAGCTAATGTGTAATGGATTTATAGAATGCTCGCGCTATTTTAATTGGAAGTATAAATACTGCAGTTTTCTTGACCCAAAAATGTGGAATTTATACCACTTAGGTACAATGCTCGGGTTACGGGTCTAGTAGGTTTTTTTTATGCGACAGGAGGCAAACGAGCAGTCGGATCACCTGATGGTAAGTGATTACCGTCGCCCATAGACACCCACAATCCCAGGGGCGTTACAGGTGCGTTGCCGGCATTTAAGGTGAAGATACGCTCTCTTCTTGAAAGCTTGCAAGTTCATGAATATTTAAGATCTAAATAATCCTTCCTAATATTACAAATGTGAATCTTAGTGAGGATGGATGGATTTCAAGCAAAAATTGGATTTTGATGAATCTTTATAGTATTATTGTTTATACATTAAAATAACATTCAACCTCTTATTATTATCTCAATTACTTACTTTACTATTCAACGACAAGTTCTACAACAAATATGGTAAACTACGTTAGTTACTATAGGTAGCGCCAAGGAAGTGACTCTATTCAACCATACATAGACCGATGTAATCAACATCTTATTATCAACAAGTACAGGCAGCACATCAAGCTACACCCAATGGCTTCTAATGCAGTTGTATTAAGTGTTATTTTGCCACAAAAGTATGTCATTCACTGTACAATAAATGGACTGGATTTATATGCAATTCAATTCTACACATGTCCGCGTGCCAGGCACCGATCGTTCTAATGCGCTTAGGCAGGACAATGCGATGCTGTAATGAAAATTATGTTTTAAACCTGTAACAATTAAGATATATTTTTGATATTTTCTGTCTAAATGCCATTGCAAAGGCGTCAATGGAAGTTAAGTAGCGAATGTTTTGTATCTGTTAGTGATTTTTGCTCTATTATTTTAAAAGAGGGAAAAGAAGAAAATTCCCGTGGATTCCCGAGGCGACTCAGGCATGCAGGGATAAATAAATGGACACCAGTCCTCCCCAACCCTCAATCAATCCGACCAGAGCGTAGAAAGTGTAGCGTAAATCCACTTTTTTCCTCACAGAAGCTCTACTACAGAGACTGATGATGCAATGCTCTCTAGGGGATACTGACTTAAAAGCTATTTTTCAATTTCTATCTCTTTCTTATGATAATTAATTTGCAGATATTTCATGTAGATCCATGTCTATTAAATGGTGCTAACCAAGACTACAAATTGCATACTAAATTAAGAAAGTTTCTAACCACAAAACAAACAAAGTGCTCAGTTTGTCATTTCGCGAGTAATTGTCAAAATTAATAACAAAGTAGATCACCTTTGTCAAGCGACCGTGAACTGGTACAACCGTGTGCCGTGTCGCCTCAGCACGTGTAATTAAAATATTTATTTAACACGACGTGACAAGGTCAATTTGTCGGTCTAAATGTCAACGCTATATCATTATGAATTTATGAATGAATATGAAAAAAATTGGTGTAGTTTTTGGATCATTCAAAGTTTTTGCGGTTCTGAACGTCGGTATATGACATCAGTATTAAAACATGACACACGTTCGGAAAAGTTGTGCCAAGCAAGGATCAGAAGCACCTAAACTTGACTGGGAGTTTGAGAAAATCCTTCACTTCCGTTCTAAATATGAAGGTTGCAGTATTATCGCGACACACTTGGCATCATTTAGCCCTCAAAATGTAGACTCTACATTGAGAGAAATAACGTAAGTTCTTGAATGGAGACCGTGGCTCGGCAAGCATGGGATCTCAAGCTAAGTAGAGCTACAAAGTTTACTTTACTCATGACTCATGTGGCAGAATGACGAATTGTAAAAAGTCGCGTGAATGTGACAAGCTAGACTGGATCAAATGGCAGTAATTGGATACTGTTTCAATTTTTTTTTTATGTAGTTAGTCAGGGTAAAAAGGGATCTGGGCCTATGTACGGACGTGGATTAATGATGGTGATTAAATCTATACTTCTATACTAGTATTATAAATGCGAAAGTAACTCTGTCTGTCTTGCTTTCACGCCTAAACCACTGAACCGATTTTGATGAAATTTATCCCGATTTTTGAAACAGGGACGCGCGCGATAAAGTTTTTCTGTGACAGACAAAATTCCACGCGGGCGAAGTCGCGGACGGAAAGCTAATCAATGATAAAACAAAATTAAATACGAGGCAAATGATTCGAGTTCGATGCTACTAATCAACTCCATTTCATTGTCTAAACCTTTTTGCCGTAACAGTTCGACAGTAGGCGATAAATAATTGCTTGAGAATCGTCGTGGGCGCAAGGACGTAGTACTAATTGATACGCTGTTATTATCAAATCGCTCGATAATTCACACCATTCTTCAATAACAGGTCATTACATAATTGCAGGTGACTGCTGAATTATATTATGTAGGTGGGATGTGGATGTATCGTAGTAAAAAAAAATGATCTTCAGTTCCTAGTATGTAGGTTGAAAATAATACATAAACTCTGGTAGAATAATGTTTTTATAACTATCATCAAAATTCAGCTGGATTTTGATGATACATATAGCCCACTCCAAATTCATGTCTTGGATCCTTTATACTAGTCACAACAATGTTAACAGCATTGTTGTGTTCCGACAGTTAGAGGTAAGATAGCCAGTTCCTCCGTGGTTGAGAATTCCGGGTGAAGCTCGCTTCCAGCTTTGGCCTGATCGTCACTTACCATCAGGTGAGATACAGGCCAAGAGCTTCCTCGTTGTTGATAAAAAAAAAACTAGACTCAAAATAAAATTAATTTCAAGTATCTAATCGAGTACTAAAGTATGTTAAAAAAAAGACTCGTGGAACTCTAATATACGAGTAGAGTCGCATGAATCCACGGTAATTGATTCCTAATGTCTCTCGATTAGCTGGTACTTGAAGGGTAAAAAATAAATACAACGCGGACAGAAATACATAAAACATTTAAATTACTACAGATTATGTACTCATAAGTGTCTGTTTTTATTTTGAAACTCAGCTTCCTTTATCCTCTATCCTCCATTCCATTACTCAATTTGTCGCTCGACACAAAAATATCGAACGCCTCCAGAATAACCCATGCCCCACAGCAGAATAAGTGTAGGTAATGGGCTGCCGATGCGCATAAATATTGTAAAGATACCGCCATGTTTACTTACTGACATTTCACGCCTTTAATCGATATCCATCATGATGATGAGTGGCCATGGTCAACAGACATTCTTGTTGTAAAATAGCAACTATTTTAAGTTCTGAATGAACTTTTAAAAGCTTTCAGACAGAAAAATTACTTAGGTTTCCTTTTGTCGTAACCTCAAGTCATTTCACTCAGTCATGGTCCACCTGCTTAGTTTACCTGGGTGTACCATGGGCACTCACTAGTTAATTTCTTATGTAGTTTTTGTTAAGAAGGAATTCAAACTCGGTCACTCACTACATACGAGTAGTGTAAATGAACACAGAATAGTAACTTAGATACTATCGTACACAAGAGTTTGTCATAATAATTTATGTAGAGTGAGGCCTCAGAGGCTACAAAGATCCAGCGGAAAGGGGAGACCTAGAAGTCCCATTCACTTGTATGTAACATCGTGACAATAATTTAATTACTTTAAAGTACGGAAATAGGAAATTAACATTCGTTGAGTTTTGGTTGTTATTGGTTTCAATTACCGTGTTGACGTAAAATCTATTTTTATTAATTGTTTTAGTTTTTACACTTAAGCACTTGGTATGTTTCACTCAAGGTAAAAAGAATATAACTTAACTAGACATACCTCCATTAAACTACTTTAAAATAACTCCCTTATCTGTCAAACCCATTAAGGCTTTTGCCATTAAAACAAAAAGTAACCTTAAACCGATTTGTCATTCCAAAGGCCCCTTAAAAGTGTCAATAATTACGTTTACATGTCGCAAGCAGCCTTGAGTGACATTCACTGGAGCGATTTACTTCAAATTACTCGTACATACCGCAATTTCGCCTGCAGCTCGGTTTGTGGTACAAATAAAGTTGTAGGGTAAGACCAGACACTAGTCTTTGTTAGTAGATTTGCCTATTTTCTGGTCTTTCATCTACACTAATTTACACTATCTACACTACTCGTAATAATAATATTATAAAGAGGAAAACTTTGTTTGTTTGGTTGTAATGAATAGGCTCAAAAACTACAGGACCGTTTTTAAAAATTCTTTCACCATTCGAAAGCTACATTATCCACGAGTAACAAAGGCTACATTTTATTATGAAAAAAAAAATGTAGTCCACGCGGGCGGAGCCGCGGGCGGAAAGCTAGTGATTAATAAAACTCTACATTGTAAATTTTTTTTTAATGTTCAAATAACCTAAACTGAGAAATTTGGTTTTTATTACAAGTTAAACCTTTCAAGATTTAAAAAAGGTTAACCTTTAAGGGTCAACCGATCTACAGTATCTACTGCGATCCAAAATTCTTTAAACCAATTAACAGAAACAGATAATAATAGTAGAGATAAGTAATTATGCGTACAGACCACTTAGTATAGCTACAAAACAATAGTTGGGTTACAAAGTCTGACGGAGACCGCGTCTTGGCACACGCTGCTTGTGATGCCCTCCAGCAAGGTAGAACGACTATAGGTATAGGTGCACAATGTTGCTTACAGAATAGTTAAAGATCAGGCTCAATAGCATGCAATGTGTGAGGCCTCTCAGACCCCACTTCCATGCCGTAGTAGAGACGGTCTCTCTTAATACGAGAGACTAATAATTTACTTTCACGTGGGACATAAAATCAAATCATTAAGTTTTGTTCCCGGTTAAAAATAAGTCCCTAGGTTTGGATGAGTATCCATGATAATCCTGGATACATGAGTATGTATCCAGGAACACTTTTTACGCAAAGAAGTGTAATGTGTGTGTAGGATCAAACGCGCTTAAGCAATAAAGTTAGAACATTGATACTTGTTGAATAAATATGCTCATAGAACATCTGCAGTGACTGGACTGAAGCGAAAACAATGATTTTCAAGATCGCACTGATAGTACTAAACCAAACAAATGACTCAGTCTCCAACTAGGTCTGTGATTGCCGAAGACGTCTCAAGGCAGCGCTTTGTGGTGATCGACTACAAGTACACCTGTTACAATTCGACATTTGCATGACTGAAGGATCTTCGAAGATGTGTCAGGGATCCTCATTATTTTACTTGTAACTGTAATTGTATGCGTTTTCTTGTAAGTGCATTGTGCATTGAAGGGTGATCAGTGAGTGGAATAAGAAATCTCATAAAACTCATTTATTTTTGCAAATAGGCTTTTAAAAAGCACTTTTACACGTCCCAATATTAACCCTACCACTGCTTCGGGACAATAAGAATTATTTTAAGTGTAGCGACAGATCTTCTAATAGTATGGCGCCAAAAGTTCGGTTGAATACGTTGGCATTCGTTTTTAAATAACCTAGATGACACACCAGCTGAAAAAGTCGCGTTTGGTTTGACCACTCCCACCCCGTCTGGCGAGAGAATGTAGGCCACATTTTCCATTTTCCTTTAGTGAATTAGACAGGGTAGTTATCCTGCAGTGCAGGGGACCAAATGACCAGATAGTGGTGATGCCTCATTTAGGAATTGAACCTAAGACTCCTCCAGGTTCAAGTGAGCCCAACTAAATGCCTCTGGCTATCATCATCATCATCATTTCAGCCATAGGACGTCCACAGCTGAACATAGGCTTCCCCCAATGCTTTCCACGTTGATCGATTGGTAGCGGCCTGCGTCCAGCGCTTCCCTGCTACCTTTACGATGTCGTCGGTCCACCTTGTAGGTGGACGTCCCACGCTGGCCTCTGGCTATATATAATAATAATGAGTAGGTATGTTTTGAATTATCAATCACATAATATTTGAAACGTTGGTCACGCTCCGCAGTTCCACACTCGTGGTTTATGCCTTTCTTGGTAATATTACCAAGTAACTTCTCGGAATTTCAACTATTGAACGTAACAATAACCAAGGAACGTTATTGTGTCGTGATTTTATGTTAGATTTATTGGTTTCTAACGTACTAAACTGTAATTAATGTGTCAGGGGTTATTCAATTTAGTTCGGTAGTATTTGCACTAAAGTCCGCACGACCTACCTATTTGTTTACCCAGTTATATTGAATTGTTATTGTTATTATAGACAACTAATCTCATAATAAATTTTCAAAGAAACTTTGTTTATAAAGTAATTTTATTGCAACAAGGTTCTCATTTACACGGCCGCGGCTCAATGTTGGTTGGGATATTAATGGTGCTAGAAACTCTATCATCAGTGACAGCCTATTTCAAGTTTTCAACTTAGATTCATTTATCATTATTCCTTGAGGACATTAAAGATTTCTTACAACGCGTGTCACATAATACGTTTTGGCTTTCCTAGCTCTATTTTGCTTCTTTAGTTACCTCTTAGTTAAAACCTCTCAAAGTCATAACTTAACATTAGTAACCCAGAACGTTTGTTTGTTATAGGTAAAATTATTTTACGGGTCCGCTTGCAGTCTCAGCCGTAAGCGTATGACGTGACGCAAATGCGTAGCAATTACCTCAATGAAAAAAGGGTTTGTAGTAGGTAGGTACCTACTTACCGTAGAACAGCAGTAAGAAGAACTTTTAAAGATAAATTCATTCATCTATTCCTCTGACTAGCTTAGCGAATGTTTTACAGGCCGAGAGAGTCCCATCGAGAGGTCGAGGAAGACTGATATTTATTTTATCAGCAATGCTTCGGAAAACGCAGCGTAGGACGTCCGACCACAAGGTGGACCGACGACCTCATAAAGGTAGCGGGAAGGCGCTGGATGCAGGCCGACCATTGTGGAAATCATTGGGGGAGTCCTATGTTCAGCAGTAGACGTCCTATGGCTGAAAATGATGATGATGATGAATGCTATCATTAGCTCATCGTATAACACCGTTTACTGTCTCTCAGTACGCAAATGGCGTGTTGCAAGCAAATCAATTACAATCATATTAGCGGTTGTATTTGGGGCGATACACTGATCTGTGCGCGCAAGGCCGGCGCTTGCCCTCGCCGCTTACTTAGGCACGTGTTCCACCAAAGCGGACAGAAGAGATGTGTTTGACCATTAGAATTCCAAGCCGAAGATAAGCGGAGAGGTGATATGGAAATAACGAAATCTTATTGGTGGGAGCCGGGCCTAGGTGATAGAAAAATGTCTTAACATACTAGCTTTTGCCCGCGGCTTCACCCGCGTTAAATTTATTGTCACAGATCGGCATAAATTATAGCCTATATGTTAATCTGGGTTACAAACAATACTATTGTAAAGTTTCAACAAAATCCGTTCAGTAGTTTTTGCGTGAAAGAGTAACAAACATCCAGACATCGAGACATCCTGACATCCAAACTTTCGCATTTATAATATTAGTAGGATTAGTCCATGACAAGGCGGATACGAGTATTCCAAATGCATTTCTTCTTTTTCTTTCTATCTAATACTGACTGGTCCGATCCGAATACCCTCTATTCGGACCTCCCATATGCAAGACTCTATGATTAAGCAAATTATATGCGGGCTTTGTCGGAAGCTTTATCCGGATTCCCATAGTACCTCCCACTGAGGCGATTGATCCCGCCAGGGCTATTTTAGTGGGTATACCTCCTCATGCCTCCTCAGCCTACACTGTTCCCGTAGGTTAGGTATGCAAAGCCATACATTTTTCCCCGATGAAAAGTCATTAAGTATATTAAGCTCATAGCACATAACTCGTAGAGACGATGGCCGTTGGGGCAGGAAAGTTCTCGAGTGGCGACCACGGGCTGGAAGACGTAGCGTGGGCAGGCCTCCTACTAGGTGGACCGAAAATCTGGTAAAGGTCGCGGGAAGAGCCTGGATGCGGGCAGCGCAGGACCGCTCATTATGGAAAACCATGGGGGAGGCCTTTGTCCAGCAGTGGACGTCATTTGGTTGAAACGAAGTATATTAGGAGCTTCGCCTTCGCTTCGCACTACACACCAGCCTAACCTTATTCTCTGCCGGACCAGTTCACCAGTCCATGTTTATAAAATGTCAAGTGTTCATTTACAGGTTACAGAAACCCAATTTTTATCATATTAAGCAAAATTAATGAATTTACATTACGATTTGGTATTATCTATCTTAACGTGAAGCAATAAGTATTCTTGCAGTTTATGCTCTGATATTTAGCAATATGCATAATATGCATATTTTAATAATCAATTTTATCTGTTTAATATAAAGCTCAGATAAAAATATCAAACATGTAGCAATCAGCCAAAAAGATATGATGCAAATCTGCTAAAATGAACACCAAAATTGACACGATTATTACAGTTTTAAATATTATTATTTTGTTCTTCTCACGAAAATAGGTATTTCCAGTTGTGGTGGGTGGTGACGCTCTATATTTGTGTTTTTCATATGAATATAATAATTAATATCGTGCTTAAACTTATATGAGTGCCTTTATTTTATAAGTCAAACAAAGTGACCTAGACCTACGCCAATGATATTATATTTCGACACAGATACTAGGTACTCGTAGTTTCGCTTATAAAAGTGATTATTATGAAAATGAATTAATATGATTTTATCTACTTTTTTTCTCAAACATGCCTATTTTATGTTCAATTATATGTTTATTTATTTCACCTGTGGCTAATAAGGAACCTCAAAAACCCTTATTAATATCAGCAAACAAACAATCCTTGTTCTTAATATTTATCAAGCACGTTATTTCAGCTAACTGCTAGTTACAATGAAAATGCCCCGGGGCAAAACAGTAACAAGTAACATGCTATATTTTGCTAGAGTTCCGTTGATTATTTTATTAATTCGTACCTCGACTACACTCTAAATAGGTGTCTGTCTATAGTCTATAGCACCATGAAGTTACCAAATGAATAAATGATTCAGAAAAGCTCTAAAAGTTTAAAATATCAGATTGAACGTGTTTTTCAGGTCGTAAAAGTAATTTATTTTTTCATACAAGCTTTTATAAAACTCTCACAAGTTCTAGATAATTGTGATCCTGCCAAAAGTCATAAAGTATTTTATTGGAACTAAGCTTTTTAAAAGCTCTCCACATTATATTACAATTAAACTAAAGGTAACTTTTATTCTGAAACACCTTCAAGCTTCTAAACCATTTTCAAACCCCCTAATAAGTATTCGTAGCATATTTTCTTTAAATACTCAATTTTTGAATGGTGAATGATATTGACCGATTGTACCACGGATCCCTTAATTTTACGTGCGAATTTGTATCCAACACGCGACGCCGAATACCTTCTCAGGACCTAATAAACAAACGTAATGGTGCGATTTGCATATTTTAATAAATGTCAATGCTGGCCCCAAAAGAAACGTGTTTGAATTTTCATTTAGAAGGTTTTGAATTTTGATTAGATTTTAACCTAAGCCTATCATTATCGGATCATTATAGTCTCCATTGGAGGAGGAAGGCCCTCTTTAATTTACTATCAGACAATATTTTTTTAAAGATTATTAGTTCTACACTCCCCTCGCTGGGTTGGGAAGGTAATATTCTTCCTGAATCACATAAAGCATATGATCCAGAACTTACTTAGGACTCTACCCCATAAACTCAATACCAAAAGGTGAATTTTAAATTCAATTTTGCGTAGGTTTTTGTACAATAACATGGCATTGTAATTTAGTGAAATCCAGTAAAGTAAGAATAGAATAGAATATAATTTATTTATTGCTTTTTCTGTGTATAGTTTGCAGGTAATGTCATATAGAGTCGATCGCCTTGACCATAGCTGTCGAAGTGATCGCGTTCGACACGTCATTGTCGTTAGCCACCTGAGTATTATATAATTGCGGCGATGTGCTTTCGATTTGCATTATATTATCAGTAACAGGTCGTGAATGTACTCATAGGTCAGTTAGGTACGTATTACAAAACGAAGATCACAAGTCGACTGAATCTCAAGCGTAGGTAGAGATTCTTGATACATTTTTTGGTTTTGGATGAGACAAAGGTCTCCCTTTTGGTGTTGTGCCCTAGAAATGAGGATATTTTTAAAGACTTACACCTATAAAGAAAGTAAACCAACTATTCAACTACACCTTGTTTTACAGGTAATATTCTAACCGTAATGGTGAACATTTTATTCGGTTGGATACCAAGAAAAAATATTTATTGCAAAAAATGCATTCAAAAGTAATAACACTTCTTCATCCAAATAATTTAAGCATATAAAATAGCCAAAACAAAACATTTTTCCAAAAAATACCTTATTTTTATCAAAAATCAACATGTCCGATACAATCAAAGATCCATACAAAATATACAATCTGCGCATCAAAACAAAATAAACACGCAAATAGAGTCGGCTTCGTCCTGGACGCCCTCGGAGACCCTCGGAGGGCATTAAACCTCTAAAACGCAAAAACAGAGTCTGAATAGGGTGACCATGGTGGGCCAATAAATACAGGACTAACCGCCTCTTCCAACTCTTTTCTTTCTCTTTTATTTAACCGCCTCTGTGGTCTAGTGGTAAGACCACCTGCTTCAGACGCAGGGGTCCCGGGTTCGATTCCCAGTGGGGGCAGATTTTTCTGTTCGGTTTGGTTGGTGGTAGGTCTTGTTCTAAGTCCGCCTGGCTAGCTACCACCATCTTACCTAAGTCTGTCTCCATAACAACAATGTTAACAGCATTGTTGTGTTCCGGCAATTAGAGGTAAGATAGCCAGTTCCTCCGTGGTTGAGGATTCCGGGTGAAGCTCGCTTCCACCTTCGGCCTGATCATCACTTACCATCAGGTGAGATACAGGCCAAGAGCTTCCTCGTTGTGGATAAAAAAAAGGACTAAAGGACTCTCCTTCAGGGACTGATAGCGGACATCTTGAAAAAGTTAATAACCCTTTCAGCACGAGAGAAAAATTTGACGATTTCTAAAAAATCGCGTTAGTTTCTGGGGTCTTTAGGATCTTAGTAAATAGAGAAAAATAGCGAAAAAATTTAGGGGGTGACTTTAACCCCCCTAAACCCCCCCGCACGATCGTATCAATCCGTCATGAACCTATGAATAGCTATTTCATTACAATTACAATTTAAACTAATTAAAAAAAGACATTTTAGATATAAGGAGCTTTATTATTCTTCATAAAGTCATGATTTCGTAATTAGATACTAATTTCTGCAAAAAAAATCAAAAATAGCTCATGGCCCTAACCTAGAACTCTGTCAAAACCTGAATTTTGGGGGTAGTAGCATCTTAAAATTGAACATGAGCTTTCGTTTTTAGTAATAACTTTTTTTTTAATCCCAGATGTCGAGGCTATTATTCAATAACACATGGGGTTAGATATTTTCATAAAAGGGATCATTTTGGTTCATCTATTGGTACTAGAATCCTGGTATCCTCTCGATATTTTCACTGGTGGCTGTATTTTCTACAGTGGATTTGTACTATTTGGTGGCTATGTGTCTCGGAGACATTCTTGAGTTTATTCTAGGGTAAATCTGATGTTCAGGCCTTTAAAAGATTCGAAAGGTTTCCATTACTTACATTACCAAAAATTCAAACATCGTCCCGACATGCACGCTCGTGCTGTAGAACTTTAGGAGTACCTGGTACTCGGCTTCATCTAACTTTTTATAAAATTAAAGCGAATTATATTTTTTAAGGATATAATTTAAATTAATACGCACAAAATTCATTGAAATCCACAAAAGAAGTAATTTAAATAAATTAATACTTTTCACGCCTCCCGTAGCCAGGTACACGTCCATCTTTGTCACTTAACACAGCACCGACTGAACGCCATTGAAAGTTTTTGTATGAAAAATAGCAAATATATCGAACCGTACGATCGATCGGAAGCGTCTTGGCGCGGTTAAATTGATTTACCAATTCACTAGATTTTTTCAAAGTCGAACGCACTTTCGTATTATTCTGTGCTGAAAGGGATAAGATAATAATAACGGAAACGAAAACATTACCATAGTGAGACTCTTTAAGTAAATGTAAAACCAAATTCCTTGCTTATAACTACTCTAGAATACAGGTGTGATCATAAGTCTTAGTATTCGCCTGCTGTGCTGGTGGATATTCTTGTATGGAATGGAACCTAAACATTTTCCTTTGAATGATTTTACAGCTTACAAATATGCACTAAAAGGCTACCCAGAAGAGTGGAGTTTTTCACCATAATTATTCAACCTTTTTCGCGGTTGAAAATTATAAGAATCCCTATTTATGAAGCGTTTTAGTCTCCATGGTTTCTTTCTCTTTTCTCTTTTTCTTAATAGTCGGAGTTATCTAAAATTAACATGAATGTGTTCAACAAATTCAATATTCACAAGAAGAATGGTCACCCTAATTTGCCAAAAAAGTCAATTTCGCTTATTGGCTTTCTTTATTGACGGAGAAGCGGATACTGGGCCCGAGATGAAAAACTTTTTGCCTTCGTTTTAAAACGCATAATAGGATGTTAGGCACATCACGCAAACGACGGAGCCCCGGTGTTCAAAGCAGAGAGGAGCGCCTCTTCTCGGTATATTTTTGGTTATTTAATATTCAGGCAGGTATTTGGGAAGTTGCCCATAATCATCACCAGGTCATTTAGTCTCCACTGCTGTAGGATGACATTGTAATTTACTAGAGGCAAATGCAAGATTTAGCCCATGCTGGCCAGACGGGTTGAGGAGGCCTGATGTTCGCATGTAAGAAACATGTAACACAAACACCTTAGTCGCCTCTCAATACATCCAAGTTATTTCTATTTTAGCCTAGGCGCAGACCACCAACATTTTGTTGGCCGATAGTTGGGCCCGATTCTAATTTGTATGAAGAATCGGCCGATACCAAATCGGTGTAATGTGCGCACTTTCATACGTCCATGCTGATTAACAGCCCGACCCAACTATCAGCCGACTAAAAGTCGGTGGTCTGCGCCTAGGCATAACCAATCATTCACAACTTTGTATAAACATTTTAGTCCTGAAAATAGAATCAGTTTTGTATGTGCTTTAAAATTATATTTTAGTAGCTTTAAATAATTCAATATTCAACCGGGTTCGTGATATGTGTTGTCACAGCTTTTTATTGCCATACAAAATGTATGGAAGAGTCACGTTTCGGTAACTCATAAAAAGTAATGTCAATTGACTGGTGGTATTAATATTCATTGTCAAAATGGACGTGTATTGAATTCACTAATTACTGAGTTGCTCCGTCTTACTTTAACTTTGACAATCGTCAAAAATCTGTCAAACTCCATACGAAAGCACTGGTTAATGTTAATGTGCGGTTAAAATAAGGTGCAACTCAGCCTAAAAATATTGTGTTAGCAGGACACGCCTTTAGTACCGAGTACCGAGATTGTAGTCTGCACCTTTTTGGGAAAGCGCAAGGACAGGATTTAAAAGTAAAGTCTGTAGAAAAATACGGGCGCCAGCGCATGTCAATAAAATCAATTTTTCTAACTCTACTAATGCTAACATTCTAATTAAGTAGTTGTTGTGTAGTACCTACTCGTAGTTTTGATACTTTCAAAAACGTGTAGATACATGTTCATTTTTTTCTGATCCTAAACATGGTTGTTCTGGTGCTCAAATACACCGTAATCAGAATCTAAAAACCCTCTCCATACTTAAATGATTTAACTATTCAGTTCAAAGTTATTTGAATTCTCAATGTAATGATGTGGTACCACTGTACAAAAAGTTTCATTCTCTTTGCCTAACGTAAAAACAGTTAGTACCCAAATAGAACTTAATAATAATGCAATCGATCTGGTAGACTCTACTGTATTTCTGGGAATTACCCTGGATTCAAAACTCCAGTGGGGCCCCCATATAGAAACTCTGGCGGGAAAGCTCAGCTCAGCGGCTTTTGCAATAAAAAGGATACGGTCATTAACCGATGTTTCAACAGCTCGCTTAGTCTACTTTAGCTACTTTCATAGCCTAATGTCATATGGAATCATGCTATGGGGCAAAGCTGCAGATTTTGAAACAATATTTATTTTGCAAAAACGTGCGATAAGATACTTGTATAAAATGAAAGCAAGAGCGTCCCTTAGAGAATTGTTTAAAGAAATTGGCATTCTCACGGCCGCTTCACAATACATCTTAAACTGTATTCTATTTATTCAACAAAATATTAACGAATTCAAAAAGAAAAGTGATATTCACCAAATTAACACTAGAAATAAAAATAAATTGGCTATACCCGCTTTTAGACTTAATAAAGTGTTTGCCACTTTTATGGGACAAGGTATCCATTTTTATAACAAAGTCCCTGATAAATATAAAGAGCTACCGTATAATAAATTTAAAGGTATAGTTAAAGATCACATGCTTAAAAAAGCCTATTATACAACTCGAGATTTTCTTAATGATAAGTCATCCTGGGAGTAGGATTATGGTCCTCTCATGCTTGCACTAAAAAGAATTAAAATGAAAAGTAATATTGTATAAACTAATAATAATTTCTCAAATGTTATAGTGTCATGCTTCTCAATCTGGACTGTTACTTAGCTTTATTATTAGTTTTTTTTTAAAGAGATAACTTGGCATTGTCATTCTCACTAAAATGTCTCTGGGGTGGTGGCGTAGTGAGGCGGGTCGTTACATTCCCTCTAATATGGTCGAGTGAAGCGATGGCTGGTTCACTCGTCATGTCTGTGAACAGGCGCTGCTTTCGGGGACTGGTCAATCCAAGTTATTCAAATTTATGTATGCGAGTCATTTCTACTAGTACCTTAATATGTAAGTCTAGATATTAGCACGTCACTACCTTGTTTAATATACCACGCAATCTTGTATACCTACCCATTCTTATGATACACCATACAAGAATGCATGGTAAATTCAGTGAACTGCTCCTGAATCGAATGTACCTACTACTACTATTTCTATTTATTTATATTAACCGGCAGACAGTGGTGACTGAGTTTGTTGCGGCGCTTCTTCTCAGCACTTGCCAAATGTTGGTCTCGAAGCGCTGGTAGGGTAAAAAGATTATGAGACATGTAGAGGCTCCTTAAGAGCATATTTTATGACGATTTGTAAGAACTATTTATTAGTCTAAACAAATAAAGAAATTTTGACTTTGACTTTGACATTATTAGATCACCAGGATCACCCTTTTCGGGTTGCACAGATTTTTTCACACTGTAGCCATAGTATATGCCAGCAGGCCTACTCCAAAATGCTACGTAATTTCGTGTCCATCTGTCACGTTCGCTCATACTGAATTCGCTTTACATGAGAGGGATGACAACATTTGAAACCTCAGAAACGTTTTTCGAAGTAAGCCCTCAGTTCGGAGCCAGATCGAGTTTTTGGGAACGCCTCAATTAAGTCCCAAAATGGCTTAGTGCCGCGAGCTGGTCTCACGTCGTTTAGATTCCCAGTGGAGTCATTTGGACTGGATTTAAGGAATCTGTCATCATTAGCCTTATATGGTTTGATTTCGTAACCGCTAGTGGCTATAGAGCGTGCGAAATTTTTCATACGATTTATAAATAATGTCGGACACGACTGTTTTAGCTTCAAGCTTTTTCTTTGTCGTCCTCGCCTGTATTCTAATATTTTCTTTCTATGGAAACTTGAGTTATTATTTAAAAAGAAAGAAAATTGAGCTTTACGTTTTTCAGCCGGTTTTTTTTGTTTCATATTCCTATAACTAATTCTAATTGAAATACTTTTGTAAACTAGATCAGTTTTAATTCAGTCTCTAATCAACAAAACCTAACGTATTTGAATTGAAAATCTGGAGCTGGTTAAATGCCTGTTTTCGCCATCAATCCCTAATTTTTAAGTGACCCCTATGCTAAAACATAACAGGAATTTCCTCTATCGCGTTCGGTCTTGAGCTTCGCGTTTGATCTCGCTCCAAGTCTTGCCGATCTTCTTCGCCTCGTCTGCCACAGTGCGCCGCCAAGTTTGCTTGGGGATAATCCTAATCAATAAAAATGAATTATTTTAATTGAAAATCTGTGCTGGGTTAAGACTACTTGATGCCCAATCAATCCACTCCTGTGTGCCTTGCAACTTGCGACTTTAGTTACGTGTTATATTTTTTCTGTCGACTCTCCACTTCTTATGCTTTTACTAATAATCTAAACAAGTAAAAAGTCTAGCCTTACAATGTAGCTAATAAGCAGCATGTTCCATGATGCAGCACCCTGCCAGATGCTTCCCGGCCCGAGGCGGTTCGTTACGTTACTGATAAACCAAGCGCCGATACATAACCTATTTTTGTATGAACAATTTACTTTAAAACGCTCAGCAGGTCCAGGTACTGTTGCGCACGAAATGCATCGTCATTTCAGCCATAGGACGTCCACTGCTGAACATAGGCCTCCCCCAATGACTTCCACATCGCACGGTTGGTAGCGGTCTGCATCCAGCGCTTCCTGCTATGGACTTGTTCGTCAACTCTCACCTGTCAAACTCAAATGCATAAATCTTAACTATTCACAAAAAATAATATTTATAATTTCAATTTACGCCGATTTCAGCGAATATCTGCTGTAGTGATGGGATGAACTCGTAACATAATGTGTATGATTATTTTTGGATTCTGGAATCCGTGGGATATTCACTTTCGTCTCCATACTTTATAATTTCATTCCCCTTACAAAAAGTACCATGAAGTAAATAAAGTCATATTATTTTTTGCAACTTGACTTTAAAAACACTTCAAAACTCATAGCATGACGATCAAATGAACTAATGGGACAGATCGAGGCTGTAAATAAATAAATACAAATACTAGAGCATATATAGCATAGCCAGGAACTCAATTCGATAATAATTGAAATTAAGGGCTCTACATTTTTGGATAACTTATTTTTGGAAAAAAGTACTCGTAGGTAAATAAATTAAATATTTATATTTCAATTCTTGCTAACGCATTTTGTACCCGACCGTCCAAGTTAGTGCATCTAGATAAAACTGATTTATTTTGCCCTTGACAAGTTTTAATAAAAATGCGCGGCGAGAATGTTATTAAAACATATTTATGGGGCCCAGATAGCTTGTCAGGCGCCCGTTACTATATTATGGAAATATTTCACAAACTACCCGCAAAGCTTCATTCTTCAATACTTTTATTGCATTTTGTAATTTCTTGATCTTTAGTTTTATCCTTAATCCTGTTTCGGAATAGGTTTTCGAAATTATAAAGGGTGGGTATCCTGATTTTTTAACACAAAAAGGATCAGCTTTCATAGGAAGCCAGCAAGTCAAGCTGATCCAAGTTGGTTAGCACCAACCTCAGCTAAAAACTGCTGACAATATTGTGAGTGAGTTTCTTGCGCTGCTTCTTCTCAGCACTGGCCCATTAATTGTCCCGAAGCAGTGGTAGGATTAATACTGGGACGTGAAAAAGTGCTTTTTAAAAGCCTATTTGCAAAGATAAATGAGTTTTGTGAGTTTTAATACTTCTGTAAACTCTTTTGCATTGTGTTATTATTGCCACTAAATTAAAGTGCGATTGTCTCTGAATTGGGAGGTAAGTACATATTTTTAAATTGGGAATTTTGATTTTGTTATTTCAGCTTTTAAATAAAAATAACACATAATTTTCAAGTTTTTGCGAAATGGACCATTACACCCTGTATCATCAAGGTTGGACACGGCCTCGATCCAGTATTTTTTTTTAACTAGATTAATGGGAATGATAAGATTCTTTGTTTTTACTCCATATTTTTATTCTTCCGTTATTTTTATTAGTCCGCCCTAGTGGAAATCAGACTTTATTCTTCAATATTACACGACCACGAGTTTAAGTATCACGGAACAGCTACGTTTACGAGTTAACAATAGTTTGTTAACCATCTTCTATGACTAAACTGTACCAGGAACACAGCAAAAGCTAAAAGTTGGTGATTCAGACGTGGGTACAGGTTGCGGTGTGGGTGAGAGCTGACGTCATAGTCCAGTGAGTTGGGCGGTGACGTCACAAGTTCATGTTCGTTAGCACGCTAGAATAAACAATCGTTATTGTTTGATCTGGAAGGTGTTAATTTATGAATGTAAAGGATGATTAAATGGGTGCCAAAGCATGTTTGCTCTAGTGGTTTGTGTACAGGACTACTTTAAACATTTTCGATTCTTAGTCAATACCGATTTTTCTTGAGGTAATCCCTAGCACACTCTAATCTTCTACTCATACCATATAATAGCTTGAACCTAATTTGGGAGTTGTTATTAGCAGTGTTGCTAAAAACTAGTTGCTCCTTAACTCCATACCACAAGTAGATAAAATCTATTCACTTAGCTCGCACATAATATTACATCTTGCAAATGGTATTTCCTGTAATAATTATGAGGCTGTCAAATATGACAACTATTTTCTACCACGTCTTCTGCCAAAATATTGTCCCGAAATTGTGGTAGAGCAAACTATATTTTTGCCATGTTATCACAGAATTCACAGAGCTACTCGTATGTCCTAAAAGGGCCTATATACTAATAAAGACTTTGAATGGGTACGTGTTACAAGAATGTATAAGCGGACAATAATTATCTCATTGTCAGTCCCAGTGACCTGTCACGTGCTCGCGTCATAGCTATTTGAATAAACGTGACCTGCGCCTGAGTGGGTGCTTTGTAAGGTAACATAGTAATTAATTATACAGTTTTCAATTTATCAGTATAGAGAAAATTACTAGCTTTTTATTAGTATGTACTGAAGTCAATAAACATACATGGTTTGTTGGTTCGTTTCAGCTAAATAATGTCCACTTCTGGACAAAGGCCTCTCCCAATGACTTCTACATCTAAATGGAGCACAGATCTAGTGAAGGTCGCGGGAAGCACCTGGATCATTGTGGAAATCAATATCCTACATATTTGAAGTTAATGTTTAAAAGTATTATTTTTTAAATAAAAAGTGAATAAAAGGCTGGTAAGAAATACCCAAATGGACTGTAAGAATTACAAGAGAAATACTCCATCCAAAACCAATCAAATATCTTTTTATCGGGAATTCCACACCAAAATGACACCTAAAAATGTCGAGATTAGTACTTTAGGCCACAACACAATGCACTAACACATGAGTCCATTTATCACCCTGTCACGATCCAGCCTACCGACCAGGAAATTGGATGAGGTACCACCTTGGCGGCCCACGGACGATTAGCAAGTCCACGACTGTTTACGCCTACAGCTCGTTTTTCAATCGCTTCTCATTCGACCACACACGTTCATTCTAATTTTAGAGGTAATTAAGCGAGCTATGTTTAAACTTTAGTTTATACTCGCAAATTATGATTTTTTGTAGGGATGTGCAATAGCTATTCGATTTGCTTTGGGTATCGGTATCTGCCAGTCGTCTCTGTACTCATAATATCGATATTTTCATACCCTTCATTCATAGTGAAATGCTAAATAATCTACAGTTGTAGAGACCCGTCTATACAGAAACAATGTAAGGACGCAGTCCAAAACGTAGGGGAGACCTAGGAGAGTTGTGACAATTTTTACTTTAGGGGCCATATCTCGCTCAAAAAACATTCCACAGCTATAAATCTTACAAATTAATGTAGCGCAGTTCCTTCTGTTTTCAAAACAATCACCAAAGTTAACTAAAGTATTAGGGTTTCTAAGAAAACCACCAAAATCTTAGACCACTCCCTCTGTCACAACTCTCCTAGCACCGAGGTAAGTTGTGACAGGTACCGAGGTGAGTTGTGACAGCATTGTATTTCATCTATTAGATATAAAAAATACCATAATACTCAATCAAATATAATTTTTTAGCAAAAAAGTACTTTAATCATCCTTTAGTACCTACTAGTTAAAACAAAATTAAATAGTTATAGGATGTCGTTACACAGATTGAGCCACATTTCTCCAGTTTTCATTTTTCTCCCACGACCCTGGATTTTTTTAATTATATTTTTAGCTAATATTATAGTCACTTAATACCTATACTATTTTCTTTCTCTTCTATAAAAATAAAATAGTAGCGGTGGTATAATCCATAGACGGAGCTTCGCCTTCTGGGTTTACTTGATAAGCCTTTTTCTTCTTAATATAATCTTGACAAGTTTAGATTGTAAGAGGTCGCAGCATATCTTAAACTTTAACCCTTTAACCTAATCACTTCATAAGCTATGTCCTAGATTTCGACTTTAGCAAGCAGTTCCTCTATATGGCTTTCATGTATAGTTATGAGGCATTCTGAATCAAAAAAGTAACAGCATGCAATTATACAAATTATGAACCTACTAACACACAAAAAACATCTAAAAACATCGTGAAAATGGCCCATCGGAAAATTAAGTAAGCTAGGAGAGTTGTGACAGGCTGTCACAACTCTCCTAGGTGTTTAAAATGACGACTTGGTCCGAATAATAATTTTTATTTTCTAAACACGATGCGCACACGAAAGATCAGTGCTACATTTTGAGACCTGAATAACCATGCAACTTGAGAAAAATAACACAACAGTGCACATTATACTAAAACATGATATAAATTGAAATAATTTTTTGAAGAAAAACTTACTTTTCGCATTTTTTTGTACACAGACGTCATATTTACGTAACCGTGTCTCATGCGCCGCCCGCAGGTACTTAGTCAAGAAGAGCGTCTTAAAAGCGACAAACAAGCGTTTTTACCAGCTTCCTAACTATATTAAGTAAGGAGAAATCGCCCTTGTCACAACTCACCTCTGTCACAACTCTCCTAGGTCTCCCCTATGCTGGTAAAAAATAACTATTTTTGTTTAGGTAATGATGTAGTTTTTTAAAGTATATATAGTGATTTGGAAAATCACATTATGTTCTTTGTCCTTTCCCAATTTAAATTTTATGGTCATTAAAAACGTTTTAAATCTTCAGCAAAGCAGGAACAGTTTCTTTAAATGAATTTTTAAAAGCTTTACGATTTTATAACTGAAACTAATTTTTAATAACTGATGAAAATGTTTGCCTCAAAACATGGTTAGCCATTAAGTACATGATTACGATAATGCATCGTTTTAATTCAATCCCACGAGTAATCGAACTCGTTACCATGCCATCCGCGGCGCTGATCTTATCTGCCAGCAAGGCCAATGAAAGTTACCTTTACCAAATAAAACCGTGAAACAGCCAGTACTACGCTCTGGCATTCAGTGCAAACAAAATTACAACATTTTGGAACGTACTTACCTGCATGAGTAATTGTAATTTTGGGACATACAGTGTGTTAAACAATCTAGCCCTATGCCTGGTTCACAGAGTATTCGGAGTCGAGTTCAAATTACAGGAAAAGTATTAGAAAAAAAAGCCCACCGAATTGAGAACATCCTCCTTTTGTTGAAGTCGGTTAAAAAAGCTCATTGTAATGTAAATAAAATTGTAGCGTAGATGCATGATTTTGATTAGATTATTTTAATCTAATTATTACTTAAAAATTACTATACAGGATGTTAGGTAAATGAGTATAAGAGCCGACACTAGCCCATGTTAACATGGGCATATAAATGGTATGGAGAGAGCTGTGGTTTTCTGAATAAAGAAAAATAAAATAAATAAATAAAATAGAAGTCAGAAAATTTACCTAACACCCTGTAGATAGATTGACTTACTTTTAATTAAACAAAAATACTTTTTGTAATATCTTTTATTTTATTTATATTTTCCTGTACCTATTTTAAATACTGGACAACACCGATATCGCTTTCAAAGCTCGTACTTTTTTTGTGCCTACGTTTTTTCACAGCCTGTGTATCAATATAACAAAATTGCTTTCCGAAATCACGAAATGACTGGTTTGATACTGCTAATTAAGTTAATGTATATTTCGACAGATAGTATAGTGTATGTGCACTGAGTGTCGATGAGTCTGATGTCTGATAAGTAGTATGGAATTGGGCATTCTAGATCATCCGTCGCTCGTCGCAGCTAGCGCTGCTCGCTCCAGATGATCTAGAACGACCCAATTCCATAAGGAAATATTTTTGAGCTTTTAATTTAATCGAACGACAGAATTATCGTCATTTAGTTGTAATACATCAACCACAGCGGTCAAGTTCAAATCTGATATGAAATTTCTTAAACAAAAAGAATCTCTGAAATTAGAATGTATCTGCCCAACATCACCGAACATGGTTAAGCGTCATGGAAACTTGTTGCCAAATACTATACGTAGTATTGTTTGCGGTCCCTCGAACTGCGGGAAGACCAACTTAGTTATCAGCCTGCTGCTACACCAGAAGGGACCGCGTTTTCGCAACTTGTATGTGTATTCAAAGTCATTATATCAACCTAAATACGTTTTTTTAGAAAAGGTATTAGAAAACGTTGCCGGCACTACCTATAACAAGTATAACCATAATAGTGAAGTTCTAAGTCCACAAGAGGCTTTGCCTAACTCGATTATTATATTTGACGATGTTGCTTGTGAAAATCAAAACAATATACGTGACTATTTTGCGATGGGTCGACATAAGAATATTGATTGTTTTTATATCAATCAAACTTACACTAAAATACCCAAACAACTTGTAAGAGATAATGCGAACCTTATAATATTGTTTAAGCAAGACGACATTAATCTAAAACACGTTTACGAAGAACATGTAGGGTCTGACATGACGTGGTCTCAGTTCCGTGAAATGTGTTCTACTGTTTGGAGTAAGCCGTATAATTATGTTATTATTAATAAGGACTGTGAACGTAACAACGGTTGTTATAGAATGAAGTTTGATACATTCATAATAATGGACTAAGTTTTTATAAAAGTAGCTGTTGAGTTACTTACGAATTAATCACACCAGGGAAGCCAAACTGAGTGGAATCCTTTACAATGGAACGAAACCTCAAGGAGCAAATTATTAAATCTGCAGCGGCTGTGAAAAGAAAAGTAGAAATGATAAAAGATTTCAGAAATGAAAATGATATGGCATTAGAAACTATATTTAAACCTATCGTTAACCCACTGAAGTTGTTAACCAGTGAATCAGACAAAAAACGTCAAATAAATGATGAATCAAGGCAAACTGAAACAGTAAAAAGAGCTAAATACAGTGAAAGCGAGTCATCAAATACGTCTATTGGAGATTACGAAGAACCTATTGATAGTGAAGCAGTCTCAGATGATGATGATCGCAAAACACCTAACGAAACCCTCGTTTCGTTACCATCTGATGTTCAAGATGTTCACGAAAACTCATTCAAATCTCTGCAGTCTTCTCCAAGTGTTGCCAACGATTCATTATCATGGTCCGTATCGTCTGAAGCAATAAAAGATGTACCTTACGGTGTAAGACATGTTAATAAAAAACTTTTGCTAGGCAATACCCGTGTTTATGACGACGATAGGATTCTGAAAATTGGAAACCGGACCTTGAAAAAAACTCCAGGCTTAAAACAATTATTGTATAACAAGACACCAGATTTAGATGTTATTACGCAGGAAGACTTACAACATTATAAATTATTACTTATCGATACCAATGCACATAAACGTAATTTCGACCCAACAAAACCAATCAATAGTAACAAGGGATTAAAATATATGCGAGTGATTAAACCACTATTTAAGTTCTCAAGAAATCATACAAGTAGTGTAGAAAGTCTTCATCAGGGAGAAGGTATTGATATTCTAAAAAAAGTGAAGACGGATACTGATTTAGTTTACTGGAACGATCCAAATGAGTTAGTAGAACGATTGAAACTGCTACTTGGATCATGGGCTGCTGGTAACACTGGAGTACATAATGAAATTTATGCAATTATCGAAGAGTTGCACGAAGCTGGTATCATAAAAGACATCAAATATAATAAGCTTCCCTTAGGAAAATTGAGCAGTACCATTACATTGCAGAAGCCGACAAGACGGCAATGAATATTGATAAATTCGGGCATCACGTTCATAAGCGTTTACGACTAACTGAATTTACTGACATTCTTACCGATACATTAGTAAGAACAAATTCTGGTGATTTTGATTTAAAATCATCAAGATTACTGGGTGTACAATCTCCTGAAAAAAGCGATGAAGCTGTGAATAAAGATTATGTTGATAAGTGTGTTCAAGAACTGAAAAATGAAATGAAAACAATACAAAATAATGTCAAAAAGTACTTAAACAATTTGGAAAAACTGACTACTAACCATTTAAGTACATTGTATTACACAAAACAAGAAATTGATGTCATGGTTGGAGCTAAACCTGATAAGAATGAGTAAACAAGATATAGTAAACGAGATTCACAAAGCAGCACGAAGAAATTTCTCTCGTAGACACACGATTATAAAAGGAATAGACGACTTATGGCAAGCTGATCTTATTGATTTACAGAAATATTCGTCATTTAATAAAGGATATAAATATGTTTTAGTAGTTATTGACGCTTTTTCAAAATATGTATGGGTTAGACCTTTGAAATCCAAATCAAAAAATTGTGTTACGAGTGCAATGCAAAATATATTATCTAAATCGACAAGAAAGCCTACAAACTTGCAAACAGACCTGGGGACAGAGTTTTATAATACTTCTTTTAAGCAGTTAATGAAAAAACATGGCGTAAATCATTATTCCACATACTCTGTTAAAAAAGCTTCTATTGTAGAACGAGTAATAAGAACTTTAAAATCACACCTTTACAAGATGTTTAGTTTGTGCGGACGATATGAATGGTTCCATAATAATTTAAATTCAGCTGTGCATTACTATAACAATACTTTACATCGAATCACGAAATTCAAGCCGGTTGATGTTAACAATAA
This sequence comes from Ostrinia nubilalis, assembly GCF_963855985.1. NCBI lineage: Eukaryota > Metazoa > Arthropoda > Insecta > Lepidoptera > Crambidae > Ostrinia > Ostrinia nubilalis. The sequence continues at coordinate 1,372,420 of NC_087109.1, read as the reverse complement.
TAATGAGACATTAGTCAGGTGTAACATTGTTAAATCCCAAAAGCGGAATGTACGTCAAAGGTCATCGTTTCAAGTCGGTGATTATGTTCGTATAAGTAAATTCAAAGGAGATTTTTATAAAGGTTATACCCCTAATTGGTCTACCGAAATATTTCGCATTATTAAAGTAAATAAAACCAATCCTCAAACTTATCAAATAGAAGACAAACACAATCTAAATATTCTGGGTTCTTTTTACGGATTTGAATTACAGAAAACCAAGTTTCCAGATATTTATCTCATTGAAAAGGTAATAAAAAAGAAAGGAAATAAGCTATTGGTAAAATGGTTAGGTTTAAGTGATGAGGAGAACAGCTGGGTGGACAAAAGTGAATTAGTAGTCTAGGTATATAAAACCTGATGATAATTATTATCTCATATCACTCTGTGCTTATCGATGAAGGAAGGCAGTGGTATTATTAATACTTTGATAGATAATTTACCGTTCGAGTTACATTTACCTGGATATCAATTTTGTGGTCCTGGAACAAAACTTCAGAAACGGTTACTTAGAGGCGAAAGAGGAGTAAACAAATTGGATGAAGCTTGCATGTATCACGATATTGCTTACAACAATAAAGATTCTAGTGCTCGACACAACGCTGACGTAGAACTTTTAAACATGGCTAAGAAGAGAATGAAATCGAAGGATGCCAGAACCGGAGAAAAGATAGCATCGTGGATAGTAAAAAATGCAATGAAGGCTAAAATTAGGGCGGGCTCTGGTGTAAAATCATTTATGTCGGGTATTAAAAAAATACGAACACAAATTAAAAAACTAAAATCGAAGGACAAACATTCTACTATACAATATGCATATGCTGCTGCAAAAAAACTATTTTCAAATAAAAAAGGAATAAAATTACCACGGTGTATTCCCATTCCAAAATATGGCGGACTCTTACCTCTCATTCCCATATTTGCGGGATTATCAGCCTTGGGTTCTCTAGCGGGAGGTGCAGCAGGTATTGCGAAAGCTGTTAATGATTCTAAAGCTGCACAGAAGAGTCTTCAGGAGTCTGAACGCCATAATAGAATGATGGAAGCGGTAGCTCTTGGAAAAGGATTGTATATAAAACCGCATAAAAAAGGAGCTGGTTTATACTTAAATCCTTCAAAAAACTAATCAAACGGCTACCCAGACGTGCTCTCACAAATTTTGATATATTAGAACACGCTAGTGATATACCATTCTTTCGCGGTGTATTTATGAGAGATAAATTACCTTTGAAGGCCAAAAAGATTGAGTGTGGTATACTAAATTTGGATAGCAGCAAAAATCCTGGAACGCATTGGGTAGCCTTTGTAAAGCAAAACGATTACGCAGAATATTATGATAGTTTTGGAAATTTAAAACCGCCGTTGGAATTAGTTAAGTATTTACATAACTTACCAATAAACTATAATTATGTACAACATCAAAGGTTTGGAACCACAAACTGTGGTCACTTATGTCTAAAATTTTTAAGAAACTATTGGATAAAGCATTTATATAACAAATGTAATAAATAAAATTGTCAGTATAAAAATGTCTTTCACTGTGTCCATAACCGGGGTAGGAGCCTGTTTAATTACAAACTATTCACCAACGTTGGAATTACGAGGAGACTACGAATGCGGTCTTATATATTTTTCAACTTTCAATTCTATTCCTAACATAGATGAAAGAAACAATAAATTTTATTATGGTGATAGCGAAGTCATTAAAATTCCTGAAGGGTCTTACGAGCTTCAGGATATATGTGATTATTTAAAAAGTAACATAAAGAACACCGTATTAAAACTAACCTGCAACAACAATACCTTGAAGACAAATATATGTTGTTCCAAAGATGTTCACTTCAATAAGAAAGAATCAATTGGTAAAATATTAGGATTTGGTATGGGGACGATAAATGCTAATATAAGTACTGAGTCTGAGTATCCCGTCAGCATTGTATCAACAACCATCGTGCGGATCGAATGCGATGTAGTTAGTGGTTCTTTTGTAAATGGGAAAGCAAGTCATATTATTTACGAGTTTGTACCTAATGTACCACCTGGTTATCGAATAATTGAAATACCTAAAAACTTAATTTATTTTCCTGTTAACAAAGATTCCATAAGTGCTATTAACATAAGATTGTTGGACGCTGAAAATAAAGAAATAAATTTACGTGGAGAAGAAGTTCAACTGTACTTACACTTCAGAAAAAAATGTTGAATTTCAATAAAAACCCAATCACCTCGAGTACTCAAGTCAGTTCTAAAAGAACACCTCATAAAGACACATCCCTTCAAGTAAAAAAGAAGCTAACCAAGAATAATAAAGCATTTCTTAAGCTAGTTGGTTTAATAAAATGAATATTTTAAATATATCTCAACAAACACCATACGATAATAGTATTGAAAGTTTTGAATACCATTCATACAAACCATACGTAACCAGTTTCAACAAGAACGATGAAATACGGATACCTATCAATCAACAGGACCTGTACGTGCTGCCTTCACTCAGTAGTTTATACATCGAGGGTAAAGTGAACGTCTTTAATAGCACGACTAAAGAAAAAGTATCAAATGTACATTTTGTCAATAATCCAGCGTTGTTTCTATTTCAAGACATACGATACGAACTAAATGGGGTAGAAATAGATAAAGTTAAGAATGCAGGTATTACGACGACAATAAAATCTTATCTATCCTTAAATGATAATGAGTCTAAGTGTGCAAAAGTTTGGGGTTGGTCGCCCACGGGCACAAACAATGCAGCTGGTGGATCATTTTCCGCATCTATTCCGCTAAACAAGATATTAGGATTTGCAGAAGATTATGATAAAATTATCATTAACTGTAAACACGAGTTAGTATTGCTGAGAAGCAATACTAATCTCAATGCAATCAAACTTAATACAGGTGAAATAGTAGATGACATTATAATTAATAAAATAGTTTGGCGAGTTCCACACATTAAAGTATCAGATAGAGAAAGAATTAATCTATTAAAACATTTAGAAAAAGATCGACCTATTCCATTAGCATATCGTAATTGGGACCTATATGAATATCCACTACTACCTAAAACTCGTAAACATACGTGGTCTATTAAAACTTCATCGCAAATAGAGAAACCACGATTTGTTGTAATCGCGTTACAAACTAACCGCAAACATAACGCTCACTCGTCAATGGCTGAGTTTGACCACTGTCATGTACGTGATGTAAGAGTCTTTCTAAATTCGTCATATTACCCATACGAAGGACTAAATGTTAGTTTTTCCGAAGACAAGATTACTTTATTATATGAGCAGTACACAAGATTTCAACAGTCGTATCACGGACGTCGACCAGAGCCGTTGATGAGCTTGAAGGAATTCAGAGACGTGGCTCCCTTATTTGTTATCGACTGTTCGAGGCAACACGAAACTTTGAAAGGATCGATCGATGTAAGAGTTGAAATCGAAACAGATCAAGAAATACCCGATCAGACCGCTGCTTACTGTTTGATTTTAAACGATTGTATATTTGAGTACAAACCTTTGAGCAATATAGTAAAGAAATTATCATGAATATCAACACAGCAATTGTGGATATTCAAGGGTTCAAAAATAGTGTTAATGAATTTATAGTTAAAGAACTTGCTATGGCTACCCAAGAGCATACTTACATATTTTTGGTAAAACCACCATATCCGTTCAATTCATTAACCGCTGAAGAGAAAAAGCAGGTTCGCTGGATCGAAAGAAACAGAGGCTACCGCTGGAGTGAAGGATATGTAGACTATAGAGAATTTCAAAGAATTATTAAACCTTACTTAAAAGACAAAAAGATTTTTGTAAAAGGAGACGAAAAGATCAATTGGGTGCAGGATCTATGTGGAAAAGAAAATAATATTGTAGATATAAGTAATTTAAGTGCTCCTAACTTAAATACTCTTCATAAAATGTATTGTTCAGATAATACTGCATTATATAATTGTATTTATCATAAGAAAATTTGTGCATTAAAAAATGTAGTATGCATAAAGAAATGGTGTGTTGAAAATAAAGTTAATTTATGATTTTTAAATAAACTATACTTATTAAAAGGCATTACCGTCTTTAATTTATCGATCCTTCAAGTAAAAAATAATTAAGTCTAAATAGTAAAAGTAATTGTTTCCTATTTGAGGTGGTGAAAAAATAAACACGTTTAGTTTCTAGACTTTATTGCTACTTTCTTATAAAACTATTATTTAACCTAAGTACATATTTATACTTAAAACTAAAGATTATCACTACACAACTTTTTTGAAATTTTTCTTATAACACTATCAGTCATATCCATTATTTCGTCATTGTGTTCTGTCACCACATACTGCGCACTCAGCACCACATTGTCCTCACTGTCACTGTGCTCCGGGTCCCGCGCCGTCGAACAGGAAGGCTCGCTGGTTAGGTCACTCACCCGTATTTGTATGAGTCGAATGCCTCTCGAGCGTTCCCTGTTGATAACGTAGGACTTTGCAGAACTACGTCGCTTTTTCTTGGCCTCAGCCTTCCGCCGAACCTTCTTTTCCCGCAAGGCTTGGGGCTCGGTCGTCTCAGGCCTGTCCATTAGTTCCTGACAGGCTTGAGTGAGCCCTTCCCAGGGATCACAGGTGTACTGGGACAGCATGATGTTGGTGTCATCAGAGTTTTCCATGATCTGAAAAGTAAAACAATTGTTAGTGTTCGTATTATAATACAATAATACCTATACCAATAAACCTTAGAAATTGTATACTTACCGAAAATGTATTCTCTCGCTTGTCTGGAGGTGTGGAATAATATGGAGTGAATGAGCTCTCGTGGTGTTGAAATATTTATTAAAAATTATGTTTAGTACAGATACTTTATTACGAAATCGCTGAATTTGCAAAACTGAACGGATGTATTGTATCAGCGTATTGCAAATTACAATATTGCGTGATTACGCTTATTTGACGATTTTTATGAGTTTAAATAAAACCATAAATTGTGTAAATTATTAAATGTTTATTTCTATTAACTTATAAATAATTACAATATTTATGAAATAAATTAAAATTAACCTTACACCTATAGTTAGTTAGTTTAGCCTAAATGATTATTATAATATATTTCAGCATAATGTAAAGCATTAAATTAAGGAACTATGACCCCATGCCTTTGTGGAAACTTTGTCGGGCATTATGAAACGTTTGTCATCAGCATTTGATAAAGCAATTTTATTTACTGTCTGGGTGAAAATATTATGCTTAATACATTTAAACAGAATATTTTTTCTGCGCACTATTTTATCATTGAGTAATACATCATTGTAATCGGATGCGTTCAAATGTTTGATAACATTCTTTCTAATGCCTTTTGCCTTTTTGATTACATCAGTTTCAGTTTTAATGCAGTACAGTTTTGATCTTAGCCCTACAAATTCAGTCATAATACGTCCGCCAAGTTCATCTTTGAACAAACCCGGTACTTTTTTGTTCATAATCGGAAGATCGTGCTGGTTTTGCGAAGCGTAATTACTGGTGTCGAAATATCGCAAGAAATTTTGTTTTATGTCTCTGTATACATCTTTAGTCTGTATTTCATAGATAAAACTATCAGTGTCCGTGTAACATAATTGCACTTTATGACCGTAGTGAGGCTTTATGACAGAGTAATGAAACTGATACATATGGCTTTTTGAAAGCTCTAAAACAGCAAAACCTACGTAAATCGGCTTGTCGAGTATAATTCTTTCCGGTTTCATTTGAACGGCTACTAAGTTTTCAGTAAAAATGGTAGCGCTGTGAAAATTTGGTCGTGAAATTAACTTTGCCGCAGAGATAGATCGATTCGTTCGATTGGTATCGTCCTGCCATTGATTCACTAATTTTACGTTTACTCTACGCTCAGTATCTTCTAAGGTTTTTCCAAAGACAGAATTATTCATGAGCTTAAATAAGTCTTGTTGAAATGGTGTTTCTGCTTTCTTTCTCAATTCGGTGTTAAGATTAATATATTCCGCTAAGAATTTACTTTGCTTGAATGTAACTACCCGATGTATTTTTTTCAAAATCAAACCATGATTTAAACACGTTTTTAAATGTACGTAATGAATTACATAATTGTATTTTGAGTATAAATTCGACACTAATTTAGAAGTTGTACCTCCTGGAGGTATAAATTTCTCCGCGCAAAATGGATAGTCGTTATGAGTACAGTGCAACTCTTCGGGGTACAACAAATCAACTTCTAGTATAAATCCATATTCTGCATCGTCTGAAACGTTTGTAATATGTAATCTATCAATTTCGTGTTGTTCAAGAAATTTAAAATTAGCTACTGGCAAGGACTGACACATGCTGTAACCGTATAGATTATTACAGTCGATGTATAAGAGAAAAGAATCTGGTTTAGTTTCATCGTAATTATCCATGTAAATGTTGTTCGCGCTAGCTAGCCTGGTAGAACAAAGACAAATCCCACCCCGCACGCCTTTCTGTACGAGGCGTATAATTTCTAAGTCAGACAGTAGCTCCAACTCTACGCCCGTTTTCAATAACATCGCGTCAAATGATAAACTTGGTGCTGTTAAGTAAAAAGCTGGATCTAGATGATAATTTCTTTTACATACCGCTCTAAAATTTTCAAAGATATCTGTCAACAAATAAACATCGGTTTTAAGATAAAGATCAGTATATTCTCCCAAATTAGAAATATTAAAAGTATTCCAGACCAATTTCGCGTGCATGTAATCTTCATCGCTAATGCCCTCATCAGTCAAAGTATTATAAAAACTTTCCTTAGAGGGCAGATGTTTCTTAGAATACGATTTCCAAGATTTCATATAATCGTAAGGATAAACACCCTTACGGGTTAATAATTCAAATTCTCTATCTTCGGTAAAACAACGTTTTAAGTGAACAAAATCGGATTTGTGTAGACCGTTTCCCAATTTTTCTAAGCTTGTCCCTAAAAACTTAAAAGAGTCTACAAATCTTATTTGGGCAAATTTACTATCAGACATCTTTAAAAATTTTGTAAAAGAAATGTAATTCTCTTTGTTCTTCGGTATTACTTTTATGGGACCCGAACTTTCAGCCAATTCTTTAATGAATAGATGACAGTCATAGCCCGCTAGGTTATGAAAAAAGACGGGAATTAATTTAGGCAGGCTGTACTGTAAATTACAGTGTTGGTGAGCGGCACCCCGGTAGCGGCCTGTCAAGTGACAGTGGTCCCTTACTTTATCAAACAGTATTAAACCATTACAAATGTGACACACATCAGCTTCAGCATGTATTTTAGCATCGTTTTCATCGAACACCATTGGCACATCGACACTCAAAATGTCATAAATCTTTTCTATATCTTTGTAAAGACTTTTAAGAAATTTATGAACACAGTCAAGTCCGCGATACGAAACAAAACTATTAAGATTTTCGTCAAACGAGCACACTACGTTATAAGCAAACGCCGCTGGAATGTGTTGTTTTTGATTTAAAGTAAAACTACAAGAGGGACTCGGTTCACAAGTTGCTATCGGTTTAAGAAGAGTTTCAAAATCAGCATACACAACGAAAGGAATATCTTGTTTCCGATTAAAATTTTTAAAATTAAGATAACTACCTTGTTCCGGTAGCACAGTGGTTACGCCGCTACAAACGTGACCATCAAGTTTTTCTTCAGATGCAAAGAAAAGTAAACAATCGTCACAGAAGTATATCTTATTATGGTGTTTTGTTATTTGAGCTCGTACAAGACGTGACAAATTCTTTATCAAAACATAGTGTGATTTGTTTCCATTTTCAAGAAGTAATAAATTAATCCTAGTTTTCCTTTTAAATTCTGATCTATAAATTGGCCCCACAATGCGCTTATTCTTTACGGAATATACATTGATGCTTAAAAATCTATTATTATTTTCAAATGTTTTAATATCTGTAAAAGTGACAGGAAAGTTTAACCCATGCACGTTTAACACGTCTTCAAAAGGAGGGTACGAACCTGTACGATCAGTATTGCGTTTAGCTGGATAAAGCGCTGCAATGATGCTCCACAAAAAGCAAAAGTTATCAGCGTTTTTAACGTTGATACAAGCTTTTTTCCTTTTTAAATGAAGTGGTAAATCCACATAGGTTGAACCTGCTCCACTTAACGGATCAAACTTGTTAATATTGATTTCAACATATATGTTATTTAAAAATCCCCAGCCACTGTCACGATCCTGAAACTCTTCGACTTTTTTACACAATGTACGGACGACGGAGTTAAATACTTGGTCGTAATTAAAGTTGCGATGAATAATCATATTCTTAGTCGCGAATGATTTTATATCTTGCGTATCGCTTTTTAACAAAATAAAATTACCAAAATACTCTAAATTAATTTTTAAACTAATGTATTGCTTTAAAGATTTTTCTATAAGAACGAGCAACTTAGAACGTATACTATTTAAGAATATCTCAGGTAAAGTCGACTCGTTTCCCGCGTTCGCTAGTATCCTATACGAAGCGATACGGCCTCTGAAGGCAGAGGAGATCTTAACTACGCCGTCCTCTACCGGAGCTGCGCATTTGTTCTTATGCGCGTTACTCCGCAAATGCCCTACCCAATGCGTATTGTCTACACGTGCTGAACAAGCCGTACAAAAAGGCATGGTTTTTATATACTTTACTTTATGCTGAAATAAATTTCTTTAAGGTTAGTTACTTATTAAAATAACTAATACTAAAAACTAGGAAAATTACTTTGAAATCCTAATACTTCTAAAAAGTCAGTATGTATAGATCTACCACATACCAAGTGTAACGACTTCACGCGCACTTTGCCGTGTTCTTTAACAGACTTACCTGTTACCTCTCTAAACAACAAACCTTAGTTAGGTACCTACCTTTGTACCAAAAATCAAACGTACCTACCTATACCTTGTATTGTACCCTGAATACCAGTTACCTGTTGTGTTGTTATTGTATTTTCTATGTGTAACTTGGTATGTGGTCGACTATACTTACAAAACTAGAAGGAATTAGGAAATTCAAAGAATACAATTTATTAACTAAAATAATTTTTATTATTTACTATTTACTATTAACTAAAATAAATTTTTATTATTTAATATTTACTTTATTACTATAAAATACAGGCTCTCGATCTTCAAATAATTTCTTCAGACTCTTCATAAATTTCTGAAGATCTTGCCACTCCGATGTGCCGGTGTTCAGCTGGACCTTCGCGGTGAGCAGCGCCTTCTTGTAGCGCTCCGCGGGCAACACCTTGAGCGCGTCGCTGGTGGTGTAGGCGCGCACCTCTACGTAGTAGGTGCCGTCGAGCGGAGCGGTGCGCCGCACGGAGCCGTTGGCGACCTTGGTCGTCAGGCTGCTGTCCAGCTGCTGGTGAGCCGCGGAACCCCGACGTTGGGAGTTCTCGACCGCTAGCGTCTCGTCCTCGTCGGATAACAATCCGAAGAGATCTTTAGATCTCTTTGACGAAGCTCTGAAATTAAAAATTAATATTATTAATACTTGACTCGCAGAAACACTCTTTCAAGTACAGGTGCTATAATAAATAGCGTTGTTTAAAAGCCTGTACTTGGAAATCATTCATCTTCATTTGTAACACAGTATCTAAAGACAAAAGCATTCAATCAACATATATACACACATAAATCTTCGCTTACATACCACTGAACTATCCACTTACCTAGATTTTAGAGTTCACTTAACACGCTCACACAGACACACAGACACACACACACACGCATTTATGATACCAACCACTTACCGAGATTTTTAATAAACATATAACTACACACATACTTAACATACATACACATACATTGTTTGCTTACATAGCACTGAACCATCCACTAATTAGATTTCAGAGTTCACTCAACACGCTCATACATTCACACACACTCACACGCATTCGTGAAACGAACCACTTACCGAGATTTTCAATCAACATACACATACTCATACGCACATAGTTGGAACATCCACTTACCGGGGTTTAGAGACACGTTTCTTTTTCGGTACTTGCGGCTCAGCCTCACACTCGGAGTCGGATCTGTAGGGACAAATATAATGATTCAGTAAACTGACGGGATGCCTGCGCATCTATGATCTTAAACTTTTCTCATCCCAAAGTGTTTACTTACGTGTGATGAGAGCGTTAAAGATCAATGATGATGCACTAGGAATAAAATTATGTTTGTTGAATGAACCTGAATGCACTGTACCTTGATTTGACTGGCGTCTTCCTCTTCGGCGTATATTTGCGAGAACTGGAGGCAGCAGCGCTGTCTCCGAACACGGATTCGATCTCGGAGTCGGACCTGTAAAGATAAAGTAAAATTCTATGTAGTAATCGAAGTCTCATCAGCGGACCAGCTGAAGGTGGACGGATGGATGGTTATCTGCTAGATGATAAAGTTGGGGTGACTCCAAGAATTGCAAAGAAAAAGAAACAAAGTAAATAAATAAAAAAACTTACATGATTTTTACCTTGGTGATGGAGCAGGGATTCTGAAGAGCAGAGATTCTGGAGGGCAGAGATTCTGGAGCACTGCGCAATAGCTACTTGAGCAGCAATTACTAGATAATTACTTGTTGCGGTACTGTGGTGACAATCACCGAAACACCCCAATTTATAACGCGATTATTGTGGAGTTCGCAAAAACAGTTATAGTGTTGTAAAAAGTACGGAGCAGTTACCTAGTATAAAATATCAGTTACCACGTCGTAACTACATTTGTTACATTATGAGAATAGCCTTTTTAATTTAACGTAAAAATAAATATTTGTAATATTTAGATGCGCAACATATTTTTACAAAAATAACACCTCTTATTCTACTGGTTGATATAGGTAATCGATGGCATGCCCACAGAAATCTAAAATAGAGAACATTAAAATCATCTGAAATTATGAAATATAAAAACGGAGTACCTAGTTATATAATTATATTTATCACGTATCGAAGTTATCAAGTATCAGACAGTATCGCCCATAATATTTTTGTCCCATCCCTAGTTGAGAAGCGCACCAGCCCGATGCGTGCGGTGAAAAATGCAAGCAAGCAGACTTACAACCACGTGGTGCATAGCACTCCGCATGTTTGCTTGACCTCAATTTATTAATATGGTATTTTTCCAAGTTTATTTAAATCAATAGTTATTACTTTATACCTAATTATATAAAAACGACATTTATCTGAAACGAATTATTTTTATCACAGTAGAATGTATTATGAAAATAAGTATGTAAAATGTAAATACTTTTATTTTTAAGCCATTTTAATTAGCCTTATTTACATCAAATCTAAAATATTACAAATTATTAAAACAAGTCGTAAAATCAAGGTTTCGATCATTAGCATTAACTATTTTAGCAATACTACGGAATGGTGATAGCAAATGGTATAAAACACCTTTTTAATTAAATAATCAGAGCAATTTTGAATTAAGTATATTATCTTAGAGTTTAACTATCATTAAACAGATATTTTTAATAATTGCAGAATAACAATAAAACAAATAAACATTATGTCTTATTTTACTTCATTTTGTATAAATGTTAGACGGCTAAGTTAGTGTTGAGTTTCTTGTAAACAATCATCTGTTCCCACTTTGGTTGATATAAGTTGGAATCTATTAGTTTGATATAAAAAAACATCTTACTTCTTACTAATATTATAAATGCGAAATTTGGATGTCTAGATGTATGGATGTCTGGATGGATGTTTGTTACTCTTTCACGCAAAAACTACTGAACGGATTTTGATGAAACTTTGCAGTATTATAGTTTATAACCCAGAATAACATATAGGCTATAATTTATAACGATCTCTGACAAAAAAATTCACGCGGATGAAGCAGCGGGCAACAGCTAGTGTTTAAGCTAACACGATGCGTGGATGTGTGTTAAGCTAAGGTCTAATTGATGACTGCATGTCTGACACTCATGACAACTCTATAGTCTGACATCACGGTATACACGAGTCACACGAGTGTAGAGTAAACTACATACGCCTTACCCGAAAGTAAAAGCTAAACAATTTAATGTGACATTGCTCATGCAATTACGTAGGTGATTAAATTTCAAGTTGTTATAATGAAACGTGAAAACGCCTAAAACACATTTTTTCAGGTCCAGGTTTAAAAATAAGTTGCGCTGGCTCAACTATAATAGAATCTTATATCATATAAAAAAAAAAAAAAAAAAAAAAAAAAAAAACATCTTCTGCAGTGTGTTTTAATGAAATTCTTTAAATAGACGAACATTTTGTGTTTTTATACATACACCTGCTTTGAAAGATTTGAGGTTCTTATATCATAAGACCCTTGAGAATATATTTTGTCAGTAATTATAAGTTTAAATTTTCACGTAGGTACCTACCTACTTATTTATTTTTTAAAGGAATAAAGTCTTACAGAAACGTCAACAGTTATAGCAAACCTGAAGTATAAATCCTAGCAGTCTTTATATAAAAGGAAATAAATATAATGACAGCATGTCATATTTCGGAGCGGCTTTCTTAAGACAACATTCCTGGTCTACCAAAGTAAACAACGTATAAAACTTTTACATTGATTGAGGCGCTTATTTCAATAATTTACCTACATTATTTCTTATTTACGTTCATAATTATCAAATACTTACGTATTTTGCATACATTTAGTAATAAAGAAGAACGCCTTACGTTCAGAGTACCGTTAGTTCAACTTTGTCGGCTGTTTGGTGTAACTGTAGTGGTTCAGAACGGACTACCATGCCGAGAGGTCCCGGGTTCGATTCCCGGCCGGGCGGAAATTGAAATGATGAATTTTAATTTATGTGACGGGTCTGGATGTTACTATGTATAATATGTATGTATTTAAAAAAGTATATAAGTAGTATAATACGTTAAGCTAGCACCATAACACAAGCATTAAGTTGCTTACTTTGAGGTTAGCTGGCACTTTGTGAAATTGTCCAAAGATTTATTATAATTTCTTATTATATTATTGTAATTTATATGTTAAAATATCAATTTAATTAAAACATCAGAAACGAGTGCATAAGGCACAAACAATAGTTACTTTTGTCGCAGTGTCAGCAGCGTTATTTCCGGCGCGCGTTTCGATGCGTGTGACGCAACAAGTCGACGACAGTGGCGGGGGCCGTGTTATTTCAATATAAATTTATCCATTACACATTAAATAATTAGATAACTATATTATTTACTCGAGTATGCGAAGCCAGCTTCGAATAATGGCATGGTAACAGATCAGCATGCTGAAGTGTTATCAGTAAGTTGTATTTCATGTGGGTAATGTATTAACAACGATTGTAAATTTTTTTGTGGTTCTCGTTTCCGAAAGCAGGTGCGCTGCGCGGTGCGAGGTCGAGCGCGCTATGCGTTGCGTTGCTAATGAGTAGTATGGAATTGGGCAATTCTAGATCATCTGGAGCGAGCAGCGTTAGCGACGAGCGACAGTGATCTAGAATGCCCAATTCCATACTACTCTGATACATGAGCAATATATTATGTGGTACGTTAAAAAGAAGATCTTGTTGATTGGTTTAGGAGGTAGACTGAAGCGATCTGCAGATTTTTTCAAATATTAACTACTAGCTTTCCGCCCGCGGCTTCACCCGCGGAATTTTGTCTGTCACAGAAAAACTTTAGCGCGCGCGTCCCTGTTTCAAAAACCGAAATAAAAACTATCCTATGTCCTTTCCCGGGACTCAAACTATCTCTATGCCTTTCATCAAAATCGGTTCAGTGGTTTAGGCGTGAAAGCAAGACAGACAAACAAACAGACAGACAGAGTTACTTTCGCATTTATAATATTAGTTAGCAAACGTTTGGTGGTTACTGTCAAGTCAACCTTGACCCTTTATCTAACTTCACCTGTGCCACAGTAAAACTCCTTTACAAACAGGTTTCTTTCATTAAAAAACCTGCCATATTATAATTATCGTGATATCCTGACTAAAACTGAGCGTGTGTCCTTTTGACACACAGTGTTTTTTATTTTTCTATAGTATTTTTGTTTTGTTTATGTATTTTATGTTTTTTTAATCAATCTAAAGGATATCGTTTTTGGTCCCAAAGTTTCCAACTTACACCACATGGTACCAGCGACATTACAAGCTGTCGCAAGTGCTGACCACACTCGCGATGTGGGTCACCGAGAGTAAAAGTGTTTGCAAGCTTAACGACACCACGACTACATAAATCAATATTACCTAAAGCACAAGACTATTTATAGCAGATATTAGTAAATACGAGTAGCTATGTGCAGACTTGTGCAGAAAAAGAATGACACAATTAGTGATATGTTCATTAGTAATAATAAACATACAGCTCATAGAGCTGATGACCGTAGGGGAAGTAAAAGTTCTCGAGAGACAACCACTGGCTGGAAGACGTAGTGTGGGCAGGCTCTTAGTGGACCGACGAGCGGGTGATGCTTGCAGGCCGGGACCGGTCATCGTGTAAGTCCTTGAGGGAGACCTTTGTCCAGCTGTGGACGTTATTTGGCTGAAAGGAAAGAACGAAATATATAAGAGGCAAGAGGTCCAATAAAAAGATCGATGTTAAACATTATCTCAACAACATAATGCTGCATTGTTCCCGTGTAACATAATATTATTATCTAGTTATAAACTTTAATTACCCTAAAGCAGTGGTTCTTAACCTTTAAGTGACGAGGGGCCATTTTACCAAATTTCTGTCTATTCAGGGACCACTTTTTTTTTCAAAATCCTTTGAAAGGGGAGGTCGATTTCTCGCCCACTGTGCGCCGTTTGCGTTGTGTTGACTCGTCTCATCACTTCACGCACGTCACTTGTTTATTACGATGTCTTCGCGGACCACTAGGAATGCCTCCAGGGACCACCAGTGGTCCGCGGACCACCGGTTAAGAACCACTGCCCTAAAGGGTAAGGCTAAATATATTTTATTCGTCTAAACATTGTGTTTATTGTTACAGGTTATTGCAGACACGATGCGGTTAAAATCAGCAGTTTGGCTTTAGTGGAGACCATTTCAGCCCATGATTCAAAGAGATGTGAGGAGGTAAGGAAACAAGTAATTTCAAAATTTATGTGTTGCCATATTTTTGTTTGCTTTACCCATTGGCAAAAGCTTTTGAAAAAAATACCGTAATGTAGTAATAAACAGTAGTTACATCGCGTTTTTCTCAATTAAAATGTTCAAAAGATGTAACAATCAAAATTTACTCATAGATAAATCAATTTAGGACTAACTAACAATTTTAATCTAACTATATAGGAGTTATTTAGGAGTATAATGTTTCCAGATAAAAAATACCCATGGTACCGAAACGAAAACTGCCCAGTTGACAGTAACCAAACTAAATTAGAGGTACCAAAAACCGGGTACCTCAGATACCCAATGTCTGAAACTGGTATCAAGTCAGACAACGAAGATGGCGATAAGGTAGAAAAAAACGAAACCAGAAACGATACCGAACCGAAGGAAAAAGAGACGAAATCGGTTTCCTTCAATAGGGACGTACACGTCAAACGATTTGGTGAGTCGATGATTGACACCACTGGGCGTATCGATATATTTCGACATGACTAAAACACAAAAAAATCCAGAAGTGACATTATCAGCGAGTTTTGAAAGAATTCTGAAAGCTATACTAAGTTAAAGATTCAGGATTAGTTGAGTTTGGTCTCCAACACTATATCAATTGAGCATGTTTATGTTGTTTGGTCATGTCGAAATTAATTTGGTTTCACTATGCCCTAAAAGCCCTAAATTAAATGGTTTCCGATAAAATATTGTCTCTTATTCGATTCAAAACCATGTACAGCGAATCGTAATGAGAGATAATATGGACATTAGCTGGGTTTACATTTGTTTTAAGCTCAATTTTTACATAATTCATCTAAAATTGAACGAAAGAAGGCTTACAAAGAGTTGGTTGGTGGAGTTGGTGTATAAAGAGATACCTTTTGTCGCTTGTACCTAATAATCAACTAACTGCCTTATTTGTGACTTTTGTTTTCTTATCGATGTAGGTAGTTGATACCGATTTGTTGACAACACTATGGCACATGCTTTGTATTATGGTTTGAATAAAAAGTTAAGTACCTACATTATTAATTAAATACTTAATCATTATAAACTAGATAGTAATGCAGATACAACAACCTACTGTATAAAATAATCATTTTAAAAAAGTGATTGTTCTTAAAGTACAAAGTAAACCTTTATAATGTCTTAAAGATAACCGTTTAATTTAATAAATTAATAACATACTTACTAATTCCTTCCATACGGTCTGGTATCAATTCCGCTGGTTTATTTGATTCTTACGATATTTATTGACAATACTTACAAAAAATGGAACTAAATATTCTATATTACGAGTTCGTAAGATTCGGTTGGTCATCTAGGCCTTAATTTATGTTATTTATGTTAACCTGTTACTAATTTTCAGTATTAAAACCTTTAATCAAGTTAGAACTTTCAAGTACATTGCACGAGTTACTAAATTCTCAAATAATCTAGTAAATAATTTCAACTCTATACCTACTAATTTCCTGAAAACTTTAATCTCTCTTCCAAGTAATCAATTTGTTTATAAATACGAGCAGTCCTAACTAAATTATAATGAGATGGTTATTCAAACAAATATCCCTAAACGTAGTCAGTTTTACAATATTTGATTGATCCATTAGAAACAAATCAATTTGCACGTACCTAACAACAAAAAGTATCAAAAAACTTGCGAATAACGTTGCATAAAACCAACAAATTCTCAACCTAATCCAATGTTACATAATCTTAACCAACATGAAAATCAGTTACGATGATTTCCGATACCCAAATAGACATCTCTCGTGATGATTCTGACCTCCATCAATCGATAAATTAACGTTTATTCGGCTTTTAACACCATTCATGATAACCCTGGAATCGATTCACTTCGGAAATCGAAAGCAAATCGATGAAACCTGATGAATCAATTAGATTATTGATGCAATCACTAGTAGCTGTTGAAGAGCGATTAATTGAACTATTAAGGTTTTATTGGTTTTTAAAGATTAGCTGCGATTGTAGAGTGATTTAGTAAAGTTCTGGTTTTTAAGCTCAATTCGTTTACTCTCAGAAAATTTGCTTTTTATAAAGCTCTTAAATAAGTCCCAACATACGTGTTCACTGTTTCTTTCTAGCTAGTGTTAAATAGAAATGTTCTTACTTATTGCTGAGAAACATTATGTAACTCATTCACTGTTAGGTATTGACCTCTATTTCTAAGGTTTTATAATTTTACTGAATCAGCAGGATAATATTCGTCTTTACAACATTTTTCGTAACTCCCCATACTGAAGTCTGAAGAATACTGAAGAACGAAACAAAATTTAAAGTTGATTTTTATAACGTGTTCTTAACCAATCACTGCTTCGTCTTCGCTCGACGTAGTTCTAGCTAGTCCTCCTAGAAATGTTCTTACTTAGTGCTGAGAAAAAGGAATTATGTAATTGAGTCACTATTATACATAGTTGACCTCTATTTCTAAGGTTTCATAATTTTACTGAATCAGCAGGATAATATTCGTCTCTACATCATTTTTCGTTACTTCCCAATCCCATACTGATATCTGAAGGATACTGAAGATCAAGGCAATTTTTTTAGCACCCAGTCTTTCAATTTGTCAAGTTAGACAATCACAGTAGACTAACTTTAGAACCTAGCTACCAGCATAAAGTAAACTAAGCTCTGACATTTCATACCACCTGATTAGCATCTAGATCGTAATCAAATAAAGACATGCATTCAGTCAGACAGGCCTTTGATCTATCACAAATTCAATTTGGCAACCATAACAAGTTGCTTTATAACCCGACATAGAAGCAACAGTTGAGTGAATGCTTCACAAAAAATACACGATTATTAGAACTCAACACTGCTTAAATACAACTAAACACGAGATCCCAACGCGTAAAACAAAAAACAACAGAATTTAAAGCTCAAACCACACTACAGTGACTCTTTTGACAGACAAGCTATGTATTTCCATACTCTACACAAAAAAAAAAGCAATTACAGTAAACAACAAGTAGGTAGGTACCTAGAGAAGGGCACAGCTAACGTAAAAATAAGGCTGGGAGCACAATCTTCCTTTAACTTTAACAAACGTCAAAAGTCTGTCAAACTCCATACAAAAACACCAGTTACAGTTAAAGATAAGGTGGGGCAACTAAAGCTAAGGAGAGGAATATTTCCTATAAAATCAACTCAATCAATGATGTACGGTATGTAATATACGGGTTTCCTGGTTCTCCTCCTTCCGGCTTCCTCTAATTATAGAAGTTTAATTACTAATCAGACAACAATTAGTTTAAAAGTAGCAATAGGTATTTCAAGAAAAAAATATGGCTCTGAAAGTGGGTTTGGAATAGGAATTCGTGTTGCTTCTCGTACAAAGTGCAACGGCGTAGTGTAGTCTGCCCCTTATTTGTGGTGAGATAAAAAACCAAGACAGATCTGAAGAGCGTGTTTTGATGTCTTTAGACAGCTATTATTTGTAAAACAAGTGTCAACAAAATAATTACATTATGTCAAAGGGTTTGTTAAGATGATTGATAGCTATTAGATAATAACTCACATGAATTTGCACCATTATTAAATTTTGTTACGATTACTCGTAGTATGAATTTATGAGGTTTTATGTGGGTTAGGTTGTACACAGAATTCATATCAGACGCTGGCACACCAAGCTATACAGTGTGGAGCCTTAGGTGATTAGGGCATTGTCGAATGTTCGCTTATTGCAGTAAAAATGATACTCTGTCTGTCGACTGTGCATCATTACCATTGTCTTGCGTGTATCATTTGGAAATAATATGAAGGAAGTTATGAAAATTGGAAGGAAAAGATGTGGCAGATGATTGACATCGTTCACCGAACGCCGAACACTCAATGCAAAAGTTCGACTCACACCTTGGCTTGTTTATCCCTACAATTAACTTAAAATGATTCTCAATCTCAACGGTCACCTTATAGAAATTTTGAAAGTGGTCTACAACAAAGGTTAATAAACCCTGTGTCTTTACTTGTTTATTACATAAGAACACCATGATTCAATATGTAACTAAACCGTGACCGGACCCCAATTATGCGTATGCGTCCGTGACGTTTTGACATAATCATAAGGTGGCATAAGCTATGCCCGTAAGTGATTCAAGTTGATTGTAGCCAATTGCCAAATGTGTTCATGTAATTTTGCATTTGAACTTTTGTTTCTCCTACTATAATACATAGACAGCTTATAAACAGTTCGTAAGCAATTCGTTCTTTTTAATTTTTAAAATTATTTAAGCCGGAAAATGGCTTTAAATAAATTTTTGACTTGACTATTTACTTAAAATGTGAAGGTCAATATTCCGCAGAGGCAGACCTATCCTCATCATTATTATGTATTTACCAAAAAGTTTTCCTTTGGTAGAAACCTGGGTATTTTTATGACCAACCAATGAAGGGTTATTTAATTGCTATTGTGTAATAAAAGTCATGTTAATTCTTTACATATCGAAGCAGTAAAAAGCTTGATAATCTCAGAAGGAGATCGAATTCTTCATTCATTCTTATGAATGTCTAATTTGAAAACTGTTTTCTTTAAGAAAATTATAGAATACTTATGCACAATTAACGTTAATGTCTAAATAAAATGATGCAATATCAATAAAAGTGGTCCAATAACGCTACCCTGCGGCACCCATTAAGTCTCCGCGTGGGGGCTAACGATATGAATCTGCGTTTGTGTGGCAGACCTAAAAAGGCTTCGGATGACTACACTGAACGCACACAAGCGGTTTTCGTATCGACATTGACCTGGCAGTAGTTCCTTTTGTGGTCAACGGTTTCGAAAGCCTCAGCCTGGACTGAAATGACGATTAAGTCTCTTAATATGTTAATCGGATGCGATTGCGAAGTCTACAGATGTAATCGGCGATTTAAGATCGAGTTTAGCTGGCGTTTAGTCTTGACTTGGTTTAATGATCATATCAATCAGTTTGCGATTTTGGACTGCGGTTTTCTTTGCGAATTGAGAAACAGAAGTGAGGTTAGGTTTTGAATCATTAATAATACAGACGTATTAGTGCTGTTGGCATTATCGGTCATGCACCTAGGTAAGCACGCGATAAACGTTGTCTTTATCGTTTAACCTATTGCGATAACCATTGGAAAAACCAGAAAAGTTAACTATTTGTACTGATTATACAAAATACATTACTGTCATAAACCTGATTTATTTCCTGAAAGAAAATCTGTAAACGTTGAAGTGTATTTTTTAGAAAAACACTAACTTCTTAGAAGAAATACGATTCTGTAACACTTGTGCCAAAGCATTAGTAACTAGATCCTACTTGAAAACTTTAGTGCTTTGAACTGTCCAGCTTAATTGATGAGTGTAAGCCGGTCAATTGTCTGTTGAGAACCACTATTACGGTGACCATTACAAGCTTCTATAAGTGCTGCTGATTTATTGCCAGCTTCAACAATTACATAACTTGCAATGTTACGCAATAATCAAAGCTCAGGCTATTTTGATGATTAATTGCAACAACTGGGCACTGCAACATCAACTGAAAAACTTGATTTAAAATTATTTTTGTCATGCGAATTTCAAAATTGACAGAATTCTCGGGTCCGTGGCCGAGTCCCCCAGTATTTGACGCACCCGTGGTGGACGCCCCCGATTTAAATAAATTTAATATCATATTTTTTTCGGCTTTTGCACTAAGTATAGTCAACAAAAAAAAGTGTCACAAGCTAATTATTATACTAAACTATGCATGTTTGACGCTATTTATGCAATCTGGGAGCAAAATTTTAACCCAAAACCAGCAGTAGTAAGAAACAAAAAACTTCTGTAGGAATTATTTTCATTTCATTAGATTCATTTTTGTGTTTAATTCTACTGGCCTAATAAATATTTATTCGTTTATAAACATTTTTGTGCCTGACTGTACATTTGATTAAAAATTGCTTCAAATCGAATTTAACTGACCGGGGGCGTCGACCACGGGTGCGTCGAAAACTGGGGGACTCGGCCACGGACCCGACTTCCAGTAGCGGTCATATGGAAGTCCTATTGTCCTGTCTCTAAATTGCACGGTATTTACTGAATGTAGTGCTACATAATTAATCTTAATGTTGGCATTATCAATTTCGATTGTAAGTAATCCAACGAGAGTTAATATATTTAGGTTTCTATAGGTCTAATTAAATAATAGTTTTAACGTGTAAATCTTAAGCACGGAATCATTTTAATCATAACCAAGCAACGTGTAGACAAGTTTTATGACTAATCGCCTTTATTAAAGTTTATTGTATTTCCAACAAAATGCACATTTCCTTGCAATCTAAATCGGAATTCCGACAATCAGGAAGGCAGGTCTTTCAACCTTGATTGCACTTATTAAATTCAAATTAGTTGGCTCGTGGGCCGATACTATCTGGGGCGATGAAAGATGTTCAACCTACGGCAGGCATTCTTCACATTGACCTTCAATACTGGTTTAGACAATATGTATTGTCTCCGGTACGCTGTTTGCTGGGTCTACTGCGAAAACTATTTCAATCGGACAAACGCTCTGAATTTTTAGGCTTATTTTACTGGCGGTTACGTTTTCACGACTAGCAAAATGTTTTTTTTTTTGTTTTTAGGTAGAATTGAAAAACCTTAAATGCCTCATATTACAACTACTTATGATAATATTATCAAAGTTCCTGCAACATTAAGGACTCATCTCTACAGGTATCATCAGATCAGGTAAATCTAGTCTTTTCTATTAACGTTTTATAGAAACCCAATGGAAATCGTGTCGTATAAGAACGAAACTTCGAATTTTCTTTTGAGTCAGGTTGAAAATAGATTGAAGAATCTTGTAGCAGATTGATAATAGGTGACGACAACTAGATCATCTCAGCTATTGCAAACAACAAAATAAACTAATTGACCTTCACTGGTTGGGTTTTTATTGGCGGTCAAGCTGTAGATCCTGGCTACACAGGAGTTGCGGCGGTGGGAACGAGAGGTGGGAATAGTTCCGTAAGCAATAAAATAAAGTGCCTCAGTATTTAAATCTTGACGTGTCCATCCATCTAACCACCAACATTGCTTAAATGTTATTTTTAATAACTTATTCCAATCCCAAATTGCATCCGAACCAATAAAACAACATAATAGCTATCAAATCAAACCAGTAGCTCAGTTAGCAAAAAATGTGAATTCAATATGTTTCAATGAAAACGTATCAAACGGAAGCCTCCAAGGCTCGCGGTGTCCGAGGTCTGTTTACGCCTCCGCTTCTGCTTGTAGTGGAATTTTGGGCCGTGGCTTGACTTGTAGCGAGTTGAAATTCTTATGGAAGTAAATTTAGATGTGTAAAATAGAGCCAAATTATTATTGTATTTTATTATGTATAGAGGTGTTTGATTTTAGTCTTCTTGTAATTATATAGGTAAGTACTGTGTAAGAATAAGATTATATTCGTTACTAGCGACCCCTGCTTCGCACAGGTTCAATATTATACAAAAAAAAAAAAAAAACCTTCCTCTTGAATCACTCTAAAATCGCCCCGGGTGCCAACCCAACGGGAGTTGCAGCGGTGGGAACGAGAGGTGGGAATAGTCCCGTTTTGTCGCACTTTTCGTGTTTTTTACTCGTCATCATTACCGAAAGCTCGCTTGCATAAAAGCCGCGTCTTTTTCAGACTACCAGTTATTCGCCAAGTTCGATGACGTCATTAGCAAATACATGTTATATTTGAACAAGTGAACTGTTAATGTGCTTCATGGTGTTTGGCTTCGTTCAAATGATGCGACAATCATTGGAAATACAGAGTCGTAGAGCAAACAGTTTTATGACCTCTATGCTGATTTAAAGCAGGCTCGAGTTATGTCAAATCTATTTTTAGATACCACTTGCGATGTAAATGGTTTATACGGCTTTTTAGGCTAAGTTGAACCAACTTATTTTAACCGTAACTTTAACGATAACCGGCGTTTTATGGAGTTTGACAGATATTTATTTGACGTTTGTTAAAGTTAAAGTAAGATGGTGCGACCCAACCTAAGTATGAAATACATTAATGCCCGATGCTTGCATAAGTGAAGCAGCAAATCGAACGCACAGCGTTGAATTCTCTGTCTGTGATTGGTTTGTTTGTCACCCTGTGCGTCCACACGCACTGTGAGACCTCATTGTTCTCATAGTAATAAGAATAAGAATAAGAATAAGAATATAAGAATAAATTTATTACTTAATAAAACTTAGCCTAGATACATTTGAATTCACTTACTTAAATTAAGGTTAGTGTGCGTAATGTGTGTGTGTGTAATGTTTGTGAATAAGTTTTTTACTCACTAAAATTTGTCGCTTCACTAAAATTTGAAGCTGCAACCAAAGGTGACATTCGGCAAATGAAGATATTACTATGCCTGGCGGCAAGAGGCATTTAAAGGTTTCGAAATGTTTTGGAAGAGGCATAAAATGAAGAATAATTAAATAAATTTTATGACTTTACTCGAATCTTGTTGAACCTCGATAATACATATTATAGTGGAGAAACAAATAAAAAACTGCTCAGTTTTCTGATTGATTGTCAACAAGACAGTGGATTGAATAAAAAGGGTTTATTCAGATTTTAATTCAATTCATTTCGTTATAAGACTGGGCAAAAAGCAAGGACACGCTTCACAAACATGTAGGCAACTTTTACTGCGTCCTTTTTGGTGACTGCAGTATGGTCATGGTTCATAATATTGACTCGATATAATCATCCAGCGGAAGATCAGATAAGACTGATGATTCCATGCCTCAGGTTCTGATCTATACTAATATTATAAAGCTGAAGAGTTTGTTTACTTGAACGCGCCAATCTCAGGAACTACTGGTCCGATTTGAAAAATTCTTTCAGTGTTAGATAGCCCATTTATCGAGGAAGGCTATAGGCTATACAACATCACGGTGCGATTAATAGGAGCAGAGCAATAATGAAAAATGTTGCGAAAACGGGTTTTCACGCGTACGAAGTCGCGGGCACAGCTATATTACAATAAACATCTGATCTAGTCTTTCAACGAATCTACATAACCTAAGAAGAAGAAGCATGTAGTGTAACTAATGCCAAATTTTATCCAAAGATTAAGGGAGTTCGAAGTGGGTTCCCTACGTTTTATCGAAAGTCGTTTCATCGAAGGCCGTTTCATCGAAGCCGTTTCATCGATTGGGCATAATCTCGAACGTACGAAATATCGAATGCCGTATCATCGAATGGTCACATTATCGAATGGTCGAATCATCGAATGTCTTAGTGTCGAAAGGTTGTTTATTAAGTATCAAATATGGCAACATGGGAGGTGACGTTAGGCTGACTTGCACAATCTTACTTTAACTGTGACAAACTTCAAAAATCTGTCAAACTCCGGTTATCGTCATAGATACGGTCAAAGTTAGGTGGTCCAACTCAGCCTAAGTTAGTTTAAACCCAGCTTTTTTTCCGTAACTTAAAATATCCAACTATCAAGTTTAATGACTTGTGGTTAAGTATTAAGTTAAGTATCAAGAAAATGCGTTTTCAAACCACCAAAATAGTAAAAGAGCGGTAAAGTTATTTAAATTTAGAACACGGCGTGTCACAGTTGGATTTCGCCGTATGGATGTTTTTTTAAATTTAGCTTGTACTAAGGAACTAAGGCAAAGGCGTGAGTGCATCATATAGCCAGGTCTGGTGGCCGAACGCTATTATGTTATTCAATAGCTATTTTCACTTTATAAACTCATTTTTTTATATCGATGTCATGATCAACTCCCTTACTATTAAAAAGTTACACACTCGTTGAACAGTAGTTTAAAGTGACATTTCCATATTAAACGTCACTTTAAACAAGTGTTCAGCGAGTTACTAACTTTTATTAGTCACTAGGTAACTCTTTAATATACGACCTTTCGACGCTAAGATATTCGATGATACGACCATTCTATAATGAGACCATTCGATGATACGGCATCCGATATTTCGTACGTTCGAGATTATGACCAATCGATGAAACGGCTTCGATGAAACGACCTTCGATGAAACGACTTTCGATAAAACGTAGGGAACCCGTTCGAAGTACCTACATTATAAGGAAGATCAAAGTAGTATTTTCGTACCACCCCTATATTTTCAATATTCCACCAGCTCGCACTAAGCGTTTCGCTAACACTTATAATGCGAACAGCTGGGGGCTGGAATTCACTCACTTCTTTCCCGAACATCATAATTCGGGCCTCTTCACGTACCAACCTAGACTGCATCTCAATTAACATCAGGTACGATTTCAGCCAAATACCTGTTTTGTGCTGCATAAAAAAAGTTTTTTTTTCCCAATATTTTACGATAAGTGTGCTACCGACAATGATCCTCCAAATTGTCTAAGTCTGCGACCGGTTCCCAAAAACGGCTCTTCTAACTGTTCCGCCGACATTATGGTATGTTTCCTTTATTAATGCTAATTCCAGCTGTAAATATCTGACTCCACAACATATCAGGTGTTTGTTTAGACTAATTCCACAAGCCATTTTGACGGTATGTTAATGTGTTTGTGGCACTAAATGTTTTAATTTGTTCGATTTATTATTTGGAATCCATGATTTAAGTAGTAGAAGCGTGCTTCCTGCTAGATTAATAATTGATAAAAGTTATTTTATGTTTCCAGTCTTAGAAGTTGAAAAATTGAAACTTTATTAATTACTTTTTTAGAATTTTTAGCGACTAGAGTTACTGGTTTTGTGACTTCTAAGAACGCATTATTTTAATTCAGTAAAACCGTGCGATTTTAATATCGTGACGGTTATGGAAAAATAAATTAGCTCCATGCATTTGGATAAGTGCTCTACTATTCCTATTTATGTTGGCAGCTCTGCAAATTCCCGCCAGAACTGGTCTTTTTTTTAAATGGCGTGTGACAGCACTGGCACAAAGGAATTTTGACACCCACACGAGTTACTCACCTCCTCTCAGCACTGTAGCAAAAAAATAATAATGACTACACTGAAGTCACTCGATACTGTTGTTTGGACAATGATTAATTTGAATTTGATTCGGTGAGTGTATTCATTTATTTTTTCATACATAGTGGTACTTTTCAGGTGTTGTAACGTCTACTTTTTCAATTGACACATTCAATTTGATTTTAATACACTCAGCAGTTATTATGTCTGATAAAACTAGTCTAGCGTTCATTGAATAGTTTAAAAAATTTAGGTTATCAACTAAGGTTGAGTTTGAGTTGCACCAGCT
This sequence comes from Ostrinia nubilalis, assembly GCF_963855985.1. NCBI lineage: Eukaryota > Metazoa > Arthropoda > Insecta > Lepidoptera > Crambidae > Ostrinia > Ostrinia nubilalis. Next base: position 1,346,094 of record NC_087109.1, on the reverse strand, counting down.
TACTTTAACCGTAACTTAACAATAACCGGTGTTTTTTGTATGGAGTTTGACAGACTTTTGACGTTTGTTAAAGTTAAAGTAAGATGGTGCAATCCAGCCTTTACAAGTGTTTGAAAAGTTTTTATGTCTTCTGTTACTATCTTCTATTGTCAAATTTAACTAACTGCAAGTGAATATTAAAAATACGAAAACAACTTTGTGCTTGTTTGTCTACCTATCCAAGCATGGGACAAATAATGAATTTTGATATAGAGATTGGACCTTAGAGGATAAGTCTAGGACTACGTTAGGTCCCGAAATATGAGAAATTGAAGGGGGTGAAATAGAGGATGACAAAAATATCAATCATTGCTCAAGTTATGGGATGTAAAAGTCACCATGAATGTAGTGTTAGTGTTTTTTTTTTCGGACGCAATGCGCAAAATATTCTGTGACAGACCGAAATTTATATAGGCAAGGCCGCAGGCAAAAGCTTGTATTTTAACGTTTAATATCGCCATTGATATTATCTGTAATCTTCGAACTTTCTCGGACATCTCAAAAGGCAGAGTCATTGAAACCCCTAATCAAAATGCCGATTTCTCAGTTATTTATCAAGATTGGTATCGATAATGTTTTTTATAATTCTTTTCAAGATTTTAATTCATAAAAATAAATTTTCGGCGCGTAAAACAAGGGGCGGTGCCGCTTTTGAGTTTCTCATCTAGATCCGTTATCGTGCACGAAAACATCTCGCACGTTACTCGAAATAAAATACATAAGTAGGCAGGCAGGTATAACATTTTAAGGCGAATCGCTTTTTACGGATATTCAACTTAGGGCCGAGTTTTCAATCGTCCAGATAACTTTTAACTGAAGAATAAACTTGTCATTTTGACATATTTTCCATACTGAAACTGTCAATGTGAAAAACTTATTTTTCAGTTAAAAGTTACCCGACTATTGAAAAATCAGCCCTTAATAAAACTAAATAAACTGTTAATAGTAAGTAGTGAGTTACAGATGCATAAAAAGTAACTGAAGAAGATAATATAACTCAAAATTCAAACAACTTTCAGACTGAAGAAAGGTGACTGAGTTTCTTCCGCCACTTCTTATGTTGTCCCGAAGTGGTGGTAAGGTAAACACATTTATTATAATTAATAAAGTATATGAATAAAAATTTTGACTGATTTGGACAGGAGAATTTGATCACTTTATGTTCTTGTATGGTGTTGTTACTTAGACCAACAGAATAAATGATTCAATTCGACTGAACTCAAAAGCACGGAATTGTATTTTTTTTTTCACACAATCATGTCGATTTAAATCTGCAAACGCTACTAAAACTCTACAAAACTATAATTAAAGAATCCAGAAGTCTACTAAGAACCTCCGAGTCGAGGGATCTAACGTTTTTACTGGGACCACGAAAGATATTGTAGTTACTTATAAATAAATCTAGTCACCGTTAAACGTATTTCCAAAGAACTTACCCAAACAAGGCATATTAATAACTTCTAGGTATTGAAATAAGAAAAACGGCTCTCCTTAAGCCGAAAGCTCGTTCTAAAAATAGGCATGACACGCCTCTACCGATGCAGCGCATAATTTTGACTCTGTGACAAAGTAATTTGAATGTGTAGCAGGTACGCATCTTGTTTATGACCAGAACCAGTATTGTAAAGAAAAAAAAAACTGCTAAAAAAGAAATAAAAAGTCACTAAAGAGGTACATAGAGACGACGTAAAGTTTTTTGAAAAAGATCGTTAAAAATCTTGGAGATTTGACGCAAATACTAAAGCTATACGTATAAAACTAAATAGTCATGTTCACATTACACATGTTTAGATAAAATTTTATAACCTTGATTCGAAAATTACCGGTGTTTTAGGATGTGAACTTTTCTCCGATGTTTTTTCAAATTTTTGGAAAGATGTGAAGAATGTTGAAACTTCGAACTCGTATTTTCTACTTGTTTTAAAGGGTTTTTGAATCAAATCAGAATGTTTACCGAGGCTTACTTAGTTATTACTTTATTGGTAGTCAAGATCTAAATCCAGGCTAGATAAGAAGTTGTAAGAAACTGAAGAAGGGGGATACTTCTACTAATCAACATACAAAATCAGTTTTTCTTTTCAAAGTTATGTAAAGCTGTTTTTCAGTTTTACAAGTATCTCATACTTTGTAACTTATTTTTGATTCTTTGATCGGTCATTCATCATTCAATCCAAAAATTATTCCCTATTTAGCTAATTTGGAGATAATATACAATATCCATAATACACAGGACGTGAATCGATCCAAAGCAAAAACTAAGCTTCAACATGATTAATGTTGTTTAATTCAGTAATCTCCTTTGTATAGGTTTTATTTATCAAAACACTTTTTATGGTTTGTAATGATGACGATGACGGTTACTTGTTTAATATAATATTGGTTTTTATGGGGTTTTTTAGTCGAATGATGTTGTCAGGTTGGTAGGATTTAAGACTCTACACAATGTGCGCTGAAGTGCAATTGATAAAGGCATAAGTGTGCGTGTTGACGTGTGTGTTATTTTAACAAAGATGATCGTAATTCGTTTTTTTTTTAAGTTTAATGAGTAAAGTAGCCAGGCTCGGGAATAAAATCTTAACCACGTAGTGATGTAGGTACTCATAATAACCTGAAAACACTCTTTTTGATAATTTATGTATTTTAAAATTTAATAATCATTATTTAGTAGTCAAAACGCTAACAACTTATTCTTTAACGTTCTTCATTTAATACTTTAAATGTATAACTGTGGATAATTTACTTACAATCTGAGATCTATGTAACTATTACTTCAAGCATTAAATTGTAAATAACTATTACTTACCAATACGAGTATATGTTACTGGCAAATCGAAACTAATTACTAATTTAACTGTGCGGTCGTGTTAACTAAGGTGACTAAGACTAACTACATGCCGAATACTGTAACTTTAAATAGTTAAATCTGACCTGACTCAAATGGCAATGCCAGATTTTGTATGGAAAGTGGCGTCTTTTTTTTTTCGCGCGGCCATCGACCAAACTTTGTTTTTTGATTACAAAATAGTGTAATAAACCAAACTTACTATGACATGTATACCTCTAAACTCAGTCTGAACTGAGTTACGAGCATTAGAAGTTTGATGATTTTCATACTAGATTTGCTTTTTGTGCGCAAGTTTTGTAAGAAATTGCAACAAAATATTGCGCTATTTTTTTATTGCGCTGATTCTGCTCCATACTGATGTCTGGAGCCTTTAACACCTTTGCTGCGGCAGTAACTTTCTAATACTTTCCATTCCTTCGGTACAAGGTCAGTAAACCTGGTATTAAAAATTACATTGTGGCGGCACAAGGCTTAAAGACCTTGTAATATTTAAGATATATTAATTTTATTTTTGGCTTCATGTTAATAGATATTGTGTTTTTTTTCTTTGAATATTAATAATAATGCATTTATTGACATACACCTGAAGGCGTTCGTGAATAACTTGTTTAGTATAAAAATTATAGCTATATTCAAAATACAAGGCTTATGCACCTTGTGCCGCACTGAAGTAGGGAAGTCTGGTGGGTATTCTAGGGATGTGAAATACAAATATCGATAGTTTAAATTAAGTTTTAATAAAAATTTAAAAAAGTAACAAAAAAAGATGTTTTAATAATTTAGTCTAAATATTTTACAAATAAGACATACGTGCATAAATACTTAAATAAGCTATATTTAAAGAAAACATATTAGTTACAACTTCAAATGTTTGTCACGAAATACATTATTTAAATTAGCAATAAATCGTGTAGCAAATTAAATTATAATCAATTTGCAGTTTTGATTTTGTTTGTTTCTCTTGACGCCATGTCGACATGTGCGTTTCTTACGAATGCGAGGCAACACTGGCTGCACGAAGCTAGCGTGGGGTGCGGTACCAGGTGCGCAGGGTACAAGGTGCTTCGACCTGGTTTCGCATTGTGAAGACATTTTATTACTTCCGTGCGGTACCAGGTCTAAAAACCTGGTATTAAGGTAGGTACATCATTGGATTCTATTTTAAGAATACATCATAGATATATATTCATCACTTTCCTACACCGGACCCAATTGAAGTTATGCCTTTCGCACGACAAGGAAGACTATAATTTTCTTAGCCGCACGGTAAGCGAGACGTACACAAGGTCTATAGACCTGGTTTCGCACTCAACGTGTTAATGGATGGTATTGTTTGTTTACACATACAATCTCACTATTTTGTTACAATTTCTTACAAAACTTTGCGCGCAAAAAGCAAATCTAGTATGAAAATCATCAAACTTGTAATGCTCGTAACTCAGTTCAGACTGAGTTTAGAGGTATACATGTCATAGTAAGTTTGGTTTGTTACACTATTTTGTAATCAAAAAACAAAGTTTGGTCGATGGCCGCGCGAAAAAAAAAAGACGCCAATTTCCGGCATTGTCTTTTGCGATATCCTAGTTCCAGTATTCGGCTGATAAATATTTAATTGCAATGGAAATGAAAACTATATTCCTATTTCAGGTAAAACCGGTAAACCGCGTGAAACGCGGGGCACCTCATCCGAGCCACCAGTAAGAAAAGAACCATTCACACACCTCTCAGAGAAGGAACTGATAGAAGAAGCAAACAAAGTGATAGCACAAGCTTCAAGCGTCACCTGCACAGCCGACCATCCTCCTGAGAAGTTCTTCTCTCTACCACACAGAAGAAAGTTCAAAGAAGATAGGTCAGGCAGAAGAAACAGCGACGATAACACTGACAATCCGATAAAAACCAATCTAGGCAGATCCACTAGTGATGTAAGTTCAAAGAAGAGGAAAGAAAGAACATCACTTTCAACACTTTTTAGACGCGCTCAAAGAACCAAAAGCCCAGATGCCCCCGTTAAAGTTACAACGAAACCGATTGTTGTTGTAAAAAGAAGCAAAAGTGACGTCTCAGATTTAAAATCAAACACAAACCTGAATACCCAGGTCAAACCTATTCGAAAAAGATCTGGCAGTGAGTCTGAAGAGTTCTTAAAATCTTTGCGCAACAAAAAGTCACAGTTATCTCCAATAATCGAGAGCTCACCCCGTGAAGATTATTTCAAGAAAACTCCTCCTTTGGAAGTATTTCAGAAACAAAAGTTATCTCAAAAAGACAGTAATAAAAGTGATGATCCAAAATCCAGCAGCGAAGGTAGGAAAGTTAATCCAGTAGAAAAACCTCCTAGATACAAAACACCTGAGAAACAAGAGCCGAAACCTCCTGCCAGGACTAAACGAGGAAAATCTTTAGAAAAGGACAAAGAGAAATCGCCACCTATTACTGAAACTCCTAAACGAAAAACTGAGGTTAAGAAAACACTTTTAGTAGATGAAATAGATTCACACAAAACTAAAAATACAAAGCCAGCAGAAGTAAAAGATAAAATCAAGGAGAGTATAAGAAAAATCGAAGAAAACGTTTATGGTGATAAAGAAATGATCCATAGCAGCCAATTACCTCCTGATAAGCCACCGCTAACAAGGGGTCACACTGTAGATCATTTAGTGAGAATCTTGAAAGAAGACCAATCGTCGCCACCGCCAAAAACTCACTTGATATCTCCACCAAACGGTACTAATTCCAATCAACCATTCTCTTACATCAAGCCTAGTGTAAGTCCTGATCCTAATTTATTTGTACGTACAACGAGTCCGGACCGAGTGCCTTCTCCAGTAAACAAGATGACTGATAAAGGAGTTGTCTACGCCCAAGTGGTTAGAGACTATGGCGATAATACTTCTAGTCGTCTTGGCAAACAAACCGTACATAAAACGTATTCACCTTCAAGAGAGAAATATGGGAACCATTCAGACGAAGACGAGGGCTACGATGAAAGACACAAACATTCTAACACCCGCTTCAATTACAATAACAAGACTAACGGTAATGAGAACTACAATAGTATAGAAGGTTACAAAATAACTGACTCACCCATAAGGCCTAGATTCCGCGAGTATAAACTTACAAGCTTCGATGACTTTGAACCTACATACGCCAATGAATATCCTGGTGAGAATAATAAAACACATGATTACATTGATACTTTCCGGGGAAGAGGGGACGGAATGGATACAATGAAAAAGCACTATGAAACTGAAAACAATAAACTAGACTTCGATTTCAACGAACTGAGTCATAGACGTCAGCTTTTGGAATCGAAACTAAATGCTCGGAAAATAGAACGGGAAAGATTGGTGACTGCAGAGCCTATTTCAAGGTACTTAGCCGAAACGGACCCCATTTATGAAGCAGAAAAACGCAGACAAGCGACAGAAAAATATGTAGATGAGACAGCTAGATATTACCGTCATACATTAGAGAGAGATGGTTTTGCTGAAAGCAGTGTCACTGAGGATTACAACAAGTATGAATCAGACAATAATAAAGTCAAATACAACACTGAAACTAGAACATACCAGAAAGTTCCTAGAGGAGAACTGAATAGACGTGAGTTTTTAGACAGCTTGGAGCCTGAAGCTCGGTTGAGGGAAGAAAAAAAGGTGTTTCCTCCTGAGCCTGAATATGAACCACCAAGTCTAGAGTTCAATTCTGGTAAGCCCGTACTTACGCCTGATGAGTACAAGGAAAAGAAATACAAAGTGAAGAAGAATCTCAATTCTAGTCATGACGTAATACAGACCGGTCAAAAGTATAAGGGCAGAGACGACTGGTTTGGTAAGAGAAAGGGGCATTACGCGTCTAATCCTGAGATAGCTCAGGAAAGAGAGGACGATTATGCCAACATTCGATATGAAGCCAAAAACGCTGAAACTTACCATAATTCTTTACGCCGTGTAAAGAACAAAGACCGATACTATAAAGAAGACTATGGAATACGACGACATGATTCTGGCGACAGCCGAGAATACTACCGAGATGACAGATCGCCCCGTCGATACGATGTTGACAATCGCTTAGTCGATTCTGGAATCGAGAACGATTTCAGGAGGGATTCTAATAGGGAGCTCCATAGAAGACACACAAGACATCAGAGTGACGACGATGTCCACAATACTTCTCTGTTTCTGGCGAGTGAGAGGAGGCACACAGAAGACAACTATCCCAGCGAACAGATATACGCCAACGGCGAATATCTGGCAAGGTTTAAAGATTTCAGGGAACAGTCTGGTTATGGGAAAGAGTACATTCGGAGGGAGAGGAGTGCTGACGATGGGTCACATTTCGAGCCTAAACACGACAGATATGAGAAAAGTCCAAACGATGACAAAATAAGTGCGAAACCTCCTAAAGCCACAAAGAAACTTTCTGGACTCGAGAAGGTAAGATTTTTACACGATAAAAAAGATTTTAGTCTCAAAATACAGTGTGTAAAAGGTTGTGATTTCTTTATTAGGTGAAACAGCTGTTCTCTCGCGACTCTTCGAAGAAGAGCAAGAAAGAGAAGGATGTGGTCCAGCCGAAGCCTCGCACCCGGGTGCTCAAGAGCCCTGAACATCTTGCTAGAGATGACTCTGAATACAGAAGGTAAATCCCAGTACTGTTGGGTATAATAGATCTATTATTCCGTCATACCATCACTGCGTCACTTGATTTGATCTTATTAGACAAATATTTTTCTGTAAACTGCAATTATCAACATGCAGACTGATGAAATGTAGAATAAGAAGGATTGAGATTCATTCGTCGACCATTCCTTATAGTTTCTTATTGTAGTTTGTCTGACTTTAACATTTTTAATGTAAATACCTATTTGGCTCCACTCATCGTTATCATCATCATTTCAGCCACAGGACGTCCGCTGCTGAACTTAGGACTCCCCCAATGACTTCCACGTCGCCCGGTTGGTAGCGGCCTCGTATTCGCGCTCTTGATAACAAACTATTTACTTTCAGATACACAGACCCAGAACCAAGCGACATCGTCGTCAAGAAGATAGACTACACCTGTCACGCTGATGAACGACGATTCAGAAACTCCAGGGAAGATCTCGATAAGTACAGGAGCTCTAGGGAAGATCTGGACAAGTATAGGAGCTCCAGGGAAAACCTGGATAAGTACAGGAGCTCGGACAGCCCTGAAAGGAAGTACAGGGAGACAGACTTTGATGGCAGGTTGGTTTCTATGGCAGTGTACATTTGTTTTCTTGTATGGTTGGTTGTCCTAATAAATAAAATAAAAATAAAAATGTATTAACCCTTCATGTCAAATTAGTAGTACTGCCGATAGCACATCAAACTCAAAACTATAGAATCTTTATTTATAAGGGATATCAACAGCTTACAGATCTTATGTATAGTATAGTTGTGTAGTTATAATGGCTATCTTGCTAAAGAAATGTGTAGTCTGATGAGCTGTACTGTACAAAAAGATGATAGTTTCATCCATTACTGCTCAGAGCCAGCTGAAATGTTCTCCCAAAGTGGTAATAGGGCAGGCTATTTTTAATACGTGTGTTGTATAAGTACCTACCCTGGAAAGGGTCGACATATTAATCAAGAGTTTGAATTTGAAATCTTCTTCTGAAGTTTCTCCTTTAACATCACTCTTTACAAACAGCTAGTAAGCCAGCCAGCTTCATAAGCTATAGAAAAAAACTACTGTATCAAGTCTTTAATGTAAAGTCCATGATGTTAGAGTTCTTTCATTTACAGGTATGACATAAAGACAGAAGAGAGGCGCTACAAGGACCGCCGGCAGGAGAAGAGGTACAACTCCTCAGAGAGAGACAGCGACCACCAGTCCAGACCCTCAGACGCCGAGAGCGATCTGAGGAAGTCCAGGTCGAGAACTGCTGGCCCTCTGGATTCGCCTGCCTTGGTAAGTTTATACACAGTTTATTGATCTAAAACTATATGAGTCGAGTTAACTGCGCCCCTGGCTGCCGTGATGTCACATCGACGCTCTGGTATCTGGAGAGTAGCTTTCCAGCGAGGTGCGGTTAGCTTGATCGGGTTGTATGACCGTAGCTATGTACATAATATACTAGCTTTCCGCCCGCGGCTTCGCCCGCGTGTAATTTTGTCTGTCACAGAAAAACTTTATCGCGCGCGTCTGTTTCAAAAACCGGGATAAAAACTATCCTATGTCCTTTCCCGGGACTCAAACTATCTCTATGCCACATTTCATCAAAATCGGTTCAGTGGTTTAGGCGTGAAAGAGATACAGACAGACAGTGTTACTTTCGCATTTATAATATTAGTATAGATTGTCGACATTCCACCAGCTCTCACTAGCGTTTTGCTTACTCTTTTATAATGCAAACAACTAGGGACTGGAATGCACTGCCTGCTGCTGTCTTTCCCGATTACTATGTGAGAGTGAATAGGCACCTACAGAACAGAATGTACCATCCAAGACTCATGTAGAAAGTCACACTCACAGGTGTGATTGCAATGAAATACCTGCCTTGTTCTGAATTATGAGTTTAGCTGATGTCTGTCTAAGATGAAGAAACAAGAAATATAATAAACAGTTTTTTACCATAGTTTATAAGACCTTTGTTACTAACACTTTTATGGGCTATGCCTGAAATAAATACCTTTTATTTTTTTTTATTTATTTATTTATTTACTCTTTACGCCTTCTCTATTTTGAATATTATAATTTTATTGATTGCAACCGTTCGAATATAAACCATAAACATCATAAATGCGCCTCAAATGCTAATTCCTTGTAAATAACTCCGGATTTCGTATTGTTTTTCGCTTTTATTACTACGTGTCGATTCCTGGCGTGTTTATTTATATTATTAACCCACTAACCTACGACCGTTTGAGCCACTAAAATCATAAAACTGTAGTCAAAGTATGCAATGATACACAACGCGCACGACCTTTTGCTATAGGTCAGAAGGGCACAGCTTGAGGAGAACAGGCAAACCACTTGTGGGAAAAGATGTAGAGACTGGACGTGTTCGTGATAACACCTAAAAAACGCAACTAGGTATAAAACCATAATGGCCATGTAACTTTGAAGATTTCCTGAGATTAATACCTAATGTTGAAAGTTCATTCCCAATTAATGAAATATGTTAAAAATTACCAAGTCCTAGGAAATCCTAGCCTCACACATAATGAAAAATAGCTTTTTTTCGAGTCACTGATCGATCAGCGTCGATACAGCCAAAACCAACTGAGTATATTTAAAGTTATAGAAAGATGATAAGATGTTATTGTGAATTTTGTAGAGCTGCCGCTGAAACATGATTGACACACAAAAATATACAAATAATTAGGTACAATCTCATGGAATAGCTAAATAAGCCATTGAAATACATAGTTACATTGAAAAAAATAAAATACCCCATCATTGCCGACTACGAGACCATTTTGTGAACAGATTTTAATTATCGACCCATTTGTTATTATTGTAATGAGTATCGTAAGTTTAAAACCTTATGGTCTGGTTGTTCAATTTTTACTGTAAGGTGGTGGTGAGAGCTGGTCCGGGTCTCTATCGAATGACGAATTCTTTGTTTGTGTGCCTTCCGCGTTATAAACGGTTTCCAATTGAACAATTTAAATTAATGACTACGTGTTTAGCTGTGTTATAACGATTTGATTGGCGGTCAAACGCTTCGAAAGGTATGACGAAATCTTAATGCTCGTTGGGTGAAGTAAAGTTATGTTATATTATGTGTAACTTATGTTTTATTTACGTGTAAATAAGTGAAGTAATAAAAGTATTTAGTTACTAGTTCCAACTAATTATTTGCAAGCTCTTTGGAAAATAAACCTCTTTATTTTATTTATTGGTAGCAAAGAAAACCGTCTATCGCCCGTATTCACAAACGATTTGCATAAGTGCAGCAGCAAATCGAACGCACAGTGTGTAATAGAGCTCTGTGATCACCCTGTGCGTCCACGCGCATTGTGAGACCTCGTAGTAATGTTTGTGAATATGGGCGTGAATTTACAATCTACAATATTACCACCTATTACTTACAAATATTACTAGTTTCACGTTATTAGAGTGAAGGCACTTTGTTCAAGGTCTGATCTTTTAAAGGGTGAGAATTATAAGGTTGGCGCTTAACTCAACCAGTGCGTGACAAAACCCTCCCGTGCCGCTCCCATAGGTACCTCAGGCACTGGCTGAGTTAAACACTAGACTAATCTCACCACCTTCAGTTTTTTTATCCACAACGAGGAAGCTCTTGGCCTGTATCTCACCTGATGGTAAGTGACGATCAGGCCTAAGGTGCAAGCGAGCTTCACCCGGAATCCTCAACCACGGAGGAACTGGCTATCTTACCTCTAACTGCCGGAACACAACAATGTTGTTATGGCGACAGACTTAGGTAAGATGGTGGTAGTTAGCCAGGCGGACTTAGAACAAGCCCTATCAGTCCTACCACCAACCAAACCGAACAGAAAAATCTGCCCCCACTGAGAATCGAACCCGGGACCTCTGCGTCTGAAGCAGGTGGTCTTACCACTAGACCACAGAGACCACAGAGAATCTCTATCTATCAGAAGATCCTGGAAGTTCCACTCTTTGTTTGTCTTATATTTTTGCTAAAATGACGATCTTGTTAGGTCCACTGTGGAATAAATTCCATATTTCATAATATACGACCCTAATAAGAGTTTTACGGCCAATCGCCTTTGAAAGTCAAGCAACAGTGATTTATAAGGTAGCTATTCGCTAAAATTGGACATAGCATTTCGTTTTGTTAGAGAAAATTAAACCTGCTCGGACTTTATTGCAGTTGTACACAGAATTAAACGAAAATGCAAGGCACAGTCGAATTGAGGTTTCATAAAACAATTAAAGTAATAAAATTTGAATTTTAGTTGCATTTTGACTAAATGAAAGGCTTTTAAGAGACAAGCGTTGCCATTTTACTACCTATATCTTTCTCCTCAAAATAAGTATATATGTACCTTATCTCATAGACAAATGAAGTCAAAACCTTAGGTGATAATCTCCTGAAATCAATTTTCAGCTCGTGAAAACATTTTGAAGATTAGAAGAAAACCTATGTATTATTTTACCTATTTCATTAAAACTCATAAAACTCATTTATTTTTGCAAATAGGCTTTTAACACGTCCCAGTATTAACCCTACCACTGCTTCGGGACAATAAATGGGCCAGTGCTGAGAAGAAATAAAAAGCAGCGCAAGAATCTCAGAGCTGCGCAGTATAACCTAAAATGGGTATCAACACTATGTGTATAGTCATTAAAGTTTCAACAAATTACCGAAATTCCACGTCAAATTTTTTGACTACCACTATAAATTGCTTAATAATAGCGTCAACATTTTGACCCAGTATTGCCCCAAATATCCCAGCGGTCTTTCCCCTTACAAACCCCAAAAATATTTTTATCGTAAACTTTCTTTCATTTCATAAATACGTACATTAAGGCTGAGTTGCACCATCTAATTTTGTCCGTAACTTTTACGATAGCCGGTGCTTTTTGTATGGAGTTTGACAGATTTTTGACATTTGTCAAAGTTAAATTATGATGGTGCAACCCAGCCTAAATGTGCTGTGTCTGTGTTCCGGCAGTTAGAGGTAAGATAGTCAGTTTCTCTGCGATTGAGGATTCTGGGTAAAGCTCGCTTCCACCTTCGATATGATCACTTTCCATCAGGTGAGATGCAGGTCAAGAGCTTCCTCATTGTCGATTAAAAATCTCCATGTTTACGCGCATAACCTTAGAACCTTCATGTCCAAAGTCCACAACTTTACGTGTGCATTACTAAAGCCTGGTTTGTGAGCACGTAGAATTTTGTCCAATGACCCCAAGCTACCCATCCTTATTGCTCGCGCGTAATTATGTTGCTGTCGCGCTCGCACACTCACTGCGGGCGCCCGTCGCACAGTCGCGACAGCAATATAATTACTCGCGAGTGATAAGGATGGGTAGCTTGGGGTCGTTGGACAAAATTCTACGTGCTCACAGACCAGACTGTAATAGAACCTTCATATCCTACGAAAACAAAACCTACATCATTATGGACAATAGACTCTCGCTTATCTCTTGAGCCAGCTAGTGAAAGTGCACCGTCCGCCGATGTAGTAACAGGCTGGTGCCATGGATTCCATAACCTTTGCACGGAATGTACCATATAAATACCATGAATCAATGGCAAATCAAATTCGTACTGTAGTGTAACATGTGGTGTCTTTAACGATTTGTGTTTGACAAGTTTTAAAACTATTTTGGTATCAGGGAGCTTAAAGCATGGAAAGCTTTTTTGTAATGTTGACCATAAGTAGGTAGACAATTACTACAAGCCAGAATTCCCAAATAAGTAGCCCATTCCCTCAAAATATAAAGTTTTATCTAATTGCACGTAAAGGTCCCTTAATACAAATTACTTTTTATTGTTACGATCTTATTACGAATGGTGTATTTGTAGGTATGAGCCGTATGAATAGGTATGTAATTAATAATGTTTAATTGATGATATTGAATGATTTTATAAAACTCAAGCTAGTATAAAGAGGCATAAAAACGAATTATAAAAGCAGCTACCAACTAGAATATACCATAATCTTACTCAATTATAGCCGCTCGAATACCGGTGGTGACAAAAGTTCCCAGAAATTTTTGGTAGTAGATGACCGCTGGGGAGTTTTGTCACCAAGATTTCATAAGATTTTTTGTCTGTGGTTCTTTGTCAATTTGGGCGTGTTCCTTTACATGTATGGACTATTTGCTATTTTTGACATCAACGTTGGTAAATTTAGCGTTATCTGTGATATTTCTTTAATCTGTGAGCGTTTTGTGAGCGATGTAAAAAAATGTTGAAATGGAACACTCTCAGTTTGACATGAGCCGTCAAATGTCGGATTTTTGAAGTTTTTATTTTTTATAGAAGAAATATTCTTCAAGTTATGTTGTGCTCTTATGTTTATCTTACAACACATTAACCAATTGACCTAATGAATAAAAAAAATAAGTAGGTTATCGCTTTAATTACGGAAATAAGACATACTTTAGCTCTCAGTTTGATATGAGCCGTCACACGTCCGATTTTTAATTCATAACATGACCCCTTTTCAAAACCGTTCGATGAGGTAAATCATGTGGGAGCAGTATATGGGCGGCAATGTCAATATAAGCCTATGGCGACATTGGCACACTTTTTACGATTTGTTTAATATTCGCAGTAAGATTTAAGTAATGTGTAATGTGCCTATAATAGGAATGACCTCAAAGTTCTATAAAAACTGCCAAACCGCCCCCGAGTTGACCTATGTTTTCAGATTTATTACAATTTCCATATCTGTAGAGCATTTTTGGTACGAGTATTTTTATAGTTTGAGAGTCTCTAATAATCTACAGTACCTATGTTAGAAACCTGGAGAGTTATCTACTGCCAAATAAAGACTGAGTAGTTACTAGGGAGTGTCTTAGACCTTATTAGAGACATAATTACCAAACTCGATTTAGAAGTTCTGAGTTCGATTACCATGATGGCTCTTTCGCTGCACAAAGAGGCTTTTTTTATCCACAACGAGGAAGCTCTTGGCCTTGTATCTCACCTGATGGTAAGTGATGATCAGGCCGAAGGTGGAAGCGAGCTTCACCCGGAATTCTCAACCACAGAGGAACTGGCTATCTTACCTCTAACTGCCGGAACACAACAATGCTGTTAACATTGTTGTTATGGCGACAGACTTAGGTAAGATGGTGGTAGCTAGTCAGGCGGACTTAGAACAAGCCCTACCACCAACCAAACCGAACAGAAAAATCCGTTCCCACTGGGAATCGAACCCGGGACCTCTGCGTCTGAAGCAGGTGGTCTTACCACTAGACCTAGAGGCGGCTAAGAAGGCTATCCAGTGAGGAAATGCAGCCAGTATCCTCCCTCTTTGCTCCTTTCAGCACTGGTCTATATTTATATATTACCTACTCCAGATGCAGTGTAGGGTTGGGACGTGTAAAAATGATTTAACAGAAAACGTTGAGTTTGAGTTAACTAAGGCAAATTCGTATTTGGAAACTATTGCAAACTGCGGTCGGTTCGTTATTGTCAGTATTTTATTCATCTTTATTATCATTTATGAAGAGAAAAAACACAGAATTGTTAAACCAGAAATAAATAACTAGGATGTCCGTTTCTCATTAATAACGGTTGACCTTGTCACAAACAACAGCCGACGAATTTGTACCAAAGATACGATCTAAACAATTCAATCACGAAGAAAAAAGTGTTAATTGCAGTAAAAACTACGGCTTGCTTCAATGATTTCCCATACTGATAGGTTCGGACAATGATGCCGATGTTTTTATTTAAATTTGATCATTACGTTGAGTAATGTTTCCGATATCTCAAACTTTTTGTCGCTTGAGGCTCAAAAACAAAGCATTTTTTTTTTCACTTAAACTTTATACTCGTATAAATGGCGAACTTAATTATGCACTTTGTTTTTCCAATTGACTGTAGTTTATTGCAAGCAAAATTAAAAAAAACTTTACCATAGAGACGCGAGCCACATAAACGAACGATAAAATGCAAGGCTTGCTGGACTTGCAGACTGGAATGGTTGCCCAGGCTAGGATGCGCGTCACGATAAAATCTTATCATAGAAATAGGTATATCGATTTTGGACGACAAATGTATGAGCTTATCGTTTCTAAAATCGATAAAATGTCTTGATAAGATTATCGTGTCGCGCGTCCAAGCTGGTATCCCAAATCGTAGCTCGTAGCATCGTAGCACAAGAGTTCCTCATTTTGTGACCATCAGAATTGGTATACGCATAAAATTTAACTCTTATTGTATTTACTTAAAGGTCCTTGAAAGGCTTTTTTTTTGTATTCCATTGTTCAAAACCCACAAAAATTCTGCACCTTCGTAAACTGGTTCCGATAATCAGTACCCATCTCGCTCGCTCGCCCAGAGATTTTGGCATGTGCGAGTGAGACAAAACCCCGATCCTAATAAATACAATTTCTTTGTATTCGATGTAAATCCTCCAGCGATATATCAAAGTCGCGATTGGGTGGTTCAACGCCCTGAGGTCAATGTCGTGGTGACACCGTGACGTCACCCGGCGCTTGCGACGATCAGTTTACTTTGTGATTAAGGATTAAGAAGTTTAAGTATCATCGTTGAAGTTTAATTCTTTAAGAAAAATCTTTGTACCGGTATGTAGAGTCACAACCCTGCTATAATGCTAACATCTGCTAGGTACCAACTACCAAGTGAACTGAAGTGACTGCTCTATCTTTTGAAGCATGGAATCTAAAGCTTTCATAAAATATGAGTAACTTACGTACCTATCCTGGAGCCAAAATTATACATCTTAAGCCTTTAATGCAATCTAATAGTAATAAAAACAAACTGAAATTTCAATAACAACGAAATGAAAACCAACTTTAAGTATTTATTCGCAAGAGAGGCAAAGAATCGAGGAAACTGGCTGCATTTCCACGCTATTCCACACTGGTTGCCTAAAGAGTCATGGTAATTGATCTCAGAACTTCTGAATCGAAGGATTGCTGGTGTCTTTGAGAAGATTACGAAAGCGTTAAATGCCTTGAAAAAGCTCGTTTATCCTTTGTTCACAAACCACCTCCAACTTTTTCTCGCTTTGGGAAGATCAGCTTGCCTAGCCTTCATGAATTTCAACAGTACAGTGAGAGGCAGACAATGTCACAGCCGAATCTGGAATCTGGTCTTGTAGCAGGGTTGCCACTGTGGGGAATTCCCCACACTGCGGGGAAAGTGTAGCTTATGGAATGTGTGGCGAGAGCTACAATTTGGGGAAAATGCAGGGAGAGTGAATAGGCACTTATTGGACAAATATGTACCATCCTAGACTGCATCTTATTTAACACCAAGTACGATTGCGGTCAAATACCTGCCTTGCAATTCATTGCTCAAAACAGGAATTTATATTCATAAATAATTATTGTATCATTTAAATGTGGTATTAACAGTTTGTCAAATTTTCCTTTCCCCATATTTGGGGGAATTTCGACAATGCGTTTGGGGACTTTGACATATCACAGTCGGCAACCCTGCCTGTAAGGCCAAGCACCATATGGCGAGCGGATCGCCTTGCCGGACCTTTAGGGAGGTGATGTCATGCTCTGTGTATATTTAATGGACATAATTAGCTTTCTTCCTTGATCTTTATTGAGTGTTGACTTTTGAAGATAGACAGCTGAATAATACAAGATAATGGCCGCCATTTTGATAAAATACAGGGTGTTCAGAAGAGGTTAATAAAAATTTAGTATTTTTTCACACGGTTTTCATTTTCTAATCTGATAACAAAGTAAACCGGTTACAAATGATTTTTTTTACGAAAGTCACCACACGTGTTCTTATTAATTTAACATTTAAAGCACTACTGTATGAAATTAATTTGTGTCTACTGTCTACCTACATGCACATTTACTAATACATAAGAATGTGTGTGTAGAAATAGATATACCATCTATTTCTTTTTTATGATGAAAGGTCTATGCACTAATGCTTTTGTCATGTTCTAAAACTTAGCACAACTACAAGCTTACAACTTTTGTATAGTGAAAATATAAGTAAGGTTTCATAGATAACCAGCAACGATCTAAATCTGTTCACTGACCTCACCAGGATGTGTACCATAAAGTTGCCCGCGACAAATTACCAAAAACGGCAAAATAAGTTCTTTGGCCCCATAAAATTGTTGCGAAATTGAACTCTGTTTCAAAGGAATAGAAGTTACAAAGATGCGATCCTTGATTGCCATTATGACAAATAGTTTTAAGCCTGACACGCCCCTTTCTTGGTATAGCAACACTTTAGGTAACTAAGATATTAACAGTCTTTGTACTGTTTAAAAAACTTTTTTGTGTGCGCTATAATGTTGGAACTGTGTAGGAAGTTCAAAGGATACCTATACTTATAGCTATCTTCTACTAACTACTTACAAATTCAAGCCTCTAATTCCTATTGAGTTACGTAAGCAAATATTTGAGTGCTTTTTAACTTACATTATTGTCTGTAGATGCTTCTTCATGTCACTCAAATATTCTTGGACATTTTACAAAGCGCAAACTAGGTAGTCCACAATCCCTAACCAAACAATAATGCCTATACTAGGCCTGTACTAACATTAGGGTTGTAGATTCCCTGGACAACCCTGGGCGCACTTAGAATATTTTTATATTACAATAATTACAAACAGATCTACAAAAGTTAACTCTGTACCAGATACTGAATTATAGCAAGTAGGTATTTAGTATCCGGACTCTCAGGCCATTTTTAAAAGTTGGTACCTACCATCTGGCGACTCTGTCCATTTATCGTAACAATCATCATCATCACATAACATAATCAGCCCGATAACACTGCCAAAAGAATCCAAATCAAACGGTATCCTACTTAGTTGTTTTTCTTATTATTACTTCCCTCCCCTTCACTCGGCACTCCTCACTCGATGACAAATGCTTTTCATTTGACACCGTGGTGGCAGCTCGTGATGACACGCAACAAAAAACCCGTCGTTCTAATGAAGTCCTTTGTTTTTAGCTGATGACTTGTTGTATATAAGTCATACACTTACAAAGTCATACAATATCTAGCGACTGTAGAGCACGAGGTCATTGACTTCACATAAATCATAGTTTGGGAATCAACTGATGAGTGTTGAAAGCCTCCAAAGTGTATGATTAACTAGCTTTTTCCCGCGGCTTCACCCGCGTGAATTTTGGTCTAACTGAAAGTTAAACTTCAACTTTTTCAACCTTGTCCCCCTTTCAAATAACAGGATAAAATGTAAGTAAAGCAGCAAATCGAACGCACAGCGTTGAATAGAACTCTGTGACTGGTTCGTGTGTCACCCTGTGCGTCCACGCGCACTGTGTGACCTCATAGTAAAACTCATAAAGCTCATTTATTTACATACAAGTAGTCTTTTAAAAAGCACTTTTACACGTCCCAAAGTCTCATCAAGTATTTTTTGTGAATACGGGCGTAAGTTTCAAAACTTATATTCATACCAAACTTCATCTAAATCAGTCAATGGCTAAGGTGAAAAGACAGACAGAGTTACTTTCGTACTTATTTAGTACGGATTGAAATTATAAGTTTAGGATTTTAAACCTAAAAGATAGATCATTGAGTTCGACCGGATCGGGTCCTTTCCATTGTGTACTTGAATCAACAACCGGTTGGTTGATGAAGACTAAACTTATAACCTAAGCCTTTCTTCAGTTCTTGGATATACTATTAGTACTACTAGAAGTACTTGCAGAGGCAAGTTGTTGTTTGTTTCAAGACAGTTAGCTATCCCCCTCAATCATCATCAACTTTCAATGGTTGAGTTTTATTGGAGGCCAAGCTGTAGATCCTGGCTACACAAGAGTTGCAGCGGTGGGAATGAGTGCGATTAGTCCCGTGGCGATTTTAACCTAATCTGTTTGAAGTCTTTATGACTCACAATCGCGGATCATTGGTCCGATGATTTGATGTGCCCGCCCTCTGAAGAACAGGATGATATTTCTTTTCAGACAATAAGGTTGATTCACGTCTGTAACAAATCAAGTGGTGACAATTACACAGTGGTTTTTTATTGTTGCGTCACCTGGGTAATGAATTTAGAACCTCCACAGAGCGAATCTAATTCTTTTACCGCTAATCCATGAAGGATTGCTCGATCGGGTGACACACGAAACGGTTATCTTGTGGTGCCTCCCACTTTTTCCTTGGGAAATGTATTGAAAAATTGTCTAAAAATTTTCTAAATTCTTCAAATAGCTAAAAACTAAAAACCAGTTACCATATAAACCATTTATTTGTGACTTGAAAAAGTATAGTGTAAACTACCTTACCTGCCTACCTAAATGGTTGAGCACCGTATTGACCATATGCTTTAGTGTATTATCACGGATTGTATCTTGTTCTTGACGTTTGTTTGCGATAGCCAAACTCCTGAAAGTTTCCAAAAAAACCCAGAAAGAGGCAATTTTTTGGGTCAACTTCGAGAATTCTCGAACTTAATCTGTAGTTCAGCTATCTAACTCTCTCAACTCCAACGTAAGGAACCCCAACATGCAAATGTTGCCAAACAATAATAATATTTTTTGCTGCGCGGACTCATCAGTCGATTACCTCTTTCTCGGCGTATATTATTTAATGATTAGATATCTCATTTTTCTCACAACGCGGATATGCTGAGAGAGTTCACTGCAAGCGTAGGATGTAGTTCATGTATTCATAAAACCTATCATTTATGCTATCGTGTGGGTAGTAACAAATAATAAAGTGACAATCATGGTGTCGGACTTAATGGAGCCGCCTGACATGGCTAAAAAAGAAGCCGAATCGCATTCTTTTCAAACAATCAAGTTGATTTCGGTCTGTCATGTCTTCAAAATACATAAGAGCCTTATTATAAGACTGATTTTACTTATCGTCCTAATTTTTTGTTCTCTTGTAAGTTTTACCCACGCGCACGTTACAGCTTTAAGAAAACCTCAGAAACCTGTGGTGACTTTTGGATTGTTTGTGACTTCAGTTGTTACGGCCCACTTATAAAAGAAGAATAAAATTAATAATTAGATTACCCATGTGCCCCTCAGTGGCGGATTTAGCAGCAGGCTGAGTAGGCTGAAGCCTAGGGCGGTAAATTCTAAGGGGCGGCAGATTACGTTCGTTCGTTTCAGCCAAATGACGTCCACTGCTGGACAAAGGCCTCCTCCAAGGTTACGTTCACATTTTCTTTATTTCGATTTATTTACAAACTTAAAACATAAAATTCTCATCTCTCATCATCAAAAATCTCTTTTGACTCGTATCTTTACCTTACTTACACCCCGCTATTTAGATTGAAAATTCGCCATGGTATGCCATGGTCTATTATATACCACTTTCTTGAGCCTTTGGTTGTTTGTGAGTCTACCTTACCTGCCTGTGTTATGCTTTCGTTGTGGATACAATTACAGTCGGCCAAAAAACGTGCGCTTGATTGAGTGCCGAAACATGGAGACGAGCAAAGTCTGCAAATTTTTATTTGCCTTTGAGAAATTCTGACGGTTGATAACGAATTTAGGTTTTTGAGTTAGAATATTGTGGTTTTGTGGATGGCCGTTGGGAATGGCAATCAAATCTTCAGCTGCATTTTTGTTTTCAATGTTTTTGAATATACCTTTTTTTGTCTACGGGACTATTCCCACCTCTCGTTCCCACCGCTGTAAATCCTGTGTAGCCAGGATCTACAGCTTGACCGCCAATAAATACCCAAAAGGTGAAGGTTTTCTCTGTCCCTATCATTTCAGCCAAATAACGTCCACCACGTCTGGCCAAAGGCCTCCCCCAAGGATTTCTACAACGACCGGTCTGCACCTCCCGCGACCTCCACCAGATTGTCGGTCCACCTAGTAGTCCACCTGTTCCTGAAGCCTAGTCAATACCTACTTTGGTTGTCCAGAAAAGGGTCTAAAACGCCACGGTACCTACTTCTAACTTCCCAGCTATCGGCCAAATGACTAGAAAGAAAGATAGAAAGAAAGAAAGAAACATTTATTGCCATGGACATCACAAAAGACAAAAGATGAACGTCAAGATGACGGGACCACTGTCCCGCACTCATTTCAAACCCACTTGTTCCCACAAACAAATCTAGGCACCTTCCCAGTTCAGACGCCATTAAAGGCCAATACCGATCCCGCTACTCTGACGCATCAAGATGACGGGACCAAGCCGCCTCCACAAAACGACCAATCATTTCACAAAACAAACTACTCCATGATTCAGATCCCACTTCAAACCCCCCGGCAGCTGCGCACCTTGACCCGCACCACGCACGGTTTCCCGGTTATGACTCCTTATTCATTTCTACAACTATACTCCTGTCGAACAAAGAACAGCAATGCTTCAGCGCAGTGAACTTCGTCTTGGAGACGGTGCCAGGCGCCTCCACTCACTTAAAACAGGTGTAGCTCCAACACACCCATCCTCGATTATTTATATGATCCAAAAAACACTGAGTACCCAACCCAAAATGCATTCACAAACCACATCAATAAATTAAAATTTGATAGCAGCAAAATAAAATGTCCAAACAATGGTGCTAAAGGGCCCGACGCCTGCAGACGGGCGACTCCACAAAAATTACAATTTAAATTATTTATTTATTTAATCTTCTGCATTTAAATACAATGCACTGTGGATGTGGACTAAAGCATCATTGTTATCTATTTCTAGGCTGAAAGATACAGAGGCAGACGGAGGCTAGCCACGCCGAGCCCCACCCCCTCGCCCCCTCGGCGGCAGCCCGCCCCCGCCTCGTCTGCACCCAACTGGTTCAAGTCCCTGGACCGCCTCACCACTAGGAAGAAAGGAAAGCCCGCTAAGGTGATGTAGAAATTATTTGAATTCGTTATTCCATATTTGGATAATGAAACAGCAAGTTTTACTTACTTATTCCATTGTCCGTGCTTTCGTGGATACTTGGTTACTTTCTTTCATGAGTAACGTAACGATATAGAAAGTTGACTCAAAACTACCTGCTTTAATATACTCTTTTTAGTTGGATAACTGAACTGGCCCAGGTATGATATTTACAAGAGGGCACTACTACCACTTAATACTTAACGTTTCACGCCCGTATTCACAAACGATGCTTCCTTAAGTGAAGCAGCAAATCGAACGCACAGCATTGAATAGAGCTCTGTGATTGGTTCGTATGTCACCCAGTGCGTCCACGCGGACTGTGAGACCTCATAGTAATATTTGTGAATACCGGCCTCAGAATCGTTTGATTTTAGGTCACTTCAGACCCTTAAAGAGACCCACGATACCACCAGGGGTATCGTCAGGGGTTTCGTGGGTCTAAAAAAATTTAGGTATGTATACCTACCTAGTACCTTATTTAACATTGTTTTATTCAATTTTCAGGTGGAGAAAGAAATCCCAACACCACCTGAAGAAGAACCTCGCAAAGCCTGGGCTAAAACCACCAAACCCCTCAACTCTCCAGCCAAGAACCTTCGCTTCTTCGGCGACACAGACGTCGACTCCGACGCCAACGTCAAGCACCACACCGTCACCAAGACAAGAAGCAACCCTAAATCCCACAGCACCTTGAGGAAGACCATCTCAAACTCCAGCACCGGTATCGACGAAGTCGACCACAGCATACTCTCAAATAAGAGCTACTCCATACCCAACTTGAGGGAAGAAAAGAGCGAGTCTCCGCGAACCAAGCAGTACTACAAGAGGAATTTGAGGAATATCTCCGAAATCAGCAATTCTGAGACGGAGAGCCATTTGGATAGAGGGGTGGGGAAGCCGCCGATCAGTCCGTATGACAGATCGAGGAGTCACAGCAGCTCCAAGACTTTGAAGGGGAGCAAGACTGACCTAAGAAGGAGGACTGAGGAGAGGGGCAGCTCTTCGGAGCTGAGGGGAAGCAAGCAAGAACTTTCTCGGGACTTGAAGTAAGTATCTCGTAATTCAGACTTTATTACAATACTAATTGCGGTACAGTTTCATAAGAATCTATGTTATCTTTGATTAACATCAATAAACGAGACTATTCCCACCTCTCGTTCCCACCGCTGCAACTCCTGTGTAGCCAGGATCTACAGCTTGACCGCCAATAAAAACCCAATCAGTGAAGGTCAAGTTTGTCCCGGGGGAAAGTTAACTGTCATTGGACCCGCAACAAAATTAATCAGAAGAACATAGAACATAGGAACATAGTTAACATCAATTGTCTTACAACATTCTTCTTTCTTGTGTCAGACACCGTCGTCGGACACCAGCCAACAACTCTGGCGAGAGCAGCACGGAGGGTGACTCCAGCCATCAGTCGCAGAGGAGCGTCGTCTACTTACATGCTACCACTGGTAAGAACTTTAACAGTAAACTTCACAAACGTAGAGGTAGAAGTCCTCAGGAGTATTTATCTACCCACAATCCACATCTTACGTGACCATTAAAATTCTTTACACAAGTTTAAACTCTTTTCAGTCGGGCTAGGATGCGCACCGTGATAAAATCTTATCGACGACTTTAGACGACAAATGTATGGGCTTATCACGTAAAATCGATAAAATGGCGCGATAAAAGCTTATCGCAGCACTCATCTTAAGACTACAGGACTGTTGTAATGTCCCGAATAAAGCTTTCCAGCTGTTCCAAATGATAGATAGGATAAATAATTTACAGTTTAATCTAGTTACTGTACTTACTTACTGTCAAGAGTTCTTGATGATTTCCGTACATATTTTGATGAGATTCTTTTGATGACCATACATTTCAATCAATATGACTTTGTAACTACTCGCTCTTCGAAAGTTTCATGTCAAAAAATGAAATTAATATTTTTTCCTTTTACAGTTGGAGATATCCCAGACCCCGGCCGCCTCACGCGCAACCGCTCCCGTGACGACGTGTCCTCAGTCAACTCCTCCAACCTTCAGATCAGGAGCACAACCAAAAGCTTCTCCATCTTCGCGCCCTGGACGCCCAAGCACTACAACGACCAGCACGACGTCCATTACGCACAGAAGCCCAGGAAACCCAAGCCTAAAGAGATCAAGAAGACAGAAAGACCTGGTACACTTCAGAAGAACAAGTCTTACAGCCAGACGACCTTGACCAAACGTCCCCAAAGCAGTAGACTGTCCAGTTCTAGCACTACTCTGTATAAACGACCAGAGAAAAAGACAGAACACAGCACGATGACCAGAAAGACCCCTGATCATAGCACGATCTCAAGAAAAACCACTCGGGACGGCAAAAAGAGCCAGTCCAGCGAAATTCTCAATCGAGACAGTGACAGGGAAAGGGTCTCCAGGTCTATTTCCATGCCCAAAGACAATAACAAAAAGGCTGGGTGGTTCAAATTGTCTAACAAGAATAAGAAGCAAGAAATTAACACTAGAGTTCGTTAATTTTCGAATGAAATGGTTCAAGTGGTTTATATTGATGACATGATTATGAATTCGATGGATGGATATGAACATTTTCCAAATTGATCAGAAACTAACGAATATTATACGAACAAAATTGAACCACACAACATAATTTCAATAATACATATAATTGTTGTCTTTAGACATCTCGTCTAAAGTGTTTGTTAGATGAGTCATTCAATGAAATGAAAAATTACTTCGATGGAACACGATTAATTTGGTGCTGTAAAAATAACAATTAAGCTTTTAATTCTTCACTGTGGTTTATCCTAAAGTGCCATCGACCACTTTTATGTTACCATGTTTTATTTTTATTATTTCCGAAAGGTATGTCGACAGGGAAATTTGTATTAACCTGCCAGAAATAAACAATTTCTTCAATGGATTTTCATTCCATTCCTTAGATGTGAAAGTTAAAAATTAATTGAAGAAATGTGTTATTTTGTGGCAAGTTTCCGATGTATAGCTAAGTACGAATGGTCTCACCATGATGGTGGCTGTAAAGGCTAAAAATATTTAGAAGGCAAAGGAAGTCATAGAATAAAGGATTGACTACCTTTCGGAAATCATTAGTCATTTAATGTTAATTTTTCTATGTAACAAATGCTTATCCATTACTAATTTAAGTTAATAATGATAATGTATTATGGATAATGTGAACTTTTACCTAAAACGGAATATCTTCGACATTATTTACTTCTTCAAGGTAAATATATTATTGTATTATCTATAGTCATTATAAAGATCTTATTTTTAAAACAACTAACTTTATTTTAACCAATTTCGGAGCTCACTAAACGTTCGATGGGACATTGTTTTAGTTTTGTGTGATTATCAAATAATTTATCTAAACCGTCCATAAAATAGCAGTGATAAGTCTTGTCATAGACGTAATCTGTAATTCGAGTAAAAAATAAATTGTTTAATAATTATTTCTTTATTTTACTACACCTGAAGAATGAATCCGAAAACTCCTAGACAAATATTTATAGCAAATGTTTTGATTAGTAAAAGATGTCTTTATGAACTCAAGCAGGCATTGCAGAAATGATGAGGACGTGGAATGGAAGCCACTTCTGCTTCTGCAACGTAAATAGGAACGAATGGATGCAAAGAAACTTATTTTATTTATTTATACTGTGGGTCTAGACAAAGTGCAAATTATAATCGCAAACCAGTCGAAAAGTGGTCGAAAAGCCCCTTTTTTGTATGGAGTTTTGACGGATTCGATTTTCGATTCGATCAAAAAGTGCGTTTTGTCTAGGGGGGCTGGAATTGATTGTCAAGTGCAAAATAGTAAGTGAGAACAATAATTACCACTAGATGGCGTCACACTCTGTCACCATTTGTATGGGACTTTCTTTTCTTTGTTGATTTATCACAATTTTTAACAGGATTCGTAAAATTAATAAAATTGTCTTTAAAAGAGCACTCATTTACCTTGGTACAGTGATCTACTCATCAGTTTTGTATTGTATTGTACATAAGTGTTATACAGTGTGAGTCACGTTAAAGTGTACATATGAAAATATATGAAACTAGACCTATTTTTATCGATAAAAAAGAGGTCAAAAAATTTTTGAGATTTTTTTTTTAATTTTTTATAGAATTTTTTTTCTTCCAATTACTTATTGTAAAGAAAACGTAATTACTTTTAAACTAAGCGGTATATCCTGATAAAATAAAAACAGTAATAATGCTAAATAACATGTGATACTAAAAAAATACATGAAATACCCAGAAAATGCCAACAAATAATAAAAAATGATACTTTTTGAAAAAAATCTGCTTACAAATTCGTATTTTTTTGGTTATTTGATAAATTTCTCCAAAAAATGCCCCTATAACAGGTAGTTTTTATTACTTTTTATTATTCTCTATCGTATTACTTTTGTAAAACCAAAAATCGCATGTCTCTATCCCTATCACAACGCTTGCAATGATCGTTTGAACTAAGCCTCTCCGGGCGCGCCATTCAACGCTTCGTTAACAACGAAACTGAAGTGACTCTAGATTTGTAATTTTGATAAAGACAAGTTAGATTTCAAATAAAAACAAAAGATTTCGAAGTAAAATAAGCATTTTAGTTAAAATTAAAATTGTCTCTACCTGTAGCGGAGAAAAATGTGGTGGCAGGCCTTTGTTCAAACGATCATAGCAAATGTTGTGATAGGGATAGAGACATGCGATTTTTAGTTTTACAAAAGTAATACGATAGAGAATAATAAAAAGTAATAAAAACCATCTGTTATAGGGGCATTTTTTGGAGAAATTTATCAAATAACCAAAAAAATACGAATTTTTAAGCAGATTTTTTTCAAAAAGTATCATTTTTTATTATTTGTTGGCATTTTTTGTGTATTTTATCTATTGTTTTAGTATTGCCTGTTATTTAGCATTATTACTGTTTTTATTTTATCAGGATATACCGCTTAGTTTAAAAGTTATTACGTTTTCTTTATAATAAGTAATTGGAAGAAAAAAAATTCTATAAAAAATTTAAAAAAAATCTCAAAAATTTTTTGACCTGTTTTTTGTCGATAAAAATAGGTCTAGTTTCATCTATTTTTATATGTACACTTTAACGTGACTCACACTGTATGTGTTTACTTACCTACCTACCTACCTATAGCAGGATTTGCTCGTTATTTCGTTATTTGAGACTAGTTGAATATGGTATGTACCATGACCATGTTTTCGAATTATCTTTATGTAGGTGTAGGTAATTCTTAAAAAAAAAACAGCAAACAATTATTTTCTGTAATTTTATTATTAAAAAATTATCACAAGGTAAAACTAGATAATGGGACTTCCATATTTTAAATACATACTTAAATAAAACCTTAAACCTAGTCATTACAACAGCTTCATTCACACCAAATAAATATAAAAGTTACTCCTACATACCACATCACTACACCAGTGTAGCCCTATTATTAGTGTGAACACAGCTTTATACGAAAAAAAAACATTCTTATTAATAATTCACATGGAAATATCAAACCACATACTTAGCACACTCTAAGAACAATAAGTAGACCAGTCTCAACTTTAAAAAAATAATATAATCAATTAAAAATAGTCTACATTTAAAAATCACTCAATCAAATAAATTACTATAATCAAGAGTTAAAAAATGGCAAGGTTAAAATGAAATGTCTTTTAAAAGTCTATAATAATTACTGAACAATAATTTTGTTCAGACAAAAACCAATAAATATTCTTAAACCTCAATAACAAGATACAGTGCACCAAAGATAGTAATTAAAACAGATAAAATAGGAATCCAATACTTTTGCCACCAGCTTCTATTGTCTTCATTTGAAACCTGCTTCTTTTCTTTATATTTCTTTTTCTTGCCGCTCAATTTCCATTCATATTCCGCTAGCTCCCTACGGTTTTTCTCTTCTTCCAATTCTTTCAATCTCAGTTCCTCTTTATCCTTCTCTAGTTTGGCTGCAAGTTTCTTAGCTGCGCAACTTTCATCACATGCAACTTTAGCCTCTCCGGAACGGACCAAGTTGCATGGTGCATCTCGTTTCAAATTACCACACTCACAGTAAATTTTGGTCTTCTTATTGCACACCTGGCCAAGCCCACACAGTCCTGAATGGCAGGTATTTCTGCAGCGATGTCCGCATTCCAAATTCTTAGGACATTGCTGTTTGCAAGACAGCATTTCTTCTGTGGCAATAGACAGCTCACGACAGCGTAAATATAGCTCAGTGATTCCACAGTGACATGGAATACGTTCCAGAATTTCACATGGTGGACATTCCCCTGGGTGACAGGCTCTAATGCTGCATTTGTGGGAGCATTTTTCGGGACGGATCACTGCACATTCTTTATTGCATGGTTTACAATAAGACGGGACATTTGGATAGTCAGGTTGATTTGTGTAAAAGTGACAGAGTAAAGAGCAGGTGTGGTTGCCGCAGGCCAACGGTCGGCCGCATTTGCGACCGCAGCATCTTCGTTTAGCAGAGTGGCAAGGCTGATTCTCTGTCTCATGTTCACCAAAGCATATAACAGGGACAGGTGTCTCACAGGGAGGGCAGTCTAAAGTCATTATTTTGGTTTTTGGTGGTGTTATCTCCCATGGTGTAGCTGGCTTCGCTACTGGTTTGAAAACTACAGCTACGTTCTCATGACATACAGCTATACAGTTGTGCTCGCATTTTTCATAGGCTTTTTTACAAATAGCCTTGCAGGGAGGACAGTCCCCAAAGTGGCAGGAATGTTTGTTTTCATTGATATGACCACACTTGTATTTTATTTTGCAAGGGAGGTTGCATTTCGGAGGTTTTGTTTGTCTCTCTCTTCCACACAAGACTGTTATGTAGGTCTCTTTACATCTGCATGTTATTTTGGACTCTCTTGGACAGGGGTAGCATGGCCCATGATGACAAACCATTGTGCATTTGTGACGTCCACATTGGAGTGGTTTATCACAGACTTTCTCACAGGGTGGGCAGTTGCCATTGCAGCATTTGCGACTGCAACCGTGCTTGCCACATGGTCTTATTCCCCTGCATTTAGTTTCACATTTATATTCTTTGCTACAAGGAAGCATTCTGCAATGAGCTGAGCAGAAGCATTTCTTCTCGATCAACACTTGGCATGGAGGGCATGCTCCCTTATGACACTTCTCTGGACAGCGATGTTCACAGTCGTCATGCTTCTTATTGCAGGTTCCTAAGCATGTTTCCATAACATCCGGGCATTGGACATACCGCTGGTTAGCCCCACACGGGCAAGACCTAGTTCCTGAATTTGGGCAAGTACCACAATCACCAGAATGACATACTTTCTCACATTTATGATAGCCACATGAGTATGGCTTGTTACAAACTTTCTTACACTGCCATGAAGGATCATTACAAGGCCGTTTAGTTTTTTCAGCACCACATTGACAAGCCTGCACACTTACGTAGCTGCATGGCGGGCAGTCATCTGGATGGCAGGTGCTCTCACACTTGTGCGACTTGCAGAAGAGTAATTTCTTACACTGCTGTCCACAGGACCATTTTGCAGCACTGCATCTGACTCTCTTGCGTTCTTTCTCACAATAACACACTCCATTTACAGTTTGCGGGCATGGAGGGCAAGGTCCAGGATGGCAAAGTAGCAAACACTTGTGCTTACAATTATCTCCGCTTGACAAAGGCTTTCCACACACTTCACCGCATGTATGAGGCACCAGCCATGGATGGAAAGGAGGATTATCGGTTTTGCTACAAAAACACCTGTACTTACGAGGTATTTGATCTTTGGTGTACGAGTTTCTGCATTTGGGACAGCACCATTCAATTTTTCGGGGTTTGACAACTGCTAGAGGTGCCTGTGTCTCTTCAGTGAGGAGACTGACGCTGTCGTTGGCCCACTTCTGTATACACAAGAGGTGAAGATACGAAAAACAGTGCTCGCAAGTCCATATAGCGTCGGCTCTCTTGATAGAGGCTATACAAATGAGGCACGTTACTGAGCGGCCGCTGATCGCCTCTTCCAAGAGATGTCTGGTTCGATCCAGCATGTGGGTGTCGCCGCCGCCTCGCGTGTACGTCTGGAAGACTCCCTCCAGCACGCTAGACTCGTAAGGCTCCTCATCTTCAGAGGAAGACAAGTCTTTCATCTCCTTTAGATGTTTCTGGACATTTTGCTGCATTTTTGCAGCTACATCACGGTACCGCCTTGACATGGCGGTTTAGTTGTTCCCACGTGGTTTTAAATTAAAGAGTTGAGGTTTTTAGTAGTTGACAATGAACTAATTACGAAAAATCTAGAGAATTCAGTAGAGAAAACCGAAAATGAAAAATTCAACCTCCAAATCGACATGACGTTGACGTTTTAGTGATGTGAAATGGTGATGTGATGTGAATCAAAATCAATGCGAGTGATTGAAAATTAAATGCAAATCATTTAATGATTCGAGTTCGAAGAATCGCTACACGAGAAGTGATACAGCTTCTAGCATCAATTATTTATTGCACGCCATACGAAATTAAAATAAAAATACCTTTTTTGCATTAAAAATATCGGCTGGCTTAATAATGACAATTCCAATGTTGTATAAAAAACTTGTAAAATATATTTTTGACAGTTGACACTTTTGACATGTTGTCATGGTGTCATTTTTTCTATGTTTTTCCCTCGCATGTATTTATGCATTTTTTTGTAATTTTGTAATAGAAATGTAATAGAACGTATATTAATTAATTCGTTTATCATTTCTAAAATACATTGGTCTTCGAGTCTCTGAAAATTAAGTTCTATAACGTGGATAAACTGACAATTTAATTCAGCTTGCCGTTAGGGCACCTACCTAGACCGGAAAGTCAGGTCTAGACTTGTTCCCTAATCGGTATTTCTACATTGGACATGCTGGAAACGATTGGTAAGCGCCTTGATTAGTACCTACACGTTAAGGCGGCTTTAGCCACCGTAAATACCGCAATGGCAACGCCTACGGTGCAGGTCGCGACATACGTGTTTATCGATTTAGAAACCACCGGGCTCCCTAAGGAAGAGAACAACAGGACGAAAATCACGGAAATTAGTATGGTGGCAGTGAAACGAGACCATTTGTTGGACACGCGGCCCGGCGCGGCGCCACGGGTGCAACATAAACTGACTTTATGTTTGAATCCAGGGAGAATGATACATCCTGACTGTACCAAGGTTACAGGCCTTTGCAACGACCTCTTGGAATACGAACCAGACTTCAACATCAATGTGTTCAACATGATCAATACATTTCTGAATGTGTTGTCAAAGCCAGTGTGTTTGATCGCTCAGAATGGTGCAGGTTTTGACTTCCCGATCCTCAAATGTCAAGTGGAATAGTTGAAAGTTGCTTTCTCCGACGATTTATTGTGTGCAGACTGCTATCATGGGTTTTTTGACATAATGGAAGCTAAGAAAAGTATTTTTAACACTGAAATCTTCAAAGAGAATGCTCAGACCATAGAAAATGGTCAAATATTAGAGAATAGCCACATCATAGAAAATGGTCAACACACTGAAAATGTTCACACCATAAAGAACAGTCACACCATAGAAAATGAGGATAAGAATGAACTGTATACATTGAAGAATACATTACACATGAAATTAAAAAATGAGTCTACACCACAAGCTAAACACAATGGCAATGTTACACCAAGAGAAACAAATAAAAAAATAAGCAAGGCAAGAAGACGATTCCCTTGGAGTGAAGGAAGCAAGCCCAAAGATTCATACAAGTTGAAGGACATTTATGAAAGACTGTTGAATCGTCCTCCGTTAGAGGCTCATCGAGCAGAGAATGACTGTATATTAGCCTTGGAATGTTCTGTAGCTTTAGGCCAAGAGTTTGTGCAGTGGGTCGACAAAAATTACTTTTCTTTTGCAAAAGTGGTACCTATGACTCCTGGGGTGCCTTTGGGATCATGATAGCTTCTATTTGGTGCTTAGTTTATTTTGTATTCTGCTTTTTTTTTATTTATAATTGTTAGTTGTAGATAAAACTGTGTTCATGGTAATAGATCATTTATAAAATTTTATTTACTTGTGATAAAAATTTATATTGTTAAGATTTTTATTTTACTTACCTATGGTGTTTGCAATTTGTGTAATTCTTTCTCAAACTTTGTTAATTTAATATTGTAAAAACCAAATATTTTATTTGTATTAATCTTCAATTACAAACTGTAATTATTTCCCTTAATAATGGGCTCAATAGTACATATTGGTGATTTAACTAGGTTTTTTTAGGCGCTGTATTTACATGTGTAATTATATGGTTTTAATTAATTGGCTATAATAATGAAGTACCAAATAAATTGTGTAGGACTTTATTTAAAAGTTATTTTATAAATTGACTTTTTTTCTATGTGATAAAATGTTTTTAAAGACTATTAAAGATTTAGATTTATTGAAATAAATGTATTTTTTAATTATACTTGTTTCATTTATTTAAAAAAATAACCCAGAACATAGAAAAGTATTTTTGAAAAAGCTATAGTAATTGGAATTGAAATGAATGAGAAAATCGTGGAAATAGAAATTGGCTGAAAAATGAAAAAGGCACATAAAATAAATAACTTATTTGCCTGATTACATATTTCCGAGCTTATAAAAACATTAATTCCATAGAGCAAAAATATTAAAAAGAGATGCCAAGTTATTCACTCATATCCCTGAATGCTTTCAGGTCTCCTGGTCCTGACCGGAGCCCTATGGGGGTGCACGAACCCCTTCATCCGACAGGGCACCAAGGGCCTGCGAGATGTCCGAGCGAAAGGCTGGCTGGGGCAAGCAGTGGCTGAAGTTTCTTTCTTATTGGGAAACTGGAGGGTTAGTTTGAAAAAGAATTCAAATGTTTAAACTTTATCACAGACTCATTAGCTCATTTAATCTCCACTGCAGGGGCACGAAAGTTCCCGGCTAACCGTCGTATTTAATGTCTACCCCAATAAACGTATTGTTTTTTATAATTGTTCTCTCTGCTTCTCTGAACGCGTCTGATAAAATTCTACATTTTTATCTAAAGTATCTGGCCCCTTACATGGTCCTTCCAGCCGGATTATCATTATTTACTTTCTAATTCACTGAATTGTCTCCAAACGTTGCGCTCTGTTCAGACGGTAATAGTAACCTTTAAACGTAGCTTTATGTAAGAGACTTCCGCATTTTTGTCCGCATCAGTACATGGTATTCTGTATGGTCAACTAGTCGGGGTTGCTAGCATATGCTAGCAGCGGTGGGCGCCTCTCTCGAGAAGATAATAGTGTTAACATAAGGCCCTATTTTTTCCGTATCAGTACGCAGTGCCCTTGCTAAAAACGGTCGCGGTCGACAGATTAGCCACTGCTGACAGCTGACTATAGACTCTACGATGTTGACATAAGGTCTTGTTTCGTTTACCAGTACGTGGTTCCCTGGCTGGTCAATCAATCTAGCCTACCTATTAGCGGTGCTCTCGCTTGCTACCAACAGTGACCTTACAGTATTGACATAATAAGGCTACGTTTTGCCCATACCAGTACATAGCGTATCGGGACACCTGCATGAATGAAATACACTAAAGCCTGGTCCGTGAGCACGTAGATTCCCGTCCAATGACCCCAAGCTACCCATCCTTATCGCTCGCGCGTAATTATATTGCTGTCGCGGCTGTGCGACGCGCGCCCGCAGTGAGTGTGCAAGCGCGACAGCAACATAATTACGTGCGAGCGACAAGGATGGGCAGCTTGGGTTCATTGGACGGGATTCCACGTGCTCACGGACCAGGCTTTAGCGCGAAAGACACTAGCCTGAAAAGCCATTTGCGCGCATGGACATTTGCGCGAAAGACAAGCACACATTGAATTTAGACTCTACGATATTGACATAAGGTCTTGTTTCGTTCACCAGTACGTGGTCCCGTGGCTGGTCAACCAATCGGGCTCGCTAGCCTACCTAGCAGCTATGTAGCGCGCACCTCTTGTTGTCAGCCAGCAGTCTAACCTTACAGTTGACATTAAGATCTTGTTGTCCCAGTAATAGTACCGACACAGTCACAGTCGACCTAACTGACTATAGACTCTACACTCTAAAGTGTTGACATAAGGTCTTGTTTCGTTTACCAGTACGTGGTGCCGTGGCTGGTCAACCAATCTGGCTCGCTAGCCTACCTGGCAGCGGTGCAGCGGGCGCTTCTCATACGACTATAATCTATACAGTATTGACATAAGGCTTTGTTTTGCAACAGTATTATTATAAGATCTAGTTTTGCATGTACCAGTGCGTGGTGCCTGATCAGCTAGGCAGTCTTTCCCAAAGTGGGCGATAACGCCCCCTTGTGGGCGCTGCAGGCTTAGAGGGGGGCGGTAAGAGACCCAGAAAAAAAATCGGGACGTTGTGTAGAGACTTGGGAGGCGTCATTTACTAGGAGGACTCTTAGATACCAACTGAGCACTCGACACTCGACTTCAAATGGGGTTGCTAAAAATAATTTATTCTCAAAGTGGGCAGTAGACAAAATAAGTGGGAACCGCTGAGCTAGAGTCTTACGGTATGGTCTTGTTTTGTTCACCAGTACGTGGTGCCCTGGTTGGTCAACCAATCGGGCTCGCTAGCCTACCTGGCGTGCAGCGGACGCTTCTCATACGACTATAATCTCTACAGTATTGACATAAGGCTTTGTTTTGCAACAGTATTGCATGTACCAGTGCGTGGTGCCTGATCAGCTAGAGTCTTACGGTATGGTCTTGTTTTGTTCACCAGTACGTGATGCCCTGGTTGGTCAACCAATCGGGCTCGCTAGCCTACCTGGCAGCGGTGCAGCGCGCGCCTCTCGCTTGGTACCAAACGGTATTGACATAAGGTCTTGTTTCGTTCACCAGTACGTGGTGCCCTGGTTGGTCAACCAATCGGGCTCGCTAGCCTACCTGGCAGCGGTTCAGCGCGCGCCGCTCGCTTGCTACCAACAGTTGACCTTACAGTATTGACATAAGGCTTTATTTTGCCTGTACCGGTACGTGGTGCCTGATCAACCAGTCTTACGGTATTGACATAAGGTCTTGTTTCGTTTACCAGTACGTGGTCCCGTGGCTGGTCAACCAATCTGGCTCGCTAGCCTACCTTGCAGCGGTTCAGCGCGCGCCGCTCTCGCTGGCGGTTCCCGCTGCCAACAGCCTCGCATTCGCATTCACCGCCGTCGTCGGTGCCGCTGTGGGCGCGGAGGAGCCCCTCGATAAGGGTAAGGCTGTTTTATTTTCATCCACAATGGAGAAGGTGACTGACGCCCATATTCACAAACGATGCTTGCTTAAGTGAAGCAGCAAATCGAACGCACAGCGTTGAATAGAGCTATGTGATTGGTTCGTGAGATACCCTGTGCGTCCACGCGCACTGTGAGACCTCATAGTAATGTGTGTGATGTGTGAATACGGGCGTGAGTTTCGTGAGTTTCTTACGTCACTTTTTCTCAACGCCAGCCCATAATTATGTTGTCCCGAAGTGGTGGTAGGGCAAGCTATATTTGGGACGTGTTTTAGTGCCCTGGAAAAGGCCTTGTACTGAATAAACTTTGAATTTGAAGCTATTGGAATGTATCTAGTGGCGGATTACACATTTAATTTTGCTGCCAGTAAGTGGGCCATTCCATCCCAGACTTGGGCTAGATTGTGGTGGCTTAGAACAAGCCCTAACACCGACCACACCAATTTTGCCCCCACTAGGAATCGAACCCGGGACCGCAGTATCAGAGGCAGATGTTACCAGACCATAGACGCGTCACGCGGTTATTAAAAACTAGCTTTTAGTAAGTTAGTTACTAGTGTAATGATTTTAGAATTTATATTGTATTTAATACGTTTATTGGTTACTTTTAAATAGTTATTGCAACAATTTTAGTATTTGTATTGTATTTTAGAAGAACCCAAAAACCCATTATTAAATTAAAATACT
Source organism: Ostrinia nubilalis (assembly GCF_963855985.1). Classification (NCBI taxonomy): domain Eukaryota; kingdom Metazoa; phylum Arthropoda; class Insecta; order Lepidoptera; family Crambidae; genus Ostrinia; species Ostrinia nubilalis. Next base: position 1,309,787 of record NC_087109.1, on the reverse strand, counting down.
TTATTTGATTACTTCCTAGGCATTTTGCAGACATTAGAATGATTTTAGAATTTATTTTGTATTACATCCAATAATTTCATATTTATTATTTAATTTAATTATTTTAGATTTTTATTGTATACATTTTAGTATTTTAAAAATTAAAAAACAGCTAATTATGAAATAAGTAATGCATTTGACTAGTTCCGGGGCATGCCGTCGATAAGTCGTTTTGAACCGGTCGACTTTCACTGATGGAGGGGGAAGTTACCTTATCGCTGGCATGCCGCTGAACAGTCAGTTCGATTTGAGCGTTCAAAGCAAGAGGTACTATTAAGATGACGTCATAATGTCGGAATTGTGTAAATCAGTGGTGCTGAAATACAAGTTAGAACAACCTACAAGAGTGTTTCATTTCAACTCAGAAGTGGTACGTGATCTACAGCTCATAAGGTACGTTTTAATTTATTTGGTTAAAAAGTAGTTGATTTTAAAAAGTTCAAGTAGAAAAAAGTATGAATATTTCGTTTAATGCATGGAAAAGTTATGTTTAAAACGAGGCTAGACGCGCCTCCAGATTATTAGACTAGATACGCCTTAGACTGACCATGACTATGACTATGACTATGACCATGACCATGACTATGACTGTGACTGACTTAGTATATCGAGGCTAGACGTGCCTCCAGTTTATCAGGCTAGATGTGCCATTGACTATGACTAAGTATGAGACATGTAGAGGCTCCTTAAGAGCAAAATATTGACGATTAGTAAGTACTATTAATTAGTCTAAGCAAATAAAGATACTAAACGAGACTAGACGCGTCTCCTGTTTATTAGGCTAGATGCGCCTTAGACTATGACTATGACTTAGTATAACGAGGCTAGACGTGTGCCTCCAGTTTATCAGGCTAGATGCGCCATTGACTATGACTAAGTATGAGACATGTAGAGGCTCCTTAAGAACAAAATATTCGACCATTTGTAAGTACTATTAATTAGTCTAAACGAATAAAGATATTTTGACTTTTGGCTTTGACTTTGACTATAACTATGACTATGACCATGACTATGACTTAGTATAACGAGGCTAGACACTCCTCCAGTTTATCAGGCTAGATGCGCTTTTGAATATGACTAAATATAACGAGGCTAGACGAGCCTCCAGTTTATTAGGCTAGATGTGCCTTTGACTATGACTATGACTTAGTATGACGAGGCTAGACGTGCCTCCAGTTTATCAGGCTAGATGCGCCTTAAGGGCCCCATTGTTTAGGATGTCTCTAGAATAAAAAGCCTTCTATTGCTGACATAACAAGGAAGCCGTCCAGTTGTCACATGAGTTGTGTGTGTAGGTCGCACTGAATAAAATACAAATATAAATACAAAATCTTTATTAGTGATGCATAAGTATAATAGAAACATGTCACAATGGTATTTTACTACACTTTGCTCAGGGAGCATAATATTGATTGTCAAACAAAAGATTTTTTAGATTTATTTTTGAGATTTAGATTTTTGGAAAAGAAATAAATCAAACTTTTGCTTAATATAACATGAACATAGCTTCCATATGATGTCGAGTTGATGCTGGTCAGACACAGTTTATTTCGTCGAGTACTTTATTTCACAGTTGAGTACAACGACGACTGAAGATTGAGCTCGTATACCGCCAGGGACACCCGTCAGCTGACGATGAAATAAGCGTGCTAAACGGACGAAGTTGTCGTCGTCGTCCAGTAAGAAGGCGCCACCACGATCGTCTTCTATGGGGCCAAGGTTGAAGAAAAATACGCGAAGGAGCTCATCTTCTTCCAGCTCTACTGAATGAAAGAGCAGTGCCACATGAGGTTCGTAAAATTTCTGATAGAATCTAGTGAAGAAAAGTACCTATTTTTTTATTGGTAGTTTTATTGCGCACACATTATGAAATAATAATATTACGCATACCTACAGTAAAATGGGGATATCAGCTTATGTAGTAAATCTTTAATAGTAATAATTAAAGGTAATAATAAATTATTCGATTATAACGTTTAAAGGAACGTTAAAGTAAATGTGCTAAAAAATATTTTTTTTAAAATATTTTTACACAAGTAAACTGAATAAAATTAATGATTCGTTTATTTTAAAATTGTCATCGGTTCGGACTTTCGGTAGGTTCTTTTGCCAAGTACAATATCTTGTCTATCTATAATTCCACTTCAAAAATATATTTCGAATTATTCTGACCTCTGATTACATTAGTCTGACCTAGATAGGTAGTTTCTAGGTGAATTAAGCTTTTTCTTCTAATTTAGTTTTCTCAAAGAACTACATCAGTTAGCGACCTCAAATAAACACAATATTATATTACTGTAAGAAGTCATAAAAAAAACGTCATGCAATTTGTAACTATAAAAAGAATTTAGTACCTGTACCAAGGTTTCATAGATAGGTTAATTATGTTAGGTTAGACTTTAATTCATTTTTTGGTAGAGCAAAAGATATGAAACGTCAAGGTTCAATAAGAGCAGAAGTTTAAAGTTTTTCTTTTAGTAGTCTTTCATTTTTTTATGACAATTTTGTGAGCGCTATTATAATAGCTAATGCAAATAAGAGAATTTTGTCTTTGACTTAGACATTGCAAAAGTTAATTGGCTTAGCTAAGAGAACTACGGACGTCTGTTAGAGGAAATTTTGAATCCTACTACTTGAAAGGATGAACAGTTTACGTAATTATTTTAATGACAGAAAAAAGAAATCTATGAGACTGTTTTGGTAAATGAAAAATCCTTTTAAGTGTTGGTAGTGAGTGCACTTGTTGACGCAAAAACCGATGCTGAAACTAAGTATAGTTTGGCGGATCATTTCAATATCAATTCCAATTGTAAAAGTTGTGGTCAATCATCAGTCATACCTCTGTGTATAGAGCTAATATAAACAAAAATGTTGATGAGATTGAAGCTGTTATAGAAGTGTTAGTGATTGATGATGTATAGCAGACTTCACTGACAATAGACGATTTGACACCATTCCCCATTAATTCGATATTACAATTTATTAAAGACATTCTGATCTTGAAAACTTAATTAATCTGAAATGACCTGTAAATTACCATTTTTGGTCGCATTGTAATTAAGAAAAGTAGTTTTATTAAATTAACAAAATAGTGACGTCACTTGCTTGTCGTGCCATACAAAATCTATGGGAGTTTGATTTAACAGTTTTTAAAAGTACGTCAATTGACTGGTGGTGTCAACACGTCTATTGGTCAAAACTTCACGCAACTGCAATTTCTCACGGTTTGGAATACTCACATTCTATAAAATTCCTGGTCAGTTTATTTTTGAGAGCCACAAAAATGACGGACACAAGTGAATACCAGTTAACATAAATTTCTAGTTTTACAGAGGGTAGTTTCTGGCTTTTAGAGTTGCCTTTCGATTAAAATTTTTAAAATAACTTTGACACCTGGCGAGCTTAAGGCCGTGGGTTCGATTCCCGCCTTAGGCGGTTCTATATTTTCAAGTGATAAAAAAATATATACAGGGGATGTTTAGATAAACTAATATTTTATAATGCGAATAGCTTTCCGCCGAGGGTTCGCCAGCGTGGAGTTTTGTTTGTCACAGTTGTTTGAGTACTCAATCTCTATGCCAAATTTCATCGAGGTTGGTTCGGTGGTTTAAGAGTGAAAGCAAGTATACAGGGTTGCTTTCGCATTTATAATATTAATATATAAATTAAACTGGGGGCCAAGTACCGGGTGTTTAAAAGAGCCTTTTTAATTCACAACGGCAAAGGTGAAATCGTTTTTAGTAATTTGTCGCCTAGTCCAATAACACTTAAAGTAAATGTTTTAATAGCTACTTCAATGCTTTTTGGAGCATGTCCAATATGTCATGTAAATCGAATTGTAAAAGACCCCTCAGCTATGGATACTCTCGATAGAGCTGATATTATGACTAAGCCCGGACTTAGTTCTGATTAGTTAGATTTATATAAGCTTTATACTCTTTTGTGAAATTATCGCGATTGTATTGCTATAAATCTGACTGAGATAGAACGTACACGTGCAGTCTTTGATGTCAGGATGAAAAATAATGTGCAAATACAACCATTACCACTTATCTCATTACAAAAGGGAAAAGGGTTCAGAAATCCATAGATGACTAACTTAATCCATAGATGACTAACATAATCCATAGCTGCTTATCAATATTATTCAGGACTCTAAATCATATTTAAGTCAGATCTTAATGATAAAGAGAAAAGTCTTCAAAGTTCTGTAGCAGTCACTTACTTTAGTCGACCCACAGACAGACGACCCCTGAGGAAAGACATCTTCAATGAAAGACAACTTCTATGAAAGACAACTTCTATGAGTTAGACACTAGCTGTGGTGTGTGCTAAAAAAAAAAAAAAGGTGTATATCTTTTAGGACTTAAAAGTTTCTACTGGTTATGCTGCCTTAAGAACCACGTTAAAAAAAAGAGAAGAAATTTAGTTCCGCGAATAGTCCAAATACCAAAATTTAGTCATAGAATCTGACGACATCCCATCCAAACATCATAATCTCTTCAAATAGCAGATACAGTAAGGTTGATACCAAATTATTTTTAGTGGTCCCACGTACAGCTAGATGGCAAATATGTTGCGCTAATCGTGATGAAATCGAGCATCACAGACATTCAGAAACACATAATATGTATAAGAACACTGTAATTGTACCTATTGGTTTCAAAAACTTGGAAAATTTGTAAAGAAGAAAATTATGTTAAGGCCTTAGAAATACATAATTCTGACGAAAGTACCTTTAGTGTTAATCATAAATCTTGACCATAATTCATTATTTGCCAGATTACGGTTACAAATGGATATAATTGGATATAATATTAACGTTTTGACATGTTCTTATAAAGTTACTAACTTTCACATGGCAGTCATGGCAAGATACACTGTAATTAAATTGATTATGTACTAACATCTAATGGACGTGTATTTATGTGAAATAAAAAATTGGATTTAAAAAGAGAAGTTTCCAATATATTCGATATGAGAAGTTTTACTTTATATCTGAATTTCATGCAAATTTATCCGTTATTGGTTATAAAATAAGTCATTACGAATAATATAGATTAGGTGAAAATGTATAGTGTGTATAAGTACCTACAAGATTTTTCTCCCTTTCTTAAAATTTGTTACTGGTTTCATATGAAGAATATAGTTTCTAAAATGCATTATTAATGTTAAAACACTATGTTAACAAGTTGTCATAGAATTGTTTATCATTCTACTATATATTTTATGCTTCATATTGTTTTGAAAAGTAATATTAATGATTTTAGAATAAATCCTTATTAGACGTGAATGCCGGGAGGCATCACGGTGTCGGATGGCCGAATGTAATGATTTTAGAATTTATATTGTATTTAATACGTTTATTGGTTACTTTTAAATAGTTATTGCAACAATTTTAGTATTTGTATTGTATTTTAGAAGAACCCAAAAACCCATTATTAAATTAAAATACTTTATTTGATTACTTCCTAGGCATTTTGCAGACATTAGAATGATTTTAGAATTTATTTTGTATTACATCCAATTATTTCATATTTATTATTTAATTTAATTATTTTAGATTTTTATTGTATACATTTTAGTATTTTAAAAATTAAAAAACAGCTAATTATGAAATAAGTAATGCATTTGACTAGTTCCGGGGCATGCCGTCGATAAGTCGTTTTGAACCGGTCGACTTTCACTGATGGAGGGGGAAGTTACCTTATCGCTGGCATGCCGCTGAACAGTCAGTTCGATTTGAGCGTTCAAAGCAAGAGGTACTATTAAGATGACGTCATAATGTCGGAATTGTGTAAATCAGTGGTGCTGAAATACAAGTTAGAACAACCTACAAGAGTGTTTCATTTCACTAGTTTAAAGTAAGTTTCTATCACTAGTGGCTAAGAAGTCTGGCGCCATTGTAAAGTCCTGTAACCCGCTATAGTCTGGTCCGGGAGCACGTAGAATTTTGTCCAATGACCCCAAGCTATCCATCCTTATCGCTCGCGCGTAATTATGTTGCTGTCACGCTCGCACACTCACTGCGGGTGCCCGTCGCACAGTCGCGACAGCAATATAATTACGCGCGAGCTATAAGGATGGGTAGCTTGGGGTCATTGGACAAAATTCTACGTGCTCCCGGACCAGACAATAGTTGCGCCAAATAGTGAGCGCAAATCCGTCATCTATTTATTGAGTAAAATGTATGGAATTAAAACCAATATTATTTTGCTTTGCAGGTTCTATACTCGGTGTGGTCCTAATCGTGGCCGGCACTGCACTGTGCTGCTTGGACAAAACTAGTTGATGGAAGTTGTAAGTTCGTAACTATTTATTTAAATGTTTTTAATTGATTCTAATTTTGTATTATGGTAGGTACTTAAAGCATTCCTTGATCGATGAAGAGATGGTACTCGTCTTGTCTACTTCTATTAATTAATATAGTTTATCAACTAGGTCACCACAACCTTTGTGTAAGATCGATCAGAAATCACTTGGGAATCGAACCCAGATAGGTACAATGTGAACCTATTGAGCTACATCAGTCGGCAAATGTCTGACACCAGATTGATATGATGTCAAGTGTCAACAATATTTTTTTGCAGTTAAGTGTGTAAGATATTTTATTATATTTTAGAGGGATTTTAACAGTACAAAATGAAAATCATGACTGTTGTACGTTTTTTATTTCTATATTAGAATAATTTATTGCATCTAAAATATGTCCGTTATAATATTGCACTATTACTAGTTCTTTTAAACTTAGGCACTGAATAATATTTTGCAAAATATAGAAAATATTTTATTTACAAATTTGGATGGAGCAAAAAATTGATTATTCCAGCATTTTCAGTCAGAAATTGGTTTATTTAACTAAATTACCCCTTTTCATTTTCGGGTATTCGTTTCATAAAGTAAGTTCTAATAAAATCTTTGATTTTTGAATTCCCAATTAAATTGACAAGCAGTAAATATCCTAATGTTTTTTATAAATGGTTATTTTTACAATAAAAAATAAATGCATATTTTAAGTTATTTTTTAAAAAATAACATTATATTTACAGATATTTATCATTATGTACGTAATCATGCTCTATAACTATATGATACAAAACACTTTGTATGTGTGTTACAACTCTAATTTCGTCAAGATTGTCTCTTTGAGAGAATAATCTTCTAATTTCTACTTTTAACTTATTGAAATAAATTGAAAATCATTCACTTAACAAACAAAAACTAAATTAAATATCCAACAACATCAATGTGATTAATCCAAAGCATTATCAAATTGTACATAACCCAGTGTGTGATATATTGTATTATTAAGTATTTATTACTGACTAGAATATTGTAGCCTCATTTGGTAAAATAGTTCTTATATTATAAATTAAGTTTAATATTAATTATTGCAATCGTTAACCTGTAAAATGTTTAAATGCTTGCTTAAAATAATAATATGTATGATGAAATATTAAATTTTATATTGTAGGACCTAAAGTAGAGCCCTGTGGTACACCAATACATGTTTAGTAAATCTTACATCAATTCCGTTTGGTGTTTTTACTTGTAATCAATTTTTAATTAGGTCGCAATTGTGTATTGCAATAAATAATGAAAATATGTATATTTGCAATGAATTGTTTTATTAGATCAACAATATCCAATGCGTGTCAACAATTTTTAACTTAAACGTTATTCCTTCGTTTGGCATATTATAGACGGGAACGCTATATTATATGCAATTATATTGTGTGTATGAAGTACGAAGTTATGGAGAGCACTGAAACGATCCAGTACGTCAAGAGATTAGGCAGCGTGTATGTAGCAAAGGTACTGTTGATGATTTTTGACACCCCAAAACTAGTTCCCCAAAGACTTTCCCTGAACTATGGCCATAAAGTAATAAAACAAATTAACCAATCATCATATTGGTCTGAAGAGATTGCTTTTAACTATAAAAACTGTCAATTTTGTAAATAAATTACGATAAAAATCGACTGAAACTGTTCCCTTTGCAGTCAAAGATAGATTGACTATACCCAAATACAAGACAGGTCAGTATCAATCAATGATAATATAAATTGACAGCTTCTATTGAAGCAAACTGTGCCTAAAAGACTCGTTTAGCTGTTCCTAATAATTTCTATAGCAGCGATGAGCTTCTGCACCGACCGGCGTATGTTGGCCTCTTCTACTGAGAGGTTTTGTCTCTCAGCGAGCAGCGCTCGCGCCTGGTCGTTGTCATGTGACGCATTGCGCGTGACGTATGCGCTCTCCACTCGCAGTTCCGTGTTGCGCCGGTGCAGGTCCACTATCTCTTTCTTGCGCACTGGAAATGAGAGAGAAAGATGGTTGTTATTATGTTCCTTTGACTGACCAGTTTTCATTGCACTGCGATTTCATTAATATCATCTTTTTATTCGGAAATATGAAAAATTAAATTTTCGGCACGCGTCTGACATTCAAAAATTATTTATAAAACATTAGTTGTGTTGTGTCTTTAAATAAAAAATAGGCCACTGATAAAACAACGACGAAAAAATAAAATCTATTGAAATTCTAAATTGTAACGAAAATAGCAATACGAAACAGAAATGGAACAAGACCTTAATAATAAATCGACGCCAAAACCTATCTACCCGCGTTAAAAATGTGCACGAGCCTCGCCTGCTCCTGACTAAAAATTTGTGATTCATAAAATTGAAAAATTGAGAAATTATCGTCGTTGTTTATTTTAGTTTAGTGCAGTGGAAGAAATTAATGTTCCACTCCCAAGCTACAGAAGGACGCAGCAAAATTAATTAATCCTGGTAAGTCAAGCTTGTAATTTTTTAAATGTATGCGTTATTATGTGATTTTATGTTGTACCGTTGTACTTTTTCCCACTTAAATCATGTAATCGTATTCGAATTATACCGGACAATACCTTACCAAACTACAAAATACAATACCAAATCCTATAAGTATTACGAAAAGCGTTGGACGTTCGTGGACTCGTTATCCTCTTAAATATTTATGGAAGTTGTGGATTTATTCATAGAGGTAACTTAGTTCACTAACTCGTAGCAGTTTTCATTACGAAAATGCTTTTGATTTTTTTGTTATAACTACCTGCTGATTAGCTTCGTGAAGCGATTGTGAATGTACTTTATCTAGATAGACGGACATGGTTGTCTCTTATTTAAAGATTATTTGAATACCCTACCTATTTCGTACTGCTTGATGTTCCTCACGAGTTTCTTCAGCCCCGGCCAGAGCTCCTCCGCCTGGCAGCTGAAGTCCTTCGTCTTTGGTTCCTCCCCATCTTTGGACTCGGTTGCTCCCGCCGCCGAACTCTGCGGCTCATCCATAGACGTCGCCTGAGATGACTGCGCCAAGTCTTTCTCCTGCCTTGACTTTAACGACACTATCTTAGATATACAAGGTATGTTTATATCTACAAAATTTTTGCTCTTAATTCTGATCTGGGGTATTTGGATATTCTCGCTGTCGAAGCCAGGGTTGAGATCTCTCTTCCTGGCCTCTTGTCCAGTAAACACTTTAACGCTCCTATCCGCCATTTTGGAAAGCCTGTTTAGCTCGGAAAAGTTTTTATCGGCTAGAACTTTTATGCTCTCTCCTTCTTTTTCTGTAGTAGTGACTTCTAATCGCTTCTTGATCAAGTTGTTGTTCTCGTTGACGCATTTCTTTATTTCAGTGAGTAATTGGAGTTGTCCGTTTGGGTCTAAGTCTACTGGCCGCGGTTTTTTAAATACTTCTGCATCTTCAGCAGATGGATCCTCGGTGGGTCTATCTCGTCGTTTCCTCTCTTTCAGAATCTCGTGCCACACTCGTTCGTATCCTGGAATTTTACAATTTTACAGTTTATTATCATTGCCTTTGACATTGGGTTATTTAAAAGCTTGATGATGATGATGAGATGATGCTGGATGTTACGTATTTGCATCTAAGTCATTTATGTGATAACCAGATAACATTTCTTTAATCTTAGAGAGAAATTATATTGTAATTAAAATATTTTCGAGCCTTAAACTGCTTAGTTTGTTATACTTCTAGGTAAGTACCTAGCTAGATAAATACACATAAGGTGAAAGAAAGAAAGGTACATAATCCATAAGTTAGGTAAATAAATCCATAGTATGACTATCCATCCATTCACATAACTATCACAACTTCATTTCACTATGTCAACTCACTTTCCTTATAATGCGAAGGCACGGTCATCAGCCTCAGCTGTGACAGGAACCAATTTTTCTTGTACTTCTCCTCCGGGTTTTCCACGACTTCAGGGCCTTGCGTCTTCGAAGGAGGGGGGGCTGGCTTCGCGAACTCTGGTTGGCTCTCGGAGCTCTTGCTTTCGTGCGTTAGCCGGTCTATCCGACCAGCTGCTATGTACGCCGATGCTACTGAGTCCCGCCGCAGCATACGTTCTTGTTTGTCCATCTGTTTTTCTGTAACAGCAGTGCAATGATTGAATATCTCACATAGAAATCATTGTGGTAGATAGTTAGGTAAGAGTACTAAAACTGTAACAAGATTAAGTTAACCAATTGGATAGCTGATACTGTTAACCAACATTCCAAGACACAACTTTTTTTAAATACACTTTATTTCAAATCGAAATTGGTTTTCGATGTATTGCGATAATGATTTGGGACTGTTTATCATGGTAATGTTTATTAAAAATGTAGGTCCTTAGTCTTAACAATACTACATTATTTTGATAACTTTACCTTTGTACGCTTCTTTTGAGGCTAGTCGAAAACCAGATAAAAATGCCAGTTTTCCACTGCCAATTTTATCTTCTTTCTTCCGTTTGCCATACTTTATTATGATTTCATTATACTCCATTAATTCCTCTTCCCCGTATTCACTGTCGCTTTCGTTGTTTTCTTCTTCTAAACACGCTTTGGCTTTTAGCTCCTTGTAAATTTCAGCTTTCATTGTTTTTGCCGTTATAATATTGCTTTTCTCAGTTTTTTCTTGTACTTTCTTTTTTTCTTTTTCTTTATCTTTTTCATCAGTCTTTTGTTCTTTATTTGTTTCTCTATTGCTTAAATATTTCAGTCGCCTCAACCGTCTACGTTTTTCGTAAATATCTAAAGAACTTACTTCGTCTACCTTAACGCTTACAGTTTCTGTCGGAGGCCGCACGTTTGTGATCACTATAGTTGGTTGTAAATTCGAATCCATCTGGTACGGGCAAGCGATAAACAGTTTATCACTTGACTCTGGTGCCTCGACGGTCTGAACCAATTCATTCATATTTTGATTAGCGACAAACTTAGGAAATTCGGTTTCTATTTGAATATCGTAGTTAGGTTGATCCAATTGAATATCAGCATCTACTATCACTGGCAAATCGTATATTAATTGTGGATTCAAATTAATATTTTGATTGTTGGTTTCAATTATTGTAATGTCTGATTTAGTATTTTTATTTGATATTGGAGTCTGCGTAATATTGTTACTGGATTTTAATACGTGAGTATCTTTGTTAACTGCAGCATTTTGAGGTTTGACTGATTTTACTTTATTATTTGCATTATTAATACTTTTCTTTGCTGGTTGGATGAATTCGATATTTTTATTTTCATTGGGCGAGATCTTGTTTGGTTTGATACTCGTAGTGTTAGTATCAGTTCCTTGTGAGACTTTAGTGTTGTTACTCTTTATCATCATCAAGTTTGTTGGAAACTGGACGTTGCTCAAATATACAAAATTTTGTTGCACAACAGGTTGTAGAACTACATTTTTGGTCTCATTTTGAATAGGTTTTTCTAATCTTACTTTATTTTTCAAATCTTGCTCCTGCTGTGTTCCCTGCAATTTCTCCTTCACGACTATCTTGTTACCGTAAATTTGATTTTCGGTAATCAAGTTCTCAAAGTCATTCTCGTCACAGTTCTCCTGATGGAGTCTCTTCAGGGCTACGACCTTCGAAGACGATCCATTTTCGCTGACGAGCTCTTCTTTGCACTTCTTACTTTGGCTTGACAATCGTGAAGGAGCTTGCAGGTTTTTTGACTCGAAATTAGTTCTCTGTAGTAAAACCTGAGGGTTCGGTTGCTGTATCGTTAACAGCATCTTTGGATTTGTAGGATTCTTATTTTGTATGAACACAATTTGATTCTTCTGTTCGTTGAACGATAAGTCTGGTGGTTTATTTGAATAGTTTACCTTATTACTGTCAACGTTGACAGGATTAAATATTGGCCTCGTCATCAGGTTGGTGGGTTGAGGTGTAAACTGCGGAGAGGTGTCTTTCGCTTCATTTGTCATATCAATAGGATTTATATCAGGCTTCCGAAATTGAATTTCGGATTTATGTATAGCCTCCGCCGCATTGATCAACGTACTTATACTGTTATTAGGAGGTTTCGGCTCTACTGGTTCAGGCTCTTTTGCCGATTTAATGACTATGTTACTTTGAATTTCAACTCTTGGTCCATTGTCAGACTTTTGACTATGATACTGTTGACTCGCAGCCATTTTTTTGGTTATAGGATTTTGTAATACTGTATCTGAAGGTGTGCTGACACATTTCAAATCGATTTTGCTGATAGGAATGCTAGTTTTCAAACTAAACCTTTCAGCTGGTTTAATTTTAGATTCTTTGCTCGTAACTTGTGAAGGAATCGTCACCGTAGCCCCTGATCCTTGCGTTAGAGATGTTATGCTCATCTTGCACTCCGAAGATTGACCAGTATCTATTGACATGGACGAAGCTGGGATGATTTCAGGAGTGAAATGGTCTTCGAAATCAGTCTGAGCCTTCGGTGTTTTTACTGGTGTTGGAATCCTTGGAGGTTCATTAGCGGGTTTAACTTCCACTGTGTTTTTTTCCTCGATTGATGGTGGTGGTGGTGCTTCCTTGGCTGCTATTGTGGGGAATGGCACGAAGTCAGTTGGTGGTGGTTCAGGTGGTGTCAGCTGTAATGGTGCCTGATTGGGCTGGACAATGCCAGGATAGGACACTGGCTGGAAGGCGGAATACCCCGGGATGTTGTAGAGGTAGCTTCCAAAGTTAGGGTAAGGCTCCACCGGCTTGCTGGTGGTCGTCACGCTGGGACTAGGATTCGGGATCGAGGACGGTGATATTTTTGGGGAATGCAGTATTGGTTTCGGTGCGGGTAAAAAAGATGGTTTTTCGAGAAAAATGTTGGGCTCTTCTGAAACTTTGAAAGGTTCTGATGAAACTTTAAAGGGTTCTGTTGAAACTTTGAAGGGTTCTGTTGAAACTTTAAATGGTTCTGTTGAAACTTTGAAGGGTTCTGTTGGTTTGGGGACGGGGATGACGGGCTCTGCGGGCAGGGGCGGTCGCTCCGGCTCCGGCACGGGCGTCGTCAGTGCTGCGACCGGGATGCTCGGTCTAGCTGTGGACACAAAAGGAGTGAATTAAAAAAACATATTTAAGTTATTCTTTCTGATAAGGTTCTCTCTAATTTAATTAATTAGATCCCTCTCTGAAAATATTCGAACATGTGACATTGTTATTTCAAATAATTAAGTACGCAGCGTCAGTGATAATATTATTTTTAATAATTAAAATCTAAACGGGGTAGCAAATAATAATTTGAAGCAGAGCGTAAGCATCTTAAAAGCATTTACACTATCATGCTTATTGTCGGTGCTAACTACAATTTTGTTACGTCTTAACTTTAAACATATAAAATTACTTACGGTATGTACCAGAGATATTCTGAAAACTTAGGAATACTTATTTTTAGTTTAGGCATTGTTTTCTGGTTGCTAAATCTAGGCATTGATTTCTGGTTTGATATAAAGTGAGACTAGAACCCTTATTATTATTCTGTGCTAGAACTTGAAATGGACGTGTAAAAGGATTTTTTTATATGACATGTTCTTCGTACTTGCTTAGTTACTAAGTAGAACCTACCTATGTATTGCAATTTTCAGTAGAAGAATATAGATTGTGTCCCCTAAACCTGAGTTATCTAGCAGGTGGTTAGTTATGGGCTATTGCATCGAAGCAATAGCCCAGCTTCGAATCCTCAAAAGGCATTTTTTTTATAACCACCGAACATTTATGACTGCACCATTGATAATTTCAATGTCACCTAGGTATTTTCAATCATTCATCATAATAGTTCTGTTTATCTATAGGAAATATTGAAAGGAACATAGTTATTAAATCTACACTTGATTCTGTGCATTTGATTTTATAGCCTACCTTTTGACTTTTATTATCTTTCTTGATAACTTAAATAAGCTAATTAGGTATTTCGGGTCGATTATCGAAATCATAAAATAACAAGATCCACCAATAGGTAGATGTTGTTTAAACTTATTAGGAAATTGTTTTATCTTATCATTTTGTTTCGTTTTATCTATTACTTGATAAAGGAATTCAGACAGACCTGTTACAATAGTAAAAAATAGCAAAAAATCATTTTCCCATTTATTATTACTTGATAGATTAAAATAAAATTAGATTTTAAGCATTTAGTACAGGGATCGAACCTGAGACTAAACCATGTGATTTCATGTTTTTGCCTTTTGTCTTATTCAATACTTACGATTGCATACCTACTCATCCCATTCAACCAACAAAGTTCTCCGATCCAAGTGCCAAGGTATCTGGGTCCTGCAGCTTCTTAATCTTCAGTTCCAAAGTGTCTACTATTATAATTTTGTCCCTGCGACACAATTATAAACTTCTGCAGGATTCATAGTTTTTTCCATTGTATCGTGTACCTTGTGTGCATTACCCCAGCAAAATTTTCATAAGATTTACTACACCAAATAAATTATTATTATTATTTATGTAGGTAGGGTAGTCGGTCTAACGTAATTCTCCTCCTTAAGTTTTATGTCTGTGTCTGACTCTAAATAGATTGATTTTTTTCTACAAATTACAAGTAGCTAAGAGGAAAGTAGATATGTTATCTATCCTAAAATATGTGTTCGTTCGTTTCTGCCAAATGACGTCCACTGCTGGACAAAGGCCTCCGCCAAGGATTTCCACAATGACCGGGCAACAAAATTAGGTATGTGTAGCAGTGTGTAGTTTCATATTATTTTCTCACTGTCAATCAATCATGGTATTTTCTATAACTGATTAGGCTAGCTAGCTAGTCAAGTTGGAATAATAACTACTTCAATGTTACAGTAATATTGCCACTATATTAACTTCAACATTATCTTATGCTGATACCGTTTATTTGTTAATACAAAAGTAATAAAAACTTATCACGTAGATGCGATGCCGAAGAAGAATCCGCCCACAAAGCCTACAGAGAAGCAGCTATTCTTCTTCACGAATTGCATGACCCTGTCCACCCAGGCCTGGCTCTGTCCCGCGACTTCTCTCACTCTGTCCCAGTTCACATTGATGTAACCCAGCTCACTGGCGAAATGCAGCAGAATCACGCCTCCTCCTAGCCCAAAGGCTGCTACTTTTCCCACTCTGATGACCGAAACCCCGGCCACCCATCCGCTTAACGTCCCAAAGACGAGGTTCCTGCTGGATCTGTTATTTGTGATTCTGTCTAAGGTCAGGTCGAAGTAGGATCTGCTTTCCCGGGGCTTGATGTCCTCGTGCTTTGAGATGTCGCGTAAATTGATGTCCGGGATTGGTCTAGCCATTCGAAGGCATGCCTTTTGTTGTGGTTTTTGAGGACTGTGTTTTGTGTGTGACACTGACAGAATTGACATAGACTTTTGAGTAGGCGTATATTAAAAAAGTTTTTATTTTAGATTTTTAGTTCTGCTTCAAACGAGTCTCTACGCGTGTGCAGTGTGTGCACTGCCTTAGCTATTTTTTTAGAATAGAGACTTCTTTACTTGCTTTTTCCTTTCTCATATGTTGATACAACAGGGAATCGAACCCGGTTATGCGTTCAAAGAGACTGTCAGCGCCTCTGGGCAATAACAGTTACATAATGTGGTCACCTAGGCGATCGAAACTAGAATAGACTTTATATCTTCCCTCGTGTAACATGTCCCTCACAGAAGGGGCAGGTTACTCCTGCGAGGCTTAAACCTAAAAAGTGTAGTGTACAGATTTTGATCCAAATCTGTGGTGTAGTGTGTAATCTAAGCATGGCTAATGAGTTTGTTTGTCCTTTTTGTTTTCTGAATATTTAATACTCTAAAAATATTGAAACAAAGCTTCTTGGATATCAAAATATCTCTGGTTTTGATTAGACTAAAAATACTACAACAGCTCAAACTATTTCACCATCTCTCTCCTGACCAAATAAAAAAGAGAAACAAATATATCTTTTGGTTTCGACTACTGAATTACTCGTGTCATTGCATAGGTATTATTTCACTTAAAGAAACGAGACTGAAGTATAAAACTAATCTGCCATGTAT
Organism: Ostrinia nubilalis; assembly: GCF_963855985.1. Taxonomy (NCBI): domain Eukaryota; kingdom Metazoa; phylum Arthropoda; class Insecta; order Lepidoptera; family Crambidae; genus Ostrinia; species Ostrinia nubilalis. The sequence continues at coordinate 1,293,422 of NC_087109.1, read as the reverse complement.
TCAGTGTTGTCTCATAGAGATTTGCAATAAAATGCCGGTATGTTTTGACCAGACAACTATTTGTGAGAGTCGATAGAGTTTTGATAAGATAGATCCGAAAATTATAAGAATCTAATCTATTTGCTTTATACCTTCGGTAACGAAGGAAAACCTCGTCTTTTTTTCAAAAATTTTAACCTAAATTAGGTACTGAATAGATAGGAAAATCTATTTGTAATAGAAGCAAAAATCGAGATAAGGTTTTCACTCGCTACGAAAGATATAAAATAACGAACTGATTTACCTAACATCTGTTTACCATACCAGCAGTCTCTAAAGCCCGGTCCGTGAGCACGTAGAATTTTGTCCAATGACCCCTAGCTACCCATTCTTATCGCTCGCGCGTAATTATATTGCTGTCGCGACTGTGCGACTGGCGCCCGCAGTGAGTGTGCGAGCGCGATAGCAACATAATTACGCGCGAGCGATAAGGATGGGTAGCTTGGGGTCATTGGACAAAATTCTACGTGCTCACGGATCAGACTTTAGAAGAGAGCATTTTATAAAGTGCTTATTATAAAGTTGTCTTGTCGACCGAACTCACATTCTCCTCCTGTATCTATTTCTGAAATGCCACACGTACACAAACGCTAACTACAGCTAGCTGAAGCGTGGGGGGAGGGGAAACATAAAATAAAAAAACCGACCCACCGGCCGCATGCAAAATGAATTCCATTGAATGTATTTCAACAAAATCATCATTTTCCTTTCACTTGTTAGGTATTGTCCATATCGCATCTAACTATTAAATATAATATTTACACTGACACTTCCGTTTAAATGCTGCTCGCGAATCAGAAACAAATGAAAACATGAAAAATATTGAACACCTATTAGAAGCTAGAAATTAATAATAACTATCTAAGTTAACGTATAAAGAGGTTTTTTTGTTATAAAATTTGGATTTTATACACATGTTCGAATATGCGACCGCTCGGGCAATACTGCCGCCGCCTGTGGCTCGTACAACAAACACTTCAGCAACTTGTATGGCCAAATATTGCTGTCATACTTACACCGAATTAGCCCAACTCTGCACTAATCGCCACTTTATATCATCTTCAAACAAAATGGCATGCTATAGAATGACATTTAATCCAAAATTAGGTTCATCTTGGCTTAAAGAACGTGACACATTTACTTTTCCATTCAAAAGTTAGTGTATGGGAGCTACATGGTCATACACGTTGCTGTAATGTTGTTTACCGCTGTCCCAAGCTGGCGAGTCCCGGCGATCTCCACAGTCGACTGACGAAACATCTGATTAAGCAGTTTCCCCAATCGAAAGTGCATTTTTACACCTAAATTTATATATTTTCATTAAATATCAGCGTGACCTATCTAAACGTCTGCACCAGGCAGATGAAACCCTCCGTTTTGATCGGTACAGTACAGTAACGCTACATTTGGTGTTCGTTGGGTGTGCACCGACACAGTACAAAGGTGCTCAGTAAGTCGTCCCCAAGTTTTAAGTCTACACGAATCTGTGGTCACTTTTTATGCCAATTTAATGCGGTATAATAATACAAGACAGTGTTGAGATTCGAAAACATTTGCTGGAGATTTGGAATGCTTTATAAAAACATGAAGTTAATAACTGATCACCAATTAGTGAATATTAACTAATATAATAATATTTGTTACTAATTTGTAGAAGTTCTAGCAATTGACAGTATAATAGATTCGTAAATACATGATATATTTACATTAAACAAAAACAGAGAGAAGTAACCGAGATAACAATAAACATAACAAGAATAATACAAATATAACAGGGTTATATTGCACAGATGTAATGGTCAGTCGAGTAAGCAGATAAATATCAAAAATGTGACTTACTGACACCTTTGTACTGTGTTCACAAAACAAATAAGAATACAGTAGGAACATTACAGTCGATTGTTTATATTAAACGTGCCCGTCTCTGTCTAATATACGGCGCCTGAGAGAGACAGAAATAGCAAAGTACATTGGAAACTTTGGCTTACTTGTGAAAACTAAGCATAGTGTGTAATTGTATTCACTGTACTTCTACTTAAAATTAAACTATTTTACAACGATACAGTGACGAAAGCGTTAGAACTGTTTTAATTTAAATATTTATAGGCGTTTCTCAGGCTAACTATACTGATTTATTTGTACTAAGCCAAAATTTCCGTTAATGTCATAATGAACACAGCTTTATGAACAATGAGATACATTCTCAAACTGCAAATCGATCTGTCATCCTTTTTCAACATTTGCTATATGAAAAGGACGGCAATACTGTCGAATTACACTTACAATGCGACCACAACTACCTTCATGCTGTCACCACTTGCCAAATAAATCTATAGTTATGTAATTGTATCCCTTAATTATTCCTGTAGTTCCATTTTGTTACATTCCATATAGTTTTGGTCGCACCGAGAGATTGTACCTCAAAATTCACTATCAGTCGCCATCGGATAAGTTTTTCAAGACTAAATCCACCCAAAATAACTTCAAACTTTCAAAGTTCGCGGTCAAAAGTGTTGTTTCACAGTTAACCCTTTTGTCTGATGCTCTTACGCCCGTATTCACAAACATTACTATGAGATCTCACAGTGCGTGTGGACGCACAGGGTGACATAAAAAACAAACACAGAGCTCTATTCAACGCTGTTCGTTCGATTTGCTGCTTCACTTAAGCAAGCATCGTTTGTGAATACGGGGCGTTAGAATTTATTGTGGCCATCTCATTTTGAACTCTATTGATATGAAATACAAATATCCTTTCCTTTCGATTAAACGGTCAAAGACACCTGTGCGACTCAAAAGATATCGTCAAGACTGCTCGTGCATTAAAAAGATTAATTAATAATTAATTAAGTTCAGGCCGCTCTCACCATCGTGACAAAGTCTTTGTTTCGTCATGCAGTTGTCATTTTACTAATAAACGTTACTTTCATGTCTGTGCGAATAGTCAAATGACATTTGGCAGTGATTTTTTTCTTATAGAAATTTTATCACCGAAAAAAAATTTCTGGGTAATGAGTTATTGATACTGATCCTATTTATGCAAAAAAAAGTCAAATAAAGTTACTCAAAATTTTATCCCAAAATTGGTAATTTATGGACACACGCGTCGCTAGTACTATTTACGTAAGATAATGTAACATTTATTAGAACTCAAAATTACTTGAAGTTAGCTAAGTATGTAATAATAACACTGGAAGCGTGGTCGAGGCGTGAGCGAGACAGACAGATCGGGGCAATATGCGAGCGCGTACGACTACTCTAGCGAGCAGCGGAGTGCCCCAGCTGTGACGTGTAAAATACGGACTAAAGAAAATTAAAAAAAATAACTATATGAAAAAAAAAATTTTTACTTCAAATTTTTCACACATTTCTATACAGGGTGTCCCAAAAACAATGGATAACCCTGTAACCATCGATAGGCCTCGCCATGGTCTCCCTAACGTCCAATTTTGACCCCAGTAAAAATATCACCGTTTTCAAGATTTTTAAGTTTTTGTGCATTTTTAGAAAATTGCCACCTGCGATTACTTTTTCTCATGCCATTTCTACAAATGAGGATACTTTTCAATCTAGTTTTTTTCCTTATCACAAGGGATAGTTGGGCTATTAAATGAAAAGATTAAAGTTCAACAAACTAGTTTAAAAGTATGAAAATTTTAAGAAATTGCAGAGAAGAAGGAAAAATTAATTCATTGTCTTGCACTTTTGATCAGCCACCGTGTAAAAAAAATGTAGGAAGACCATCGTGCCCATTACCTTAAAAACTTCCTTGGTTAATTGAGAGTCTAAAAAGATGTCACAAGCCTATGTATTCTGTATTATTTTTATCTAATGGCTACTTGAATAGCAACTAGTATCAAAACTGCAAAAATGAGTTTTTATCGTAATAGTTAAACTAGGACTGCATAGTGGCATTAAATACAAATGGATAATTTTTAGCGTAGGAATTTTAATAAAGCAACATTTTATCATCATCATCATCATCATTTCAGCCATAGGACGTCCACTGCTGAACATAGGCCTGTACCCCAATGATTTTCATAATGACCGCTTGGTAGCGGCCTGCATCCAGCACCTTCCTGCTTACCTTTATGAGGTCGTCGGTCCACTTTGTAGGTGGACGTCCTACGATGCGCTTTCCGGTACGTAGCCTCCACTTTAACCCAGCCGCCTCAGTTCTGCAAACTACTGTGCCCTGCCCATTGCCACTTCAACTTGCTGATCCATCGAGCTATGTCAGCGACTTTAGTTCGTTTACGGATCTTCTAATTTCTGATACGATTTCGTAAAGAAACCCGAGCATAGCCCCTTCCATAGCACGCTGTCTAAAATATCCACGTTTCCGAGCCGTGTATTATCACGGGTCATCTGTCTATAGGCACATTTATAAGGTTTAAAACAAAAATTAAGTAATCACAAAAACGCAGAACGGACGGCCAATGGGGCAACAGGTTTCAAGTGGAGGCTACGTACCGGAAAGCGCATCGTAGGACGTCCACCTACAAAGTGGACCGACGACCTCATAAAGGTAAGCAGGAAGGTGCTAAATGCAGGCCGCTACCAAGCGGTCATTATGAAAATCATTGGGGTACAGGCCTTTGTTCAGCAGTGGACGTCCTATGGCTGAAATGATGATGATGATAAAATGTTGCTTTATTAAAATTCCTACGCTAAAAATTATCCATTTGTATTTAATGCCACTATGCAGTCCTAGTTTAACTATTACGAGAAAAACTCATTTTTGCAGTTTTGATACTAGTTGCTATTCAAGTAGCCATAAGATAAAAATAATACAGAATACATAGGCTTGTGATATCTTTTTAGAATCTCAATTAACCAAGGAAGTTTTTAAGGTAATGGGCACGATGGTCTTCCTACATTTTTTTTACACGGTGGCTGATCAAAAGTGCAAGACAATGAATTAATTTTTCCTTCTTCTCTGCAATTTCTTAAAATTTTCATACTTTTAAACTATTTTGTTGAACTTTAATCTTTTCATTTGATAGCCCAACTATCCCTTGTGATAAGGAAAAAAACTAGATTGAAAAGTATCCTCATTTGCAGAAATGGCATGAGAAAAAGTAATCGCAGGTGGCAATTTCCTAAAAATGCACAAAAACTTAAAAATCTTGAAAACGGTGATATTTTTATTGGGGTCAAAATTGGACGTTAGGGAGACCATGGCGAGGCCTATCGATGGTTACAGGGTTATCCATTGTTTTTGGGACACCCTGTATAACATGTTAAAAAAATTTCGGTGATAAAAATGTAGTGGTGTATACGTTTATTAATAAATGAGCAAGTTCTTAATTTAATTTAAGGCTGTCCGTGAAGTTAGCGATAAGAAAAAGTCTTCATCGAAAAACGATCGATTCAAAAAATCCTTTTGAAAAATATTGCTTTCAAATTGAAAGATTTTAAGTCAAATTCTTTGGAATATGTCCAAATTGTATGAGGTAGTATCGTCGTTGATACTTCGCGTTGTTCACGCGATTTTAGTTCTAAATGACATCGCGATGAGTTTCATAAGAGTTGGCATGGAGTATGGCAATTATAGAACTTATATACAGGTTGGTAAGATTGAGTATCTATTACAAGTGATTTATTTGGGATTATTTGAAAAATAACTCTATAAAACCTCTGTTAAAGTTTCACATTTTAACAAAACGTGTCACAGAAGAGTCAGCAATTCCAGTTTATTGATTCGTAATAATTATTACGTAAAAACTTATTATTAATCGTGCCAACTCTTAACGAAACGTCATGCGAAGTCATTGTAACATTTATTGCACATTATAATAGGTGCATGTCCCGCCATAGCGACGACTGTGACGTCATTGGTTCTTTTACATGTACGTTATATAGGGTGAACAACATCTTATAGTATACAATATGCTTTTAAATTGTATTTGGTTGTATAATTTAAGGCTAGCCAGTAGGTTTAGTTGACGAACTTCCTAAATTAATTTAGAACTGTTTAAATAAAGTTCAACATTAATTGAGGAAACTTTTGGCTAGTTTATATCCAATTTTGTTGTACACCCTATATAAATTAATACGATATACGGTGGATAGTCTTCTTATTACAAAAGGCGACAATTGATTGGTTTTGACAGGGCCACAGAAAGTCTTGATCTGTTATGTAATACTTATTTAAAAACACACAGATGTCGTTTTAACGTGATACATTGGTTCTATGACTTAGTCATATTAGGAACGGTGACATATCAATTCGCTCGGTGTCGTTTGAGGTACAATTATAACTGAAATATTAAAAAATATTTTCCATTGATTTATTTATAAATATTTAAGCTTAGATGGACTAGGCCCGGCTGAATCGACCTTCAAAATGAGATTCAACATTTGAATCCATTTTTGATTGAAGATTCACAACGAAGTGTGATTGGGTAGTTGATATCATTTACCAATAATTCTAAGACTTCATTTCTCAAAAAGAAGATTATGTATTTTAAGTTTTCAATAATCTGTAGGAGAAGAATAAAATGCTATTATTTTAAGAAGTATCTTTTGTATTACCTTTAACAAAAAAAAATGATTTATTGTTTGATTAAAAGCCTTAAAATTATTGGTTAACGCCATCAGCTGTCCGTCACACGGGCGCGTCTCAGCACAGTACAAAACACGAATGGCAACAAGCGGTTACGCACTACGCCCCATCTGTTTCCGATCTATAAAAATACGGTATAGATAGACATAGAACTACTGAAGAACTGTGGTAGTTTATGTTCTAGATCTGATTTCTGTCATCCAATTTCTCCAGTTACCAGATGTCCTAGGTGAAGGACAAACTTCTACGAAACGGGAAATATCAAGTAGTCGTATACAGCCGTTATATTTTATTTGATATTTTTAGGGGTAGGTCATGTCAAGCTACTTCCCATAGCAGTTTGGTTCATTCATTCTGGGACACCCTGTATGATAGCGGGCTATGTAGTCGCGTATGACACATGTCACGTGAAATATCGCGTCGCATCGCATCGCTTTGTCGTTCACCTAGAACAACAGTATTCTAGATCCAGCTCATGGGACCCTAAGGCCCGATTCGACTAAACTTTTACCCGAGAATAACTCCTGGTATAACTGGCACATTGACAGTTTCTGTATGGGAAATATGTCGAAACTGACGATTTATTCTGAGATTAATATTTACTCTTGTTTGGTCGAATCCACCCTAAGTCGCATGAGACCGCGGTAACGACTTCTATTGTCTCAGTTCTGGTGCTTGACTATGTGTCGTATTATCGGACGTAGCACGTGACCGCTCGGCCAGTTGTCCGCGCACTGTGCGCGGCGCTTGCGAGTGCATTAATCCGCCAGCGACGACGATCAGCGAGCGGTCAGCGCGATTCTAAAACCAGCCTAAGCGGTCGCATGAGACCGGAGTAATACTTCTATTGCGTCTCAATTCGCTGGTACTTGAAGGGCAATAGTCAAATGGCAATGCCAGATTTTGTATGGAAGGTGGCGTCTTTTTTTTTTTCGCGCGGCCATCGACCAAGCTTTGTTCTTTGATTACAAAATAGTGTAATAAACCAAACTTACTATGACATGTATACCTCTAAACTCAGTCTGAACTGAGTTACGAGCGTTAGAAGTTTGATGATTTACATACTAGATTTGCTTTTTGCGCGCAAGTTTTGTAAGAAATTGCATCTAATGCTCGTAACTCAGTTCAGACTGACTCTAAAGGTATACATGTCATAGTAAGTTTGGTTTATTACACTATTTTGTATCCAAAAAACATGGTTTGGTTGATGGACGTGCGAAAAAAAAAGACGCCAATTTCCGGCATTGTCTTTTGTCGTATTATCGGACGTAGCACGTAAATTTGTCGTATTATCGGACGTAGCACGTAAATTTGTCGTATTATCGGACGTAGCACGTAAATTTGTCGTATTATCGGACGTAGCACGTGACCGCTCGGCCAGTATTCGTCCGGGCACTGTGCGCGGCGCCAGCGAGCGCATTGATATGTCAGCGGGGCGGCGGCGGGCCGCGTCAGGCCGGCAGGTCACCTGCTGGCCGCTCGGCAGGCTGCGGCGGCGTCGACGCCGGCGTGGACGCTGTGGGCAAATACAGATAGATAGATAGTCATTTATTGTCAAATCTGTGCATATGTTACGGTTAATGTGATAAATTGAAAATTATTAATAATAACCGGTTATTATGAATAATTACCGACAGTCGCGGTATAAGTGATAAATTAATCACATTTAACAGTGATTATTTATTAATTCAACCTTAGTACTAACAAATTTCATAAAAGAGAACAACATCTTGTGTACGTGCTCGTGTACAGCCAAACTTTTGAACGTTTTGATATCATATATTAATATAATTTGGCATAATGAGTTTGGAAGGTTTCTTGCATAATATTACTTTTCCATGATGCCTATAACATAATGTTTTGATTTAAAGTGAAAAATAGGTTAAGGTGCGGCGGGGGTGGCCCTTGGGCCACCCCTAAGCCGCCTATTTAGTTTTATACACACATTATATTATATATAAATGACCTCATATTAATCACATTTACCAAATCATGCGGTGATTATTCATAATAACCGGCGATTATTCATAATTTTCACATTTATCACTTTGACCGTAACACATACATTGTTGTTACATGGATGTTAAATAACACAGGAACCGACAGTTTGCCCATTTCGGACGTACAATATAGGTAGGTAAAGAGAATAATATAATTTACAATGTTACTTAAGTGGGTTGTCCATATTTTAGAATTTCAACAATGATTAAAATATTCTTCTAAACTATAAAAACATTTCATTATTAGCCAATCTTTAAGAGTTCTTTTAAATTGCGGACCTTCTAAAGCCTTGATAATTTTAGGCAACTTATTGAAAATCTTAATTCCCATTATAAAAGTACTCTTGTCATGGATGTAACTCGATGATTTTTCTATACAAATGTCATACATGTATTGTGACCGTAAATTATTTCTAGTGTCACTTTTTTATGAAAATACTGTGCATGTCCTTTTACAAGAGAAGAGACAAGAGAAGTTAAATGAGTTTGATTTTAAGTTTTATTGAATATGTAAAGTGGGCGGAGCTAAATGCTAATCGTTAATATTTCATTTGCCCGTATTGTCTATAATAATTTCAATGTTCTTCGTTCTAGCACAGAATAATAATAAGTAGGGTGATTGCTACAGTTATTGGCCCTTTAAGAGCGTTGTGTAAGTTAACTTGTGTAAAATGTAACAAAAACTCGACTTTTGTTTACTTTTTATATTTTATTATGAGAAAACAATATTGCTGCTATTTAAGCTAGTACCTATTTGGTGTTATACGATAAGAATTACAATAATAATTTTAAAAATATCAGAGATCACATTAAATTTAGCTATTGGCCCCAAAAACACAGTAATTGGCTTCTAGAAGTACAGTTATTAGCCACCGAAAAAAAACCCATAAAAATCACTGAAACTTCACGCTTTGTAATCCTAAATCATTTTGTCTTTCCTTAAGATTAGCTAAGAATTCGTCATCAGTATCACTCTTATCGATTTCTTCATCTATCTCATCATCGTCAGTACATTCAGTAACATTGTAACAATTGTAACAGAGATAACTGTCTCCTTCTTCTTCAGGAATATGCTGTTGCACAAGATTTATGAAAGACACGGTGCATTCAGAGCATACTAAAAGTCTATTTTTTATAAGCTTTTTGCAAATATTACAGATTTGATTGGATACAGATACATTATTCTTACTTTTTTTATTTTAGCAGTTTTCTTTTCTTCAGCTTTCCGTTTCCTGTCCTCTCTTTTTTGTTCTCTTTCTATTTTTCGTTCCCTTTTTTCTTTCTCGAGGATTTCTTTTTCTTTAGCTTTTTCTTCCAGAATCCTCTGATATTCTGGCCTGATATGTGAAACGGTAATCGCGATATATTTCTCTTCCCTTTTCGAGTTGGCTCTGGGGGAATCCGTAGAAAGTCCTTCAGACTTGATTTTTTTTTGCCTGTTGGCGTGATGCAAAAAGTGATGAGATCAGTATAGCTTCCACTTTCTGCTTCTAAAGTTTCTTTACAGTTTTCGTTTTCTATTTCTATTAAGTCAAAGTTGTTTCGTTCTATTTCTTTCACCTTAATGTACGTTTTAGTGATCATTGTCTTTTTTTCGTCAATTTAGCCGGTAGTGGATGTACTTCTGCTGTGTATTGGTAGTCCTTGTTTCAGTTTTTTCCAGGTCGTCAAATTTATTTTTTGTTGTTAGGGTCTTTTGTCTCTCTTTCTCTATCTCTAGTTTTAAGTTCTCCTATTTCACTCAATGTTGATTCTTTCTCCCGACTTACAGGTTCAGGTTCATCTGTAACTTCCGCTTCCAATCCATTTTGCTTATAATAAATAGTCCCACAAACGATAGAGAATAAAAAAAATTCATTGTTTTGCATTTCAGGTATTATTTGTTTTATTTTTTTAAACTGATTAAGTGTTTCTGATCCAACTACTTATACCAACCTTAGTATACTTTGTTACCTACGGCATCTTGTAACAATCTAGGTAAAGTAAATCAATAAAAATAGTTATTGGCCGTGCATAAGTGTCAGTAATTGGCCCCCCGGCTAATTACTGATCCTAATAGGTTAGGACGTTAGTATTTTAATAGCAAATATTTAAGGGTTAAATTAACTTAATCGTGAATAAAAATACAATAAAAGTAAAATTTAATTATTGGCCACCCATGGCCAATAACTGAAATAAATTGAAACGTGGTATAGTTATTGGCCGGTATAATTTTAAAGTTATTTTATTCCAAAACCAAGTAACTTAATCTATCTACATAAGCTACCATTTATCTCTTTACAAAAAAACAGTAAAATTACTATAACAAGCAAAAACAATTAGATTACGAACAATATTCATAAATATTTACCTTAAAATTTTGACAAGCATGCGGCTACTCGGACGACTCGTTGTCGAAAGAAAGCTTCTGCTGTTTAGAGTACCATCTGTTCTTACTCTGACATACTACATTGGACAGCGTATTGCTCAGAGAAAGTATTTGTGTCTCTTTTCCACTCTTAATAACGTACATATGCTTGTTTATTTTTATTTTAGCCAAGGTGGCCAATAACTATGTACAGGCCAATTACTATAGCAATCACCCTACTACGTACAGAAGTTTTACTTCGCGAAGGTATTTAAAAAAAGTTATGCTCAATGTCATTATCAATATGGTGTAATTTAGCCTGTCTCAAGAGTCAAGCACCATTTTGTTGACAAACGTCAGTGATCGACACTGCGCCGAAGCTATAGGGCTGACTTCGGTAAAATGATGTGACGTGAGGTGTCAAACAGCGGAAAATGGCGGAGGAAATACATGATTTAGCATGAATTATCATGAATAATATTAACAACTTATTTACCTCTCAGTGTCTTGAGGCAACTTAAAAAAGTACATTCTGTGTTTTTATTATTATTTAGGCAGTTAAATACTGCACAGTATTTAGTACACCATTTTCTTTATTTTCTTCCATCATACACAAGAATACGCGTGCATGAGTCAATGTTCGCTCGTATGTGAGGCCTTGTCGAATAGTATCCTGTAGGTGGGCCATCGTGCGTGTTTTGTTTTCGATGTAAACTCGCGGAGATGAACAGGCCAGGTTTTATTGGCTGTGTAGAAAGTGGGCGGAGCTTGTGATTTTAAGAGAGATGCTTTAATAGAATTTTGTGGGTGGATATCATTGGCAATCTCTTTAATGAAATTAAATATTGAAATCATTTTCAATTTATGACAACAACTTGTGACCAATTTGTTTTTCATATTTTTTATAGTTGTTATAATACTACAACGCAGTTTAATATGAGAGGGGAGGGACTAGTAATGGTTTGCTAATTTCTCGTGGGTTTTCAACCGTAAAGCCATAAAGTGCTAGGGCCGGTTTTTAACCGTCCAACAAAGCCCAGGACCAGCTACCAAATGTTAGGTCCGAGCATCAACGTCTAAGTTTAGCCTCCAAGGTTCAAGACCAGTCATCAAGGACTGATGTAGAGTAAGGCGCGTAGGGCCGGTACAGCAGGGCGGCTGTCGAGAGCTCATCGCAGGCTAGGGAGGATCATCGAGGGAGCCGCCGGTGTTCATGGTAGGGCCGGTAGAGCAGGGCGGCTGTGGAGAGGTCTCTAGCTACCGGCGGGTCGTTACATTCCCTCTAATATGGTCGAGTGAAGCGATGGCTGGTTCACTCGTCATGTCTGTGAACAGGCGCTGCTTTCGGGGACTGGTCAATCCAAGTTATTCAAATTTATGTATGCGAGTCATTTCTACTAGTACCTTAATATGTAAGTCTAGATATTAGCACGTCACTACCTTGTTTAATATACCACGCAATCTTGTATACCCATTCTTATGATACACCATACAAGAATGCATGGTAAATTCAGTGAACTGCTCCCGAATCGAATGTACCTAATACTACTATTTCTATTTATTTATATTAACCGGCAGACAGTGGTGACTGAGTTTGTTGCGGCGCTTCTTCTCAGCACTTGCCAAATGTTGGTCTCGAAGTGCTGGTAGGGTAAAAAGATTATGAGACATGTAGAGGCTCCTTAAGAGCATATGACGATTTGTAAGAACTATTTATTAGTCCAAACAAATAAAGAAATTTTGACTTTGACTTACCTGCGGAGACGGGCGGCGGCGCGGGCTCGGGCGGCGGTGGGTAGGGCGCGTAGGGCCGGTAGGGCCGGTACAGCAGCGGCGGCGGCAGCAGCGGCGCGCGCAGGAACACGCCCGGGTGCGGCGGAGAGGTCTAGCTACCTGCGGAGAGGTCTAGCTACCTGCGGAGAGGTCTAGCTACCTGCGGAGAGGTCTAGCTACCTGCGGAGACGGGCGGCGGCGCAGGGTCTGGCGGCGGCGGGTAGGGCGCGTAGGGCCGGTAGGGCCGGTACAGCAGCGGCGGCGGCAGCAGCGGCGCGCGCAGGAACACGCCCGGGTGCGGCGGAGAGGTCTAGCTACCTGCGGAGACGGGCGGCGGCGCAGGGTCTGGCGGCGGCGGGTAGGGCGCGTAGGGCCGGTAGGGCCGGTACAGCAGCGGCGGCGGCAGCAGCGGCGCGCGCAGGAACACGCCCGGGTGCGGCGGAGAGGTCTAGCTACCTGCGGAGACGGGCGGCGGCGCAGGGTCTGGCGGCGGCGGGTAGGGCGCGTAGGGCCGGTAGGGCCGGTACAGCAGCGGCGGCGGCAGCAGCGGCGCGCGCAGGAACACGCCCGGGTGCGGCAGGTGCGGCGCGAGAGCGGCGAGTGCTCGCTGCTCGTCGCGGAGCGCTTCGCGCGTTCGCGTCTCTTTCTCGCGCGCGAGGCGTTCGCGCTCGCGTTGCTCTTTCTCGCGTTGCTCGCGTTCGCGCTCTCTGCGAACGTTAAGAAATAGTTACGACCAGGGATTTTAAGGTGTTACATTCTTACGTTGTTGTCCACTTGTTTATTTCTCTCGCGCTCTCTGCGAATGTTAAGAAATAGTTACGACCAGGGATTTTAAGGTGTTACATTCTTACGTTGTTGTCCACTTGTTTATTTCTCTCGCGCTCTCTGCGAATGTTAAGAAATAGTTATGACCAGGGATTTTAAGGTGTTACATTCTTACGTTGTTGTCCACTTGTTTATTTCTCTCTGTTTGGATCTATGTCTAGGCTGCTTGTATACCTTTCTTGCAAATAAAAAGTTTTCTATTCTATTCTTCTTACGCGTGCGACCATCAACAGTCAACACTTAATTAAACAGCTAATACACCATCTGCTATTTTTTTACTAATTTGTATAACGTAACACGTTCGCCTCAGCAAAATAAATCATCATTAAAATTGACGTTTCTCATTCCCTCATCTTTATCTCGCTCATACTCCTGCAACATACGACGAGCGGCAACAAAATGAAAATTATAATCAATCTTACCTTTCCCTCTCCTTTTCCCGTTTTCTCTCGCTATCTCCTGCTCACTCTACAGCGCGCTCTTTCTTTCTTTCGCACACATCACACACACATCGCGCATATGCACGAGCGACGAGTGCCAGCAAAAATGGACATTAAAACGAAGTCTTACCTTTCCCTCTCCCGTTCCCGTTCTCTCTCCCTCTCCCGTTCCCTTTGCAATGCAATTTCTTTCTCCCTATCATCTCTATCTCTCTCCCTTTCATGCATATGCGCCGCATGGGCATGGGCCGCATGTGCATGAGCATGTGCATGTGGCGCGTGGTGTCCGACGAGCGGCAGCGGCGGCACGAGCGGTTAGAGCGTGTAAAATTAAGTCTTACCTTTCCCTTTCTCTCTCGCTATCACCCGCTCACTCTAAAGCGCGATGTCTTTCTTTCTGTTGACTCTATCTTTCTCTCGCTCACACACGTGCGCGAACGACGAGTGCCAGCAAAAATGGACATTAAAATGAAGTCTTACCTTTCCCTCTCCCGTTCCCGTTCTCTCTCCCTCTCCCGTTCCCTTTGCAATGCAATTTCTTTCTCCCTATCATCTCTATCTCTCTCCCGTTCATGCATATGCGCCGCATGGGCATGGGCCGCATGGTGTCCGACGAGCGGCAGCGGCGTCACGAGCGGCTAACCGCTCGTAAAATTAAGTTTTACCTTTCCCTTTCTCTCACTCGCTATCTCCTGCTCACTCTAAAGCACGATGTCTTTCTTTCTGTTGACTCTATCTTTCTCTCGCTCACACACGTGCGCGAGCGACGAGTGCCAGCAAAAATGGACGCTAAAATGAAGTCTTACCTTTCCCGTTCCCGTTCTCTCTCCCTCTCCCGCTCCCTTTGCAACGCAATTTCTTTCTCCCTATCATCTCTATCTCTCTCCCTTTCATGCATATGCGCCGCATGTGCATGGGCCGCATGTGCATGTGAATGAAGTGAAATGAAGTCTCACCTTTCCCTCTCCCGTTCCCGTTCTCTCTCCCTCTCCCGTTCCCTTTGCAATGCAATTTCTTTCTCCCTATCATCTCTATCTCTCTCCCGTTCATGCATATGCGCCGCATGTGCATGGGCCGCGTGCGCATGAGCATGTGCATGTGGCACATGGTGTCCGACGAGCGGGAGCGGCGTCACGAGCGGTTAGAGCCTGTAAAATTAAGTCTTACCTTTCCCTGTCTCTCTCGCTATCTCCTGCTCACTCTAAAGCACGATATCTTTCTTTCTGTTATCTCTATCTTTCTCTCGCTCACACATGTGCCAGCAAAAATGGACGTTAAAATGAAGTCTTACCTTTCCCTCTCCCGTTCCCGTTCTCTCTCCCTCTCCCGTTCCCTTTGCAACGCAATTTCCTTCTCCCTATCATCTCTATCTCTCTCCCTTTCATGCATATGCGCCGCATGGGCATGGGCCGCGTGTGCATGAGCATGTGCATGTGGCGCGTGGTGTCCGACGAGCGGTAGCGGAGGCGCGAGCGGCGGATAAAGCGCGTAGGGCGGTAGCCAGCCGACGCCCACGCCGCTTCGGAAAACCCGCTCTAGATACATCTGCTCTTCCGCCGCTAGCCTGCAGGAAACGAACATTATTTGTACCACAGTTCAAATACTAATAAAGTAAATAGGCATAAGCAGAGTAAATACAAATGAGTAGGTCATCTTCATAGAAACGCACCGAGCGCGGTTTGTATGTGAGCGCGCCAATACGTATGCGGGGCAACTCACAGCTAATCAACGCTAAATTTTGTCAGTGTGTGCGTGCGCGCCGCATACGTATTGGCGCGCTCACATACAAAGTGCGCTCGGGCGTTTCTATGAAGTAGCCATCAATTCTGTGGTACGATGCGGATAACGCGAGACAGTAGGGTGACAATGGGTTTGGTCGGCTCGAACAATGACCTACTCATTTGTATTTACTCTGGTATAAGTCACAGAGACAAATAAACCAACATGATAAAAAGGCTAAAAAAGCTATAGTTGGGTGGGCTATGGAAAAAGTTTCGATTCGTTCGGCTTGGGTAAGTGTGCGTTTATCTAAGGATGGCCTATGTTATCCAGGGCATAATAACGAATCGATTGATGACATCTTATTCATCAAAATCGGATAAATTGTTGAAGCACAATGGAGGAATATAAGTAAATGCAAATTAGTTAAAGTTAAAGTTAGAATCATAACCCGTACCTTACGTACGGCTTCGGCAAGCTCGGAAACGGAGTTTTCTAGCCTGGTCAAGTTGGACATGCAAAGTTAGAATAATTTGATTCAACCCATTGAACTGTCAAGCTCATTATTGACAGCATTTCATTAGCACATGCTGTGGAGTTTCTTCTGTCTCCATGCAGCCTCTACAGTATCCATCTATCGCTTCAGAAGTGGAAGTGTACCTAGTTTTAAGAGTACAATTTACTATGTTATTGAATGAATAAATAAAGCGCTTTACCTGTACTGCAGCGCTGCGCTGGAATAGAGGCTGGGGTGGTAGGGCGAGTAGGCGGTGGGCTCCAGCAGTGGAAACGACGCCGCCGCCGGGTGCGACAGTCTGCTGTGGAGAGAAGTATATTAGTCAAAGATTCGTATTTTATAAATGTGTTGATGACACTGTCTGTTGTGGGGAAAACTATACTGGTCATCACAAAAATCGGCCCACCTACGTTTTACAGGAAAACTCGTTTCTACTGACACAATCACATGGTGCCCCAACAATATTGGTGTTATTTGAAAGATTAAAATCTACTATATAAAAATAAGTCGGGTTTTCCTCCCTGACGCTATAACTCCAGAACGCACGAACCGATTTCCACGGTTTTGCATTCGTTGGAAAGGTCTCGGGCTCCGTGAGGTTTATAGCAAAGAAAATTCGGGAAAAGGGGGTAAAACAGGATCCACGCGTACGAAGTCGCGGGCGGCCGCTAGTTATTTATGTTTTGATGAGACTTGTCTGCTGTGGGAAGAACTGTTGTATTAGTCAAAGTTTTGTATTTTATGTTTTGGTGAAACTGTCTGCTGTGGGGAGAATTCTAATAGTCAAACATTCATTGTTTATGGTTCCGTTAGAGTTGAATAGGACCCACTCTTCCCGTGGATGTCATAAGAGGCGACTGAGGAAAAAATATGCGAACACGCCAAAACCTTTTTACCTCTGGTTAATAAGAAAGCCTAAGGTTTTAAAATATTATTCATGATATTAAGGTCATTTAGACTTCACTACAAGAAAACGACCTTCTCCAATTTTTCAATGAGTAAAATTTCCGGGACTAATGCCACCTCTTTTCCACCACTGCAAACTGCTGTTTAACCAGGATCTGCAGTTTGGCCTCCAATGAAACCTAACCAGTAAAGGATGAGGGGATAGCTATCTTGGAACGAATTTAGTTATTAATAAGAATATAATGTTAACTTCTAAGAACTTAAAGAAATTGAAATTGCTTAAGGTGGGTCAGGTTTATAGGTCCCTCCCTTCTGGAGGAGAGAGCCCCACATACCCGTCGCGCTACTACAGCGGCGGGTATGCAAATCAATGCATTTTTACCACCAAAACAAAAAGAGGTCGGGTTTACCCAATGTCTAAGTAGCTCAGCAGTTAGCAATCGCCTGGCAAGAATTTTTGAGTGTGTTTGAAGTTTTTAGTGAAACCCTAATAATATTTTATTATTAGCGGCCGCCCGCGACTTCGTACGCGTGGATCCCGTTTTACCCCCTTCATCTATCTTACGCGGTTAAGATTTTTTCATACAAATGTTTTTTCCCGCCAACTCCCGTTCCCGTGGGAATTTTGCAATATCCTGTTGTAACTAAGCTTTAAGTTGAATTCCTAAGTATGTATATTATAACCTGCCCAGGAGTATGAATGTACAAATAATTGTACCAAGTTTCGTTAAAATCCGTCGAGTAGTTTTTGTTTCTATAAGGAACATACAGACAGACAGACAGACAAAAATTTTACTGATTGCATTTTTGGCATCAGTATCGATCACTAATCACCCCCTGATAGTTATTTTGAAAATATATTTCATGTACAGAATTGACCTCTGTACAGATTTATTACATGTATAGATAATGTGAGCATGACTCACCTATCATCAGGTCTATACGGCTGGAACCCGCTGGACGGCAGATGGTGCGGCGAGGCACGCTTGGCGGCGGGCGGCGGCTTCTCTTTGCTCGGCTCGGCGGCGGCGGCGCCTGCACACTCGCACACTGAACACGGCCGCTACGGGAAGGCTCGAGGACGGTTGGTCCTTCGAGCCTTACTAAATGGTCCTTCGAGCCGGATTTTTAAGTAGGATTGATGATTATTTGTGGCGGAATAATATTGCTACGAGAAGGGTCGAGGACGGTTGGTCCTTCGAGCCGGATTTTTAAGTAGGATTGATGATTATTTGTGGCAGAATAATATTGTTATGAAGGATGATTCTTTTCACTTTTTCAAAAGATCCTTCAAGCTTTTTTGAATAGGATTTTAAGGCTTTTTGAACAGGATCAATCAAGATTATAGTCTGACTTGGTTTTTTTTTAAATTTTAGCAACAAGTCAGTGCTTATTACGATTTTTTATATTAATTGATAATCGGATATAATGGATGATTTTTGGGAATTTTAATCAGTTTCAAAATGACCAAAAATCAACCAGTTGCGACACTACATTAGATGATAGTAATTTAGGATAAGAATATGAAAATGAGCGATCCTTGATTCATGGTGACCTTTCTGGGTGCATATCATTCAAAATATTAATACTTTAGCACAAAATTACATTCAAGTACTAATACTAAAATATTTAAAGATGAAGTCATATAAATAGGAAAATTGGTCCTTTGAGCCGGATCGAAGCGACTCTTAAAAACAAAAAGATTATGGTTACACAAATACAGAACTAATTGCAAATATGCACAAAGCTTAATAAATATAAAGATAACAAACATTTTACAAAAGCTAAAAGATTGACTAAAGTGACTGAAACACTTTGGTCAACCATCACAATGATATGCAAATAATCGAGTAAGTAATCAAAGGTATTCCTAGCAGTAATGAAAACAGTATGGACTAATACGAAACCCAACAAGTGTTGGCCCGAATATAAATCGCTTTAGGAACGAAAATAAAAAATGAAAAGGGATAACTTTGGTGGTGGAAAACGCAAAAATTTCAACATGACTTGAAAGTTTACAAGGTTTCTCTCAAGGGCGTTATATAAATGATTGGGAAATGAGGGTAGTTGCGTGTTCCACCAGCAGAGCTTGAGGCAGCAGCGCAGTAAGCACTCACCGTCCTTGGCGTCGGGCCCCGCGTTCTTGGCGAGCGTTCGCAGAGCAGCCGCGAACGGGCCGCCTTTGTTCGGCGCGAGCTCCGTTCGCTTCGCTATTTTGTTCGCGCTCACCGCTGGAAAGAAATTAATGTGTGATTATGTTGTTTGACAATGATTAAAATGTACGTGACCTTAAGTAAATTATGCATAGCTTATGCTTTAATGACTTGGTAAGGGATAGACTTGTTAATATTACGGGAATGAAATTATAAACATAGATGGCGCAGATTTAGGCCTCTGATTGGTTAAATATTAGGAATATTCCTGAGTTTACATTCAGTGTCATAATTATTTCAGGAAGCCCACTGCTGGACATATGCCTCTCGCAATTATTTCCAAGCCTTTCTAAGGTCATCTGTCTACCTTGATTTCCAGATTGGCCGTTTGGTAGGAGGAGACTGGAATGCTTTCCTGCAACCTTTTTAAAGTCATCGCTTTCAACCTTATGGGTGGACGTCCCAACATAATGGAGTGTCCAGTGAGCGAGCCATCTAGCTTTCCCCCGGGACAAACTTGACCTTCATTGGTTGGGTTTTTATGGCGGTCAAGCTGTAGATCCTGGCTACACAGGAGTTGCAGTGGTGGGACGGAGAGGTGGGAATAGTCCCGTTTATCCAGAGGGTTGTCGTAACACTACCTATTCATAAAATACAAAGCAGCTTTGTCTTGTGGGAAAATCTTTCAAGCAACCTTCGCCTCTACCAGCAACAGTGGCACACCGGTCCGTGCGCTAATTGCACAGTGATTACCAAAACAACACGTCCACCTGCTTATCGCCATCGATATTAAGGTCTTATCGGTGATCTGACGCTGTGGCGCGGAACGAAACGCCCGCGACCCTCGCATCTGCGGGTACAGTCCAACTAAAACGTAAAGCTTCCGTTTGGAAAAAGCTTTTGTGAACTTTAGGAGAAGCCTAACTCGAGCTTAATACACGTGTGTTACAAAACGATCGCTGAAGCACACGCTTTGTAAAGCATCACTAGTCGTGTATTATAGTACCTACGCATTCAGGATTTCTACGCTCGTACAAGATTCACGAAGATAAGGGCACGTGTCAATACCCTTATAAAACCAACTTATACAATAATAGGGTGGTCAGAATCGGTGGAAAAAACGTAGTTTATCCCTTATACACCCAATAGATTAATAGGTTGATCCTTAGAAAACTTTTTTAAGTGGCAAATCACGCATCACCGACCGCGCTAAAATGCATGCCAGAGTGAATCAACGTCTAAATACGACGCAAATTCCCGCTCTGCGATTGAATCAAGTAATTCGCTGTTAAATGACATTTATATTAAGGAATATTTTAGTTCTACATGCCTAAAAAGTGCTCTAAAATAAAACAAGCATTTCCCAACTAAGCGTAGCCGTATGACTACAGAGTTGCTATGCGCTCCTAATACACTCGGCTGCATGTGACGTAATTGTCGAGCTGAGTGTACCACCCTCCGCAATTATGTTCACACTTAGTTAAATATGAAAGGCTCCAGCTGCGATCGACACGCCACCTAGCAGTTGTTAGGCGTTTCAAACAACTGCTGCTAAGAGTAGTGTTGTCCATCGGCAACTATCGATGTCGTTTGATCTCGAATCGACAATCCAAATTAAACTTTATTTGTGAAGGTCTCATGCCCGTCTGGCCAGCTTGAAAATTGTGGGATAAATCCTCCATTTGTCTCTGGTAAATGAGCGAGTCGTCCTTTTACTGTGGAGACTTAACAGTAGAGTGACCGACCCTTTTCAGGTCTCTGAAATACATCACATATATAGCCATTCGGTGGTGAATTCACCAGTAACTAGGCTGAGTACCTATAACCTATACATATTAGTACCTCAGACGGAATCAGAACACTCCAGCAGCTTCAGAATCGTATTCTTAAAATGTACGATTTCCACAGTATACTTGCCTAAAGGCAAAAATATATATGTTACGGTCAAAGTGATAAATGTGAAAATTATGAATAATCGCCGGTTATTATGAATAATTACCGCATGATTTGGTAAATGTGATTAATATGAGGTCATTTATGTGTGTATAAAACTAAATAGGCGGCTTAGGGGTGGCCCAAGGGCCACCCCCGCCGCACCTTAACCTATACTCAACATCAAATAAACCGCACCTTCCGCGACGCGAACTTTCAAGATTTTCTTCTGACACAATCATGGTACCCCAACAATATTGGTGTTATTTGAATGCCCAATAAATATCCTTAAAGAAAAATACATTTCATTTCTAAATAAATGATTAACATATACCATAAATGTGACTTGAAAATAGACCTCACTTTGGGCTCACCTCTGGGATCAATTAGACCAATTTTTATGGTTATAAAACCAAATAAAGATCTCACGTGTCCTCTTTAACAGATGGATAGCGATTAATCCCAACTTAACAGTTTTATAGTCATAAAAAATGGCTATAGCGTAACTACCTATTTTTTGAAGAAGTGACTCTGGATCCTTGTAAAGACACATTTTTGGGGTAAAAACCTTTCCTTTAATGAAATGAAGTTTAGAACTAGGCTTTCAAATGGTACCAACGTTGGTGGGAAGTGGGGATGCATACGTTTGATAAGTGCTTGTCGCGGGAGGTGCGATTTATTTGATGCCGAGTGTATTTTTCACTTTAAATCAAAACATTATGTTATAGGCATCATGGAAAAGTAATATTATGCAAAAAACATTCCAAACTTATTATGCCAAATTATATTAATATATGATATCAAAACGTTCAAAAGTTTGGCTGTACAGGAGCATGTACACAAGATGTTGTTCTCTTTTATGAAATTTGTTAGTACTAAAGTTGAATTATTAAATAATCACTGTTAAATGTGTTTAATTTATCACTTTTACCGCGACTGTCGGTAATTATTAATAATAACCGGTTATTATTAATAATTTTCAATTTATCACATTAACCGTAACATATATTTAAATCGTGATTAAACGACATCTACTTCGTATACATTATACATCGATAGCAAAAGTATCGACACATCAACAGCCACAGCTCCCGTGACTGGCCCATTTTGTTTGCTTGTTTACGCCTCCAATATTATTTTGGGGTGCGGTTTGAGCGAGCAATGTAAAAAATTGTGGCATGCATGACACGCGGTATTATCGCGGGCGTGCGGGCCCGACGTTGATGGAAAACGCCCGTTTTATTTCAAGCTTTGGCTGATCAATGTCACGCTGCTGAATATATTTGTTCAACAAGCGGACTACTTGTATGACAGAGGCTGTTTAATGCTGTACACAGCAGCTGCTATGACATGGCGCTGCTATCAATCATACACTACGAGTATGTAGTCATTTCGCGGATCTTGCTAAGATGAAAATTGTTCTCCACCTTCTTGAAAGTTACGGAACGTATAACGTATGTTTCGTAGTTGAAATGAGGAGGCTTCCGGCGACTGGGACCGCAATTAACTGGGACCGCGGTCCCAGTCGCCGGATGCGTAAAAATTAAATAATTTTCTTCCGGCGACTGGGACCACTCATAGATAACTTTAAAGAAAATATTATTCAATCCAAAATCGGTACAGTACTAAAATCCATGAGTGGTCCCAGTCGCCGGAAGAAAATATTTTAATTTTTACGCATCCGGCGACTGGGACCGCGGTCCCAGTTAATTGCGGTCCCAGTTGACGGAATCCTCGAAATGGAGGCTTCCGGCGACTGGGACCGCAATTAACTGGGACCGCGGTCCCAGTCGCCGGATGCGTAAAAATTAAATAATTTTCTTCCGGCGACTGGGACCACTCATAGATAACTTTAAAGAAAATATTATTCAATCCAAAATCGGTACAGTACTAAAATCCATGAGTGGTCCCAGTCGCCGGAAGAAAATTATTTAATTTTTACGCATCCGGCGACTGGGACCGCGGTCCCAGTTAATTGCGGTCCCAGTTGACGGAATCCTCGAAATGAGAAACAACACTAGAGAAAGGATTGTAAAAAATATATTGACACGATTTTTGTGAAGTGGTCAAATTATAAATCGATCATAAATAAGTTGGTATTTTTCGAACGTGCCATGTATTTATGAAGCAGTATGAAGTAGGAAATTTTGCAGCGGGCTCACGTACTAGCAACAGCACTCTTCAGGGGATATTTTGATCAATA